>NC_049213.1:22524052-24008443 GCF_013347855.1 Anguilla anguilla
AAATGCAGCCGGCTAACGCTTTCAACGTTCAATAGCTCACAGACAATAGGGCCTAGGACCATCAAACCACTGCTAGAGTCTTCACAGACAGCGGCCCCGAGAAGCAGAGCCTATGTTTCGGGTGCTACCACCCCGCGCGATTTTACACGAATATTTCCAACTCTGACTTTAAGCCGCCGACCGAAAAAAAATGCAGCCGGCTAACGCTTTCAACGTTCAATAGCTCCCAGACAATAGGGCCTACGACCATCAAACCACTGCTAGAGTGTTCACTGACAGAGGCCCCGAGAAGCAGAGCCTATGCTTCGGGCGCTACCACCCCGCGCGATTTTACACGAATATTTCCAACCCTGACTTTAAGCTGCCGACCGGAAAAAAATGCAGCCGGCTAACGCTTTCAATGTTCAATAGCTCCCAGACAATAGGGCCTAGGACCATCAAACCACTGCTAGAGTGTTCACAGACAGCGGCCCCGAGAAGCAGAGCCTATGTTTCGGGCGCTACGACCCCGTGCGATTTTACACGAATATTTCCAAACCTGACTTTAAGCCGCCGATCGGAAAAAAATGCAGCCGGCTAACGCTTTCAAAGTTCAATAGCTCCCAGACAATAGTGCCTAGGACCATCAAACCACTGCTAGAGTGTTCACAGACAGCGGCCCCGAGAAGCAGAGCTTATGTTTCGGGCGCTACCACCCCGAGCGATTTTACACTAATATTTCCAACCCTGACTTTAAGCCGCCGACCGAAAAAAAATGCAGCCGGCTAACGCTTTCAAAGTTCAATAGCTCCCAGACAATAGTGCCTAGGACCATCAAACCACTGCTAGAGTGTTCACAGACAGCGGCCCCGAGAAGCAGAGCCTATGTTTCGGGCGCTACCACCCCGCGCGATTTTACACGAATATTTCCAACTCTGACTTTAAGCCGCCGACCGGAAAAAAATGCAGCCGGCTAACGCTTTCAACGTTCAATAGCTCCCAGACAATAGGGCCTAGGACCATCAAACCACTGCTAGAGTGTTCACTGACAGCGGCCCCGAGAAGCAGAGCCTATGCTTCGGGCGCTACCACCCCGCGCGATTTTACACGAATATTTCCAACCTTCACTTTAATCCGCCGACCGGAAAAAAATGCACCCGGCTAACGCTTTCAAAGTTCAATAGCTCCCAGACAATAGGGCCTAGGACCATCAAACCACTGCTAGAGTGTTCACAGACAGCGGCCCCGAGAAGCAGAGCCTATGTTTCGGGCGCTACCACCCCGCGCGATTTTACACGAATATTTCCAACCCTGACTTTAACCCGCCGACCGGAAAAAAATGCAGCCGGCTAACGCTTTCAAAGTTCAATAGCTCCCAGACAATAGGGCCTAGGACCATCAAACCACTGCTAGAGTGTTCACAGACAGCGGCCCCGAGAAACAGAGCCTATGTTTCGGGCGCTACGACCCCGTGCGATTTTACACTAATATTTCCAACCCTGACTTTAAGCCGCCGACCGGAAAGAAATGCAGCCGGCTAACGCTTTCAATGTTCAATAGCTCCCAGACAATAGGGCCTAGGACCATCAAACCACTGCTAGAGTGTTCACAGACAGCGGCCCCGATAAGCAGAGCCTATGCGTCGGGCGCTACCACCCCGCGCGATTTTACACGAATATTTCCAAACCTGACTTTAAGCCGCCGACCGGAAAAAAATGCAGCCAGCTAACGCTTTCAATGTTCAATAGCTCCCAGACAATAGGGCCTAGGACCATCAAACCACTGCTAGAGTGTTCACAGACAGCGGCCCCGAGAAGCAGAGCCTATGCTTGGGGCGCTACCACCCTGCGAGATTTTACACGAATATTTCCATCTGTGACTTTAAGCCGCCGATCGGAAAAAAATGCAGCCGGCTAACGCTTTCAAGGTTCAATAGCTCGCAGACAATAGGGCCTAGGACCATCAAACCACTGCTAGAGTGTTCACAGACAGCGGACCCGAGAAGCAGAGCCTATGCTTCGGGCGCAACCACCCCACGCGATTTTACACTAATATTTCCATCTGTGACTTTAAGCCGCCGATCGGAAAAAAATGCAGCCGGCTAACGCTATCAAGGTTCAATAGCTCCCAGACAATAGGGCCTAGGACCATAAAACCACTGCTAGAGTGTTCACAGACAGCGGCCCCGAGAAGCAGAGCCTATGCTTCGGGCGCTACCACCCCGCGCGATTTTACACAAATATTTCCAACCGTGACTTTAATGCGGCGATCGGAAAAAAATGAAGCCGGCTAACGCATTCAAGGTTCAATAGCTCCCAGACAATAGGGCCTAGGACCATCAAACCACTGCTAGAGTGTTCACAGACAGCGGCCCCGAGAAGCAGAGCCTATGCTTCGGGCGCAACGACCCCACGTGATTTTACACGAATATTTCCAACCTTGACTTTAAGCCGCAGATCGAAAAAAAATGCAGCCGGCTAACGCTTTCAAGGTTCAATAGCTCCCAGATAATAGGGCCTAGGACCATCAAACCACTGCTAGGGTGTTCACAGACAGCGGCCTCGAGAAGCAGAGCCTATGCTTCGGGCGCAACCACCACGCGCGATTTTACACGAATATTTCTAACAGTGACTTTAAGCCGCGGATCGGAAAGAAATGCAGCCGGCTAACGCTTTCATGGATCAATAGCTCCCAGACAATAGGGCCTAGGACCATCAAACCACTGCTAGAGTGTTCACAGACAGCGGCCCCGAGAAGCAGAGCCTATGCTTGGGGCGCTACCACCCTGCGAGATTTTACACGAATATTTCCATCTGTGACTTTAAGCCGCCGATCGGAAAAAAATGCAGCCGGCTAACGCTTTCAAGGTTCAATAGCTCCCAGACAATAGGGCCTAGGACCATCAAACCACTGCTAGAGTGTTCACAGAGAGCGGCCCCGAGAAGCAGAGCCAATGCTTCGGGCGCTAACACCCCACGCGATTTTACACAATATTTCCATCTGTGACTTTAAGCCGCCGATCGGAAAAAAATGCAGCCGGCTAACGCTATCAAGGTTCAATAGCTCCCAGACAATAGGGCATAGGACCATCAGACCACTGCTAGAGTGTTCACAGACAGCGGCCCCGAGAAGCAGAGCCTATGCTTCGGGCGCTACCACCCCGCACGATTTTACACAAATATTTCCAACTGTGACTTTAAGCCGGCGATCGGAAAAAAATGCAGCCGGCTAACGCTTTCAAGGTTCAATAGCTCCCAGACAATAGGGCCTAGGACCATCAAACCACTGCTAGAGTGTTCACAGACAGCGGCCCCGAGAAGCAGAGCCTATGCTTCGGGCGCAACCACCCCACGTGATTTTACACGAATATTTCCAACCTTGACTTTAAGCCGCCGATCGGAAAAAAATGCAGCCGGCTAACGCTTTCAAGGTTCAATAGCTCCCAGACAATAGGGCCTAGGACCATCAAACCACTGCTAGAGTGTTCACAGACAGCGGCCCCGACAAGCAGAGCCTATGCTTCGGGCGCTACCACCCCACGCGATTTTACACTAATATTTCCAACCGTGACTTTATGCCGCGGATCGGAAAAAAATGCAGCCGGCTAACGCATTCAAGGTTCAATAGCTCCCAGACAATAGGGCCTAGGACCATCAAACCACTGCTAGAGTGTTCACAGACAGCAGCCCCGAGAAGCAGAGCCTATGCTTCGGGCGCTACCAACACGCACGATTTTACACAAATATTTCTAACCGTGACTTTAAGCCGCGGATCGGAAAGAAATGCAGCCGGCTAACGCTTTCAAGGATCAATAGCTCCCAGACAATAGGGCCTAGGACCATCAAACCACTGCTAGTGTGTTCACAGACAGCGGCCCCGAGAAGCAGAGCCTATGCTTCGGGTGCTACCACCCCGCACGATTTTACACGAATATTTCCAACCGTGACTTTAAGACGCCGATCGGAAAAAAATGCAGCCGGCAAACGCTTTCAAGGTTCAATAGCTCCCAGACAAAAGGGCCTATGACCATCAAACCACTGCTAGAGTGTTCACAGACAGCGGCCCCGAGAGGCAGAGCCAATGCTTCGGGCGCTACCACCACGTGCGATTTTACACGAATATTTCTAACCGTGACTTAAAGCCGCGGATCGGAAAGAAATGCAGCCGGCTAATGCTTTCAAGGTTCAATAGCTCCCAGACAATAGGGCCTAGGACCATCAAACCACTGCTAGCGTGTTCACAGACAGTGGCCCCGAGAAGCAGAGCCTATGCTTCGGGTGCTACCACCACGCGCGATTTTACACAAATATTTCTAACCGCGACTTTAAGCCGCGGATCGGAAAGAAATGCAGCCGGCTAACGCATTCAAGGATCAATAGCTCCCAGACAATAGGGCCTAGGACCATCAAACCACTGCTAGAGTGTTCACAGACAGCGGCCCCGAGAAGCAGAGCAAATGCTTCGGGCGCTACCACCCCGCGCGATTTTACACGAATATTTCCATCCGTGACTTTAAACCACCGATCGGAAAAAAATGCAGCCGGCTAACGCTTTCAAGGTTCAATAGCTCCCAGACAATAGGGCCTATGACCATCAAACCACTGCTAGAGTGTTCACAGACAGCGGCCCCGAGAAGCAGAGCCTATGCTTCGGGCGCTACCACCCCGCGCGATTTTACACGAATATTTCCATCTGTGACTTTAAGCCGCCGATCGGAAAAAAATGCAGCCGGCTAACGCTTTCAAGGTTCAATAGCTCCCAGACAATAGGGCCTAGGACCATCAAACCACTGCTAGAGTGTTCACAGACAGCGGCCCCGACAAGCAGAGCCTATGCTTCGGGCGCTACCACCCCGCGCGATTTTACACGAATATTTCCAACCGTGACTTTATGCCGCGGATCGGAAAAAAATGCAGCCGGCTAACGCATTCAAGGTTCAATAGCTCCCAGACAATAGGGCCTATGACCATCAAACCACTGCTAGAGTGTTCACAGACAGCGGCCCCGAGAAGCAGAGCCTATGCTTCGGGCGCTACCACCCCGCGCTGCAACTGAATTGTTAGGTGGGAATATGAAAGATGTTCTTTCTTTAAAAAAAAAAAAAGTTTTAAACTTTGGGAATATGAAACTATCCATTACAATGAACAGTCATAAAACTTTAAAGCTACATGTGCTTCCTCAAAACTTTGCGCCCTCTTGTGATCTGCATTTGAACTGCAAGGTTTTTCACCACAGAGGAAGAGCGGTGCAGCAGGGGGGTCCTGCTGATAGACCGAAATACACCCTCATTATTAGCTTAGCACCACCCATTGTCAGAGAACGGATGCAGCCATCATTTTATACACTAGTGGGCCACACAGCACCAATGAATGACAATTGCGGAAGATAATTGCATTAATCTTGCCCTAGAGCAGAGACATATGAAAGGTCCTTGCCACCACAGATTCTTTAGACTCACCAGATTTTCAGCTCTATATTCTTAATATTGAAATCTCTGTCACCCTTCCGTTGATATGGGTACTTTCCAATCGGATGCATCTTCTTGTAAGTCATTAAGGGCGAGACCAAGTAATGTCCTGAACTGTTATATAGAGCAGGGAACTCCAGTTACCAACCAAATACTATTGTAGTTAAGAAGCAGAGAGGATGGAAGAAACACAGGTGCTGAGTATCTGGTGAGTATATAAAATCTGTGGCTGCTGGCCCCCAGCAACTCCCCAACAAAAAAACCTACTAGTGTGCCACCCCTTTGTTTCTTCCTCTCCAGATTAAGCTGCTTTGTTGAGGAACAGTTGGGAGACAAATTACAGTTGTAAGGGGGCATCTGTCTCACAATAAACAGAGCTTAACCCAACAGGACAGTTTCGTGCAAGCCAATTAGAAAAGTGACAAACCACCATTAAGGCTCTCAATAGGTATGATAATAGGGGATTCTACCTGATTATGACAGCTGGTGTGTATTTGTCTAAACTACAAGCTGTCTCTCCAACTACCACACCTCAATACAAAGCTAAAAGAGACAGAGAAGGAGCAACTGAGGCATTTGTAAGTTATATAAATTTATTTTCCAATTCAAAACCATTTAAAATTGCACTCATTTACAAAGGAGTGTCGACAAAATCAATGTACACAATATAACTTACAAGACTCAAAACTAATCAAAAATGCATCTGCTGCATATTACTGTGTTCTGTACTGTATTGCATTTGACTGTAACTCAAAATGTTGAACAAGCAAAACACACTCACATTTTCCCACAAACACAAAATAAGTCCATTCCAAATCCACATGGAAAAGCTATTTGTCCACTCTCAGAGAATTGTACTTCTGTACAGAGAACTGTGTGTGCATGTGTGTGTGTCTATTGGGATATGGATTATACCTATTGTACTGCTACACACGTGAATGACCTCAGACAGCAACTGAAATATTTTTGGGCCCTTATAATGTATTTTATAATCATGGACCAAAATAAAGAATTAAAATGTGTGAGTGAGAGAGAGAGAGCAGGTTATTTTTTGAGATTTAAAAGCTCATTTATTTTTTTTCATACAATCCAGTTCATCACACCATGCTCAGATGAGAAAACATATTATAGCAACAGAGAGAGAGAGAGGGAGAGACAGACTATACAGATACCCTGCTGTATTTACTATTCTGATGAGCCCTGGAGATCGGTGAAGGCTTTTTTCACCATGAGAAACTGTGACTCTCTGTGTGACCGCTTCAGCTTCGCCCGACGGTTCTGAAACCAAATCTGAAAACATGAAGCACAGGCAGGCCCATTCCAAGTAACCAACTGATCACTGTGTTGTCCACTTCAAACATCAAAAAAAGAATGTACTTTTTTATTATTACTGCAGAAAATTAAGCCCATATATTTACTGAACAGTTTTGGTTTCCCAATGACTTACCTGTATCCTGTCTTCGTCCAAGTCCAGTCTTTGTGCCAGCTCCTCCCTTACATCTATACCTGGGTAGGAGTTCACCTGGAATACACTTTCCAGAAGCTCAATCTGGAGACAAAAAGTACAAAGGCAAATGATACGATGAAATGTCACCATGAAAACTGGGGGCTGATCTTTATGACGCCAAATTATTGTCCTTTCACCAGCAACACTTTCCAATTCGCGGTTTACCTGCGTTCCTGTGAAAGCCGTCCGGGGCCTGCGACCAATGTACCAGTTCAGTGTTCTTCGGTAGGAAGAACACGCGGGACTTTCTTCTTTGACCTTCGCCTCTGATGATTCGTGTGAGATGTTGCCAACTGCGTGAACTTGAAGTTGCGCTGTTCCTGAATCTGGAATTTCGCAATGTCATTAGGTTAAGACTACTCATCGGAGGGCAAAAGCACATTGTTCACTTTTTAGAAGATTTTTAGTCTATTCGAACAAAGCAGGGAAAGAAAAACATGTTAGCACATTATTTGCAACAGAAATGCAATCTTAAAGTAAGTGAACAGTCTTATTATTTTATGACATTTACTGTTGACATACCCGCCCAAGGCCGATGTGGTTTTTGCGATGTTATTGGATGCTGTCCGGTTTTTTCTAGTCCAAGGATGCTTTCGATAGTGAATAGCGTCTTTTTGTCCATCACTTTAAGGACAGTAGTAGAGCTCGAGGAAGGCATGCTGAAAAACGAAAGAACTGCAATCGAGCACCAGAGACCGGTGCTCTGAAACGTACTTGGCGCACCATCAGCGGTTCCAACACTTATAGATCACAAACTTTCCGCGTATCGAGATTTTTTAAGCGAACGAAAGGATTTGCCACGTCACTAATTAAAATCTTGTAGTCGCAAGGCTTAGCATCTGAATAAGGACCCCCACCATGGGGCACGGAGGGTAATTGTTGCAGGTACTTTGCGCATCCACGGGCGGGAAGGGGGAGGGGGGATTGTGGGTACAAACACTAGGTGTGAACATGTTATCTCTTCGGGACAGGGGAGCCTTTAAATCTCCCATTAAAACAGACAAAACTTAACTGACGTCCTTTTCTTTTAAACTAGCAAGGTAGAAAATTAGACCAACTCCCATTTGCGCATTTGCCGAGGAATGGGGATAATTTATTTTTCAATAATGCAATCGTCATCATAATGAGAAACCAATGAAGTATTACGTAATCCCATTTAGGTAAAAACATAACATAGAATTTAAAAAAATAATAATCCCTTAATGCTATTGAGATAAGCCTAATGAATATTCCCTAATTTCTCTTCACATGCATATACGACGATGAATGTGGTCAATGTCACACAAAAGGTATTTGCAGAAGGCACGCAGGGGCAGGCTGACATATCGCTAAAATCCAGGTGTAATAATTGTTCTTCGCCCATCTCGGGATTAGCCGTCTCTCAATCACAGAGTACAGGCGCTGTCAGTAAATAACGCTCATGTTTATTTCCTTCCCCTAGTGGGAAGGTTTCGGGAAACGAACAAGGCCATTTCCCAGTGCATGGCACCACCGCATCCTCTTTGTTCTTTGCAGAAAAATAAGTACAATTTCATAATGTAGGCCTATGACACGCTTACAATTCATGTTCCGAGTAGGCCTAAACAAGACCACAGTGAGAGTTGGTCCTGGCAACATGAATATTGAAAGTCGTGTATTATTATGCATTGATTCTACAGTAGCTTGCTTCTGAACAATGTGTGGTTTTTTTCTGTTTGTTTTTTTTTTTTTTAGGGAAATTATCATAATTCCTATTGTCAATATTGTATCCCGGCCGCCAACCATAAAACTATGTCTCTTGTCAACATTATAAACGGTTTAGGAGAGAAACGCTAATCGAGGCAGTGATGTAGGCCTAGCTAAGGGTATTCGGGAAATGAAATTAATGAGTGAGCATTAAAAAAGGAAAAGGAAACAACGGTACTTCTTTGCGTACAATAAAGCACCCTGACATCCCAGTTAATTCCTGGGTATGACACTGAAAACGTTAAGCAATCTTCTTTGTTTTGTTGGTAAGCTCCATTTTGAAATATACATCATATCCAAGTTTTAGGTATAAAAATCGGCTCCAATAACCCAGAAAGGGTGAATTAAAATCACTGGACCATTTGATCATTTAAACAAGTCTTCTGTAAGGAAGAGGACACACAAAATGAGCACACACATAGCCTTCCAATGCTGTACATTTATTTTTTAAAAGATCTTTCGGCATTTTTAAAAAGTTATCTTTGCTCTAACTGCCACAAGAATCACCTATATATACAGTAAACATTTTAAGAAAACATCATCTCCTTGTCCTACGTCACTAAAGTGCAGTTCCTCTCACAAACATTAACTAGAACCTCTACTCCTTCACCGTTGTTTTACATCAATTAAAGCCGCAGAAAGACATTCCGTTTCAAATTTATCTTGAGCTATTCATACTTATTCAGTCTTACCATTTATTTCTTATATTTAGAAATGAATTCAGATTTGCAGTCCATATCCCCTTACTGTGTAGCAGGCAATTTCATTATCAAACTTGTAACTCCTCATATTAAATGAAAAAAAAAAACAGTTCATTTTATGCAATAGGTAGGTGTACCATGAAAACGGAATTTGCATAATGTATGAAAATAAAATGTAAATGAATAACACAATTCAGATTTACAAAGGGGAATCCATTAGTATATTAGACATATTTCAGCCAAATCACAGAAATGCATGCACTCACTGAGCATGTCAGTTAAATCCATTTTCCACAAAGGTAGTGTCTTCAGCCCATTCCACACCTCTCCACAAAAGATGGCATGTTCTATCGTAATGTGGCTTCTCTAGTAGAGGGGCGAGGAGCATGGGGGTATGACGAAAATATGCTTTTTAAAAAAAATTTAAAAATAAAAAAAAACATAAAAAATTCTGCCAGTAACAGTACTACAGACATTGATTTGGCCAACTCTAACTCTAAGAACACTTACGCCACAGATAATTCCACAGATGAAGCCAGTGAAACTGCAACCACAAAAAGAGAGAAAAAGTTCTCTTCTCGCCTTCCCTTGCCCATTACAGCTCACTTGCATGGGACTGTGAAACCCAGATTTAGAGAAGAGGCATAGATGCTCATCTTAGATACTCAATGCCAGTTTAAAGCATCCAAATGAGAACACTGAATATATGCTGGGCATTTGAGGGACTCACACCTTTGTGATCATGTCACCTCTGTACACATGTACACATTTATGCACTAATTTAAAGTGGAGCACAATATTATGGAGATGGCCAGTAGAGAGCCAGAGTAGTGTGATAAGTATTACACAGAGATTAAAAATCAAATATACTCCAAATTTCATTTTACATTCACAGACAAACAAATCCACAGACAAAACACACCAGTGAGGCATAAACAAGGATTTCTCCACTGTTTCAAAAAAGAGATTGTTAGAAATAAACAGCAATATTCTCTATATTTTTAAAACAATTAAAGGCGTATGGGCACAGTATTTCGATTATGACTTCAACTGACCGCCAGGGACTGCTGAGATTTGAATAAGCACTATTATGTAGGTGACTCTGTGGATACACTCGAGTAAAAAAAAAAGTAACAGCCAGCCATGCTTTCATTCCCAAAAGTCTGTTCGATCTCACCATGCCAATTCCACAGCTTACCTGGAAGTTGAAATTAGAAACAGATCTCCCACACATATTTCAAACTGCTCTTCAGCCACAGGCTTCTGACTTACCTGGCTCAATGACAGGCCTGCCGCTTCGCTATCCTGTACGTCTGACTCACACCATCAAACTGCGATTCGGTGATGGGAAGCGCAATCAGCAGAACCGCTTGCCAACAGATCCCACAGCACATGCAATTTTGTTAATCACATAATCACACTAAAACAGAAGCTGAGAACACAATAATTAAATGTACACTATTACACATACATCGCAAGTCCTTAATAAATTTGTTGGTTATTAACACGTGCAATTACCCTCTCAATAAGCTTAGTATTCCACACGTCTCTTTTAAAAGTTTTAGTATGCTGTGGTTTATCAGTACTGCATTGATTTATATATAAAAAACATTACTCTAAAAGCACATTTTATATATATATTTATATATAATGTATATCTTCTGAATAAAGAAGCCAGTAGAAAATAAAAGATTTATACAAAGCGAGGAATATTCTCGGAAAGCTCATGGGCAGTGCCAAAAAGTCATTTGACTTCCTCTTCCATACTGTTTATTTTCATCTTTTTTTGGGGGGTGGGGGCAGGGGGGGATGGGGTGGTGGTTGGGGGCTGGTGGAGTGGAGGTGACCTTCCTCTCATCTCACGGAGCCCCAGCTGGGACGAGCAGAAGCTTCAGAGGGGGTGGGGCAGAAGTTCACATGGGGGTGGGGCTTGTGTCTCTCCCCCGCGGCTCCTCCTGCTGCAGTCAGGCGTCCGACTCCCCCTTCTTTCGGCCCTCTTCACCGGCATCGCTGTCCTCCGATTGGCTGTTGCTCAGAACGAGGACCTGTCCGTCAGCGGCTGCTGGGCTGGGCCGGCTGGACGCCGCGATCAAGCGGCTCTGCTCCTCTAAGTCCTGATGATGGAGAACACAGGGAGGAGAAAAACACGCAGAGGAGAGAAATGTGAACGAGTGCATGAGGGTGTGTGTATCTGTGTCTGTGCGTGTGTGTGTGTGTGTGTGTGTGTGTGTGTCTGTGTGTCTGTGCGTGTCGGTGTGTCTGCGCGTGTGTGTGTGTGTGAGTGTGTGTGTGTGTGTCTGCGTGCGTGCGTCTATGTGCGCGCGTGTGTGTGTGTGTGTGTGTCTGTGTGCGTGTGCGTGTGTGTGTGAGAGAGTGTTTTTGTACCTTCTCTATCTGTTTCTGTTTGCTCAGCTCCTCCTGCTGTTTCTCCTTGGCCTTGTCCAGTTCCTTCTGCTTCTCAGAGGCCCTGCGGTCCTGAGCACAGAGAGAGCAGCACCCTTAACCACAGCCAATCAAAACAAACTTATTTATCCCACAGCCAATCAAAACACATGCATTTACCCCACAGCCAATCAAACCACATGTATTTACCCCACAGCCAATAAAAACATATCAAAGTGTCATCCCCGGCTGGCTCAAACCATCTCTGCCGAACACCAGAGCCGTTTGTCTGTTGCCCTGCAGGGCTGCTGGCCACAGTCAGCATGATCCAGCTTATCTGAGCACCTCCAATGGCTCAGTGCCACCATGGCTACCCTGAGACACTGTATTTCTGCTCTATTTCCACTGTATGTCTACTTGTGTAATATCATCTATTTTCATCCACGTGATGTCTCTAACCCAGCAGCTATGCTAGGCCAGTTCGAGGCAGTGTGGAAAATCACACCTTTCCATTTGTATTCAAAAGAGACGCTGACATCACTGTGTCACTTACCATCTCTGAGTGGAAGGCGATCTGCTTTGCCAAGCCCACACTGTCACAGATCTAACCAGAGAAAAAGGAGAAAAAATAGGTTGCTTTTCTCCAAAAAAATTCTTTTCCACATCTAGCCCTTTACAAACAGGTCGTCCCAGAGGGCTTCTCAAATGACATTTCTCAGAATTAGAAGAATCAGGGAGCAAATAAATGCCGAGTCATCGATGTGTGATGCTGCTTGTGCAGAGCAGACCAGAGGAAAATGGAGCAGGCATTAGCAGCCAACCCGCTGAGCAGAGGTGGGCGGGCTCTGCACTCTGAGTGACAGGCCGAGGGGGCGGTACCTTCTCGCCGTCGTTGTTGGACTCGAAGATGTAGCAGACAGAGACGGGCTGGCCGTCTGCCCGCCCCCCCGCAGTCTGCAGCACAAAGCCAAACAGACGCTTGTTCTCCTGGTGAGTCGCAACCAGCACTATACTGGAGAGGGGAAACTGTGAAAAACAACAGGGAGAAAGAGAGGGAGGGAGGGAGAGAGGGAGAAGGGGAGAGAGAGGAAGGCAGGATGAGTGGGAGGCAGAGAGACCGAGGGAGAGTGTGAAGAAGAGAGGTAGGGAGGGTGAGAGAGGGGAAGGGAGGGAGGGGGAGGGGAAAGGGGGAGGGAAGGAAGTGAGGGGGGAGAGCAAGGGAAGGGAGAGAGAAAGAAAGAGAGAGGGGAAGAAGGGAGAAAGGGGAGAGAGAAGAGGGAAGAGGAAGAGATTGAGAAACACAGACATTCTCAGGGTTTATACAAATTTATAGTTACCATCAACATTGTTGTGGGCATCATGCATAGGTCATCACCCATCTCTGTAATGAACCAGTTTCTTATTGATAAAACCATGACAATAATTTCTCGAATGGTTGCAATGAGGGGAGATGTGTACAGATGTAATTCTCTTCCTCTGAGGTTGGGTTGGGATTGGAGCCTGCAACACTTACCCTCAATCGCGTCACCTGAGTCTGTGGATCGATGAGCCTGGAGACCAGAACAACACAGGTTGAAGAAACGCCATCTTAGTTCTGATCACACAATAATGCTTCCAATCGTGTGATTTTTTGAATAAAACATGGCCTCTCACCCACGCAACAACTCACACAACCCCCCTCAGGAAATCACACCTTTAGATCACACATTCAATGGACCCTCTCCTCCATTCTAAAGAAATTGACCGGGTGAGAACCACAAACCAGATCAGGCAGACACCTGTCTGTCTCTTATCCCTAAGCTAGTATAAAGGATAAGGAGGCGGGCCTAATTTCCAGTGTCACTCATCCCTAAGAGTGTGTAAAGGACAAGGAGGCGGGCTCTCACTTGAGGCATTCGCAGGTGACCAGCAGGTGGGACTCAGTCATGCGGAAGATGTTGTGGATGGCTCTGGCAGCCAGGATCTGGCGCATGGTCTCATAGATGACATCAGCACTCTCCGTGGCTCTCACCTCCATGCAACCCAGGAAGCGCACAATGTAGAGCTGGTGCAGGATGGAGTCTGCACACACACACACACACACACACACACACAGCACGGTAACTATGTGACAACACACAGCGCACTCACACCCCTGACAACACTGCGCACGCACACATACCCCTGACAACACACTGCGCGCGCGCGCGCACACACACACACACACACAGCACGTTAACTATGTGACAACACACAGCACACTCACACCCCTGACAACACTGCGCGCACACACACACTCCTGACAACACACTGCGCGCGCACACACACACACACACATACAAATACGCACTACACACACAGCAGGCTGACTACCTGATAACACACTGTGCACACACAAACGCACACACACACACATATGCGCATGCGCACACACAGACACCTGCACACACACACATACATGCACACTGCACACACTGCGCAGGCAGACAGTCTTACCTTCACTCTCTTCAGACTGAGTCTCTCCAGACTCTCCAAACGGGTTTGTCCTTCTTTCAAAAAGGAAGTAGGGAACACAGAAATTGGCACTGACTTTGAGAGGAGGAAGCACAGAAATAAATCACTTTTGCCATCTTGGTGAATTTATTGCTAGAATTAGCAACTTTTCCAACCCCTTTAGTGACTTGACTTTATTTATTAAAAAAGCCTAGTGACAAATCTAAAAAAAAAAAGGACTGTCCAATGATACATATAATTCTTTTTGTTATCTTCTGTTATTTAAATTAAGCTGCATTTGATATTTTCTCAATGTCGGAGTGGGGACTTTGTCCCCCCTGTCCCCGCCCTGAGGATCTACATCTATGGCAAGTTCATGTTGGCCCCTGGTGTGCAGAGGAACAGCATAAATGAACTCCAGCGTATTTTTGGTGCACGTGTAAGGTGTGTGCGGATAGCCCTAACCTGCTCCCCTGCCCGGCGCTCTTGGCCTGGCCGGCGTACTCCTCGCTGACGGGCGAAATGATGTCAAACTGGATGGGCGTGTCGGGGGCCACCAGCGAGTCCAGGGAGAGCGAGGACAGGGCGGGGGACTCAGAGCCCACTGAGCTCTGGCTACTGGAGCGAGCGGCTTTGGGACGGCCTTGCCTGGAGGGAACGGGGAGGGTGAGCGGAAGGAATGTGTGTGTGTGTCTGCGTGCGTGCGTGCGTGAGTGTGTGTGTGTGTGTGTGTCTGTCTGCGTGTAAGGATGTGAGTGCACATGTATCTGTTTGCATGTGTATATGTGTCTCTGTATATGTGTATGTATTATATGTGTCTGTGTTTTTAGGTGCAGAGATAGTGTGTGTGTGTGTGTGTGTGTGTGTCTCTCAGTGTTTTCAGGTATAGTGATAGAGTGTGTGTGTGTGTGTGTGTCAGTGTTTTTGGGTTCAGTGATATTACAGCCACTCACGAGCTGGGCCGCAGACTCTCATGTCTCTGTTGGAAGGAAGGCGAGGGCGTCACAGCCTCCAGAGCTGATTGGTTGACTCTGGCAGCAGTTTCCTGCCAATACAGAGGCACCCTTACCACAATGACAAGCACAAGATAACATATCCCCTGCCCAAGATAAGATAACCCACCCCAAGATAACACATCCCCTCCCCACGATCATATGTCCCTGCCCAAGATAACACATCCGCTCCCCACCATAATATATTCCTGCTCCAAGATAATATATCCCCTCCCCACGATAATATATCCCTGCTCCAAGATAATATAACCCCTCCCCACCATAATATATCCCTGCTCCAAGATAATATATGCCATCCCCAAGATAACATATCCCTCCCTGAGGGAGAAGAAATACCAATCCAATCAACAGAAAACTATAAGACATTCTGCACTATGGTGCAACGGTCAATCCATGGGGAAACCCCAGCGTTAGGAGCAAGCAGCACTCAGAACCAGAGCCAGAGAGGTGAAACACGATATTACTCAATGACTGAAGAGACAAAGCACCGCAGACTCACCTCAGGGTTCTCACTGAGATAGATCCGCTTTGAGATGTTGTTAATCGTCGCAATCCACTGAAAGAATCGGCAGACGTAGCATACATTCAATGGCCAAGAACACCCCCTGGATCATCATCATTAATAACCGTAAGAAGGTCATTATGAAGTTACATTGCATCTTTAATCAGGACAACATGTAATATAAGTCCAGACTACTCAAATAAATAAAATAACAACAATTAGCAAAAGTCCCATTTGTACAAACAATTTTAAAAATTAAACACTTTTAAATTAAACACAATTAAAAGAAACACTTTACATTGGAATCAAAGGAATGGCTTAACACGAAAGCAGCAAAATCTGACTCCAAATTTCTAATGTATTATCACTTTTCATGCATCTGAATACAAGTGTTGGCTAGTTAACCGATTAGCATCTTAGCTAGTTAGCATGACTTGACTTTCTTCTGCCTTGATCTGAAATTGAGTATCCTCAATAAACTATTTCTACACACTAAAACACAAAATAGACATAATTGGATGAGATTTTGTTACTGAATTTCCACTGAAGAACACAGACATTGAATAGAAAAACACGTTATCGCTCAATACAGCCGGTTCTGGAATTTTCCTACAATAAAAGGATTAGGAAGCTACTGAAAAGCAAAACAAGATCTAAACCAACACCTGGCCATAGCTGAGGTCCAGTGCTATGTATGGCTAATTGAGTGCAAAGTTATCTCCATTTTAATAGGTGAATTTTCTTATTCTGCCGACTGAGTCTAAACTGACAAAGAGCAGAGGACCGACAGTGAGCCAATAAAGAAAATTTAAGACACAAATAACAGCATTTACAGTGGCAGTGTAATATGATGATTCAGGTTTCATCCCCAGATGGAGCACTGCTCTGGTACCCTTGAGCGAGGTGATTAAACTGACCTGCTTCGGTAGAAATACACGGCTGTATAAATAAGAAACATACAAGTCGCTCTGGATAAAAGTGTCTGCTAAACACCAAATGGCAAACGTAAAATTTCCCTCACCTCCTCGCAGTCTTTCCGACTCTCAGCCTGCAGGATGGCCACTCTGAAACACACACACACACACACACACACACAGGCCTTCAGATATATCACTTTCACCACTGCAGGGGCCGGAATCTCTCTGCTGAAACCAGGCCCAAAGTAAATCTAATAAATCTCAAACACAAGCCCTTCCACCATGGCGACCTCAGTGAAAACAAAGCAGGGCTGCGGGCGCACTCTCCGCGGAGAGCAACCCAAAACTCTCACGCTTATGAGGCGTAAGTTTGCCTTTATTTGAGCTCATCTGCACCTACTGTGGGTCACGGGGTGGGGTGGGGGGGTTCAGACGGCTCATTCTGTCTGCTTTAGAGGGGAAACGCAGTCTTACCGCTCACGCTATCGTCCTGTCAGGAAACCGCAACTACACCGCCTGCTACACACCACACCGCATGAGCATCAGCACAGTCCGGAGTGAGGGAGGGGACATACTGGGCACTGACTAAATGAAAGGTGGTGGTGGTGGTGGTGGGGGGGGGGGGGGGGGGGGGAGTGGCACGCGGTGTATTAAAAGAAAAAGATTTTAAATTTTATTCATTTTTTTAAATTAATTAATCCAAGCCTATGTCAAGCAACAACTCTTAAAGAAGCCAACTGTTTCTTTGACGCTGCCTGCAGCTCTGCATAAATACTCGTATTACCAAATGTGTATTTATACCTTTACACAGAGGGCTATTTTCCATCTGAGTGCGCTGGTTTATCCCCCCTCCTGAGAGGAGCTACCTGAGCAAGATTTAGCAGGGTTTTATACCTTTATTATCCACAAGCAGCTAAGTGGGTGATCGCTTTAGAAAGGGTTAGGACTTGCACAGCATGACTACTGGGTTAAGGTTTTACCTTGTGTTAGGATTTCAGCATGAACACTCCAAGCTTTATACATGACAGCTTTTATGGATGAATGCACTGAATGCATGAGGACACGCACACATCAAACTCACAAAATCTCAACACTGTTCTCGCACAAGGCACAGATAAAAGCTAGGCAGCGAGTAAAATCTGTTGTTTACTTCTTTCCGTCGAAGGAGGTGATCTGGAAGCAGAATCTGCGGTCCTCGCAGTCCACTGCCATCACAGAGCAGTTGTCGATGTCCATGACCAGCCCCCCGGCCACGTCCCCCCGTGCCTGGCTCATCAGGTTCCCTCCCTGGGTGAAGAAGTACTGCCGGTCCCAGGATGAAGACACCAGGCCTGTTTTACTGGCAGGGCCACATTCACAGGACAGACAGACAGACAGACAGACAGACAGACATACAGGATGAGCAACCAGCACTGGAACAGAGAAGCTAATGCAGTCATGAGAGAAAATAAGAGGGGAGTTAAAACAGAGGGTCTGATTACGTGGAGAAAAACACACAAACACCCCTCTTGTAGATCTAGGGAAGTTTGTAGTTGTGAAGGTACAGTATTTCTTTTTTGTTTTGACCCATTTTAAATATTTGCCCCATGTTTGTGTAAAGTGTATGTCTTAATCGTGGGTGAGCTTACTTGCGGGTGTTGAGGTACCCAGCCTTGCGCGTGAGGTTGCGGTTGATGGGGATTTTGCTGGGGTCGGGGTCAGGCATGTAGAGGATGTCACTAGCCTGCTCCAGATCCTGAATGGTCTGCTGCATCACATCCACTTCCCCATCCATCTCCCTGCGCACACTGAGCACACGCACACACACACGCACGCGCGCGCACGCGCACGCACACAGACAGACGCACGCACAGCAGAAACCAGAAAGAACAGTGACATGAGGCTCTGATGACACAACGCTGGAGGAGAAAGCTCTGCACAGACTGGAGCGCCTACTTCTGCACGCTGGTGCCGATGGTGGACAGGAAGTCCTCCCACTGCTGAGTCAAGTTCTCAGAGCCCAGCTTGAAGAAGCTAATCTGCCAACAAGAGACACACAGTACAGTTACACCGCACACCCTGTACTAGCACAGAGAGAACTTAATTCAACAGGCAATACAGCTCCAACTTGTATATGGATTGACGCACAGGTACACACACACACACACACACTAAAATGACGCCTAGCAGCAGTGTGTTCTACGAACACAAAATCTGGATAATGTGAGCTTTTCACCAAAATGGCTGTCCTGGTTCTCTGAACACAACAGCAGCACTGAGTGCAGGTGTGCTGTAACCATGGTGATGTTTCTATATCTGTGCCAGGTAAAACAGCAGCAATGTGAGTGCAGGTGTGTTGTAACCATAGTAACCAAGCTGTCCCTGGTCCTGTAGGTACCACACTACCAGTGTGAGTGCAGGTGTGTCGTAACCATAGTAACCAGGCTGTCCTAGGGCCTACAGGTACCACACTAGCAGTATGAGTGCAGGTGTGCTGTAATTTAGTAACACTGCCATACCTGTGCCTGCATGTATCCCAGCAGTGGCTCCAGTAAGGCGATCTTCTTCTTGTACTGCAGGGTGTTGAGTGCAGTGAAGTAGTGCATCATGGTCTGGTGCTGCTTCTTCCTGGAGGTGTACACATCCTCCATCACCTCACACCTCACCTGAGCACACACACAGATACATACATAAACACATGTGCGAACACACACGTGCACCAATGAAATATGCACACACAACCAGGGAAACACACACACACACACACACAGACCAATAAAACATGAACACACAAATGGACATAGACACACCACACAAACAGCCAGAGACACATACATATATGAACACAAGCAAATACACAAATGGCAGCACATATATGTTAATAATACACAGAGCTTTGTCCTCTCCTTTCCCTAGTTTCTGGGTGCCATTAATATCTTAACTTAGTTACAATGTTCCCATAAGGTTCCTGTTTAGGAATCTTGTAACTCCTGTCGTAGCCCTGGGCCCCGTAAGCAGTGCAAACTCCTTTAGTGTGTAACTGAATGGGAATGACAGCGTTCAGAGCGCGGAGGAGGGACTGAATAACACACCTTCTCATTGTCCCTTCTTTTGGACAGCCTGCTGTATCTGTTGATGGCCATGTCGTGATCTAAAAGACAAATTTTAATTTAGGACGTTTCACTTTTATATATAGATACACTGGGCTAAACAGATTTATACCTGGTATTGCTGAATAAAAGTACATTCTGCAAACCATCTTCAACAGCGTGTGATAAGCACCATAGATACATCCTTACAATACGCATAGCTGCTGTTTAGCACGTTCACAATGAACCATCCAGATGCGGCCCAGGACATAGTCTGTTACTGTTTCAGAATGGTCCATGGGACAATAGTGCAGCCGTGGCAGGCTCTTATCGACTCTACTGTGAGAATCTGATTATTATGCTAGTAAGAGAAAACAGCCATAGATCATGCTTGTTGTGCCTATCACCAGTGGAGATTCAATGTCTGGTTGAATACAGAGGCATCAAGTAACAACAGCATTGAGGTCGCCTTCCAAATGCAGTTATAACAGGATCCACTACCATGCAAACCTATGATTTTCACTGCATGAAACAGAACTAAACCTTCCACAAATTTTAGTACCATGCTTGTTGTTGCCATGGCCAGCTGAGTAATAATACTGTCACACCTTCCATTTTGGACATTGAGTCTGTCACTTCACGAATAAAAGCAATATATTACCCTTATAAAATATAAAGAAGACAACCTTGTGCACAAACATGTCTCTCCATCAAAGAGGTACAGAATGACGATTCCTCACTCACCATCGCTGGCGATCTGGAACACCTCCTTCAGAGTGAGGATCTCTGCAGGAAAGAGAAAGGTGTCTTAGGGCCGAGCTCTACCGATTCACTGCAGTCTACTGAAGGGCCCAGACCGGGGGGATTACTCTTTACCTTTTAAATCCCTCTCCTTGAACTGTGTGATGGGAAACATCATTGCATCTGCCAGTTGTGTGGACAGGACAGCATGGCATGAGCTGAGCTGAAAAAAAGGCAGGGAGACACATCATACGAGTGTACCGAAAGACAAGGAGATGCACTATATCAGGGTCGGAGAAACAACGGAATGCACTACAGAGTTCAGACACGCTCCGTAATCATGAAACTAACTTCAGAAATGGCACTAAACAATGTCCCTCAAAAAGCAGGTGCCCACCTCATCGATGACTTTGGCAAACTGCTGCAGAGTGGAGCTCATGACTTCATCATCGCCCCCTAGGGGGAACCTCTGAAAAACAAACGCACAAGTCGAGCAGCAGCACAGCCACTGAACCTCACGCACAGCGGACCCCGGCAGACTGCAGGCGCCGAGCAACCAGGCAGTGGCGTCGCTCCTGCACAGTGAGGCAGGAAGGACCCTGGTGACTTAACCCCACCCTCCCTGATCAAATATGCTATTTTTCAATATGCTATTCCTACTTTGTACATGTAATATGCAGCTGAAGTTATTAACCAAAAATAAAACCATTGGTGTTTAAAAAAAATAAAAATTTATGTCAGTTTACTAAATGACACAAATCCTTTTCAGTGACCTAGCATGGCTTCTTTTGGAAAATGGCTTGGTTTTGTTCTCTTCCTTACATCAGTGGTAACAAGGATCTTGAAAAGGCACCACTGCGTATGATACTTCTGGGTTCAAACCCCGACCAGTCAGTTTGTAAGTCTGAGGTTCATATCTGTGAGGTTCTGCTGTGTGTGTGAAATGAGACTGAATCTGAGAGATCTGTACCTGTTTCTCATACTCCTTCAACAGCTTGGAGGTTCTGCTGTGTGTGCGTGAAATGAGACTGAATCGGAGAGATCTGTACCTGTCTCTCATACTCCTTCAACAGCTTGGAGGTCAGGTGTGTGTGTGAAATGAGACTGAATCTGAGAGATCTGTACCTGTTTCTCATACTCCTTCAACAGCTTGGAGGTTCTGCTGTGTGTGTGAAATGAGACTGAATCTGAGAGATCTGTACCTGTTTCTCATACTCCTTCAACAGCTTGGAGGTTCTGCTGTGTGTGCGTGAAATGAGACTGAATCGGAGAGATCTGTACCTGTCTCTCATACTCCTTCAACAGCTTGGAGGTCAGGTGTGTGTGTGAAATGAGACTGAATCTGAGAGATCTGTACCTGTTTCTCATACTCCTTCAACAGCTTGGAGGTTCTGCTGTGTGTGTGAAATGAGACTGAATCTGAGAGATCTGTACCTGTTTCTCATACTCCTTCAACAGCTTGGAGGTTCTGCTGTGTGTGTGAAATGAGACTGAATCTGAGAGATCTGTACCTGTTTCTCATACTCCTTCAACAGCTTGGAGGTCAGGTGTGTGTGTGAAATGAGACTGAATCTGAGAGATCTGTACCTGTCTCTCATACTCCTTCAACAGCTTGGAGGTCAGGTGTGTGTGTGAAATGAGACTGAATCTGAGAGATCTGTACCTGTCTCTCATACTCCTTCAACAGCTTGGACGTCAGGTGTGTCGCAGCACTGAGCTCGTTCTGTAAATCATCCAGAGCAGCAAAGCATCATTTCTACTTTTCTTTTTAAAACTTTACTTTTATTAAACAGTGAACCAGGTTCGAGGTCATTTCAATTTCAACTAAGCCAATTAAGGAAATAAACTAATTTCATGAACTGAAAAAATGACCATAATGTTCTTTGAGGATTTTCCACTTATTGCATAAAATATCCTTTCCGGTTATGAAAAGAATGAATTGGAATGGAATGGATTCTGCAACCCTGCTAAGAATTCTCTTCTGCAGTGATGACTAGGAACCTAAGCTGGTAGGGAAGGACAGGGAGCCAGTAAGTAGTTGGTGATGATTAGGACACCAGCTCTAGAGAGCCTGTTTTAGTAGGAATTCTGCCAAGATGCCAAAGTTGACAATCATGCTCTTTCGAAAGGGACCAAAGTAACTTTAATGACCACAATGAGTCAGGGCTGTAAGGAAACAAAATACCCATGGCGCTCTATTAAATTTATTTTTTTATTTTTATGAATGCCGTATACATTCACAGATATTTACACCCATCTGGATAGCACATCCTATTCAGTCAGCTGATTTTTACAACATGAAGGCGAGTAAATCAGTGCATTCATTTACATGAGAAGGGTGCAGGGTGGTATGGCTACTTAGCTGCAGCAGTTTTACATGTGGTGGGTACAGGGTGGTATGGCTGCTTAGCTGCAGCAGTTTGACATGAGGAGGGTACAGGGCTGTATGGCTGCTTAGCTTCACTCTGATATAAGACAGTGGTGCTGTAGCATGGCACTGCATTGTAGATCAGCTCAGTTACAGGTTTGACATACACTACAGCAGCACAGCTCACTTGAGTCACTATACGTGAGTAGATATTACTCCCTACAGACTGGAGATGCCCACCTCTGTTAATCTGTCTGAGGAAGAGGACTTTCTTTAAAGTCAGCTCAGGAATGAAACCAAACCAGAAGAACATCAACTCTGACCCACCAGCTCATTGCCAATTGCACAGTAAAACAATGTGGTTTTTCTCCCCCAAGAGAGGAAGGAGATGAGACCGCTTATTAAGAAAGAGCTACAACTAGCCATTTAAAATGCATATCACTCCCCTTAGGCGGCAGTTATCCAAGTCTACTCTTTCACCAGGGAGAAACCTCATTCCAACCAAGCAGATTGTATGTGTGCCTGCATGTACCTGGACATGTGTGTGCACGTCTATCTGCATATATGCGCAGGTCTGCGTGCATATGAAGCCACATGCACGTGGTTGAGTGTGTGCGCATGTGCGTCTGTGCTTGTGCATGCGTGTCCTGAGGGCAGAGGGGATGGACGTGGACTCGCCTGAGCGTCGTAGATCCTCTGCATGGCCTGGAAGAGCTGGTGCGTATAGCTGGAGATGGCGGCTGCATCCTCCTCAAAAACACCCAGCAGGGAGCGCGTCTGCAGCGGACACAGGGAAGCACTGAGCCACTGCACCCCCTCCCCCCCCCCCCCCCCCCCCCCCCACACGCCCCCAGCAGGTGCGGGGCACAGGAGACGGGAGGCCAGGCATTTTAATACACCACAGTAAGAGCAGCGTCAGCTCTTGGAAATCAGATATGAGAGTGAAACAGAGCAGCAATCATACAGCAGGAAATGAGAGAGGAGAAAATCTATGCTTTTTTCCTCGTAGTCTTGCAACTTCCCCATGACCGGGGCCGGGCCGTGGAAATTCAGGGCCCATGCGCGAGGGACTAAATTTAGCTTCACACTCATGTGGCGCCGAACCCTTCGTCCCATCCGTGAGGAAGGAGACCCCGCCCTCCTGAATCAGGCGGGGCCCAACGGCACACAAGAACCTGTTCCTCAGTAACACCTACAGCAGGGCTTTCAAACTCCATTCCTGGAAGGCGGCACGGTCTGAAGGCTGTTTGTGGGTTCCTTACCATCAACAATTTGTTTTTGGACACTTTAACTAAGCAATAACTTAGTGTGCACTTAAGTGCTGAAACCCATCACAAACCAGCAGAAGCTGAGGCCCTCCATGAATTTGGAGTTTGAGATCCCTGCCCCAAAATCAGTCTGAAATGGCTTTGGATGAGTTCACAGGAAATGTCTCAATCTCATGGTGCAGTCCCGTTTATGTAGGCCTTGTTGGTGGCAGCCAAAAACAGACATATTTTGTTACATCCCTGTTTGACTCAAAGCCTGGGAGGGCCAAGTCTCTCCAGAGTAATCTTCAGGAATAATGAATGTCAAGACTTCGGAACTAAACCATTGACCACTAAGGTTTGGCAGCTTTTTATTATCTGAGAGCATCTGATCATGTGACTGTTCTCCCCAGCAGTAGCCACATATTTCAAAGTGCTCTTTATCTTTGCAGCATTAACAAATCTTGCACGTTGGCCACCAAGCGATACTGCCACCCAGCGAGACTTAATGAGGTCTCGTAGTAAGTTCATGACCAAGTCATGGTCAAGCAAGGCCAGGATAAATCAAAGTTAGTTTCGGACATTCTGCACTAGAACACTGTATGTAAAGGGCATGCAAAGTTGGGACTATATCAACTTGATGTCAAGAGCACAAAAATCTGAGTATAGCTCAGATAATGGTCTTAGGTCTACATTATGGGTCTGGGTTGAATCCACAGCATGGCAGTAGCAGTGGCAGCTGGGGGTGATGCATAAGTGTCAGTGGGCAAAATATCTCCAGTCTCATCACTCTGTACCAGTGTTGTTCATTTGTGCCCATGGGAGAGCGACAGGGTGGTCATCAACCAATTCCAATCTTACATTCTTAAAATCAATAGATTCAGGCCATGCACTCTAAAAATCAGCAACCAATTCAGAGCATACTTTCTAAAAATCAGTAAGTCAGACCTTACATTCTTAAAAACAATTCAGGCCCAAAAAACCATACTGAGCTTACCATGTAATCATCCACTTTAATTGATAAATGTAGTGCTGAAAAGCAGCCAGAACCCACACCATTATGTCTCCAAGGGCGAGCACGAATGTCACAACTCTTTACTAACTTCTCCAGCTGACTGTATGACAGTAGCTGAGGCAGGAGCAGTGGGGAATGAAAGAAGAAGCAGACTGTTCATTTCACAACAGAGGACATGTGCATGTCCTCACCCTCCCGAAGTGACAGAGGACCTACAGACGCAACTGACAGACCTACATGAAATTTGAAATTCTTCCAAATTTGGAGAAAATGGTGGGGGAGAGGAACTGGATGTGTCTTGTGTTTGCAAGCACCAAGCAGCAGAGATTAATCTTTGGGCTATTTAGAAAAGTTTCACCAAAATAATTTTAAGTCACAGTTTAACCATTTTATCTTACATTACAGCCTAATTAAGACTGTCATCAGCTAACAAAGAATATCACTGAAGAGGGTAAGGTTTCAGCAGTCGCTTCTTGGCAGCCATTTCCTGTAGGACCATGGTGCTCATTATTTTTTGATGAATGTATAGATTCACTGATCTTTGCAACAGTCTGGATGGCACATCCTATTCACTCAGCTGATCAACATGAAGGTCAGTGAATCAGTGCATTACCGATACAAAAAAAGTCCACATAAATGATGACTGGAGAGAAAGCCAAAGACAACAGAAATAAAGGCAACAGGGTTTCAAACCAAAGCAAAAAAAAGCAGCAAAATGAAAGCAAGAACACAAGTGCATATTGTCTGTAGATCTTACACCACCATGGAAATTGTTGAGGTATTCTGATACAAGTTACTACGGTCCACATGGTGACATCCTGCAACTCCCTGACAACAGAACTGCAGTGCCTCGACCCTCACATCCAATGACTTCTTGGAGCCTGACTTGAACACACAGCTATTTTAGTCTAGGCTGAAATTAACAGATATTAGGTTCTGATATACAGCCTCACAGTTTCCTGCCAATCCACACTGCTTCCTGTCCCAAGTGAGTGTGAACACCTCACAGCGTGCAAACACGTTTCACGTTTAACCTATTATTATGTATGCATGCAATCTCTTCTGTTTTAATTTGCATTTCTCCATTTATCATGAATCCCTACTTTTGTTCACACCACTGTGCCCTTTATCCAATGTTAGGTTTCATTTCACTAGCCACTCGTAGACAGCACCACTGATGTTTTTATTTATAAAACACTTCTAGGAGAACCCCCTTCCTCTCTGCTCTTTCTGTAAATCCTAGTTCCGTGTTCATTTTTGCTGTGTGCTCAAACCTCTTGGTCAGGACTACCTTGCAAAACAAATATTTATCTCAATGGCATTCACCTGAATACATAGACTAAAGGATAAATACAAACATAACTATGACTCCACAAGTTATTCGAGTTATTACCTGAATTAAGGGATTATGACTGAATTAACAATACACTGAGTGAATGAATAACTGAGAAAGTAACTCTCTTCTGGAGACTGACACCTCCCCTGGTGTTCTGTCCAATGGGCTCATGGTCACGTTCAGAGCCCAGTAGATGTGCAGCTATGTATGCAAATATAAGAGTGGATATTAAAACTACAGTGTACAAGGGAAAGACTGTGGGGCATCGTCCACAAATGCCAACTCCAAAAAAAGTTGGATAAACAGAGGCTGGGAAAAAGATGTGTTCTATCCACAAATGTAAAACCCTCATTTAGGCATACATGCCAGCACAGTGCAATATAACTGAGCTACAGAAAGCATTCATTCAATTCCACTGTGGTTTTTCAGGGTTCAATATTTTAAGAGGATTTTGGATGTATTTGCTATTTGTTCTGTAAAAGTTACCCCAATAGAAACATGGCCTGGAAAGAGAAAATAGGCACATATTCTCTGGATATGGTTTACCTGGATCTGTATAAAGTGACAAGATAAAATCTAACATTTACAGAGGAGAATTATTTACATGTTACTTCCTTTCTTGTATTAGATATAACGTCATTTGCATCAGGTACCAGATCAGGGAGGGTTATACTTTTTGTTTGCAGAAAATGCATTACATCACGTTAACTAACGAAAAAATCCTATTAAAATATCGGCAGGTGTCAGGCGTAAGCTGGAGTGGAGAAACCTACATGGACCAGCCCGAGTTGTCACCTGCATTTGGACCTCCTGAAAGCATGGTTATATTCTCGTATGAAACGTCCTGCTATTATGCATTATTAAAATATCCCAAACAAAATAACAGATGTATGCAGTCCCATGATTATGAATACTGCTCAAAGCATTGCAGTAAAAATGAAATAGCTAGCCTACGAAATAACGTAAATAAACGGTGCTTTCTCGATAGCTAATAGACCATGTACACAAATCACACTTGTGAGCATCAATATAACTATTTAGCCAACAAATTAACAGAAGAAGTGCCAAATTCTCAAATTCAGCAGGACACTAATAAACAAATATATAGCTTGTTACGTATCTGACGTTTCTGAAGAAAAAGAAACAATTGGTGTAATGGTGTAGTAAAATATAGCTAGCTACACCCATATGAAGCCAACTGCGTTAGCTAACACATGAATAACATTTTTAAAAAGCCAGCAAGGCATTAGATAATGTCTTATCTATCTAGTTAACGTCAGCTGATGTGGTATTTTATTGACAGATAGCTCTGGTATCAGTTATGGCAGCCTAGCTAGCTAATTGCAGCGCTCTTCCATTGCACAAAGAGCTTTATTCAGGAGGTAGCTTGCTAGCTCAGCTAGCTACCTTGAACAATGATATAAATTTTACCTGTGGACTATCCTCCAGTGTTTCTTCTATCGGTAGTTTATCAATTCCAGGCATGTCGCTAGGTAACTAATATCAAAATATATTCCAAAAACAAAATAATGATAATTCGCAATGACTTCCACTAACTAGCTATAGCTGTACGCTTCAGCCCAAACAAATCCTCAGCACCCAACCCTGGATCCTCAGCATGCGGATATTCCGCCTTTAGTCAGGTTGTGATTGGAGAAAATAACACGTTGCTGAAATCTAACTGTTGATTGGTTATGCGTTATGTCATGGGATTGTTGTCAACTTCCAGCCAGATGGGAATAGTAGCCATTTTGGCTCTGAAGAACGTCTCACTGTGATTTGGGCGTAATGTTACTTGTGTACCACAGTGTAATGGAACCGCTGCGTGGAAGGAAATGTTTAAGAGCGGTAGTCACCTTTTTGGACTCTGATTGGCTCTCTGAAATATTTATCAGCTGCTTGACCTCCTGTTGTGGTCATTCGAGGGCAATGTACTCGCCTACATTTTCAGATTCTGTTGAAGTCCATCTGTCAGAATATGTTGTGACCGTCGATGCACATGTGAATTACTATATTTCAGTTGCAATCGTTATACTCTGCCCGCAGGTTATGGATGCGTATCGCAATTATAAACATTATGATAGCAAAACCATACTTGTTCGCTCTAATGCCTTCTTGTCTTTTCAGTTACGGCTTTCTATTAAGAATTTATAATAATAAAACAACACAACAGTTATACAGTATTTCTTAAAATAAAAGAATGTATCAGTTTTTTCAAATTGCTATTTTATTTCAAAATGAAACAAACGGCGTACAAAGACAGGGTCGTACACATCTTCAGCATAATAAGCAATACCTCAAGATAAAGGGGGCCATTAAAATAAAACGTGATAATATGTAAAAAAAACTGTAACAATAAAGTATGTTTAAAATTTTGCCACCTGGCAACCTCCACAACAAAAATGAAAATAATTCTTCAAATATACAAAGGTTTAAGACCACAAATTGTGCCATGGAACAAAAAAGATAACAACAATAAAAACAACAATAACAACAACAACAACAACAACAACAACAACAACAACAACAACAATAATAATAATAATAATAATAATAATAATAATAATAATAATAATAATAATAAAACAACTGTTGTTTGTTTGCTTTTATGTTAAATGCTGTAATTCTGTAGTGTCTGTAATTTATTGTTCATTTCTGCCCTGTTCTAGCAGGGCAGAAATTTGACGAACTGACTTGTTGGAAAGGTAGCAACCTATGACAGTGCCATATTGAAAGTCATTGAGCTCTTCAGTACAGCCCATTCTATTGCCAGTGTTTGTCTATGGAGATTGCATGGCTGTATGCTTGATTTTATGCACCTGTTAGCAATGGGTGTGGCTGAAATAGCCAAAACCACTAATTAGAAGGGGTGTCCACATACTTTTGGAAATGTAGTGTAGTTGTGGGTGTGTATCTGGTCAGAATTTGTTAATAAGTGCATAAGTATGTCTGTGTGTGTGTGTGTGTGTGCGTGTTTGTGTGTGTGTAGGTGTGTGTGTGTGTTTGGGTGTGTGTGTGTGTGTGTTTGTGTGTGTGTGCTTAGGTGTGTGTGTGTGTGTGTGTTTGGGTGTGTGTGTGTGTGTGTAGGTGTGTGTGTGTGTGTAGGTGTGTGTGTGTGTGTGTGTGTTTGGGTGTGTGTGTGTGTAGGTGTGTGTGTGTGTGTTTGTGTGTGTGTTTGAGTGTGTGTGTGTGTGTGTGTGTGTTTGTGTGTGTGTGTGTGTGTGTGTGTGTTTGTGTGTGTGTGTGTTTGTGTGTTTGTGTGTGTGTGTGTGTGTGTGTGTTTGTGTGTTTGTGTGTGTGTGTGTGTGTGTGTGTTTGTGTGTGTGTGTGTGTGTGTGTGTGTGTGTGCGCATGCAGGCAGATCACTGTGGCCCTGCTGGTCTGCCCTGGCTGTAGAAGTCGTATTCGCGGTACAGAACGTAGTCCTTGAGGCGGTCAGGCAGAGGGAGGAAGCTCATGAAGACGGGGGCCCGGAGGCGCAGGCGGCCCAGGCAGTGCCGGATCTTCAGCCTGCACAGGTGCTGCAGACTGCGCGGGTTCTCTGCAGACACAGAGCACGACTCTCATCACTGACCTGCAACGGCTCAGCTACACCCAGCCCTCACTTTATTCAGCCTCGCTGCCCAAACCACCTCCTGTGTCCCCTGCCAAGAGATCTGCCCAAAGATCTAAACAAGATGAACCTGACTCTAAGTCACACCAGGAAGTAGTTTGGTTAATATTAAAATTCATAATTGGAGATCCTGTTATACACAAAGCACTAAGCCAGAGAACATGCAGTGCCCAATAGCAGCCAATCGTCTGCACAGCTTACAGCCCACCAGCACTTTGCAAATAGGCACTGCTGACTAGCAGTCCACTAGCAAACAGTCAAAATGAAGAGCAGCTGTTCAAAGGATGCAAAACATCTAGTTTATGGTCCTGCCTCTAGAGGACTGCTGTGGTGCCAATTTGCAAAAGCACAGTAGGCCCAACAGGTGGCACAAACAGCAGTCCGACAGGCCAATATTGTTTGCGGAGTTTAGACACCGCTGGATTGAAAAAAAAGTGATTAGAGGCTGCCTAAACCTTTGGTGAACCATGGGCTGAAACTAGGGCTCTGCTCAGTTTGTGGGTCCTCATATCGGCCATACTGTTCCACCCACCTTGAATCCTGCAAATGTCCGGCCACTCCTCCTGTTCCATGAGAGCGGCCTTCAGCTTAGAGCAGAAAGTGACGTGGTCGACGTAGTCCAACATGATGCGTACCAGGCGAGCAGAGATATCCCTCAACCAGTATACTGTGACCACCTCACAGAACTACAGAAACAGAGAGAGCGAGGGAAGGAAGGAGGGAGAGAGATAAAGGGTAAAGGAGGGAGGGGGGAGAAAGAATGCAATGCTGACCAATTGTTAAATCTCACATGCAAGTGCTGTGGAGGACATTAGAATAGGGAATTTAATCTTTGTGAATATCTCAGCAATATATTTATGAACTACCTTTCAGTGTCTGGGGGTCTGTTCCATTTCAGTTCAGTCAATTCAGGATATTAACTTAAATCAACATCTCCTACTAGACTGTCGAATGGATCACCATGAAATTTGGCATGTATCACCAAGAGAATACTTTGACCAAAAGTTGCTAAATGATAGTTTCCAGGCTGAAAAATATGGCCTCAGTAAGCCAATAAAAATTGATGTGGGCGTGGGTTATCAAAAAGAGGCAAATAATTCCAAAGCGGTTCAATGTAAATTGATTAAATTTGGTAAGTATATTGTCACTTACATCATGAGCCTAATTTTAAACTATTTGTCCAATTAAATCATACAGTATGTTGGTGGTATAGAGCACAATATTTTTATTTTTGAATTAATGAATTAATGAAAAATCATTGTTACCTTTTATATATTTAAAACTTGATGTAATGATACATTTCATCATCTTGAACATATATCTGTATCTTATGTGCTGCCATTTTGGATTGCTGCCAGTTTGGAAATGCTATTCACACTTTTCCTCTGTTCCCAGTTTTGAAACTTGGTCTCACTCACGTGGTTTCATAGAGGATATGTACATTCATGGAGAATATATCTCTATGGCCATAGAGTGATTTTGGCACAAATTGGACACTTGGACTATGACTGCCATTTGAATTTCCAATATTCAAGCAATAACAACTCCTGCCTCCGTTTGAGGTAGAGACTTGAATCCTACCTCACACTATTTCTCTCCTCACGGACAACTCAAAAGATTTGGAGTCATAATATCCACCATTTTGGATTTTCCACCATTTAAAATTTTTTGACATTTAAAAACAAGCATTTAAAAGAAATCTCTTCCTAGAGCGTTTGACAGATCACAAAATTTGGCAGATATCATCTTGAGAGTACTGTGACCAAAAAAATAGTTGCAAGGTCAAACAATATGTCTGCTGTAAACAGACAAATTAGAAGGTGAAGATGCCAAACAGGAAGTGAGCCATATATCAGCAATTCTTTGTTGTATCAATACCAAACTTTGTACCCTTCTTTGCCAGAGGGTTTAAGGGGTAGACAGAAAGTTGCCAGACCACTTGAGGGCCCTATATTAGGAAAAATATTATACATGCTAATTTACTCAGCAACGTTTTAACTAAACTTTACCATTGCAGTTGCATTTGCCAAATTGGGCAAGCAACAGAATTGGTCGTATGAAGGCGCTGTAGTGCTTGGCCCTTCATTGCAGCTATTAGTATTATTATTATTAGTAGTAGTAGTAGTAGTAGTAGTAGTAGTAGTAGTAATAGTAGTAGTAGTAGTAGTAATAGTAGTAGTAGTAGTAGTAGTAGTAGTATTATTATTACCATGGTGTCCTTTATGACCGAGGGGGTCCAGCCCTCATAGTCGCTGGGTACGTGGGAGCCCTCTCCATGAGGACAGTCGAAGCAGCGGCGCACATCGTACCCATAGTTCAGCAGCATGCGCAGCAGCACCTCGTCCTTCATGGCGTAATGCAGGGCGGAGGGGAAGTGGGTGGTGTTGACGCGGGAGTAGTAGTTGACGTTGGCGCCATAGCGCAGCAATATGCGTACAAGGCCCAGGTCGCCCAGGCGCAGCGCCACCTGCAGGCACTTGACGGGGTCCTGGTTGGGCAGGGCACCGGCCTCAAGGAGCAGTTGCGTTGAGCGCATATCACCGTTGGAGACGGCAAAGAACAGGGCCGATTTGCGCTGGTCGTGGTAGTTGCGGCGAACCCAGGGCTCCAGCATGAAGTTGGTGTCATAGCCAGCGTTCAGCAGCAGCTCCAGGCACTCCGGGTGGCCGCCAGCAGCCGCCGAGTGCAGAGGGCTCATGCCACTGTCCTCCACTGCCTCAAAGGTTGTCACAGGGATCAGGATCTCCAGAGCTCTGCAGAAGGGGGAGGCTGAAGTCCTAGTGTAGGCTGGCTGATCCGTGTGTGTGTGTGTGTGTGTGTGCCTGCACATGTGGGAACTGAAAGCAGGGATCATACAGCTCCTGCAAGGTCATGCAAGCACAGAACTTTTACTCACTGCAGGTGGCCACGGTGTGCCACGCGGTGGATGGGCAGGTGGCCTGTGTTCTTGGGTACGTTGGGGTCTGCACCATACTCCAGCAGTAGCGATATAACTGCAGGGTCACCAGAGGCACACGCCTCAAACAGGATGGTGGCAGAGTCCAGTGCCTGAGACTCCACATCAGCCCCTGAGAGAGAGAAAGGGTAAGAGAGAGAAAGAGAGCGAGAGAAAGAAGGAGAGATAGATTGAATGCGATAAGATGAGAGAGAGAATCGAAATGAACCCTACAAGGTTACTGTAGAGGAGCAGTTCTCTATTTCACGTTGAACACGTCCTCACACACATTTTACGCCATTTTACCGTTTTGAAGCAGAATCTCAGTAATTTCCAGGTGTCCACTCTGGGCTGCCAATGCCAGGGGGGTGAGGCCGAATGCGCTGCGGGGGTCTGGATCAGCACCGGACTGCAGGAGCAGCTGCACAAACTTCTCCCTGCCGAGGCGAGCAGCTTCGTGGAGTGCAGTCCTACGGTGTGCCCCCTCCTGGTTGACTTTGGCATTGAAGCGCAGCAGAAGCCCGGCCATGTCATACTGGTCAGTCTTTATTGCTGTGGGCGGAATGCAGGCCTGGGTCAAATACATCAGTCCTGCAGATAGCTGGCATTTTAAAAAGAAACCATCTATTTTCACCAATATTGGGAACAAATCTTTTCTTCCACATGATTGTACATTTTGGACAGTAACACCTTTCATTGTTAATTCTCGGATACTTCAATGCATTCCAAATTTTTCTGGCATCAAGAGTTAATTGTTTCAAATTAGTATATAATCCACATCATGTGAAACACGACAGGTTGGAAAACTTACGAAGAAAGATTAGGCTCGCTTTTGCAACAGTGAATTGAATTATGATGATTCATTGCATATGAAATATCATAATTCAGGACTTCATTTTTTGTTTGTTTTTGTTGGCAAGAGTGATTATGTCACAACTTGGCCACAACGTGCTGCATCTAGAATCCCAATTTCCTCGTCTTGACCATACAACATAATAAGGTTTTCATTTGGACCTTCCAGGTGGGAAACTCGTGTAGATCGTAAATCGGATACCACTTGAAAGCAGCATCATACCTCCCAACAGTCCCTTCTCCTGTGTCTGTAATCAGCCGTATCAGTAACAACCAGGGTTAGGGTCTTTTCCATGTCAATTTAATCTTTTCAGGAACGAAACAAAAAATTATTTCACAAATGGCTATACTGTTACATGGAGATTTTTAGATCTCAATTTTGAATTGAAAAGGGATTGACCCCAAACCCTGGTGAGCAGCACCTGTGTGATAAGCCTGAGGCCGGCTTTGGGAGACCTGCGACGAGGGGGGAGTCCTCGTCCTCGTCCTGGCTGTCTGGGCTGCTTCCTTTCTGCAGCAGGAAGCTGGCATTCTCCTCTAGGCCTTGCTCCACAGCCAGGAAGAGGGGCGTCTTCCCCTGCAGGGTCCGCACCTGTTCCGCCCCTGGAGGGGATGCTGATGGGGGCGGGGGTCTCACAGAATCAGAATGACACAGCACCTTTCCCAAACTCAGATACCTTCTACACACCTGATAGACATGTGGTGAAACTTCTTCTGCTGCTCATTTTGGGCAAAGCAAGATACAGGTAACACAATGATGATGAGGGTGGGGTGAGGGGGGCAGTGTCGTGTAACAGGTTATTGAACTTGCTCAGGGGCTGCAGGTTCAAGTCCCAGTTGTGTTGCTGCCATTGCACCCTTGTGCTAAATATACAGCTAAATATATGGCAAAATATACAGCCATACAAAAAATGATTGTAGGTTGAATCTTATAAACTATAAACTGATGACTCACTGATTTATAGAATTTCATCTGGGCCTAACTATTGCTGAATGAGAATTTATCATGGGTTTACCAGCCCTACCTGTACTAGGTGTATTACTGTATCCTCAAGCTACTTAAAGCACTACTTCCTCGATCTCGCTCTTGTACCTGGTATAGAACTTACTTGTTGTAGGTTAACAGAATGAGAACTGCTGTCAGTTGTGAAATTTATTATCTCTTCTTTTATTTTTATTTTTTATTTCACCTTTATTTCACCAGGCACGTCATTAAGAACAAATTCTTATTTATTCTTCTCTTTGCCTAAACCTTTATCTCTAGGCACTTTTGTAGCATCAGCTAAATGCTTAAACGTGAATGTGAACATACTGGCTGTTTTTTGTTAAGCAGGGAGAGGCTGAGCACACACCTGCGAAGGTCATCTCCAGGATGGTCCTGTTGCCCTGTACCGCAGCCTCATGTAGCGGGACCCAGCCTCTGCTGTCTGCCTCCCCGAAAGTCTGCCGACAGGGGACCAGCCTGCGCAGAGTTCCTAACTCACCTGACATGAAACAGAGAGGAGGAGGAGGAAGAGGAGGAGGCGATTCACCAGGGACGGGTAGTACTCACATGATGGGAAACCACAAAAAACTTTTGTTCTGGGCAGAGAGAGGCCCATGTGAAAATATTGTATGATGAACAGTACTTGAAGTACAATATAATGCAGTTTATATAGCTGTATATAAGAATTCTGAATTACGTTACATGGGGGGAAACATGATAAGTGGTCATTTCTGCTCACCCATTCTTATGGCTGTGAAGATCTTGTCTTTTTCTGCATTTTCACTGACCCTGTGGAGGATAGAGCATGACCAGGACAATTCCAGATAAACGATAAAAGATAAAAAGGATAGCTCAATTTCTGGGTTTTTTGTTTTGTCTTGTTTTAGTGAATGTCTTTGATTAAAAATCCAGGAAGTGAACCATTCCTTTAGGCAGTAATATCTGCTGGAGAGAGGGAGAGTGCAGTTGAAAGAAACTCGCCTGGGGCAGCCCCACCCACAATGTACCTGTGGCTGACTTCTGGGAAGGGATCCACACGGTCCCCAGGCCTGTCACAGTCCAGCAGGCTCTCCTGGATTACAAACTGCAGGGCCACGTCCTCGTCGACATCACTTCCTGTGGGATCTGAGTCCATCTCCTGCTCCTCACTTCTGTGCCCAGCTCTGTCTCCTAGTGACGAGGGAGATATCACAAAGACCCCAAACAGTCTTAGCTTCCGGTCAACACAAAGCAGCCAAGGGCCTCCACGTGACCCCCCCCTCCCAACCCCCCTGCCCCCACCACGCATTCCTGCCAGCCCACTCCAATGCCAGTGCTGCTGCTGTTGTTTACCAGTGGGCAGGGATGATGTCAGAGGGTGGCTGCTAACTGTGCTAGAACCTTCCTTCCTCCTTTCAATGTCAGGTTTAACATCAATGAATGTACACCACTGTGCATATGTCGAATAACAAAACAATAACCAATGTATGGTTATAAAAATGAACTTACATCAGTTTTTTATTTATTATACTAACTGCATCCTTTTTTAATCGGGTCAAAAAAGATGATAAAAGGTATTTTAGGCTGTCAGCAGAACGAGGGAGAATAGGTCAAAATTAGTTGTAATTTGTACATTTTCCAGGACTTTATGATCTGAATAATGTAATTAGTGCGATAAGTGAAACAAATGTCCCAAGTGGTTAGTTCATTAGGGAGGATGATTTGAAAATGTTCAGTATTTTCAGCTTAATCATCCTTTTTTCTTAATCATTATTTGAGAAATAAATAGAAAATAAAACGTGCTCAACTCTGAACTATTAATAGATGTTGGTTGCTGAATCCCACTAAAAATACAATGATAGAACAAAACTAACAGCACTCTCTAGAATACTTCCATAAATGTATTTATTGCATAGATGTAAAAAAGCACAAAAGCATTGTTTTGGCCCAATCCTTCAGTGTGTCAAACACGCAAAATAATTCTGAACAGAAAGACTGTTTGTACACCCTTTATAATCCTTTTTGTTGATCCAGTTTAAGAAGGATTTTGAATTTTTCCTCAGAATCTGTTGCACATTTAGCACACTGAAGAAGGCTGTGTGGAAACGTCAGTGCTTTTTGCGCTCTACACGTCTATGTAATAATTAAATTTATAAAAGTGCTCTAAAGAGAGCTGTCAGTTTTGTTTTGTCATTTTATTACTTATTTGTTTATATCTTTCAGCATATACAGAAAAGCCAACAAGGTACTCCAACAAGGTAAACAGCAGTGTAAGTTTCACCCTGCAGCTGTGAGGCAGATAATAAGAAGCAGAAAATGGTAGTAAATGTTAACAGATGCACAAACTATTACCACACCACACACAGGTGTGCAACCGCTATCCTTCCGAAAGATTGTAAAAATCCATTATTCTGCTTTCATAGCAGACAGGATTTTCGGTTAAGACCCAAAACACGCAGCATGCACCTGGAAAGAAAAAAATTTGGCACTGGATGCAGGTATGAGTGTGTGTCCCTGGGTGTTCCACAACCCCTTCTGTGCAGGCAGTGCTCCATGCAAGGTTTTTTTTTCTTCAAAAACATCTTGAGAAAAGGTCTGTTGTAGCTTTACCTTTCGTCAATTGGCTGTACTGCTACCGTGCCCTTCAGTGGTTTGGGGGGTATTCTCAATTTCCTAAAACACAGCTATTTATAGCCCTGGCCTCACTATAAATAGCTGATCATGGGACAGAGTCAGACTACACCCCCACCGCTAGCTTTGACCCACTGAGTCACATTGTGTGATACCCTCACTCTGCACTGCACCGTGAAACACAGAAATTCAATATATATTGCAATGTTTGTAAATATGATAACTTTCAGGAAATCTTTATTGTACAGTACTGGTGCAAATTGTGGAAACATTGTGTTTAAAGAGTAAGTTTAGTACTCTCTAAAATTTTATCTGTGCCTTTCTTCTGTTGTTGTTTCCCTGAGCCATTTTCATCTGTAAAAATGTACTCGAAACAGTTATCTCCTTGACAACGAGTGGTAACAACATTATCTGACCATCACTAATTTGAAATAAGTATACAAGAAAAGAAAATGTTTTCTTTGCATGATTATAATCATTTTATGAAGAAAAATACTGGACAAAGAAATACATGTTCAAGCTGATTATAAAATTTCCAACAGTAAGATACATAGACTGCTCAATTATGTAGGTATGAACAAATACATATAGGAAGGTGTAATGATTATGACTTAACACAGAAGCTAATTATTTATTTGTGTTTGTTACATTACATTTGTTTATAAGTGCAGTGTTTCCATAATTTGTGGCCAGCACTGTATTTCAAAGCAATTCATTTTTCAAAAAATGTATATATTGCAATATTTGTTTCATTGCAATATATTAAAGTATATTCCAGTTCTCTGAAAGATGAGCTGCTGTGGTAATAATGAACAGAGACAGTTGTGCCATGGTCAAAAATGTACATGTTTACACTTTACAGTGGAAGTGTAGTTTAACTGTCAGGGAACTGAACTGGTAATACAGAGGTAGCAGGCTCAATTCCCAGGTGGGGCACTTGAGCTAGGTGTTTAACCTGAACCACTTCAGTAATCATTCATAACTGCATAGCGCATACAAATTGTAAGCTGTGGATCTCACTCCTTATAGGACTGTTAAAATCCCAGTTGTAATTGTAAATTGGTCCTGCCTCCTGGGAGTGAAAGCAATGTGAATTCCCACTATGCAATTGAAGCACCAGGTCAGCAGAAACTCAGACAGTTTCTCAGGGGTCAGTCAGGTGTTAACCTTGGCGACTTCCAGTTCATGGGGGATGATTTGCACTTTCTTGCACCTACAGCAACTACAACTACAGCAAGAAACCCTTACCTTGGAATGAATGTAGATAGCTACATGTTTGCATGACCCAAGTTTCAACAAAGGACAAAATTCCAGTGTACTTATTCATTCATATTCATATTAAGTCAACAAGCTTAATAAATAATTACAAATAAATAAATAACGACATATCATAAATTGATTTTATTTTGCGTTAAAGGCATACCTAAACATTAGCATTAGCCTTGTTCACCATCTCAGTTGGAAAGAGGAACGCAGCAGTGCCATGCGTGTACTCACTGATGCTTCACCACATCTAAACCCCCCACTGTGTGTCCCTGCGACACACCAGTGCGAATGTGGGCCACTGAGCAGCAGATCAGATGAATGAGCGGCTTTCACGTGCTCTGGCTGCTGGAGCCCAGCCCAGCGCTGTCACACCGCTCGCCCACACCCACCCAACGCTCGCTTCTGAGCGCCTGTGAGAACATGGCCGACTGCACTGAAGGCACAGAAAATGGGCCTCTGGCGCACTCAAACACCCCCAAGGCCACATTATAGGAGCTTCACAACTCTGTGTGGCAATCTGCCCTTCGCACGAGGGGTTAGCTAAAGCCTGCAGAATCACTTGAAATGGGCTTTTAAAAACCTGGTATGCTCCTCTCCGTGCTGCTTTAAGAAATGAAATTCAAAAAAATATTTTAAAAATTCCTGTTTGATCTGACATGTTTCATAACACAAGAGCTAGAGCTCTGACACATTTTGTCCATTCTCTATGGATATTCACTTCAAGTTCATTCCTGATTCAGTCTGTCGTCATTTGAGATTCTCACCCTTTGAAAAGGTTAATTGTTTTTACTGGGGCACAAGAGGGAGCTAGAGAGCTTCACTGTGGGAAAGGAGCACTTGACACATTGATCATTGCACAGTAGCAGCACACTGAAAATGCAATAAAAAATATTTCTACATGCTGCCTTCATTAGTGAGTATTATGATTCAGTTAGCAATCTGAGTGGATCTATTCTCTGAAATTCACATGGCATTAGTAACACAAAAACAGAATGCATTTTTTCTGAAGATTATAATATAAGATTATAAAACAAAATTATTTTAGGATTTACTATCACAAGTTAAGAACTTCAATAAAAATACAAGCCATGACTGGCAATTCATTTAATGAACTAAAAAAGTAAAAGCACAACTCACTGAGGAAGACAGTTTTCAGAAATGTGTTTGAATCATTCTTCTGGTTCAGAATTTAATATTTAAATAACAAAGCATGAATATTTCATCAGTGTGGGTTATGAAACTACTTTTATCTCTGCCATTTTTACTTACAGGCTTAAATAAGATCACCTGCCATTTCCAATGAAAACAAACTTTAAAAAATAATACTATTGTGCCAGAAAGCATCAACTTTGAGCTGTGAAATCTGGTTTATAAAAATGTGTGTACAAATGATTTGTATAAAAGTTTTATTAAATGAAATAAACAAAAACAGCCACCATAAAACAGTAGGTGAATGTTCATGGCCTGCCTAGGCCATTTGGCAGTATAGAGTCCAGAGACAAGATTGGAAAATTGGCAAGCTAGGCACAGGTAATGGGGTTAATATTGGTCAGGCCAGTAATGCTGAAGGATGGATCGGATCCGCAGAGTGAATTGCTTTTCTGACCGTGCTTTGCAACAGCCTTCTGCAAATTCCATTATCTCTGCCTCTGTCTCTTTTCAGAGGTACGGAGGAGAAGGTGGAAGCCGTTCTGTCTTAATAAAAATAAGCCTTTGTGGCTGATAGATTCCTCTCTCCTCCTTCCCCCTTTTCCGGCCCACAGTTCTGCTGACCTTGCGGGACGTGACCCTTTGCCAGGTCCAGACTCCGGGAGGAATGTATGAGATGAGCTGGTGCCCCCCAGTCTCCTGGACATGTCGGCCGTATACACTGCCAAGCCTCCTGGAGCGACAGAACTAAAGGGGGGGGGGGGGGTGGAATCCCTGTCATTATTCATGATCGAAATATAGGGAAAGTTGCAATCTCAAATGACAGGCTCAATAGATTGACTTTCCTATTGGGCATCGGTGATGATGTGGTGATTGATGAAGAGGTACAGGAATCTTCTGTCCAACGACAAGATGGGTAGGGTTTGTAGGCCTGTGCATTGCTGTTTCTGTGATAAGGGAGTAGGCTACTGTGGGAGTGGCCATGATGGATGGTCCTGCAAAGTATAAAGATTTTAAAGTCATTTTTTACTCTTTAGATGCTGGTAAAATGTTGAAAACAGTCCGGAATATACCTGTGAAGTTTCAATGAATGTTTGGCCTACTGATCAAAATATGCTATCACATAAAAATGTTTTCAAAGAATTGAGTTCTGAATATCAGTGCTTCTTTTGAAAATTGTTAACCCTCTTCAGGAATTTTTCATTGCCCTTTCAAGGGTTAAATGTTTTTCAACTTCTTTTTTGCCCGAGCCAGCTGGCTACAACATAATCCCACCTGCTGTCCCCTGAAGTGTGATTTTACTGTGGAGATACGGTGACACGGAGGAATATCCCCATTAAAAGGAATATCATCCTTGAAAACTTTAGAAATATATTTGGATGTTGTATCTCCCAGCAAATCTTGCATGGATAGCAACAATGAAGAATCTGTATCTACAAAAATAAATAATTTCATTTTACAGCAAGAAAAGCAATGGAAGCAATAATACAAATAGTTGTTAGAAAATATTAAATAGCAGACATAAATATATAAATTTCAGTGCAGCAGCAGATAACGGTTTATTAGTGCTGTCCAAAAGAGGGAAGGGCCATGTATAACAATAAATGTGAATTAGTATAGACAAAACAACATAAAACTACTCAAATTACTAATTACAAATCAAAGACAAAGAGTTAAACAGGTTCAAGCAAAGCACTCTTTCTATCTCAATTGATGCCTTCTTCAGACAGTGCAGTGCATATATTACCTGTAAATAAATCAACCGCAGGGGTATTTTTCCCAGTGACATCAGACAGGCCAATGTGACACGCCTTGATGATCAAATACTGACGAGTGAAACAAGGCCATCAATCAGCAATGGTCTCTGTGATCCGTTCTCGGTCAGGTCCGTATTAAACCGCTAATCCCTTTCCTACTCCTTCACGTGTCGCCGTTATAATCCGCTGCAGGTAATCCTCTTTGTTCCAGCATTTAATTTAATCTTTTTTGCGAACCATAAACTGCAATTTCATATGTACATTTCAAAAAACCCATCCAGACGTCTAGACTAAAGTGGGTGAGAGCGCTTTAAAGAGCCTAAGAATGACACTTTCCCAGGGCACCAGTTGTTGGACGAGCCCTCTAATCAGAAACTGATCCTGTAAAGAAGGTTGTTGAGTGGCAGATTATAGAGTGTGGCTAAGTCCAGCCCAATTGATCTAATGAATGGATTGGACATTGAGGGGTTTATCTGAAGGGAAGCAAGAGTAGCAGAAAGCATACAGACTGATCCGACATCACTGGCGGCCCAAACTCCCTCTGCCAACCATCCAACCCCTCTCTTCCCAATCCCACGCCAAGATTACCCTCCTCACCAGCTCCTGGAGAACCCAGTTATATCATTTTCATGACAGCTGCAAGGGAGGTTAGGGTTAGGGTTCTCCTTTTACTTCACAATGTTCACACCACAGACCTGCTTTCACTGAAATTTTCTTGATAATTTCATTCCATTCTCTTGTGATGGACTGTATGTAATACAGAAAAGAAAACCTAATTTCTTTAACTTCATGCCTTTTTAGCCATAGAGTCATTATTGTTTCTTGCTTTTGTAATTGTGACAGAAAATAGGGGAGGCTTGTAAAGTACAGCTCTCTCAGACTAGCTCTAGTGATTGCCTGCAATGACAGCATCTCATTGTGCATCAGTGACTCCAGTGACTCTCAACTTGTTGATTTCTTACCCATAAGGAGGCCTGTTGAGCTGCACATGAAGTGCCTTCCTCCTGCTCATGTCTGTGTGAGCCCGATTTCAGCTCGGTTTGAGCACATGCTTGCCAGTGCTGTCAATAGCAGAGACCTCGAGAGAGTGCTGATAAATATGATTGGGCAATCTAAATTTGGGAGAAAAAAAGAGATAAAACATTAAAAAGGAGACACAAGCAAAGCACCACCACCCAGAAGTAGCCATGTAAAAACAGAGCACTGGCACACAGTAGCTAATCTGGAATTAGCATAGCTGTGGATATAGAAGTGTCTTGTCTTCAAGTGGCTCTCCATCACACAAGTTGACAGGCCACGCCGGTCCTCCATTACTACAAATCCCACCTGAACAATGTACAGTTGTCACTCTGTCCCAGTAAATGACTGTCACATAAACTTTCAGAGATGGGAGCTACGAGTCACCGTAATCTGTGCCTAGAGAATTTCCAAATTTCAAGGTAGCTTAGGCTGACCTAGAAAAAGGATGTTATGACTGCAGATAATAATCTCCTTTTTCTTCTTCTTGAATTTTGCAAAGGGATGAAAACTGAGGACAGTATTTTTCAAGGCTGCTGATAATGCCACATGCCAGATTAATGACTTCATGTTTTCCAGATTACGGTCTCTGTCCAGCTCAATCCCAAAGCAAGAAAAGCTGCCCGGACGCATTCTAAGCAGATTCTTCTTACATAACACGGTAATGATCAAAAGAATAGTGGCCGTCGACGTCAGTGTGTTTTCATTTAGCCAAAAATGAGTTCTATACCATGACTAACTTCACACTGTAAAGCTCTGGCAGACTCAGCACAAAAGAACTTTCAGCATTAAACCTATAAAATTCCATCTTTTTTATCAAGTATAAGGGGCCAAGCATCAATGGTGAGAAGGAACCTATTGTAATCGTTAGAATTTTTACTATTATTATTGTTTCTGTTATGGGAGTCAACGGCAGCCCATAGAACCACTTATTAAATTTTTTGATATGGACAGGCCATGATAGCCAGTTTCAGTTCATCCGCCCCTCTAGCGCCACCAACAGGCCACATTTGACGTTTGATTTTTTTCAGTAGCTTTTGAACCATTGACGAGATGTCATATTCAGATTTATAAATCAACTGTAAACCATTGAAAAAGCAACAGCAGCATATATAAAAGGAATCTGTTTTCTTGCCAGCAAGTCAACAAAAACGTATTCCCATTTTGTCGTATATATTATACACAATCGTAAGCATTGGACCACCGGGGTCTTATCTAACCAAGGTGCTCAAATCATATAATTGTGTATAATATGAAATACATTTCCAGCCTGACTCATAATCTGGCCATCTAATCATCCCTAATGCGAAATAATCCCTCCCTTTCCAACCTAGCTGATATGTGGGCAGCTGTATAGTACAATAGCCTACAGCAGGTAGGGATTCCAGAGCACTTGCCATTGTAGCCTTTAGAATGGTACTTAACCTGAACTTTGTTCAGAAAAATATTGAGTGGATGTAGAAATAATGTAAGCTGTACAAGTTGCTGTTGGTAAAAGTAATGTAAACTTGTATTATTATGATTATAGTCATTGTTGTTCTTGTTATTATTATTACTATTATTGTCATGCTGAAACAGAAAAGGGCCTTCCCCAAACAGTTGGGGAAGCACAAAATTATCTAGAATGTGATTCCATGCTGTAGCATTAAGATTTTCATTCACTGAAACCGAGGGGCTGAGACCAAACCATGAAAAACAGCCAAGGGTAGTCAGAGCCTAATCATTATACTATGCTCATTATACAAAGCTCTGTTCATCCACCTCTCCCTTTTTGGGTTAATCAGGACTGAAGTTAGTCAGGTAGATTCCCTTTTGAATCCACGCGTGGTTATCCAGGCTGTGGAGCACCAATCCGTTCCTCTTTGCAGTAACAGAGCAGAAGAGCGTCAGGTGCTTTTTTACACTATGCTAATCAGAGCCTGATCAAGACCTGCTTTAATGGGACATGTCAGCTCACTGGACAGTCAGACACAAGGCATTGGCTCTTCTGTATATCTGCTGTAGTATTTTTTGGCACATGGATAAAACTAACACATAATGCAGAATGTTATGTGTGGAAACTTTTGGGCAAAATACATAGAACATAAACATACATCACCCCTGACAGAAATGGAATATATCAGAAATATATTTAAATTAATTATACTAACAATATATTACAGAACTTCACAATATGTGGAAAATAGATGAATTTGAATTAGCGTCAGGCACTGTTCTCCTGCTGTTGAGCTCACTGAATCAAAGGGCCTCTCATACACCACCCACATGCACTTTAGGGGGTCTGTCTGCTGAAGCAAAATCATACAACACGTTGGCAACAATCCAGTTCATCCACTGAGAAACACATGCACACACACACACACACACACCCATACACACAAACACACACACACACGCACACACACACACACACACACACACACACTTGGAGTTGCACTGTGTCAGGCTCTGGGAGCAAGAAACAGATATTGAAGAGAACACAGAAACACATGCGGATCTGCAAATAGTAGTGCTGTTAAAAAAACAAGCTGATCAGCAGGTGTGTACAAATATGTAAAAATATGAGAAGAAAAGTACATAAAGGTTCTCCAATCTTGATATTACTTGTCCATTGGGACTGTTTTCTAATGCATACTAAAATGACTGAAATATTATTGAAACTACTGATGTAATCTGACAGCAAATTTCAATGCTCAAATATTTCTTGTGTGTTACTCCAACAAGTTAACCTCCCTTAGAATGACGAGGAACAGTTCATCCCTATAAACAGTGGTTAAGGCCCAAAGAGTGATACACTCAACCTCAGTAAGTACTCCTTATGACTGCTCCCTAATGACCCTGCATTCAACTGTCAGATAGTAGGTAGGTGCACATAACATCAGACTATCAGCGGTATTTTGTATCTTATTCAGTCAGTTAGTTCAATCATTGCAGAAGGACATCTCAGTCTAGTCTTGCCCTATACTGTTGATGAGATATAATAAATAGCTCTGAAGCTCGGTGTGCTTTGGCTCAGTCCTTGGTTTGGTCTGTTTTAAAGTTATCCAGGTAGATTAAGGATTATTTTTAGATATGACTGTATTGGCTATTGAGCACAAATCTGTTCATCTTTACAATAGCTAGGATAAAACACATATAGTGTTACTTTTGGGGATTGAAAATTGTTCTTTTGCTTCCACACTAAAGAGAGGGATTTTCCTAAATGATGTGTGACACCCATAGTATCATGTGGCAACACTTATTTGTTCTAACTTGATGCAGGTTTTGGCCACAGAATATAAGAGCAAACAACACAGCAGGAAAGGAAATAACAATAATTCACCTCAAGCGCATTTTATTTAGCCTTTAGATACCGTAGACTCATGTGCATGTTCAGTGGTTGTTCAAAGCATGTTAGACAGTTTGTTGTGGAAAAACAGCTTGCAGGAAAGGGACCGGGGACATCTGCCTTTTCACACACTCATGCACACAGAAGGGGTAACGTTGCTGAAACTGTAGCAGCTGCCCATGGATCAACAGATTCCAAATGGCCGCGCAGCTTAAATAAGCAATGAAAAAATAGTCAACTGCCTTTAGAAAAAAATAAAACGAAGAGAAGCGACACGCGTGATGCAGCGCAGACAGCGCAGACTCTTCCACGTGACGTTGCACCCCTCATGCAGGCAGCGCCTGCTTGTCAGGCTTACCCACCGATCATTACCCAACACCGTGGAACAACGCAGCACCATTGTGACCTCACAGGCAGGTTATAAATAAAACAAAAGGGCTGGAGTGGGAGTGACGAAAGAACGGCCCACATCGGGTGCTTGAATATTGAGGGACAGATTTAGATTTGCTTGTACTTGATTGGCTCTGGGCCTGGACAACAGCTAATTGGCAGTCCTGGATTAAGACTAAAAGGAGTGCGGAGAACATCAACATTTCCCCCTCATGCAGACTGCAGCAGTCTCTTGGGTGTGATGGCTTCAGTTACTTGCACACTAATGTTTAATAGTACGCTAAAATGCTACATGGATTCATATAAGGGCATGGGAGATCAAGCATTAAAATAATCTATAAAATGTACCCAGTACCTTAGATTACATCCACATACATTGATACTGAGGTTCCCAAACTGGGCAAAACGGCAGGAAAGTAACAACTTCACTAAAGCATTAATGCAAATTAACTATGTTAACCAAGAACCAAATTACAAATTGTGTAGCCACAGATAATATCCATAACAAGCCATAAAAATCTAAAAACATACGAATTCCATAATAACCTGAATAAATATATATAGCTAGGAGGTGGGGATGGGAGGAAGGCCAAGAAGTGAGTCTGTGGCAGAAGATGGCCAATGATTTTGCTGCCTTGACCACTGAGGAAAAGATCATACCTCCAATAAGTTAGGGTAAAAATTAGAAGGCAATGTTTGCAATCTATATATTATCTGTTTTAAGGTGTCATTGACTGCGATTCCAGGGGACGCATTTTGCATAAACTTAGTGCACTACAATGATCATCCACATAAGAGCACCAAAAGCAGGTGTATCATGAGATGGCATGGGAACCAGTCATGGAGCTCACACAAACAGAAGAAACTTTAGGAGAAATCAGGGGAAATAAATTGTTATGAAATTTTAGTTCATACTGTTACATGCTCAGGTGACTGCAGGAGTCCACCTAAGGATAAAAGCAGTTGCAAGTACATAGACGATGGGCTAAAAATATATATATAATTAAATGTCCTAAATATTAACCTTTATTTTTATCTTTTAAACACAGTACATCCTCTTATGAAGCTCATAATTTTAAGATAAGTGAACTAGACAGAGAAATAAGCAGAAATCTTCAGTTATTAATACACGGTGTCAGAATACATTTATATAGGTATTATTTGAAACATTTCCAAACAATAAGAGGCTACTGTCTTGAATAATGTATTACAGTGCCATAAAAAAAGTTTAGAGTTGCACACTTTGGCATGTGCCCACACCTTTTCACTAAGAGCAAGGACCTGATTTATATTTATATTTGATGACAAATCCTGTACTGAGGAGTTCAAGGACAGGGTCTTCAGCAGGGAAGATGGAGATGTCCAGCAGGCAATGCAACCTTGTGAGGGACCATGCCATTCTCTGATGATCAATGGTATTCAGAGCATGAGATTATATAGCTCCCATATAAACAGCAGACATCTAACAAGACCTTCCAGTTACTGCAATTATTTGTGAGAATCATATTAACAATCAAGAAATAAACTGCAAAAGCATGTTTTTGAAATGCTCTTCTATTTAAACACGATTATTATTAAAAAGCCAGGATATGTGAAAGAGTTTTCATACTTTAAGAGCTTACTTAAAAACTGGAAAGAGAAGAAAATAACATCTAAACGATCTTTTTACGGGCGCAGCCATTGTATTCAGGCAAGATATAACACCATGGCTTCTCACGGCCAGTGGCATTCCGTAACCGCTTTAGTGCATGGTTGCTTTGCTGAGGTCATCATTTGTTGAGGCTATTGTTTATGTTTTATAGCACTCAAAGGAGATTTATGTACAGTACATAGATAGTATTCCACCTGATCCAATGCCTCATCCCTCAGCAGGTGCAGGTTATCAGGGTCAGCACCTTCAGTTGGGCGTCCTCCAGGCGATGAGGTCAACCTCCATCTTCTCACTGTCACGTCATGTCATCACTGAAGGACAGCAGGTTCTGAGAAGCCGAGCATCTAAGCAACTGGAAACCAGCATCAGGCCTGTTTATCTCTACATGAAATGGTGCTGGAACTGGATGGAAGGCAAGGCTTAGTTTCCACTGGTCTGGATCCTTTATAAATTTAGTAACTGAATAAATTAACTGAACTAAGAAATCAATTTTCATTTATAATGTATATTACTTCCTGATTTTCTTGACTGAAGCTAAATACTCATGAATAACCTTAAATAAATCTTAAAGGTTCTGATTGGAAATTACTTGCCATGTAAATCCTTCGAGATATTTTAGAAATACAGTAATAAGATTACCATTTACATAAATTGCTGACGAAGGCAGTAAGCTGAAATGTTTCTATTCTTTCAACTTCTTTATCGTAAACTGTTGCACATCATTTACGATATGTGCTGGGGACGCCGTCAGTTCAGAAAATAAATTGAAATTCAAGTGATAAATTGTAAAAGGGCCACAATACTCCATGAGAATAGTTCAATTGGAGAAACAAAGTTCAATACATTTAGTGAACAGACTCTATTTAAAAACGAATTGCCCCGAGCCCTGGTGTGCATACACCTGAATAAAGGGACAGCAGGAGTAAAGGTGCCAGTGGTTGGATGTAATGGTCATGCTCATCACTGACCTCTGGGCCCCTGGCCCTGCAGGGCTGGAGCCCCAGGGTCTGGGGCAGCTGAGGGGGTAACACAGCTGCTGAAGAGCCCCAGCTGGCAGCCCGTTCAGACTCCACGCCATCTGGATGAGCAGTGAGCGCACAAGCCCCCATGACAAAGCTCAAAACTGAGTCACTCATCCAAACTCATTCAGACCAGGGGGAAAAGCAAAGTGCTGTCATTACAATGCGCTAAATGATTCAGTGCAGATAAAATGCGATGAAGACGCGGGAAGATCAACCTAGTTCCAACTGTCACGAAAACTGCATGATGAGATCATGTTCAGCATAAAGAAAAGGGAGACTGCATATCCAGATCTGGGCCAAATGCAAAGTCGGAATACTTCTACCCTTTAGACGCAGGCAACCTTTGAATAAAGAGCTATCGTGAGAACTGCCAGTGGACCGTGTTATAAACCAAACATAAAACCGTATGAAAGAATTGCACTCTGACCACTGTTGAAAACAGATGTTCCCTTTAAATTAAATCTTGAATTTTACAGATGTCTAAATGGTAAATAAGCAGGTATATCTTCAATTATTTTATCCATTACTTTATACATTGTACAACTGACAAAAGGCTTGCTTAAACAGTTGCATTACCCATCAATATAGCTTAAGCAAAATTTCCCTGCATCACAATGCTATTAACTCCTGAGAATTTATGTACCAAAGCCAACAGTTCAAACTCAGACTATTTCTTCAATTCTCTTGAGGAAGAACTTGTATCAGTTTTGAGATTTTTTAAAAAATCCAGGGGTTACCAATTACATTTAAGAATGCCTGAATGAACAGGATGAGCCAGCACAGAATTCACGCAACCTGGAATGATAATTAACCTGGCTTTCTAAATACTGTTTACAGAACGCATAAAATTTAATTAAACAAAGCTGCAGATTTTGAAAAAAAAGGACAGACCACACACATGTTCACGAATCTGAAAAATGCTTTAATGCCTTGTAGCACATTTTATGACCTGGGTCTCTCCTTCTTGCCTTTGTAGAGAGCCAGCAGGGACACGTTTGCCACTTTGACCACCTTAAAACGCACACCAGGGATATCACCGACGGCATGGCCCTTACGACCAAATCCTGCCACCAGAACTTCGTCGTTTTCCTGAAAAGATGAGATTTGGGCACATACTGAATGTCCATAAAGAAAAAAGCAGCCAAAGTGTTTTGTAGACAGATAAACCTTTTTGGCCTCAAAGAAACAGTCAAGTCACTCAAAAAGAGAGCGGGTGTCACATCTACTCAGAATGCATTAGTGTGTTTCTAAACTTTTCCAACTTAGGAGCACATGCTCCTAGGAAAAAATATCAGTGAAGAGCGCTGTCAAATGACTTCTATAGCATGCTGAAAACACTAACAGCAAAACATCGACACATCCAGGCCATGTCTGGCTTCTCGAGTTGGATCGGCTGACAACTGACCTCAATGAAGTTCAAGCAGCCGTCATTGGGGACGAAGGCCGTGATCTTCTTGCCATTCTTGATCAGCTGGACTCTGACACACTTTCTGATGGCAGAGTTGGGCTGCTTAGCCTCAACACCTCTGCAGGGGAGACACAGGGAGGCTCAGCATTTACAAGAACATTTAACTGATCCAAACATTAAGAGAGCACAACCATATTAAAAGTACTTTGTGCACTTGCTCCACATTTGAACAACTTCTGAAAAATCTGCTGAGGACAGAAGTGCATGAACTGTTGATTAATTCACTCACACTTTCTCAAGGACGATTCCCTTGGCATGGGAAGCTCCTCCAAAAGGATTAGCCTTCAAGGCTGTGCCCAGGTGAGCCTTCTTGTACTGCTTGTCATGCCATTTCTGCTCACGTCGATGGTTACGGAGCTTTCTGGCGGTACGCAGTCCACGACACTTGCCTGCAGAACAGGGGGTAGAATAATGGAAAAGAAATTATGGCCACTGGACAGCACTCAAATCTACAGGATGCCATCAGATTACTGTTGGTCAACATCTGCTGGAGTGGAGGGGGTTTTGAGACTTGTAAAACAAATAAGCCGAAGTTTGATAAAATATGGACTAACACCATCTTATCTGATTTACACTATCGTGTCCCCATTTCATTATGGAATTTCTGTGTAACCGATTTGTTATTCATAAATTCAATAACAAATCGTGGGACATTACATCGCAAGCAAAGCAAGTCGCCCAATTCTGCACGGAGGAGGTAGAAGTTAATGTCTAGCAAATTATTTAAGTGCATTTAAGTAACCATCAAGCCAGATTAGACGAACAGCTTAATTAGACTACATTGAGTGATTTGATAAATAGAACATTTAAATAGGGAATATAAAATACTGCAGTAACTTGTCGGACATTTTAAATCGAGCAAGCTAACAATCCATGCCATTAGCTGACGATAACCGTTATCGTTCTGGCTAAATAATACGCGCTAATCCGTTAAACCGCACCGCCCAAGTATTAAAATAGTTATAATTTAAATACGCATTATAATATATTAATTATGATAGTGAACTTGGGACAGGAAAAGACAAAATGCGAAGCCAAATGACGGGCCGCGAAGGTAGTCACGCCAGCCTGCATGGCCGCTGTCCACGTTTCTCGGTTAGCCAAAAGCTAACTAACATAAAGCTAGATTTATTTGAGGTTTTAATTATAACTGGTCGGGTGATTTTTTTGTGAGGACTTATTATAACCTATTCAGAATTCATCTGATTGCTAGGAAGCAGCTGATGTATGGAAATAAAATACATTTTCAACTCAAAAAGGAACCTACCCATGTTTGTCGCCTCAGAGCCTTAGCAGGAAAGAAAGTTTCCCAGAAGTCCACGCGCCAATGTCTTATCCGAGGACCCAAAGTAGGAGCATTGAAAGCGCCTATTTGTTGTTCTTTTTTATTTTTACAACAGATCGTAGTTCAATTACTGAGACAAATATACGCAAATTAAACAATTACAGCGTCATCGAACTTTGTATTAAATATATTTCGTCAAACCCAGCAGTTTCCAATATAGCGTGTCCTTCTATGTGCCTGAATAGAAAGGATCCGAAGACAATAGACGTAGAACTCAAACCAACAAAGAGTATGGGGCGTACACCGAATCGAAACATTAATAGTGTATTTATACAGTCTATAATTTTCTCTCGGAATGGTATTGCTGTTCCATTTGTAGGTTTTGCGCTGCATCACTAGAAGCTGTGTTAGCAAACGAGGTAGCAGGAGGCGACTCGCAATTGGATGGTATAAAATTACATGCAATGACAATCGGTTTAAAATAACACCTTCCTTCAAAGTCTTTTTTTAATTGAATGTTTATTAAAAGAGTTGGTTACATGTTTATCCACTAGCCCCGTGGATGTAACCAGCCCGAAAACACAAAGCAAGACTCTTATTACCACTCACTGAACTGTCATAAACTGAATTTGCATGCTCGCTGCTTGGGTACACCTCTACCTTGGACAGTATGTTGAATTAAATGTGTCTAGGCCAAAATTAAAGCAGCCTGACAGCTAGGAAAGATAGTTACAGTTGCTGACTGGCCACGTGGCATGTGCTGAAACAGGTAATGAAATACAAATGCCAGTGCCACTTTAATAGCTCGTGCTTTGCTTCCAACTAGTCCCATACAATTTGCCAGACCCGTGCTACATTGTTAACCTGCGATGTAGTTAATTAAAATGAACAGATAATGAAACTAAATCGGGGACGATTGCTATCTATATTTTAAGAAAAATACTAGATGTGTGAGTAGGTCGTAATATAAAGCCTAACTTTTTGTTTTATCCACATTTTTACTCTAATGGGAGGATGCTGCATGTACAGTGTTTAAGATTACCATAATCTTTTGAGTAGTGCCATACCGGTGATAGATTCTTTGCAGATTGGAGGCATAGATGCCTAAGTGCCACTAGTACATCTGCTAATGAACAGCCCTGAAGTGTTTCCATTTCGGTAATGCTCACATTACCGTCGCCCTTCATCCAGTAAAGATTACTCTTATCTCCTCTAATTCGGCTGTGAACTATGGCGTGCCAAGGACTAAAAACTTAAATCGCAGCGCTTTACAAATGGGACAAAATATAACGGTACGTATTCGTTTAGCCTACATACACAAAGCCTATATATAGTGAAGTCCGTCAGTATTTGGACAGTGACATTTTTTGTTGTTTTGGCTCTGTACTTCCGTACATTACATTTGAAATGAAGATGAAGTGCAGACTAACAACTTTAATTTGTGGGTATTTACATCCATATAGGGCAACCATGTAGCAATTACACCCCTTTTTATAAATAGTCCCATCATTTTGGGAGACCAACTTAGACAATTGGTTGCTCAGCTGTGGCTTGTTGCATCATTAGTTCATGTGAAGGAAAAAGAACAAGAAGTATAGTTGTTTCTAGGTGGGGAATTTGGATTTGGAGTCTGTTGCTCTTGTCTCTCAACATGAGGACCAAAGAAGTGTCAATGCCAGTAAAGCAGGCTATCATGGGGTGGGAAAATCAGAATAAATCGATCAGACTTACAGTAGCCAAAACATTGGGTGTGTCAAAATCAATAGTTTAGAAGCAAGAATGCACTGGTGAGCTCAATAGCAACCAACTTGGTAGACTGTGGAAGACTACTGTAGTGGATGACCAAAAAATACTTTTAATTGTGAAGAAAACCTCTTTTCAGCTGTCAAACAGATCATGAACACTCACCAGGATATAGGCATAGATGTGCCAGAGACTAAAATAAAGATAAAACTACACCAGCATAACCTCAGAGGGTTCAGTGCAAGATGCAAACCACTGGTAAACCTCAAGTATAGGACGTTCATCTCAGAGTTAAGAAGAAAGTATGACCCCCCTCATCTTTGAAACATGGTTGCATGGTGTTATGGTTTGGGCATGTATGGCAATCACTGGAGCCGGCTCGCTTGCCTTTACTGATGGAGTGACTGCTGATGGCAGCATCAGAATTAATTCTGAACTGTACAGAAACACCTTATCTGCTCAGATCCAACCAAATGCCTCAAAACTCATTGGACAGCGCTTCACCTTGCAGCGGGACAATGACCCCAGGCACAATGCGGAAGCAACCATGAACCAAAAAGTGGAATGTTCTTGTCTGGCCAAGTCAAGGACCTGACCTGAATCCAATTGAACATGCAATTCACTTGCTGACAAGACCAATTTCTATATAAATATGTGTGTGTGTGTGTGTGTGTAAGAGAGGATGGGAGAGAGAGAGAGAGAGAGAGAGAAATGTATACATTTTACACTTTTAAGCCTGTAATTTAAAAATTCACTGAGTTAATTTCACTGAACGGGAGTGACATAAATACATGTTATATAATTTATTACTTAAGATTTACTTTGTTCATTTGACCATATAAATCATATTTAGGACAAGTCGAAATCTGATTAAATTGCCTACTTGTGCACTTTAAAATAGTCTCATTTGTCATATTTCCTGCATGTGATAATGCTGTATTTCTAAAAATCAGGAGGCATTGTGGGATGAGGAGTCATTTTGGCAGTATGGCATACATTTATAGAAGGCACCAATTGGGTCCATTGAAAAGCCTGCAGGGGAGCAGCTAGGATGTAATTCCTTTGGTTTGCTATGTCTGTTTCGTCACATGTACATTCTGCTTCATTAGACAATCTTGTTCAGCTGCAGGGCTTTTCTGCAGATAACACACATCTCTCTTGTGAATTAATTTCAATTATTGAGGCAGCTCAGTGTAAATCTAGGTCACGTTATCAGGGGTTTTGTTCTCTGTCTTAAATGGAAAAATGCCTCCATTATTCTGACCTTGAGTGTTCTGATCATTGACTGATTTGTTTAGATATGGGTATTGGTTTAAAAAACTGGGGTTTGGGGAAGGAGGTTAAATCAAGTAAGGGTATATTTCTGTGCTGCCAATTGCTCCGTGTGTGCCTCTGTCTGAGAGAGAGAAAAGGGGGGTGGGGAGGGGAGGGAGTGGGTGTGCCTGTGACACATGATTATCTTCCCCCTCTCTGTCCATTGGCTGCTGCATTTGTCAATCAGTGAGCTCAGGTTTCGGCTGTGTTATCAAAGCAGATTATGAAGCAGTCTTCATCTGTGGCAGCCTCATCTGGTCGTCTTCATGGCAAAACACAAGCTGTTTTTGTTTTTTGCATTATTGTTTTTTCTTTTTCTTCAGCTTTCATTATCCTATGATCAAGTGCCTGCTATTGTGGAGACCAGGTAAGTGTGGCAATTTGAACTGTGTTTGATAGTGTAAGAATGAGAGAGTGATGCTGTGTGGATGATGTGCAGTGTGAGTCTTTTAATGCCTGTTAGAGACCTCAGTAAACAAACCAGGAAAAGAAAGTACAGTTGAAAAATGAATTTCTGAATCTGTAAAAACCCAAGCTTGTCTCTATTGGTCAGCCTGAATAAGCAAGGGGGATTCTATTCATCTGATGCTGTTTTCTTCCTTGTAGTTTTACTGAAACTCTGCGATGATTCTGAACGAGGCTCTGTCAATGAAATACAAGAGAAAATCCATCAGTGTTGGTCTGTAGGAATCAGTTTACAGTGCAAATCCATATATGTGCTACAGAAATAGGAAGGGATGGAAGTCAGGGTTGTGCTGAGCCAGACTCGTGTTCTCTGTGGTTTCCCAGGTCATTCTTACATGGAATGTACTATTGAAAATCAAACCCTTGAGATTGTAGGCACACTGCTGTTTTTAATTGATTCCTAGATGGTGAACTAATTGTATGGCTGATGCTATTAACTGGTTGAACAGAAGTAATAAAAATATTTGAGCTGCACTGAGATTATTATGAATGTTTTTTTAAATAAATAATATTAATGGGTAACACATTTAATAGTTACTTGACAAGTTAGGCCTGTCTTGAGGGGTTTTATTTTCCTTTCCATCATGCCCCTGATAATTTTTAAATAAGTGATTTTGATATTTGTCTGAATGTGATATTTCATGCTGTATTTATTGTTTATTTATGTATTATGGATGTGTATTTTAACTGAATTTAGATAGGGTTGTGCACATGCTTTCGCTCGTCACCTGTAACTTAACCATGTGAACATAAACCTAGTTATTTGCTTTTGCCGTAAAAAGAAAAGCACTATTTGAAAAATGTCAGTTAACCCAGTTGTACTTATTCCTGTTTTTGGTATTTGATCATTGATAAATTTCAATATTACTTGGAACCCCAAGCAACCTTATGTGGAAATTCAGTGCAATGATCAATGAAATGTATTTTATTTCTGAAAGACTAAAAACCATTTAAAGTGATTTTGCATGCTTTTTCTGTTTTAGTTGGCATCTCTAGATTTGCTTGACATGGCAGATGCATTAACCATATATTAATGTACATTAACTTATAAATTAGCATTATTTCAACACATTATCAGAAAAATAACTCTTCTTGAAACTACTCTACTTTTCTTATGTAAAATAAATGTTGCGGTGCGTTTAAAATGTAAAATCCCCCGGATTTTAAGAATGCAATGCAGCTTGATCACTGGAAGAGTGGAGACAGGTGAACTTGGCCTTGAACTATTGTTTTTGAACGTGTTCACATTTCTCCTGTCCCAGCGCTCACATTCACATTTATGAACTGAAGAGTCCTTAGGTCCACCAGCGCTGAAAAATGGACATTCCCATAAATACCGTTTCATTGGAACTGTGTTAGATTTTCTATACAAATAATAAAATTAGGAAATGGCAATCCTTGCTAATCCCACTGCTGTCTTCTAATTAGAGATGATTGCAGAAGGGATATAAATTCAATGGGTTTCATTCTTACTTTGAGGATCATATGATGCAATGCACTGAAAAGTCACCTGTGCTAGAAAAAAAATCACAATGTGGTTCTTTGTCACCTGAAATATCTGTGAAATCTATAAATATTTGCAGTCCTGGTGATAGTTTTTTATTAATTGAACTTTTACTTATTAATTCAGCTGGAAAGTATTTAACTCATTCTATAATTCTACAGCTATTAAATTTACTTGTAGATTTCAATGAATGAAATACAGTATCTGGTGGAAAGAAATCCAGGTTGAGAATTCAGGGGCAGAAACAAGATGGCAGATTGCCATTACTCTGATTACCAGTAGGTGGTGCCTTGAAGCCAAAAGTAGTGAAATCCCCCAAAATATAGCCCCTTCAGTTTTGGCATTTTGTACTTTATTGTCAAATTGCAGTGTATCTGATTGATGTTGAATGCTTTAATATGATATTTTAGTAACTTGTGTTCTTTAAGCACAATGTATTACCGAGATCTGACTGTGATAGGAAATTAATTCCTGCTTCAAATTTAACCATTTGGTTTGTTCTCTTACGATATTCATTCTACAGCTTGGGTGAGTGACTCAGACATTGAAAAAAGATGGTGGAATGCATCTTGTTTCTTGTTTGATTATGTAAGAGTGATCCATGTGAGAGTTGACTGCATGTGAGCGTATTCATGCAGTATAAATGCACATTTATCATGCTCTTGTTTGAAACATCCCCCCCATATACAATTGGTGCAATATTTCACATGCTGATTGCTGATTTATGAATTATAGAACAATAACATTTAAAAAAGAAAACCTAAACAAAAAATGTAATATTTTCTGCTATAGAAAACATGATAAATTTGATGTCACTCATTATGAAACATGAGAGTAGTTATACTCTGGTGATCATAATGACATTACTGTTACTGTAATATAAATACGATCAAGGATTACTGGCAAATAGAGATTCATTAATCTTTCCCATAAAATACATTTTAAAAATGATTACAGCATTAACAAGAAATGGGGAATCTAAACTACTTCACATTATGTGGGTATATGTTTTTAGGTGATTTTGCGAAGGGACATTACTTTAGTGGTTTAGTTTAGGAAACTGTGTTATCTTTGAATTTCTTAGTTTTTTTGTTGTCCTTTTTGTGTAATTGCCTCCAGGACCTCCTTGCAGGTGTCACAATCCGTATTTAATCTTTAAAAGGAGGTTCAGCAAGCTGAAGTTGAGAAATTGGTTGGAAAATAATGAGTCGCAAAACTGGCTTTGACAACCTTTTGATGTGGCTGGGTTTTGGTGTGCTTATTCAGGACTGTCTTTTGCAGAATTTGCAACATTTCTCAAAATAATACAAAAAAACGTCCTAGTTTTCAGTACCGTGAACCGCATTGTGTAAAAGTCCCGAATGATCATAAACAGATTGTTGGAGTGCAATCGGAACAATGAGGATCTGCCCTGTTTATGATAGAAATTGTCCGTTTATCTGCAGTAGTGGCCTCATTGTATGGTGAGGATGCGAAACGAGGGCCAAGCCTTTTCAGGATTTCATGCCAACTTCTGCCAGTAGTTATTCATTTAGCACATTCATCATTTGCTCTGGCATTTTCTGACATAGTCATGGGCTACAGCTGCAGACAGGATATGCATCTGCGGTGACAACGTTTACTATGGTGTGGTCCTATATAGGAATGAACCAGCATTAGTGTTCACAGACGCTTCTGGAATTTAAGCCAGGATTATTATTTGGAACAAAAACCATACACACTGGCCGTCATACAGCTGGAGCTGTGCACCCCTGTTGTAATGTATAACAGCATGCCAATCAACGACAAACTCCATTATCCTCCACATTTCCTGGTCCCTCATCGATCTGTTATTGAAGCTCTGGAATATTGTCATAGCTAATGTTCCAGTAAACACATTTTTTGTCATGTCCTTCGGTACTATGGTGTCCTTTACTTTAATGTATTTTGGTCACATATCTTAAACTCCACCTCTTGAGAGCTGCAATTTCCATAGGTTTTTGTGGTTTATTTTCAATCAGCGTCAGTTTAGGCCTCTAAAAAGGAGTATAGATGCACACCAAAAACAGTGGCCCTCTTGAACTGAAATTTGAGAGCCCTGATTTCTGTGCGTAGTAACAGTATCCAACAAAAATCCATTTTGCTTGGTGACAGTTTCCACGTGGCACTTGTGAAACCCAGTGGATGTGCGCTAGGAATGCTGGGACTTAGTGAGAGATGTTCAGGAGGGAAAGAAAATCTGTATTAGTAACTGGAGACATATTTCCTCAAGGGCATTGGGCACAGTGGAACCATGTAGGCCAGTATGGACTTTTAATCTGATCAAATTTGATTTGGAGGAGCGCTGGGGTGCTGAGCCAAGGAGCGAATTTACACACAACTTTTAATCTGCTTCCGTTATCACCAAATAAAGGCGACGCGTTGTGTGTCAGCGGGACGGTCAGCACACTGCGATTATATAACGGAAACTGTATCGCATCAGGGGCCCCGCATCCAGGTACAGCCAATGGCAGCAGCAGAGCACAGCGCTGAGCTGATCTGTATAAACTGCCGTTAGCGCAGAGCAGAGGGATTTTCTAGAGCCTCCCAGTCCTGTCTGCCATAAGCAAGCACGTTGTTGTTGTTTTTTTTTTCGCTTGAGTTAGTTCTTTTTCCCTGATCCGTAGTGTGGCTCATATAACAAATTAAGGTTGATGTTCGTGTTCAGATAAGTGATTACTCAGTGTTTCGCCACATTTAATTACATAACAGAAGCATCTGCTTCCAAACAAGTACAGAGAGCTGGGACAGTAGTCTTTTTAAACTCCCAAATGTATAGTTACATCACATCAACATTTAAGCTTGTCTTCACAGATGGGATCTCAATGAGAGTATTTATCAGAAACCGTCATAGAAAAAGCTATTAAATATTGGATAGTATGTCTCATACAGAAGCCGTGATGTTGGAGGCTCATGACAAAAGCGTCAGCACCTGCAGTAATCACCACACAACTGCACACTATAAATAGTTTGCGTAAAACTTGCCGCATACATTTCTGAGTCACCAAACTATAATCATCCTCAAGAGTGAAAATATCAGAGAGAAAGAAAAAAAAACACAGCGCTGCTCAGTGCCGTGAGAGAAGAGCTTATTGCTGCGGTTACCATGAGCGCAGACACAAGTTTATTTTGGTGCCTGTGCCCATTCATCTGAAAGCGAGCTCACCCGTGGTCCGCCAGAGTGCGGCGTGTGGGCGTTGTTGGGTGGGGTGTTGTGCACAAGGTCAACTCCCCTACTGCTCTGGTTCTTGGCAGTGCCGACGCTCCACTGACACTCCTCCTGTCTGCCAGGCCTTAGCCGCTTACCTAGGACAGGTGCACAGGCCGCGGCGAGCCGCCTGAGCCAAGCAGCTGGGCCACTGACGGCCGTGTGAGAGCTGCCCCATCCAGCAGACCGGTAATCAGGTCTCGGGATCTCCTTGGCTAAGCTCATTTCATCCAGCATTACGGCAGTGATTAGATGTTTAAACGGTGTGCCTTAGCATAATCCTGAGAGCCCCTCTGCCCTACTGCTGAGGAACACATGGTAAGAGCAAGCTGGAGCACAAAGCTAAAACAAATAAAAGCAGCAGCAGCAACAGCAGCAGCAGTGCACAGTAAAATGCCCAGTGTCAATTCAACTCTAACAGGGTGCATACAAACAGTATGTATTCTGTAAGAGTTGATTTAACACTGGGCATTTTACTGGACATTTTACTGTGTGGAAGCTGATTGTTTATCCGTGACAGTCATTTCCCATCCTAAATCCATAAGGCTATGGATTTACTTATGTTCTAATCTATCTTTACTCATACTCGTTTTCTTTTTATGTTTACAGCTCAGATGCACCCCCATACCAAGCCATCGGAGTTAGAAATGGTATGTTCTGACACAAAATCTCTACTGGGAATTACTGATGCTAGCTGGATGCCAGTAGCCTACCGATGAATGGGAAGCACTGCAGTGTACAGCTATTTAAATTAAATAGTGCGGTTTCTAGGCAACATGGTTAGTGCAACAGAAGTACATATTTTTTGTAAGCATACTGTACGTGCTTTAGTTTCAAATATGTTGATAAATGGATGATGTCCATTAGTTTTTTTTTTGTTGTTGTTTTTTTTAGTGGATAAACACACCAAATGTTGCCTTCATATGTTCCATACAGCAGAATGAACTTATGTAATGCCTTGCACGTCACAAATGTATTTTTTTTCTTCCCTTCTTCCCACTTTCCTTTACTCAGAAGCAGTGGCCATTCAGAGTCACAGTGCCTCACAAGGAGGAAGTTATTTGCCTGTAGCAGAAAACCCACTCAGAAGAATATTGCAGGTAACGTATTGCAGCTTCTGAGAAAGCCAATATGACCTTGTATGTATGAACAGGATTTTACTGCTAGCCAGGCAGAATTAATCCCAGACAAATATTGATTCTCTTAGCCAAACTAATGATACAAATTCTTTTTAAAATTCAGAATATGTACTGATTACACATTCATTACAAGAGGTTTTCAAAGCTTTTATTTGTGAGTGGGTAGCTAAAAACCGAGTTTTTATTGTTCGTTTATTTTTTGTTCATAGAGATTTCTTTATGACCTCTTGGACTTTTATGTCTGCCAATGCTCTGATCCTTGCTGAACAGCCCAAGATTACACGACTGAATAAATTCCACATTCATGATCATCAACTTAGGTTACTGAAAATGATTGCTTTATAACGTTTAACAGTGTTTGGTGTGGTGCCCTGGTGACATATAAAGCTGGGTGAAAGATGAGATTTTTTGTAATGTTGACCTGCTGGGCTGCTCGATGGCACTGCTCTCGTGCATGGCCTGGTATTGAATCTGGATCATGCCATTGCTGACTGTGGCTGACACGCTCAGTCATTGTTCACGGATGGGATGGTTTCAGTCGGGGATGAAGCGTCTCACCGGTGATCAGCGCAGGTCGATCTGGCACCCGCAGGTCCACCTGTTGAGCCGCACATGAAGTGTCTTCCTCAGACTGACCTCTGGGTAAACCTGACTTGTGAACTACAGGGTGATGAAGAACAGGCAGCTGAAATCCTGTGCTTCAGAGGAGAGCACAGGCCTCCGCTCTTTTGAATCGACAATGGAGGTTACAAAGAGCATTGCAGCATAAGCACACCAAATCACTGAGAAGAAAAAGTGATTTGGTGTGCTTACGGGGAAGACACTAAAATAACATCAACCTGCTCAACACTGAATTAACACTTTGATATTTTTCTGGGAGGGGGGGTAGAATGTTCTATAATATATAGTTCCTTCATGCAGTTTTGCGTTCCCCCCCTTGTCCCCCTCTTGCCTGCAGCCGTACGGTTGGCAGTTGCATTCCCCGCCCAGGACGAAGCGGAAGCTGCTGCAGTCTTCTGCCAGCCCTCTTCCATACTCCCCCATGAATGTGGCTTACAATGGCAAAACATGCATCCTATTCAGGGCCAAAAAGCTGGCCATCAGGTACAAGAACCATACCTTCGTGGATCTGACAGAGAAGGCGTTTGGCCCCAATGCGCCAGTGGACACCAAAGGCTCAGTCTGCAGCAAAGACAAAGCCACGTGAGTCTAGCCCTCCCTTCACTGAACATTTATTTATTTATTTTACATTTATTCTTAAATTACTGTATGTGCTACCTTTCGCTTTCTGTGTCACTAAACACAAAATGAACGTTGTCAAAGTGAAGTAAAGGAGAGAGCACTCTAAGGGTACCACAATACTGTATATGCTTACAGAGAATTGTTGGATCACAATACATGGTACCCCCTGTGAGGTTTACAAAGCGTGATTTAAACTGATCATCATTGAGCATTGATGGAGGTTTAGTACTGAATATTCAATCACCTCAGACTTACATGACTAATGTCACTATAAGGGCTTACAGTTATGCTGATTACAGTTCTGATGTTCTCCTCAAAATGAAGCACTTTGCTTTGTCAACAGGCTCTCCCTACGGTTTGGGGATGTGGAAGATCTGAGGGGTCTCACCATAAGGTGAGCTCTCTGAGTCTCCTGCTCATTCAGTGACATCTGGCATTTTAACTCATTTTAATTGCATTGCACGCCTAATTAATATCTATGTTACCTATTTGTGTTCATTGGATATTATATAATTGCATTTAAATGTAAGTGTTTGTTACATTTATGTTATGATGTTATGACATTTGTATTTACTGAAATTAACAAAATGTTTTGTGAAAAATACAACACTTACATAAATATCTGGCTCAGTTAATCACATTGTGGGATTCAGAAGAGGCGCAAGTCTGAAATTTATGTCTGCAGTCCAGTGTACGCGTTAGCCAACAATTGCCGTCTTTTGGCCAGTAAAAAATAATCAAAGTCCAGGAAATTTAAAGCCTTCCAGACATTCTGGGTAGCAAAAAATTAAAATGTATATATATATATATCAAAATATCGCACACACACACACATATATATATATATATATATATATGTGTCAAAAGCACCGCCACTTATCAGTGTTATCAGCCCAAATCGCCCTCCAGCAGGCTGGTAGGCTCAGTAGGCATGAAGCAATGATTTCTATGAGACCAAAACTGCACTGAGAAACTGCCAGCAGGAGGCATTTACACAGCTAATGTGAATCTGACAATGCACTAAAACTTATGAGACATTTCATTTCAACTCAACAGCTGCTCTCTACCATGTCATGAAGTATCACTGCAAATGAATGGACAATAGCCTATAAATAGGCTGTTTTTTATTCTCTCGAAACTTAATGAACTTAAATAGGCCTGAAGATGAGCTTGATTTCAACAGCAAATTGTTGTTTTATTGTCTGGTTAAATGCATTATTCTGCACTGTAGGCTAAAACCAGTTAACGCATCGTCCGTTATCTAAATAGGCTGATTTGCTGTGGTGAATGGCGGAAATTGTGTTCATTAGTCGAAGAGATTTTTATAATCTTCGTTTGCTAAAAGATTCCTCTTTAGTCAGAAGAAAAATATGTTTCAATAAACGGCTGATGATGCAAGGTCATGACAGCTTCCTTTGTTGAGAAAAGATTTACACACGAACTGATAAAAAATGTTTTTGTTTTTTTTACATAATTAATCCTATTGTGCAAAGCATGTGTACTGTATATTTGTATGTTTCATCCTTATTATCATTTTTGTTTTCAAATAGTTCTCAAAGTCCAAAAATTAAACATCATGTTATTACAGATCATGTTACATCACTCCTGTCTATCATGCACACATTGATAATTGACATGGCCAGAATTTTAATGATTTGTCTGACAAACTGAAATCTGTCTGGACACATTCGCTGGGGGAAAAAACCCTAGCTTGAGCTCTGCTACAGACCATGGGTAGAAGAAACAAGAATCAGAGAAGCATACCCACTCCCCTTAAGATCATGTACAGTCATTATTTTAGCATGTGTTATACATGAAGAACCAAATAAACCAAAACATCTTTTTTTAGTTAGGATTTTAAATGAGTTTTCTATTCTGAAAACAACAAAGTTCTTGTACTGCCCACTACAGGAGGATTTGGATTTTGTGGATCAGAACTCATGTTTATTGTTTAATTAACATGGCATTTACAGTTTAGCCAATCAGCAGTGTGACATTTAATGGAGCATTTTAACTTGAAGTGAATATCGATACAGAATGGACCCACTATGTTACCCCTCCATCTCTTGGCTTTTTAAATGAAATATTTGTATGAAAGGGAAGTTCTGTTTTCCTGTCTATATATATAAAAGTATGCATATTTATGTTTAGGCTAAAAATTTTGATTGTATTGGGTCTTTTTAGAAAAGGACTGGAAAATGAACAATATCTTCGCCAGTTAGAATGACCTGTCCTGCTCTTTTGACTGTGACTGACTCTCCATCCTCTCTCATTCAGGCTACAGATGTCAAACACATTTTACGAGTCAGCGGGCCAGAACTGGTTTACCCTGGACAGCGTCCACATCCACTACAACTGGACGCACGAGGCTACTTTCAATGCCACCGAGGTCTACGCCCCCTCCACCTACTCCTACCACTGCCAGCATGTCAGCAGCCTGCAGAAGTACGACACCCTGCTGGTGCCCAGCTCCCACAGTGACAGCTCTGCAAACTGGCACATCACATTCACCGACTTCCAGGTAGGCCCACCGCCCGTTAGCCTGCCGCACCATTATGTTCAGCTCCCTCATCAACACAATGTGACAAAATAAATTAATAAATAAATAAGTAAAATACAAAGAGTGTATTGTACTTATGTTTGAGATATTGTGCGACAGATGCAGACGTGGTTTTTGGCTGCTTGAAGGTGCGGTAATTGGGACAAGTGTGGATTTATAGATGGTGATTTGATGGCGGAATTGGCACTAGTCAGTGCATCCTACACTCACGTTCCTCCCACACACTGTGATTCCGAACATTTGTATTACAAAGATAGAAACATAAGGAGAAATCAGAAACATAGGCAAAAATGATATTTGCCTTGTATTCTTTTTTGTTGATAAAGAATATATAAAGTGAAATTGAGTTTTTTTGTTTTGTTTTTTACCATTAGACAACACACAAATGGACATGATCAGAAGCAACAGCTGCCTATGAAGCACTTGAAATGTATTACATTGTTTGCTTGGCGGAAAGCATTATATACTAACACATGGGGACTGGAAGTATTTTTATGATCATAATAAACTGCCACGTCTGGTGCAATACATGCATCTGTCATATCCTGTTGCTACTGAGAGACACAGTGTGGGTTGTCCATTAGCTCTTGGGGAATATAGAATGCAAATTAGAATTTGCTATTGTGGTTTTGCAAGATGATATCATTTCATTGCAGCTGATTTTGTCATATGCCCAATAATATGGAATTATATCCAGCTAACACTTTCTCGTGTTCGTTTTTAGGAAGCTTATGCACTCTTTAATCCAATGAAACTGCAGTAATGTTGTCAAAACATTTGATGTGTTAATAAAGATTTCTGTATGATCTAGTCTTGCACATCTGCAATGGCTCCAATTCTTGTTGCATGGTGTGAGATTACATGATTGGAAAAATCTCACATAAAGATATATGATCATGAGTTATTTAACTGACAATTATTGCTTTATCATTTTCTGCAGTTTTTGCTGAACTTCTCTGGTGCCATATAAAGTAGGAGGAAACTAAGAGACTTCAGGTTCTTTCTAACATTGGCCTGCTAAATCTCATATGTTCGATGTTTGTGGTGTCTGACCATTCAATGAAGGACGTCCAAAACAACATTGTCTTTCAGTTCAATAAACTCAAGGGAGTTGCAGGCAAAAATATTTTTTTGCACTTCCCTTGGACCACACACCCAATTTGTTGAGAACCTATGAACATACACACACAACATGGCCAAAAGTATGTGGACAGGCTAGTCCAAGGACAGGCAAGTTCTTCCACACCGTTCTTGACAAAACCATTTCTGTATGGACCTTGCTGTGTGCCTGGGAGCACTGTCTGTTGGGGAAGCATAGAATCATCTAGAATGTCATTGTATGCTGTAGCAATAAGATTTACCTTCACTGGAACTAAGAGGCCTAGCCCAAACCACGGAAAAACAGCCCCAGACCGAGGGGTGTCCAGATACTTGCGGTCATATAGTGTATTTCACTGTTAAGGCTCCTACTCTATGTTATTTTATTTCATGTATGAAATTAATGTTTTCTGTTTCTTGTTCGTCTGTCTGTCTGTCTGTTTTGTGCGTCTGTTTTCCCTGTGCTGGGCGTCTGCAGATCCAGGCCTTCAATGTGCAGTCCAACAAGTTTGCCTCAGCGAGTGACTGCGCGACCTTCTTCACCCCCGCCATCCTCATGGGCCTGATCACCTCCCTCATCCTGCTGCTGGTGCTGGCCTACGCGCTGCACATGGTGGTACACCTCAAGCACATCGACCGCTACGAAGAGCACAAGACTACCGTGTATTTTCCCCGCAGCCCCGAGCCGGAATGCACAGACAAGAACAGTTTATAGAGACCCCAAGTCCACCCCTCCTCCCCAATCCCCAATCCCGCCACCACCACCAATCCAACCTTCCCGCCTCCCTTTGGAGTGACAGGCAGTTCTGTAATATCTCAGTGAATTACTTTTGCCGGTTCTTCTGGAATCTCGGCCCACCCTCCCCCAGACCACTGCTCCTCCACCCTCGACCCCCCCCCCCCCCCCCAACCCACCACCTCAAATAAAAGCACAGACAGGCCCTGTATTGGCTGGACATGTAACCCCATACCTCCACAAGATGGGGTACAGCTGCCAGAGGCTGGCTGTTCAACTGCGCTGGCCTCGCTGTTTAACAATGAGAAGTGTCTGGAGCTGAGCAGGCTCCACCCTTTCCAATGGCTCCACAGATCAGCGTCATCAAGTGGATTTGGAGAGAAAGTGAAATGGAAGGATTACCAATCAATCTGCCAAAATACACTTTAACCACATACTGACTGCGCATGTGGAAACTGCCCCAATGGAACACCAGACATTGCAAATTACAGAGAGAAGAACAAGAAGAAAGAAAAATATACCCTGAAATTAAATCCAAATTAAATATTAGCACCCATACGTGTAACTCCAGTTTTTGCACTGTTAGTTTTTTTATAGTCAAAGAAATACTGGTAGAACCAGTCACAAAAGTTTAATTTTAATTTTAATATCATACCATCAAGAATATACAGTAAATTCTTAACTCTTTATTTGACTCATCACCGGTAATCATTTGGACATTTGTTATCTTTGGGTGTTTTAGCAGTGCAACAGACAGGTGTTTAAATACTTGTGTTATGAAAATTTGTGAAATAATATTGTATCTTAATTCTGGTTTTGTAAACTATATTTATGTTTGAGTTTTTACAATGTTTTTCTGTGTTCTACAAATAGTTAAGCCTTTAAAATTAATTTAGGGAAAGTAAAATACAGAAGAAAGCAGTCTCTTGACATATATAAGTCAGTCATTTAATTAATGCACACAAGAGACCAAAATAACAGCAGTAATAACATCACCTTAATGTTGCATAATAACATACAGCATGCCAGTGGCTACAGTATAAATGACATCAGCATACAATACTCTGATGGATAGCATTGTGCAATGTATATTGGTCGTTATCATAATGTACAAAATGAAGGAAAGTAAATTTTTCATTGATCTTGTTGTAAATGAAAAATAAACCATTGTCAGATTGAATTATGTGTTTGTTAAAATATGTTACAAAAATATAATGAAGCATGTCAAATGTGGAATATGTTCATATAATTCCGATTATAAAATTAAATTATAATTTTCAAGGACAAAAACAATATTGTAACTTTACAACTTTGCAGTAAGGTTTTAACGTTTTAACAATGTTTCTTGCGGTTTAACAATGTTTCCCATCCACAAACCACAACTTTTCAGACACTGTGTAGCCTAAATATGTCACAGAATAACCTTAAATCACATCTAGAAACAGGCACATGCGGGGGGGGGGGGGGGGGGGGGGGGAGTGGTTCTCTGGGTGCCCGAGCACCTACCTTTGCCCCCAAGTGCCCTATGTGCCCCTTTGATTTGACAAAACAAATTATATCTGTACTATTACTGTTGCCGTCATTCATTTTCATTCATTTTGATGACGTGTATTCTGTACACTGACTGGGTTGCCCTTTTCTTACTTTGAGCACCTGCCCCTCACCCGCCTAGAGATAATTGTAAATATATATATATATATATATATATATATATATATATATTACCCTAGCTTCAACGTCGTTATTAACCACACAACTTCTCTGCAAAATAAAACATTGTGAGAACGTTTTGTGCTAGTTGTGAGCACAGGTAAGTGAATGTTGCACATTACTGTTTTAGCTGCTAGCAATAAAAAGTGCTTTAAAATTTTTTACTTCTCTTTAACTGTTATTACATTTCTGTGCTAAACTATATTTGATTTGCTGAACGTCAGTCTATACCCACGTCGTTAACAGATCAGATGACCTCACGTCAATGGAGACGCCTCTGAGCGATGTCACTGCTCAGGAACCAATCACAGTGCGAATTTCACACGGTTCTTAGAACCCACATGTAGGCCTGGGCAATCATGGTTCTTCTACCTCTAATCGCTTCAAACCAACTCGTGTTCAGAAAGATTGCGCAGAAACTGGAATTATCGTCCTTGGGAGCAAAATTAATACAAATAAATAAGAGATTTATATTATAGGCTACCAAGCTCGATGTATTTGCAATTATCAATATTTTCGCAAGCTACATTTTTACAGGGTAAAACACGGAAACTCTATATATCTGCATATTAATTACCGTTAGATGTTTCTTGATCGTTGTCAGTTCAGCATATGACACTGGTAAATAACTGTTTCACTAAAACGTAGTTATATAATTTTACATGGAAATCCCGTGTGCCGAATGTGCTGCTCGTAAACAGTGTATTGATTTACCTTATGATCCGTCACATCATCGTTGTACAAACGTTACGTCTACCGGTGTCCATGCATTGGATTTTTAACACAAGACAGTTTTCGAGTAGCACCGTTTGGTCCAGCTGGTTTGGAATCGCGAGGTCATTGTGGTGTCCTAACAATCTAACCCGGCGGTTCTACAGGAGAATGGAGCGAGCAGTGGTGAGATGTGTTCCTTGGGAATCCAAGCTAACAATATCATTTACCTTGGACGGCAGTCAGAAGCACATGCTGCGGGACCAGACGGAAGAACTTGGTAAAGCATTGGGCAGAATTTCAAACAGTATCATTAAGGGCCTGGGCAAAGCGCGAAAGTCCAAGAAGAACAAGACGGAGCAGACTGAAGTTGTGGAACCGGTTGTGAGACTGTACTACAATGGTGACTTCGTAGCTGAGGATGCACTGAATGCTGACGCCTGGCAGGACGGGGCAGTGTTGCACGTGGGGGATAACAAGTACAAAGTTGAGAGGAACCCACCGAGCTTCACCATCACGGAACTCCCTGGGTCTGTTTTGGCTGGTTTTCCAGTATGCCCAAAACTGGCGATTGAGTTCGGGGAACTGAAGCACTGTATTTTTAAATGGTATCGAGAGAGCGCTCCAAATTCGGGGAGTGAGGGGCGAGAAGAATGTTGGGACGAGGCAGGCGGTGAACGTGTGTTTACGCCATCAAATTCTGACATTGGGTTAAAGTTGAAGCTGAAATGCATTCCTGGAGATGGTGCAAAATGCGGAGTGGCTAAAGAGCTTGTGACTGCTGCAGTTGAAGCTGGACCAGGAACGTGCACCTTTGACAATCGGCATATGTACACCAGCAAAGTCACAGACGACTCAACTATCAGAGTTGTATCCTACAACATTTTAGCTGATGTTTATGCACAAACGGATTTTTCGAAAACTGTCTTGTATCCGTACTGTGCTCCTTATGCACTGGGACTCGACTACAGACAGAACCTAATAAAGAAAGAGTTATCAGGCTATAACGCTGACATAGTTTGTCTCCAGGAAGTGGACAAGGGAGTTTTCAATGACAGCCTGTCACCGGCCCTTGACGCTTTTGACATGAGTGGTGTCTTCAGGATCAAAGAGAAACAGCACGAGGGCTTGGCGACCTTTTTCAGGAGGTCCAAATTTAAATGGCTAAGCCAACATGACATAACGCTGAGGGATGCGTTGATGTCAGATCCGCTTCACAGTGAGCTGTTGGATAAAATATCTGCTAATCCAACCTTGAAGGAGAAGGTGGTACAAAGATCCACTACGTTACAGGTATTTATAGTATTTTCTTTTGATTCAACAGTCCTACTGTGGAAGGATGCCTGGGTTTTCCCTTTTAATAAGATGAAAACATGGCATTGGTCTTCTTTTTTGTGTTTTAGGCCGACAACAGTAACCAACCAACCGTGGACCCATTTTCTTCAATATTACCAGATTACAATCATTAACATTCTGATGTTTTTCAAACAATGTCAGTTGCTTTCCATATGCAATGTCACATTAAAATGACAGCATGTATTTTCTGATATTGTTACGGTATGGGTTTTATCTTTCTATATGTTCTTCCTCTTATAACTGACTGCTGTCTTAAACTAGGATTTTGACTTCAAGCAGTCTTTGCTAATGTTACAGACTGTAAGCCTGGACAATGGGCCTACTTGTTGGCCATTTAATTGTACATGAAATGGAACACCCTATAGAACAAAATATACACTGACATTTTATTTCAAGTCGTGCCAAACACACACTGTATGCATACACTCATACACATTTGTGTTTGTGATTTTGATTTCAAGATGCTAAATCATGTTTTCCTGATGGTGTTCCCAGTCTATGGTGCAATAATATGCAGTATTTATCACAAAGTTGAACATGAACTTGGAACAGCTCACAGGGAACAATCAATTAGCATAAAGCATCAATTTGCACAACTCAAACTAAAGCGATACTGCAAATGGTGGGATGAGGCTCAGTATACGTATGGCTACATTCTGTAAATCCCCTTTAAATGAAGGATATCTGTAAAGAACTGAACAGGCACGTGTCATATTGGCTGCGGCTGCTTTTCTGGACTTGCCCTTGTGCTCTCTAGTGGTTAAATATTGTCATTGCAAAGAGTTGCAAAGACAGTGAGGAGAGCTACTGTGTACTGCTGCTTTCTTTTGTCTCAACAAAGACAGTTTCCAGAATTTCATCCCACCATTCTGGAATGGCAGTTATTTGGGTGGGGAGGGGGACTGCAGTGGTGCACAGTGGTGAATGAAGACCGGTGCATGAGCTGCAATGCATTAATCCACAGCGCCCCCGTGTGGGTGTATACTAGTGTAACGCCCAGGTCTCTGACTCATGATTTATTCGTAATGTCAGGGTCTGATTGTGAGGTAAGGCCGTTTCGGTCACCAGTCCTCACAGACACAAATGTTGTAGTCTAAATGTTCTGTTTTGTAAATGAAGCTTCATTCGGACACAAGGGGCCATGTTATTAACAAAGCTGGTGTGATCAAGCCAAAATGCATGCTGTTACAAATAATGAGCTGCATGACTGCAGAGTGGAGTGACGGTGAGCTCCATAAGTAAATATGTCGTTTGAGACAGACATATTTTTTCTTGATTTGGCTCTGTGCTCCACATTGTTAGATCTGCAATCAAACCATTCACGTGGTTTAAGTGCAGATTCTCAGCTTTTATTACAGGGTATTATATGTAGGCCTATATTTTTTGGTTTCATGATGTAGAAATCCCCCCTCCCCCATTTCAGAGCGCCATAATGTTTGGGACATGTTAATGTTATGTAAATTAGTCTTGTTTAGTACTTTGTCGCATATCCTTTGCATGTAATGACTGCTTGAAGTCTGTGACCCGTTAGACATCACCAGGTGCTGAGCATGTTCTCTGGTAATGGTCTGCCAGGCTGATACTGCAGACATCTTCGGCTCCTGCTTGTTTTGGGGGCTAGTTTTTATTTAAGCAGATGAACCACATGTTCATTTGGATTCAGATCTGGTGAATGACTATACCCACTTGCCAATACCCACTTTGAAAAAATCCTTTAGTACTCGTTTGTTTGGCATCATTGTCATGCTGCAGGATGAAGCGCTGTCCAAACATTGCCTTTGCCCCAAACATTATGGAGCTCACTGTATGTGCACTTTGTAGCCTATATGTTTGTTTTGCTTCTTTTCCCCCAGGTGAGTGTGCTTCAGTCTCTGAACGACCCCTCCAAGAAACTTTGTGTTGCCAATACCCACTTATACTGGCACCCCAAAGGTAATTGTACTGAAGATATACAGTATATATATGTGTGTGTGTGTGTGTGTGTGTGTGTGTGTGTGTGTGTGCGCGCATGTAGTATTCTGCTAATTTGAGTCAGGCAATAAACATTTAGCTAGCTGGCTAGGGTGACACAAAAGACCTGGTTCAAGTAAGTGTTTGAAATGCTTTAGCTCTTAAGATGCCAGTAAAACACATTTCTGTAGATCCCCAAGACTTTTCAACAAATCAAGCAACTAAGCCAAACCATGCAATCGTAATCTTTGTGAGTGTTGACACATTTCCTTTTTCATTTTATCAGTAACCTGCTGGAATATTTATGCTATCTAAAGGAATTAATTGTTTCTGAATAGTTGCTTGGTACAGGTTTAGTGGCACACTGAATTGCAATGTTAGCATGCTGACGGAGAGGTACTGGCTGTATTGGGGAACCTGCGTCTCACTGTGTCCTGGCTGTTTTGGGGGAAACTGTGTTTCTCACTGTGTCCTGGCTGTTTTGGGGGAAACTGCATTTCTCACTGTGTCCTTGCTGTGTGCAGGAGGAAACATACGCCTGATCCAGATGGCCATCGCCCTGAGGCACCTCAGCCGGGTGACGTCAGAGGAGCACCCAGGGGTCCCGCTGCTCTTTGCGGGCGACTTCAACAGCACGCCCTCGTCAGGGCTCTTCCAGCTGCTCAGCCAGGGGTCGGTGCCCGAGAATCAGGGGGACTGGGCGTCGGGCGGGCCGGAGGAGCTGTGCCCCCTGGCACTGACGTGCCCCTTCCAGCTGAGCAGCGCCTGCGGGGAGCCCGCCTACACCAACTACGTGGGCGGCTTCTACGGCTGCCTGGACTACGTGCTGGTGGAGCCCCGTGCCCTGCAGGTAGAGCAGGCCATCCCCATGCCCAGCCACCAGGAGGTCACCACCCACCAGGCCCTGCCCAGCGTCGCCCACCCCTCCGACCACATCGCCCTTGTCTGCGACCTCCGCTGGAACTGAAACGGCTGGCACCGCCGCCGCTCCGGCAGGTGCACCGGCCAGATTTGGCACAGCGGTAAATTAAAAATTAATTAAAGGTTATTGCAGATAAAAAATTTGCTGACGTATTATGAATGAAACACATGATTTTAATAACACTAATGACAAGTCTTCTTAAAATGTCTCACTGTAAGTGTGCTGATATAGAATCAGTTTAGCCTCTTCATTTGCAGTGGATAAGGTCAGTATAAGGACGGGGAAGTCTGATCCCAAATCCACACTCTTTTTCTTAGACGCTTTTTGAAAACGGGCTCAGGTCTGATGTGTCTGCTCATAGCCTGTTAACACCAAGGGGGAATTGGCTGTGCCAGTCTGATGTCTGTTTGGTAGCATGTGCTCATTCAGTTTCACTCTGAAATACAGCCTGTGTGCAACAAACACCCTGTCTGCATTTTATATCCCGTATTGCAACTAATAAATTAAATTGGAATTAAATGTCTATGGTTTAGTCTAAACTAAAATGTGATTTCTTGCCTTCGAATAGGGGGATTTTCCTGGGTTATATTCCTTAACAGCACCACTGTACATAGGGTGGAAAGTGTCAAATTTACCACTAAAGACCAAAGATTTTCAACCATGGTGAAATTAGGTATTGCTCTGCATGAAAATGATTTGCAATAACAACTGATGAAGAGATTGACTGCAACATCACAGTATAGTACTACAGAAGTCATGCTTTAAGCATTCAGACTGAAATCCTTGGCTATTTCAACCACAGAATTAAAATTGGCAAATGCAGCTATTAACTTTGTTATTAATTGGGTACATAATAGATGGCATACGTATGCTGCTCTCAAAGCTCAAGCTTAAAGCTCATGTTCTGTTCTGTTATTCTTTTCATCTGACATGGCTAGAAATATTTCCAATAAACACAGAAATATAAGTCTCTCTCTACCACATCATTCTGCCTGTACACAAGTTAGGGTGATTGAAACGGGTCTGGACCAAACAAAATACTGTGTGAACTAGCTAATGTTAAATTCATGGCCAGCCTAACTGCTAATAGCAACATGTTTAGCCAATCTTGGTTAGCTAACGTCAACTATTACTAGCACTAGAGTTGCCAAGTTTAGAATTAGTAAAAACCAGACAACATGAACAGCTATGGGGTGGGGGGATAGCAATATCAGAACAGAAATACTAGGTCACCAATCCTTCTCTGTGGGGCCAATATGGGAGCATAAATATGTGAATCTTCATAAAAACTGTGAGCACACCCTCTCTACGGCTGAAAAGAAATTCCATAGAAACTCTCCTAACATGGCTGTGAGCTATTATGCCTCCCCTCATTCACCTTCAGCGACAGGAAGTAGCTCAGAGAACAATGCACAGTTCCTCTCAACCACCACAGCAAGGACTTCTATGCAGGCCAAGCACACACACACACACACACACACACACTAATACAAAAAGGAAAAAGACACAGCACTGCTGCATGAGTGAGTTTTCTCAAAAAGTGTTGAGGCTTAATGATTATCAACTGGGACACAGTCACACCAGAATGAGCCAGGCACTGTGATGAACAGCCCCAGGCCCAGACAAAGGCCTGAAAAAGTACAGATGAGTTGACTTTTTTTGTTGTTGTTGCTATGGATGGCAATTTTGTGACGAAGTTTATCTCAGTAGGAACTGTGGCACAAAGCGCTGCTTTATGAAACGGGGACTGCTCATGGTCTTTTTGCACGGACATGGTTCTCTTGCCGTGGAATGCTGCACTGACTGCTTGAACCCTAGAACTGCTGTTTTTAGTCTTTAAAATGCTGACTGAGCATGTGAGTTTGGAGTAAAAAAGATCAAAATATGATCAAAAATGTAACACTTCAGCACAATGTGACAACACTCTCCAAGGGTCTGAATAGTTTTGGAAGGGGTGTGTGTGTGCTGTATGTATAACGTGAGCCTTGTGTGTAAACTACCAGTGGGGCCCAACAATCAATGTGGGAACTGGAGTATTAGGTGCATTCTTCTGAAGCCAGACAGGCATAGTTCAGCATTTGTAAATCCGAAAACCATCTGGAACCCCTCCTACACTGGTGTCAGAATGCCAGCTTCCAGTACGGTGTTTACAACTATTTCTCTAAACTTATCCCACATGCACACGGACAAAAGCGGTCCCTGCATGCACACTTGCATGGTTGGGCGCTTGGTGTGCATGATCATGCGCTTAGAGTTCGGGTGCAAGTGCGTCCCATTCATAAAATAATTTTTAAAAAGCTGTCGTGTTTGATGTGTGCTTTATGCAGACTCACTTGGGAGCGGTATTTGGCTGAGTGCACAGACCCACAATGCACTAAGTTGGGAGGTTTACTGTTGACGGCAGTCAAGTGGTTGCCAGCTTGTGTGTTTACTGGAGGAAAATGCCACCAAAGAAATATAAATGCACAATGTTCGCAAAAATGCAAATGTTGTAACTATAGATTTAATTCATATGGCAACATCAAGATGGTATTGTTAATGTAAATATGTTAGCAAGATCAGTTAATTTCTGTACTTAGCAAGCAGAGGTATTAGTAGGCATTAATAGCTGTGTGACTACAATAAATTATTTAGAATGGGGACCACGGAACAAAAAGTGAATCCCAACTGTTTTTAAAATCCCTCTGCACTTGGGCGCTTGATACATATTTGCACACTATATGTAAATTTACATTCCACATCACAGTAAATCACCAAAATGTGCAAGTACCCAAGCGCACTTAGTGTAGAGAAATGAAACATCCCAACAGCAGGAAGTCCACGATTCATTCTGTACATCAGATGGATTCAACTTAGTTCCAAGGACAAAGCAGAAGCGCTTTCTGCCAATTTGGACTACCTGTGGTACGGTCTGACTCATCCTCTTACTTGACACGGACAGGTCACCTTCACCTGCAGCTAATCAGCAGCACCAGTTAAAAATACTGTATTCATTATTTTGGTGCTAATCACTTGCCCAAAGTACAAGCAGCCTCCTCAGACTCCATGCAGTCATGATGGTACAAAGAGACCAAAACTCACGGGCAAGTCTCAGCACGGGTTTTCAATAATTTTATTAGGAATTATAATGGTAAATGGGAATATGATAAAGCTCATATTGGAAAGTTATTTGATCCAAAAATTACAAAATCACAGGGAAATAAAATCCCAAATGTATCTTCCAATTTCAGTGGCAGACATGGTGATTAAGCTGAAACAAGATTTTAATCAAATCGGATAAAGAAAAAACCTGTATCAAAATGGGGTTGTGGCTTAACTTGGAAACTAATCTAGTAACTTAAAATACATACTTCTTCAAAACGAAATCTTTCGTGTCAATGAGGTGTTAAATTAGGGACACAGATTCTTCTTCCAGGCCTTTTCTCTGCAGCAGAGTGCAGAAACGGCACTTGAATCTTGAAGGATCAAAGCAGCCCATTGCAACTACAGACAAAACAAAAACAAACTGTCCTCATATTTACAGAGAAAGCTAAAGTCAGAGACAGGATTGCCAGCATGCTTACAGAGCTAGGAATGGCAAAAGTGGACTACAGGAATGGAGGCTAAATGTCCTTAGAACAATTCTGAATGCTTTCAAAAGAGTAACTGGGGGTGGAAGTGTGAAAGTTTCCAAGTACTACTATGGTCCTTATACACACACACACACATCTGCCCTGTAAATTGCCAAAACAAACTGTTTTGCCAGGCCAAGTCCAATGGAACCCCTGATTTAACACCCGCCCACCCTCCCCTAATAATTATTGGCCAGTTCTGAAATACTTTGTGGGATTTGCCTTCACAGTGGCATACTGCTACATGTGCATCAGGAAATGGGCGGTGAATGCTGGCAACAAAGGCATCTGTAAAAAAACAAAACAAAAGTAGAGTGGGAGAGAGAAAGGGGAGGGGATAGGGGAGAGAGAGAGAGAGGAGGGGAGAGGAAGGTGTGCTGTCCGATGCAGTCAGCACTAGGGCACTGGGAACAGTTTAAATGTCAAACTAGTTTTCTTCCTTCCTTCCTCCAGATCAGCTCTGTTGAACATGTCCTTGGTTAATTAACACCTCCAGTCTTCGGTCCAGGCTTAGCGCTTGGAGAGCTGGTCAGACAGCCAGTCCAGCCCCTCGTACAAGCCCGTCCCCTGAGTGGCACAAGTGGCCTGGACGTACCACTGATGGGGGGGAAGAAAACACAAATTAGTACTGGGAGACAACGCCCTCTGGCTTCTGGCTACACTACCTGTAGTTCGATAAAAACCGTAATGGAGAAAACCTAATAAAGCCAGCATATTCAGGAAGGGGGGAGAATGGGGGCAAGATCTGTGTGAGTGTGAGAAGCACCTGCTCTGGAAAACAACAGAGACTCATAACAGACTGCTATGTGCAGACAGGGCAGAGGCCCGCCCCCCGGGGACTGTGTTTGGCTGATGCTCTTGTCACTTACAGTTCTGTTCCTCAGCGTCTGCAGGCCCAGTTTGTCAGTCATTTCGCTGATAGCCATGGCATTGGGCAGATCCTGTTTGTTGGCAAACACCAACAGGACAGCCTCCCTCAGCTCGTCCTCCTGCAGCTGTGGTGTAGAGGAGCAGAGGAGAGGATCAGACAGGGCAATGACATCCTACACTGTCATTGTGGAGCAGACTCAGGCCACACTCAGCAACTGCCAGACACACAAATCAGCTCGACAATTAACTTACTGCTTTAGGCTTACGTTATTCTTCTGCCTGCTGCGTGTGGCCCAGAAACAAGCACAACACAACCACAAGCACAGACGCAGGCCAAAGCACAAGCACTCACCATTTTCAGCAGTTCCTCAGCGGCCTCCTGTGTGCGCTCGCGGTCATTGCTGTCCACCACGAAGATAAGACCCTGCAGCACAGAAACACACAGCTTACAGCACGGGGCTAAGGAAGGAAGGGCTTCAAAACCGACACAATCGCTGGGCCGCAACGGGTTTCAGCCAACGGCACCTCGCCACCCCCCCGCGCTCCTCTGCATCATCACCCGGAGCGGTTCCCTCGTACCGCGGACCGATTCCAGCCCCGCTCGCGCACCCCCCGTGACCTGCCCCACAGGTGTAGTGGCTAACGCCACGTAGCGAACCTGCCCTGGAATCACTAGTGCTATGCCAGTCACGTACAGGCTCAGAGAGCCCTTAAACCTACTCTGCAACTCCGGCAACATTAAATCTCCCACTCAAGGCTGACCACCCCTGCCCAGGGAATTTGCGTGCTGCTAGGCGTGACACAGGGTGCATGCAGGAGAATGCACATTGTATTTGGATTTCCCCAAAGCACCAGCGCTGATAACAGAGTGGAGCAGTGCCACCGTGTCTGTTACTATGGACTGAAATGACCTTTATTTTTGTAACCAGAGTCTCAAACCAAGAGACAGATAGCCAATCAACTTGCTCCAATTAACATATTTTGTAACCAAATTTAGCAATGATCATTTTAAGCTTTAAAAGAACTGGCACAATGCATAAATGATAGAATGGTTTTATCACTATAAAAAATAAACCTTTATCTACCGAGCCCACAAGAAAGCATGCTAAAAAATTCAGGAGAAAATGAGGCTTGAAATGCACCCAGCTAATTGTGCTGAACTATAAATGTCACCAGGAAAAACACCTGAATAAACAGAATGGATAAAACTGGAGCACGTGAAAGAGCATGTGAGAGAGAGAGAGAGAGAGAGAGAGAGAGAGAGAGAGAGAGAAATGAATCTTTTAAATCACTTAAATCGTTTAAAGAATGAATTCAATGTAAATGACACCTTAAGAGGATTTTTTTTAACCAGCCTACATCTGAGGAATGATTAGGAATTTGGCCATGGGGCGATTCACCTCTCTGCCAGCTCTCCATGAGCTCAACTCATTCTGTACCGCAGAATGACACACACGCACACACATACCTGCACACGCACGTACACGCACCCGCACGCGCACACCCGCAAGCACGAATGCACGCACACACACACACAAGCGTATACACACGTATACGCACCCGCACGAACGCACGCGCACACACACAGTCTGCAGAAAGATGCTTAATGTCATCTTCAGCCAAAAGTAAACTGGTTATCTTGGTGAAGGTAGCTAATCTCCATATTGCTGCCATATGTTCTCGTCAACGATAATGTAATCCTGCCCTGCAGCTCAGCAACCATTCATAAAGTTACACTATCACAACCTGTCCACCTCCCATTACATACACACTTCAAATGTGGCCGTCAGCTTGGCTCCGCCCCTCGTTGTGAACACCTGATTGACATCACTACTCGGCAGTAATGTATAAAAAGAGAGGGTGCATAGGTGTTGAGGGAGGCTGTGCAAACTGTGTATTGGGTGCAATGCGTCTGGGAAGGATTTCCATAGAGCTCAGATTACGTTTTCTGTTGAGGCTGACGGTCCAAGTAAGACAATTGTTTTTTAATCTTATTTTTTTGTTGAATGTTCTGTTTTCTTTCTTCTTTTTTTGTTTGTTTAGCCTCAGTTGAGGCCGGCAAGCAGCTAAGCTGCCTGGTTTTAGAGGGACCAACTTTTTTGTTCACCGGGCAATAGAAAGGCTCAACTTGGAGCTAGGCCTTTTGTTGTTTGTCTTTGTTTTCCAATGGAGTTTCAAAATAAAAGTCCTGCCATTGCTTGCCGGAGCCCTACTTGCTGTGGAGTCATGTCAAATTATTGCACGGTTCACATACTCCCAGGCGGCTGACAGTGTAGGGTCACACGGCTACAACTGAACACACACACTAAGAAAAAGACAGTCACTACAGCATGGATGCAGGAAAAACCAGACTAAAAAAAGTGAGTTCAGGATATTCTCACCCAGCTAACAAGTTACATTCCATGCTCACCATTAGGAAGCAAATTCCTGCTCAGTCCGAATGACTGTCAATAAATTCACCCAAACCAATTCCCATAATTATCTGCACATCGTAGATCCAACGCTCATTGCAAAGGGCGCTCATTGCTTTTGCAAGTGGCTCTGCACCACCAACAAGACACTTTATAAATAAAACGCAGCACAACTGTATGTGAAGTGCAAATCGCACCACCTCTCACACTTATAGTGCGAGGAAATCTCTCAACTGTGCCCCTTGGTGCCACAATTTGACTTGTAAATCTGACCATTTCCATCAGCTCAGAGTGCGCAAGGCAACTGGAGCCGAGTGGCAGGCTGCTCAGTGGTTAACTACGCAGCTCTACTCTGATCTGGGGCGGCGGAACACAGTGCAGACAGCAGCCGCCGCAGTTCCGCTCTGCTCCAGCGGTTAAGGAAACATTGGCTTTCGGGCAGGTGGCAGACGGGCAGGTGAGGCTACCTGAGTATTTTGGAAGTAATGCCTCCAAAGGGGTCTGATCTTGTCCTGGCCACCCACGTCCCATACTGTGAAGCAGATATTCTTGTATTCTACGGTCTCCACGTTGAACCCTGAGCATAGAAGGGCACATGCAAAAGCAATTACAGGACACGCAATGAATAAAGCATCTTTAGGGAACCACAATGTTTAATCCTGAATATTGCATCGTTTCCTTTAATATTGATAAAATAAAGTAAACCCATTAAAACTGTGTGTGTGTTGGGGGGGGGGGGGGCCTTCTTGATTTTCTATAATTTAATGGCTCAAAATTTGAACTATTGTAAACTACAGGATGGGTATTACTTCTACATTGTAAATAATTAGGCAAAAGAAAACAGGAAAGGATAACAAGACAGCACTTCAATTGTGTTATTATATACAAATAATTAAGTGAGTTACTTCATTACAATATTTCAAAATATATATTGCATGCATGATTAGAACACGTAAACAATAACAAAACACAAAGATCATGTTGGAACAAACTGAATTTCCATTCTACTGCCACCTCCAAAGAGTTCTTACCAATGGTGGGAATTGTCGTAACAATTTCCCCAAGCTTCAGTTTGTAGAGTATAGTGGTCTTCCCTGCAGCATCCAAACCGACTAAGAGAAAGAAAATACAAACATTTACCTCACAGCACATTGCAACATATCTACAGTCAATGTTCTCCATTGTTTCCCTCAAGAAGCAATACACAAGAGAAATCAGTGCTTAGAACAATTTTCATTAAATACAAGAGACAGAACCATGGTAACAGCCTAATTTCCAGGTATATTTAAGATCTGCATTCAGCTACATTAAATGAAAAGAACTCACAACCACAAGAACATCCATGGATGCAAGGTCAAGATATATGTAGGCGTCAAACAGCTGACAAAAAAACAAACATCTAATCAAACAGAATTCTGTATCCACAATGTGAAACAGAACTCATGCAGCAACAGAAGTAAAGCACTGCACAGGAATGGCTCATTATTCCTTAACAGTACTTCAGCAGATTCTAAAATAAAAAATAAATAAAATACACACAAGGACACATTTTCAAAAGTAGACAACAAATAACAAAGGAAACTGCGTTCAGAGGTCAATAAATGTCATAATATTCCTCAAAGCATTGAAAGATCATAATGTTTCGATGCGAGAGAATAATCCCCGACTGGTAGGTCTTCAAGTCGAATAACACTGGTCTGAAACACATGAAATGGAATGAAATGTTGCCTTTCAAGTGCGGTGCAAATGCGGATCCAATTTCCGGTTAGTCGAGACTACTGTTAGTCGACTATAACGCTAAGTGAGAGGAGCTCAAGACAGAAGACGCTTAATAGAGGGGCTGTGGATGTCCTATCTAAACAGCCACGTTAGTGTTACCATCCACGGTTAAGTTACCAAGGAAAACTCCCGCATTCTTTACATTCCACATCTGTAACCATGCAGTCAGTCATCATAGGTCATGGCAGCAAGCAAACATCTAAAGTGTCATAAACTCAATAATAATAATAATAATAATAAACGATTATTTAATGTAAGAAAGACTGAAAGTGGATAAAATATATTTAAATGGTCACCATATTGGTCACCACTCGCGTCACCAAGAATGACCAACTTAACTCTGAACTGAAACGAATGCATGCGAGTAATTAACTATGTCACAAACTCAACTGCCAAATACCATTAGCATAACTAGGCAACACCCAGGGATAGGCACAGTAAGTTAACATCAGTTAATATTACAATTTAGCGTGTTTATCGGCCTTGTTACCAGGCAGCAAAAGGCTGGCGTTAATAAACATTTGATCTCAAATCATGCTAACGTGACGTTAGCTCGCTATCTTATCTAGCCAAGTAAGTAAAGTTAGCTAGGCTAGCCATTAAAACTGCCAAATATGCCCCAGACTAAGCACCGTGTATATAACGTCAATTTCCTTTTCCAGATGTCACGTCCTGACCTGACTACTAGCTATAGCTGTTAGCTATAACCTAGTTGAGGCAATGGTAGCATATGCTACTTGGCAAGCTAGCCGGCTGCCACATGTCACTTTCACTCCAAGATACTAACTTTGGTTTTCCAAGTACTATTTTAGTGAACGGCCAAATCATCTAGTAAGAAATTATTCTGTGATCCAGCCAGCTAACCACAAGTCAATACGCATTCTTTTCAAGCTAGCAAGTTAGCCATCGCGCTAATTAGTCAATTAGCACGGTAACGTTGTAGCCTGCTGGTAATGTTACGAAGTTATGGAGGGCCCAAAAGATGCAAAGTTAAAGACTACAGAAAAAAAAGTTTTCCTGAAGAGTTTACAGTAACGAGCGCAATTTTGTGTTAACATGACACTGAAACAGGACGGCGGGCGTTTTCCAGGCAGCAAAATGGCATTGCCTGTTATTTTAAACCTATGTAACTAATAGATAGTTACAATGCCATTTCTAACAACTTCAGTAACGTTAGACAGTTACCAGTAACATTCCTAACGTTAACAAAAAACTCACCCATCAGGATCCTCATTTGTTTCTTCCCAAAAAGACGGCTTAAGACACTGGAAATTGTGAGGCCCATCTTTGTCGCCAAATCAATTTAGCTAGAGCTAACTAGCTACTTGAAATTAAACTGTCTATCTATAACTTCGTTTTTGGATGTAATGTGCGCTTTGTTCTTCCCTCTCGTTCAGCCCTCCTCTTCGGCACGTTTATTACAATCTTCTAGCCGTACCCAGTTAAAAATGAAGTGGGGAAAGACAATTTATACAAGCTAACACCCAAGAAGTGCGGAGATGGATTCGACTACGTTGCGTGAATGAAAAAGGCTGGGGCTTTTCGGGTCTCTCTCTGCCACGTCACGCTCCCTCTTGAGCAGCAATTCCAACGCGGACAAAATGACGTCACGGGCGCCACATCCCTACATGCATCGCAGCCATGCAGTCTTAACCCGTTCCACATTTCCCGAAGGAAGATCTAAAACACAATGCACGTCATTTTGTAAACATTTGAAATGCAGTTTTACAAATGTTTCAACAATAAATAAACCATTTATAGTCGCACCACTGTGTTACCAATATAATAGTGCCGTGTTTTCTCTATACAGCAGGTTAAACACGTTTAATTTCTCTTAACAAGTGTAATATAAACCCAAGATATTGAAACCTGAAAATTCAATCATTATATTGCAAACGTGCAGGTTTATATGCACCATATCCAAATGCAACCAGGTTGTGGGATGCTTTTGTTCTTTGTTCTACTACCCTCTCAACTGTGTGTATATACTATATATCAAATAAATACACGTGGGCATTTTAATTTGGCTCTCTGGTAGGGAGATGGCCTGTGAAACTGAGTTAGAATACAACTGAATAATGAATCCACAGATTTACACTTGAGCAAAATCTGGGGCAACCAAGTCATGCTTCCAAATCCATCCGTTGCTCACGGAGTTCTTAGCGTCTTTGTCCTTCTGTATTGACTGAATTACTGCACTATTTAACAAAATATTTTTAAAAAAGAAAAAGATGAGATATTATTGGGGCTGGTCAGATTTCCCCTCATTGATGGCATGACATCCTATGACACTAACAATTCTGAAATGTATTATTTCAAAAAATGTTAATGGCACCATAAAAATGTTGGATTTAAAGTAGGACATACACTACATGGCCAGAAGTATGGGGACACCCCTGCTAATCAGTGGGTTTGGCTATTTAAGCCATTGATAAATGGTGCATAAAATCAAGCATATAGCCATGCTATCTCATAACACAAACATTGGCAGTAGAATGGGTCATACTGAAGAGCTCGGTGTCTTTCAACATGGCACGGTCATAGGATGCCACAGCAATCAACTGTAAGTGCTGTTATTGTGAAGCGGTAATGCCTCGGAGCAGCAACAGTTCAGCCGTGTAGGGGGACCACTGAATTCTCAAGCACACAGCACGTAAAAATCATCTGTCCTCGGTTGCAACTCACAACCAAGTTCCATACTGCCTCTGGAAGCAACGTCGGCCCAAGAACTGTTCATCGGGAGCCTCATCAAAGGGGTTTCCATGGCCGAGCAACTGCACACAAACTTAAGATCACCATGTGCAATGCCAAGCGTCGGCTGGGGAGGTGTAAAGCACACTGCCATTGGACTCTGGAGCAGTGGAAACGCGTTCTCTGGAGTGATGAATCATGCTTTGCTATCTGGCAGTGTGACGGACGAATCTGGGTTTGGAGAATTCCAGGAGAACGCAGCGTGCCTGAATGCAGAGTGCCAACTGTAAAGTTTGGTGAAGGAGGAATAATGGCCTGGGGCTATTTTTCATGATTTGGGCTAGGTCCCTTAATGCTACAACGTACAGTAACATTTCAGAGAATTGTGTGCTTCCAATTCTGTAGCAACAGTTTGGGGAAGGCCCGTTCTTGTTTCAGCAGAACAATGCCCCCGTGCACAAAGCGAGGTCCATAAAGAAATGGTTGAAACAAGGCTTCCAGCACTGAGCTGAGTCTTGTTGCACGGTGAATCTGAAGTAAATGGCTGGATCTCTCTTTAAAGGGCAGTGGCAAGTTTTGTATTTTGTATTAGATAATGGAATTGTCACTGATGTCACACAGAATTTTGACATTGACAGCTTGCCTTGAAATTATGATTTAAAAAATCATACTTTGGCAAAGCTCACATCTGACATCTTGTGGTCTTTTTGTAATACTGCATCTCTTGCTCATTTGTACCGCTCCTCTGACAGGGCAGTTTGACTGGCTTTTAAATACCAAAAGGCGAAAAGGGAGAAAAAATGAAATATACCATCAGACATACCATCTGCAATCATGAGGAAAATATGGAAAGAAAACACATCTGATCTTCTAGTTGCCACTTTATTCCTATACAATAAAAAATACTTGTCTTCCATGAAAGTGACTGTAAGAAGTTATACAGTGACAACTGCTGTACAAATGTTAAAACCAAAGTACAGAGCATAAGTGGTTATGGCTTCAATACAAAAGGATCAATAACATGAATAAAATCTTAATGCCAAAATACTGAGCTGTCCCCATGCAATGTGCTGCTTCTTGTGCTTCTGTTTACATGACTTTCATTCTGTTTAGTGAAGGATTAAAGCACCATTGTCCGTTCAGGATGTCAAAAACTGTAACAACGGTACTTCCACTATAACTGATAACCACAACATACTTGCTGCATTATTATTGTTGTAGTTATCAGGTATTTTAAATAGGCAATGACCATTTTAAATACTCAAGCAGACCAGCAACTCAGTTATAGAATAATGTAGTATGAGAATAGATCTCTATATAAAATTCAAGCATTTTTAAAATAGGTCTTATCTTTAAAATATAAAACTATACTGGTTGTCCAACAACCAACAGTTACAGGTCCTGTGCCAGCCAGAGGCTCATTTGAACCAGAATTTTCCGTGTGATGATGTTCCGCCTGATTCTCCGCACACCGATCAGAGGCACTTCGCCTCACGCAGAGACGGCCTTAATACACAGCCCTCAGAGCTAAAGGACGAGACTGGTGGAGTCTGCTATGGATAAATGTGACATGGGCAATTCCTGCTAAATCTCACTGTATTGTTTTCCCAGAATTTTTAACAATTTAAAGCATTTGAACACTAAAACTGTTGGAATCTTTGGTTTCATTACCAACAATTCTGGCCTTCCCAAATTAAAATTTAGGGCTGGTCTATGAGGAACATTTCTATTTGTATAATAATATGTTAATATAGAAAAAACAACTGGAAATTGAAATTAAGTTTTAGTTACTCTTTTTTGCAATTAGTCTATGAAATTTATCAGAGGGAAACTATAATTGGGAGTAGGAACACACACACAGAAAATGCCTTTAAAATGCTTCCTATGTCTGATGAAAAATGGTCTCTGGGTTTTTTAAACCCACAGTAAGTCCTTTGGTGACTTAAGAAAACATTGCTGATCCAGCTCCAAGCATGCTTCCAAATGTTAAAATGTTAATCACTTCTGTGTTAAGACTTCCCCGTATCTAAGCATAAACATTGTACATTTATAAGTGTCCTATGTTTGTGGTGATACATAATTAGAATATTCATTTGCACTCAGCATGTTTACCATCATCAGTAGCAAAAGCAGGTTTAAAAAATGTCATTACCCTTTCAACAGGCTTGTGGTTCATTTCTTCATGATTAGTCTACATTGAAAACAATCATTTGCAAAATAACTTGAATAATAATCTAAACTATAAACACAAGTCTCAAACCTGAAAACACTGAAATAAAATTCTGATAAAGAAGAGATTGGAGCATGGGTTCTCAATCCTGGACCTGGAGAGCCACAGGCTCCACTGGTTCTAGTTCACTTGAAGTGAGTATCCAATTAAAGACCCAAGAAAGCAGGTCAGGTGAGTTAACTGTACCCTTCTGTCTTAATTGACCATTTACAAGAAAAGTAAGAATAAACATCTGACCGCGCAGTTCTCCAGGAACAGGGTTGGGAGCTCACGGCATAGGGAATGGAAGGCACAGGCATTGCTGGAAAGTGACCTTTGACCCATACAAAGTTGACAGGAAATAAACAAGCCATTCAATGTAAGAATAAAGAAGCAATGCAAAAGGCTTACATGGTGACGCACCATCACACGCTCTGTACATTGTTAATGAGGACCAAATGACTAGGGAATGTTGAAGGCAGTTACTGGAGGTGAGCCTTCCCTGCTTCACACACTTTACTTGGAAATCAATAACTAAGGAACCCATAAATATCGTACGCTCTACAAGTCTCCTTTTTGAACCCTTAAAAAACCTGCTCTGAATAAGGCAACGTCAACTTAAAAATCAGACCTGCTTTCAAGTCCATTTTCAGTGCACATAAACCCATGACAAATTACTGATGAATAACCGAAATCAAAAAGATAAAAGAATAGCCTGAAAATACCAAAACATTTTGCATCCCAAAAGCATGTCAAATGGACATAATATAAATTAAATGTATTTGGGTGGGTGTGCATGAGGGGTGGACCATTAAAATGACTTTTACACAAGAAACACTGGACTGAATACATTTTTTAGCAGTCATTTAAATCACCCCAATAGAGTTTCAAGAGTTTGAATGCCAAGAACAAGAATAGGTACTTTAGTCAGCCATAGGGACTAACATGAAACGTACAGGGGTCATCTTTACGGTCATCTCATCCAGAATTGCTCAAATTACAAAAAAAAAAGTAAATTCTAACAAAAGGCACCGATCGTAGTTTCAATGCCATATCAGGTGAGTTGGAAACCAGGAGGGGAGAAAAGGATGTAATTAGTGTTATATTAAAGTGTTAGAGTTAAGCAGCTCCCACATGGTGCAAAAACCCTCTCGCCCAACACACTGCTTGGGGCTTTTACTCAAGGACCCCCACTGTCCCTCACATGCAATTTCTCCAATTTTCACAAGCCTCACAAAACCTCCTGTATGCACAACCGTATCGTATCATCCTGCCCAAAAACACCATTTCCCATGCAGCACAGTGTCTGCGCCATTCCACCCCCTAGCTGTGAAAACCTTCAGCCTGTTCCAGGCACACACACACTGACGCAGCTGTATGCTAGCCAGTCCCAGACGCTGTGGCCCACATCCTCAGTAGTTCTTTCACAATAAAACCCAGAAACCTGTGCATTGTGGGATTCTCCCTCCCTCCATCCTATCCTCCAAGATGTTAAGAGAGGTAGTGTAGGAGCTAGTGCAACACCGACTCCCTGGGAGTTGTCCACCCCCCGCTTGGAATGTGAGCTGGTGACGGTGGCACGGAGAGAGAAGCAGAAAGAGAGAGAGAGAGAAAGAGTGAGCTGCCGTGCTTGGGCTGAGCTGGGGGAGGGATGCCGTTGACACCCCCCACTGCACCCTTCATAGTGCAGAGAAATTCATTATGTGGTTTTCTTATTCAGTGATTGTTTGATTAAATGACGGACTCTGGCAATGCCAGCACTGCGCATTCGGGCACACAGTTCTTCGGGTACAAGTGCACTTGATGTTTAAAAAAATAAAATAAAATAAAAAATAAAAATAAAAAGTAAGATAAAAAATCCACAACCCAAGTGTGGAGCAGTCATTGGGCTCAGTCCCTGTGTAAGCCAGCGGTCTGCATGGTGCCCTGTGTGTGTGCGTGCCCTTTGAGCGCATGCCCTCTGCCCAGTAGACAGGGGTCAGGGGTCAGGGTGTGGCCGGCTTGTGCAGGATGCCCTGCAGGTCCTCGGGCAGCGACAGGATCACAGACTCGATGTGGGTCTGCAACTTGGCCACTGTGCCAGGCTTGACTGGCAGCTGCTCTCTCTCTGCCTGTGCCTGAGGAACACAGAGACCAATGTCATTACCACCACATGAGCAGGACACTAAATCACGCTGACCTCACAGATCCTACTGACCAACCAGATACTCAGCTCCATGTTCTTAAGTGACCACATCTACATGCTCATCGTTATTCCGATACTAAAGAATTCCAGTTATGATACAGCCAATGTCAAAACCTTATTCAGAAAAAACAAAACCCAGTTAAGCCCTTATTCCAAATAAGGGAAATCCGAATAACACAGGTTGCATACGGGGTGGGGACGGTGGTGCAGTGGAGAGCACTGTTGCATATTCTCCCCATGTTCCTGTTTTTTTCCCCTCTGCATATTAGATCTGGCCAATCAACAAGTATGTTGAGCCAATCAAGAAGCCCTGATACAGGTTCTCTTGAGTAGAACTGAAAGGCTAACGACATCAAACAGTCTAGAGCTGATTTTGAGCGTCAGGCTCTGTGGTGCTGTGTATATTTTAAAGAAATTTGGGGGGCGGGTGCTTACCAGTTTGTCCTTCAGCTTTAGCACGAGGTCCACAATCTCCACCTCTGTGTGTTTCTGTACGCGCAGCTGCAGGTCCTGAAGGGGGAACGAGGCTCACTGTCAGCAAGAGCTCCCATACAAATCATGCACACACTTCACATGCCTTTTTAGCAGTGTTTATATAGCAAATGTATGATCTCTTCTATTATCCTTCTACATAATAACAGGTTGAATTTCAGTGCAACAGCCAGGCTACATTGAGCTATGAGTGTCATTTTGTGAAATGGACCTATGTTTTAAGCCACCTTCTTACTTTCAAAATGTTTTTTGTTGAGATAAAAGGTGGTAAAGTAGGGTGGGGATGAGGTAGGGGGTGGGGTAAGGGATAGTGACAGGGAGGTGAGGGTGGGGTGGTGGAGTAGGGGTAAGGGACAATGACAGGGTGGTGGGGGTGGGGTAGGGGGTAGGGGTAAGGGACAGGGACAGTGACAGGGAGGTGGGGGCGGTGTGAGGAAGTTGTAGGGGGTAGAGGGTAGTGGTATGGGGCAGGGACAGTGACAGGGAGCTGGGGTGTAATTAAGGCCAGAGGGGCAGCTTTGTCTCACCTCCTCACACAGGGCCTCCAGGTGCAGCGCTTCCAGCTTCTGGGTCATTTCCTTCCTGCGGCTCCTGAACCAGCCGTCAAAGTTCGGGCACTTCAGGAACTGCCTGCAGCGGGACACGCGTAACCCAGGTTACAGGGCCAAACCGAGGCCTGGCAGCAGGAGCTGCACGTTTATAACTACATCCATTCTGGAAAACACTTTTTGTGTCCACTGCATGAAAATAAAAAAATAATGAAAAATGTATTCATATATAATTTTAATTATTACTAACAATAAATATAAATAATAAAAAAGGAGGTTGGAACACACTGTGTCCAGAGGTCAGTGCCGTACCTGTACAGGCCGATCCAGTCTCCTTTGAGCCGTGAGGTGAGCTGTGGCCCCGCCTTCTCCAGGCTCTTCATGAACTCCTCCTGGCTGAAGGGGCGGAGCTGCGGGGGACTCTGGAGGACAGGGGATACATTTACACAGGCCACGCCCCTATCCCTATGCCTAACCTCGAGCCCACACACACACTTCATGCTCACACGACGCGTGTTGTTGCTTGAGTGAGCGAGGATTCAGGGTTGTCCTGCGTCAGTGGCTTACAAGTGTTGCAAGGCTTGATATCACCATTAACGATCTCTTAATGATCACCTTGTAAAAGGGAACAGCCCATAATTCTTTGCAACACTGCAATTTTCCAGAGCAATAAATGCAATAAAATAGTTCAACTATAAAGAAAAAGAAGGTTTAATCAGGCCTAGCTCTTGCTCATCCAGCAACACAAGGAATTACAATACATGACTGGGCAACTCCAAGTTTCAATGAGAATGGTATATCCAAAGTGGGCAATTACTAATTATTTACACAAGAAAGGATAGTATAATGTTACTGGGTGAATACTTATTTAAAAAACAGTGTGGACAGACTGCCTTCCCTTAGTATGGTTTGCAGCGTATAACAGAAGGTAAGGGAACACAGTGCAGAAAGGGCTATGGTGGGAGATCGAACCCCCAGCCACACGGGGGGGGGGGGGGGGGGGGGGGGGGGGGTCAACTGATACTTGTCCATTGCAACAAACTCCAGAAACAATCCAGAAAGATCAGAAAGTGTCTATTCCTAAGGAAGTTTTCACCAAGCATAGTCAATCACTGATGGAAGAGACCATTAAACAGACCATTATCAAATTCAGAGTTTATCATTTAGACTTTGCATTTGAACTGTGTACATGATATTCACAACTCATTTAATTTACTACTTTAGCACATAGTTTTATTATTAACAGCATTTAGCTATTTCTGTGCGAGTTCAATGTGATACTACTTCTCTCCTTTTAGATGCATCCCCCTGTGGTGTGGGGATGGCTGGTTTAAGCAGCCACACCTGCCCTGGGTCAAGCTAATTAGACCTGGCCAATTGGATAATTGGTGAAGAATTAGATAATTGGCCAGGCTAATTGGACCCAGGAACAGGAGTGGCTGCACCTGTGCGTAGTGAGGTAATCACTGCGCACAAGTTAAATCTGCCATCCCCACCCACACCAGGGAGCTCTCTGTCATGACAGGGTTTTTACATCTGCTCATTTGGCTATACCATCTTGCCAAACCCTCGTGGAATAAATGTGGACTGTTTTAACATCTTCTCCCTGTGTCTCTGTGCTGGAGGGCCCCAAAGAAAGCCACTTCGGTGGCCTGTGGCAGGCGTGTTTGTCACAGTGGCGCCCAACGTGGGGCTCCTCCGGCACAGCAAAGAGGCACAGGAGGGCCAGCCAGGAAGCACACTGGAGGAGGGGCGGCTGAGGTGTTCCCGACAGGGCTTCGGGTGGATCCTCCGGGCCAAAAATGGGGAGCTGAAGATGACCAGGGAGGGGAAGGAGGCAATCCTCAGCTGGGATGCTGAGGAGCTGCACCTGGCCGAGAAGGCAGGTCAGCGACGGGCGGTGCACGAGAGGTGGTCGCGCCGTGAGCTGGACTTGGCCGGGAAGGCGGGTCAGCCACGGGCGGCGCACGAGCGGTGGCCGCGCCGTTTTGCTTCCTTTCTCGTCCGTTTTGGTTGTTTTTAGTTCTTTGTTTTGGCCTGGTTGGTTTGCCCGGAGCCCATGAGGGGATAAGCCTGCAGCCGCCTGCCAGCAGAGCCGACTGGCGGCCACCACAGCCACGAGGGTTCCTGGTCCCCAGCACCACACGGCCAGTCCACCAGCCCACCAACACAGCCACCCCACCACAGCCCCTGGAACAGCCCAAGCCGGTGATGCCCCCACCAGCCAGCAGAGCAGCCCAGGACTTCCCGTGCTCCGGGAGGGAGGAGGAAGAAGGGCTGCCTTGTCGTCAGAAGGAGGGGCACAGCATGTACTGGACTGTTCCGGGGCCACCCACCCTGACTTTTTTTTTTTTTTTTTTTAGCGTGTTTAGAGTTTATTTTTATTTGTCTTTTGCTTTGTTGGGAGTGCAGGGGTGGGGGGGGGGGGGGTAGGCTTCGGCCAGGGATTCTCCCTGGCCTCAGTTTGGCGTTGGGGGTATGTGGTGTGGGGATGGCTGGTTTAAGCAGCCACACCTGCCCTGGGTCAAGCTAATTAGACCTGGCCAATTGGATAATTGGTGAAGAATTAGATAATTGGCCAGGCTAATTGGACCCAGGAACAGGAGTGGCTGCACCTGTGCGTAGTGAGGTAATCACTGCGCACAGGTTAAATCTGCCATCCCCACCCACACCAGGCAGCTTCTGTCATGACAGCGTTAACATCTGCTCATTTGGCTATACCATCTTGCCAAACCCTCGTGGAATAAATGTGGACTGTTTTAACATCTTCTCCCTGTGTCTCTGTGCTGGAGGGCCCCAAAGAAAGCCACTTCGGTGGCCTGTGGCAGGCGTGTTTGTCACAGTGGCGCCCAACGTGGGGCTCCTCCGGCACAGCAAAGAGGCACAGGAGGGCCAGCCAGGAAGCACACTGGAGGAGGGGCGGCTGAGGTGTTCCCGACAGGGCTTCGGGTGGATCCTCCGGGCCAAAAATGGGGAGCTGAAGATGACCAGGGAGGGGAAGGAGGCAATCCTCAGCTGGGATGCTGAGGAGCTGCACCTGGCCGAGAAGGCAGGTCAGCGACGGGCGGTGCACGAGAGGTGGTCGCGCCGTGAGCTGGACTTGGCCGGGAAGGCGGGTCAGCCACGGGCGGCGCACGAGCGGTGGCCGCGCCGTTTTGCTTCCTTTCTCGTCCGTTTTGGTTGTTTTTAGTTCTTTGTTTTGGCCTGGTTGGTTTGCCCGGAGCCCATGAGGGGATAAGCCTGCAGCCGCCTGCCAGCAGAGCCGACTGGCGGCCACCACAGCCACGAGGGTTCCTGGTCCCCAGCACCACACGGCCAGTCCACCAGCCCACCAGCCCAGCCACCCCACCACAGCCCCTGGAACAGCCCAAGCCGGTGACGCCCCCACCAGCCAGCAGAGCAGCCCAGGACTTCCCGTGCTCCGGGAGGGAGGAGGAAGAAGGGCTGCCTTGTCGTCAGAAGGAGGGGCACAGCATGTACTGGACTGTTCCGGGGCCACCCACCCTGACTTTTTTTTTTAGCGTGTTTACAGTTTTTATTTTTATTTGTCTTTTGCTTTGTTGGGAGTGCAGGGGTGGGGGGGGGGGGGTAGGCTTCGGCCAGGGATTCTCCCTGGCCTCAGTTTGGCGTTGGGGGTATGTGGTGTGGGGATGGCTGGTTTAAGCAGCCACACCTGCCCTGGGTCAAGCTAATTAGACCTGGCCAATTGGATAATTGGTGAAGAATTAGATAATTGGCCAGGCTAATTGGACCCAGGAACAGGAGTGGCTGCACCTGTGCGTAGTGAGGTAATCACTGCGCACAAGTTAAATCTGCCATCCCCACCCACACCAGGGAGCTCTCTGTCATGACAGGGTTTTTACATCTGCTCATTTGGCTGTTACCATCTTGCCAAACCCTCGTGGAATAAATGTGGACTGTCTGAACATCTTCTCCCTGTGTCTCTGTGCTGGAGGGCCCCAAAGAAAGCCACTTCGGTGGCCTGTGGCAGGCGTGTTTGCCACACCCCCATTTTAAAACGAGATGTTTTCTACTTCTTACCTTCCATGGTGAGATGGTTTTCTGCAGGGGCATCAGGCTGGCTACGTAGCGCTCCTGAGAACAAGCAGAGAGAAGTGCGTCAGGACACTCCTGTAGCCCAGTGATTCTGCAGCCCCCCCCAAAGACGCCAGCGCAAAGCTTTTTAAGGTTCATCCTGAAGTACACCTCTCTCACCAGTGGAATGATGAAGCTTTGAGTCAGCTCCAGGAAGTAACGCCGCAGAATTGCATTCTGGGCCGCGGAAGGCCTCTTCTGCTGGATACCCTGTGAGCGAGAGAAAAAAGTACATCACGCTGTAAGCTCCAGTCCTGGAGCCTGGAGGGCCGCCATGTCTGCTGGTCTACGGTGCGCTTCAACACTGAGCTGCTTAATTTAAGTCACTGGATTGGCTAAGGGGTCCATAAAGGCCAGAACTGAGATCCGAGTTTATTCTTGAGGGGCACAGCTAACTATATTTAGTGCTTTAGTGATGTCGCATGTACATTTGCTAGTCTGGGAATGTGGTTCGCCATGTCTGGAACTGTTGCTCACATGAATGCACTTAAATTTTCTTACACCGTAAGCTGCTCTGGATAAGAGTGTCAGCTAAATACATGTAACATTAAAATGTAAGATGTTATAAAGATGTATAAAGTTTTGTGCAGTTACTGAGATCTGTGACAGTGAGGAAGTGTGTGATGATCTCACCTTCTGGAGCTGCTTGATGATGTCCTCGTCTCGGTTCAGGAATGGCTTGTAGGCGCTGTACACACCTGCAACGCCCAAGGACACAGCCAGCGTTCAACCGCGTGACTCCCTTCAAACATGGCTCACGTCAACAGTGACTGAAAATGAGTTCCACCTCTTCTTTCAGTCCAAAAAAAAAGCTTCAAGACGTAGTTTGCAGAAAACGATACCAACGGCTTAGGAGAAGATCCTTGTGCTGTGCTGTTTGGTGCTTATATATGATCCAGACAGGTCACACATTACTGTTACAGCCCCAAAATGCCCCACTCAGAAACCCCAGCCTCATCCTGTGCACCTAGTACAACACTGGCCCACAGCAATTGCTGCTGTTTAAAGACAGTACGGTACTTATCAAGCATAGTGAATCAGAGTGAGAGTAATTACAAAAAGTTCTAAATTTTTATGAGGGAAGCAAATGGGTGTGGACGAGCCACTGGTATATTCCTGTCAGTAAGGCTCTTACCAGGCTTAGAGTCCAAGGTCTTCAGATTTTTCAGTTTCTTAACCTTCATCTGTTTGGCCATTTCCCCTGCAGACACCAAACACATTTCAGCACAGAAACCAATTCAACCACACACGGTTTGCACACAGGATATGGCTGTCATTGTTTCCCGTAAGTATAAAGGTAAATACAGATTTGGATGAATCCCAAAGTGCTTTACTGAAAGCAAAGCGTAAGGAGAGATGTGAAGACCTGCATGGTGCTCATCCTGAAGAGCCCGTTCCACCATGCAAAGGGAAGCGAACTGAGTCTCGGGTTTACCTGCTTGCTTCATATCCCCAATGCGGATGATGTGTGGCCAGTGCTGCAGCGTTTTGGCAAAGAAGGGGTTTGTCACTCCCAGGATGACAGAGGGCCTGGGGAAGCACACATACGTATGTGCACACACAGACAGACACACACGCACACACATACATTTTTCATGAGAAATATCAAGAGCTTCTTGTACAGTTAATTTACAGTTAGAGCACAAGAGCAATCATCCAGCTCGGGTTTCATTTTGCCACAGAGGACCATGGAAACCCAGCGAACGGGCACAGCGAGAGCACCGTCCGAAACCCAACACTGAGCGGGACGCCAGAGCCCTCCTCCTCAACACAGCCAAACAAAAGACTGCTAATCGAGCAGCCATCAATCATGCATCAGGCCATCAGCCCACAGTTTCCTGTGCGCTGGACTGCACCTCACCTTTAAGACACCTCACCTTTAAGACACTGCAGCTTTAAGACACCTCACCTTTAAGCTGTCAGTGACGCATGGTCAGGTGTTACTAAGACTACCGTGATACACAGAACTGTTACTAAGACTACCGTGATACACAGAGGTGTTGCTAAGACTACAGTGATACACAGAGGTGTAATCAAGACTGCACCGAGACACACAGATATAAACTTACATTTTTCAAATTGACAATATTATAATTTCCTTTTGGTGTAAAGTATGATTTTTATAAACATAAGAGCTGGAGGTCTGACATGGTGTCTCTGCCCTGTAATGAATATTCACTTCAGGTTCTGATTGGCTGCCCACAAAACGGACAGCTGATTGGTTAAAATGTAAATGGCATGCATACCAAACATTCCTAGAATGGGCAGCATCAGTACTTTGTCAGTTTCTGGCATAAAAAACACCTCATTTCAAACCGCATCTGAATTAAATAGACTTAACACCATGGAATTTTCTGTTCATCAGTTAAAACTTATGATTGTGATTGCGCAGTAACTTTAAAGCCTAACTGCAGCATCTTTCCCTGACGTCGACAGCCTAACTGCAGCCAGAGGGTGAGAGAGGGGGGCCACGCCTGCTATTTTGGTCTGATGGCTGTCATTGCCCTCCCAGTGTTTACAGCACGGCCCACCAGAGTGTGTTAGAGAGAGAGAGAGACAGAGAGACAGAGAGAGAGAGAGGGTGAGAGAGAGAGAGAGAAAGATCGAGATCCCCTTCTGGGATGTAACGGTAGGTCTGCGTGACCAACAGGACAGCTTCCCTGAGTCACCTAATAGCTCAAGGCTATGTACTCAAAGCGCTCCTCTTGAAAGTTACCCTGCTGTGCTGGGGTTTGGCAATCTATTAAAATATTCCCAGATGGAGCTCTGGAACTTTTCTCTTCAGCAAACCTTTGTAAGTAAATGTTTTTAGGCACACTGATGTAACGTAATACAGAACATAAATAATTTAAGAGCGCAGTTGCGCTGCACTTGTGTGCTTGCTCGACACGCGCATTTACTCTGGGGAAACGCGGTTTGAGGTCAGTCACGGCGATTCAAGGTCACACCATCGAGCGCAAACGCTGCCCACAGTCGTGGTGTGTACAGTACAGACCCGCGGGTTACTGTACCCTCGAGAGCTGTGCCAGGCGGAGGGATACTCACGGGGCCTGTGTGCGGGTGGTGTACTCCTTAAATTCATTGTCGTGGATGGTGAAGTAGGGCCTGAAATCGCTGCAGTATCGCAGCGGGGAAATGCAGCTGTGACAACACGAGAAAGAGACAGAGAAAGAGGGACAGGGATGTCAAAGATGGGGATATCAAACTATTTCAGGTTGCAAACGCAATTTTTAAACCATTCTTGAACGCTTCAATCACGGATGTTTTGATGAAGAACAAAAAATGCAATTCAAATCTTTTTTCTCTGAAGCACTTGACGCTCAGCCAATTTTGACATTTTTCACATCTTCAAGTGAAATGATTCTGTAATTGTGCTGAATAAAAGGAAACAACCAGCCCATTACCAAAGGCAATTTTAACTGACATCACCATCATCCATTTGCTTTCATTTACCGACATTCGCTGCCATCATATTTTCTTCTCTCTGACTAATTCACTGAACAGTCAAGGAAAAATGCTCTTCCACAATCAAAAATTTGCATACTGAATCCCCTAGTTAATCGTTATTTCAAGGGTCAAGGGGCCAGCTGTTCAAGCTTGGCTACAGGGCTTTTCAAACTCAAACAAAGACTGTGTTCCAGTCGATGTTCAGTCAAACAAACTACAATGGCAACGATTCACATTTAAGAGGCTGATAATCATTCTTAATTAGACACCTGGCAGTCGAGGGGCATTATATCAGAAATAACTATGCATGCCATAAAGAATAAATGTTTTACATTCACATTCCAGAACTATATTTGTAATGTATTAAATTATGAACTGACAGGTGAAATCAGTTGAGTCTTTATGGCTGTAAGCAATTAACAGACTGTCACAATTCGGAGGCAGTGCAAATATGGCAGGAATGAAAGCAAGCAGATACAGGGGTCCCCCAGGACCAAGGCTGAGAACCTCTGCTCTAAGGCGTTTCCCCACATAAAGCTATCGTTTTAGTCAGAATTTAGTCATCACCATGGCCTTTCAGACAGGGTCCCACTGTTGGAAACTGACCAAGTGGGGTTTTCATGGAAGAATGTGGCCAGAGAGTGTGACACAACTTTCACAAAGCTCTGCAAACACGCAGTGCAAACAGGGCAGCCTCGCTGATATGCACTCTTAAGGGCTTTCCAGCAAGTGCTCTTATTTTATCCTTATCCTTTTCACTAAGCTGATAAAATCAAAAGGAATTAGCTCAAATTAATTTTGGTGGCTCTGCCATAATCAAAATACAGAACTTTGATTAATTGTGCTTAAACAATTAAACTAATTCCTTATTATTTCCCCCTTATTAATCAACTAATTAGAGAAATCAGTATTAGTACATGCCTCCTGAGAGAGGTTCCTGAGCAGGAGGCATGTATGCACTGTTTCATGCACTCGCAAATTTCTGTAGGCACAATGTGAATCGCGCCAGTTTTAAACTGATTCTTTATATAATTTGTAACAGAATTTGGAACAGAATATTACACTGATACACCATATAATGGCTTCCCTTATGCAAGTGCGCATGAGGGTTAATACAGAAATGTACATGGTATCTGAGCAAGATAAATACAAACACAATCCCTTTTTATGAATGACGTGATGGTGCTGTGCAGTACCACCTCCTCCCCACTCACCTGACCAATGCCAGCACTGTGTCAGATGACTCCGCCGGCGAGGGTGCCATGACAACCAGCGCCTCCCCTAGCAACACCAACTCCCACAACATCTGAATATGAAAGAAGACTGGGCAAAAACACCTAGAAGAAAAGAGAAGGGGCACTGAGAAACACAACTGTGAGCCATACATCCATCCATTTATATATTTATTTTAAAACACAACAAATCAAAACACTGAGACTGTCATAGACCGTCAAATGACAACTGCTGCAAAGCTTCTTGGGAAATTGCAGCACACCACCAACCAAGGGTGTGTCACTCTGGTGTCAACGGCAGCCACCAAACAACCCACAGGGGCCATGCTAAAGGACTTTGAGCTGAATACCGAGCGGCCCCGCATTAACTGCTGAGCCCCTCTCTTTGAGCTGTCAGTCCAGCCCAGAGCAGGACAGAACTGACAGGCTGAGCAGCATAAAGGGAGAGCCAGGATGAACCACTCCTGTCTCCCGGGGGACTGACCTGCTGCTCCAGACTCTTCTGTCTCTTTCACAATGCTAATGGAGCCCCTCCCACTTCCCTTTCTGTGCACAAACTGGCATACAGGCAGAGGCAGCAGGCTAACGGTAGCGTCTCGTTCTAAACTGTATTCAGAGGTGCCGCAGATTGTAAAATAATAGTGAGCAGTAAGAGGGGGTCTAAAGGGCACGTTCAGAGAGCAGAGGTTTTGCCTGTGTCTGTGTGAAAGCTCGCCCGTGGTGAACCCCCGCATAAGAGCCGAGGGTTTTCTACAAACTGTTGTTTTCCTTCAAGAGCCATGGTGCCATAGAAACCAAGAATGTGACCAGTAGACTGTAAACAGTGCTGCCAAGTTTTTTTAAACAAAAAAGGCTTTTTTCTGGAAAGTTGGCGTGCAGTTCTTCCAGTCACCACCAGAGAGCAGCGGGGAGCTGTCAGATTTACAGACAGGCCCGAGAGGGGATTCACCACAGTCCCACAGAAGGCTGCTGTGAAAGGAATCACAGACATGCTGAAGGCTGGATATAACTTCTGCCAGTATTCGAAATCATGGTAAAGAAAGTGACAACTCTTCTTTGTCTTGCAGAAATCAAATACAAGGCCGGACACAGGGGTGGGTTGCACGTGCCATCCAGAGTAAAGATACAAACGGACAAACCATCAGGAGGAAAACTCAAACCCCAGTCCAGTCAAACGAACCTCGGGGGCTGTACTGACCTGAAAAGGTCCACTTCGTGGATGGTGGGGAGGACAATGGAAACCAGGCTGTCATTCTGCAACAGAGCAATCCAGACGGTTGTGAAACCCAAAGCAAGACCACATGCAGACTGCAGAGTTTTCCACAGAAAAGATAACTCAGCGCTATTGCGCAGACGGGCTTGTTTTACCTGTGCAGACTGCACAAGCTGTGAGGTCCCCGGCTTGTCATAACAGGCAGGAATCCGAACCTATGAATCATAAGAGCACAAGCATAAATCGCATCTGCTGCCAGAGGGAAAACATCATTAGAAAACTTTTTTTCAACTTCCACTGTTGAGATGGAAACAGCCACTAATGTATTCACTGGTTTAAAAAAAAAAAAAAAAAGAAAAAAAAGAAACATAACAAAAGTGCAGAGTTACCTTCATTACCACGCCCATTATGGGGAGCGTCAGTATCTTGCCCGGATACGGGGTAGACCAGCGGTCAATGTCATTGCAAGCTGTGGCAAACAGAAACAAACCCACAAATGAAGCCTCCACAAGCATAAGGGGGAAGACATATCTACGCTTCGTGTAAATAAAAGGGCCACCGGTTTGGAGACTGCCCGTTTGTTCCGTGGACACACCACCTCACCCCCACCCAACCCAAATATGTGAGAGCCTGGAGTGTGTGCCCATGTGCCTGGTGCAGCGTGCCCTCATTAAAACCTATGAAACTGGATGCCTAGACACAGACTTTTTACAGATACCGCACCGTGACTGACTGTGAGAGCCATTTCACACACGTGCGGTGACAGTTATAACAGGAAAATGGCTGTGCATAGCCCTACATCATGTGTTATTTGTGCATATTTTATGATTTATTTGATTTATTTAAACTTTTTATTACTCTTATGACACTTTTGACTGTCTCTTATTTTGCTTTAACCTCTTTATTTCTACACCTGTGCAAAGTACTTTGGGCTGCTTTCAGCATGATAAGTTGCTATCATCATTGTGATTAGTGAGGCGTGGCAAAAAACTACATAAACTGCATCGGGTAATACCAGCTTCCTGCAAGCACACACTGTACTAGCATGCGTCACCCACACAAACTGGACACTGACGTCATGGCTGTTGCTCTCTACAATGTGTACAGTGTGAGGTCATATCGACATTAGCGATGGATCTTCTCCATCTGTCAGGCTAGCGGAGAAAGTCCCTCTCTGCACTCTGAGTCAGCTAAAGCTGCGAAGCTAAGAGCTCCCACTCAAGTCGTTTAAAATTTTAAGGGTTAGATTTTCAAGGAAGAGTTACATTTAGACACACATTTCTTTCGTATCATTCAGTGTCTGTATAAGGTACACCCTTTCCAGTGACCCATTACTTTGGGTAGTGCAATTACAGCAACCTCAGCGATAAAGATGAGCAAAAAAGGGTATTTAAAATAGACAGCACAGGTAATGAACCATACTGCATAGCAAAACATCAAGTTTAAATCAAATTTCACCTAAAATTATTACTTGTTAAAAAACTTTTACTGAGAGAAATTGTACTCGTATAGAATTTTTCTATTTTTGCAAGTATACAATATAGCTCACTACCTGTGATGTTTATTGTAAAGAGCCTTTTTAAAAATCATTCTCAAGGGTGGCAATGATTTTAGAGGGCACTGTGATTTAAAATTAATGAGCTGTCAAATTAATTAGCAACATCAGAACACAAATATTCAAAGACTTCACAGGGGGCAACACCAAACTAGAGTGTGCAAGAAAAGATGGATGCAGTTAGCTCACTGTAAAAGTCTTCGCATTATTTGGCCAATTTTCACTGAATTTTCACAGACAGGGGAGCATCCTCCCACTTTCCACAGCATTGCCATGACTTTCCAGGGTGTAAGTATTTTGGGAAGGCCCGAGAGGAACCGTGCGGTCTGTCCCTACCGGCCTCCAGACAGGGCTCCTGCTTCTCAAAGTACTCTGGCGCGATCAGCTTCAGCAGCGAGTGGAAGAAGGTGACGTAGGGCAGCTTGCTGATCAGAACCAGAGACTGTGGAGTGGGAGGTCACACACGCACACGCACACACACACATACACGCACACATGCGCGCGCACACGCACACGCACACACACATACACACACACACAGCAAGACACTTGTTCATCTTCAGAACGTCTTTCAAGTCTTTAGAAGAAGCAATGCATTTAATAAAAGTAATGAGGGATTGCATTTATGTAACACTTTTAACAATCTCAAAATCTCAAATGGCTTCTTTGTGAAGGTGAGGAAACTCATCTGAACTGCCACCAATCTGCAGCACTGCAATGTGCAGCACTGCCTGGCAGCCATTTTGTGCCAGGAACTACATTTTGTCTGGTACATAGGAAATGTGAGAAAAGGAATTTATTAGCCATAAACACCAGTGACAGGTCCAGAGAAGCATGAGAGGCATGCTGTTACATACCATACATCCACGGTGCTCACTGCAGGGTGTGTCATTTGTTAAATTTTCAACTTAAAATCAGCAACCAATTCAGATCCAAAAAACCAGGCAGGGCAAGTTAATTGTGTAATCAACTGTTTCAATCAACCATTAAGAATAGAATGTGTGTGGCACATGTGCATACATTTTTACCTAGAGCGGTGTTGTCATACTTGTTGCATAAAATGTAATGACTTATAAGGCAATCTGTTTGAAAGGAAATGGGACAAACAGCAACCACATCTAAACTGTCACCAAATCAAAGTAGCGTTAAATGTGAAATATCAACCCATTTATGAAAGCTGAGAGAAATAAATGTGCTGCCGTCTCATCCCAAAGGCTCTTTGTTCTCTGCTCTAAGGCACACAGTTCCTTCAGTCACACCAGACTATGCTACATTACGCTCACTCAGCAGATGGCAGCTCTTATCCACAGCAGCTTGTGATGCGAGAGAACACGATGCTGCCACCTCAGTCACACGAACAGCAGCGCAGGATATGGGTATAAGTGCTGCCAGACCAGGGAGCGTATGTCTGGAACATCACCAAGGCACTGAATGCCAGTTTAGTTTCTCTAAGGTGTCCATTCACTTCCCCTGACAGTGAGGAGTAACGGGCCCGACTCTGGCCCCGGAGCATCAACATTAAGCACCTAGCGGGTCATCAGTGACGCCCCGCTCACAGCAGAACCAGAGCTGACCCGGGCCTCGGCCCCAGACTGCCCAAAACGTAACAGGCCTGGTCAGATTACAGCCACAGGAGGGAGCGCCTGAATAATGTGACCTACACAAGGTGGGGGGGGGGGAGGGGGGGTTAGAAGGGGCCCACTCACCTTCTGGAAGTAGCCCCTCTTGAGGGACTTGTCCCGCACCTGTCTGAAGTAGACGTAGCCGTAGTAATGGCCCTGGTCCCTCTGGAAGAGAAGAGGAGAGACCCGGCGTCCGTCAGCGAGCACGGGGATAATTATCTGCAGGAAATGCCTTCAAGGCTCAGCAGCTGCTGAAAGGGACCTTGAGTGACTGGACTGGAGAGCTTAAAAAATCAATGTGTTCTTCCTTTTAGCCCTTCACCTCTCCTACGTTTTTACAAAGTGTGTTAAAAAGAACTTAGTGAATCAGTCCTCCCCCCATAGCAGAAGGCTGCCTCTAAGCTCCAGCCTAGAGCCTGGGGGGCACCTGACACAGATGCAGGCCGAGCCCACAGTGGCCCTGGGAACTCCTCATTCAGGAGCAGGGGGTGGTTAATGTGTAGTGACAGCAGTGAAATTAACCAAAGGAAATCAGAGGCAGGGCCTACAGGGCAAAGGACGTTGATTGTGTGTTCATGCAACACCCTTCCCTGACTGGCTGAACAGCTGGTGGACATACACCCACACGCACACACACGCATGCACACACAGACGCACGCATGCACTTGCGCACACACACACACATACAGACATACACAGAGAGCAACACACCTCAGCCTGAGAATACTTTTGTATTTTATGTCTACTGCTGCTGATGATTCCCTTTTCTCGATCAATAAAGCCTACTATGCTCTATTGTATTATCCTACTCCAGCCTGTACATGAATAATGTGTTCAGCTTGTCCTGCATAGTTCACTGGCAGTGATGTTCAACAGAGGCAATCCCCAAATCCTCAAAATCATACATAGATCAAAAAAAGGGGGCCCAACCAGCCTAGAATTGCTTCCGACGTGACCTTTGCCAGGCTCCAAGGTCAACGGCAGAAAGATCACCGCAGTCCTTGTGTCATAAATTAGCTGAGATGATGTAATGGTTTCTCAGCAGCGCTGCGCTCCATGTTGCCTGTGCCGCACACTGCTGATGCAACATGGCGCAGGCTCTGCGGTCCTCTCTCCCTCCACCTGTAATGGCTGGACGCGGCCCTGAGCCTGCGCTCGTTTGATGTGCCCGGGCTCGTCACGCCACGCGGCCCACGGCCTGTCTCAACAACCCCCGCGACTAATTACCGCGGGACAGAAATAGCGGTAAATCTCCCACTGCGCGTGAGCGTGATACCCGATCTGCTCTGTCTCATTACCGACCCCGGCCGAGAGCGCTCGCTACTGCTACCGCTACCACCCCCCCCACCCCCTACCCACACCCTGTGTGGTTGCATATGCCTTTTTTAATAATCTATTAAATTCATTCACTCATCAAATAAGTGGGGCCCTGACCTTCAGACAGACGGGGGCCTCCCGGTCAAAGTGGTCAAGAAAGCAGCCCAGCGAGGACTTCCTGCTCGACGCCTGACGAAAACGGAAGCAGAACTGCGTGTCCCCCAGGCAACCTGCGGAGAGGAAGAGGAAACAGGAAACACTTAGCATCCGCGACCATGATGTCACCCTTCCCTCCCTCAGTATACTCAAAACAAGGCCTAGAACCTCAGCACTCAAATGGAGGCAGGGGTGTTGTTTGGTTACATAGCTGACATTTTTTCCATGTGACTCTAACAAAGAGAGGTAGAGCGCATGAAGATGAATGAACAGAACAAATACACACACACGCACACACACATGCCAGACACACACACACACGCCACACACACTCAAGCCATTTGCCTCTTTATCTGCATAGGGTATCTACCGCAGTGTCTATCAGCTTTTACTGCGAAGGGAATAACAGCACGTTTACAGCCAATGACTGCATTTCAGCTGCTGTCCCCAAATTAACATGCGGGCCCCGGGGCCCTGTGGGGCTGACACAGAGGGGAGGGCACAGCCACACCGATCATACCACCCAATAGCATCAAGGCGCATCAGAAAGGACCTGGAGGAGAGATCGCGCAGATTAAAATGGAAGGAAAGACAAAATAAAGTACTGCGGTTGTGATCCCACTTCTGAAAGAGCTGGCGGATGTTTTCAGAGATCGCCCGCGGGACCATTTGAGTCTTGCGCTGACTTGTATGTCAACTGAAGGGCGTCTGTAGAACGCTAGCCGCCCTCGCGGAACCCCACACCTGCAGGGTTCCGCAGGGTTCCGCAGTGACGCAGGACAGCAGCTGGGCCCTGCTGCTGATTAAACTCCACAGCTTCAGACGCTACGCTATCTACTGGGACAAAGGTACATGTGTTTGGGAATAAAAGAAATAAAAATATCATGCATATACATGTATTTTCATACTCTAAATTTCAGAAAAATACGTGAAAATGAATAGCATTCCTGAAATGTGCACCCGGGCACTTCAAACATTGTATTATATTTAGAGTAGAGAGCAGAATGCAAGGCTCCTCCGCAGGGTCTAGGATAAGCTTAGCACACCGCATTTCCTCCCGGGCAGCGGAGGGTGGTGGGGGGGGATTACATCATGCTCCATTTTAACCCCTTCCTAAGGGGAGGCGCCCGGGGGTTCTATATAAAGCAGGCCTTACACAACAGGCGCTTTAATCCTACTGACCCCGCTCACCTCACCACGACTGTGGGCACCAAAGAGCAGCAGGCGCACCTGCACCGACCGAGCCAGACACACCGCGCCTCAGGACCCACACTCTGTGCACAGAGTTCTGTTCACTCCATAGATTCTTTGACCAATGAGATTCTACTCAGGAAGTGCAGGGGCCCAAAGATCATACCTGCACCTAAGAAATATGCTCACAAATCAACTGTTACGTCTGTAGACTTTGACTCATTTGCTTGGGTGTGTTTGAGCAGCCATCAAGAGCTTTTGTTTCGGGTCACAAATATCACCTATGGGTTTTACACTCCTATGGTCAATAATAAAATGGCTCCCTCACCTCATCTTTAATGTAAGCAGGGCAAAGCATGCGGCTACCTGAACATCACACTCGTATGAGCTCGTTGAACATCTCATTCCAATTGCATGAAGTTCCTGACAAACGGTTTAAATAAAGTTAGAGAGCTGTAAACACACACTTCCTAGGACAGCAGACATCAGCTCTTGATGTGGAAATAATTGGAAGGAAATACATGAAGATGCTGAAGATAAGGCCACGGCCCTTTCAGCGCTCAGCTCAAGGCCGGGCTCCGAGAGGGCATGTTAACAATAGATTTCTTTTAGAAACGCAGACAGTTGTAAAGCACAAAAAACCCAGCCTCATGGTTCCACCCACCTCCCCTGCTATTCCAGCAGCTTGTTCCAATTTAAAGACAGAGGCACTCAGTCTCACACAATATTCCAGTGACCTTCACACTCAATTAGCCAAATAGAGAACTTTCAACCACCACTTAGGAACTCGAAATTATCTTCAAAAAAAGGGATGAGACAGACACTCCCGTATGACAGTTCCTGCTTCTATCCAACAGCTTGCGGGGTCAGAGCTCAAACAAGTCAGCCCTGCACAGAGATAAAGCAACAACAAGGACATATCAGCACTCAAGAGCCACCTATTCTCACAAAGTCCAAAAAGACTACAATAACTGAATGTCAGTTCACAGGTGTGTGGGCGAGTGTGTTAGTTCGTGAATGTGCATGTGCACAAGAATGCGAGTGAGTGAGCAGGTGTGTTAGCATGTGAAAGTGTACATGCACACGTGTGTGTGCGTTTGTGTGTGTGTGTGGGTATGTGAGTGAGCAAGCGTGTTGATGTGCGTGTGCATTTGTATATGCGAGTGGGTCAGTGATCGTGTGCGTTGTGTATTAATGTCTCAGCAAATGCATGCACGCACACGTAGGAACAGGGAACGCTATTAAAATGCAGAAAGAATTACAGTCATATTTCACTGCTTTAACGGGAACACTCAGCTCCCTGAGTGAGTGCGTCGCCTTCATGGTGCTACTTGCAGCTACAGCTACTGTTCCCTACCAGACTGAAAAAGGTGGTGCTCAGCACTTTCCCCTGCTCACATTATAAACAGCTGTGATAAGCCTGTGATACAACACATGCTAACATGCACACACAGCTGCTTTCCAAAACAGAGGGATCAACTCTCACCTGCACAAAGCACCCTGGAGTATACCCCACAGCACCGATTCCACCGAACAGGAGATAGGCCAGTCTGTCTCTACTCCCCCCAAACAGCCCCTCCCATTTCACTTCCATGACCACCCACTGCAGATTTCTGTACTGCAGAGGTCCAAAAGATAACCGCCCAGGGCCATGCTTTCTCTTACAATATCTCATTCACTATTTGAAGAGCATAGTTACCTGTATCTGTCCTCATTTGTGTTTATGTACAAAAGTGCTATTGCCTGCTGTGGCCAAAGATTCTCCAGACCTCACATCCTGAGTTCCTTCAGTCCTACTGCAAGAGGTTCTGGTTGGCTGTAGCAGCTTCCAATGCTATTTCACAGCACAGACAATCCACTGCCACAGTACAGTCTTTAGTCATGCTCCTTCATGAATATTCAAAAGATTTGTCAAACTGAAAAGTTTAGGCTTCAACAGAAGGGAGACAGAATTCGCAAAGTTAAGAACACAGAGCTCAGTATCTGGTGAGCCTAACTTATCAGTGGTATAGGTGCCATACCGCCAAAAACTGCACAGAGACAGACTCACACACCACGGATCTGAAAAAGAGTGTCAAAATATACACAGTGCAAACACTATCGATTAAAAGACAGGGCAATATTCCCACACCTCCTGCAATCGTTCAAACCCCTAAGGGAACATGAGCAAAGACAGGCTTCTATAATTTGACCCTGGTGAGATATTAAAAATGGTGACTGACTCCAGACCCCCGACCCACAACCTTCAAGCGGGACAATTAAGGGGCACACAGTGGTCCTGCAGCTCCTGCAGTCCTCCTCTTTGGACTGTGGGAAGAAACCAGAGTACTCGGAGGAAACCAACGCAGATACAGGGAGAACATGAATACTCCACACAGAAAGGCCCAGGCCAAGATTCGAACCCAGGACCTTCTTGCTGTGAGGCAAGAACTCACCAACAGCGAAATATTTTAAAACTACTCCATGTTGCACCTCTTTCTCACCCTCTCTCCCTCTCCCCCACAACCCAGCTTCCAACTGATGGTGGGGAACACTAGCCAAGACATTCACCGGCTTAGAAATCTTGTTGATATATCTGGCATTAAATGTAACAGTCAGACAGTGAATTAAACAAGCAAACAGCATGATGACAAGCCAGAATGTCACAGACTGTACCGTAATTCACATACATGCGTTTGCTGTTGACAAATTTGGCACTACACAGTGACTTTCAAATGGAAAAAACAGTCTATTCAACCAAATACCCATTACACAGGCTACACTTGCATAAAAATAGGCCTCCAATCACAGGACAACATTCCCTCAGGAAGTCAATTGTGTGTCAAACATGAATAACCTCTGTGACTATAGCAACAGCCACATCAGGCACTGCCTTCCTTGCAAAGAACAAAAAGCAGGGCCACTATAAGGGAAAGAGTTGCCCTGCCAACTTCCTGCCCTGGATCATAAAATAATAATACCGGGACTGTCATTACAAACATCGAAATGCTCATGCCTGTCATCACCCAATGTTCCACAGAGCCAGGAGTCTGCTGTGTGGCGGGAAACTGAGAGGGACAAAGACTGATTTAGCATGGCTTAGAACAAGAGTATGGAATACTACCCTAACATAAGGACTATTTACAGGTCAAAAACAACCGAACCATAACTTACACTCACATGTTCCGAGAAAATCAGAAAGCAGGTTGTAAAATCTGGGATACATGTAAGAGGATTGGTGGTGAGAAATAGGACTTACCTGAATTTGAGTCGGGGAAGGACAGGTAACAAATACTTGTTTTCTGCAAAGGCAAGACGTAAAAATATTCTTCACATGTTCATGATACCACTTTCATCCAAAAATTGATGTCAACTATATGTTACAATACTAACCTCTTTCTCGGTGAGCTTTGAATGGTGCGGGTAAATGACCTTAAAAAGAGAGCCAGGTTTAATTATGAAAGCAGAATAGTAGCACACTATGAATTGTATGCTTTACTACATGCAACACAGAAGTACACAGTGAGGTCGAAAAGGATGGTAGCACGATTAAATATCGATTGCAAAGAGGATTATCATTAAGTATGCGTTTCTGAATTGATCAAATGCTAACAGAGTGTAACAAAATAAAGAATAAGCACGTAAGAACTGCAGAGTTGCACACTATTTCTTGGTACAGCTAATGGACCACCACATGCACTTAGGAACTCGGAGTTTTTAACGACGTTATTCGTGTGTTACTGGTTATGTTTCGCATGGAAACCTCGGCAAACATCCACTGTCGGCATCGTTCCTGTAAATCGAGCACCACGGTAAAGTAGATAGGCTAACGTTAGCTCGTCGTAAAAGCTGTCATTTCCCAAAACACTATGCTAGCTAGTTGTAAGCAACATAAGTTAACGTTGTCTCGCTAACATACTGTAAACGACGCAACGTTCTGTTTTCTTCAGCCTTAGCTGACTATGTTAGTTAGTATAAGCTGGCACCTTCCCAGTCCGATCAGAGGAACTTGAAATAATGAAAGTAAAATTATGCTCTAGGGTCATATCCTCTCGTGACAAACACGGTACAATGCAAGGCTAGCTGACTGAAGTTTCAACAAAGAAATATACTTTAATTACGACGAAGTAGATAGCTACTTATGCATGTTATTACAGCCATACAGCAGCTAGTTTGCTATAGTCAAAGTCAATAACGGACACTAGCCCAGCTGGTTTATTATGAGCTAACAGTACCATTAGCATGTTAGCCATGGTAGCTAACTTCAGAGTAATGGACCAAGTCAATAACTTATTGAATAAGACTTAGCAAGCGAATTGCTTCTACGTCAGATATTATCTGCAGTCACATACTGTCACTGAACTTGTAATAAAGCAATTTACGTCTAAATAACATTAACTGGCTAGTTAGCAGACTTACTTGCTAAATGCTAGGAAAGCGAATGCCAATTCCTTGCTGCATTGTTGCCTTTTTGGAATAAAGCTAACTAGTTCTATCTTACCTCTACTGCTTGTCCAAGTTCTAGGTCAAAGCCAACGACACAAATGCAGTGGAGCCAAGCTGAGAACCGATCCCATGGCAAGAGAACAGGGTCTGAATCCTCCTCTTCGGGCCCGATCGGTAGTTCCTCTGCCGGAGAGATGCTGACATCCTGCTCCTGAAAGTCTTCAGGTTCCTCGATCTGGTCCTCAATTTCCTCCTGACCCTGCAAGGCCATTGTAGTGTGTGGCCAATGGTGTACTTTGTTCTTCTAATTATAAGCCGGTCGCAGTTTCTCAAACTTCCAAGGCAAAACACAAACACTAATGCAGACAGTTGTTCAATATGCGTAAAGCGAGTGCAGCGGTGCAACCTCGATAATTCGACGCAGGATGAGCAGCATCAGAACATTGCGGAGCGTAACGTGATTTCGTAGCAGTTAAGGAATCCCAGTCCCTCCCTTTAAAGAGACACGCTGATATCATTTGCAGTTAATTTTAACAGCGAAACAGATTAAATATGAAAAATCAATTCACTTACTAAATGCGTCAGGTCCATTCCTGTTGCTTATGTTAATAATGTGGTTGGTGCTCGGGTGAATAGCTAGATTAAAAAATTAAACATAAGCTTTATGTTTTCGAAATATTTAATACAGTAGGCCTAATTACACCATTCTCAGGCTGCGACATTGAGAATTGATTAGTCGTACTTAAATACAGTCTGGGCATAAACGAATGGGTAAACTGTAGCACAAGTCTAGAACAGTAATGTGATATGATGATATAATGTGAATGAACACAGGCCGTGCACCCCTGGCTTTTTGTTTGACTGTACACAGATCTTCTATCCACATGTACTTTAAAAATGATTCATATGAAGTGAATAAAGAAGTGGTCTTTTGTTTTATTTTGTCAGTCAAGAAAACAATTACAAACACATTTAACATTTTTTTAAAATCACTCCCAGTGGTACAGAGCTAAACAATGTAACCTGGACCAATTGGTCAGTTTACCAATACTAAGTGAACATTTCTGTACCTTCATCTTTCCATATTTTCAGGCTATATCTGAGTTGCAACTAAATAGCATGCTGAATACAGCAAGAGGTGAAAGATGACCTTGCTGTTCTGACAGTGGCAAGCACTCTATTCCACCATTGAGGGAACAGATATAATCGTGGGCTGGCTCATGCCATGGGACACTGGAAGGAAGGACCAGGCAGATGGCCTTCGGCAGAGGAGGGTACTGTGCAGCTAGGCACGTTGCAGTCACCCAACTTTACAATACAGATCAAGGCTCCTGAAGGCTATTCCAGGAGGGAGTTGCAAATGTCCATGTTTGCGTGGGGGGAAATGGACCAAATGAATGTCTAAGAGGAACAGATGGTTAGGAACATGCAGGCTTTCTGTGCATTGCACAGTAACAACCATTCAGTAAGTGGGTGTGTTGTGTGCAGCACTGTATTTCAGAGGATTGTAAGGAGTTTCAGTATGGCTGCCTTTAAATGCAACCATATTCAACCATATTATCTAATTCTGGCTAGCATAGTGTAAGCTCAAGTTAGGCATGTTTCCTCTGGTTACTGCTGCATAAGTACTCCAACAGCTACTCTGTAATGACCATAGGTTACCAGTTGTCATCAGTAATGTGAGATGTGCCTCTCCTCTGATTAGTGATCGCTCACTTGTAGTACCCTGTATGGCTTGTGGTGTATTTTGGTACAGACAAGCACATAGAAAATTAGTGCGGTGCACATGATTTAGCTTCGGTTTGTATTGCATTTCAACACAGCAATTGCACAATAGTGCAGTTGACTGGAACAGAAAGAGGTAGGGGCAGGACTGTAGATAGATCCAGCAGTACGACTACAAAGGATTTTTGAGAACCCCTTTGCTTATAGTGCAGGACACCAGTGATAGGTACAGTAGGTGCCATGTCTGATTGGAATCATCTGATTTAAAACCAGTTTGGCAGGAGTTTGGTTGTGATGGCATACATAAGGAATTTGTTTGCTTATTGTTTTCCAATAGGTTTCTGAAGAGAAGCAGGACCAGGCAGAACCTTTTGTCAGATAAATAGCCTGGGCTGAAGGAGGACTCTGAAAAATGAGGATATGTAGGGTAAGGACGTCCAGGGTTTCAGCTTCAAGGGAGAAGGGGTGGAACAGAAGGATTCTGTTATTTGATTCTGGATTCTGGCTATGCTATTATATAATGGAAGGAGAGTGCAGATGTTGGTGGAAAGGAGACGATAGGAGAGCAAAAGCCAAGGGATAAGAAAGCAAATCCAGAGCAGGGACATCCAGAATAAGAGGCTGAGAGGAGAGTGAGTTGTGCTTGTTTTGGACGTCAAAATTTGTCAGCAGTGAGAGAAGAGTAGGGAGGTGGAGGAGTGCAGCTAAGATGGGTCACAGACAGTCATCATCATCATCACACTACTATAGCCTATTCAAACAGCTTCTGGTCAATAGTAAGGCACAAAAGTGTTTGTCTCAAAGCTCATGATAACTTTATTGGTATCCTGTGAGACTACAAGGTCCCTGAATGAAATATGAAAAGGGCCTTTTGATTCCTCGAAGTGAATGGATGAGTGATGAAACAATGCAGGGAGGACTTGTGTAAAATAAATTTCAAGTTAAAAGAGAAACTAGATTTATGGCAATCTTTTAGTGTGAGGAAATTATCCTGTGCATGGAAGGTCAAGAAAATGTTTTTGCAGATTCAGTAAGATATGGCTATGTGTATGCACCAAAATACCACAGAATATACCTCACAATTCAAACTGCCTATAATATTTTCATTTCATTGTACCATGAACACAACCATTCTTTTGCTTAGTCTGAATGCTTCAGGCTATCTGGCCAAACAATTCATCACTGGCCTTCATCTTATATGCTGTCTTTCAGCTCCATGCTAACAAACATCTGTAAAAATGGATGAGCTTAACCTACATTTCCCTGTCATGCCTTATTACATATCAGAGATGTACCACATTTACATGTTCTCAGATTATCTGTTTCGATTGCTGTTCTAGATACTTGTTTATGTTTACCTCATTCTGTTCTTTGTTGTTTCTGTTAAAAACTTTTCTAAATTACTAAATGAAATCAACGTTTTAAAATTAGGGAAAATGTGATGTAATATTTCATGACTGGATTGAATTATGCAAACTGCTGATAGACTTAAAGCAAAATGAGTCATCTGGAATTTAGATCTACATGTACAAAAAACCGAACTATTCTTTCTCTCCCTTTATCTCAGTGTGGCAAACAAGCCTGCCACAGGCCACCAAAGTGGCTTTCCACAGGGCCCTCCAGCACAGAGACACAGGGCGATGATGTTCAAGCAGTCCAGATTTATTTACAAGGGTGGCAAGATGGTACAGCCAAATGAGCAGATGTAAAACAGTCATGACCGAGGCTCCCTTTGTGTGGGTGGGGATGGCAGATTTAACCTGTGCGCACTGATTGCCTCACTACGCACAGGTGCAGCCACCCCTGTTCCTGGGTCCAATCAGCCTGGCCAATTATCCAATTCCTAACCAATTAGATAACTAGCCAGGTCTAATTAGCTTGGCCCAGGACAGGTGTGGCTGCTTAAACCAGCCATCCCCACACCACACTCAGGTTTTTCAGAAATGTTTCTTGATGTGGCACTAATATGATTGTGCCTATCTCTTGCTCTTATAGTGTTTGCTTGCCATGTAAAATACACTTCTGTAATCATTTTGGCTAAAATAATTGCTTTTGGGAAATTACACTCAATAAGGAACCAATCCTCTGCCCCAGTCTCAAGTGTTTTTAAAAATGGTCCATGTCTGACCTTAAAATGTATTAAACTGCATAAAGTCCTAACTCCTCAGTTATTTTGACATTGTGGTGAGGCTACAATTAAAAGGGAGCAAATCCATTAAGCCCTGTAAGAGGCACAATACAGAGCAAAGAGATTAGTCTGCCCAAGACGCTATTAGACCCTAACCAGCAAGTCCCATTTGGTATGACAGCTGTTAGCACCCAGCATGCTCTCTATAGCTCTCCTCTCTGCAGAAGGATTGGGGGTTGGGTTTGGTTGGAAGGGGGTGGGGGGTAGGGAGGGGTCATTTTCTGAGGGCACCATGTTGAAATTTCTGATTACTGCCCTGGTAACCTGTGTTCTTCTCTTTGAGCTGTTTGTGTTCTATCTGCCATATCCTCTTTTATAACTCCTCTAATTTTTAGCTATTTGGCTTTTTTTTTTTGGTCCTGATGAACTTTATCATTCTAACTCCAGGAAGTACTCTATCATGGCCTCTGGACATTAGGTTTTATTGGTACAAACAGTAGTTTGAACTGAGTATCACACATTTATATTCAGCTGTGTAGCTAGTATGCTAGTATGAGGCCCCTATCATCCACATCAACTTCACATAGTAACTGCCATTATAAATGAGATCATTATCATAATAATTGTAAGATATAATAATGATTAAGATCTCAGTTCTACCCACTAACAGTGACTGAACAAAAGAAATACACTTATAAATTTGTTTTCTTTGAGTGCAATACAAGGAACCATTTAATTTAATACCTGTACCTGATAACATATAAATAATTTACAGTTCTCCACACAGTTCAGCTTGAGATCATGTCAGTGCACTTCAAAAAAATAATTTATTATAAGATATTTAGCTTGGATTGACACATACCACAGTGTATATAAGAAAAGAATTGATCAAATAAATATGAAATCGGCATTCAAACTTTTTTCAGTTCCACTGCATGTTTATCTTAATTTCATTGTTACCTTTCTCTCTTTTATAGTCATAACTATTATACTATATGACTATTACGAACACCAATTCTTTAATACATGACTATTACGAACACCAATAGACATTAAGAGGCACTTGCCGAGTATATTTAATGTATATTTGAATAACTTATGCCCAGATAACATATTGATAAAATAGGTTTGTTTTTTTAAGTATGTTGTTATACATGTGAGACCAGCTGTTCCCAAGTGTTAAACATGTTGTCAGGACCAGCTATGGACAAAGAAAGTGCCACAACACAGTCAGAAAAGCCATAATGTGTGTTTCTCATTTTAACTTTTACTCAACCATTTCTTTCGAGTATTAGGGTGAACTGTACACAAAAAGAATGGAAGACGGGTTGTCTTCATAAGACAACAGGTAGGCCTGTGTATTACAGAATGAGTAACCACACGGTAACAACTGGTATCTTCATTTTGTATATTCGTCTCGATTTTGGTCTCCTGCAAAAATTTTACATTGGATACTATCTTGACGCTGTGATCACTGTCACATCTCTTTCAGGTTAGTAGTTAAAACCACGGTGCTTACTGGTCAACGCGCAAAAAAAAATATTTCAGACCTAATACCAACTTCATTCCGCTTCATTCGTTCCAGCAAAAGAAACAACCACAGAACAACTGAGCTTTCCATCAAGCATTGGCTAAACGACGGAACATAATATGGCTGTTGATTGGTCAAATACATGTCAATGTTGAGTACAGATCCCGCCTCACCAATACGATTTAGAAATGTCTCGTGCACGAGCGTGGCGGCGCAGCCCGGTTTGAGTGCATTTCATTTCCAGTATGGCGGCCGTTACTTGCGGAGGAGGACAAGTTGTTCGAATTTGTCCTCAGTCTTACCGTGGTGGGCAGTAGCTCATCGCCGGTCGTCTCGATTGTGAATTGGCTGAATCGTCCATCTGCAAGACAACCCATGGCTTAAGGCAGGATCGGTTACAGAATATTTGGAAGAGACATTGTGTGTGGCTGCAAGCAAGTGTCTTGGTTTTCCGTGTCTACTTGCTAAAAAGGAGGGGATTTGTTTTGATTTTCAGGTCAGAAAGTTCACGACAGTCCTGCCAGACTGCAACTACGTTCACTGCCTCCGTGAGCGAGCGAGAGAGGGAAGGATTTTAAACCGAACTTGTGAATAGGCCCAACGGGGCTGACATTACGTTCCTCACACTTACGGAATTTATTCTAAAACATGCAGAACGCGTTGTCTAGAACTTATCAGTGATTCTTTCAATAATTGTGCCCAAGGAAAATGATATTTTGTGCAAAGGACGAATGTGCTGAAACCAACTAGCCACCTAGCTAGCCAGCAGTCTAGCTTCGGCGTGGGGAGTGGTAGCTAGCTTTGCGTTTTTGCTTTTGCAGGAGATAGAAACGTTTACAAAAATATATATTCTTTAGCCACTTGGCTATTCTGTGGGGTATTTTGGAGGGAGGACGATTTGTTGATATAAATTTTGACAGCATAATATGTGGCTAGGTGAACGCGTGTAATTAATGTTGACGGATTGCGGATGTCTTAGCAAGGTAGCAGCTAGCTAGCTATAGCTTTAACTACAGCAAGGGTGAGCTGGGCCAAGTGAAGAGCTAGCCCGAGCTAGCTCAATGGGGGGATGCGGTCATCAACCAAAAACAGGTAGCTATAGTTAGCTTATTAACTAAAATATTTATTTTTTACAGAATATTAACGTTAGGAAATTAAGTGTCTTGGTGTATTGAACTGAGACGCTTTAATTTCGCACTACTTTACTGGCTATTTTTGGGGGTCCTCTAACGTTAGCTAAACTGCAGTTCAGAGTAAGTCTCCTATGGTTAGCTAACTAGTAGCTTATTAGCGTTCTACCTGTGAGGTAAACCGTAGCAAGGTAGCTTCCACCTCTTTATGGAATTGTGTACCCACTTGACCACCGCTGCTTTTTTTGTGACAATATGGAGACCTTCCTGGACGGATTAATGACCTGCACATGGAGGATTTGACGTTTGTTGGACGTTATGTAGCTAGCTAGTGAAACAATTATTTGTGTCAAATGTTTGTTTTTTGTAGTCTGATTTTTTTCCAAAGGCGGTGGGATATCATTAATAAAAGGCGAAGTTAAATGCTAGCTAGCCGTCACACCTAATTGGCTAATAAAGGAAATTGAAAACTTTGCCAGTCTGGATCAAGAAACCCTGTCTTTCGTCTCAGGTTGGAGTAACACTCCCAAGCTTTCATCAATGCCTTCAGCGCTGGCCGTTTTTACCTGCCGCCCGAACTCGCACCCCTTTCAGGAACGCCATGTCTACCTGGACGAACCAGTCAAGATCGGGCGCTCTGTGGCTCGTTGTCGCCCAGCCCAGAACAACGCAACGTTCGACTGCAAGGTGTTGTCAAGGAATCATGCTCTCGTCTGGTTCGATCACAAGACGGGCAAGGTAGGTTTCAGCAAAATCTCAACCAGATATGCACGCAAAACAAGTCTTACTGGTCCGCGTACGTTTGTGAAATGTGTGATTGCTTGTTTGTACACGATGAACCATACCTCGGAGATGTTATGATGGATCGTAGGAAGAATGTGGAACGTCATCACGTTTTGGGTCTTGGAAAGGTGCCTGGCCGCTTCCAGACTAATCACGTTAGCTTGCTATTTTATTAGCTGGCCAGTTTTCGATGAGTCGCTTGAAACCATGTTTAACAAGGCGAGTTGTATATCTGAGAAATTGGACGACTTGGTGGAAATATACCAGGCCGTAAGAGATCAAGGAACTGGGCGATCAGTACGACTTGGTACGTGTCATGATCGTGAGCTCTAGACAAGGTTTTCGGTGGATGTCAGTAACTTTCTAGCTTACTAAAGAACAAACGTATTTGTATGTGGCAGAAAAAATGGGTAGCCCAGTGAGTAAAACGCCCTCCTAAAATGGAAAACGTGTAGCCATCCTAGTAGCTTACGAGGAACCGCATTTCTGCTGCACAGTATCCCTGCAGCAGGTGGTGGTCCTCGTGCTCCGCCTTTTTCTTTGCATACATTTGTATTATGAAAGTACGCTTGGGGCTTGCAGTAGCGTCGCACCGACCCTATTGACTGTGTAGGACATGACCCGGAGGTCACTATGAAAGACCGTTAAATCTTTGTTATGGAGCTCTGATTTTTTTTAAGAGCAGCTGGTAGGATATCTGTTTATAGACTGTCAAATAAGATTCACTCCCTCCCTTTTTTTAACAAGAGCCCGCTCCGCTGGCTGTTGCTCACCCGCACATTGCTTAGCTCCCATACGGTGCTCGTGTACACAGACGTCAATTATTTATAGCTGCTTTGCGGATTACGTAAAAACCGGCATCGTGGGTTTTCGAGGTGATGCTTTCTTGACCGTGTGATTGAATCCGGTTGGAGGAATGCCGTGGAGTTGGTTGTCATATTTATTTGCTAATTTCGCCATGCTGTATATTTGGAAAATGCCGGCTGTTTTCCTCACTCATCCTGGGCAATAGTTTTATTGCATGTCCTTGATCAGTGGTAAGTTCGTTAAAACCTTTTTTTGTAAACCAAATAAACGAGGCAAAATGCGGTCGCACAATGTAGGATCAAATAGGCTACCTCTCAAATTTACAGATGATAATTTTAAGGCATTGAACTTTTTGGTCGAGTTGGGGTTAATATGAACTTGTTTGTTGCCTTTATACTTATCTGAAAGGTTTGTCAAATAGTAGCCTATGTGAATTACGTTTTTCTTTTTTCCCTGATGTATTCGTTTTCTGGATATTGCTGCATGTTCGTTGTGTCTGAGAGTGGAAAGACATCTCCTGTGGTCCTTATTGATGTTCTTGCACGGTTCCTCACTATAGGCAGGGGTTGTAGTTGCTAAGACATTTATTTACTAGTGCAGGCTCTGTGGCACTCGGCTAATCTGTTTTAATCCGAGGTAGGCTATTCCAGGTGTCATGCACTTTCCCACAGTCTTATCCACTTATGCAACAAATTATCTTTGATCTTCATTTGATTTTCTTCAAATTTTAGGTTTTCACACTCCTGTGCCCCAGGTCTTGTACCTTTATGGTAACTGACTTGCAAGTTGTGGGTGACTCAGACAGGAGAATGTGGCTTCTTTTAACCCCCCACATTTAACTGTTGCACATTGAGTTCCACCCACTGTCGGAAATGTGCTTTATAAATAAAGTTTGATTGATTGATTGATTGGTAGGAATGGGAATTGTCCCAGGTGGTAATAGCTTGCCTGGACAAACCTGGACCAGGATAACATGCAAGTGGGTATTTTTATAAGATCTGTGGAAGTTTGGACGCTTTAAAAATTTTTAATCTACTTTTTTGGTATATTTGCTCCTCCTTGAAGGCCTGCTTGAAAGTTATACGGGTGGTCTCAGTCGTGTCAGGTTCTCTGCATTTGTGCTGTATGTTATTCTCTTTGCAGATATTTGCCATCGTAATATATATTTATATTGTCCTTTGCTGATTGGTTTTATCAGGTTGAATGAGATGCTTTTCCAATGCATGCATTTCTCTCCAGTGTTTTAAATTGTGCAAATGGCAAAAGTCCAACTTTAAAAATAGAGGTAAATTAAGAAGTCCTTAGCTGGAAAGTACTGTCTTTCAGTCTCTTTAAGGGCTATTCCTGGTTCACTAATAAGCTCTCTCTCTCTTTGGCTGTTATGTAAAGCCCAGTGTTGCAACATGTTTGAAGATTTCTTCTGTCAGTAAGGTCATTTCAGACATGATATACGGTGCATTTATTGGTTTGAGGGAACATGAGGTAGAGGCAGACTTATTAAGTAATATTTACACAATCTTAAATGTTTGGGGGTAAATAGCCAGTGCCTGTTATGTAGTCTCATTATCCTTTGCTTAATGACCAGTGTATTCTGGGAATCGGTGTTTTGTTTTGGTTTTTGGCGCAGTTTTCAATAAGGAAGATGTGCTGAAAGCAGAGACCCAGAGGTCCTGTGTAGTAGCCTGCACACAGTGTTCTTCAACCCACTGGTGGCAGGCTTAAGCTGGAGGTATACTCAGTAAGAAGAAAGAACTTCAGGATTGAGAACCACCAGTGAACATGTCCACGAACACCGTTGTCGGTATACTCAGTGAGAACACCACACCGCTTAATGTCACTCCACGCTGCTGGGGGGCGCAGAATAATTATGAGGCAGCTATTAACCGGGGCTGGAATCTCGCCCAGACCTCCGTCTCGCGGCTATGCCATGGATGTATAAAGAGAAGGGCTATGCAAGATCACAACACAAAACAACAATGGCGGCGGTGATGGAAGCACAAATGCGACAGAGACAGATAGAGGAGTTCAAAGTGGCTTTAGTTTACCGAACTATGCAAAAGAAAAAAAAAAGACGAAGGAGATGGTACGTTTGCCCTCTACCGCAGTACAGTACTGGCAATGAATGAACCGGAAAAGAAGGTTGAAGTCTGCCCTCTGAACTCTCAACCGTGACGTAACCAACCATGTGATATTTGGACCAATAGCTGAGAGCGGGAGGTCGGAGAACAAGAAAGAACTTTTCTAAAAGTTCTCCCTGGAGGCCTTTGCACACTGCACCGTGAGAACACACAACACTGTGTGTTTTTGTTCTTCAGTTGTTCTCATTGCGTCTTTTTGCTCAAAAAGTTCTACTTCCCACCGCCTACTTTAAGCAGCACCTCATCCCCTGCACTGTGCTCTGATTACTGCTCAGCTTCATAGCCCTCCTGTCAGGAGTGACAGTACAGGCGCTCTGTAAGTTATCGTGAAGTCTGTGAAAGGGCTGACAGGTAGTCATGTGGATGAGTGCTGGCACTGTGAATAACTGTTTTAAATATGTTCAACTTTCCAATGTTAGGCGCTGTCCAGGTATCCCTTGAATTTGGCTTCTTTAATCCTGAAAAATAATTCATCTGCTCAGATTTACAAAATAGCACCAGTTGCGCAGAACTGGGCTCGGTGTTGAAAAATATTCTGGAATTGTTGGGTTTGCTAGAAGAATGTAAGTAAGGGGGTGGGCTGAAAAGTGGCTTTATCCCTGATAGGTGGGGCCCTCCGTGACTCACGCACTGTAGAAGTAACCAGAGAATAGCAGTCTTTGCACAAAGGAAACTTTTACTTTGATTTTTTTAGTCTCTTGCTTTTGCCTCGCCCTCTCACCGTTTGTCATGCTTTGTGCGCACACCACAGACCTGCCCCCCTTCCCCCAAAAAGGTCATTTGATGCAGATGTCACATGAGGGAGGTCCAGACCTACTGTTCAACACAAATACACAGATCTGTGCAGTGCTTACACTTGACACAGTGTTTTTGTAAAGATTCTGCATTGCTAGTCGGTGGCGGCAGTATTCTGGTGGTGTCAAGTAGTGATTTGGCTGCACAGGCTACCTTGCCCTACACCGAGCCTGTCAGTCTCATAAGAAAACACTCATGAACACTTGTGGGTAGTTATGCTTGGGCTTAGATTTTAGCTTGTGAAACTTACAATCGTGTAGGCTATTCGCTAAACCTGTCATACATTACCAATTAGGAAGCCATTAATGGTTAGCCAAACGTCACGATATTCATTAACACCTGCTAGCAAATGGTAAAAAACGCACGGTTGGTTTTAAGACTCAAGAGAAAAATAGCAAGCCCATGGAGCTAAGTGACCTTCATGCAGTGCGTTGTGCAATATTTAATATTTGGTCAAGGCCGTTTGCATTGGAACAGGAGCGCTGGTGTGGCACGGGCGAACGGCGGGCGCTCTGGACGTCCGGGCGGAGTGGAGACGGGGAAAGGCGAGGCTGCAGCGGCGCGTGCGTGCGCCGCGGTGAATTCCCAGAGCCGCCCTCGCGCTTCAGAAAGACGTTCGTCCTCTTCCCCCCGTGTACTACGGCGCTGTTCTCAACGCTCGTCACTTTTCTTCCTGACCTGCCATCGTGACACGCGGGTCGGCTTCCGTTTCTCCCTAGAGCGTCTTTGAGTGTCATCCGCAGGGTGTCAATCAAACAACGCTTTCAATCTGCAATTTTCAATATGCAATTTTCTTTTCTGTTTTCGTGCTTCGTACTGTCACCAGGGTGTGGGGTGGGTAGATGAATCTGCTCTGCTCCGTACTCTCTACAGTCCTGATTTCTGAAGCCACCAGACAGCGTCTCCCTCACCTGTCAGTCCAGTAGCAGAACGCTCATTCGTTTGACGTCTGACGCTCTTCCATGTGAAGCCTTAAGGAGGATTAGGACTGTGCTGTGCCAGCATGTTTAATGCCCCTGCTTTGTTTGGTTTGGCACTGCTTTGTGAAGTAGTGCATTTTTTCCTAAGACTAGGAGTAAAAGGGATCGCTCTTACTTTCTCCACGAATGAACTACAGTAATCTTTTGGGGTGTTCCTTTAAGGTGTCTTTTGAATTGATGTTATGAGTCCTCTAATTCTTTAGGAAATCTTTTACTGATTATTTAGAAATGTATGCATATTTATTTATTTCTTAGTTTTTTTTTTGGTTGGACCGCAACAGTGGGGCCAGCCCTACAGACGCGAATGTCTGTGACTGAGTGACTGAGTGATGAAGTCACACCATTGGTCGGCCGGATCACGTGTGTTAGGTCCAGCCATATAATAGGTTTTAACCTGGTCTTGTTGCGCCTGGCATTGACCTCTGGGGTCCATCCAGATGATGGTCTTGAATGACTAAAACATTGACGGTAGTCCTCTTTTGCAGGTCACATATTGAGCTGCTCTACTTCTCTGTCAGAAACAATGTTTTCAGTAACCTACACACAAACAAGGATAGTGTGCCTCAAAATCAGGAAAAATTCCTGTTTGGAGTGTCATTTTGTTTGAAACTGCGCGTGGTTTTCGTAGTGAGGTGCTGGGTCACAGGTGTAACTGGGAGGTGCTGGGCTCTGTGCAGCTCACGTGCTGGGTCACAGGTGTAACTGGCCGTCGCTGGGCTCTGTGCAGCTCACGTGCTGGGTCACAGGTGTAACTGGCCGTCGCTGGGCTCTGTGCAGCTCACGTGCTGGGTCACAGGTGTAACTGGCCGTCGCTGGGCTCTGTGCTGCTCGCGTGCTGGGTCACAGGTGTAACTGGGAGGTGCTGGGCTCTGTGCAGCTCACGTGCTGGGTCACAGGTGTAACTGGCCGTCGCTGGGCTCTGTGCTGCTTGCGTGCTGGGTCACAGGTGTAACTGGGAGGTGCTGGGCTCTGTGCAGCTCACGTGCTGGGTCACAGGTGTAACTGGCCGTCGCTGGGCTCTGTGCAGCTGGCATGCTGGGTCACAGAGCGGGATAAATGGACAGACCTCCTGGGGACTCCCTGGGTTATTCAGGGACTGCATTAAAAGGGGACCTCAGAGGGAAGACTTGGCCTCTGCTGCCAAGGCTGAGTCACACAGCCTGGGCCAGCCAAGACCCCCCTGGCCCGCATCACCAGCTTGGGACCACCGCGGCCCCGCCGCCCGCCCGCCCGCCTCACTCGGGTCCTGCGCTCCCAGGTCCGACAGAGGCCAGCGTCACGGCAGCGCCGTCCGGAGAGAACATTCCAGGCCTCTCAGGGTCTGTTGCTGATCAGTGAAGAATTCCGGCTCATTAGAGCCTTGCTGCTGCCATGCTGAAGAGCTGGTCTGAGAGCCAGCTTTTCACGCGTTCCATAAACCACGCTCCGCGCGGTCTGCACTTCACCATCTGAGACCAGCATGTGCTGCATTTGAAGTGGGATGACATCATGTTGGGGGTGGGGGTGGGGGTGGGGGGGCTGCCGCAGAAACCATACGGCAGGAATCTCTACTGCATCAGGGTATGCCTCTGTGTCTGTGTCCATAATTCATCTTCATCCCCCTTGTGTTCTCTACACTGGCTTCTGTGGCAGGCTGCTCCTCTCTGGCGTAGCGTGTGTAGAGTTTCAGTTCACTCTGACCCACTATTTCAGTCTCAGGGAAATGTCATTCCCTGGGACTGAAGTGTAATGTTTTTACAGATAAAAATGAAAGTGAAAGGGACTAGCTATACAGGTGTGCTTTGCGTGGAGTGAAGTTGGTTTCTGTGAGATGTCAGAGACTTGGGGAAAGGGTTGGCTCTGATTGGCAGATCAGAGGCATGTGGTAATGATTGTGCTGACTTCTGCTTAAGTATTTAATTGGCTCAGCCATTCCTTGACCTGGGATTTCTTTTTTTAAAACGTGTTGTTCATGGAAATGTTTTACTGCAGTCTGATATAGAGGTAAACCAGTATTGAGATGTTCAGTGGTTCAGAAACAGCCTACAGGGTAATTGGTGCAAAAATCATCAAGCACACACTGGTGATCCAGGATGAGACTTGTGCACCCCTGAGACGGACTGTCTGTCTGCAGTGAAGTGTGTTCTCTGTGCTCTCCTGTGGACTCGGAAATCCCATTATTCAGACCTGTCAATTGCATGAAGAAATTGTGTTTGTTTGAAGATGTTTATCGCATGAAATAAAATTTCTTAATGCAATTAATAGTCAATAGTGCTCCCTTTCCTTTCTCATATGGATGTTCTTTAGTCTTAATTGGAGTTCTGAGCTGAGCACCCCTGAAATCTTTCAACTTTTTGTCTTGTAAAGTCCCCCTACTTTTCCCCCGTCCGTTTGCCTGGTAAGTCCCAGTGCCCAGACGAGCTCCCAGTGCATCATGGTAAAGCGCGGGTGGGAGTCGTTAATCACTGCTGCCCTGATGCCACCCGCGCTTCCCCAGTCTTGAGTGTGTTTTGGTGATCCGCGTTCAGTGCAGTAAGCAATTATTCCCTGTGTCTAATCCAAACGGCACTGGATAATAAAAATAAAAATAAAGCCTGTGATTTTACTGCAGTGCGGGGAACATCCTGTGTCTGTGGGGTGGATGCTGACACTAATTCCCTCCTGTTTTCAGTGCAGTGTGTGGGACCTGGCTCAGCGTTACAGCTCAGTTTACCGCATTTTGGTTGAATTGCTCTCCCAAAACTGCGGCCAGGGTACCCTCCAGCCCTGAATTGTTGGCTCTGTCCTTTATTTTTGTTTTGAAAATGTGAACGTGTTCAGGAGGTGATGAAGAATAGTCAGCTCTGTTTGGAACATCTGTTTTTTTTTTTTAGGTCTAAAGCATGCTGGGCTCACTCACCAGGTAGCTCTTGCCTTTAGACTGAATCCTCAGACGAAAAAAAGCAATTTCAGAATCCGTTATTCTGGTTCTGGCTTAAGGGTAGGCCACTTAGCGGTTCCTTTATCCAGTGATAGCCTATTTGTTAGTCGTTAGACCTCACATTGAACAAACTCAGTTATGAGTGGTTCAGTGCATGATCTGTCGCTCACTGTTGACACAAACTGTACAGCTTTTAAATTTTATTGTGGCTGAAAATGACTAATGGGGCAGTTGACTTTTTCGACAGTATATTTAGGCTAAAGCGTGCAGTGTACTTGCTGTGGAAACTAGCTTTGGCTAGTTCGTACAAACGAAATGACGTAAAACGATTCGTTTGTGGAGAAAATGATACTCTGCAGTGGCTACGCAGACTCTCGGTCCTGTCTCCTCGTCTGATTATGCACGTGCAAAACCATTTTCTTTTCTTTTATGCAGTGCTAAATAAACTAAAGCAACTGTGAACTTCCATCTGTCAAAGTTTCTACTCCTACCCCTTCACCGCAGCCACTGTTTTCTGTGTTTGGTGTGGCAAAGTTGTCGCTTCTGTGTTTCCCGTGGTAACCACAACCACAGAATCTGAATCTGCACCCCCTCCCTATTGTTGCTGAATGGACAGTTAAATGCCAAAGTGAGTAGTTTTTTTAATGAGTACGTTTTTATGCGGCCCTGTTTTTGGCTGTGGTTCTATTTCAGCCAAGTTCCCCGTCTTATCAAGTACACTGCCGCCTTAAGTCCCACTGCTGATTAATGTGGCCTGTGGCCGCTGAAATTCAGTGTGAAAGTGAGATTGCGTTGTTCAGCTGCAAACAAAATGTCCTTGCAGTTTATTTGCTTGGTTGGCTACTTTTTAATTTGCAGCATGACCATGTTGGGAGTTGGCTGAATGTTTATGCTTGGTGTTGTATTTTTTTTTGAAATGTGGAAATGTTGTTTGAAATATTTTCAGTTGTTTCCTGAATTCCAGAGGTCCAGGAGTCTGTCAGCGTCCTGCTCTGTGCCGTGTGAGACCATGTTTCTGTGTCCCAGGCCAGGAAACTGAAAAGATTTTTCGAGACGTTTTCGTACAACAGGCTGTGGTGATAATTCACTGTGCGTTAAATCGCCGGCATTAAGGTGGTCTTGAGTTTTGGTGGCACGTGAGCTGTTGAATTTCAGGGACAGGGTCTCTAGAGGGTACAGAGCCCTGACCTCCTCTTTGGTCTTTAGCCTACCTTTGGGCAGACAGGTGGGGCAGAGGGGCTGATTTGGCAGTAGCGTGGCTCCACCCCCTCACTGCCTTCTGTTCAGACAGAGAGGGGTCTGAACCCAGCAGCTGCCCTTCACTGCTCTGCATTTTCCAGCAGAGTGAGAGCTGTGACGTCAGGGCTGAAAATAGGCGGCAGGAATTTGCGTCCCCTTACCACGGGCCGAAGGGTCGGTCGCTGCTCTCGTTTTCACACCCGCGCCATCACTGAAAAAGGCACTGCGTTTTAATGGCAGGCACAGCAAAATGCTGGCATGTGAACTCATTTGCGGTTCTGCCGACTGTTGGTAACTCACTCCGCTTGCGTTGCCTGTGTTATAAATATTTGAGGAGGTGCTTTCCTCTGGCAGCGGTGCAGCGGGCTTTAGGCAGAATGTGGTCAGTGACGCGCTTGTTTGTCGCCACACTGCAGTTTTGGGACTCACCGGTGACGCGTTGCTTCAGGTTTCGTTCCCTACAGCAAACAGGTTTTTCCTTGCATTGCCTGATGGAGTTCACTCAGGTGTAGGCTAACGCTCCACTCTGTTATGTACTGAGGCTGCCTGCATTCCTTTATAGCTCAGCCCATTTCCCCAGACCGCTAGCTAGCGAGAACGGTTCTATTGCAACTTCAGCTAGCTAACCTCCTATATTGTTTCACTGCTTGTTTGGTGTGATGTGATGGACTGGCCCACATATTTTATGCTTTTAATTAAAATGCTAAATAATTTTAAATGAAAAATGTGTGACTCCGTGTATCCCTGAGGGGCGCAGGACAAAAACGTAACGGTGCAGGACATTTCCTGACAGGCGATGAAAGTCAAAAATGTACTTCTAAAAACGTCTGTTTTGTTGTTGAGCAGACTGAGCAGGATGATGAAGTGCACACGGTGCCTTGAAGCGTTGCCTTCCTTGGCCGTGTCATCAGATTACCTCATTTAAGTCCTCAGGTTTCCCCTTATAATGTATAACGTCAACATACTGGCGCACTGGCGTTGCCTCATGTTTTTGGCAAACGATTCTTGGGCCTTCGTTTTCTCTCCCCCTGCCTAATCGGCTCTCCGGTATGATCACCCGGTGTATTAACAGCAGTGTGTATTAACAGCAGTGTGTATTAACAGTGGTTTCATCCCCCGGAGGCGTTTGCTCTGTGTATCGCAGCGTCATGTTGGTAAACTGTGTCAGTGCTTCAGGAGGACATGCTGTTTAAATGAGCGCTTATTAATGCACACACTAAAAATGGGGCACTAATGGCGTGGATGCTCTGGAGTTTTTTATGCCCTGTGGTATTGTGGGCATCGGCCCAGCTCTGACGGGCAGTGCAGCTCAGCAGCTCTGAGCCGGACGACCGGGCTCCTCACCGCAGGCGGTGGATTTCTGCCAGCCGGGCTAGCCGCTGACTACAGTAGCTCTGCAGGAGAGAGCCGTCATGGCCGCTGCGTTTACACACGCACGCCGTACTGTAGGGTTTATTTATCTATCAGTCCACCGGGCTGTGTTCTCTGGGTGTCCTCTGACTGAAAAGCAGCACAAAGCTGTGTGTTTTGCTTTTTATCTAAATCACTGTGATGTTTCAGTTCTTTACCCGTCTTGTCTGAATGTCTTTCCATTCTCCCAAAGTTGCTGCTTCAGGTCTTGCTGGTTTCCCAGTCAGTTTATAAGTGACTTTGAAAACATAATTTGTGCATGTCCACTTTTATGTTTGTTTTTTCTTCCTTTGATTGCTTTTCAAAGGCAGACCCTTGCCATACTCGGATCTCTTCTGTTACGCTCTTGTAGTGAACTTGAGATTGAGGGATGTTGAGCACATTGCTGCAGATAGCCCAGTGCCATGGATGGATGGTGTGGGTTTTAAGGAACAATGCTGGCCCTCGAATCAGCTGCAGGGTGGCGCTCACCCTCTCTGCTGCGTCTCTTTAATGTGGCGATGGTGTAGCGTTTTCAGCCAGGAAGTAGCCATAATGAAAGCGCTGTGGAAAAAATATTCATTGAGTAATTATTGAGCAATAGGAAGGTGTGTGTGTGCGAGAGACTAAGGCAGGGGGATACATCTGGCAGTTGGAACACACGCACACACACCACACAAACACACACACGCAACACACTACACACATACTACACACTACATTCACATGCGCACACACACACACACACACACACACACACACGGCGCATGAACCTTCGGGCCTGATGTCCTCCACCCCTCAATTTTTAAAAACAAACTTGCACTTCCCTCTGAGTCACTTTGAGGACAAGGCGGGCAGACAGGTTTCTAATCGCTTCCTCTCACCACACGGATGTAATTGCAGGCTCTGGCAGCAGGCTGGCCATCGAACGCGGAGGAAGATGTCAGCTCGGAGCGGGAAGCTGTGGGAAAGGCTGTGTAATTACAGAAATCAGGATTCTGCTCAGCCTCGCCGCCGTTTGCTCTCTGGTGTTTCTCCCCTTCCTTTAGCTGAGAGAGCTCATCGGTGCTGGAGCGCGCTCTGTGTGCTGGACAGACCGCTTGCTGCTACATCTCCTCAAAGGCCATGAACTTAAAGCGTGTGTTTGAACCCCAGACGCTTGGCTGAATAATGTGTGTGTAGTGCAGAAAAAATGCCGTTTGGATGTGCAGTATGTTGCACTTGAACCGGTTCTCAGTGTGGGGAGAGAGCTTTTGGTAAGTTAGAGGTAGAAGCCAGAGGTTTCTCTTTCTGCCTTCCAAAAATAAGCTGTTCTGTCATTTTCTCAATGCATCCATGCAGTTCGTGTGGATTATAACTGCATATGTGGGCTGAAGCTGGAGAGTTCAGTTCACAGCCAGCAGTCTGGGATATCTTACAGTAAAAAGCTGGTCATTTGGAACGGATTCAAATACCACAAGACCTAACTGCCTTTGGCCAGCTTATGTCATTGTGAAGGGTGGGGACCCTAAGAGTGCGAATTAATTTAATTAATCCCCAACACTGATTAATTAATATTAATTAATATACCACACATGCTTGCAGAAATGCACAAGCCGCTCTTTTTTGTGTGCAAAACCAAAGCGTTTTTTAATGCGTTGTCCGATTGCCCAGTTTTCACGAGAGGGCGTGGGTATTGTAACTGTTGAGTTGTAGAGTGAGCATGCTCTTTGTGATCAGGTTAATCACATGAAGACTGCATGGAGGACATGCGGGCAGAGGAGGAAAGGCGCTGGGGTGGAGCCCTGGGGTGATTGGCGGGTGTGTGGGTGGAGTCCTGGGGTGATTGGCGGGTGTGTGGGCGGAGCCCTGGGGTGATTGGGGTGTTTGTAGGCGGAGCCCTGGGGTGATTGGCAGGTGTGTGGGCGGAGCCCTGGGGTGATTGGTGGGTGTGGGTGGAGCCCTGGGGTGATTGGCGGGTGTGTGGGCGGAGCCCTGGGGTGATTGGCGGGTGTGGGTGGAGCCCTGGGGTGATTGGCGGGTGTGTGGGCGGAGCCCTGGGGTGATTGGCGGGTCTGTGGGCGGCAGTGCGGAGCCTGTAAAGCCGGTCTGTTTCAGACTCTCTACACTCGTGCACTGCGCCATGTGCCGGAGTGCCTGGGTCAGCTGACGTTCTCCTCTCCAGCGGGACCCCTTTAACTTTTTGGAAAGAAGCGAAAGTGGATGTGCATCTGGATGTCCAGGACAGGAAAAGGGAGCAGGGTCTGGGGGGGGGAGGGGGATGGAGGGGTCGCATGTGAAACGCATTTTCGGAGGAGTTTTCCAGTGGAAACGCCCTCGCGGGCTCCCGGGCCTTGGCACCACTCCAGGGTTTGAGTCAGAGTCCCGGCGTGTGGAGAGCCCCCCCCTTCCCCCCGCCAGGACCCGTGTGAGGCCCAGAACCCAATGAGGCGGCCGCACGCGCCCGCTGGAGCCCTGCTCTCCTCTTTAACAGCGGGGCCTGCTGTCCCGCCTGCTGCCACACACACGTCACCGCGTAACGCTCTCACAGCTGGCCTACTGCCCCTGCCACAGCTCCCCATGCCTGTGCTTTAGCGCTCTCACGCTTCTTAAATCCGAGCTGGCGCGGTTGCTCTGCCAGACCTCCTCCTGGCTTCTCCTGCCACAGCCCCCGTACTCAAGCGGGGCTCGCCTCTTCTCACTGTACTTCAGGAGGGCGTGGCAGACGTGTGTCCCCTGCACACTGCCGTACCTGGCCTGCGCTGAGCCCTTAGAGTAAGTGTGCGCTTCATCACTGGGCTTGGCTGCTCACTGTGCGGTACTCCTCTGCTTTCCGCTGTATGACTCATCCTTGCCAACTGAGGCAGGTGATCAGGCACAACCTTCATACCATCCCCTCCTGAAATGGTCTGTACCTGTTGACACCTGTGGAGTCTTGCAGGAAAAACAAGTCTGTCAGGGAGGGAATTTAATGCGCATCAGCACATCCCTAAAAGCACAGGCGTACAGTGCTGCAGAGTGCAGTTTTACTTCTGCTTCATGCTTATTCAGGGAACTGTTGCACCTTTTCAACAGTTTTTCTTTTTATTTAAAAAATTCTATCACAAAGGCATCCGTACATTTTAAGGTGTAATAATTGTGCTCTGATCAGTTCACTAGTGGGTTTGGTCTCTTGAGTTTAGTGTTTTTTCCTACTGCCATCCGGAGAACATTGCAGGCTGAAGCTAGTTCAGTTCTGGTTAGCAAAGGTGTCCGGTACATTAGCACAAGTTTATTTATGGCGTGTTGCTCATCTCGTGATGTGCATTGTTCGTATCATAACATGAAATCAGGTGCTGGAAGGTTGGTGGTTTTATTCTAGTCTGGAGACACAAATGGAGAGGAGGAGAGAGGCTGTTGTCTGGAACACTTGTGCAGGTCTGGTGGCATCTGTGAAGGCGGGGCTTCATGGTTCATGAGCCCCGCCTCGTTTCCCGTGACGTGACGGTAGCCAGCGCTAGGCTCGCCGCGGTCTCAGCACTCGCGTTTGTCTCTGAGGGCGTGGCAGGACCCGCGTGGGCATCGGTGCAGGAAGTGAGGGGATATCGGCGGCTGTGTAGACCAGTGAGGGTTTCAAACAAAAACCAGCAAACAAAACCAGCAAACAAGAACCAGCTCAATACCTCTTGTCTTGTTTCAGTCCTGAGTTTCCTCATTGCTCCCTGCCGTTCCCTGTCATTGAGTGCATATGGAGGGATTATCAAGTTTGCTTTTATATCAAGTCAATGGATGTTTTCATGTGGTGAACAGGATAAATGGACTGAGTGTAGAATGAGGTTCAGCCCTGTGTTGTGTTGAACGGGATGGAGAGTAAAAGCAGCGCTGGTCTGCTGGTTTGTCTCTGGTTGCTGGCTGAGGGAATCTGTTCCACAGCCCTTCTCCACATGAACCCAGTGGAGCTCCAGTCTGCTTCACATAAGAACTGAAGCACAAATCAGACACAGCAGGGTGATGCACTGCCCAGTCTGGATTCTTCAGTGACTCCTCAGCCACAGATGGTTATATTCCTTGATACGATACGTCAGATAAAACACACCTGCAGTGTTGGCTGTTGCTTGGTTACGGGCCGTGGTCATTAATTGGCTCAGGGCTAAGTTGGGCATGTTTCACAGTCTGATGATGTCATTTGTGAAATCTGTGAACGCGCAGCAGGGATGCCGATAGCACAGACAGGCATGTAATCGTGGAAGAAGCGGCCTGCGTTCTTTCATTTATCTGAGCTGGGGGCTCACGGCCTGCTGGGTAACTGGAGAAAAGCATTCACAAGTAGATTTTAATTTGATCCTTTCGCCGTTCATACATTTGTATCTCTAAGTGAACTACAGTGTGATGAAAACAAACAACAGTGTATGTTAAAATAAGAAGGGAAGGAAGTGTACCATCAATATGCTAAATTAAAAGCATGGTAGAAGGGTGTTACAGCAGGAAAAAAGACATAATTGGAAAGAAGTACAATTACAATGACAACACAAGTTGAATTATCATTCAACTGAAGTGGTAACACTCAAAAGTTTATTGCCGTCTGTTCAGTGGTAAGGGTTAAATCAGGGTAAATCAAAATGAAATTAAACGGTTACGGTCAGCTATGTGCTTGCTTGGGTCCACACACAGCCACATTGTCTGTGCGCGTGTGTGTGTGCGCGTGCGTGTGCGCGTGCGCGTGCGTGTACGCGTGTGTGGTTCCGTTTGCTGCTGGGGTAGCTTGGAGCCCATGTCTGCTGCTACTACTATCCCTCTTCTTTTTGCTATACCCAATATTACCACTTTTTTGCCCATTTAACATGTTTCGTGTTATCCAGGCGTGTTGTTTTTAATGCTTACCCGTTGTTTTTAATGTACTAAAGCAAATTCCAGTGTAACTGTGAATGTAAACTCTGTGGGCAGTTTGATAAACAGGCAGAGAAAGACGGGGCCGACCCCTGTCTGCAGTACCACTCCCAGTTACACGGCAGGAAGATGCTCCTTCACCAGTGGAAAAAGTGCCCTGGGCTCAGGATAAATACACATCCTCAATTTGGAGTTTCCTGGAGCGCTCTTTTGCTCAGTTTTGCCCTGTCTTTTTGGAATGTCAGATGCACAAAGTGGTAAACAACTTTTCCCTGCATTCCTGTGGTAATTACTCGTTATTCGCTCTCTCGCGTCTGTTTGGAATTTGTGGGTGGGCCCACGCCACTGACTCTTCCCTGAGAGCAGCAGCTACATACTGGCATTACTGCTGTGTGGAGACTCCTCAGGTTCTGTGGAGACTCCTCAGGTTCCCCTGTTCTACTGTGTGGAGACTCCTCAGGTTCCCCTGTTCTACTGTGTGGAGACTCCTCAGATTCCCCTGTGTGGAGACTCCTCAGGTTCCCCTGTGTGGAGACTCCTCAGCTTCCCCTGTGTGGAGACTCCTCAGGTTCCCCTGTTCTACTGTGTGGAGACTCCTCAGGTTCCCCTGTTCTACTGTGTGGAGACTCCTCAGGTTCCCCTGTTCTACTGTGTGGAGACTCCTCAGGTTCCCCTGTGTGGAGACTCCTCAGGTTCCCCTGTTCTACTGTGTGGAGACTCCTCAGATTCGCCTGTTCTACTGTGTGGAGACTCCTCAGGTTCCCCTGTTCTACTGTGTGGAGACTCCTCAGGTTCCCCTGTTCTACTGTGTGGAGACTCCTCAGGTTCCCCTGTTCTACTGTGTGGAGACTCCTCAGGTTCCCCTGTTCTACTGTGTGGAGACTCCTCAGGTTCCCCTGTTCTACTGTGTGGAGACTCCTCAGGTTCCCCTGTTCTACTGTGTGGAGACTCCTCAGGTTCCCCTGTTCTACTGTGTGGAGACTCCTCAGGTTCCCCTGTTCTACTGTGTGGAGACTCCTCAGATTCCCCTGTTCTACTGTGTGGAGACTCCTCAGGTTCCCCTGTTCTACTGTGTGGAGACTCCTCAGGTTCCCCTGTTCTACTGTGTGGAGACTCCTCAGGTTCCCCTGTTCTACTGTGTGGAGACTCCTCAGATTCCCCCTGTTCCCCTCCTGAGCTCCTGCCCATCAGTTCTATGGGAGGATGAGAGGCCCCTCAGTTGAGTGAAAATCCCAGCATTTCTCCAACATACTCCTGCAGTGGCGGAAACGTTTTCACATCACATTTGCTGCAGCATGTATTTCTTTATATAAAGCTTTGAGGTTTGTACTCGTGTGAATAATGTATTGATCAGCTGTGACGGAGGGGGCTGCGGTGGCAGCAGAGCCGTGGGCTGGGATATTTTAGGGGATGGGATGAGGCTGGTCTCTCAGATGAGCATGGTGTTGTATAATATCAACACTGGGAAGAGTTGCGGTCTGGATATTTCTGTGCTGAAGCTGGAGTGGAAAGTATCTTTGTAATGTATGTGTGACTGGCTGTTGGTGTTGAGTAATCACCATATTCTTTATGAGCTGGATTATAATGCATGTGCTGGGCTAGGTGAGCTGACTCTGCTATCACTGTAGCTGTGCTGCCAAAACTGGGCTCTTTATTAGGCTCGTATTATCAGAGTTAACGTGCTTTAAAAGCATATCAAAGCATACGCGCTGCTTATTAGCTTGGTTAATATTTAATGACGGGCTGTCCTCGTTGAGATGAGGTTATTGTACTTGCGGCCCTTCTGAACAGTCCGTACAGTCACAGTTCTCTCTCTCTCTCAGGGACTTCATTATAAATGCACTTCTGGTTTCCGCATTGTTCAGTATTCAGGTTTCTTCTGCTGATGGCCCGTCAGGCGGGTTGGTTAAAAAAAAAAAAATCTACTTGCCCTGATATGACTAAGCTTACCTGTGATCTGCCGTGTGTTAATAACTTGTTTTTTAAGACCTGGTATCAGTAGACGTAGGCCGCGCGAGGGGACGATGTAATGCAACACTGGCCATAGCGGGCATACATCGCCCCTTTGTCACTTCATTAGCTATAATCATCCTAGAATGTACTGTAATCGCCAGTCCTGACATTTTTAAGTGCCAGCATGGTGATATGGTTTTTAGAGATATCGTCCAGCCCTGTTCTGATACAGAGGAAATGCTAGAAATGATTAGCTGAAGCGTTACTCTGGGTGGGTCGGGGGAGGGGCCCTATGTTTCTACTCAGGAAGCCGAGCTGAGAGAGGACACGCCCTCTCTGTGGAACAGTCACGTCCTCCTCAGTGGTTTCCATTTGCATGTCTCGACCAATCAGAAGCTTGCAGTCCAGCCTGGCGGATTCAGGATTACCCTGCTTTGGGCTCATCTGAGCTGCGCCATTGTCAAAGATGCCTCATAGCCTGAATGTAGGTTGCTAGGTAACCAATTTTTGCTTCAAAACTATTTTATATTTATACAATGGGGTCCCAAAACTATAATGGCACTACTACGTCCTGGCTGCTTTCATTATTTATCAAAGAATAATGCTGTTATACTCCAATTACACATCTTATTCAAGAATACAGTGCTGAGGACCAGGGGTGCAGAGGGCCGCGTGCCAGGCTGCGGCTGCATGCGGTGGGCAGCGCACAATGCGCCTGGATTCCGCGCATGCCTGTCTCTGTGGGGTGCGATAACGGACCGGCTCGCAAACGGAATTACAGACCGCTGGGGCTGTGAGCTGCTCTGAAGCGTTCATGAGAACCCACAGGGAGAGTGTTTGTAGGTGTGTGTGTGTGTGTTTGCTTGTAGGCGCTGCTTTACCCCTCAAACTCATTCCGAAGGTGCTGTACAGATATGATAAATGTGACCAGACCATGTCCCCCCACCCCCGCCGCCCAGCCTCTGTGCAGGCCAGTCTCGGTGAGCATCGCAGACTCACCTGGAGTTTCTGGCTCTTCCATGGGAACACTCGCGCTGCTGCTTCTCTTTATCGCTTTAAAATGTTTTTACTGATATATGTCAAATAAACATGAATTGTCAGTATTGTGCAGTAATTGATGAAATATCATATTCCTGGCTGATGAGTGCATGGGTTTTGCGGTACTCTATCTCTCAAGTTGGCAGCACGACGAGTAGTGAATAATCAACATTTTTAACGTATACGTCTCCAGGCCAGCTCAGTTATAAGTGGTTCAGGTTCTGCATTTGTGATCAGTGTCATGGAACAGACAGGAGGGGGAACCTTCAGTAACATTTCCGCAGCGCTCCAAGGCAGTGAAATGATGGTCGCGCTGGTGGCTAGCAGTCAGACCCACACAGTTGCTCCATGCGTTGGGCCTGTCCCCCACAGTGAGAGACTATATTTAGTTCATTTGGCTCAGATTACCCTGCTCCATTCTTTGTGCTGAGGCTAGTGGCCGTGCTTTAGCTATCTTAGGGAGGGGGGCGGCAGTTCGATGGAGCAGCATTACTTATTTATTTACACTTTTCCCCCGGTGATGAGGCGGACACCCCTCCCTCCCTCCCTCCCTCCCTCCCTCGGGCTACGGTAGTGACGGTTGTACATCACCTCGTGGGACTGCCAGCCAATCAGGAGCAGGACCGTTTCTGCTCTGTGGGGGGTTGGCACAGACTGAGCAGGGCCGGGGAGTCCAGCTCCAGTGTACACGCAGAGAGAGACAGTGAGCCTGTAACTGCGCTTTAACTGAGAGCCCTGTGGCGCAGTCTGCAGGGCGCTCTGCTCTGGAGCCATAGGGTTAGGTCCACCGCCATGACGCTTTCTCAGTCCCTTCTCTCTGCTTCCCCCTCTGCTTTCTGCCTGAAATAAGCTGAACATAGGGAAAAAGGGCAGGCTCTCCCACACTCCTTTAAAAATAATTCTTCATTAAAAAAAAGGGTTCAGGGGTTGTTGGGTATCTGCGTATGTTCAATGATTTTTTTTTCACTAGATTTGGTGCTGATCTATCGAATTCAGTTTATTTTAGCGCCTGTTCTCATTGCCTCCTACTAGCTAGCCTGCCATTAGCCCTTAGCTTGCTGCTAGTTAACTCTGGAAATCGATGGCAGTGCTGATTTATTTTTAAAAATTGAATGCGGAGTGTGATTTCTCCTAGGAAACACTTTTTTTTTAAGCAGCGTATTTGTTTTTCCTGGGACTTTTAGAGCACAGTGAATCCGTTGTCACGTGTCAGTTTCCTCCTCCAGTTTGTAGGGAACAGCAAACCGAACCACCCACTGAAGACCTTTTGCTCTGCAGCGGGAGGTCATTGACTGGATGGGGTCAAAGTTCAAATTATTTCCACTCTACATGCCGAGGCACTATTCCCAACATGGCCACCCCCCCCCCACCCCTACGCCAGTGGAGAGCAGTTTTTGCTGTTATAATCATTTGTTAGGGGTGACACGGTTACCTCTGCTCATGATGTAATGGTTGCCTCACTGCTGGAGACGCGCACCTCCGGCCTGCACCCCAGCGATCCGCGGGCTTTACCGCCTTTTCTGCTCGCTCTAAATGAGTGCAGTTCCGCAGTCAGCCTGTAGGTGGGATCATGGGCAGCGGCTGGCGCGTTTCGGCTGCGCTGAGCCGGACCTGCGTCCCGCCCCTCGTGCCCCGGTGGCGTTCCGCAGTGCCCTGAACCGAACGCTCCGCTTGAGCTGCGGGTTCGACCGAAGCCTCAGCTCAGTCCCTGAGCGCAGTGAGATATGGCTCACAGGCAGACCTAAATCACTCAGATTTACTGCTGTGGGTCCGGCAGGAACACTAGCATTTCCCATGCAGAGGAGGCCGAGGCAGGCCTGCTCTCCCCTGCGGCTGGAGGGGGCAGGCAGGCAGGCAGGGCGGGGACGCGGGGCCTCACACTGGAGCACACGGCCTCCGCACTGCTCCCTTTATTTCCCTCTGCAGAAGGGAGAGGGGGAGAGGAAAACATGCATTCCACCACGTGTCTTTCTTTAATTATCACTCTGTGAGGTGTTAGCTGGAGTGTTTTCCCCTCGCGTTAACGGCTGACGTTGTGGGTGTTTTGCATGCTGTAAGTATCTGTTTTAGTGAGCCCTGTATGGAAAGCCCCTTTCTCTGGGCCTGTGTACCATAAACCACCCTGTTATGGCCCGAGGCCAGGGCGATGGCACAATGTAATCAGACAGTCGATAGCAGGTGTTCGTCGCCACTTTGATTCTTCCCTAGAATGTGAGGGAAATGAATGATGCGAAGCCAGTTCATCTTTTACATCCTGAACATCCTAGCTGTCAAAAGCAGCACTTGGGTCTTATTGGGGAAGCTTTTTAAAAATGAATCGCCTTTTGCGTTATTTTCACTTACTGATGGTGTGATATCATTTTTAGAGCCCTGCGTGGCACAACTCATTTGTACCATGTACTGCTGCATTGCCGTGTCGTATGTAGGCTACCATGTACTGCTGCATTGCCGTGTCGTATGTACCATGTACTGCTGCATTGCCGTGTCGTATGTACCATGTACTGCTGCATTGCCGTGTCGTATGTACCATGTACTGCTGCATTGCCGTGTCGTATGTACCATGTACTGCTGCATTGCCGTGTCGTATGTACCATGCACTGCTGCATTGCCGTGTCGTATGTACCATGCACTGCTGCATTGCCATGTCATATGTACCATGCACTGCTGCATTGCCATGTCATATGTACCATGTACTGCTGCATTGCCGTGTCGTATGTACCATGTACTGCTGCATTGCCATGTCATATGTACCATGTACTGCTGCATTGCCATGTCGTATGTACCATGTACTGCTGCATTGCCGTGTCGTATGTACCATGTACTGCTGCATTGCCGTGTCGTATGTACCATGTACTGCTGCATCAGGACGGTTTATTTGTTTCATTTACCTTCGCGTTGTCATAGCTGATTTGCACCATCAGCCACCACACTGCCACAGATCATATTGGTATCGGCCTGTGCGCATCCATTCGTCCTGTAGACTCTGTCTCCTGGTGTCTGTGTGTCCTGTAGGCTCTGTCTCCTGGTGTCTGTGTGTCCTGTAGACTCTGTCTCCTGGTGTCTGTGTGTCCTGTAGGCTCTGTCTCCTGGTGTCTGTGTGTCCTGTAGGCTCTGTCTCCTGGTGTCTGTGTGTTAACAGCTCAGAGGCGTCTGTGCCTGCAGTGAAGGAGGGGGAAAGTGTTGGGAACAGATGAGTTTTCTCACAGCGCACTGAAGTCACACCGCCGGAAACTGGGCTGAGACTGTAGCTGTGAAGAATGGGATTTAAAAAGATCAAAGGTGTGAGCGGTTAGCCTGTCAGATAGCTGAGATTGCCTGTGGAGGGGTGGGGGGGTCTGGTAGGGAGGTATCGTCTGACTGTTGCTTTGGAACAATGATGTGTTTCTCGGGCGGGGTTGCTGGGATGAAACGCGCTCAAACGACGCGCTCACCTGACGCTGACTCTGCCGCGGCCCCGCTGCGGGCTCCGGGCTCCGCGTCCTGCCCTTGCGCGGCTCCTGAAGGTGTTCGCCGCTGATAAAGGAGCTCGGAGGTGGTGACACGCCCAAGGCTTTGGCCCGCTGGCTCAAAGGCTCATGGGAAGTCCCAGTCTCTGTAGTTCCTACATAAGCAGACTGGCGAAGGTGTCGTTCCATTTCTACAGAGGCTGAACGTCTGGATAAGACCCTGTTTGACTCCTGCTTCTGTTTGCCTGGCTACACACACGTGCTGCCAACGCAGCAAAGTTGTTGATGTCTGGATGTCCGTTTTGTAACTGCAATGGAGAATTCTCACATTCATTTGAATATTTTTGCATGCATTGTGCCCAATAAAAGCTCATTTTCATCTCTAGACCCCAGGTGGATATACAGCAACACGCATCATGATGCTGTCACATTAAAGGACTGTGCTGAAAACTCACTGCAGAGACGCATGACCAAAACAGGAATGGAGGATGATTGGCGCATGATGTAGATGATTGCATGTGCCTGTCTGTGTATTCTGTGTTCATACGGGCCAGCATGTGTAGGGATTTAAATTTTCCTTATCAATAAGCAAAGGTTTTAGACCTTGAATGAGGATGTGAGTATGTCATAAGCACACACACTTCAGCTTCACTCTTACAGGATCTGAAAGAAAAGTCTGACTCTGTATGTATGTGTTTGTGTTTTTGTGACTGTATGAATGTGTTTGTGTTTGTGTGTGTGTGTGTGTGTGAGAGAGACTGCATGTGTGTGTGTTTGTGTGTGTGGTTGCATGTGTGTCTGTGTGTGTGAGCCTACGTGTGTGTGACTGCATGTGTGTATGTTTGCGTCTTTGTGTGTGTGATTGCATGTATGTGTGTGTGTGTATGTGCGTGTAATTTCATGTAACTGTGTGTGTGTGTGACTGTGTGTGTGTGTGTGTGTGTAATTTCATGTATCTGTGTGTGCATGTGTGTGTAATTTCATGTGTCAGTGTGTCTGTGTCTGTGTGTGTGTGTGCACGTGCGTTTGCTGTGCACATGCAGCTCAGCAGCTGCAGTTGGGTTATCAGCAGGCTGCTCTGTGCACTGCAGTGTCTGCAGGACAGGCGTGTCTGCACATTAGAGCAGTTTGCTCTGTTACCATGGGGACCGCAGAGACTGTGCAGAGGGAGGGGGAGTAGGGAGGTCAGCTCCTCCTCACTCGCTCCTCTCTGCTCCTCCAGCTATCCGCTTTAGTGAGCCCTGGCAGACGCCCAGCACGATTGGGAGGGAGCAGCTTCGCTCTATCAGCACGTGGGCACACGAACGAAAGGCTGAAATGCCAATGTCGAATGGCACCTGACATGCTTGGGGGGCGGAGTCCGGAGGGCGGAGTCCTTTAGGGTGACGCTGCAAAGCCAGGCTCCCGGAAACGAGACCCCTTCAGTCCAGCCTCCCCCTTTCCTGGGAATTGGGCGGGTCTGTTGGCGTTGGGCGTAGAGGGGGGTCAAAGGTCAGCGTGTAATGATGCCTCGCAGGTCACCAGGGTTATCGGGAGGTCAGGGCTCGCCTTCCTCGCCTGTGGCTTCCTGGGCTGTTGGCTAACGGCGTGTTATTCTGGAAACTTTGAGCAGATTTAAAAGATGCTTCCTTCTGCACACGGGCATTTTTTAGGGGTCATTAAGACAGGGGCTTGTGTACAAAACATCAGTAATCTGAACTAATCTGTAACCGGATAGTGTTGTCTGTTCACAACAACTGGTTTTTCTTTTAAATGTCTGATCTGGAAGCCGTAGATAACAAATAGCCACGCCCCTTCTGCAGTCTCCAATCCCCTTCAGCTGATGTTGTGTAAATTAAATGCATTTTGGATCAGTGACGGCATGAATATTTAATCAAGAAGTTGTGTACACCTCTGACAAGTGCCCAAGGGCTAAGAGCACATTGTGAAATTAGTGGAAATCCTTGTTTGTTTTTGTAGTGCAAGGCTGCCAGGTCAGGTCGCTGCTGTAGGTGTTGTGGAAACAATGAGAATGTTGAATTATAGTTAACATTTTCATTTCAGGCAGTTCAGAAAGTGAACTTGTTCATGATTTGAAAACGACCCAGGATGTTGTATTGGAATTTATAAGATTAATGAACTTAATTTCCGGTTTGCACAGATCACAGATGTACTTCGCTCCGCTGTGTGTGTGTGTGTGTGTGTATGGCTGAGCGCTGTATGTAGCTGAGCAGTTTGTGTGTGTGTAGTGCGTGCTGTTTGTAGGTGGACAGTTTGTGTGTGGTGTGTGCTCTATGTTGTCGTCCCTAGTCCTCTGGCTGCAGTCTAACGCCTCCTTCTCCTCTGGTTTGCAGTTCTATCTCCAGGACACTAAAAGCAGCAATGGAACCTTCATCAACAGCCAGCGCCTGAGTCGGGGGTCTGAGGAGAGCCCCCCCTGCGAGGTCCTCTCCGGTGACATCATCCAGTTCGGCGTGGACGTGACCGAGAACACCCGCAAAGGTACAACTTCCGTACACCCGTGCTCACCTATGAGCAGAGCGCAGGCTAACTGCTATTTACCATCTTCACCTATCAGCAGAGTGCAGGCTAACTGCTATTCACCCATCCTCTGATTTCTGTGACAGAGCTTTTGGCTGCATGGAGAAAACCGTGTTTTAATAGGCGTTTAATTACAGTTTTTAGTGTCCTTAATCACGCCTCTGTGAATACTTCCTCCACACCAGTTTTGCAAACTGCCAGAATGAGCCCTTAAGAGGAGTGGAGGCTTGCAGTTGGTTATGAATGTGGGCAATGGTAATATGTGAGAAACTGGTCATGTGACAGTTTATGATGTAAGATTCCTTGCAGCAAGACTTTTGAAACAGGCCCCACAGTTCTGGTTGATTACAGTCCTGAAGGTGTTGTAATAAGCCAGGCCAAGTGGCTACTTTTACAGTGATGCGAGTGATCAGTATTATTTGAATCATTTATGTGTGGAAATTTATTCATTCATTTATTTCTTTATTTAGGTTGTAGAGGTGAACCTGGATACTCTGCTTGGGAAATGCACAAAAAATGTGCTGTGTCCGCATTTATATATAAGTGTTATGTGTACGCACGCACACACTCACACACACACATACGTATATGCATTGATGGATGCATTTATTAATGAACAGTACCAAAAATAGTTTTTTCATATTTCATCCTGTATGTCCTGGTGTTTTATTAGGTTCATATATTTTTTGTTTCTCTCTCTCTACCTGCACTAGCGTAATTAATGGGAGGGAATATATTTGCGAGAGTAATAGTAGTAACTAGCTTGCTTGTATGCTTGCTATGATAAAATGTTGCTGTATATAATGGCTAATTTATTTAGGATATTTAAAATGCAGCTTTAAAAAGAAATGGACTGGTATTATACTTCATGTGTCAGTGTTAAATGGTGTGTTTTTGGTGCTCTGAATACTTTCAGTGCTGATGTACAGCAGGGTAGAACACTGGCATGTTGCTACTGCCGTTTACGCAACGTCCAGTGCGAACCACTCCCACTTCTGGTTTTCTGTCCCAGCACAGATCATTGTGTTGTTTGAACAGAAGCAGATAGTTTCTGTGTGCGGCTCTGTTAGGCAGAATGAAATGGTCGGGCGTAGGCAGCTCTGGTAAATGGCTCTCCTGCTCCTGCGTATTTTGAAGAAGCCAAAACACATTTTCCATTCTTTACTCTCGTTTTGTAGTGAATTTTTTGGGGGGGAATCTTCCAGAAGTTGAGGAAGTTGCACCTGATGATTCTCATGCCAGTGATGTAAATGTTCTTGTTGTTGTTGTTGTTTTCAGTCACCCATGGCTGCATAGTGTCTACAATCAAGCTGTTTCTCCCAGATGGCATGGAGGCTCGGAGGCGCTCAGAGTAAGTTCTCCTCCTCGAAAAGCCTTCTAGATGAGGACCGATTGCTAAAAGGGACTGGAGCCCGCTGGGGGGGGGCCAAATCCCCGCTGACGGGCCTTTTGCTGCCGCACTCCTGACGGGCATGCGAGGAATGTAATAAAAACACCCTGACCGTGACCCGCTCTGTCTGAGGACCACCGCCGCTCTGGCCGTGTAGCGCTCTGGCTATGTAGCGTGGCGGCCGTGTAGCGCTCTGGCTATGTAGCGCGGCGGCCGTGTAGCGCTCTGGCTATGTAGCGCGGCGGCCGTGTAGCGCTCTGGCTATGTAGCGCGGCGGCCGTGTAGCGCAGCGGTTAGAGGAGCCGGGCTCGTGACCCCGCCGCTGCGGGGCCTAGTCCCCGGACAGCGCTGCCGTCATGCCCACGAGAAAGGCTCTCACGCTGAGCCGCCTCAGTGACCAGCGCCTGAACGCACGTTATGCCGGAGTTTGCTTGTGTGAGTTGTTCTGGATGAGAGGGTCTGGGAAAGGCTGGACGTAAGGTAATGTAGCGTTCCCTGCCGCGTAGCCTGGCTGCTGTTTGGGCTGTGGGGTCTGTGGCTTCGCCTCTGGCGCGTTCTTTCTCTCTGTTGCGTAGTCCTTGTTTATCTCGGTTTGAGTGACTCAGCGTTTTCGGTCATGTGCAAATGCAAGTGGCCGCGACTGCAGCCCTCTGAATCCACCCTGGGGAGGGACAGGGTGGCCCAGTTCACTTACGTGGTGGGGTTAAACGCAGTTTGCTGTGTATTTTAGCCTGGACTGGTCATATGCATGATGATGTTACACTGAGCTTGTGTTTTCCTCTTGCATGCTGTCGATAGCTTGTTATCTTATTTAGCCTCATTTGCCATGTTCAAAGGTCTACAGACGTCTCACATAAATAGGTTTGCTGTATAAGTTCAGTTTTATGCTGTAGTGATGCTCATGCCCACTGCTTCTGTGTGATTCCCATGTGTGGAAAGAGCAGGACTGTACAGCAGACAGGCGCTGCCCTACATGGCTCATGTTGTTGTGGCACAGCACTTGTGTGCCCATGTACTGTGAATCAGGGGAGGATTCGCATCGTTGGCACTTTCAGTTTCTCATGCAGCTCAGCTGGCTCCTGAATGCTTCACTCTGGCTCTTGCTCGAAAAGAAATGCTGCACCATTCCCCCAATTTCTCAGTCCCCCCCTGTGTCTCTCTGTCTCCATCTTACATTCTGTGACTGTCTGTCTGTGTTTGGCAGGACACACTGCCTAGCATACATGTTGTTCATGTGTGAACTTTAATTGCAGGGCTGCCCAACCCTGTTCCTGGGGATCTGCCATCCTGTAGATTGTCATTTCAACCCTTATTTGGCACGCCGGATTCTCCTGATTGGCTGCTCAGCGAGATGTCTAGCTGTTGAGTGCGGTGTGCATTGCTAGGATTTGGAGAGAACGAGGATGGTAAATCTTCAGAAGCAGGGTTTGGGCAGCCCTGGTTTATTGTGCTCACATGCGCGTGTTCTTGCTGATCAGCTGATGGCGGTATGTCTTCCTTAACCAGATGGCGTTCCCACTAGATGCCGCTCTTGGCCGCGAGCCTCACATAAAATATGCTAAACACAAGCGCGCGGAAACTAGGTGTGTTTCAGCGGCATCTGGCCTGTTCCAGAGCCAGCGTTTTTACGCTTCGCCTCCAGCACCGCAGCGCGATGAAGACGAGGCTCCTTCCTCCTCCCGGCTGCGCGGACGTGACGCTGACGGAGAGGGCGCTGTTTCAAAGCTCCGCTCTCCGTCCCTCTCCTGCGTAAATATCTCAGGGCGGGGTCATGACTGGGCTCCCGCCGGGCGCGGCCCTAAACGCGGGGCCCCCGCCGCGCCTCTGTCCGTCCCCGGGGCCCGCGTCTCCTCGGCCCCCCCTCGCTGGAGCTGCACGCTCGTCGGCGTGCTTTACAGCCCCGTGGCGGGGTCGTGACACTCGAGGCTACAGCCCCGTTGCCTTGGCGATCAGGGCCTGAGCCGCAGGGGTGTTTCTGAATGCCGTTCGCCGCGTGCCATTAAGCTCCGCCCTCTGGAATGCGGCCGGGAAAGCTTCGCCGGGAGGACTCCGCGGTGCTGGTCTCTAGTTTGCGAGGCAAGGCGGGGGGGTATGTTGGGTTATCCGTCCTGACTCTCAGGCTAGCCATGGGAGTCTTCCAGCGGGGGGAGAAGTTGAGACATCTGTAAGGGAAATCCCTGCTCCCCCATATTAGGGTTACGTAAAGAATCTGGCCGGCGTGCTCTCAGTTTTTCAGATAGCGAGAGCAGGGCGAAAGGGCGACGGGCCCAGCTCGGGCTGGCCAGCCGGGGCTGATGGGAAGGTGGTGGTCTCTGCACAGAAGGCTGGGACAGCCCTGTTTTTCTTCTCGGCGGTGGAGGCTGAAGGACCCGAGGGGGAGAGCCGTTTCCTCTGGGCCCATACGCTGGCCACCATCATCCATGGCCCCCAGGCCCCGGCTCTGCTGTAAGGGGCCATGAGCCATGCAGTGTATACCTAGTTTAGCAGATAATATCAGGTGCCATGCTCCCATTATTATTAGTATCGTTTTATTCTTTTTAAAAAGAATTTTGCACAAGAGCACTGCGAAAATAACGCAGTAATAATTTGTCAGCTGTACATATGCAGGTGGTGCTCAAGTGAGGAAGCGAAGCGAAAGCAAACCGAGGAAGTGTTTGAGCATGAGCTAATTAGCGCCATTCGCACGACCGATATTCACAATCCTGTGCAGCCTTTTAAACTGAACTAGCGAAGATCGTTGACAGCAGGAAGCAGTTATTGGGGAAAAGATGTTTCGCGTGTTGTACTCTTTATTTTGCGATTTGGTCTCCCAGAGTTTTGGTTTCATTACGTTTGACGGTGGCAGAACGGAGGCAAGGTGTGAAGATCTCGGCGTTTTGGACGACGCTGAGCGTCTGCTTTCGGAGAAGACGGCCTGAACGGCGGTCTGATTGGCCGTGAGGACGGATGAGTCATCGCAGGGAGGCTTATGTAAAATGTTTTGGAGCTGCGCCCCCCGTCTGGGAACCCGCGCGTGCAGACGGGACTGAACGCTTTGGGAGGGGCGGGGGTGTGGGGGCTCGGGGACCCGCTGGAAAGGGGTGCTTTTGAGTTCAGCTCCTTGGAAACGGCGAATCGGGTGGGGTTCGGTCTGAGCAGGGACTCGGCTGAGCCACGGTCACCTCAGGGTGGGCCTTCGTCACATGGCCAAACATCATCACTGCTGAAGGGGAGATGAAGTGGAGCGTAGCAGCAGTGTTCTGGTATTCCTGTTTATTTTGGGTTATTCGTTGTTTCCCCCATGCCAGGCACCTGCACAGACGCATGAATGTGTATGGCTGTGGAACTAGGCCTCAGTCCGGCCTACACCCTGCTCACATGAATGTGTACGGCTGTGTCAGGCCCCTGTCAGAGCTGCACCTTCTTGTTTCTCCGCTTTCTGTTCCTGCGGCTCTGAGGAATGCCCTGGAACCGGTCTGCTGTGATTCCGGCCTGGTTTTGTCGGTGGACTCTCAGCGGTGGGGGAAATCCACAGTCTTGTGTTCTTCTTTTTTTTTCTCGTGCTTTACTTTCACCTTGAAGAAAATGTTCTCCTTATCTCACATGGTCTACATGGCCAGCCTTATCTACAGAATCTTGTGTGTGTGTGCGCTTGTGTGCGTGCTTGTGTCCGTGTGCGTGCATGCGTGCTTGTGTGTGCGCTTGTGTGCGTGCTTGTGTGCGTGCATGCGTGCTTGCGTGCGTGCGTGTGCGTGCGTGTGCGTGTGTGTGTGCGTGCATGTGTGCGTGTGCGTGCGTGTGCGTGTGCGTGTGTGTGCGTGTGCGTGCGTGCGTGCGTGCGTGTGTGTGCGTGTGTGTGCGTGTGTGCGCGTGCATGTGTGTGTCTGCGCGTGCATGTGCGCACGTGTGTGTGCGTGCGTGTGCATGAGTGCGTGCTTCTCTTTCTAGCGGTCATTGTGATCTCAGCATTGGGCCGCTCTGCTCTGTCAGTGCTGTGCTGTAGTACATGTCTGCTCTACGGTGGTGAAATCACACCGGGCTTTCAGCGCCCCACTGAGCCTGAACTTCCTCAAACGCCACAAAGAAGCTTAAAGAGCCTGAAAGAGCCGCTGCCTGTTAGTGCTGGAGCCGGGTGCGAGCGACCCTGCGGGGCCTCTGAGGACAGGAGCCAACACACAAACGGTCTGGGAACAGCGTTCGTCACCGCCCTCCCTGCCACCAGCGTTAGGATTGGTGCTGGTCACCAGCGGTGACTCTTGATTGGCAGTGGGTGTTGCCAGTGGGGGCGAGGGGGGCGGGGCCTCTGCTGTGGGAGAGTGGAAGTGCGAGTGGCTGTGGGCAGAGGCGTGCTGAGCGCAGTAATGAGCACAGGCTGCTCGCTGGGATCAGCCGCTGAGCCTCGACGGAGCGCAGGTAAGACAGGTGTGACCTGCCATGTGCAGAGGACGCCCACCCCGTCAGGCAGGGTGCAGTGTGGCAGGGCCCAGACGCACTAGGCTGGGCTCTGGAGTGCACTTCTGTCGCTGCGCACTGCTGGTTCTCATTCTCATTTACTGCTGTTACTGAGGTTTGGAGATTGGAAAGTCTGTGGAGAGTTTCGCCTTCTGTGGTGCTTGCTGGGTAATTCTGTGTTTTCTAAATGGACATGATCTCAGTTTTCAGAAGCTGTACAAAAATGAGTTCACTGCAGCCTCAAATAATGTACCGGATCTAAGTTTAAAATGTTCAGATGTCCTGTGTTTAATTTCTTTTTTTAATAGAAATAACAAATGAAATCTAATAACTTGACCATGTGACTTGGGTTTTTATGGGTTTTTTTTAAAAACCTAATAGTAATGTTTGCTGCTGTACATGCAGGAAGGGAAGGCTTTTGTTATAATGTGTCTGCTGTGCGTTCTGTAATAGCTGGAGAAAGTGGCTGTGCTGGGCAGGTGTGTTTTACTGAATGACTGGACTGCAGAGCTACTTTAGCATAGCTCTGTGAGGAGCAGCTGAACTGAATGACTTGCCTGCAGGCCTAGTGTAGCGTAGCGCTATGAGTAGCGGTTTTGTACTGAATGGGCTCCTCTAGCGTAGCGCTGTGAGGATCAGGTGTTGTACTGAATGACTGGTGGCTGGCGGCGGTGAGCTCAAGACCACCTGCAGCTGGGCCAGCTGCCTTCCCCGTGTCACCTGGGTGAGGGGAGAGTGCGGGGGGAGATTAGTGTCAGTGTCACTTGCCATCAAATGCTGTTTGTTCTTCTGGAGCTTCTGCAGTGCATCACTGAGTCTCCTCAAACCGCAGTGCTGGGGGTTGCAGGGTTTGTTGGAGTTCTGAGTGTTTCAGCGCCTTTAGAAAATCCTTTACTGGCTAAGAATGCACAGGTTATTAATGTAATGTCACATTAATGTGCTATAATCACTGTGCGGTCCTATGTGCCCATGTTCTTGTACACTGCAGAGACTGTGTCAAATCTAGGAAATGCACTGGACTTTAGATTTGCTTAAGAGGCTATATTCCGGCAAAGGGAACTCCCACGGTTATCTGATTGGTCTGATCACTGTCAGGAGCCAGGTGCGATTGGTCAGGAGGATGAGCCGGGCACAGCCAGCTGGCCGTGAGGTGTGTAGGCGTGTTTAAACCCCTCACCTGCAGGGCTGAAGGTCCAGGGCAGCGGCAGCAGCGGTGCTGTAGAGATGAAGGGGCATTGTACTCTGGGCTCTCTGTGGACTGAAGCATCGATTCATCCATTCACTAGTGACTGCTGCACACTACAGAAAGGCTCAATTAACAACTGCTCCAAGAGAGCGAGCCTCACTCACGTCCATTAAGACGAATGTGCCTTGTGCCAGGCATTTAAAAGTCCCCGTTTGACTGTTCATAGAAGCTTAGGACTGGCACACTGAAAGGACATGGACTTCATTCATTTGGATGGCAGGTATTTACCAACCTTTATGAGTACAGTCATTAAACATTAAACAGGGAGTAACTCCAGCATAACTTCATATCGCCCTTTATGCTGACACCGTTTTTGCTGACCTATTTGAAGTTGTTCCACTAGGGTGGTAATTTGCACTTCTGCCAGAGGTATGTGGGCTAATTCTTATTGCGCCGGCCGCAATGCGTTTGGCCGGTGTTCCCGTGAGGCTGATGAGAGTGAGGTAAATGATGTGTGTGTGACAGGTGAGGTTAAAGTACTTGGCGTTCGGGCAGGGCCGGAGGTTGAGGAATGTTGGCGGGTGACTGTTTGTGTCCGTGGTGCCAGCGCCTCGTCAGGGTGGGCGGCTCTGCCTCGTCAGGGCGGGCGGCTCTGCCCCGTCACGCCGTCCCGTTCCTCCCCGGCCGGCCCCTGAGAGCCGGAATGGCGCCGCCCGTCTGGCTTTGTTCTCTGGGCTGCGCTCGGCGTCTCATGTTCCTCTCAGCACGGCTGCGCTGCGCCTCAGAAGGGCAGCATGGGGCTTATGCATTGTGCGTACTGGTGACCTGGATTGGACGGATCTCACAGGCAGTTCCTGGGCCCCGGCTCCTTTCTGGAGCCCGGATGTGCCTGTATGGGGATGTGCCTGTTGCTGTCCGGCAGCCTGTGTCCATGGCTGGAGGCAACCGTGTGGTGATGTCGCTTAAATAAAGCGTAGCACGCAGACGGCCTGGCTGGTTTCGGGCACAGCTGGCGTCTCCAGTTTCCGTGTAGCGCATGAGTGAAAGGGAAAGTGTGGAGGCGCTTAGCAGCGGTGAGGAAGTGGCCCTGTGCGTAAATGAAGCGTTGAGTTCAGTTTTGGGAGATGGACTCCAGCGCGCGGGTCCTTCAGTTATTCGTCACCACTCCTACTCCGAGCAAACAGCCTCAAGTCCAGCCCTGTGAATGTTTAACCCCAGTGCCTTCACAGGGCAAAGTTGCATGCTGGAACTGGAGGAACTTCGGCTAATGCGATGCTTCTCCTTTTACACAATCGAGCTCTTCAGAACAGTTGAACAGTGTCTGTGGTCTTTGTTTTGGTTGCCTGATTATTGAGTGTCTTTATTGTGTTTTTATCCCGCAGTGTCATTCAAGCGCCGTTACCACTTCCTGTTGATAAGGTAAGCCTTCTGTTTGGTTTCCCACTGGTCAGAGTGTGTGTGTTTGGGGGCGGCGGGGGTTGTGCGTGTGTGTCTGTCTGTGCGTGTGCATGTCTGTGTGTGTGTCTGTGTGTGTGTGTGTGTGTGTGTGTGTGTACATGCGTGTATGTGTGTGGGCGCGTGTCTGCGTGTGTGTACGCGTGTGAGTGTGTATGCGCGCACGTGAGTGTGTATGCACGTGTGTATGTGTGTGTGTATGCGTGTGTATGTCTGCGTGTGTGTGTGTGTGTGTATGCACGTGTGTGTGCGTGTGCGTGTGTCTGTGTGTGTGTACACGTGTGAGCGTGTATGCGCGCGTGTGTGTGTGTGTATGCACGTGTGTGTGCGTGTTTGCAGACAGGGTGAAGGGCCGCTCCAGTGAGCTCACGTCTGAATGCTCTGGCTGACGGCTCGAGTTCAGCAAGAGTGAAAGCGAAGGCTTTTTCCATGTGCTACTTTCGACATCTGCGTTTCCTCAAAGAATGCTCCCCTCACGCAATGTGTGCTCGAGTTTTCTCCGCAAGTATGAGGTCACTTCAGCTTTCTCTTGGTTTTTGTCTGACAGCCGTTCCCCAGTCTGTCCACAGGGACGCTGACCATTTTCCTTACGCGCTGCTGGAATTCACATAGAGACGCCATGAACTTATTCAGGAACACTTTACTGGAACCCTTCGACATAAGGCTGACACAACACTGTCATACACAAGACATAACTGCTGTCACAAGGTGGCATAACTGATGATGTCAGTTTATGATGTCCGTAACATCTGTCATGACGTTTACAGATAAAAGTATGACAATTTTATGTCAAATGACATAAAATTATATCAGCTGTTATGACATCTTGTGACAGGTGTTTTGTCACGTGTATGACAGCATTATGTCAGCTATATGTCCAAGGGTTCAAGTGTTACCATGTATTCAAGCACATTATTAGCTTGTCTTTGGATTTCTAAAATGTAATTTTTTTTAAATTAAGATGGTGAGAACATTATATATGATGACAACTTTCCATAGAGGCTCACAACCTGGAGAGGATCCAACACCGCACCAATCCTGTGTTTTATTTATTTTTTTATTGGGGGGGGTGTGGTCTCTCGGTGGATGGAGTAACCACAAGGAATGTTCCGGAAGGTTTGACTCCTCTTCCCAGGAGGCTTTGCTCCGAGGCTAACTGAAGTGCTGATCCCAGTGCGTCGCTGAGTAACATCAGTGGCCGAGTCGGGCCTTGATCACGCGGTGGAATGCGCTGTATGAGCGCTGCCCTGGTGAGGAGGAGGTGAGGGGGCGTTGGGTAACCCAGCTGTCTTTGGCGAGCCGTTCACTCTGTCCTGCGCTCCACCCCGACCCACCGCAGCTCCGGGGCCCACCAGCCAGATGGCGCTTGTTTTTGGGAAAGGGCGCATGGAGGACTCGGGGCCCACGCCAGGCCGGCCGGGGCAACGTGGCAGCCCAGGCGTCTCTCTGGAACAGCTGATCGCGTTAGAGAGCAAATCCAGTTACAGCTCCTCTCCCTCGCTGGAACCCGCGTTCCCCGCCAGCTCCTTTAGGCTTTTCTGTAGAACCAGACCTAAAGGCCCAGAGAAGCCCTCAGCCCTCTGCCCCCATCTGCAGCTCATCAGCCAGCTCTGTGAAACAAGCTCTTCTTTTGTCAGTAGCAGACGTCGTCAGTCATGAGACCCACTAGACCTGGGTCATGGATTTATTTTAATTGCTTTCACTTTTGAAATGCTGTTAAGATTTGGTAATGAAAACCGTTTAAGTTCTTCTTAACGACAGTGTACCGGTGTCTGAAACGATAATTCACTTATGAATGCTGGTCACCTTGGAAATATTTTATTTAGAATGGTCTGTAATCTTGGAGAATTTAACAACCTGGTGTCTAGGATAAAAACTTTACAATGAAGTATGGTATTTGACCAAGATCTTAATTAATCTATTACAGTGAATAACCTGTAGTGGTGAACTCTTCTATGCTGAAAACCGCAGTGGAGTTTCCACTCAGCCCTGTGGAATCATGGGAGTTCCAGGTGTTTTCGTAATCATAGGAAGAGCAGCCAGGACCACAGAGCTGACTGATTGGGGGTGGCGGGGGCACGGCCGAACTCAAACCCCTTGTGGGATGTAGGGACCAGTGTTTTTGCAGTTTGGGGCCTTCAAAACATTGCGGCTTCCTGCAGACCCCACAAGGGAACTGCTTGATGGATCTGCATTAGAAATGCGGGCGTGTCTGGGCCCCTTGTGTAGTCTCTGTCCGTCCCCTCGTCAGAGAAAGGGGCGGGGTTTGTTTTACGCTACAAACCCCAGTCTGTGTGAGCGGCTCATAGAGACGCCTGAACGCTCTCTGGCTGCAGCGTCTTACTGTACGCTTTTACACAATCACTGTGGGGGACACGCCCATGTAAACCCGCCATATTGATGTGCCCCTGGCCCAGAGACCGCGTCACCTCTGTGCGTCATAATGTGAAGCCGCGGTTCTTTGGGTCTTCCCTCTTCTCCAAGCTCTCGGTGCCACACACACAGTTTTAGGGCCTTCCGCTGTTTCACTGCTGACCGAAGGCCAGCCGCTGCAGCCCTGGCTGAGGCTGGCTTCATTAGGAGATTACATTCTGTGGAGAAGGACAGGTTTTACCACTGCTCCACTCTGAGGAGCTATACCATCAGCTGCTGCAGAGAATCTTGTGCAATATATCTATCAAAAAGATGCACCCACGCACGCATGCGCACGCGCACTCACACACACACACAGACACACACACACACTCTCTCTCACGCACACACATATATATAGTACTTGGATGCATACATTACATATTTGTTTTGATCTTTACCTCAGAGGTTGTTGTTTAAGTGTGGTCTATTTGCGGCGCGTAAGGGCTGTTTATCTCCTGTGGGTAAATCGGGCCCGGCCGAAGCCTCTAAATCCTGACACGCATTCCTGGCTGGCGTGTGGTCTGGGTTTGTGTTGCGTTGGGAATGTTTTAAGTAGCGCTGCTTGACGTAAGTTTCCTCTCTCCCTGCAGGTTGCCGCTAATACGCCCAGTATGTATTCTCAGGAACTGTTTCAGCTTTCTCAGTACCTACAGGTACGGCTCCACACCGCCCTCTGCTGGCTCCCCTGGGTCACTGCTTTTCCTCCTGGCTCTTGTGTCATGTGTTCCACTTACATCATTCTCACTCTGTCGCTGTGTTGTTACTGAAAATAAAATTCATTCCGAAATACGTATGTTGCCTGTGTTTAATGGAGTTGTGTTTCAGTCACAGCTTGATGTGTTGTTATAAGCTTTAATGTCTTTGGAATTCTGTCTTTCTCAGCTGAACTGGTCTCCTGACCCACATTTCCTCATTGTCTTAGACAAGTACTTTGCACTGACCTATGGGTGCTTTAGTGCATGCGTGCGCGTGTATGCATGTGTGAGTGTGTACACATGCAGAGAGGCTGACCCCGCCCGTGCCTCTGCTCTCTCAGGAAGCCTTACATCGGGAGCAGATGCTGGAGCAGAAGCTGGCCACACTGCAGCGGCTGCTGGCCAGCACACAGGAGGCATCTGAGAGCAGCTGGCAGGTACCAGTTACCCCGCTCACCCGCTTTACTGCCCCCTCCCACCCCCCCAATGTCCATTACTGCCCCCTATCACCCCCCCTAACGTCCATTACTGCCCCCTCTCACCCCCCTAACCCCCTTTACTGCCCCCTCTCACCCCCTAACGCCCATTACTGCACTCCCTCACCCCGCTCTAAGTGACTGACACAGCAGTCACTACAGGCATCAGGGTTATATTCTTTTTTGGTGAGCATTGAGCGGTGTTAGCATTGGATGTGTTAGCGCCCTGCTTTGTCTCCTTCAGGCTTTGATAGATGAAGACAGGCTGCTGTCAAGGCTGGAAGTGATGGGGAACCAGTTGCAAGCATTTTCTAAAGTAAGTCTTACTGGATCTGGAGTTACAATGCAGACACATATGGACGAACACATCTGTGTACATGCTTATAAAATGGTTTACATTATGCTTGCAGAATTGCCTGTTTGAAGCATCCAAGTCATATTATTGAGCCCCCAACTTTTTTTAGAACCAAACGGAAGATGGCATCCGCAAGGAGCTTGTAGCCTTACAGGAGGACAAACACAACTACGAGACGACAGCCAAAGAGTCCCTGAGGCGGGTCCTTCAGGAGAAAATAGAGGTGGTCAGGAAGCTATCAGAGGTGGAGGTGAGCGCCCCCTTCAGACCAGCTGTGGTCAGCACACCTGGCTCTGAGAAGTTCTGAATACTTTAACCCTGCAAACGGGGGCAAAATTTCTGCAGAGGGGAACTTATTTGATTGTATGTTTTGATTATGTGTGTTTGTTAGAGATTCTCTAAATGAGAACATTTTTAGAATGTACCAGCATCAGAGGAGTCATTTAATATACGTATTTGTCTGCAGTCTGGAGGATAGGCAGTGAACTTGCTGTGTGTGTGTGTGTGTGTGTGTTGCAGAGGAGTCTCAGTAACACAGAGGATGAATGTACTCACCTGAAAGAGATGAACGAACGCACACGCGAGGAGCTCCGGGAGCTGGCCAACAAGTACAACGGAGCGGTCAACGAGATCAAGGACCTGACCGACAAGATCAAGGTGTGTGTGTGTGTGTGCACTGGGGTTGTGTATGCGTGCGTGTGTGTGTACTGATGTTGTGTATGTGTGTGTGTGTGTGTGTGTGTGTGTGTACTGATGTTGTGTGTGTGCGTGTGTGTGTGCTGATGTTGTGTGCGTTCACCGAGGCGCTGTGTGTGCATGTGTGTGTGTTGAGCGAGTTGCTGTGCGTACTGAGGTTGTATAAGTGTGTGTTAACCGAGACGCTGTGTGTGCGCGTGTGCGTGTGTGTGCGTGTGTGCGTGTGTATGTGTGTAGCTGGCGGAGGGCCGGCAGGAGGAGATCTCTCAGAAGGGGCAGAGTGAGAAGAAGGAGCTGCAGATGCGCATTGAGGAGATGGAGGAGAAGGAGCAGGCTCTCCAGGCCCGCATCGAGGCCCTGCAGGCCGACAACGACTTCACCAACGAGCGGCTCACCGCTCTGCAAGGTCATTACTCCGCTCTTCACCACCGTCACACAGCAAGCCCAGGTTCAGCGCCTGGACTGACCTTTAGGGCCAGTGACAATGCATGGGCTTCACAGACAACTGCATCCTAAACAGGTTTATGTGCTCAAAGAGCAGTCAACGTTTTACAGATGCTAGTGCTACACTTGAGACGAAGAAGATCCAGGGCTCAGACTGCTTTAAATGTGTGAACAGAGACAGGCTGACTGATGTGCTCATGCTGGTTGTTTGGCCTGAAGTGCATGAATGGCGCTCCAGACTGTGTCCCCGGCTGCTCTGTAGTCACCCCCCCCCACCCGTTGTTCTCGTTGTCCTTTACAGTCCGTTTAGAGCAACTTCAGGAGAAAAACGTAAAGGAGAACAACAGCTTAGGTGAGTGTGTTAGCGCTGCTGCCTACGCCGCCCTGTTGCTCTCCCTGCACTAACTCTGGCATGATGGCTCTCTCTGTGCTGTCTTCAGCTCTGTGTCTCACTCAGTCCTTTTGCTTCCGCACTGATCCGTTTGCTCAGAACATCCGCACCGTTTGGCTTCACCCTGGCGTTGGGCGGGAGGTGGGCGGGGCGGTCCGGCTCAGTGGGCGTGGTCTTAAAGCTACCCGTCTGATTTAGTTTGCGGTTGTTCTATCTCCTGGGTGATAGGGGATTTGACGTGTGGAGGTGATGGTTCACAGTGATGTCTGAGGGAGCTGAGTTGCTTTTCTGCAGATCTCAGATGTCTTCAATGAGACACGATTGTAATTTTGCCTGGACATGCTTAAACCAGAAAAATACAAAATGAAAGATCTGGCGTGGAAAAAAAGGTCAAACGAGAGAGAAGGCTTCCTTAAAGCTAATCTCATTACCGTGGATGCCACTCCATGCCTTTTTTTGGCCTCTTTGGAACACACCTTGCTGCCACAGCAGTGCAAATTTCCCTCTTATACCGTCTGTCTGGTCATGAGGCTTTTTTCAGGAGCTACCTTTGTGTGAGGAAAAAATATTGGAACGCTTCTTTACTTCTTAAAAAATATTTGATGTAAGGGTCTATGCAGGTCTATAAGTATCAAAAGGCCAAAAAATAAAAAATAAAGGGCTCCATTTATTGAAAATGTTATAAGTGGCTACCACCGACCCATTTTAGCACCACGTTTCAGCCTTCAACTTGCATAACCATATCACTGTTCTAATGGAGCCGTTTTGACGTTTTCATGTGAAGGTTACTCTGAGCTGGAGCTCTGATGGAGGCTCATTGGGGACTTGGCCCTCCTGGCAGGCCTGACAGCTCAGTGTGACGCAGTACAGACGCGGGGCGTTTTAAGTGATTCGTGTTGAGTGAAAAGTGCGACGTTGGTTTCCCACCCCATTACTCCGTCATCCTCACGCTGCGACGCTTATCGCAGCCTCCCATCGGAGGGCTGTTCAGACATTTTGTCCTCTGCATGTAACCCGTACTGGCTCCATAGGAGCAGTGGGCAGCCACAGTGCAGCGCTCGGGGATCAGCTCCAGCTCTGAGGCCAGTGCCTTGGTCAGACGCAATGGCAGGAGGATACCTAACCTGACGTGCACGGCTTTTGGTGTGGGAGTAAACTGGAGTGCCCACGCAAACACAGGGGGAACATGCAAACCCCACGCAGATCCTGGCGGCCGGGACTCGAACCCGAAACCTCCCTGTGAGGCAGCATTGCTGAGCGCTGCACCTCCGTGCTTCCCTCTGAGGCACGTGATGTCGCTGCTGCTTCTCACGCCGTACTTTCGCAGTTCAGATCCTGTAGAAGGGCCTTGCTCTGAAACAGTGCCTTAATAGGGTGAGCTACCCAACAGTACAAGTGAGACTTCTAAATGTGGTGGACTTGATGACAGTTTGAAAGCAGTCATACAATAATAAATTAAAATCTTTTCCCCGTCTTGTATTGCAAACTTCCTGGTCTCGGGCCTCTTTCAGACATGGAAACAGGACCATGGAAACAGGAAGAGCTTTTCTCCTGCGGTGTTGTGTAAAGGTAGACTGCATTGAGCTCATGCAGTTCACATTTAGCGGAGTGCATTGTTTTAGTGTCAGGGCCGTGTTTTTCCATTGTCTGTGCATGGGCATGTGTAGTTGTGTCTGGAATGGGCTGAAGCTCGCAGGCTTTGCAAGGCAGGAGTCCCGGCTGTGCCTCCTGTGTTTAAAGCTTCTCCTTGCAGGCTGCAGCGGCCACCAGGGGGCGCAGTGTGCCCAGGCAGAGTCTGCCCCGATACTCTGACTCCGCAGAGTCATCTCGGGGGGGACAGGCCGTGTCCGTCGCAGCTGGAAGGCCAGTCTGTCTGACAGTGCAGGCCTATGTTTAGCTCCTGTCTCTAGGACGTTTCCATTCATGAGGCACTAGTGAATGTGGAAGTTTCAGAATGGCAGCAAGTGTTCAGACTATGCTTTAAAGGCAAGTGTTCAGTCTCTCTGCACCTGGTCTGACACAGGGGCTCTGATAGTCAGGCGCTGCTGTGCACCATAAAAAGCGAATGCGCTAGGTCAGTGCAGAGGTCAGAGGTTAAAGGACTGGTGTCCTGCAGCCCTGACGAGGCTTCGGATTGGCCCGCGGGCGTCCTTAGTTACCGTTGTCGTTGGCGCTACCGCAGGTGAGCGTCTCCCGGGAGTCAGCAGGCGGGGGGTGACGTCTCGTCTGTCTGTCCGTGTCCGGCCTCTGCGTGTGTCTGGTGCCGTGTGATGTCGTGCCCTGTAGGTCTGGCTTTGCGCATCGCAGTGGTCTCTCATTTTGACCCTCCTTTTAACACCAAGGAGTGGATTTCATATGCCAATGCTGATGTTAATATTTAATGGAAGGTTTTTCTTTCTTTGGTAGAACACTTTCTATTAAACAGTGGAGAGGACTGCACTTTTATCCAGCAGTTCATTGAGTGCCAGCGTGAGTACCCCCCATTCTTTCCACTGCCTTCTCTAGCCATCCTAATTCAGGGTCATCTAATGGGGCGGGGCTTGGGGCAGATGTGTGTAAGAGGCATTTTTGGCAGACCTCCAGTCCAAGAAGGAAAGGCCTGTATAAGGTAGACAGCTCTACATTGCACACGTGAATATTGTGGATACTTTTTTTTGTCATCATCTATGACTTTTTTCCCAGTGAGGCTTTAGCCTGTAGCCGGTAGTGTCTGTGGGTAAATAACAGCAACGTTTTATTTTATGATGTAAATAGTTTAGAGTAGCTTCCTGTGTTTCTGCCTTTCTGCCTGCTTGTTATTTTATCTCTTCCGTTTGGCTCTTATGCTGGCCGAAAGCAGGTTTCTCACATAAGCGTGCTGTTCCACACAGGGAGGATGATTAAATAAGCTCAGCGCACAGTGTGTGTAATGGTCTAGTGTGACAGGAGGGATAATTAAGCTCTCGCCACACAGCATATATGTAATGTAGGGGTGGGCGATATGGCCTAAAATACAACTTTTCAGTCTGAATTAACTTGAGTACTCATTCTAGCCCACAGAGATACAAAACCTGTTCCAACCTTGCAAAACTTTTTTTTCCAATGTTTAAAAACTTATCAACTTTTCTCAGATTTTCAGAACTTTTTTCTAACTCTTGAATTGCGTCAGATATGTCAGCGTAATGAAGCTCGCAGCATGATTTAGCCGTACGTGTAAAGCAGCCGTTTGGTTTTTAATCTTTGTTGCTGTGCTGTAAGTCCTGTTTTACATCCCTGGGCCGAGCCTTGCCGTCGCGCTGTGGCGCTGTGCCGGGGAACGCCTGGCTTTTCTTCATTTCGGCTGCGTCGCGACATCACGAGGAACCTTTCAGGAAGAAACCCCGTAACTGGTTTTATGTTCTCTGCAGTTGGTTAGCACTTATTGTACGTCGCTTTGGATAAAGGGTCTGCTAAATAAAATTTAATGTAACTGTGCAAAGGAAGGATAAAGCATTGGGTTACAGGGCCCAAAAGGCTCTATTTGTAACGCATAAAAAGGTTACTGTATATGAAGAATCGTGCCTCGTGAAAACTGGACAAAGATCTTAATTTATGGAAAGATATGTGGAAATAGATTAGTCTCTATAAAGGGTCCAGTGTGTCTACAGGATGAACAGTTGGGTTCTTGGAGAGAGCTCGTACTGTGTCAGAATTAAATTTTTTTGGCCTAGATTTTATGCACTGTACAATTTTTAACATGGGCAGGGTTCCAGACCCAGTTTATGTTCGCTGGACCCTACAGGGAAATGTGGCGCTCTGTTCTACATCAGAAGTAGCGCTTGCCTCTACTAAGCAGTGTCTTTCCTACAGCTCTTCATTAATGTATAAGAGCAAAGTGCTTGACTCTTGCTTAAGGCAGGTCCTGAAAGACACTGGAGGGAGGTCACTTTTCACAACTGCTTCAAATTTTTTAAAAACCACTCATCGAACATAAACAGAATATGGAAACAAAAATGGAACGGAAGTATTTGGACTGTGTGAGGGGAATGACGAATGTCCTTGAAGTCTGTGTTGACCCCAGGTTGAGGAGAGATGTTCTGACTCACTCATAGCACGCATCATTCGTGTTAGCATTTATCTGTGACGAATTAGCATTCAGCATTCATGTTGCCATTTATCTTTAATGAGCACTTATCATTCACCGTTGCGTTTGTCTGACTAATTTCCTGTGGCTAGCCTCCGTTTGGTGTGTGTGGTTGTCCTGTCCGTGGCTTGGTGAGCCTCCCTGGCAGTGGGAGAAGGGGAGAATCTTCTCCCTCGTGACATTGACTTGTGCGTAGGGACGCCAGCTGCTTCTCCCGTGCGTCTGATGTGTTGGCTGTTTGATGCATTTATTCATTTGTGTATTTTTAAAACGGTTGCTGAGGTTTACTCTCAACGCAGAGTCATCCCGACTCTCTGCCGCATTGTCAGTGTAATTGCTCCAGTGTGAATACGCCTTCTAAATGCGTGTCTTCTGAATTCATGGTCTAAATGTGGGAGGTGCCTGGGTCCTGCATGCCACTCAGTCTTTTCACCCGTCTTGCTCAAGTTTTTCTTTTAGGGACTGCTTCTTCCGTTTTTTTTTTTTCTTCTTCCGTTTTTTTTTTCCCCTAAATGTTTTCTAAATGATAATTCCCACTGTGTATTTCCTTCTGTATTATGAACTTCTTTCACTGTGATAATGGGCCTAGATATTAATCAGTTTTTAAAAAAATTATGATACCCAGTGTTTGTATTAAATGCAGTGTTTCTCACAGGAATTAGCTCATTTACAGCGATAACGGGGTGTGGTTGTGGTTTGTGTACTATATTGTATATATGTGTATGTATACTATGTATCTCATCTTTATATACTTTGTGTTGTTCCCTTTTTATTCTGGGAGTCAAGGAGGCAGAAAGTCAGAGATTGTGTTAGGGGGGAAAAGGGCAAATCGCTGGGTGCCTGTGCTTCATATTTACCAGGAACACTTTGTTGTCCCAAACAGCTGTGAAGCAATTAAAAGAGGCTGTGGATTCCTCGCTGACCAAGATCCCAAACTTTGATGGTAAGATGAGCATCTGTTCCCAGGATGTCTGCCAAGACAGCACTTCTGGGCAGAGAGCAATTTGCAGGGGGGAAACTTTCTAAAATTGGCCCAGCCCCCTCCAGCTGTTGCTGCTCGCCCTTGCTGCCCCTTGGTGTCTCTGGCAGTTTGTCAATCCATTACTGTCAACACACACGTACAATCGCACTCGCATACACACTCTAAGTCTTGCATACGTGTGCATGTGTATATGTACATACAGTGAGCTCAATAATGTTACGGACAAAGACATATTTTTACTTGATTTTGCTCTGTACTCCACAGTTTTAGATTTGTAATCAAACAACGCATATGTGGGTAAAGTGCAGATTCTCTGCTTTTATCAAAGGGTATATTTATACATTTTGGTTTCACCATGTAGAAGTTACAGCCCTTTTTATACATAGACCCCCCATTTCAGGGCACCATAATGTTTGAGACAAATTGCTTCACAGGTGTTTCTGATTAGTCATGTGTGTTCAGTTGCTTCCTTAGTGTCAGCAGCTAAGCTAAGAAACACAGAGACAGCAAACACATGTAACATTACAACCTAAAAGCATCAGCTGATGGATAAGTTACAAAGTGTCTATAAATATAAAAAGGCCAGTATTAAAATGTAAAACTGAGTAAGAGCACCTGCACACTGAGTGCTTGTTTGAACAGGATGTTGATGCTAGAGCCAATTGTATGTCATCTTGCAGAGAGTATCCATGATGCTCATGATACTGGTTGCATTTTCAGAGTTATAAGAGACAAAATCAACCAAACCGTCTCGCACACAGTTTGTTTTGTACAATGCTCTTTGCTATTTGGTTGCTACTTGTTCCAACCAGACCAGTTTCTTTTTTTGTGAGCAGTTAATAAATATGTAGATATGCTTCGATGCACTTAAATACACATACACAAACACTAATTTTCTTGTTTTGACAAGTAAATTAAAAATGTTAAGTCGGGATTACATTGTCTTGTACCGATTCCAAAAAGTGTTTAATTGCTGGTCAGTTCTATATTTGGGTTTGTGTGGCATGTCAGTAGGTCTCATCACAGTAACTCAGAAGAGCTTAGATGGCCATGGCTGGTATTATGGGAGTGTAGGTGAAAACCAGGCCTGTCATCAGGCCGGTGTCTCCAATATTTGCTTACATATTCAACTTAGCCTGGCATCTTTCTAATTTTTACTTCTTGGTAGAGGTTCATTCTCATTCTTGGCATGCTGGCTATCTTCGTAGATCGTGCCTGCATTCTTGTCCAAATTATTCATTTTTGTTTGTCATGCAGTCTTTAAGTATGTTGACCAAAGGTCAAACATTTTATTTGACAGAAACTAGCACGGTTTGTATGCTTGCGGTCTCGATTGAGTATGAAATGAAATGTATTTTAACAATCTCTCACAAATTTTAGTTTAGTTAAATTTGCGTCTTCTCGAGACGTATTTCAATTTGGATGTAATGCCATTTGTGTCCAAGCAAATGCCACTGAAGCTTTGTGTTGTTAGCTAGAAAGTCTGAGAGTGGTTTGCTTCTGTTAGTCAGCATGGCCTGTGAGTCCTCTTAGTCATGCCTAAAACAGCTGTTGGTTGTGTTGCTTAGCAATAAGACAGAGTTATCTGCACTCATGTGACATGTTGGTGCACTGTTGGGGTTGTCCAAAAATGTCCATGGAAACAAGGCTGTTTCTGTTTATTCATTTGGCAGACGCATATGTCTGGTAAATTGGTCATTACGTTACAGAAATGCAATTTACAGTGCAAATTCAGATTTGATACCTTTTTTGGTTCTGTTTCATTCTGTCTCTTTTTTCTGCATTCTGAGACTTCCTTCATTGATATTTTGGGGGTGTGTAGTGTAGTGCTGTGACTGCCTGCATTTAATATTTAAGTCACATACAAGTGTTCATATAGTTTCAGCTGGTCACAATGTTTTAGTTATAGACTGTTTGTGGGAGAGTGACCTGAATCTGATCTCAGTCTGAAAATGTGTTGTTTGTATGTTGTTGCATTATAGAACCAACCCATGTTTGTCTTTCTGCTTTAAGAAGTTATAGATGCTCATCTCCAAAACAACCAGATGTCTGAAGAGAACAGTCTGGACAGCCCAGAGAGACTGAAAGGTGAGGTCCTGCTGTGGCGGTGTTTTTCGAAAGCTATGAGCACTCACATCAGTGGAAACTGCACAAAAGGCGTGTTTTGCTACCCAAAACTGTTTTCAGCAGAATGCTTCGGTCGTTTGGTTCAGATCACATCCTTATATAAACCTACGAGAGCTCATTAAAGTCTCCCTGCTGGATTGGCAGGAAATTGGTTAACTGCGCTGGACTTGTTCAGGCCTTCAGGGCGTTGTGTATTTATAAATCTGTTTCCTGCCTAATCCCCGCACCTCTTTCTGTTTGAAGACTGAGCGATGCTTTAAACCTCCAGCATCGGCTCATAGGTGTCATTCAGGTGGTTTTAAATCTGCATGTTAGGGAAGGCATTCCCCTTCAGTGGCCACTGGGAGGATTTAACACGTTGGTAAACCCAGCCACTTTTGTAGGTTGCATCAACTCTGCATGCTGTAGTCTGGTTGGCGTGTTTCAATCGTTGTAACCGTAGTTTCTTTCTACAGCTAAACTTATTGATGATGTGCATCACCAGAATGTCATGGATGAAAATAAGCTTGTGAAAGGTTTGCTTTTGCACGTTTGTCCTACTGCGCATGCGTCTGGTATGGCGACTGCTACTGTGAATTCATTTGGTTTGGGTTTGCTGGGCATTTGAACCACGCGACTGATTGCCCTAACGTGCTGCCGCTGCATGCAAGCCGGTGACCAGTCTATGGGCGTTAGTGCACGCCAGCAGAATTCTTGAGTGTAAACCAGTGGGGTGCAGAAATAAGGACTGTGGCCTTTTTATTGACTCCAGATTTGTAGTTGCTTTCAAAGACGTCACAACCCAAGTCCCACTGTGTAATTATAATAGAAACTATTATGCATTGCTATTTAGTGTATTCTTTTCGTGAACAGTGCATTTGTGCGTGTGTGTGTGTGTGTGTGTGTGTGTGTGTGTCTGTGTGTGTGTGTGTGTGTGTTCCCTGTTCTGAGTGTCTGTGTCACAGTGTCTGGCATGTCCTGATTCCAGAACCACCCGCTCAGACTCTGGACTGCCCGTTCCCAACATGGGACATTTCCTACGCAGTTTCTGATTGGCTGCAGCGTTTAATGCGCCCTTTGTTGTGAGCCACAAGGCTCAACTGTGTCCCTCCAGCTCCACGGTTTACAGTGATGAGGGAAAGAAGGGATGTGCTTATAGAGGGGCGGCTGTGTTTCTGTTTTCTACCTCAGCGCTGGGGGATTTAGCCAAGTGCCATTCAAAGTGATTGGGACTAGTACTGCCTCGTTGCCATTTAGAGGCACTTAATCTACCTGCAGAGATCAGATTTTTCCTGTACAGTCACTTTGTGGGGTTTTTTTTGGAGCTCTCTCTTTCTCTCTGTCCCTCTCTTTCTCTATCTCTTGCTTGCTCTCTTTCTCCATCCCTCTCTCTCTTTCTCTCTTGCTTGCTCTCTCTCTCTGGTTCTCTTTCTCTCTTTCTCTCTCTGGCTCTCTCTCTCTCTCTCTCTGTCTCTTTTGCTTGCTCTCTCTTTCTCTCTCTCTGGCTCTCTCACTCTCGCCCCTTCCCTCTCTCCCCCCGCTCCACTCTGCCCATGGCAGTCCCTGGCACGGCAGTACCAGCTGGCCCTGCCCTCCTTTGTATGGATTAAAGGCACAGATTACAGGTGCTGGAAGCTCTCCACTGGCCTGCCAGCTGCTCAGCTGCCCTGTGCAGGACAGAGCGGGGCAGGACAGGGCAGGACAGGGCAGGACAGGGCAGGACAGGGCGGGACAGTGAGCAGGACAGAGCGGGACAGTGAGCAGGACAGAGCGGGACAGGGCGGGACAGACTGCAGGACAGAGCGGGACAGTGAGCAGGACAGAGCGGGACAGGGCGAGACAGACTGCAGGACAGAGCGGGACAGTGAGCAGGACAGAGCGGGACAGGGCGAGACAGACTGCAGGACAGAGCGGGACAGGGCGGGACAGTGAGCAGGACAGAGCGGGACAGGGCGGGACAGACTGCAGGACAGAGCGGGACAGTGAGCAGGACAGTGGGGCTCCAGCAGGGCGCTCGCCCCTTTTAGAAACACTGATCAATCAGTGCTATTCCAGGCCCTCCCTGTGATTACTGCTGTTTCAGATGCTCGTGTGACACTGACTGACCGAGGCGAAATAGAACCTCTGTTGTGGAAGTGTGTGTGTTTGTGTGTGTGTGTGTGTGAGAGAGAGAGAGAGATTGTGAAAGAGCGCATTGGTGGGTGTGTGCGTATGCAGAAGTGTGTGTTAGAACTTTGTAATTGTTGTGTGGACATTGACATTGAGCATTTAAAAAAATTAGGGCTCTTTGTTGTCATGCTTAAGTGTGGTCTCAAATAGAGAATGGAAAAAAGTTTTGAATGTGTGCTTGTGTTTGTATGTGTGAAAGTGTGTGTGCGCCAGCCTGTGTTAGCTTGTAACTGTAAACAGTTCTCCCTGTTGCTCCCTGTGATGACAGATCTGGTGTGAGAAAAATGAGCAGTTTGCTTTAAAATGCCCATAAGCCGGGCTGAGCTGTCTGCATGAGCCAGCGATAAGGGACAGACCAGCCCTGTGCCCTGGGGTTAAAACAATGCCTGCCACTTTGCCCCCTTCGTCCAGCCCCCCACCCCAGAGCAGCAACCATTGTTCCATTTATAAATAACAGGGTTTTTTCACACGGGCGTCTAACTGGCCACAGGCAGGACCGCAGAGATCCCTGAACAAAAGCCCAACTATTTTAGCATGCAACCGTATCCCCCTCTGGAAGCTCCAGTCGGATATATGACCATGTGTGGTGAATAGGAGGAACTTGGAACAAGCAGGGAGAGACCATCTCTGACGACTACAAAACAAATTATTTTATAAAATCACGACGAAAACTATCGGCGGGAAATTAGATGTCCGTAAAAACTGAGTTATATTTTTTTTACTGGTTGTTAAATTGAAAAATTTCTTGTCAGTTGTCGTTCTGTTCATGTTACGTTTGTTGCCCCCCCCTCCCGTATTGAAAGTGGTATCTCCCGTCTCCCCTCAGAAAATCAGATAGATGCTAAAGAGTCGGATATGTCAGACACACTGAGCCCCAGCAAGGACAAAAGCAGTGACGACACTTCAGGTAAAGCTCTCGCTGCTCCTCTGTCCGCGCACACACACGTCAGTTCTGCGTCACAATGCCGTCCTTCTGTTGCGTGTTATTTTGACCTAAATCGCTTCTGTGCCTTAAGTGAATTTGGGTGAATTTCCTCTTGTTTTGTAGTTCAGTTTCAAAATGTATCCTGAGAATAGCTAGATTAATTTATCTTAGTGACTTTTGTTTTCTTTTGTATGTTCTTTTTTTATTAATTGTTGTCTGTCAGTCAGTAATGTGTTTTATTTAATGCTCAGTAATGTTGTTTTTCTAATTGTCAGTGATGTGTTTTTAATTGTAAGTACGCACACTGTTTGTGTTTGAGTGCAGCTCTCCCTGTGAGGGCCAGTTGAAGGGATTGCTCGCAGTGATAAATGTGCATTGATGTTTTCCAGTGGCCTGTGTTGTGTGTGTGTGTGTGTGTGTGTGTGTGTGTCCTAACCCGTCCCTGTCCCTCTTCACCCCTCTCTCTACAGACGGCCAGATGGATGAGCAGGAGCTGAATGAGCCTCTCAACAAGGTCGCGACGCTCAAAGGTAAATTCAGCATCGCTGCTGCTGCTGCTTTCGGACGGGACGGCGGCGCCGCTGACCGCTGCTTGTTCCGCAGTGAGAAGTGAAGTCACGCCGCGGGCGGCTCGGACTTAGCGGTGCAAGGCGGGGGCGGCGGTGATGGCAGGCAGGAATGCTGGGACGTTTCAGCGAGCGCTCCGAAGGCGCGGTGCGGGCAGCCGGCTCGGAGGTTCTGGCGTGACCATATATGGTATGGCGCACGGGCAGACTCCAGGGCTCCCGGAGAGGTTTTTCGGCAGGCGCGGTGCGCCGTGTCACAGCTGCATCCCAAAACCACCGCGTGCCCCTCTCCCCCACCACGTCCCACCGCGCGGAAAGTGGGCCAGGGGGACACGCTGCTCCCAGAATTCCAACAAATTCCGGAGCAGCTGGCCTGTAAACCCTGAGGCCGGCTCTCGGCCTGACCCCCTCTGGGGGGGGGATTCTGGGGGTTCGCAGGAGAGTGACTCAGCATCACTCTTCCAGGTTTTAGCAGGTCACTTTTTATGCCTTTTGTCTTTTTTGTCCGCCCCCTTTTTTTGGTTTTTCAGTCTCCTCTTCCCATTCGTGTGCCACTGTGACTGTGGTTTAAGTCTTGTGTGCTTGTGGCTCAATTCAGACAGGTTCCCTTTTAGAAAATAATTTTAAAAACCCAGCCGTGTGGAGTCTGATCCCTTTGTGGTGAAAGGCAAAAAAAAAAAAACCTCAAGATAATGCCTGTGGCTGTCCTTGATTGGCGGACGGAGGCTGTCAGTCGTCTGTCTGACGGATGTGGGCGGGGTGGGTTACTCATAAAAATAAAAAGACCCTGGCTTTATCTCTGCAGACACTTGACACACAGCAGGAGCACAGGCTCGTTCTCCCGACTGGACAGTTAGTTAGGGTTGAGTGTGCTGAGTGCAGTGGGATTAATGATCAAACCCAGCTAATCCCCGGTTAGCGGCAGGGCTGTGTGCTTCGGTAACGGTGAGCGCTAAGGGTCTGTGCAGGTCTAGGTCCTGCTGCTCCTCCTCAGAATTCTGGGCCAGAATTAGGCCCCTCCCACTCAGCACACTTATTAGGGCATGTTTGCCCGAACCAAAATACCTCCAGCCCCCACGAGGCTGTGGGAGTGGCCTGCCTGATGGAATGTAGATCTGCGGGGCTGCGCGGCCAGCCAGCCCTGCCCTACTTAAGGCATTCTCATCTGCGTGCTGTCTCCTGCTTTGTGCTTTCACTAATGGGAGATTGCTGCGCCCTCGTTAGTACTGTGTGCGGTGGCAGTGCACTGTGGGCAGGCAGGCTGTCGTGGGACAATCTCACGCCATGTTCATGACTCAGCAGAGCGTTGTCACTGGACACGGGGGCCGGAGTTTGCCCCCTGTCACCCTGCTCCCCACCTGTTTTGCCCCAGTGGCACACAGATCGAGTTCCTGATCCGTCACAGCTGTTGGGCAGCTCGTAAAAGGCGTGAGGGCTAGCTGACCTGCACGGCTCCTGTCGGCCGCTGCCTGTGTCTAAATGTTTATTTATGAGTGAAGAGGGTGGAATGACCTGGGCTGGCTGTGCTGCTGATGCTGCGGCTGGGGAGGAGCTGCAGGCCACAGGCCCCTCCCGTGAAGTGCAGAGGGGGAGGAGCCACAGGCCCCAGCCAGGGTGCAGCGGAGCTGGTTAATCCTGGGGAGGAAGTGCTCTTCACTTTGCCCTCTGTCTGCCATGAAACACCCTCAGAACATGGAGTCACTCCAAGACCCTGACAGCCAGAGCATTAGCAGCACTTCAGTCTGCTCAGCTTTGACCCTTCGAGGCATTCAGTGTGCGTGTGTGCGCGTGTGTGTGCGCGTGTGTGCGCGCGCGTGTGTGTGCGCGTGTGTGTGCGTGTGCGTGTGTGTGTGTGCGCGTGTGTGTGTGCGCGCGCGTGTGTGTGCGCGTGTGCGTGTGCGTGCGTTCATCTCTGATACAGTGGAGTTACTCTGTGGCTCTGGTGTGTGTCTGATGAGGGCTTTCATATAGAGCCGCTGGATGTTAGATTGTATTCGTAATGATTCTGTTATTGTGACATTCTTATCAGTTCCCCTGCCCGTTTCCTCATACTCCATTCCACACTGGCTCCCAAACCATTTCCTCTCCTGTTCCTAAAGATTGCAAATGGCTTACTTTAGGTTAATTATTTGGACATACTCTAGGCATAATGACAGTCTGTCACCACACCCCCCCACCCCCCCGACCCCCCAGTAGTCATTCGTCTATTAACATGAAAGGGAATATGGGATCCCATGGCAATCATGAGCATTAGTTTAATGAAGGCAGGTGGCCATTTTGTTTCTGGAATAGATGACATGGTCATCTGTGAAGAGTTAGCTATACGAGGTGCCTTCCTCCGACCCCCCGTTTCCACTTTTCTGCTTGTTGGCATGGTGTGCTGTGCAGCTGGATTGGAAAGGTACTGGGTGAGATTCTGAGAGGCAGCTGCAGTCTGTGTCACTGCAGTCTCAGCAGTGGTTAGTCAGCTCCTGTGCCCCAGCGCAGTTTCCATATTACAGCCCTGCTTGGAAGGTTAGCAAATTGCGACCGTTCAAGTTCGCCAGGAGGGAAATGTGTCTCGTGTGAGGCCTTTTTATTTTATTTGGCTTGTTCTGTGTAGCCACCACAGACTATGCTCATTATGGATGTCATTCAAGCATGGAGTGCCTTTCAAGCTAGTCGTTGCTTTTGTGTGTTGCGGAGTGTTTAGATCTGTCACTAGAGGGCGCCGCTCAACTGGTTTTATTCATTCAGGCTGACCCAAGCGCAAGTAATGATATCAAGCGCTTGTTGTTTTTTATTAATGTCTTTTATATGTTAGTGGGTTAGATTTATTCCGGCTGGCTTGTGGCCTGCCAGTTGTGACAAGCTGTGGATTTTATAAGGGATCCCTGTTCTTTTTATTACATGACTATTTTGTTCTTTTATTTGGTGGCCAGTAACAACACATGGCAGACAGGACAGCCTCGCAAAAGAGATATTAATCTCAGTGGGACTTCCCTGCTGAAATAATCTCATCCGCATTCGCTAGGTCCTGAAAGACCCGCCCCTTATTCTGACAGGCAGGGAAGGCCGGCCCCCAGGAGCCCGCCCCCTCCCCGTCTCAACGGAGCGGCCATAAATGAGATTCTGCAAAGAGCTCAGCCAGCTAAATCTGCTCCTTTCATCCCGCCGATGGCAGAACATCAGAGGTGTTGGTTTTGTGGGGAGCAGAGAGGGGGGTTCCTGCTTCAGCATACAGGCCAGCGCTGTCCCTCAGTCTCCGTCTGACATCGCAGGAGAGCGAGTGAGCTGTAAGCTGCATATGACATCAGAGGCGCATGACATCAGCCTTAGGTTCTGCGGTCTGCCCGGAGCGGTTAGAGTTTCTGGACTTTCGTAAGCGCAGCAGGATTCCTGAAACCACATGAACGTACAGCACTGGCCTCCTGCCCCTTACCCACTGCAGGCCCGGAGCAGGCCGAGCTCAGGGCCCAGCTGGGGCTCTGTGTGTAAGTGACTGCCTTGGCTCTAGGAGCGCTACCAGCGAGCTCCAGTAATCCCGCTGCCTGTCCCTGCGTGTTTAACGCCTGGTTTGGGCTCCATTTGGCCCGGCCTGCCTGCTGTCGATTTTTGAAGTTGCTCACGGTACTTTCCGTTTTCCAAAAAAAATATTTTTGGTCGCAGCGAATGAAAGCGCATTGGTGACCCCCCACCGTTTAACGCAGTAGACGAGTTTAAAATGATCAAAGCCCCCCCCCCCCACACCTGGGCTCTGTGGCCCTGTTTCCCCCCCCGCCCCCAGCTTCAGCGTGGGGCGGGTTTAAACGTGCCCCTCGCCCTTAAACAGGGGCAGGCCAGTGTGTTGGCGTTTGCACTTTGTGTGTGAACGAGGGTGTGGGGAATGTTGAATAGGTTCCACTTCCTCTTTGTCTGGGGAGATTACGCATTGTTTGCCTGTTAGTCACCAGCGCCTGGCATTTCTGCGCTGTGATCCTTTTCAGCTTCAGCCATATATGTAAATGTTAGAGGTGGTAATGAGCTCAGGGTCTGATTATGACTCTCCTCCCATGAAAGGAAACATTCGGCTTCAGACCGTGGCCTGCGGGTGACCACAACACTGCTGAGTCTGAGTCTAATATGGCTACACGCACTCACACACACACAGACACACATAGACACACACACACATACAGACACGCACACAAGCACAGTCTGACACACGCACACACACACATACAGACACGCACACAAGCACAATCTCACACACACGCACTCACACACACGTACACACATATACAGACAGGCACAGTCTCACACACACACACACACACAAGCACAATCTCACACACACACACACACACACACATACATACATCCTCTCATACACACACACACACACCCGTGGACCACCTGGTCACCTCACTCAGTGAAGGCTTTATGGCATGTTTAGTGGCACACGCGTTAACACAGTTTAGCTCTTCGCACAGGGCTTTATTGGGCTGGAGAGCGTTGGAGTAAATGAGCAGTTTGACCTGGGTCTGTGCCCCGCCCCGCTGTTTAACTTGGCCCCGGTAGCGCCTGCAGCCCCAGGCTGCCAGGGGGACATAACCCACGCTCGGGTTAGCGTCCCTGTGATAGCAGCCAGCAGGCAGCGCTCCCTCAGGTGTGTCTGTGTGTCTCTGCAGGGCAGTGGCTACGCAGCTCTGCAGGATTTATGCTTGTGAAAGGCAGTTCTGTGCTTGTGGGTTTATCTGTTGTGCCCTGAAAAATTCTTGTGGTCTGTTTTGGGCTTGACAGAAATGTTCGTTCTGCTCTTGCAGAGTGTCTGTTTATTTATCCATTTGGTGCGGTGCCCGTCCTTCCACAAAGGCTTTAGTCTTTACATCATCAGTGTATTTATCCATCCGCTGCTCTTTTGAATCGTCTTCCGCACAGTGCTTTTAGACTGGAGGAAAAGTATGTGCACACGCATGCACATAAACACACACGCACACATGCACGCACGCACGTACACACACACATGCACACACACACGCGCGCGCACACACACGCACAAACACAAACACACACACGCATGTACACACGGACACACACATGCACCTTTGCATGCGCGCACACACACACACAGTGATGCCGGTAGTATTGACTGTGTGTGTGCTGTCTCACGCAGTGTGGTGATGGTGTAACCCTGTGCTGTGTTGATGTACGGTCTGCGGCGCGTTGGGCTCTGACTCTCTGACTCCGTGTCTGACGCCACGCCTGGCCTTCCTCCCGCAGACGAGCTGCGGCGGGCCGACCTGGAGCCCGGCGACACGGATCACATGATCCAACACCTCCGCACCGAGCTGCTGGAAGCCCAGGAGCTGGCCAACACCGGCAAGCAGAAATGCCTGGAGCTGCAAGGTACCGACCGCAGGGCTCTCTTCAATGCTCCAGTCTCAGCACTGATCTGAGTGATGTGGGGATGAGTATTGTGTGCTGGGGGTGAGTGAGTGATGTGGGGATGAGTATTGTGTGCTGGGGGTGAGTGAGTGATGTGGGGTTGAGTATTGTGTGCTGGGGGTGAGTGAGTGATGTGGGGATGAGTATTGTGTGCTGGGGTGAGTGAGTGATGTGGGGATGAGTAGGTGTATGATGGGGGTGAGTTTGTGCACGTGTACGGGGGGGCTCTGATGTTTTTCTCCTTTGACAGCTCTGCTGGAGGAGGAGAGGAGGACTAACAAACAGCAGACTGAGGACTCTGCCAAACAGATCCAGTTTCTTCAGGGTTAGTGTGGGACGTTCTCTCTAGACATTCTGTCTATCTCTCTATCTCTGTACCTCTCTACCCCTCTCACAGATTCATTCAGTTTAGAATGCCTTACTGGCATGGCATGGAAATACTGCCAAGTTGTAGAGACAGAAACAGCATTCTTGTCTTATTTAGTTATTACGTCCTATGTTCTGGGAAGGGGTGGGATTTTGAGCATTTACGGAGGGGTTTGTGGGCTTTGAGGGATGTACACATGAAATGTGTTTGTCTCTTTTTTAGGATATAAACAATGACAAAAAACTCTAGCTCAGGTGTCCCTTGTCCACCTCTGCTCTGCACTACATGCAGGAGCAGTGTGTGTAGGCTGTGCTTATCACAGCTGATCTAGTGAGCGTCTGTTTAGCCATAGAAATATAGAGCAGGAGGTGTGTTCCTGTAACGCTGCCCCCCCCGTCTGCGCAGCCCAGCTGCAGAAGCTGCACGTGGACATGGAGGAGCTGCGGGAGCAGAGGGAGAGCTCCATCTCCAGCACGCGGGAGGAGCTGTACAGCGCCCAGGAGGAGGTGCTGATGCTGCGCCACGTCATGGAGACGGCCACCGCCGAGCGCGAGCGCGACATCGCCGCCCTCAAGGCCGACCTGGACGCCGTCACCGCCGAGCTGGAGAAGTGGCGCCAGGCGGCCGCCAAGTACGAGCTGGAGATCAGCACCCTGCAGGCCAGCTTCCAGCAGCACAGCCAGCACAGGGAGAAGGCTGCCCAGCTGCAAGGTACGGCACTGCTCACTGCAGAACTCCCTGTGCACTGCAGAACTCACTGCACTGCTGAACTCGCTGTGCACTGCAGAACTTCCTGTGCACTGCAGAACTCTCTGTGCACTGCAGAACTCTCTGTGCACTGCAGAACTCCCTGTGCACTGCAGAACTCCCTGTGCACTGCAGAACTCCCTGTGCACTGCAGAACTCTCTGTGCACTGCAGAACTCTCTGTGCACTGCAGAACTCTGTACACTGCAGAACTCTCTGTGCACTGCAGAACTCACTGTGCACTGCAGAACTCACTGTGCACTGCAGAACTCTCTGTGCACTGCAGAACTCTCTGTGCACTGCAGCACTGGAATTGCTAGTGCTCTAGAATTGAGAATAACCACTAAGTGCCAATACTGACTGCTTGATGGTTGTAGTCTGTGCAAACTGTTTGCCTTCACTGCCTGGTGTGAGGTCTTTAACACAGAGGTGCACAGACAGCGCAGAGCCAGTATTGGATTTCACACCACAACCTGCTCTTCATTTAATTAACTTAACTCATTTATTTGATCTGAAATGTTTTGCAAGTGCTTGGGTGGACATTTTACAGTGGGTCACTATAGGAGTGAACCAGCATTGCATTCTACTTTCTGTTTAGAACGTAGACCAGACTAACTAGCTCTGGTAGAAGCACACAGCAGAATTGACCCCAGCACAGGACCCCTGCTTTTAGCACTGGAGAGTGAGTCTCAGTGTGGTTCGGTCAGGCAGGCTGAGAGCAGGAGTGAGCTGAGGCTGTGTTTAGTCTGGCTGCCCCGGGGCTGGGGCCAGCAGGATGTGATCCCCGCGCTGGGCCGTTAACGCGGGCTGTCAGCAGGAGATCACTCCTCCACCGCGCCGCGGCTCAGGAGCCAGGGCGCGGGCCAGAGCGTGGGCCAGAGCGCGGGCCAGGGGCCAGAGCGTGGGCCAGAGCGCGGGCCAGGGGCCAGAGCGCGGGCCAGGGGCCAGAGCGCGGGCCAGGGGCCAGAGCGCGGGCCAGGGGCCAGAGCGCGGGCCAGGGGCCAGAGCGTGGGCCAGGGGCCAGAGCGCGGGCCGGGCCTGCGGGGCCTCCAGACGCCTGGCACGCCTCGGCCACAGTGCACAGGGGGGCGTAAATCCAGCAGGGTTACGACTACTGCGCTCCTCAAGACCTCCGTCTCATCACCCCGCCCTGATTTACTCTCCTCACACACAGCCAGACCCACAGTGTCAGTGCTCTCTTCACTTGGGTCCAGCTATATTGAAACTGAAGTTGTATCATGGCAGTAGAGGAGGTTTTCTGTCCCTCTTTAGTCTCCTTTGAGATGTTTTAGCTTTTTCCTGGAAAAGCAGTTGTGTTCCTGATAACCAGTGGTGTGTGTTTTGATGAGGTGGAACTCGGCCAATGGTATCACTGAATCCAGAGTCTTCCTCTCTGGAATTTGTAGCATTGTACGTATCCCTCTACTCCTCCATTCCTTCCTGTCTATCACAGAAAATGATGGGTGAGAGAGGATCTGAGCAAGTGCTGGATAATTTTTCTGATGCAGCTGATGGATTAAATAAATTAATCTTAATGCAGTCCGTGTGTTTGAAATAATTCTGTAGGTTTTTTAAAGCTGTAGTTGCACATGAAGTCACTGCATCTTATCACATCACAGGCGGCTTGTGCAGCCATCCTGTGGGGCTAAATAAGTGAAATGCAGGTTAAGTGTTCCCCAGATTGCATGTTGGGGAAACGCTTTTGTGTGATGTTCTCCGCGGAGCCTGTTCAGACTGGGGCTTTGCCCACGTGTGTGTGTGTGTGTGTGCGTCCGTCTGCGCAGACGAGCTGGACCGGCTGCAGAAGGACTGCTCCAGCCTGCAGAGGGAATGCACAGCCCTGCGCTCTGAGAAGGTGGCTCTCCTGGAGAAGCTGCAGAAGCTCGAGGTTGAGCTGGACAGGTGAGTGGAGGAGGAGCCAATCTGCCAATCACTCTCGAGCTCCCCAGCTCTTCCCCCAGGACACTGTGAGAATGAACCCCACGGCGGTTGCCTCTACACACAGAGGGCACCCTGGTTAGCGATCTCAATGTCGTCTTACCAACGTGACCCCAACATGTTTTATTTTCCTCTGATACGACTTTGTTTCTATGCCACCTTCGCTGCACCAAACAGATTTGAATGAAATGAAATGGGAAGTAGCGCGGAGTCATCACTTGCCTGATCATGCGAGCGACCGAGCAGTCTCGGCTCTGCCACACCTGGTTTTGCTCCGGGCAGCTACTGCTGAACCCTGGAATACAGCCCGAGGTCTCCCCCGTCATTTTCCCAGCCTTATTTATTATGAGCTGAAGAGTGAGACTGATCCTGGATCAGCGCTCCTGCTCTGAGACGCTCACAGTCCCAGGTTCCCTCCCGTCCGGCCCGCTCCTGTGAAATGCAGGCTCAGACCGCGGAGGACCTCCTGATGGCTGGAAGGGGCGGGTTTAGGGAGGTGTGAAACATGAGGGCTGAGACTCTGAGCTCCTGGAGGTGAGGGCTGAGACTCTGAGCTCCTGGAGGTGAGGGCTGAGACTCTGAGCTCCTGGAGGTGAGGGCTGGCACTTTTATGCGGCTATTTATGTTTGTGCCTTTCTCTGTTCCCTCCTCCTGGACTTCAGCTGGGTTCTGATTGGGCAGTAAGTGTTACGGCTCCTGTGAGTCCTGCCCCTCAGGTGAACTCACCGCACTCCCCTTTCATCAGTTCTGAGGTGCTGTTAATCTCCCTGCTCTGTCCTGGGAGGGGTTTTTTGTTTTGTTTTTGCGAGCACTTTTTTGTATGAAGCAGAGCGCAAATCAATCCCGTCCCTCAGCCTCCCTCAGGCCGCACGTCCGGAGTGATTCATCTGCAGGGCTGCAGCCTCACTTTCCACACGGCCCACCCACTCATTACAACAAAATAAACCTGAGAAAGCAGAGGAACCTGGGCTGTGCTTCAGCACAGATTGATCTCTGCCACTTCACCCCCTCTGTCAGCGGGTTTGAATAGAGTGGGGCTTTGTATTTCTGTGACCTCTACTGGAATCTTTGGTAATTGTGGCTCTGTGTGAGTGGCCCGCTCTGTGATTGGCCGCCTCCTCTTGCGGCGCCCCAACATTGCCCTCATTGTTCGGCCCTGTAGGACTTCACCTGCGGGACCAAGGGCAGACGAGTGTCAGCTTCCACCCCCCTGCGCCGCGGTGCTGTATCTGAGCTCACTGAGCCTCTTTGTTCTCTAACCCTGCCGGGCTCCTGGTGGCGCTGCGGCGGGGAGCGATGCTTCAGCTTTCTCTTGGGTCCCCCGCAGCTCCCGGGAGCAGAGCGCCTTCCTCAGCAGCAGCCTCAACGCCCTGGAGAAGTCACAGGGAGCCCTGGAGACCAAGCTGGGCTCCATGCAGGACCAGCACATGCAGGACGCCGGCAAGCTCCAGACCCAGCTGGCCCAGGCCGACAGCCGGACCAAGAGCCTGCAGAAGGAGGTCAGTGCCCCGCCCCGCCCCGCCCTACCAGCCTGTGCCAGCCCCTGCCCCGCTCTACTAGCCCTGCCCTTCTCCGCCCCGCCCAGTTCCGCCCCACCCCACCCTGCTAGCCCCTGCCCCTGCCCCACCCCTCTCCTCCCCCAGGCTGGAGGCCACTGCTGGGCTCCCTTCAGGACATGCACTGGAATCCACATTGTTAAATTCCCATAATGTTCCATAATGAATTATTTCCCTGGTAATAATTTACCAGGGAATTCAACTGCAATTAATTTCCTGACTGAATGAAAAGCAGATCCCTCACACAAGGCCACCTCTGTGATCAGAGGGAGGCTTTTATTCGCATTTTTTGATATCTTTATGATTCGTAGTATGTGATTGAGCTTGCTTTCCTGAATCCACCTGCATGTATCTGTGTACACACACCTGTGTTTACCTGTACCTGTGTGTGTACGCTTGTGTGTGCACAGACCTGCGTGTACCTGTACCTGTGTGTGGTGTGTGTTGTGATGGCCCTCCTCTCTCTGCAGTATGAAGAGACCCAGTCGCTGCTGTCGGACCTGAGGGAGAGGTATGAGCGCACAGAGCAGGAGAAACGCTCCATCAACGATGAGCTGGAGCAGTGCAAGCTCGACCTGAAGCTACTGCAGGAGAAGGGAGGCAATGTGAGTATCTGTGTGTGTGTGTGTGTGTATCTGTGTGTGCGCGCGTGTGAGCACTGGTACAGAGAGGGGGTATGAGTGTACCCGTGTGTGTGCACAGGTATAGAGAGGGGGTGAGTGTACCTCTGTGTGTGAGCACAGGTACCTGTGTGTGTGCATGAGCGCAGGTACAGAGGGGGTGATGACCTGTGTGTGTGTGTGTGAGAGTGTGAGCACAGGTACGTGTGTGTGTGTGTGTGTGTGTGTGTGTGAGCACAGGTACCTGTGTGTGTGTGTGTGTGTGTGTGTTTGTGAGCACCTGCACAGAGAGGATATTGATTGCTGATATTAAGGCACAAACAAAAAGCAGCAGTCTGCAGCTCTCCAGGACCGGGAGTGAAGATGACTGTATGCAGTGCAGTGCAGTGCAGCTCATTGCACAGTGTGGACTTTGATGGATCGGGTTGGAAGGTTTTGCCTTCAGTGGCAGGAGATATGGATGATTCAGTGTTGAAAACATGGAGCTGAGTGATCTGGTGTGTGTATAGCAGGACTGTCCAGTCTTATCTGAAAAAGGCCATATGCAAGGGCAGGTTTTTGTGCTAGCCAAGCAGTAAGACACCAATTCAACTAATTAAGAAATCATGGTCTACAAATAAGATCTTCATGTGGAATCAAGTGTCTTAATGCTGGGCTAAAACAAAAACCTGCACCGGCATCAACCCTTAAGACTGCAGACCCCAGGTCTGTCATATCTGTGGCTGCTGCTAGCCTGCAGTGATACAGAAGTATCGCTCTCTGCCTGAGGTCACTGATCATGGGAAAGTGCACAGCGCAGCAATGAATGACCTGCTGATGTTTTTATTTATTTATTTATTTATTTAGTGGTGTTTATTCTCCCCACCTACATCAGCACAATATGAATGCGCTCAGCAGTATCCCAGAATGCAGTGCAGAGGGGTAGCAGGGCCCTCTCTTGCTTCAGTGCGGAAGAATGAATGAAAAGCAGAGCAGGCAGAGGCGGATCAGGCATGGCTTCATGGATCAGACGTCATTTAGAGAGCGCAGGCTCTGCCATGTGTTCCTCAGCCCATTCACTGCTGAGAAGCGCCCTGGGGCAGCCAGTGATACAGCGTTTGAGCCGTGGTGTAGTGTGTGTGTGTGTGTGTGAGAGAGAGAGAGAGAGGACGGCTCCTCCTGCTGTAGGGGTTTTTCTTGTGCCTGAGGATGCTGGCTCCTTTGGCTTGGCACCATTTTGTTTCCTTTGGTTTTATTTTTGGAGTGATGCTTTTACCAGGATACCAACTCTGCCCATCTTGTTCAGCTGGTGCACAGCAGCTGCAGAGTTTCACTGTTTCCAGTGGCTCCTGGCTCCCCTACATCTGCTGTGTGTGTGTGTGTGTGCGTATATGTGCGTGCGCGTGTGCATGTGTGCCTGTGAAAGTGACAGTATGACTGTGCGTGTGTGTGTCAGTTTCTCCTTGGGCGACCTTCACACGGCCATTCTGAACACGCCTCCTGTGTGTGGCCCTCACGCAGCCCCGCTCCCACACTAACGGTCACTCCACCCCCCCGGATATAGCCCACACACCTGGGCTGAATCAAAATAATAAAACGGACAACCAAAATTTCTGCTTTTGATGTGCCGAGACCAGCTGCACTTCTCTGAGAGCAGGGGGACTAGATAGTTCTTTAATGAGTCCTTCTTTTAATTCAGTCTGTTTTCCTCCCTCTTCCTTTCTGACTAGTGTTGTGTGTTTTTTTTTTTTACGCCCAGGCTTTTAGATGTTCAGAAGTGTTTGTTGCTTAGACATCCCAACAGTGTTCTGTATATGTGTTGTGTAAATCCTGACAAGTTCCCCCACCCCCCACCTCCCCCCTCTAGGTCCTGTAAAAGACCCTTTCTGTTAATTTGCCCACCTCACCCACCCCCCTAAAGATCCGTTTTTGTTGACTAGTCTCCAGTATTGATTGTAATATCCCTTCCCTCCTTTAGCCATCCATATTGCAGCCTACCCAAGCCATTTTCATCGGCGTTATCCTGGCTTTGCTGTATTGGTGCTTCGGGCAGTTGTGGTAGAAAGGTACACAGCGCTGCTGTCCAGTCCGTGTCTGTGCGTCTGTCACTTCTGTCATCCTCTTACCTTTGTGAAAATACAGTGCATGGCAAAAATTAAATGAAATAAAATAAAAAACTGTTGCATCTCCTTTGCCCGAAATCCCTTTTCGGCGCAAAGCAACACCGACAACCACTAATATTTCCTTTCACCAAACGTCCTTGTCACCTAACATTCGTCTGTCTTGCTTGGAATCACTGATGTGTGAGTATCCCTTTTGCGTTTGTGGTTTGTTCTTTATCCGTTCGAAAAGCTTTATTCATTTATTATTTATAATGGTTTTTTTTTGCTCCTTTACATATCCTTTTACCATTTTAATTGATATGAAACGCGGCTTCTTTTATCCTCCTCACCGGCCGAATGGAAGTCTTGTTTAATTGCTGTTTTTCCTAATCCTTTGTGTCGCTCTAGTGAGGAGGGTGACTGTGTCACTGTGCTGGTCTCTGAGCCCTCAGGCCTGGTGTAGAGGGGAGAGGCAGCCCAAGGTATGCTGCCAGACCAGGCCCGTTCTAATACCAGCCTCTCTTTCTCTCTCTCTCTCCCTCCCCTCCACCTCTGTCCTCCCTCTTTCACTCTCTCTCTCTCCCTCCCCTCCACCTCTGTCCTCCCTCTTTCACTCTCTTCCCCCTTCACTCTGTCTCTCTCCCTCCCCTCCACCTCTCTCCTCCCTCTTTCTCTCTCTTCCCCCTTCACTCTCTTTCTCTCTCTCTCTCCCCCCTCCCTCTCATTCCAGAGCGGTTGGTTGCCCTGGATGCCCGTCGTTGCCGTGGTGGTTGCCGTGACTGCGGTTGTGCTTTACCCGGGTCTGTCCAAAAACAGCACCTGATCGAGCCCCTTTCACACCCCCCCACCCACCCGACGACTCCCCTCCCCCCCCTCCACTCAGCCCAGGCTCCCGTTCCCTCACCCTCAATACCTCCTGTTCTGAAAAACACGGCTGTTTGCAAACGCAGCAGTAGGCTCCCTGCTTTAACTGTATAAAATGTAACTGTACATATTTAGAGAGGGAATAAAAGTTGTAACTTCTACTATAGATGAAATACTTTATCTGCGGTTTATTTCTTTGTTTTGTTTTTTTCTTAATCAGTTTGTTGGGAATCTTACTATTAAAGATTTTTTTCAATGGGTACCAAACTTGTTTATTTTGCTAAGTTTTAAGGTGAATTGTCTTATATGGTTTGCCATATTAGTGTAAAATGTGGTATTCCAGATATGGGTTTCAAAGCCAAATGTCTAATTATACACAGGGCACATGGGGTTAAGTGCCTACCATAGCTTCTAGATGTGTGTAAAAATTGTGTGATCCAGTCTGTTGAAGTGCCATTCATACTCCTGCACACTCCTAGATGTTTCAGAGGAACTCATCTGAGGTATCAAATGAAAAATAGTAAAGTTAAAAAAATAATAATAATAATAATAGAAAAAAACATCTCTAAATGGTCTCCGTGGTGGCTTTGTACCCTTCCATTTATTTAGTTCCGTTCTTCCTGCCGATGTCATCTCTTCTAGATCCGTCGAGCGTGTAGTTCTGGTGTGTGCGCGCAACATGTTCTTCTGTTAGTCAGCCTGTTTGTGGCCCTGTTTTTATTGCTCTCCCATCTGTGACACATCCGTTTACGACACAAACGAGTTTCTTGTGCTCTCAGTTCCAGGTGGCCATTGGTACAAGTAATAATCGCAGATTTAGGTAGGTCCCCCTGCACCTCTGACTGTAAGCCCTCCTGACACAGAGACCTTCCTGTTTGGGATGTTGGCGCAGTCTGCGGCATGCTGCACTGCACCATGGGTAAAATTAGCTACACTTTGTCAGACTGGACTTCAGTGTAAACCGGGGTTGGCTCGTCTCTGAATGTATTCTTTAAGAAAGTAATAAGCTAAGGCCTTCTATCGGGACACACCTGTGGTGGTATCACGTTGTGACTGAGGGGACAGATGCGCTCATTCGTCCTGGGGCTCCTCTTGGGGCGTGGCCCGTGCCTCCTCCTGCTCCTCCTCCTCCTCTCGCTCCTCCGTTTCCTCCTCTCCCTGGGCCCCGCGCGGGGACGGCGTGGTGGTGGCCATCCTCTCCAGCTCGTCTCTCAGCTCCTGCAGCCGCTCGGCCGTCCTGGCCCTGCTGTTCTTCAGCGTGTCCGTCTCCTTCTGCTTGGCCTCCATGTCCGTCTCGTACGCCTCCATCCAGGCCTCCAGCCTCTCCTCCAGGTCCGTCTGCACCTCCTTGAGGAAGTTCTCCACCTCCTCGTGGATGAAGCGCTCCTCGGCGATCCTCTCCTGCAGCCGCTCCACGGTGGCCTCCAGCTCCACCTCCCGGTGGACGTTGTGCTCCTGGCTCTGCTGCACCTTCAGGTGGGAGATGCCGCGCATGTAGTCCCTCTCCATGGCGGCCTTGGCCTTCATCTCCTGGAGCTGGGCACGCAGGTGTGCTGTGATCTCCTCCCGCTGGTGCACCTCCTGCGCGCGCTCCTTGCGGAGGTCGCGGAGCTGTCGCTGCAGGGCCTTGCCCCGCCTCCGGCCCTCCTCCTCCCGCTGCACGATATCCAGGTGGTTGGCCTTCTGGCGCTTCTCCTCCTCCACGGCCGCCAGCAGGCTGTCGAAGGTGCCGGCCTCCTGGAGCTCGTCCAGCATGTCCTTGATCACCAGGGCCAGGAACTGCCGGTCGTGGTCCACCTTCTCCAGGTTGTCGGGCGACAGGGGCTTGTTGTCCAGGGCGTGGCGCAGCTCCACGAGGGCCCGACGCCTCTCTCGAGCGCTCTCGGCAGGTCCGCCCTCCTCCGCCACTCGAGCCCCGCTCAGAGTCTCCCACATCTCCTTGTCCTCCTCGGAGTTCTCCTGAATGGCGGCGATGCAGGCGATGTGGCCCAGCACAGCCAGCTGGTCTGCGCAGTCCTGCAGCACCATGCTTAACCTGATCTGCTCCAGGTCCCAGACACTGTGCTGCCACCGTGTCTGCAATAGCTGATTCTCCTCTGCGTCACGTTTCTTCTCCATTTTTTTAATGGGCTCTGCCATTATCACCCTGGCTGAATGGTGGTGTCACCAACCTAGGTGGATGCACTTTTTTTTTTTCTTCCGCTCAAATGCTCCCACAGTGAGACTCAGGACACTTTATCAAGCGCTAACCCATTCAATCCCAACGTCTCCCTAGGCCCAAGATTATTTTCTTCTCCTTGCTCTCTTTTCCCGCTTCAGGTCCTGTAAATTTTCCTTTTACGTTTTTGACTTAAATATCATTAGGGTTTTTTTCGTACACTTATAAAGTTGGGTAAACTTCCCCTTTCTTACTTCAGGCGAGCATAGCCTATAATATTCTAACAATTTTTGTTGTATGTTCTGCCCTGATTTTACGAAATTATTAATCTTTTTTGTCGTACTTGTTCTGGCTACTTGTCCCAATCGTACAATGATCGATCGGTAATTTAGCGGTTTAACTCGCCAGCTTCCCACAGTTTGGATTAGTGCCAAGCTTCTTTCAAAACGGCAATTGGAACTGTGACGTCCGGAGCTACGTCACAGAGGATGATTACAATTCAGACCTCCGTCCACCAGACCTGTTGTTTTTTTTTTGGAATAAAAATAATGCTTTTCAAGCAAGTTTTTCTTAAATTCTGGGCACAAGACAATTTGTACATGTAAGATAAACGTACGGGAGTAGCATCAGTTTGAATTAAGCTAATTGAAGATGAAGTTTCCGTTATCGGCATTTTGAATATAGGCTAACCGATTGATTGTTAAACCAATTAGGCACTTTTGAGCATTTGGCATGTTAAAACGCACATAAAAGACGACGTGTACCTGGACAAGGTCATTAGGCGCTTTTCCACCATGGTTTAAGCCTAGAACGCGGAAAGGCATTCAATTCAGAAATGTCAAGAGGAATATTTAAGTGGAAACCTCCGTGTCATTCAGGCAGTTGATCTGATCGGAACATCGTTTGTTAACCTCATCAAAAAGTAATTAATCCTAATCAGAGATATCAGCTCTACCTGTCTTTCGGAGAACCCGGCTGTTCTCCTACTGTGGAATGGTCTCGTAACAGGAAACTTTAGCTGATGGTCCTCAAGACAGTTGATTACATACCACCAATACATATTTGATGAACACACTGTATTTTCCCCCTAAAAACCACTCGTGTCTGGTAGAATTAATTTTTCCCTCCTACCACTTTCAGTGAAGAAACGGTTAGTGTGTCTTCAACGCTGTTTACACCCCCCTTCGCAGTACACATGGGATGTTAAGACTCGTATGGAATAGACGGGAGCGATTAGGCAATTTTCGTTTTGGAAACGTGGTACCTTCCCGATTGTGGTGACCAGTGAGGTGTTGAAATACTGTCTGAAGGTACTGGCTGTTGTTCGTGTCTTCAAAAAAAGGAAAAACTGCAATTGGGCGTAGGATACTGCAAAACTAAGCCCAATAAATTGCGATAAATAGTAGAATATGACTTCACAGACCGTATGGTTAGCCGTTGAACCAGCTAAAGAGCAACGGTCTTGATTTAAAAAACATCAAGCACTACACTCAGTAGCTAAATACAACTGCTAGGCTATTTCTTCCCTGAGTAGACTACATTTTGAATTAAACCAAAAACTCCAGTAGGCTAATCTCGATACGAAAAACTACAGTATATGGTATGCGTTGTTAGTACATTAACTAATACACAAAAACACTACATTGCTTAGTCGTTTAAGGAATACCTCAATACGTTGTCGTAATTTAGCTAATTGTTGTAGGATGTATGAAACATAAAATTGGGTGTTACTGAATATTTTTTCTCTTATGGAAAGATTCCCTTTAAAGGGAAGTTTCCTAGAGTACGTTTCAGTTGTTCCATACACAGCTCATGTTCGTGCAGTCTTAGACCACTGTACACACAGACCCTGATTTTTCAGTACAGACCACTCCTACTCATTTCTTACCAGGCTTATCCATATTAGTGACCTGTCTGTCACCTTACATGTAACCTGAAGTTCACATAATATATATTTACCCCTCTTTATGGGGGTTGGAGGTGTTTGCTTTAAAAGCTCATTTTGGACAGATTGATTTTAATTTTTACTGGAAAAAAAATGTTAATGAAAATTAACTTAAATAATTTCTCTTATTGAAACTGGGAGTTCAGTGTGGGTCCCTGTCTGGGAAATGGATTCAAAGTTTTCAAGTGAATAGTTTGACTGAGGGGTGGTGAGATGAGCCTGCAAGAGACTGGAATAAATTAGAGAGGATGTGTCTAGTGTGGCATGTGGAGACCAACAAATAAAACTGTGTGGTGTTTACGTTTACCTTCTTTGTCTGCAGCATCATAAATAAGAGCTCCTTCAGGTCTTGGAGCAAACACTCAATTCCTCTCAGTCCTCCCTCTCACTAAGCATTGTGGCATTCAGTTAGTTTAATTTAACTTCAGTTGAAAGGCATTCCAACCCCCCCCCCACCCCCCAAACCCAACCACCTACTCTCTGTCTCTGCTCACAGAACCCTTGGTGTAGGTCGTAAGTGTAGGTATTCTCTTTCTTGCTACAGAAATCCAGTGTCACACATGCACTCATGGAGTTAGTGCTGGGGAGTCATTTCAGTCATCAGTTTGCGTGTGTGCGTCTGTCTGTGTGTGTAAAATATCCACATTATGTACACGTTGTAGACAAGTTTAAATAAAAGGAAACTGTCAATGTGGACATGAACCCACGCTCCTGTGCGTTTCTGCTGCTGGAGGACTATTGCAGAATTTTTCGGGTGGACCTCTAGTTACCGACCCTTAGACCAACCCCCTTCCAGTTTCAATCTGCACAGACCATAGAGGTTTTTCCCATTTCTATTTCTGTTTATAATTTCCTCCCCAACCCCCAATTTTTAATGTCCAGTGCAGGTTTTTTGTTTTCAGAATGGTTTTGTTCTTGTTTCTTTTCTCTTTTGAGAGGCGGATATGAATGGGGAGGCTAATCCTGGTGCATGCACTGTTAACTACTACTATCTTTACCGATTTTCAGAATTGTATTGGATTTTCCTGGTTTTCTGTCAGCGTGTTACTGTAACTGAACTGTGTGCCAGTCACACTCATCCATTCACATGTGATGACAGAGCACTTTGGCGGGAATAAACCTAATGAAATTTGGTCTGTTTTAAAGGTTTTCAAACTCAAATGAAAATGCATGTATGTTACATTCACAGTGAATCCAATGCAGACATGGAGAAAATGTTTCTCTTACTAAATATTAGCTTTGTGCGTAAGCAACACCCATCATTTTAAAACACAATTTCCGTAACCTTACAAAGAATATCAATGTCCTTTAAATTGGAATAGGGGTAGAAAAACACTTAAAGTTATTAAATAGTACTGTAGTTTAAAAGTGCAAATTAAAGTTTTGGAGCGTCATTGTATCTGTGCATCTATAAGAATTGTGCAGTGTTTGTTGATGAAATCATTAATGTGTGAAATAATGTTTCTGCACACATGCTGTTAATGGAAAAAAAGACTTAATTTTTCTTATTCCACCAATTTGTTTGCTTTGGCAAAGTTAGTCCAAGCTGTCCGTCGCTCCCACACACCCAGCCCGTCATGGAAAAGTACCATTTGTACATAGTTTTGTTTGCAAATATTGTTCTGAGATGCTAAAACTTCAGAAGGACACTTTTTTAAGTAAATAATTGTTTAAAATATATTTTGTAAAGATGGAAAGTTACAATAGTTTCTGGAGTACAGATTTAAAAAAGTATTTGCACTAACACATGTGATGTGCATGATTTTAATAAAAACAACTTTACTCTCCTGCAAGCGTCCCAGTTCATTGTGCACGTAATGAGGGTGTGGAGGGGAGGGGGAGGGGGGGTTCAGCCTGGTCCACTTGATTCATATTAGGCCCTGCCCCTCTAGATATCTTCCCATCTAGAGCAGGAGTGTCAGACTCCTGTCCTGGAGGGCTGTAGTGCCTGCTAGTCTTCTTTATGTTTGAATGTTTGGTGTAGACTGGAGTCTACACACCAAGGCCTGAATTAGCTGTTGATTGAAAGGAAACCACAAAAATCTGCAGACACTGCAGCCCTCCAGGACTTGAGTTTGACACTCCTGCTCCAGATGTTTCAGTTATGCTTTCTCCAATCAGACACTGGTACATTGCTACCATTGCATCCTCCCAGCTAAATGATTCCCTCTCCAAACCTGTTTACTGCTTATAACCTATTGGTTAGGGAACAGAGCTTTCCTTGGGATTTCCTCAAAGGAAATGAGGCTGGAGCAGATGGATTTGGGATTTCACTAAAAGCTGAGTGGTCATCTTTTGGCTGATATGATAATTTATGTGACGCACTGAAGAAGATTGCCCTGTCAAACATTCTACAATTGGAATACTTTAAACCAGGGGTAGAATACCATGGTCCTGGGGTGCCAGAGATGTTCCAATCATGTAATGCATGGGTAGGGGCATTATTGCTAAGATAACCATTAGTTTAATTGAACCATTCTTCCTGGGTTCATAAACAAATGTGCATGTATATGCATCTGCGGAAAAATACATTTTTGCTGAGGCCGTTGACTTGTTTTCCCAGGATTTGATGGGTACTTTTCAGCATTAAACACTAGGTGGCAGCCCTGAACAAAAATTGACATCTGAGTTTCTTAGAAACGAAGCCTACGTTTTCTGTTCTTTTGTGTTATTTGTGCTTGTGACCTGTCTTGACCTGCAATAATGATACACTGGCAGATTTTTTTCATAGTTATTTTTAAAGGGATCTTCTCTGTACCTTGACCTTTTTCGACAACAGAAAACAGGCCTCTCTTCCTGCAGTGACATGGGCTCATCCTTGAGGAAGGCCTGCTGCTCACTGATAATTCTGACAACATGGAAACTTGTCAGTGAGGACTTTGGGCAAAGAAAAAATAAGATATTTACAACTGCACCGGAGAAAGGAATAAGACATTGCTAGAACTTGTTATTCTTTAATTTTCAGGTGTAGAATGTTACTATCACCATCATGTCAATAAGATTACTGCAGATTACTGACATTTTTAAAAGGATTCTCTATTGCTTTCAGTAAAATTCAGGAAATGCCTTTCACATTGATTGGATATTTTGGTTAGCATGATTTACTTAGAAATTATCTTTTCAAATTCTTCCAGCATCTAAAGAATGAATGTACTTCATACAGTATGTCTCTGATCCTAGTCTGATATGGACACAAACCCGCAGCTCTTCTCTTGAGAGGTGTTTCTGAGCTCCAGGGCATTACGAGCATAGCGCCCCGAGGTGCACAGTTCATTTCAGCCAGACTGTGAGATGCAGAGCAGAGGAGGTATGACACGGCTATGACACGGCAGTGATGCGGCTGTGTGTGGGAGTCAGTGTCATCTGGAAGGTGGAAATGAGCATGACCAAGACAAAGGCATTCTTCTCTAAAGTTCTGGCTCACAAGTGCTGTACACATGTGGGTATGGGGTTTTCACACAATGTGTCACTATGATAGCTGCGACTATCAGGGTGGGGGTGAATTCAGGAGATAAAATTAAACTGAATTTATCAAAAAAACCTGGACAATCACTTTTTTGCATTTAAAATTTTCACTAAGCTGTAGCATTAAGATGTATTTATTTGTTTCACTTTTATCAACGGGAAAATAACATCTAAAGTGTAAAGTATGACATTTATAAATACAAAATCTAAGATGTGCGTTTTGTACTTAAATTTACTTCAGCACTGATTGGTCACAGCACTGATTGGTTAAAATGTAAATTAAATGTAAATTATGTGATACACATCATTTCTATATGATCAATACCAAATTATCCTTTGGGCAGTGCAACAAATGTGGTCAACATAAAAACTCATTAAATATCTCAGCTGAACAAAACAGGCTTAATACCATTGTGTTTGTTTTCTTTGGTTCTTTATATGTAATACGCTGCTAATTTTTTAAAATAATAATTTTAATTACTCAAGAATCTTTAAACAAAGACTCCCCTATCAGACATTATAGGCATTTGTTCAAATTCATCAACTGTATTTCAGTTCCTTTCGAATTCACTGATTTTAAACGGAATTGACTCCCCACAACTGCAGTGATTGCCCATCCCCAGACCAAAGCTAACAGAACATCCGGCACACGTTGTGTAAGGGATGACTGTCTGTCACACTGAGACCTGTGGCAGGTATAATCAGGCCCCGCAGAGACGGCGACAGTGTGCTGTGAGAATGAGTCAGTCCACACGGGCCGAGCCCAATCAGACATCCAGGGGAGGAGTCCAAAAACCGGCGGGAACGCATGGGCTGGGGGAGGAGTTCAGCCATAAGGGATGAGCCTGCATGACCAAATGCACTTTATCCCACACAATGTGGGTGCCCGCAGTTGTGTCATAGGCATGCTGGGAGTTAAAATAATGCAGTTTCTCCCCCCGCCCCACTCTGCCCAAGGAGAGATATAATTACCCAATACCAGGGTCTTCAGCCAACAGACCTAATTTCAGTCTTACTATTAGTAAAGGTGAGTGACATCACAGTCTATAGCGGATGTTCACTTGCGTCTCTGAACTCTTCTACACTCAATAGAACATTCTGTTAATCTGACAGAGATACCTAAAAGAGTCAAAAGAAGAAAAAAAAACAGGCTTGATCACCAAAGTAGTATCACACAATGCCACGAGCAAATGAGATATATCATAAAGGAAGTGAGTGGCTCCATCAACAAATGAAAAATATTTAAATGCATCAAATTTGCTTAAAAATGTTACAATGTATGTACTATGAACAGATGCATGTTTATTCTTTAATGGTAGAAAAATAGGAATCTTCTTTGCTCATCCAGATGCTGATTAAGGTCTAAAAATGAAATGTTTGCTGTTTGATTGCCATCTTGAGCATTATGGACTTTATAATAAATAAAATTTCTGCAGTAGCCTCCTCTTCTGATTTTTTCCATTTTACCCCAGTGTGCAGGTTTCCGCGCATATTTCTACTTGTTTGATCACATTTGACCTATGCACCTGGGTTTGTGCTTTAGATCTAAGAGGATATGGCAGAGGCACAAACTTTCTCTACACTGTTTTATTCTTTAATGGTTAACCGATAGTGAGCACACATCGTAAAAATTCCACAGATGCCTGAGGTATGAAGTAGAATGATGAAGGCAAAAAGAGATACCTGCACTAAGTTAATTCTCCAAAACAAGTCTCTATGGTGCTAACACCTGTAGGTAAGGAAGCACCACATCAATGTAAAAAGTCTGAACAAGGTAGGCAGTTGTCAGTATGTAAAATGTACTTGTTTTTTAAACACTTAATTCAAAGTGTCCAGTATTGTGGAGGTGAGTCCACTGTGTGTATGGCAGCCTATGATGAACACAAGGCCCCGCAGGCACCCGCTCTCTTTCTCTAGCTCCACCCGTGTGAATCATGCAGATCGGAGCACAGCAGCAGACGTGACCTGCAGAGGGAGGAACAGAAGCCTGCAGCAACGAACACATGTGATAACAGAGCCTGTTTATTCGGGAGGGAAAATCTAAAGACCTGTGTCAACAGGGGCGGGGTCAGACAGGTGAAGCGCAGGAAGTTTGTCTCAGTGCTGAAGGTGTGGCTCAGCGCTATAGTTGAGGTAATGTAATGGGATCCTTCTCTCTTCCTGAAGATTCTTCACATCTTTCCATAGGACTTATCATCTTAGGTTTTTCTAACCCTAACCCTAACCCTAACACTTGCTCATTTTGTAATTGTTCAGCAGACACACAACAACCAAAATTTCAGTAAACCTGGTTGATACTAGCAGGTTCTTATGATGTTATATTTGTAAATGTTAGACAATAAATATGATACATTTCATAATAATGTATTAGACAACAACTATGAGAATGAAATGTCATAATAGTCATATGTTCACAATTCAGGTCCTGAATGTTTTTTTTTTTTTTTTTAATGAGCCAAAATACTGAAAATTAAGTTTCACATTTTTGGCAGTATATCTGACCAGAGCCCCCCACCCCCAACTCAACACACAAAAACACACATGTATACCCATAGGCTTCCACATTATTTATTTTAATGAATGGAACTACATGCAAATTAACAGGCAATATAACCGGCAGGTGCTGATAACTGATGAAATTTAAATGATCATTAATGTATTTATTTATATTTCAACAACTGTAATCTAATCGATATATAGATAAACAAGTAGAATATTTTAGCAAGGCTTGCTGTAAATGACGATCGCAAGTGCGTTAAGTTCAGTATCTTGTGCCTGTTATACACTACATGATTGTGACTGTGATTTTGCTGTCGCAGACACATGTTCAATATCAGAAAGAAAGCATTGCAGTTTTAGCTTTATCGCTTAAAGACTACTGATATATAGAAACTGTCGGTGAATGTGAGAGGGTATCCGACTTCAGTCGACTGAAACTTGTGTAATGTATGGGAGGCATTACGTCGTTAACTTAAAATATGCAGTTGCGACTCACAACCGAAATAATGTATTTGCTTCAAAGTGCCAAATAATGTTAGAATATCTTCTGCTTTATCGCATTACTCTTACCCCGGAGGATGTCCATTGTACTCTAATGACCCTTTCTGTGCTTGTAACGAAAGAAGACATGGAAAACGGGAAACGTAACATGACAAAACAGCATTAACGACACAGCAAGCGTGGCGTCATCCAAGCCTTGCCTTCAGAGCGAACGCGCAAGCGCAGCTTTTCATTGACCAAGGAAAGACTCCAGACTGCAGAACATCGGCTGATCCACACGCTCCTGAGCGAAGCTAACCAACGGAACGACTTTAGGAAGAGAGCACCAGGAGTAACGAAATGCCGGTGACAGAGAAAGATTTGGCAGACGACGCGCCATGGAAGAAAATCCAGCAGAATACCTTTACGCGCTGGTGCAACGAGCACCTGAAGTGCGTGAACAAGCGAATAGGTGACCTGCAGTTGGACCTGAGCGATGGCTTGAGGCTTATCGCCTTGCTGGAGGTCCTTAGCCAGAAGCAGATGTACAGAAAGTATCACCAGAGACCCACCTTCAGGCAGATGAAGCTGGAGAACGTATCGGTGGCGCTCGAATTTTTGGACCGAGAAAATATCCGGCTGGTGTCCATAGGTAAGTCAGTCCTTACCTGTCATACATTTGGGACGGGGAAGAAAGTGTGATCCGTTCCACCTGATACCAAATAACCTATTTTAATGTTTTGCAATTCAAATGAGAATTCGTCACAAACAACCGCGTGTACTTTCCAAAACAATGTGCATTTAGTATGTCTTGTTTGCGCTCTATTTCATAACTTTTAAAGGACTAGTGGCAATTTCGTGGTACTCGAATTTAAGGAGAAACATTTCAGTCTTGCCGTTTGAATGAAAAACACCTGTCCTTGTAGACCGCCATTGTTGCTGTTTGAAATGGAAATGTCACACCATGCAGCAGGGCAGATGATACCAACAAACTGGCTACACATCAACTTTTTAAGACTTTAGGCTCATAGGCGCATTCGTAGGTTGCAATTGCCACTTTAATGTCGTCCATTTCAATTTTATAATTGTCTTACTGCTTACGTACCATTACATCTGCAGAATTCACTACTAATGCATTAAAATGAGTTGCCTTGGGAGAGCAGTTTCTATAACTGACCTTTTATTTATTTGTATGTGATAGGATTAAATGATGTTATATGAAAATGTCTTCCTTGCAACATAGCTAATTGGGAAATTGTTCATTGACATAACATTTAGGATAACAGAACAGCTTGGTATTGTCTGGAAATTCTAAGGTTAAGCAGAGCACTGCAATTCTGGTCGTACAGCATTTTTGTGTGGTTTTTGTAACTGTGCCTGACTCCGGAGTGTTGTGGGAACGTATGAGAGTCGCCTCTTGGCGGGGTGTAAATTTTCCAGAATCGCAGCGTTCTACAGAGACAATAGGCACGATTATCTGTAATTAACTCGTTTGAACCTAACTATAGGTAGGGGTACTTCTACGACAGTTTTATTTGCTTAATGAATAACCCAAGTCCCTATGGTACACATTGCCGAGTTGTTTCATTACGATGTACAGTAGTTTCACTACATTTTTACTTTGTATGTAATCACGACTGACCGTAAGTGACCGATTGATTTTTTGTTAAAATACGAAGCCTACATTTACTGGTCTAAAATGATTGTTAAAACACCTTTCCCCCGTCCTTTTTTGTTTGTATTTTTTCCGTGTGAAGCATCAGTAACATGGCTTTATATACAGGCTGGCTACCAATACCGAAGTTTTTTAAATTAGATTTTCCCGCAAGTGTTGGGGAATGGCGTTGACATTAAAAGTAGACTCCTGCCTGTTGTTACTCAGTTCTGGGTAAAAGTGCGGTGAATGGATCGTTACTAAGCTACGCCACGTTTATGTTAGTGGTGAAAGCACCGGGTCTGACATGTGAGTGATGGAACTGTACAGACTATTCGGTGCGCGTAATTCATTTCCTCTCTTTTTGAAGGGAAAGGGGCGATATATATACACACACAGGCAGACAGACAAAGGGAGGGAGAAATTTGCACATGGTTTGAAATTCATCCTTCAGGGTACTGTAATCCAAAAGTACAATGCAAACACAAGATCGTGCCGGGGGGCTATAATTTACCTGTGTCGACGTACCTGCGGGGAAGAAAAGCAATATTTTATCAACAGGTGGCTATCTCACTAACGCAGGGCGCTGCCTGTGTTAAGTCTAGTCCTCAGTTAGTCATTCCTTTCAAAACACTGCAAAACATTGCCATGGAAACGAAATGCACCTATATCTCACGATCTTAAGTCACTACCTTGCAGACCCAGCTACTCCTTATTCCATGTTAGAAATGAGTAACATATATGAACACATCAAAAGAGTGGTGATCACTCGTGCTAAAAGACTCCCTATGAGCACCATTTGCCTGCAGCTGAAAAATTTGAAGGAATGGTATTGGAAACAAATTTCATGAGATGGCAGTCATAGTAACCAGTGTCCGATGTTGACGAAGTCCTTCAGCTGATAAACTGAACAAATAGCGACTAAGTATAGAATTTATTTCAACCAATCTTCCATAATATCATATTGTAAGCTCATAATTTGACAGCATCAGTGTTGTCATGTGTTAACCATTTTATGTTTTTTTGTCATATTTTTGTACTTGTTGAAATATCTTGTTTTCCAGTGTTTACACCTTGATAAGTTGTTAGAGGAAATGTGACTTTTTTTTGTCTTTGGACACACACCTGGTCAAAATCAGTGTCCTGTATCAGAGTCTCATTTGTGGCCCCTCATTTTATGACGCATGATCGGTGTCACTTGTGTACACAGGAAGTGATGGATGGGTGAACTCAATAGACGGGAGTGTACTGCTATCATTCTTGAGTGACGTTGCCTTACAGACCTCAGCCAGATTGTTTTATTACAGGCCCTAAATGAGTAAGATGGACTCCAGCACTTTGAAAAGGTCCGGTCTCTGCAGTTCACAAAAGAATGCAACAATAGACTTCCTGTTACCTTACAGCCAATGCGCTGAATCATTTGCTGTGTTTAGTCAGTGAGTAAAGTTGGCAGTTTGCTAATGGGACATATTGCTGTGTTGTAAATCAAGAGTAGTTGAATAGGGGGAGAAACGGCAGGTTTTATGACCAAACTGTTTATACATACAAGCAAAAGCACAAGAGGATCTCATGCTTAGAATTCAGTTGATATTGTGGAGCAGACTGGACTCCCTTTATGCCGAGGGGTCACACACCTGGATAAGGCAGCCATTCAGAAAGAGCAGCGAACTGCACAGTGTTAACCTGAGCGACCTGTGCCACACAAATGTACTTTGTTTGAAAATGAAAGGAACCCAGATGCGTTCTTTTGTCGTGCCTACAAAATAACTCATTAATGTCTTCATCGCATTGTCTCTCATGCATGTAGTCTGCTTACTTACTTCCCGATATCTTTGGGCTTGGTCATGGTGTGGTCCTTGGATCTCATAAATTTTTCCCCTTCACTCAGCTGAAGAAACCGTTGTTAGAAGTGATATCACATGGCCTTATTTTCCAAACGTAGACACAATGACACTAAAGTGCTTGGGGAATGCTGAAGACCACCACAAAGGCAACAAATGGGCTCAGCCCTGTGTATCCAGGCAGGTAATATGCAGAAGGATGCTAGCCTTGCTGCTATTACTGGCCTGTGCAGGTAAGAGGTGACGTATCACACAGTAGTTAGTCAGTTAATCCCTGTGAAACTTGCGTTTGTGACTGCCATCAATGAACTTTTCTTTTTAAGAATAAGTCCCTTTTCTTGCTCTCCTAATTGGATTACTATACGAGTGCCTAGAACGCTTTTCCGTTCTTCTTGGACTTATTATTCTTGATGCGTTTGTTCCCTATGTTCTAAGAGCACCTTCTATATATATATTTTTTGCACGCTCTTGTTTACCACAGAGCACCCAGTATATTTTTCTTCTATTCCTAACTTTTCTTTTAATTGGATGAAGACATACTACTGCCATTAAGAGCTTCTTTTCTTAAGCGGACTGAACAACTTCCAATCATATTTGCGTATAGTTAAAAAGAATTAAGAATATAAATGGTAAATGGACTGCATTTATATAGCGCTTTTATCCAAAGCGCTTTACAATTGATGTCTCTCATTCGCCAGAGCAGTTAGGGGTTAGGTGTCTTGCTCAAGGACACTTCGACATGCCCAGGCTGGGGTTTGAACCGGCAACCCTCCGACTGCCAGACAATCGCTCTTACCTCCTGAGCCATGTCGCCCCTGATAGACTGGGAGACAGATATATCATCTGTCTCCCAGTTGAAAAGACCTGCGGAAGTGCTAAAAGCCCTTGTAACACAGTGGCAGTTGAAGCAGACAGATTCTGGTTTGATTCCTAACCTTTTAAAACAGAGGTTTAAAAACAGGCAGCTGCTTATAGTTGCACTCCACTGAGCAGGTCCCCCTGGACCTCTGTAAGGTTTCGGGAGGTTCTCCCTTCACCCTGCTACTGTGGGCTGGACCCCGGGACAAGGAGCCCTCCCAGGGGCAAAACTCTGGCTTGTCAGACTCCTGTCTTTGGAAGCCGTTGAAAGGGTTCCTTCTTCCCATAACGGAAACAATGAAAAATTACAAGTTTGTAAAAAGGCGATCACAGCAATGGAATTCACCCTCTCTTTACTGCCTTTAATCGCAGTCAGGACCACAACTCCGCTCCCTTGCTTCCTTAACCAATTGGTGGGTTTTTTAATTTTTTTTTAAAGTAATAAATCCTGTGGACTTCACTTTGTGCTGTATAATAGATACGGAGCAGTGAATGATAGGGCATGGCCCACAGACACATCACACGCTGATTTATGTGTGTCCATTGTGACAGTATCGAGTGTTTGTGAGATTTAAGCAAGAAAAATAGTTTTTTTTTCTTTGACCTCTTAGGCGCTCACAGGCTTTATAGTGTGTGTAATTAGTCATCCTGAAATGGGTCATGGAGCTCGTAGAACCCTGTGGAGATGGGGCCTGGTGTGGGCCAGCACAGGCCGCTCAGTTAGATCCCCCCCCCCCCCCCCCAACCCTCCTTTCACTGCTTTATCTCAGCCCACAGATTTACTGCTACCAGTGGATGTGAAAGAGGTAAGTGTAATTCACGTGTAGCGTCTCCTCCCTGTGTGTTGGGGGGGGGGGGGGGGCCTGCAGTGCTCTGCAGGGATGAGGAAGGCAAGAGGCAGGCTGAGGTTCAAATATTTCTAAAAAGCACTTCGGCACATAAAATCTGATGCAGTACATTGTTTTAAAATTTCTTAAGTTTAGAAAACTTTCTGTCATGTACTAATTAGTTTTTTTTTTAGTGTGAGTCATTAATTTAGGTTGAATTAAGGTGTGCGTTGAGATGCAGTGTATTTGCACTGGTTGGTAAATAGAGGCTTGAGAGTTCTCAGTGTTTGTGCAGTGCTTAGTCATACTTGAGCTGGCATCCAAAGGAATTTTAAAGGTGTAGCGTTATAGTCAAATTTTGTTGCCTCAAGTTTGTTGCCAATTAAATTGAACAAAAAAGAGTCCACCATAGGCAGAGCTGTACAGAGAAGTTCTTTGCGAGGGGCATAGACCTGCTATTAATGCTGAAAATGCAGTTTGTATCTCTGCTTCCTCACTTCACTGACCAATAGGAGTGAAGTGTATAGAACCACACCCATAACTCACTCTGTATTATAGCTGACAGTGACTCTGGCAGGGAACGAGTCTGGAGTAGCATATATTCATCTGTGCAATTACTGTCATAATAATAATGATAATCATAATGTACATGGCATGTGTGTGTTTGTGTATGTATATTTTATACATTATGTGCTTTTCAGGGTGCCCAAGCATAGATTAAAGCTATATTGTAGTCACGTACAGTAGCTTGTTACCTGTGATTGAACGCAAATATATTGTTGACCACCTGAATGAACAGTTATGCTCAACACTATGTGCATAGTGTCACTTAAGCAGATAAATAATTTGCCAGGCAAAAAAAAGTTTATAAATCAGCCTTGTATAGGGCTCATTGGCCTGATGAGTACTTTGTCTGTCCAATGGAAAACTGACTCTCCCAGTTGATTGCTTTACAAATATTTGACTTGTGCCGGTGATGTTGAAGTTTCGTCTCGTACATCATCCAGGCCCCCATGTTAAATGATGGATCTGATCGAATTTGTTGATGGGGGGTCCCAGGTGCCCAGTCCTAGTTTTGACAGAGAGATGCACTCCCAAGCGACTAGTCTGTCTACCTCGTCTTCTGCTTAGTGGCTCCAGAATTAAGGGGCTAGAGAGTCTGTGGGACTTAAATACATCGACTTGCTCATAAAATTTCAGTGTAAGGGTGCATTTTATCTTCACATACTGAAGAATCAACGGGTTGTCCTTGCAGACTGATATAGTATGTGGCCCATTCATTCATATTCAGGCTGAAACCCTTGCATTGTGTTCACAGCCTGTTATAAGTACTGGGCAGGCTGCACGAGCTGACTGCCCTGCCAGCCTGTACACTGGGACATTCCCAGTTTGCTGGTCAGTGGAAGGAGCCTCGAGCCCAGCTAAGCCAAACCAAGCTGTTTAAAAATAAAAATGAACATGTAGTTGTGTGTCTCTGTGCCTTCCCGTCTCCCTGCGTTCCCGCTTTGGCCTCTCTAATCAGAGGCCGGTCGTATCTGGCTGCGCTGTAAGGTAGCGCAGTTATGAAGGGCACTGGTGCCGTAATCAGGACCCTGTGTCAGAATCTGACCCACTCCCCAATTCCCCCCCTTAAGCGTGATCGCTTTGTGAGCGAGCAGGGGAAGGAACTAGTGGTGCTTGTGTTGCTTCAGGGGTGTTGTAATGGTTCCAGCTGGCTGGCTGTGCCTGGCTCGGCTGCGTTCTCTCTGGGAGGCCTGGTCAGGTCATGGTCAGACCCGTGTTCGGCCAGCGCATGCACGTGACCTCGGAGCCTTGCGCTGAGGTACGGCCGGGTGACGCTGCGTTTCTGCGGCCGGCCTCGCCCTGCCGGGCGTGGTCTCAGCTCTCCTGCCTCCAAGTGCCTCCGCGGAAACCCTCCCGGCTTCTTCGCTCCTCGGCCCCTGAGGTACTGCCGCGTCATTTGGTCCTGGCCTTTAACATCCCGTAACGGATTTCTGACGCCCTCCGGGCAGAAGAGCAGCGTGGGATTGTGGTGTGTGCCAGTCGCCACCGAGCTGTGAGATGCCGTGCCCTGGTGCAAAGCAAACTGAGGTGAGCGGAGGAAGGGCGGTGCCTGCTGCTGCTGTACCGTCCCACTCCTCTGCATGATCAACATACAGGCCCAGGCACTCCTGAGTGCAGCTTCTCTGCTTCTTAAACAGCCAAGGGTATTACCAGCATCTGTGTACGTACGGAACAAATTAAAATTATAATGCTGCACAAATGGTGTAAGGCTAAATAATGGATAAATCTGTGGAATTCCTGCACACATTAAGTTATAAAAACCAGCGATTGTATAAATAACTGTAAAAGCTGAGGGGGGAGGGGCTCAGCAATGAATAAATAATTAATACTTGATTTTTCTCTGCCACACTAATTAAAGATGAAAAATTGATTTTGCGGCTTCCTTGTTCCTGACCACACACTCCCTCTCTGCACTGCAGTCGGCTTGTTCCTTGCTACATTGTTATCGGGCCCTGACCCTGCCAGATTGACTGTGCTGGACTAATGTTTAACTACCCCCTCTCTCCAGGGCTCTGTAGGCCTGGCCTGCCTGTATCTAAACTCCATATATAATTAACCCTCCTTCCTCATTGGTATTCCACTGTTATTCTGAAGTGTTTGGCCTGAATACAGGAAAGCTGCACTGAGCCTTCCACTGGTTTAGGCACTGTGCTTCCTGCCCCAGGCTATACTCAGTTATGGCACATTTCTTGACCCTCTGAAACTTAACAATTAACAATATTTAAAAAGTGTAAAAGTTTTTCAATAAGTAGACTTAAAGTTCTTATTGTTATGTTTGTGGAATTATACCACTGAAATGGGAAACCACCTGTGTTTTAGTTTCATTTTTTATTAGGAATTATTGTGATCCACCAGCAATTGTCACTTTTTCAGAATTTGCTTCAGAACAGACTTCTGCTTCAGTTTTGACACTGGAGTTAATTTCAGGGAGCTACAGGTGTTGGCCTTACCACCCCTCCCCCCGCCCTTGCTGCATTGTCAAATGATGATATAACAGTTGAAACACGAATGTGAGTTCTGACACAACTAGGTGTTGCGCAAAATGGCGCGGGGGCAGAACTGGAGGTGTTCCGCCGGGTCTTATCGGGGCCTTCTCACTGCACAGTTTGAGAACAGGGCGTAGAGACTTTCCCTTGGGAGGGTACGTTCTCTCCTGTGGAAAGAAAACAAAAAAACTTGGTATTGCAGCAATGTCCTCGACTAGAACTAGATTTGTACACAACTTGCAAGAACAGCCGTGGCTTCTGAACGGTTACAGGCAAGATTTGCAGTTACTGTGTGGGGGGTGTGAATCAGCAAGGTTAGGCAAGAGATTAATGTGTAGGAGAAAACAGAGCTGGCATTGCACAAGCTGACTTGCTCTTCCAGACTGTATATATTCAAATTAGTTGCACAGGAGGTGAATAATGTTTTCACCAAATAAGGTTATTCAGCTAAAGCTGTAAATGTTCTTGTGCAATAAATAAAGTGTAAAATAAAGTTTAATGACTGCACCTTTTTGAAATTGGCTTGTGTTTAGCAGGTGGTGGAATCTTGAGAATTCAGAATCTTTGAATTCACTCTCTTGTGCTTAAGGTTATAGCCTTCACCCACTGTGTGCTGTGTGGGCAGAGCCCAGAGTCACTTGAATGTGTTATTTAAGGCGTGTCCTCTCGCAGTGAAAGTTCTCTTGGCGGGGTGGGGAGTTGGGTGACGGTGTGGTCCTGAAAAAGGGGCGTAAAGGGGCGTGAGCTGATCTCCGCAGCACACAGCTCGCTGTCCCTCCTGCATAGGGACTTTGCTCTTTGGAAGGCCGTGTGTCTCCCTGGCCAACTCCAGTCTCCAGGGGCCCTACTCTGAAAAGAGGAGGCCTCATCTGTCACAGGAACCAGAAAGCGCTCTGACTCTGGCATTCTCATCAGGAGAGCCCCCCCTGGCTGGGCTGCATGAAAGGGCTGCTCTGTTTCTCCTGTACCCTGAACAACACCCCCCCCCCCCTCAAAAAACCTCTCTCCCCATTCTCACCTTTGTGTGCCATCCACAGCATTTATTTTTGTTTTCATTTATTTAACAGGGGCTATAAGCAGCTTGTAAGTCATCAGTTGTACCATAAATTTGGCTTGCTGTTGTGCTAATTTACATCTGTAGTCCCCAGGTGGGCTGAAAAAGCATATTTTAAAAAGGACAGAAAAACCTCATTGTGTATGGGTACAGCACACTGCAGTACGCAGCCCTCCCTAGCAGTGCACCTCGCTCAGCGTACTTCATAGTACAGCTTCATTTATGGTGCGCTATAATATCGTTCAGTTTAGCGCTGCTTACTGAAATGAAACCCCTTTATTAAAATCCCCTATTCTTCCAAGGAGTAGCCCCTAGTAATTACCAATATGGTCAGCTTTATGACCACGGTGGAAGTTAGCAGTGTGTTCGGGGTTTCAGGCACCAGCCCTGGTTTTTAAGCTGAAAAAGGGAAAGGGTGAAGAAGCTGTGTTGGGAAATGGCCTCGGCCGTTTCATGTTGTGCAATGAACTCGCGCTCTTGCTTTAGCTGCCTTCATCATGGAGCCGCAGTCCCAGAGCGCTGTAGCAGACTGACATGCTGCCCGGTCTCCCAGCAACACCTGACCGGGCCTTGCTGCCTGGGATCGCAGGAAGGGCGTGAACGGACCATGAGGGGTGGGGTGGAGGAAGGAAACCCCTTTAACTGGGGCGTGGGGTTGGGAGAGGGTGGGGCGGGGGGTGTGAGGGGTGGAAATGCCTGTGTTAACTTGTCAGAAGTGTGTGATCCTTCTGCTAAATGCAGCAGGGGAACCACATTAAGTGCGTAGTTGTTGGGATACATGTGGCCTAAGCGCATGCGCTGTTCATAAGTGGCCTGACTCTTCCCTCCTTATCTGCCTGCCTGATTAGCCTGCAGCTTTCCAGCATTTGTGTCTGATACTGAAATCCCAGATTTATTTGCTGTTTTTTGCATGTTCTTGCACCTTGTGTTGCCCTGTACAAGCCTGTGAGAGAGCTGGTACTGTGTGCTGGAACTCCCCCACCCCTCCTCAACCCCCGCCTCATCCAAACATTAAGCGGTTGCTATAGCACTGGATCTCAGGAATAATATTCTCGGTCACGCTACGCCGCGTAGCGCTGGAAAGCCAGGGCCACGCACTGAAAGCGTGCCTAAGAAAACCCGCCGCCGTGCTGGCCCCTCCCCTCCCCGCCCTGTCCCCCTGTTCCAGCACGCCTCCCTCGCCTGCACTGGCTGTGAGTCACTACTGTACCTGCATGCCCTCACCGCACTGGAGCAGGTCTCATTAGGGCTGCCAGAACCTGGATACCAAGATCAGCAACGGACTTCAATCGGATTCCTGCTGTGCACTTTGTTCCTTTTTTTCCCCCTGTACCTGTAAAGTTTGAATGGGGGAGAGATCGTAGGGGATTTTATTTAGTTTTTTAAATAAATAAACTTAAAATAAGAGTAATTAAACTTCTAAAATGTGTTTCAGGAAATGTGTTGGTTTTTTTGTTTTGTTTTTCTCCAGGGTTGTCCTTAAATAGAGTCAAGTGGCCTGGTGCCAGCAGGGGTTGGGCTGGGAGGTTTGTTGCGTTGTGCCTATGAATCGTTTCCTGTAACGGCAGGGCCTTCTTTAGCAAGCATGCGGGCAGTAGGCTGTGCAGCACAGTGTCAGGGGGGCATTGGTACGGCCAGTACTGCTCCCAGTGCACGCCTCTCCGCTTCCCTTTATGGCCATTATGGTGAAGGTAGTAGATTTCCCTTTGAACCCCCAGCTGTAGTAGAGGCCTGTTTTTTTCAGATCTCTCTCACATTTCACCTGCAGTCCCACAGCCATAATGTAGCAGGTGACCAATGGCAGTTTGAGTGTTGTTATCCAGTGCAGCTACAGCAGTGTGGTAACTAACTGTTCCTTGGAAATCTACAGTCCTGTAGGTTTTCATTCCAACCCCAACGAAGCACACCTTGTTCAACAGCTAGTGATCTTTTTGAGCTGCCACGTAATTAATTGAATCTGGTTTGCCAAATTAGGCTTGAAATGTGAACCTACAAGATGGTAGATCTCCAGGAACAAGGTTACCACTTATTTTCTGTTTACCTCAAAACACACTCCAACATTGCCTCTAGAGAGCCACTAGGTCTCCTGACACATTACATTTAGCAACCAGTTGAAACCAAGGAAACCAGTAACTAACAACACAAGAGTAGCAACATGGTCCAACATCCTGCGGGCCTCATAGGGCCAGGGTTGGGGACCTCTTGGTTTGCTGAATTAGGGGTCTGTATCCCTGGTCCTGCTGAGCCACAGGCTCTGCTGGTTTTCACTGTTACTCTGCACTTAATTGATCAATTTAAGCAGATGATTATTGCGAACTCACCCCGCCTGCATGCTTGCGTCTGAATTGGGTGCTGATTTTAAGGAGAAAAATAAAAAAATATCAGAGCTTGTGGCTCTCCAGGACCAACGTTGCCGGCCCCTGGACTAAATGATTTGGAAACTGGCCCCTAATTTGAAACACAAATACTTTCCATGTTTCTTCCGTTGGGATGGGCGGAGTCCAGCTTTTTAGCCACAGGAACGGGCAGAAGGTCAAAGGTCAAGTTTGGGACAGGTTGATGAAAAAATCTGTATTGCTGGTTAAAAAAAAATTTTTATTGGCAGACAATGTCATGCGGGACTTAAAAAATAATGTCTGAGGTGGAGCATATTTACAATGAGGAAAATAATAGTTTTCACAGACTTAACCTAAAATCATGTTTTTAAGAAGTATTTTCTCTGTTGTGAAAATACTGGTCATTTTAGTATAACTATAAGAAAATTAAGTTTAGAAGGTTTATGGATGGCAACCAACATGGAAAACGAAGGTTTTGAAATGTGATCTCCCTGATCAGAATGCAGACGTCTGTGGTTATTGTCTCCCTGTTGCCATATGTGTGTATATGTAAGTATGTGTGTGTATATGTAAGTATACATGTATATGTAAGTATGTGTGTGTATATGTAAATTTGCATGTATATGTAAGTATGTGTGTGTATATGTAAGTATGCATGTATGTGTAAGTATGTGTGTATATGTAAATTTGCATATATATGTAAGTATGTGTGTGTATATGTAAGTATGCATGTATGTGTAAGTATGTGTGTGTATATGTAAGTGTGCATGTATATTTGCAACTGAAGATCTGAAAGTGAGGCCACGCTGATTTCTTGCCTACTGTTGTTAGTTTTGGCCTCGGTCTGCCTCTGACTTAAGTAGTTTGACAGTGTGTTTAAGGAAAAAAAAAAAAAAGCTTTAATGTGTTTCATAGCAGTGCGGCAAGTGAAAGCATTGGGTTGAATGCACGATCTCCGCGTTTTCAGCTCTGTTCTTGGGAACCTTTTTAAACACTTTGATGCTGGCATAAGCTCCCCTGGCAGCTTCTTAATGCCTCACCCGCCACACGCTGCGGTGCCAAGCATTTGTTTGTGGACTTTGATGCTTCATTAAACTGTTCTGTGTCTTTCACAACAGGCCCCTGGCAGAGGAGGGGCAAACGGAGGTGTTTTGCTGTGTTTGTGTCGTGTTTAGCCGGAGCCCGACGTTGGACGTGTCGCTCACGTGCACGTGAACATGCCTCGACTCTGTCGGGCCTCAGAACCGCGAGGGCCTCCCTCGCAGTGTAATCCTCCGGCTCTTCTGCCAGGTTTTACAGTTTGTTCCCACAGCCGTACCTCTACCGGGCTTAAAAAGGCTTTGCGGCTCGCCCACATGAGGAAGGCTTCCCAGGGCCTGGCCGAGAAGTGAAATGCTGAGAGAGAGAGAGAGAGAGAGAGAGAAGCCCCCTTGTGCCGCTGAGAAATGGCATTAAGTATCGGCGCACAGCACTCCCCTCTCCCCCCTCCTCAGCATAAATTTTTCACCAGCAGTAGTGAGAGCAGTGCCTTTCTTTCAGTGTACCTGTCTATTGTTTCCTCTCCCTGACGTTTGAGATTACCCTCTGTGGCACAGACTGAGCCCTGCTCTGTGCAGCGCTGTGTAACCTGACCCACCTGCTTCTGAACGACGGCCGTGGATGGGGCCCTCACGATCCATACACACCTTGCCAGTCGAAATAACCACAATGCCTTGAAAGCTTTCTTACATCAGAACTTTTTATGGAGATTTGCTTCATGGTTTGGATATGGTTTTCAAATGCCATTAATGCCTTTTGAGGTAATAATTTTTTTAAAAAGTAGTTGTCATTAAATTATTACTCAATGTTATTGTTTTATTGTTTCGTCCTGTGGAGGTGGTGAGTGATGCATTCACATTCACATTTGAGAAAGATACTGCTTCATGCAGCCAGCCAGCATCTAGCCTTCAGATAAAGTGTGTTGTATTTTCTCTGTTACAGAGAACAATGTAGCCTGTTAATTGTGTCTGTACCCACATTGTGTGTACACACTGTACCCATCTGTTGGCCTAGGGCAGATCAAACCTGTGTCTTATATTTGAAATACTTTTAACTCTTTAGATGCTGGTTAAAATTTGAAAACCCTCCTGCAGGTCCTAGAGAATTTTCTACAAACTAATGTTACCAACCCAAATTGTACAATTCTACTTATGTAAAGGAGTTAATTCTGAAGATCAGTGAAAATAAGGTGTTTTTTAAAGTGATATGCAGTTTATAAAATGGTTTGTAATTGTACTGTAGATGAACAGATTAAAATATTTCATACAGTTATTGGACACAGGTTTGCTGCCTTTGTGGTAGTGTAAAAAGTGCATGAATATGCTGTACATGTGAAAGTGTGACTGAATTGCAGTCCTGAAAGCATCGAGACTAACACTTTACTGTGTATGGGGGGACTTGATGAACATCTCAGAATCTAAATCCCTTTGCCCTGGCTGTTTTTACAGATGATTGACAGGTACAGGTTGCTTTTGATTGTGTGTTTGCCACATGCAGGCCAGAATGCAATCCCTGAATGCAAAAAAAAATAAATAAATACAAGACCAGAACAGGGGCTGTTTTTCCATCGTCAACAAAATAGTCAGTGCTAATTTGGCGAGACACACTTGGGCACACGTTATTTGTTTGCGCAGTCCTGATAATGGCAGTTGAAATGAGTGGTTCCTGTACCAGCTTGTGTCCGATTTGCAAAAAACCATAAAATATTTTGGCTTTGCGCTTTTCGACAGGACAGGACAGGATGCCGACTCCACAACAAGCGCCCGTCTTTTTACGAGGGCAGTAACGTAGCATAACGTAATGGGAGAAGAACGATGAGCCATTCGGCTTTTCTGTGTAGGATCTAATCGGAGGCGATTAGAGGCCCTACCCGGTCACGCCAGCCCCTTGCGGTGCTGATTATACGTATTCACCCCCGGCCCTGCTCCCACCTCCAGGTACGCACTACCTCACTCAGCTACCGCTCGCCGAGCGTGTCATGGGGAGGCAGCAGGATCTAAATTAGGAGAACAAGCCTTTCTTTGCTCTGCGGCGCAGTCTGCGCAGAGGGATCGTCTGAGGTTGGCGGTGTCCGGAGCGCGGCCAGTTGCGTTTGCAGCGCCGAGGGCGTGAAGCTGAGGCCACTCGGCCGCTCCGCTCGCGGGACCGTTAGCGGATCTCCCGCGTAAAAACGGGGTCCCTCGTGTCCCCTGATATGCAGTTACATTTAAAAATATTTATAACTAACTGCTAAAAGTCTGGACACCTTGTCACTGAAAGTAAATTGACTGGCCAATCCTGCAAGTTTATTTTTTTTAAAACAAATTTTTAAAAGAAAATTAAGGGACAGTTATGAACTTGATTGGCTACACTAAAAACCAATGTACGCAACTGGTCCCTAAAATAACCAGCTCTGAGATATTTTGGAATAGGAATGGATAAGGAATACAGCCTAAAGAAATGACCACTTTACAAACGGGCACATTGAAATGCTTGCAATACATGTATAATGTGGATCTGATGCATGTTCTCTGAAATGATGGTAATATTGTGTAAATATTTTGAATGGTGTGAGAACCTCCTCACTGCTATTTGGCAGACCCCCCCACCCCATAATCTCTGTGTAGCTGTGTGGACACCTTGACTGGCATGATGGAGGAAATCATGGAAAATGTGACTCATACACAGTGTGGGAGAGAAAGAAAGAATAGAGAGAAAGAGAGGGAGAGAGAGAGAAGAAGGGAATGTGTACGATGCAGCCAGATGGTTTCCACCAAAACCATAATCATGGAAGATTATTTCCAGCGCTTGTTGCCGGACCCAAACCAGGCTCCTTCAAATGTCCCTGGTTCTGAGCTGCCACCATGTACACTGCAGCGGGCGTGACTGTGCAAGCTAAGCCAAGACCTTCTCTGTGTCATTTCCTGGTGTGGGCCTCAACATAGATTTTGCCTTCTCCACTACAAAGGGCTATGGGTATTGAAAATGCATTTTAGTTTTCTTCACTCATTTTAACTTGCTCTTAACTTTCAGCTCTCCCATTTGTGTAATGGCTGTAATTGACATTTATTTCTTAAACCATAAAAAACACACATTTACGCTCTCCCACTGGGAAAATGGGGACCATCTTATAAGCAGAGGAACTAAGGGATGAGGTCATTACCTTGGAAGAACGGGATGGTTCAATAAACACAAACTTGAAAGTTTGTGAAAGCTGGGGGTGGAGGTGGGGAAGAAGGTTCCTGAAGCACTCTCCAGCAGAGATGAAAGCGAGTTTTTGTATTAGTATGTGAGAGAGAGAGAGAGAGAGAGAGAGAGAATATATGGTTGTGTACAACCATAAGAATATGGTTAACTGACAGTATATTATAGCCAACTGTGCTATATGGAAGTCATGTATGGGGCCCACTTAGCCATCAAGACTACTTACAATGGGACAAAAACCTAGTGGAAACCCTGTATGCTGAATTCTAAAAGAACATACTTCAGGTCCACCGAAACACACCAAACAATGCACGCAGGGCGGAATTCTGCCATTATCCTTTTATTGACATTCAGAGAAGAGGATGCAGCTTTTGGATTCATCTAAAAAATAAAGTGAACTGAATTCCCTCTAATATAAAGCCTTCCTATCCCATGAACTAAGCCCCAAGAGAAGTCCTGTCAGTCAGCTGGTCCTGAAACTAACAAACCAAAGGACAACTAACGGTCCCAACTGACCAGTTTCAGACCTGCACCGCTTCAGTTAAAATCAAGCAATTCATAAATCAAACAAGACTCTTATTTGGAACATTGGAAGATGATGACAATACTGCTAAACAAACTGAATTGCCATAGTATGCTAAAAAGAAATTACTGATTGCAATAATATCTCACCACCGTCTGAGATATAAAGCAGAAACGGATCCTTACCAAATGCAGACCAAGAGACCACAGCCTGGCTTTTGAAACGGGAAGGCACCAACTTGGCGTGCTAAAGAGGAGAGGATATGTGATCACTGAGACAGGTGAGGTTGAGACAGAAATGCACTTCCTTCTACACTACAGTAAATATACAGAAATTTGCATGGACTTCTTTGAAACAATAAAATCAATATTTCCGAATTTTGACACCCTTCCTGACGAAGACAAGTTATCCATTCTACTTGGTGAAGGGGCACAGCCCCACTAGCTGCATTGTATGTTGCAACCTGTGACTGTCACAGAGGCTACCTAAATGTAAATAATCTGTGGTCAGTAATTATCTCCATAGGTATATTTTACATCATATGGAATACATATGACAGTATGTATATGTTATTATGTACGTGTATTATGTGATGCTTTGGTTAATGCATTTATATTAGTTAACAGGTTGTAGTTGAGTTTGTAGTTGATACAGACTGAGTTTGTATTTTTAATTTATGTTATTTGTTATTATTGCACATGTGAGAGAGAGAGATGGTGGTGTGTACCATCTGCATTTCAAACAAAAAGAAGTCTGCTCTCAGCCTTGGTTTGGATGTATTTATGCACAAATAAGACAGTTAAAAAAGGACAAATACAATCTTGGGCCCAACTCTGTTTTAGAGTGATGAGCATGAGCCCAGTACTCAGGCCACTGCTGTGGTTCCCATCACTCAGGTTGGTCTGTGACAACGTAGTTTGTTCACTTCACTCACTGTGAATGTAATATAGTGCTCTCAAATTTTCCTAAAATATAGCACGTATTGTTGGTGCATGCAGTACAAGCACACTCCAGTTCTCCTGGTTCTGAGAATGGAGTCATTTTGACTCATACCTCTCCTATTTTACTTTTTCTAAAAATGTTTTAATGATGCAATAGAGACTGCAATTCGAAGGAAATGCTTGTATGGTAATTGCTTTTAATCAGAGCCATTACCACTTCTAACAGCGATTGCCATTGTGAGCACAGTCCTGGACCCTGTGCTGTATTTCTCCGAGTGCGAATCCATGCAGAACAGGGGTAATGGCATGTGATCTGAATAGTTTAGTGCGTGTGCGTATGTGCGTGCGTATTTGTGTATGTGTGTGTGTGTGTGTGTGTGTGTGTGTGTGGTGGTGGTTGCCTCATACTTGCCAAGGGTTTTCCAAAGCTTTCAATTTTGCGTAAATTCGAGAGTCCCCCTGAGATGTGGTGACTGAATGAGTATCCCTTCAGCATCTGGAGCGAGGCATTGCCCACAAAGCCTCTACAGTAGTTCCCCCCCCTTTACTGCTGGGTTGCACTTCTTTTTTTTATTAAAACAGGCGGCTTGCAATAAGTACCTTTTTTGTCATAAGTCATGGAGAGAACACAGGAGTGGGAGGATACCAGTGCCTGTGAGCTCTGTTACTGTTTGCCTTTTTAGAATGATTTATTTAAACCTACGCTTTAATGGGATGCATGTGGTGACCATTGCAGTCCATAACTTTCCTTTTTTTCTCTCATGTTGTGTCCTTGACTTTCACTGTTTATTCATGGTAACAGTATGGGCACTTATGTTCTAGGGTTGTTAGCAGTAGTGTTGCCGGGATACTGACTGCATTGTGTGGTGGTGCCTGTTGGAGCGAGCGATGCAATGCACGGTGCGAGCTGCGGTAGTGTGTCGAAACGGGACCCTCGCTGCCGGGAGGGGCGGGAGGTGACCCGACCGGACTCTTAATGGGGTTGGAGGGTGAGTCTCTTTGTTCTGCAGGCCCTGTCATTGGCTCCCCCGAGGAGAAACTGCGGTGATCTCATGGAGCAGGAATTCGGTCGGCTAGGTACAGGGCCGGTATGCCCCAGATAGCCAGTGGTGGTGTAATGAGTGCGAGTGTGTGTGTGTGTGTGTGTGTATGTGTGTGTGTGTGAAGATGGGGAGGGATTGGGGCCCTGCTGTAGCTGCTGCTGGAGACAGGGAGCCCTGGTGCCTGCCTTTTTAGGAGGCTTACTTGCACACATTCACGCACACCCATAAACATGTGTGTAAATGCACATGCCCACATGTATACATGAACCTGCACAAACACACATGTATACACATGCACTGTACACGTTTGAACATAAACACATGCTCCCATGTACATGCACTTTTTCTCACGTGCGCACGCATACTCAATCACATAAATTCACATGCACACACGTGCACACTTATGAATGTATACTGCGGTCTGAAGCCAAAGACCAAATAATACTGTAAAATTACTGGCTGATATGATATATAGCTTAATGGAGGGGGCTCACGGGGGTGTGTGGGGTCTGGGGTGGGGTATTCTGTTTTTACAACGGTATCGGTCTGTCGAAGGAACGCTGACTTTCTCCGATAAGATCTTGTTTCATGCTCGTTCCTTTCATATGTCAACACCACAAAATTAAAAGCATGCCTTGTGTTGAATTGCTTTTCCGAGGATACGCGAAGTTCACAATCATTACCGCATGTTTTCTTTGAATGGCAATTAGATTCCGCTTCATTGGTGTAGGGGAATAAACGGCTAGCAAGTAATTTCTCGTTTTTAAAACGACCAAAGCCATCTGATGGTGTATGAACATGCTGTAGTCCCCCAGCCTCGATGCCAGTGTGCACTGCCGTCCTTCTCGCGCGCTGGCATTGGCCCACGCTTCGGTCCTTTCCCGTAAGTAAGCCTAATAACATAATCATCCGGCGCTGCGGTGGTGTCTACACGCTCGGTTTGAAAGCAGACACGTCTGGAGTGCTGGAGATGATAATTAACATAATCAGTTGATTATTTCCATCGGGCTGTTGCGTTATGACATCAGCCATGAGGCAATGAGAAAAAATGTTGAGTCCGGTGCTGGATCGATAACGCGGTTTAAGAGAAGAGACTGGCGCAGTCTGTGTGCTGTGCGCTACTCTGCTGTGCTGTGCTGTGCAGTGCTGTGCGTGTGCTGTGCAGTGCTGTGCGTTTGCTGTGCTGAGCTGTGCTGTGCCCTGCTGTGCGTTTGCTGTGCTGAGCTGTGCTGTGCTGTGCCCTGATGTGCGTTTGCTGTTCTCCCAGGTGTGGGGAGTGAGGAGGTGTCTGCAGCCCGGGCCTGGTATGTGGGCTGCGAGTGCTAGCGAACGACAGGCACCCTGTGAACAAAGGATAGGCTTTGTATTCTTTTCCCTTTCTTCAAATACTTTCCGCATTTCTGACCTATTTATGGACGCGTGTGAGGCCTTCTCACACAAACATATGCTGCTCTATTCTCTGCTGTTGCCACGGCGACGGCTCTCTTAACGCCACTGTGCGACCTGTGTCATCGTCGGGGTATTTTTCGGCAGTCCAAAGGGATTGGGCAAAGTCTTGTGGTTTGATAATTTTCTCGTTATTAAAAAAAAAAAAAAAAAAAAAAAAAAAAAAAGAAACGGAAGCTTCAAGCTTTGAATGTCTGTAGCTGTGGTGTGACTGGTCCCCCATATGGCTGTGCTGAGTGGAGACCAATCCTTGTCTTGGCCAGCCACAATGGGCCTCTTTGCTAATTCCTATGAGTGCACGTGTTGACGCATTCTGACCACAAACGTGGTGACGTAACCACAAGCATTGTATTCATCACCAGTATTTAAGGAGGCCTGCAGACATATATTATTAACAGTAACTATTTACTTATTTATCTTCGTGAATTAGTCACGTTCAGAAACCACGAAGTAAATAGGTTTGATTAATCAGGGAGATGGAAAAGTGACTGTTTCATTCCTTTGCGGTAATAGGCCTACATTTTTACGGCTAATGTCCAATATGCTGCAGCCATAAAATGTACCCCCCGCTTCCTTTTGGCATCAGTTTACAAGCCCTTGAGTTTACATCCTGTTGACAAGCCACAGGTGCATCCAGAGCATGTTTGTCCCTGTGAATCTGGGTTTTTTTTTTTTTGGAACAAAATGAATTGCGTTCCGTGTTTGTACTGGGCATACAACTTTGTCTTCCTCCATAAAACCAAGAAACTGGATTAATGATTGAGTATGTGCATGTGTGTGGAGTGTGGTAATAATCCCAATAAGGAATTTCCTCATTGTGGATTTATTTTTAATACATAAATAAAAAAAAACATGTGGGTAAAGGGTGATCTGCTTCATCTCAAAGTTTAATACAGTGTCACTGTGGACTTTTACATGAACACAATTCACGATGGAGGGGGTGACGTTAGTGGATCTGTACATGGGGAATTTGACATTACCATGCATACTGTATGTGAGACGGGCGCCATTTGACATTGACCCATAAGGAAGTGAGGCTCCTTCTGGGATTTCTTCAGAAGGGAAGTGGACTGACTACTTGGCCAGGTTTGATTGTAATTGCTGTGTTGTTGTTATTGGGCCCTTCTAAGTCGAGCTGCTTGCTTTCTGCACAGTGTGATTGGCACAAGAAAAATCATCCAGTTCCCTCAGGGTAGCCTTGAGCTGATTCCTGACCAGGCAATGCAAGGCGGAGAGATCTGCAGGGAGTGCTGGCCCGATCCAGTAAGCAGCATAAACAGCCGCTTCGGGCCCCAAGACTGCCAGGATCCCCCCTAATTATGCTAAAATATGTATGATTCATAGTGTTGGGTTTGGGGGTGGGTGGGCGCAATCAAATCCTGCTCAAGAGCCCTTAGATGCCAGGGCTGGTACTGCACAAGGGGTCTTATGCGTTCCTCACTGTCCTTTTGCTGCTGGCTCTCCGGCTGCAGAAGTGGCCCTTTGATTGGCAGAATTCTTTTCTCCACTAAGGTGTTGTTCTGCGGGGATTTCATTCTGTGTTTTTGGCCGCACTGCATTCCCCACCGCTTGTCCTCGGTTCACGCTTCGCGCCAGTGGGATGGAGTAAGATTTCTGGAATGGTGATGTGGGAGTCTCTGCAAATTGTTTTATAATCCACCCCCCTGCCTGCCCAGCGCTCACACTCTTGTAAAATTCTTGGAAGCCGTCGGTGTGGAAAGCACAGGCCTCTGCTCCTGGGACACATTGCACATGATCATGGCCGCTTTCCTAAAGGCTTGTCCAGGCCTGTAAATCAGTCTGTTTTTATTTTTTTTATTTATTTATTTTTTCCTAAAAAATATTTGACCGAGTTCTGAGATTTTGGGGAGGGGGGGGTGGTGGTGTATGTCTTTCTTCACTCGATCCTACTTTTCTGCCATTTAGGCTTTTGAAACGGTGCCAAACTTACAGGTGCTTCTTTTGAAAGGCGGTGTTTTCCGGACTTCTTACCTTTGGAAAGGGTGGGGCTGTACATAGATTGCATCTCCTGACTTGTTGTGTCTTTGTGTGCAGTTCTATGTGCTGTACCTTGACTTGGTTAAGTCTCATATCAGTAAGTTGTGGTTCTGCAGGGTTTCGGGTCTTACCTGTTAACTGTCACTGAACATTTTGACTCCTGGGTGTGAGTAGCTGGCTACCCTCATCCTTGTGTGGAACTATAACCAGTGTCCTCACTCTTCTCACCCCCCCCCCCTTCCCAAACAACTGTATCAGACTTCATTATTACAATATGCAGGTTTCATTTTGCACGCCAACTTGTCTTTACACGTTCTCTCTTGTTATCCTCAAGCAGTGAGCTTTGTCAGGTTTAGCAGCATTGCAGTTTATGGCAGTGAGTGATGTAACTAGGGCTGGGAACATAAGCAATCTTTCTCTGACAGGTTGCCTTCAGTGGCTCAGCCGTAGTCGTGCAGGAACTCACATCAGCAGTACGGGTTTAGTTGTGCTTTCTGTCACTGGAGGTTCAACCCCCTACCCCGCCTGTTCTTGATAACTGTGTCTGCCAAAAATGGCTCTTGTTGATTTTGTTAAAAGACAAACTGAACATTACAGACTGTCTGGAGGTGACAGGCCATAAAGGGGATTGTGTCATGGACAGAAACAGGTGTTTTATGAAAAAAAAAAAAAAAAAGCGGTGAGAACTCCTCTTCCCTGCAGGTTTTTTTTGTGCTCACCTCTGCCTTAAGGAGTCTGGTGGTTATGCCCAGAAGCAGCAGAGCGGTTTGCTCCTTTCATCTTAACATTTAACATTATGCAGGCATGCACTCACTCACACACACACTCACGCACACTCACTCACACACACACTCACGCACACTCACTCACACACACACACACACACACACACACACACACACACACACACACACACACACACACCCACGCACTCACACACACTCACACACACATGCCCAGTGTTGTTCACATGCATATACTGTAGAGAGATGAGATGCCTCTCAGCTGCTGATTAAGATTAGATCGCTGAGATTAGGGCTTGCTTGTGAATGGAAATGGAAAGCCCTGGAACTTGTATATGTAATCCAAGTCGTGAAACTATTTTATTAATTTTTTTTCTGTCGGCAGCCAATCAGTGGTTTATTCTGTAATCGTTGTCTTCATTATTGCTCTGTTATTGGCCCTTTTATCTCTGCTAGAAACTATTGAACTAGTGGCTATTGTCCAAATGTGTGTCCAGTTTCGCTTTCGTCTGAAACCCCTCATGTAATCTCAGACCCGTGTTCTCTGCTGGCCTTGGGAAACGGCTTTAGGAATGCGGTAGGTAGGCAGGCACCTTCAGAGATAAGAGAATCATTGTCTTGGAACGGGTCTGGCTGTCCTTCTGGTTTCCAGTATCGCTGTGGTATCTGTAGGTTGTGTGGTTTCCACAGCAACATAAACTGATAAACAAGCCTGAGTCAGGAATTCCCCCTTCATTATCCTTCTGCCTTTTTTTTTTTTTTTTTTTTTAATGAACAGGTTGTGATCTGAAATGAGCACCTGAAGGTAACGTTTCGTTTAATTTCACAGGACGCACTAATCACACATCCTGTCTCTGGGGCGGGGAGCGGTAGGACAGGTGTTTGTGCGTGCGTTCTTCAGAACATCTGGATGGCGAGGCTTTAGGCGGAGTGCTGGAATAAGCAGAGAGGCTCAGTGGGGAAAGGGTTGTGTCACAGCACTGCGCAGTGTACCAGTCTCACTTTCTCTGAGGCCAGTCGCTCAGCCGTGCCTCTTCCCTGTGTTCATGTGACACCTTCTGCCGTAGTGTTCTCTGGAAGGTGTCCGTGTCTCTTTACCAGGGAGGGAGCAGGTATCAGCATGTTCTGCTATTTCAGTGTTTATTCTTTTATTTTTCTGAAGGCATTTCCATATGTAGCCCTGTGTTGGGCCTGTGCACAGGCAGGTGTGGTGAGGTGTATTAAATGGACCACTCTTCATAGTTCTTTGTGGAACCTTTGCTTATTTCAGGCTTTTGCAATAGGGCTTTTGCTTGTCGTCGCCATTCTGAGACATGGGCGCGGTTCTACAATTGGGCTTGCCCAGAATCATCCTGGAGTGCATGCGTATCTGAAGGTGGTGTGTACTGTACAACCACCTCCCCCCTCCCTTTTCACACACGTGGGAGAGGTTTGCTTGCCCTGTTGTCTGTGGGATTCTCTCCTGGTTAGGACTTCAGTGGGAGTCCTGATCCATGACCGCCCTGAGGAACGATCGCCTCCGTCTGACAGCTCTTCTCCAGGCAACACCGTGCCGCTGTGATCAGAATGACCCGATGAAGCCCCGTTGTGTTCCCGAGCCAAAGCTGAGATATAGGGCTGGCCAGGAATTTTAAGGAGGATGAATAGGAAGGAACAACAGGACTAATTTATCAGGACAGTTGTACATTCAGCAGATGAGTAGGCTGTCTGGTATGTAATCAGATGGTTTAATCTGTCTAGTTCTCACTTTTATTTTCCGTTTCTTGACCATTGTTCCCCTTTTTGTGAGATGTGGTCTTACGAAGGTAGTGGGTACATCTGTTTTTTGGGATCCCTACCTCTTCAGTGCTGGCAGTTCTGGCCAGGGTACAGCGCTGTTTTTCTTTTTTTCACTTCTATTTGCTTTCCTGCTTTGATTTTTTCCCCTTTCTCTTGTAGGTGTGTGAAGCTTGAATGCAAAGTTTAAACAAAAGCTTGTAAAGGATGGAAAGGGAGTGATGAAGTGGCCAGACACCAGGGCTTCTTCTGGTGTGGGAAAGTGCAGAATTTGGAGGCAGACACAAGTTTGCTTAATGGAAGTAAACGGTGCATATTTCAGAGGATTTTCCCCCCCCTTCATGCCACATAAACCACTCCTCCCCAGCTGGGATGTCCCGCTATGGAACCAGCTCACTGTTTATTTATATTTTCCTCTAACTTTCTTTTTGATTAGTTATTTTGTGGCAGTAGTGAATTTGCTAATGAGTAGCCTATAATGGCTCAGTCAATTTTTAAAAATGTATTTTATCATTTGTACTTATTTGTAATTATTTCTTTGTAACCATAATTTTTGGCCTCATTTAGTCATTGGGGTTATCATTCCTGCACATGGGGAACATATCAGAATGTACCATAAGGCCTACATTACACGACAACACCTATCATAACAGTGTCATAAAGATTATTTAATAGTTTTGGATGCATAGATGTGTTGCAGAAATTTTCCGATCAAAATTGGAACTAAAATTCACCCGTACGAATTTCAGTGTGAATTGTCCCTGGCTGTTGGGCGGTTGACAAAGGCAAATACAGTAAGTGAAGCGGAAACTGCTCAGTGTGTGACAGGCCTCTCCTTTCCACCCAATTAGGACTGGTCTGCCACGGGATGTGGGCTATCTCGCCGTGGACACACTTTGAAAGGGGCTGGTGGAGGGGGGCAGGAAGCGGGATTCCCTTTTGGCTCTGCCCCCGGAGTCCGGAGGAAGCTCCCTCCCTCCCTCCCTCCCTCCGCCTGCTCCCCACTTCAGGCGTGCACTCATGATGCCGTGAGATCCAAACTCTCAACAGTTGTGCTGGCAGCTCAGAGGAAGTACTGTCAGAGGAGTCGTGAGGAGGAGGAGGAGGAGGAGGAGGAAGAGGAGGAAGAGTTAGATCATTCCCCCTCTTTTTCCATTCAGCCTAGAGTCTGTGGGGGCTGTTTAGCGTAGAGTAAATCAGGGACTGTTGAGCGTTTCAGATTACTGTAATATTGGTCATTGTAACATCCAGACTGCAGTTCTGCAAGTGTGGTCCTAAGACTGAACCCTGACTGGGTGTGTGCTCTTTCCTGTTTTTAGTGTGTGTTGCTCTTAATTTGGTGGGGTCCAATTAAAATTTTGTTGCATTGATTTTAGTTCTCTTCTGTTTAGTTATTCCCTCTTGGGGGTCATTGAGCTTTGCTTTTTTTACTCTGCTTTTTTAACTCTCTCTAAAATACTTCTCTCTCACACACACTCTCACCTTCCCTCTCCCTGACACTCTCTATTTCTCTCTCTCTCTCCTTCAGTCCCTTTCCTCAGCTGACCTTTTAGAACAATGGGGTTGCCATGGTGATAACCTCGTTCTTCACAAAGTTTTTTTGGACTGCTGATGGGATCTGTGTGCCAAAGCCTTGGAAGGGGGAAGGGGGTGGGCAGGAGTGCTTGCCCACACAGGCAGTGTACATGCCCGCAGACACTGGCTCTGCCACACAGGCCATGCTAACAATAACAGCCTCCCCAGTCACTCACAATGTCTGGCAGTGTCCTTTCAGAGTCTTTACAAAAGAAAAGGAAAAAAGAATCTTAACGGGTGGTTAATTTAAAGTCTGATGTTTGAGTTGAGGGTGTTTATGCAGATTATAAATGTCAAAGGAAGGTCCCCAGCCAACGGCCGCATTCCACTGGCGCGTTACGGGTGTGTATGAATGTATTACCAACCTTCACTGGTCTCAGTTGCAGCTTTTCTTGTTTTAAGCGGCAGTAAATTCCCTAAACCTGCCTGCCTGTACTCTCCAGGCCTGAAAAAATGAAGGCACCAGTCACTACAGAATGGGAGGAGTGTGGTTTTGGTAGCGCTCTTGAATAGAGGTTGTGTAAGTCTAAATTACTCTGAATTGTATGTTTGAAAATACTTGTAAATCGTTCCAGCCTGCTGTTATGTCAAAACTATTTTGTGTTTTGGGGGCGTTTCACTCTGGCCTTTGAAAGATAACATACCTTCTACATGAAATGCAAAAACAAAAAAAGAAAACTGTTGCTTTAGTCTTCTGTGTTGTTTTCCTCCAGGGTTTTTTTCACCTTTCTTTGCAGTTGCGTAGATTGGTGAGGCTTCTGCCCGGTCTCCTTGTCATTTTTTGAAATCTTTTCAAGAGCTTTCCCAAACAACATATAAAGCTCTCCAAAAACATTGCACGCTGCTTTATTCTAATCTGGAAATGCAATGCAACATTCACTGAGATGAATCTCAGAAGCTTCCGAACAGTACCCATGCAATGAAAGCAAAGCCACAAGATTTAGCGAAGCAGTATAGTGAGGGGGGGGGGGGGGGGGTGGACTTGTAGACATACTCTGACACTGTGCACTGAAAAAGCTTTTTAAAACATTCAGCGTCCTGGAGCTCCAGGAGTATCCACAGGTGTGTTCTGTCCTCGTCCCAATCAGCAGCCAGTTTAAGACTTTAGGAAATGAGGTGTTTGGATCCTTTCAGTCAGTCAATGACGTACATTAAACACCTAATGGCTAAAACGCACGAATGCAGTGGCCCTCCTATATTTGAGTTTGAGACCCAGCTAACAGGGATAAGGCGTTGGTGTCTTCACCTTTCACATAGCATCCAGAAAAGGGCTCCATAGAATCCGGGAAGTATAGCCAAACGATAACCACGAGCTACCATTAGCGTCGGCCTGTTTCTTATTACTGACGTATCCTGTGACTGATGGAGCTGGAGTCCTATCTATCCCCGTTTTATCACCCCTGCCCGGGGATCCCTGCTTTTAAGGGGCCTCCCGGGCGGGACCCTCGCAGGGCGTCCGGCCGACGCCCATGGAAAGATGGAGTTAGCGCTGTCTGGCGGCCGCGCCCCTGCTCCGCTCCGTTCAGCCCTGGCCAGGGAGTTCCCAGCTCTGACGCTCGCGCCTGAGAAAGCGCTGGGCCCCGCCGTCCCTGCGCTGTCTGGACGGAGTGATGTAAATCACATGCAGGGGGTCAGCGCTCGCTCAGCACGGGCCCGCCTCCCATTTGGACGGCTGCCGGGACCGTATCTCACACTCCCTCCCGCGTGGAGTTTGCGCTGCCGAGCGTTTCCCCCTCTCCTCCAAGGAGTCATTCTGTCTCAAGCATTTTCCCTCAATGCGTTTGAGGTCAGCTCCATTTTTGAAGTCACTCAGTTGAGGAAAGTAATTGAAATTCAATGAATATATAAAATATCTCACAGATCATTATGGGCTTTTCTCAAGTCATACATTTATATTCATTTCCTCAACTGACTACATTTAAATGGAATTGACCCCGAATAAAATATATTTCTGAATTGACTGAACTGAAATTAATATTTACCCATATACCCTAGGAGTGTGTGCATGCGTGAGTGCAACACATACTGCAGTTAATGCTATACTCAGAAATGAGTGTCCGTGACTCAGCCAGCGGCGATGGTTATTTTTACTCTGTGCCGTCAGGACCCTTGTTTTTCCTCTCTGGTGATCTTTCACGTTTCCTCTCCTCTGGGTTCGGCGCGGCGTGCAGTATGTATCTCCCAGTGTCGTGGGCCGGAGTTCAGCTATGCGGCTCATTGTTTTGCGCTGGCTTTCAGGATGTTTGCTGGAGATCGCTGATAGTGGCACACAAAGAGGGAGGGGTGCACGTTCGCACCCTTGCAGCCTGTGAACAGGATGAGGGGGCGGGGCGTGGCTGTGGGTGGAGCCCAGCTCTGAGCCCAGCCCAGCATCCTGCACTTGGAGTGGCTGACATACTGACGGACAGAAGGACAAACGGATGCACACAGATGAGAGGAATGTTTAGAGTGGAATCTTGCACACACTGTTCTGTGCAGCTCCTAGGGATGCAGATGTGTTCTAGAATGCTCCTGGTGATTAATAGTTCATGGAACATTGCTCTGAAGGGGGTAGCTTACGTTGCGTTACATTTCATCATATTGAAATGGCAACAAAAGTGATTCTTCTTGCAGAGATGTGCGTAGTTGGACTGGAGTGTGTCTGTCTGACTTTGCATTAAATTACAACCAGCCATGAAGAACCATGTGTTTTGTCTGCTCTTCATGAGCATGTTGGGATTTTTGAGCACCGGTCCAGAAATGTTTCTGCATGTTGTCAGTTCTTCCCTTCGGTTTTAAGGGAATTTAACATCTGAGTCTGGCTGTAGATGGTATGTGACATCACACAGTACTGTGCACCGTGGTTGCACAGCAACAGGCGCGCAAAGAATAGTAAGACTACAAAAGGTCATGCTAACCACCTCTTCACAGTCTACTAATGGATGCCTTTATTAAACATTGACGTGTTGCTGCGGAGTGACCCACTAAAAGGGCATATGTTGAGTCAATTTAGTCAATGAGCGGTGAAAGGCTGCTCCAACAGCAAAAGCAAAGAGCATAAAAAGAAAGAGCATTAAAGTTAAAGTACTTTCTTTAATAGAGTCTAACAACTCTTGAGGAGTATTGGTGGTGCAAGCCAATTGGAAAAAAAACAAAAATGGTGCTACAGGCAATGCATTTTGTCCATAGACTGCTGAATCAGGCTGAATAAGCTCTGCATGTACACAAGTTGTTTTAGCCTGTCTTTTTTCTGCCATTTTCCTTTTTTGGTGTTCAGTCAAATTAAATGTTCTCTACAACTTGAATTGGAGAGCAGTACCTTGTTTTCAAACAGAATTATTCATGGTCAAAGATTAGGGGTCAGAGGTTTCGGTGTAAAGGATCAGCATCCTTTGTTCCTCTCCCTGTCCCACGCAGACAGCAAAGCCATCGTGGATGGGAACCTGAAGCTGATCCTGGGCATGGTGTGGACCCTGATCCTGCACTACTCCATCTCCATGCCCGTGTGGGAGGATGAGGACGACGACGAGGGCAAGAAGCAGACGCCCAAGCAGAGGCTGCTGGGATGGATCCAGAACAAGGTGCCGGACCTCCCCATCAACAACTTCAGCCAGGACTGGAGGAGCGGAAAGGCGCTGGGCGCTCTGGTGGACAGCTGCGCCCCAGGTGAGCCGGCCACCGCCTGGCCCCGGGGCACGCTGGCGGGAGGGGCGGGTCTGCAGAGCGGGCTGTCTTCTTTGGCATAGATGGTTTAGGGGAACTCGACTTATAGCTCAGTGGTTAGATTCCCAGGTGTAGGCTACTGCAGTAAGTTACATTACCTGAGGTACATTACATAATTGCTTTATGAAAACATCCAGCTTTACCAAAGGATTGTTTGTATATGGAAAATAAGCTGTATAAATGGATAACAGCTTTGGGTACACGCCTAAATGTGAACAAGTGAATATGTATTGTCTACACAAGCACAGTTTATAAATAAGGTGTGTGCGTTTGTGTGCGTTTGTGTGTGTCCATAGGCCTGTGTCCTGACTGGGAGACCTGGGACACGGTGAAGCCGGTGGAAAACGCCAGTGAGGCCATGCAGCTGGCTGATGATTGGCTGGGAATCCCTCAGGTGAGCCTGAAGCACTACAGCGTGCTCAAGAGAGTGACGTACAGTATCTGTAATGCTTGAGTCACTTTTAGTGGATGTCTTTTTGCACACCTCATTTTGACTATGATCTACAAACTAAGGTGCAGTTGACTGTATGCTTGCTGTGAAGGTTGGAACAGATGAATGAATCAAGAATAGCTGTTGTATTTGCCTTTCAGGTGGTTACTGTGCTTTTAAAAGTCAATTTGGAATGCAGATTAAACACAGATTAGTTTTTGCAAATAGAAAGTTGGGACCCGCCTTGCTGTGTGATTGAAATGTCCAAAGAGGCCACACCTCAGCCACCGGTCTTTTGCCTGGCAGCCTATGTGCTGAGTCTGCTCTCAGTGAATGGGGTGTGGTCACCGTGATATGAAGTGTGTGCTTGCGAGGTGCGGCAGCCATAGACCAATAAAAACCTGCCGTAGAACACAAGAGTCTCCACAGTGATGGTGTTCTACCCTTTACCCCAAACTGTCCCTCTCGTTTTGTCTAGGTCATTGCCCCAGAGGAGATCATTGACCCCAGCGTGGACGAGCAGTCTGTGATGACGTACCTTTCACAGTTCCCCAAAGCCAAGCTGAAGCCCGGGGCACCCCTCAAACCAAAACTGAACCCTAAGAAAGCCAGAGCATACGGTCCAGGTATGATGATGATAATTTAAAAAAAACACTCATAAGAAAAACAATAATAATCATGATGATAAGTGACGACTAATACGGGCCGCAGGGTGGTGCAGTGGGTAGCGTGAATGTGTGAGAGAATGGTGTGTGTGCCCTGTGATGGATTGGCAACCTGTCCAGGGTGTATTCCCGCCTCTCGCCCAATGCATGCTGTGATTGGCTCCAGCCGCCCCCCCCCCGCACACCCCACCCCCCACGACCTTGACGAGTAATAAGCAGGTTGGCTGATGGATGGATGAATTGAACTGCAGTAGCATACTGGGTTAAATACAGACAGTAAACATCCCACACAACTTACAATTTATGCCTTGGGAGCAAGGTGTGTAGGCTATTAAACCTGTTGATCACATAAATGAATCACTTAAGTGCTGAAACTCACCAAAAACTAGCAAACCATGTGGCCCTCCAGGACTGGAGATCCGTAATTTCACATATTTGATAAATTACCTGGGAATGAGAAAACCAATTACAAATTTCAGCCATCTGATAGCAATTATGGTCAAAAAATATCTCCAGTTTTGGTGTCACACAGTAACATGCAATAGAATGTTTTTAGTGTTTCCTCTAGTGACAGGTTTACCTCTCCACCTTCCTTTCCCTTGTGTTAAACACTGATTTAAAACAGTGGGTACTATTTCCAAACAAGAGGAACACCGCGACTAATGAGGCTAATCTACGGTTTCAGAAGTGTTTCTGTAGCCATGTAACTTTTGTTTATCCAGTGACCTTTTGTTTAGCTTCTCCCCATGAGAGGTTCCTGAAAGATGAGTGTAAGCAGACTCAATTGGTGTTTTAGAGCACTTTTTTCTTTAATTTTTTAAAGCATTGAGTAGTGATCCTTGACTAGGACATTTATCGAAATGGCATTCTGTGTATAAGCCATGTATGGGCACGGGTGTATGCATACTGTATTGTTGTGAATGCACATATATGCTCCGATCTGTGTGTTTATGTGCCCACATGTGCCCATGAGCACTTGCATATGTGTGCGGGTACAGTATTTACATATATAGAGGCTTTCTCTGAATTCACTGCTGTACAAATGCTTTGGCTCTCCTTTTGGTAGGAAATGCTTGACTGAGAGATCTGGCTTAACTGGCCACCCAAAGTCCTGACAGTAGTCCAGGCTGCTGCAGAAGCTCATTATTTTGATAAGTGAATCAATCTCGAATGACACGTAAAGTAGGGAGGAAATTACAGCCCATGCAGACTCTTGCCAAAATAATCACTGTGTCCCACTGGCGTCCGATTGGTGCTTGATTAATGCTAATTTACCTTTAAACAAAGGTACTAGTTAGTCTGGAGAACCATCTTGCACACTCCGTTGAACTATAGGAAGCAAGTGAAAGTGACAAAAGCATTTACAGCCCTGACCAATATGGGATTTTAATTGAATTCTTAACAGTTAAGTAAGGTTAAATACTGCCAGTGAAGTGAGACAGTTTGACTCATTTCAAGATTTGTCAGTGGTGTAAGAAAATTTCACTTGTTTCATGCTAATATTTTCAATTTGAGAGAAAAAACACTTTACCTAAGTCTGTAAGACTGGTAGTGAGTTTAACACATTTATCAGTGCAAGATGGTTTTAAAAATGGAATCTCCTTTTTTTTTTTTTCCTCACCTTTTCGAAATTTGTGGCCAACGGACATAACAAGGATTCTTCCAATCCCTATGGGCACACAATTTAAGGGCCCTGGAACACAATATGAGGAAGTACCTGTTCCTCAGCAACAATGGAGTCCCCATCTGATCTATATCATTTAATTAGAGATGTGGAAGACTGTGCAACACTGAGGGCACATTATTATCCATCGTTTAGAGGAGACTGATTTGATTAGTTTTCCGTCCTGAATTCACATGCTGTCAAGCATGAGTCTCAGTGCTTGCCCTCCCTATTTCCCCCTCAGCGGGAGGAAGTGACATATTATCTCATGTTTTCTCTTTCCAGTCTTCCGCGTGCCGTCCAGCGTGACTGATGCTTTCGTACTGTATTTTCCCATAGAGGGAACACTGCTCTGCGTTTTGCTCATCCAGAGCATGGTGAATCGCCGTCCCATCATGCCGTGCGAAACTGCACCGTGGTGGCAGGGACGTGTCTTATGCCCATATGCAAACGTTTATTTTGTTTTTTGATCCACCGTGCCCCCGTGGTCTGTCCTCAGGAATTGAGCCGGTGGGGAACCGGGTCCTCCGGCCAGCGGTCTTCACCGTGGACACCTTCAGCGCCGGCCAGGGGCAGGTGACCGTGTACGTGGAGGACCCCGAGGGCACCAGGGAAGAGGTGGGTCGTGTGTCAGGCGCCATGTTTGGGGGCTCGTCCTTCAGGTTTTTCAGGTGTCTGTTCATGTTACTGGTGACACCATTTCAGATCAGATGGTGGATTCAGTCATTTCTGGGAATGAGTCGGAATTCAGTCTCTGATATAGGAACGTGAGCGTCGTCTCGGGCCACAGCAGTTGGAAAACCCCTGAGTTAAAAATGAACAGACGGTTGCCTGGGACTTGTTTAGACCCTCAGGTTAAATGTGTCATTGGCTTTCATGACTGAAATATGTGTTAAATGATGGTTCCTCTGTAGACTGGCAGGGCAAATGTAGCGGTTTCCTTGGAAGTAAAATTCTTACGCTGTTATTTTTACCCTTTATAAAAGGGAGATGTCATGAATTGTAAGGCAAATTTTCTTAAATTGCCTGAAGCATGTGTTACAGTACGAACATATGGAAATATGTTTCAGGCTGTTTATGGCTCTTTTATACCTTACAGGTGAAAGCTGTTCCTAATGAGGGCAAGAAAACCTACAGTGTGACCTATGTACCCAAAGTAATGGGCCCTCACAAGGTAGAGTTTCTCTATACTTTACAATATAGACATTACCTCATGGTCTAAAGTTCAATGCTCAAAGGTCAGATCTCTCAGCATGTCTGTGCCTCAAGTCTCACTACTTCAGATACATGCTTTAGGTGGGTTGTCTATTACTAACCTTCATTTAGCTAGCTTCATTTATCTATTTTATGGAAGGCCTGGCCAAACTCACATAGCTTATGTTTTTTACCATACAATAATTTGACATTTTTCTGACACAATTTAGAATTATGATGATGATGATGATAGTAGTAGTAGTAGTTGTAATGTATTTAGGTCCTTATTAACAATTTTCCAAAAAGAATGCACCTGGAAATAAATAAATAACAATAATGCATTAAATTAAAAGGAAAACAAAAAATATTGACCGAAAAGGTGCAGGCTGAAGCTTTAGCTTATTATACCTACCCTTTTTACATAACATATTCTAATAGGCAACCCTTTCACAACTGGGTTTAGGCTGTACAAAAACAAAACAAAACCGAAACAAAAACAAAAGTTCCAGACGTTTCATACACAATACTGATGATTATGGTGATGATGATGATGATGATGATGAAGCTTGCTCTCTTGCGTGCGCTGTGTCCTGTTTACAGGTGACGGTGCTGTTTGCAGGACAGCAGATCCCTAAGAGTCCTTTTGAGGTGAATGTGGACAAAGCACAAGGAGATGCCACCAAGGTCACTGCCAAGGGGCCTGGGCTGGAGCCTTTGGGCAACGTTGCCAACAAACCTACCTACTTTGACATTTACACAGCAGGTCTGTGTACACGCATATGCATTATTGCATATTACAGTTTTTTTTAAATGAACTGGTTGTGTACTGTCCTCTTTCTAAGTAACATTCCATTTGCAGCAGCATTGCTCTAGGGTTGATTGTCGCTCAGTACCTTCTTCCATCTCCTCACAGGCGCTGGTGTGGGTGACGTGACGGCAGTGATCAAGGACCCCCAAGGCAGCAACGACACCGTGGAGGTCATGATGGAGGACAAGGGGGACAGCATGTTCCGCTGCACCTACAAACCCGTCCAGGCTGGGCCTCACACCGTCACCATCACCTTTGGGGGCATCGGTATCCCAAAAAGCCCCTATGCTGTTACCATTGCCCCAGGTATGCTACCTGTCCCTTCTCCATGTACAAATACCCCATATATTAAGTGTCTGATATTGGTAAACCTCCTGTTTCTGATCACTGGCTGCCATTTTGTATTTTTAAAGTCAGTGTTGGACATATGCAAGGTGTCCTCAAGGCTCGTACATTAAATTAACAGGGTTATATTCAAAGGGATTGAAACTGTAGTTCAGCCTTTCTGTAGCTCAACCTCTTGCTGTTTTGTTGCATATTAGGGGTCTTCCTGTAGTTTTTTTTCCCTATGGTTATTTGTTACTGCTGACTAAAAACAAGAATGGAACATAAGGACTTATTGTTTGTGTGCTTTTCTGGTCCTAGAACAATACATGCCGGTAATCAAACTGCTTCTTTTGTACTCCAGGCTACTTCACACTCCTTAGATATAAATTGCTTATGAAAGCAGCTGTTGTCAGCCAGCGTGGTCTTCCGCCGTGTTTGGCTGCACTTACGTGGGTAGTCTGAAGCCAGTTCCTTTGTTGCGGTTCTGTGATGTGTGAATGATCCTATTTCACATTATCACACATCATTCTCACACTGTGAGCCCTCTCCCAGAAGTTCAGAGTCTGCACTGTGAGTGCTGTGGAGCCAAACAAGATATTTAGGACAAGCGCCATCCATAGAAGCTTCAGTTTTTCCTTTTTTGTTTTTGAGTTTTATCAGTCCTGACTCAGACAGTGAGGAAAGGTAAAGGCGTAATCCCACACTGGCGACTGAAACGGTGGCTGTGAATTCCGGGAGTTGTTTGCAGACTAGCTATTTCAAACGGTTTTCCTCACTAGGTGAATTTCCAAATCTGTGGGATTTTGAAAGCTAGTGTTGACTGTGGGTGTCTATGGTTTCCATTGTGTGTTTAGTAGCCACTCCCCTCCTGGGTTTGGTCACATGGTCTCAGGCCTTTTTATCAGGTGTGAATGTTGCATGACAGGAGTCACTGGAGCCAAGGGTCTGGTTCCTGACAGCTGTGGACATGAAAGCCCTTTGAAACGCCCCATTCCCGCTCCCTGACACAAGTTTTCCATGGCAGGCAGCAGGAGGCCGATTCTGGTTACTGGTCTTTTTTAGTTTAAATATTGCTTCTATTTGATTTTCACACTAAAACTCCATTTCTATGGTTAAAATTGATTGCTTGTTTTACTTTGTTTATGAGCAAGATGAAACAGAACAGCCATTATTTGGTTGGGAACAAGCTGGCTCAATTTTTTATTTTTATTTTATTTTATTTTTTTGTATTATCTTGGATTTAAACTCACCCAGCCTTTTAAAGGCTGTAACGCAAGGCTCTTCCAAGGGTCTTGTCTTTTTGGTGCCATTAATGCCATTTTAGTTCATGGATGATAAGCTTCAGTATGTCCAGAGTCATCACATTTTGGTTTTGGGTTTAAGTTGAGCTTTATTGTGTCTGTGTGTGTGTGTGTGTGTGTAGTAATCAGATGGTACTCCAAGGTGTGGCTTCTAATTGGTTTCTAGTTGGTGAAGGCAGTTTGGAGGTGCCATGTCCCCTCATGTCTGTTGTGCGGATGGTGGGATTTCCATCCTAAAAGGCAGAGACTGAAGCAGGTCTTTACCAGGACGCTTGAAGTACTGATGCAAAGCTCCTTGCCAGAAGGGTTCACATACACACGCCCACAGGTCTGGTCTTTTTTGGAGACCAGACCGGAATTGGAGGAACGTCAGATTAATAAATTCATTCATATATTTTGAGCTGTGCAGGAGAGAACAGAAGCCCCAGTTACTCAGCTGACACAATGTTGGATGAGATTTTCATGAGGAGGCATCGCCAAACTCGGCAAACACCACGTTTCTACACCTCTCTGCGCTAGCCTAGCAGAACTGGCACTGTTCACTGATATAGAGTTTCTTCAATTTATCAAAACATGTCTGCTCTGAAACGTGGTAACCTGAAATGAAGGGAGAAGTATTAATCATACCGTAGATGTGTTTTCGTCTTTTCATCAGGTCTGTACCGTATTCAAAATGGCTGTAACCTGTTTCCGTGTTGTCAGGGTGTGTGTCTGCTGCAGTGGCCACATATGTCTGATGAGGCTTTTAAGTTTGACCCCGAGTTTGAGGCTGTTTCCAGAATGAAGTAAAGCAGTCAGACTATTTTTGGACCATTGTACTTCCAGCTTCTTTTTCTAGGCAAATGATCACTTCTGAGGAATTGAGGCTTGGAATGTTCTATTTTCAGTCAATTCAGGAAATGAATTAAAATTCAGCTGATGAACTTAAGATGGCCAGAGGTTTCTGTGGTGGCGGTAGTCCCATTTCAGGACTTGCCAACTTCTGCTCTGCATTATGTAATTACTTCACCCATTCATGCACATGATATTTTATTTTATTTTATTATACATGTCATATAGTCATGAGTCAGAGCTGATATCTGCTTTTGTGTCCCTTTATAAAGCACTTTACTGTTGGTTAGTCTGAGTGAAACAGCACTTGTGTTTTGTAGCAATTGGTCAGTTGATCCAGGGTAATTATTGGAAATGAAACCTGCATATGCATTAGCCCCCCAGGAATGAAACCGTCCGTCTCCCTGTGGGGATTTTCTTTGATTCATTAATTGTATGTCATTGAATTTCCTCTGAATTGACTCGATTTGAAAGGGATTGACCTCCAAGTCCCAGTGCTATCACAAGACTGGGCTGAAAATATTGAAATATAAATTACAGGGATACAAAGAAAGAAATGCCGTGGGTCCAGCAGTGGTGCCCTGAGGTTTGGTCTTTTAGAGTCTTAATAAAAGCCGTCCATGCATGAGCTTGATTTTTGAGACTGTTGCAGCGGTGGCCATTTTGACTCCCCCGGTGCTTTGCTTCTGTCTCCCAGCCTCCAACCCCAACGGCTGCCGAGCCAGCGGCCGAGGACTGCAGCCCCGGGGCGTGAGGGTCCGGCAGGTGGCCGACTTCAAGGTGGACACCCGTAATGCTGGGACCGGGGACCTGAAGGTGGCCGTCAAGGGACCCAGTGAGTTATTGGCCTTTTGTGTCTGTGTTTAGAAGATCTTTTTTTGAGCAGTCGTGCCCTCTCCATTACAGTTCTTCTCCACCTTTCTCCCCCTCCACGGCTTTCTCCATTCAAAGTCCCTGACCAAGTACAGTGCCGTGGGCTGTGGATGTTCCATCCTGTAATACTCTAGTTGAGAAGCAGAGAGGATGTAAGGAATGCAGGAGCTGTGGATCTGGTGAATCTATAGTGTTTGTGGCTAAACCCCCTGCAGCAGCCAGTTTAGTGTAGTGTGTTGGGGTATTTTATATTTGGCCACTGAATTTAGTCCCTACCTGGGAGTCTTCCTGCCATGGCTCTGCATCTGGAGCTCTGGGGAGGCCTCTTATGGTTATTTTATTTGGGGGGGGGGGTGCTCCTGTGCTGGGAGTTCTGAGAGGATGACGTAGGCTAGGACCTGAGTCAGCACGTTGGGGTGGAGGTGGGGGTGGGGGAGGCTGTGGGTATGAACGGGTGATTAATGAGCTGTCCAGGCCTGTTAGGAGGACCCATATTTTGGCAGAGCTTAACACCGCTGCCCCATGTGCCTGCCGTCTGAACAGAGGGCCTGGAGGAGCCCGTCAAACAGAAGGACAGCCTGGACGGGGTTTACGCCTACGAATATTACCCCCACGCGCCGGGCAAGTACACAGTGGCCATCACCTGGGGCGGCCAGCATATTCCCAAGAGGTGAGCCCTCAGACGCCCTCACTGCGGAATGCTCCGGATGTTTTTGTTCCGTCTGTCTGATGAAGAACGTCGAATGAAGCCAAAGGCTAATTTCTGCATTGCATGTGAAATTAAGTTCCTATTCTGGTATATTCTATTCTTTCTGCCCTAAATCCTCTCCTCCCTTCCTTTCAGGGATTCAGCCGTTGTATAAATATTGAAAATGCCCGACTGAATCTTCATCTTGTTCGGGAGGACAAATTTTCAGTTGTACACTGTAAATGTGTGGGTTTAATGTGCTGTTTGGTTTCCACTCTGGAGCTGTGTGTGTGTATTTGTGTGCATTTTTGTTTGTAACTGTAAGCGTAATGATTTCTGAGCATAGCCAGCTTTCGTGTTCTCGGCCACAAAGCGCTGTTTTTGTGTGTGGAAATAAGAGCTCCGGGCGTGCGCCCGGATGAACCAGTCTTTGTGCAGGAGGAGGTGGAGGCAGAGGAGGGCGGGGTGCATGTGTTTTGGCCATGCAGGTGAAGCCATGTGACCTGTGTGGTTGTGGTAGAAGAGCAGGAAGAGAATTGGGAGTGACCTCATTGCTCTCTGTCCTGGGAAGGAACCTAACTGGCTGTACCACAGGGACTGGGAATGACCTCTTGGTTCACTAGTCTGGGGGGGACACTGAATGGCTGTGCCACTGGGGCTGGGAATGACCTCATTGCTCTCTAGCCTGGGGAGGAAGCTGATTGGCTGTGCCTCATGGGAGCTGAGCAGACGGGTATTAAGTCTGTTTGCCCTGTGTTGAATATTATGTCTGCATATATTTCCCATGACCACCTCTGCTCAGTCTGATGAATGTGAACCGTTTAAAGCAGACAGATTAATTAACCAAGCATAGGGTTTGGAATGATGGGGCTATTTTTAGTTTGGTTTTCTTTTTAGAGGGGGTGAGGGAGGTTAGATTTAGCATTAAGGAAATTTTAAAACAGTTGTGATATTGTGTTATTCCTCATGGTGGGGGACAGATTTAAAATCTTTGTGAAAACTTGTGAAGTTAACCATTGTAGATGTTTATCGGGCATGAAGGTATTTTCCACATCTACATCAGGGTGGGTAAAAGAAATGTTTACAACTGTTTGGATAGGATTAGTGCCACTAGGAGCTGAGTCTGCTGTGGCCTGCGCCGATTAGAGGGCCATTTAAACTCAGCAGTGGTGATTGTGGGGTGGGGGGTGGGGGGGCTCATATACTAAAGCAAAGGTCTCCAGTGACCTCGTGCATGACTGTCCTCACAGCCCCAGTGTCTGGAGCCCAGTAAAATGGCTCAGAGCTGCAGGCTGCACTAGCACAGTCCCAGACTGTTTGACAGGAGCCCCCCTCTAGACCCCTCCCCCCTCCCCCCACACCATTTCTGCAGAGACTGTGTAAGTTTACTCTTCTCTGCAGGTTACCATCACCAGTATGCATATAACATTGAGGGATGGTGCTACATGCAGAGCCGCAGTTCCTCCGTGTGGTGGCTGTGCCTGACATTGTTTTCCCTGCCCCCTGCACTCCCCCTCCCCAACCCCACCCCCCGGCCTGCAGTCCGTTTGAAGTCCAGGTTGGCGCAGAGGCGGGACCTCAGAAGATCCGAGCCTTTGGACCAGGCCTGGAAGGTGGCATGGTGGGGAAGTCTGCCGATTTTGTGGTGGAATCTGTGGGCACGGATGTCGGGGTGCTGGGTGAGTTTTGACCACTTCGAAGTGATCAGCACTATATCGCTGGATTTTACTGCTAGGTTCAGTTTGATGGCAAGGAAACCATAAAAACCAGCACTTTGGGACATCTTGTGGCTTAGCATTTTAAGACAAGAAGGGTATAGATCCAGGGGTGCACAACATCAGCCCTGGAGGTTAAAGTATGTGCAAGTTGTTATTGTGTCTTGTTAATCAGCAACCAATTTTGGGCTTAGTAACCAGGTGTATGGCCTTTTTTTCTCACCCGTCATTGACTTAAATGATGCAAAAAACGGAGAGAACTGAATTTAGCAGGGTGTGGGGTGTGCTGTGAGGTGTGTCCTAATCCCCTCTGTTTTGCTGTCCTCCTGCAGGCTTTGCGATCGAGGGCCCCTCTCAGGCGAAGATCGAGTGTGAGGACCAGAACGACGGCTCGTGCAACGTGAAGTACTGGCCCACCGAGGCGGGCGAGTACGCCGTCCACGTCATGTGCGACGACGAGGACATCGAGGACAGCCCCTTCATGGCCCACATCACCCCTGACAACAGCGCCTGCAGCCCGAGCAAGGTCAGTGCCGTCCCTCCCTTCCTCCTTGCAAACTGTGGTGGAGTCTGTTGTAGAACACTGGGAACGGTGTGTGTTTACTGTAGAACACCAAGAACAGTTTATTTAACATTGAACACAATGTTTTTGCCATAGAACACAGAGAACAGCGTGTTTACTCTAGAACACAGGGGAAAAGTGTCTTTGTGGTAGAACACTGAGAACAGTGTGTTTCTAGTAGAACGTGGTGAAACTGTAGAGAGCAGTGCGTCAGACTTGAGTGTCCTTGGGTCAATCCAGATGCTCATTGTATGCATGGATTAATGGCACAGAAAAATGACTGCCAATGAAGTTGGCAGGATTTAAAAAAAAATTAGGCAGGATTCATTTTAAAAGACTAGCGCATAGTATGTTACATGTAAGCATGTAGTAGATGCTCTTCTCCACAATGCAAATGTAAAATAATGTAATGCAATTAATTTATCCAGCTGGCCATTAACTGTCAAGAAATTTGGTTAAGTGTTTGCCATAAGAACACAACAGCAGTGCCTCATCTGAGAATCATACCCGCAATCTCTGAGTCACAAGACCAATTGCCTAACCATTGCATACTGCCCCATAATGTGTGTCAAACTGACAGTGGTGAATGGTGCGATCTCTGCTTTCCCAGGTGAAAGCTTACGGCCCTGGTCTGGAGAAGACGGGCTGCATTATTAACAAGCCTGCAGAGTTCACCGTGGATGCTACAGACGCTGGGAAGGCGCCCGTGAAGATCTTCGCTCAGGTGAGAGTCCTTTTGGTCCCCAAAGGCAGGCGCCGCGCGCATCTCGGCTGAGAAAGGGCAAGCAGAAATTGAGAGGGGGGAAAAACACTTAGTGGGAACACTGTGCGCGGCAGTGAATGCAGAAATTGTATCTGATCTCAGATGTAAAAGAAACTAAATGGAATGACAAACAAATGCATGTCTGTCACACAGTATCTTTTAGGATTGCAGGGAATGGTTATGTGTGGATGGTCCATGGTGTGTACCATCACTTCTCAACTCTCAATTCTCAAACAACTCTCAATACCAATGAAAAAAAGCACATTGCCACTTCAAAAGATTTATTTTATTATCTCTGCTGACAAAATGGCTGCCAGGTTTTGTTCCTCCTTAGCCAAGGATGTTGTTTGTTTTATTGCAACTCTTTTTTTTCCCTACTTGGCTGTGCATGTGTTGGTTAGTCGTACTATAGCTCTCATGTTCTGTTGGGCAAGGACAGCGTTATCCTCATGCAGCCTGTCTGTGTTGACTGAGCTGCCCTGAAGCTTTTGTCCCAGAATAGCCTTGGGAATATCGATTGCGTGTGCAGTGTTCACACAGTCTGTCCCTGTCCCACAGACTGCTGAGGGAGACACCGTAGATGTGAAGGTGAAGAACAAAGGGGACGGGACCTACGCCTGCTCCTACACCCCCACCACTCCGGTCAAACACACCGTGGCTGTGGCCTGGGGAGGCGTCAACGTGCCCAACAGCCCCTTTAGGGTAAGCCCAGCTCTGGGGTCCAAGGTCACTGCAGGAGGCGTCATCCCCAGGGCAAAGCCCCTCATTGTGATCACTACCTTTGCCATGGAGCGCCACACCATTTTCGCATAGTCAGCGGCAAAACACTGCGTCAGCAGTGGGAGGAGGTGTTATGTTTCAAGGCTATTGGGTTTGTGTAATTTTGACCTTGAGATATTTCTGGTAGCTTTTTAGGGTTTCATTTTTTATTTTTCTATTGCAGCAGTAATTTAAGACTGAATGAACAAACTGATTCTAAGTGTAAAATAAGACGTCAATATATCAGAAGTATAAAATTATCACTGTGACTGAGATGTAGTTAAAGAAGGGATTTGATTTGTTGTGCACAAATTTTTAAAATAATTTTTTGTACTGATGATGGTCTAATATATTTGTCATACCTTTAAAATTCAGTTTTGATATTATATGTTACTGAACATTAATATTTTTCTACAGTTTAGGAAGAATTTGTGATTTTTTTACTCAATATTTTATTATTTGTATTTATATAAGCTTTGATTGGAAGATGATTATGTACTTCAATATGCTGCTTTTGATCTCAGATATCATCATTTCAATTAAGAAATCATTTCAATTGATGAGCATGAAACAGATTTCTGATTAGTCCCGAGACTAAAATGGCAGCCAGGAGATTTTCTTGGATAGGGAATATGTTCTTTCAGGGAGCTGAAACAGGCATGTTTGGATTCAATGGTCCATAAAGTCAATTTCAATAAAAGAAACAAAGGAAAACATTCATCAAGAGAAACCTTTAGCCCCCACTTGGCTGAAATGAAGTGTTTGAATTTTCTGAAGGACTTTCATCTTGGCGAAGTTTTTCTTTCTTTTTTGGCCAGTGTTGGAGACAGAATTGCTGTTTACATCAGCCTGAAAAAACAGTCTTTTCTACGAGCCTAAAACCACAGAGAGAGAGAGGCCTTCATTTCACGAGAGTGACATCATCTGTGGTCTAGAGAGAGGAGGATTTGTGGACCTCCTCTCGGACCCTCAGAGCTCTCAGCGAGACATGGCCTCCGTGGGTGACGGCACAGCAGCGGGACGGAACCAGCCATGCGACTCAGAGACTTCCTTTGTTCCGCAGGCCTGTTTTTCAGAACAGCTCATGTCTGCTTGAATCAGAATCAGATGAGCAAAATTATTGTTCCTCAATAAATGTCCCTGGCAGATCTGTTATTTGGCACCTTGTTTTTTCATTATTTATATTTTTTGGAGGGGGGTGGGGTGTTTTACTGTTTGGGGCCAGACAAGTACAATCACTGAATGTTTCCATGGGAAGTTCTAAAATGAGCGGTAACGTATAACATTCACGTTTACCAAACTGAAATGCACTGTGATCCAAGTGCTCAGAGTATACCTAGTCAAAAGATGGTGAAATGGTCAAACGTTTTAGAAGATGTTGGTTATTCTGAATGTGCGGTAAGTGTGGAACGTGACTGAGTGGATGTTTGGGAATGGTACCTCTGTGTCGTCCACAAAGGGCCGCTTCAGAGTGGTCCTCCACATTCCGTTCATCTTCCTGTTCACAGCGGGCTGCTCTCGTTCCAGGTGAACATTGGGAAGGGGAGTCATCCACACAAGGTGAAGGTGTTTGGCCCAGGCGTGGAGAGGACGGGGCTCAAAGCCAACGAGCCCACACACTTCACTGTGGACTGCACCGAAGCTGGGGAAGGTGACTACAACTCCCAGCATTCCCACTGCTCACTGACCCTCTTTCACATTGGCTGACGGTGCGCATAAATGTGGTGACAGTACATCCATTGGATGAATCCCTGAATATCACTGAGGCGAATGGGTGCACAATAAAATGTTCAATGTTAAACCAACTCTTACAGAGTACATATGGTCCTGAATGGATAAATGTAGAAATCTAGATAAGGCTTAATACATGTGCAAAGATTACAAAGCTCTTCTGTCCTTCAGTCTCCAAATAAAGCCTTATAATGGCCATAAGAAACGAGGGTATCAAGTTTGAAAGTGCTTTGGAGGTCATTCCAAGCTTGTGGGGCTCTGAAGCTAAAAGCAGTTTTTCCCAATTTGACTGATGCACATGGGACCTCAGGGGTCAACCAGTCCTGGGACCAAGTTTGGCAGTTATTTATGCACCATGTTAAAAGAGATGAGAGGTAGAAAGGAAGTTTGTGGAGGAGTATTAAGGAAGAGGAGTGGATGCCAGCGGGTTCCGGTCAGTAAAAAGATTGTTTTGTGTATTTCAGGACATGTAACCCAGTTTCTTTTTCAGGGGATGTCAGCGTGGGGATCAAATGCGATGCCAACGTTATCAGCGACAAAGAGGAGGACATCGACTTTGACATCATTCCTAATGCCAATGACACCATCACCGTGAAGTACACCCCTCCTGGTGCGGGACGCTTCACCATCAAGGTGCTGTTCGCAGGACAGGTGAGTCGCGTACTGTCTCCACCATGCCACCCACCATAGATGTACATCATGGACAGCCTTTCAATCAATTACAGCTAAAAAACGATCATTTAAATAGACCAAACATTGATGCGGGTGTGCGGAAGTGTGGAAATGGTCTCTCTTTCTCCTGCAGGAGATCCCCATCAGTCCTTTCCGTGTGAAGGTTGAGCCCTCTCACGACGCCTCCAGGGTGAAAGCCGAGGGGCCTGGGCTGGCTCGCGCAGGTGAGCCCCTGAGCTGCAGGCCCACCTGCCGTCTGGCTTTTATTTTGAAAGGAAGCGCGGCCTGTTCAAGTCTGAAGTGCACGTATTCTTTACTGTGCGCAGACTATGGTTTTCTGCCTAGTGTGCTGGAAAATGTTTTGTTATTAAACTGAATTTATTTATTTGTTATTTTTTTACATTTTTGGACTGTTTTCTGCTTTGGACACATGAGACCACGGTGTTGTGTGTGTTTGTTTCTGCGCAGGAGTGGAGAACGGGAAGCCCACGCATTTCACGGTTTTCACCAAAGGTGCCGGCAAAGCCCCTGTGGACGTGCAGTTCAGCGGAGCTGGCAAGGGAGAGCCCGTCCGAGACTTTGAGATCATCGACAACTACGACTACTCCCACACTGTCAAGTACACCCCGGTCCAGCAGGTAGGCTGTGTCCAGGGGTTGGGATCGTCTCACGGTGTAGTCTGGTACTGTCTCCCCAACACAGTTCACCATAATAAGAAAGACTTGACCTGAGAGCCTTGGGCTTGGGTCCTGGTTTGGAGACTATAGTACTATGCTGTGCTATACTTAATTTTTCTGAAGAAATTAAATGCAGGCTATAGTAAGCGGATATCCAGCTAAAGAAATACCCAATGCATCTTTAATAAAGCGTAAAAAGCTGTCGTTTTGTACTAAAGATTGCATACATTGTACTGAAAGTATAAGCTCGAGCTTGTGTGTGAATGAAAGCTAATTTTGCAAGAAAAAAATGTGCAATAAGTGACCCAGCTCATGTCCTCGGCCTGCAGGGTGAAATGGCAGTCGCGGTGACCTATGGGGGTGACCCAATTCCCAAAAGCCCCTATTCTGTGGGAGTGGCTGCTCCTCTGGATCTCAGCAAGATTAAAGTTGGCGGCTTGGAGAGCAGTGAGTAGTCTCTGGTTCTGCTCATTTTGACTTGTAATTTTCCCTGTTTCAAACTGACTGTAAGAACCACATTGTTTTTTTTCCAACTGAAGCTACTGCTGGGATTGTAATTTTTTCTGTCATGTTGTTCTCCTGTTTTTTTCCCTTCTCATTGTGAAAATGTACATGGCAAAACATTTAGCTGAGGGTACAGTAAAGAGTCTCATTATTTTCCTCACCTCATTCCCTGCTGTGTGCAGAACAAAAACAGTACCCGGTGTGGGGGGGTGGCGGATTTGTCTTTTTTAAACACGGTGTCTATTTGAGGGGGGACCCTGCGTGGGAGGCGAGGAAACCTTTTCAGAACCTCCTGCACTGTCGCTTCCCACACTCCTGCTGTAGCAGTGAAGGCACCGGAAACGTCTGCACTGCCAGTTTATTCTCAACCAGATCTACCCCAGTTGATTTTTAAATTATGATTTTAGTGTTTGAATTTTGAAACATTTTTTTAAATATTAATGTTTTAATTTTGGTGTATATTTTTTATTAACCCAAGGAGTTTTTACATGCAGTAAAGGATATTATAGATACTTGTTTCTGACAACCTGCCAGGTTTTCAAGGAATAGTATTGGGCATTTGGGGTCCATAGTTTAAAGCGAGAAAATAAATTTCAGGTAAATCTCAAGCAGGCTGTATAGTGAAGTTATGCCTCCAGAGGCATTTCACTTCCCATGTTGGCCTATGTTCTGAAAGCTGAATTAGCCAAAAGCAACTGAATTAATAGAAAATTTTTATTTTATAATTTTACAGTTTACCACTTTTATTTGCAGGAGTGGAGGTGGGTCAGGACCAGAAGTTCACTGTGGACACAAAGGGGGCGGGGGGACAAGGAAAGCTGGAAGTGAGGGTCACTAGCCCCTCCCAAAAGGCGGTGCCCTGCACAGTGGAGCCTCAGTCAAAGAAGGACTGCAGTCTGGTCAAGTACATCCCCAAAGAGGAGGGCTTCTACTCTGTGGACGTCAGCTACGACGGTAGCCCTGTCCCCGGCAGCCCCTTCCCCGTGGAGGCCTCATTGCCCCCAGACCCCAGCAAGGTACGACCAAGGATTTCCTCAAATCTCATAAATGTTACATTTGTCCATGTTATACTTCATTTTTTATCATTTAAAAGAAATTTAAGGCATTACCTCCCCCCACTCCCCCCAAAAGTGGTGACTTCCTACCCCCCATTCCTGGTGGGATCACAACAAAATTTTAAATGCAGGATTAAATGCAGGTCAACAAAATATAAACGGATAATTAAAGCAAGGCAGTCAGGTCTGATGCTGCAGATTTCAAAGCCTGTGTCCTCGTTGGCCTCATAAGTCTGTGCAGTAGACTGCTCTGTCATGACCCATTTAGCCAGGTGACTCCCCTGCTTTATTAATACAGCCTGTGATGAAGTCCATGAAATGTAGTGGTTCTTGAGCCCCAGTGCACATATAGTGCACCCGAGCTCAGGGGAGCGCGGTGGTGCTTTGAGTGTCTGGTATGTTGAAGGCCTTTTGGTGCTGATGGACTCTTGGCTCCCCCAGGTGAAGGCCTATGGGCCAGGACTGAAGGGGGGGCTGGTGGGAGACCCGGCGAAGTTCACCATCGACACCAAGGGCGCGGGCATGGGCGGGCTGGGCCTGACGGTGGAGGGCCCCACCGAGGCTAAGATCGAGTGCTCGGACAACGGCGACGGCACCTGCTCCGTGTCCTACCTGCCCACCGAGCCCGGGGAGTACCTGGTCAACATCCTCTTCGAGGACGTGCACGTGCCCGGCTCGCCCTTCCACGCCGACATCCAGATGCCGTTCGACCCCTCCAAGGTGGTGGCGTCGGGCCCGGGGCTCCAGCGGGGCAAGGTGGACGAGACGGGGGTGGTGAACGTGGACTGCTCCAAGGCCGGCCCGGGACTGCTGGCCATGGAGGCCGTGTCCGATTCGGGTTCCAAAGCCAAGACCAAGGTGCAGGACAACAAGGACGGCACCTACACGGTCACCTACGTGCCCCTGACCGCGGGCATGTACACTCTCATGCTGAAGTACGGAGGCAAGACGGTGCCCGGGTTCCCCGCCAGCGTGGGCGTGGACCCCGCCGTCGACACCAGCAAGGTGAAGGTGTACGGGCCGGGTGTGGAAGGAGCGGGTAAGCATGTTTATTACTGAGTCTTCCCTTATTGCTGTTGGTTTGAAGAATTATAATTTTTCCCTGTTTTGGGAAACAGGAAAAGGCCCTAAATGTCCCAGCTGGAGGCAAGTGATTCTGGTCACATGTAATAGGCTCAAGAGCTTTTTCACTCACTGAGAACTAACGGAGACATTTAAGGGCCTGAAAATGAGTATTTCCTGCTCTTGAAAAAAATGACATCACTGGCTGGCAATGCAGTCACAGTTTTGCAGTCATGGGTGTAGTTTTTTTGTTTTTTGTTTTTAAAGTGGGATATCTTCTTACATAGTAATGTTGTGAGGGACATTTGTTGTGAAAATGAAAATATTCCATATCAAGAAATGCAACTTGAATTCAATTTTCTGGCAGTTATGAGCAGTCTAAAGGGGGGGAGTAGGGGACCGTGATCCTGGAATACAGTTCTGTGCATCCGAAACCCTTTCTTTTTTGTCCTTGACTCAGCTTCAAAAGTCCTTTAGCACTAGCCTGCTTTTGAAGCAAAAAAAATACCCCCTGCCTGCTTCATCCCTTTGCTCTTTAAATTCAGAAGCAATGACCTCAGACCTCAAAGAGGAATCTTCAGAGAGGCTTGGCTGAAAGAAACCCTCCACAGAGTAGAAGGGTGGTGATGACATTTTTGCAAAAACGTATTTGGCTCACTGAGGGAGATTTGAGCTTTTAATAGCCAAATAGATGTGGGTTTTTATTTTTTTTGCATTTTGCATGTCTAAGCCATCCTTTTGATGTTTTAAATCGCTCCCATATTCATTTATTTATTTTTTATTTATTTTGTTTTTTGCACAGGAGTATTCCGGGAAGCCACCACTGGCTTCACTGTGGATGCCCGCCCTCTGACCAAAGTTGGCGGCAGCCACATAAAGGCTCAGGTCAAGAACCCGTCAGGCAGCAGCACTGACTGCGTGATTGTGGACAAGGCTGATGGGACTTACAGTGTGGAGTACACACCCTTTGAGAACGGTACGGCTACAGGGAGGCACTAAGTACAGCCCATTTTGTGGCACGCGAGGAGTTTCAGATGCTGTTCCAGCAAACTTGAGTATGCTGGTTTTGGCTATAGCCTGGCTTAGTGTCAAATAAAACATTAAGTTCTTCTGTAATTTTTTTCCCTTTAAACTAGTACAATAGTTTTGGCTTGTTGGGTTAGTTTTGGTGACCAGGTGTCCACACTTTCAGAAATGAGGACCCCACTAATTCAGTGTTAAAATTTTATGTAACATCTTTCTAAATGAATAATGTTCCATGTAGCACATAAGAAAAATAATATGTTTGTCGATCTGACTGAATAAAATCCCTGGGATGGCATGTTGGCTGTTAATGGCATGCATAGCAGTTTATTTCTTTAGGTGGTCATCAGAGGCGATCTCATCTTTTGGCTGACTTTAAAAATGCCTGATCAAGGATAATTGAAAGCATGTGACAATTCTGAGGTAGTGATTGTGGCTGGAATGAAAACCAGCATACACTGGGTGTCCCCAGGGCTGCGATCCCCTCACACACCTTGAAACCCCTTTTCTCTGGTGCACTTCCAGTGCCCCTGATTGGTATTTTTGCGCTGCGTCATGGGACTCACAGTTTGTGTTGTGTGACAGGGGTCCACAGTGTGGAGGTTCTGTATGATGAGACCCCCGTCCCGAAGAGCCCCTTCCAGGTGGGTGTGACTGAGGGGTGTGACCCGACTCGAGTGCTGGCCCAGGGCCCTGGGCTCAAGGAGGCTCTGACGGAGCAGCCCAACAACTTCTCCATCATCACCAGGTGAGAGACGACGCTTCCGCCCAGTGCACTGTGCTGTGGGCACTGTGCTGTTGTGTCCTCCTGGTATGCAGTTATCAAAAGGCAGGCATTTTGTCGTTTGTCTCCATGCGCGACTGTGCATTTTCAAGCCAGGTCTTGATCCTCTTCTGTGTTGTAAGCATGACTGTTTATGTATTTCAGTCCTAGCATCTCCATCACTGTCAAAGGTAAAGGACTTTTGTGATAAGGGGGAGTAGCTTTTGTGTACAATTTTAGAAGTCAGTATCTTGGAATACGTCTAGCCATCAGTTTTCAGGTTCCAAATGTTTTTTGGAGCTTTATACATAATGAGGCCTTTCCTGTGCCTCAGCTAGGGGTACAGCTAGCAGCGTTCCTCTTGAGATTTGAACCTGCGACCTCTCTGGTTTTGTTATGTGACTTGGCCACTCTTCCACACTGCCATGCTTTTCTGTTTCGTTATGACAGAGGAGCCGGCATCGGTGGATTGGGAATCACTGTGGAGGGTCCGTCTGAGTCAAAGATGTCCTGCAAAGACAACAAGGATGGCAGCTGCCATGTGGAATACATTCCCTATGTGCCAGGACTGTATGACATCAACATCACGTATGGAGGGAAACACATTCCAGGTAATAAACCTGCCTACGAACCATACAGTCTGCCTTCTGCCTTTCCAGTATGCAGAGGTGAGATTTTACTGGATATTTATTAATGAAATAAGATGGCAAAAGCATAACATGGTTGTATTTTTTCCTGATTAATCAGGAAATACAGGTTTTTTTCAGAGCTTTAATGTCTCGACCATTAGGCCGAGAGTAATTGGTTATGTCATAAGCGCATACTTCAAGAGCTTTTGCATTCTTTGACAGCTGATGTCAGGACAGAATGTTCAGACTGGTGGCTCAAGGGGACATCAGGGGTCGGAAAAGCAGTATTTACAGATTAATCTGTAAATACTGGGGGGAGGGAATTGTGTGCAGAAGAATTACATTCCTGAATGGATTTATTGCTTGGAATGCTATTGCATGAGGTCAGAGTTTACTTAGTTGAGTTGCCGTGTTGTGTTATTTTTCTACACAAATCCTATGTGTGGTTTCCATTTTCTTTGGCCAGTGCTATCGTTACATTGTCATGTTGACCAAAGGAATCCTCTATATTTGTCAGAATTCCTTTCCACAGATATTACATGCTAATTTCATGGATTTTTTCCTGATATTTATTGGCGGTGGTCTCTGTGGTTTCAATTATGAGTTTGCTTACAACACACACACACAAAAACATTATAAAATAACAAATGCCTCATAGTTTATAAAGAATGCAAGCATGTGATGAGAACAAGAATTCTGAAAAATAATCTTCAGGCTTGATGATTAAAGTGGCTTAATATTACATGAGGAATTTTCATCATTACCGTTTACTGCAGTATTGAGAAATTCAGTTGTGAAATCTACCGTCCCTGTAGGTTTCAACTTTCGACCCTAATTTGGCACACCTGATCATACTAATTAGCAGCTGAAGGAGATCTTTAGCGGTTGAATGAGGTGCGCTTTGTTATGGTTGGAGTGAAAACCAAGAGGACGGTAGATCTTCAGGAACAGGGTTTGGCAGCCCTGCTGTAACTAAAACCTACTGTATGCCATACAAAGACCTCTGCAGGTAGAAACATGCACCTTTAAACTTGTTTTTGAGCATTTAATCCAGTGTGTGGGCATCCGTTTCCTCATCACTCTACCTCATACCCCTGACACCTTTGGCTTTTTATTTTTTGGATGCGTGCACAACACCTGCATAGACCGCTGTCCTGTGTGTTGTAATGTGAGATATTGTAATTGATTTCCAGAACATCTTGTAACTAACCAATTGTTCATTGTTGGACATTGTACTATCTCCATTCTGTTCTATCATTTTGTTCTGTGTAGGCACATATTATATACCATACTCTTCCACTTGGGTTAATGTGGTTTGATATCTTTGCTGCTTGAGGCCTGTTCTTTGGATGTAGTGGACAGATGTACACCCACAGTCCCAAAGTCTGTGTCTCCCTGGACAGGGTTGTCTGACATTATGTTGTGAAACCTGGCCTGTTTGCTGTAGTACAGAAAGAGAAAGGTTTCACAATGCCAAAAAAGGGTAGAGCTACCATGTGTTGCCAGTCAATCACCGATTTGAACCAATTGAACCTTTTTCTGTGGAGGCAGCAAAGCTTTTTGAATCATTTAAAATATCAGTGATTGGCAGCCTGATGTAGCGCCAGCCATTACTGGGTTCTTGGAAGCTCACTCTTCCTTCACCAAGGCTGTGTGTTTAACCTTGCAGGTAGCCCCTTCAAGGTGCCTGTGAAGGACGTGGTGGACCCCAGCAAGGTGAAGATTTCCGGACCTGGGGTGAGCTCAGGGGTCCGTGCCAAAATCCCACAGTCGTTCACCGTGGACTGCAGCAAGGCAGGCGTGGCACCTCTCTCAGTGGCTGTGACCGCACCCAAAGGTAATCTGGCTGATGCAGATGTTTGTCTTTTTAATTACTTTCTTTTTAGCAGTATAAGGTGGAGCATTATTCAGTCTTTAGGCTTTAGGGCAAGGATCTCAGGATACAGTCCTGGAGAGCTGCAGGGGGTGCCAGTTTATGGTGTTTCAGGTCCTCAGTGTCATTGGTTGGTTAGTCTATACACCTTGTTTTAAAGGCATACATTAGCTGGCAATTGAAGGGAAACTATAAAACGCTGCAGACACTGCAGCACTCCTGGACTGGATTGAGTCCCTGGTTTTTAGGGCTTTCACTGAACAGTACTGAATGGAAATCAGCCTTGGCTGTGCTCATTCTTTCCGCTCCCCTTCCCCTACCCTTTCGCCTCAGTGTGGTGATGGCTAGAGTTTTTTGTTCTAGCGGATGAGATGGCCTCCCAGCCCTGGCGTGGTCACTTGAAAGCCTTTACGGATCTCTTTAAGAACGAGCCCAAGAACAGGAACTCTGGGACAGGTTGGCAGTGCACAGTGAGGGCACCCTGTCTCTCAATCCAACAAACAGGACAATCAGAAGCACATGGGAGAAAATAAGAGCAAGCCACTGCAGGTGGAGGATGATATCACAGAACAAAACTTTGAGTTGCTCAAAGAGTCCTTATGAAAATATGCCCTGCCTGTAAGATCTCCATGATGATGTCACATGAAGCGATGAGCACTGATCATAGATCAGTTTTTGTGTGCTGACCAGACCTGGGTAAAATATCTATTTAAATTCTGTGAACTTATTAAATGTCTGTAAAATAAAAAGAAAAAAGAAAAACAAAATCCAAGAATCTTCAGTGAAACATAGCTGACCAAAATGTTGAATTGTACTGAAAATAAGATGGATTCTTTTAAAATTGCCAGTAGTGTTTAATGGGTTTAAAGTACTTTGCAGATAAGGCATTTGACCCAGGTCTGGTGAGAAGTAGGCAGGGGGGAGTTTGGAATGTACCCCTCTGTGTGTACTTCCTGGCCCCTATCCTTAAGCACACATGACTGAAGTATTATGTGCACTTTATTCTTCCCACCCATAATTTCACAAAAGCCACATAAATAAGCAAATTGGTCATTTTTTTAACACGCCCTCCTGTGGAATGTAATGTTCTGTCAGTTGAACACAGCCGGAATGATCAGTAGCTGTATTTTCATAAGGTTATGTATGCTTCAGCAGCTGTGTGAGAGGGCAGAGAGCAGCCATCTGCATGTGTTCCTGGTCCTCTCTGTTCCTCTCTTCCTCTGGGTTCTGTCGCTCCTGCCTTTCACCTTGCTGGGTAGCAGTGCGCTATGATTGTTAGGGAAAATGGACAACTCTATATGAAAGCCAAGCCTGGCACAGCCCTCCTCATTTAAAATACACATTGATATTTTTTTTAAACAAGAAATAATGTGACATCTTCCAGTTTGATTTGGACCCCTGGAAGGGACAGGAGTAGTCTGTACTCTTTAGACTGTGTGATGAGGGCAGAGAGGGGGAATTTTGTGGGATCGTGGCAACGCTTTCAGCAGAAGCCTGTTGTCATGGTCACCTCCTAGTTTCCATTTTAAGCCACCTCCACTAGAGGTGCTTCACTCCGGCAGGAGTAGAAGATGGTTGGTCTTTGTGACGTTCCTGTGTTAGTCGTGACCATGGAACAATGGTTTGTTCAGGACAACCGCTGACAGAAGGAGATAGCCTTTCTTTTTTTTTTTAACTTTGAGCTCCATGTAAATAAAGGAAATGGTTGTGCTTTATTTAATACAGTTGTAGCATGACTATACCTAATTGCAGAGTGCGGAGAAAATAACCCAATTGTACACGTGATTTTATTTCAGTGATTTTATTGATTACTACTACCACCTCTCCACCCGTCTCACTAAGGAACTGTTAAGTCAGGGTATAATTCAGTATTTAAAATGAGGCTAAAGTTCAGCCTAGGTATTGATTCAATGTTTGTGTTTGAATAGAAAGCGTTGAAAGTGAAAGTGAAAATAATTTCTACACATTGTTGAATGGGTGACTGAAAAAATTAGAGGTTAAGTTATCTTAAATTCATCCACTGAATTTATTTAGTATGTCTGGGTGTCATTCCTTTGCATTTAAAGTCTTGATTCTGAATTCCTTTTGCTAAATCAACTCAATGATCTCAGATAAATTTCTTAAAATTAATTCACAAAATTGCATTCTTTCATTTATGCTCTTCCTATGTCTTTACGTTCAAGTTGGGTTCCATGCACCTTGATTGCAAATGGCAAAGTAAAATGATTTTTTTTTTTTTTTATCTGTTGGTTGCAGGATTCTACAATCAGGTAACTTAATTCTGATTGACACATTTGGAGAAGGAGCTGTACAGAATCTGATTTTCTGTGACAACCCCCCCCCCCCCCCTCCCCCCCGGCTCATTTAATCAGGAAATAGTTATTTTCAGACTCTATATTTCCAATCAGAGGGAGAGGATTTGGTGGGCACAAAAGCACAAAGCACAAAACACATACATATCAAGATCTGATAGCTGATAGCAAGATAGAATGTTCACCAACATGGCCAAATACTCATGGCCCCAGAGACATTTAAAAGTCTGAAAATCAGCACGTCCTGATTGATTGGGGGGCGTCCTCGTCATTGAGCAATGGCTCTTTCTGTGACCTCTGACCTTTGGTCCCCCGTGTGTGCAGGTGTGGCTGAGCCTGTGGAGGTGACAGACAATGGAGATGGGACACACACCGTGGCTTACACCCCCTCTGTTGAAGGGCCTTACACTGTGGCCGTCAAATACGCCGAGCAAGATGTACCTCGCAGGTGAGCTGAGGAAAACCAAGCCTTCACATGAAGCAGTTTTCTGTCATCGTTTATGTTACTTCCTATGGCCAGGTCTGGCTCAAATAATTACTTGAAATACTTTAGCCCTTTATGTACAGGTAAAGTTCCTGCAGCTTTCTGATAGTTTGAAAAAGAGAATTCTTTTCACCAATATTCAGAACAGGACAGAAAGTATTTCGTATGATTGTACAGTTTCATTAGTAATGTTCTGATGAAAGTGATCATGGATAGGGAAGAGTGTTTTAGCAAGCGTTAGAGTTTTACCAGCATATAAGATTAATAATTCGTACTTTAAATGCACATTTGACCTGCGACTGCACGTGACTAGTTAAGAAAAGCACCGTGATCGCTCAGCTTACCCACCCTCGTCTTGTTTCATGCAGTCCCTTTAAGTTCCGGGTGCTGCCCACCCATGACGCCAGTAAAGTCCGTGCCAGCGGGCCTGGTCTGACCACCGGCCTTCCCGCCAGTCTGCCGGTGGAGTTCACCATCGATGCCAAGGACGCGGGAGAGGGCCAGCTGTCGGTGCAGATCACTGTGAGTTAAAGGACAGAGCGGGAGTGGCTGTTCACTCGCCAATCCGTTTTCATTGGCTGATGTTCATTCACTCGTATTTTATTGTTAGAAATTTTATTTCACAGAGTAAAACTCCTTGAGATGCAGCAGCTCACTTGTGGGTCCTGTATACACAATTAACTTAAACCAATACATTATGATGGGAGAAGTTTTTTTTATTAAAATTTAAAAAGTGCTGCTAACACTGTACTTTCATAGAACAGCACTTACTCTTGTCTGTCACAGTGCTTTGTGTTTCTGTCTGTAAACTGATCTCTTCCTGTTGAAAGGAAGTGAAGAGTATTCCTACTGGTAAGAGTCCTGGTACTGTAAGGTTATGAGGCTGCCAAGCGGGGCTCCAACACTTATTTTCCTCTGAGTAATACGTCTGTGTGCTTCACTGTCCTGTTGCAGAATTTAATTTGTGAAAGCTGTACCACCTACTGTAGTTCCCGTTAGTCTCTGGCAGGATATAGTGCTAGTGCTCAGAATATTTAGCTGTCACTGGTTTTCAATCTGGAGGCAGTCCTTGTAGTGTTTAATTACTAATATCCTTCAGAAATACTTGACTCCAAGTAGTGCTTATGACCCTTTCTGTGGAGATTTCACTGGAGCCAAGCGGACGCCCACAGATAAGAGTGAGAGAGGAGCAGGGATGAATAAGAGCCAGAGCAGTGCTATTAATGTCCTGCCACTGCTCTACGGAGGGATTTGTGTTTAAGGTAATCTCCTCCTGATAAATGCGCCACTTTGCCCCCTTCACTTTGCACATTAGCAGAATTGATGGAGCTCCATTCTGCGGTTGTGCATTACGTAATACCCAAGATCTTATCGCTCTTCCTCCCCTCGGCCCTGTGAGCCGCGCACACTCCTCTCCCTCGTGGCGGTACAGCTGAGCTCAGCTCTTTGTCACGCCACCGCTGCAGAGCTCTGTAGGTTCGGCTGGGGAGGGGATGTGTGACGTAGCAGGCCCTTCTGGGTGCAACTTTTTGCTGTTTAACAGAAGCTCTTTTCCAATGCAAACACAAGCTAAAGCTTTCCCCAACCGCTTTTCCTTTTCCTTCCTTCCAGGACCAGGATGGCAAGCCGAAGAAGGCCAGTATCCACGACAACCATGACGGCACCTACAGGGTGTCCTACGTGCCAGACAAGGTGGGCCGCTACACCATCGTCATCAAGTACGGCGGTGACGAGATCCCCACCTCTCCCTACCGAGTCCGCGCTACCAGTTCTGGGGATGCCAGCAAGTGCACTGTGGCAGGTAAGACTGAAGTCCTCCATGTGCCTGGGTTACAGGAGAATAATCAACACCCTCTTGACCAATCAGAATGCAGTTTTTTAAACCAAGCCACGATATAAAATGGTACTCCATCCCCCCACCCCCCCACAGGTCCAGGTCTTGGCCCCACCATTGGTATCGATGAGGAGGTGGGCTTCGTTGTGAACGCACAGGGAGCAGGGAAGGGGAAGGTGTCCTGTCTGGTGGTCACGCCAGATGGGACAGAGGTGGAGGCCGAGGTCATGGAGAACGAAGACGGGACCTTTGACATCTTCTACACGGCTCCCCAGCCTGGGACCTACGTCATCTACGTGCGCTTCGGTGGGGAGAACGTTCCCAAGAGTCCCTTCAAAGTCACGGTGAGAAACTCGACAATGCCAGTCAACGCACTGTTCTGGTGCACGGATGTGCAAGCTTAGCCTGTGGGCTGTGAATAGAATCACAATGGCGACACCACATGGATCGGAGGAGAAACTTGCATGTCTAAACTCTCCTGAACCAGCTGCAGAGATCGCTGCATGAATGCAGCTGTAAATAACCAATTGGACATTCCAAATTAGGGACGGGATTTGGCATGAAAGATGGTCCTTGTCTATCGTAAGAAGAGGGATATGCTACAATTTCTAAAGAATGAAGTGTGTTGGTACATACAGCAGTTTTTGTATTTCCCCAGTACATTGTTTGCTCAACTATAGTGGTTTGTTTGAGTTGGTACCATACCATACCATACATGAGCTTACAATATGTTTAAGTTCATCATGGTACCCATGTTATATGTACTACAAGACTGATCTCAGTGACCAGGTCAATGTGTGCACTGTTGTATTGGAACTTGTTTGCATGTGTCTGAGCACATTTGGGTGTGTGTGTGTGTGTGCATGCGTGCGAGAGAGAGAGTCTGTGATGGTATGACAGAGTGAGTGGGTGAGAGAGTGAAAGGGACTGAGGGCAAGAGCAGTGGAGAGTAACCTGTGGAGTGTAACCTGTGGAGTGTAACCTGTGGAGTGTAACCTGTGGAGTGTAACCTGTGGAGTGTAACCTGTGGAGTGTAACCTGTGGAGAGTAACCTGTGGAGAGTAACCTGTGGAGAGTAACCTGTGGAGTGTAACCTGTGGAGAGTAACCTGCGTTGTCCGTCCCCAGGCCACTGACGAGGTCCCCCTGGTTCAGCAGTCAGTCCAGCAGCAGCAGCAGCAGGCAGCTCCTGGAGCCTACCCCCCTGGCTTCCAGCCCTGGGTACAGACACACCTCCCTCCCTCCCTCTCTCCCTCTCTCCGTTCCTCTGTGACAGCCCGCAGCCTGCTGGGAGACTGTGCAGCCCTCACCACTCCTAATCACTCTGTTTCCTCTGCTCACTGGTTGACCACAACGGCCCCTTCCCACCGTCCCCGCCGCACTCCCTCCCGTCTCAGTCTGTCCGGAATGATTTGATTCCTTTTGGCAATCAAGCATCTTTCGCCATTTCGGTGTGAGGAAACCACTGTTTTCACCTTTGACTTTGATTTTTATTTTTAGCTTTGAACACTTTGTGTCATTTCTCCCTCTGTGTGTGTCTCTGTGCACGTGTATTTGTGCATGCATGTAATATTTGGCATGTGTGTGTGTGAGCAGATGTGCTCAGTTTCGGTGCTCTTGCAGAGGTCACTGTAGGGACTTCTCTTGCACTTCTCTTGCACCCCCACACTGCTTTCTCCTTTGTTTCCAGCGCACCTACATTTGTTACAGAATATTTTGTTTTTATTCAGATCTCCTCCTTTGCAGGTTTTTTTTTCCTTTTCCAGGTGGCAGGCAAATCACAGTGCTGCTGTGATTGGAGCATTGAATGCTCCCTCTTTCTTTCTCTTTCTTCTTTCTCTCTCCCTTTGCCTCTCCGGAGTTCTCGGGCATTCTCTACACTAAAATGACTGCAGTATGTAGAGAAGAAGAGTCACAGTAATTTGAACCATGAATATGTGCCCCTCACCCTGCAGGTGACCGATGGTTCATACATTCCTGTCAACAGCATGAACGGGACAGGGTTCAGACCCTTCGACATGGTCATCCCCTTTGCCCTCAGGAAGGGTGAGATCACAGGTGAGGCACAGGGGTGCTTTGAAAACTGTACCCTGAATTCACCAGAGAAAGTCTTAAAGAGGTCTGTTAAATTCATCAATCATTCAGTCAGTTAGTTAGTCAGTGAGTTCATCGGTCATCTGATTACTTAGTGTTTCAGTCAGTCACTTAGTCAGTTAGTTGGTCGGTAAGCGATTTGGTTAGCCTGTTGCTAATGATGCACCCTTGCACTTCTCCCCAGGTGAGGTGCACATGCCGTCGGGGAAGACGGCCCAGCCTGAGATCATTGACAACCACGACGGGACGGTGACGGTGAAGTACGCCCCCACCGAGGCCGGACTCCACGAGATGCATATCAAGTACAACGGCAGGCACATTCCAGGTCAGGCCTCCTCCCGGGTCCCTCCTCCTGGGCCCCTCCCCTCTGAAACTCCCTGTCAGCGCTGACATGCCTGGAATACCAATCGCTGGAACACGGCTCCGCCCCTCCGCCCCTCCGCCCCTCCACGCTGATGCACTTCCTGCCGGGATTCTCAGGCCGACACCGTGTTGAGGATGTTTTGCGGAAGAGCACGGAAGGGCATGGGGGGAGCTAGGGAGGGTGGCTCAGGGCAGGGATGTGGGTCCGTTTGGGTTGGCAGGGGTTGAAAAGAGCCACTTTTCAAAAAGATTTGGTTTAATCTGGAGAAAGAAATTCTTTGGATACTAATCTGATTTGAAGTGTAGACAGAAAGCCTCCTGCATGACTTCCCATCCCCCCCCCACCCCAGACAGGAGCCCTGTAGTGTGGGGGGTGTGCATGCAGCCCTGTAGTGTGGGTGTATGTATTTTCATGTTGCTTGTTTGATGGATTGAGGTTTGCAACTTGTGTTATTGCAGTTACAAGAATGCCATGATCATTGTGTTTCAAGGCTCACGCTTCCACCAACCTCATGGCCCCCCCCCCCCCCCACACACACACACACACACGCACGCATGCACACACACACACACCACACACACAGTTCTCTCTCTCACACAGGCAGATGGTGGTGACCCAAACCTAGCCCTGAACATCCAGACTCCAGCTGTGTGGTCATACAGACACAAAGGCTGGAAATGACCTGGCCTTTTTGCTTGCATGTATATCTAAGATTGCTATCACAGTACCCTCCTAATGAGCTGAGAACTAACAATAACAGCCTGATTTGAGAATTATGTCAGATGTGGAAATCCTGTTTCTGGCTGATGGCTATAGAGGTGAATTTTCTGTTTGGTTTGAGTGAGTGCTTCTGCCACTGTATATTGGCAATTTTTTTAACACGCGTCCTCAAAATTCTTGGAGCGTTACAAGAAAGCTTCCGACATTTACTTTGTTTTTGTGAAGCCTTTTTGTGTCTTTCCTCTAAAGCTCCAGCTGAGTTACTTCACTGGTCATTTCAAGCAATGAAAATCACATGGTCTAAAATCTTGGGCTGTTTTCAGAGAGAATTATATTTTCTGTTTGTTTATTTCTCACTTTAGCCTAATTAAATGTGACTCCAGTATGTTTCTACATGTTCCAACCATGTGAATGAAAGCATTGTGTAAAAATGTGATCCATAAGTTTTTTTTTTTCTTCTGTCGGGTGTGAATGTTTGTTTTGTCCCAAGTTCCTCTCAGGATGATTAATGTGGTTTTATTTTTCTCATCCCCGTCAACACTGCGCTCACTGTGTGCTTTCCAGAGAGCCCGCTGCAGTTCTACGTGAACAATGCCAGCAGCCCCAACGTCACCGCCTACGGGCCGGGGCTGGTGTACGGCACCGCCAACAAGACTGCCACCTTCACCATCTTCACCGAGGATGCCACTGAGGGTGAGCCAAATATTTTCTATGTACTATTTCTAAGTGTATGGCATCAAAAGCAACACATACCGTTGTTGAATGAATGGAAACACACAAACGTACACATACAGGTACATGCATACACTTGCACACTGCGTACTTACAAATATGCGTATATGTGGAACAAGGCCAAGGCTTATATAAAGACCAAATGTCAAACCCTTGTTATTAAGCTTGCACTGAGATATACAGTTAAATTATTATAATTAGCAGAGCTTTCGTCTGGCTGATGTTTCCTAGCAGTCCTGTTAGACTGAGGCATCACTCTGCACTCCTGCATAAACACAGGCCAGAGTGTTGCTGCTACAGTGCGCTGTTGTTTTACGTTCACAGGTGGCCTGGACCTGGCCATCGAGGGTCCCTCCAAGGCTGAGATAAGCTGTGTGGACAACAAGGACGGTACCTGCACCGTTACTTACCTGCCCACTCTGCCCGGGGACTACAACATCCTGGTGCGCTACAACGAAAAGCACATCGCTGGCAGCCCCTTCACTGCCAAAATCACGGGTACGTGGGATTTGGAGTTCCGTGGGGTGGCCTGCTGCTGTAGGCTTTAGAAGAAACTAGCTCAGTTTTAACAGGATTGGTTCCATGGTGATTGATTTGTATTTATTTATGCTGCGGCTGTCTCTGTGCATATTGGTGTCCATTGCAAAGAACATGGCTGCACAGCTCTGTGTCTTGACTGAAGTACATATTTGTTTTCCAGTGAACAAATGTTCTCACTTCCTCTAAGATTGTCATCATGAGCAGTGCTCTCTGTCGTTGTGGTCTTGCCTTCCCGGTGGCTCACCCGGTGTACCTGTGCGTTCTTGTGCAGAAGACAACAGGAGGAAGTCTCAGGTGAAGCTGGGTTCTGCCGCTGACTTCTCTCTGGATATCAATGAGACGGACCTCAGCCTGCTCACTGCCAGCATCAAGTCCCCCTCTGGTCGTGATGAGCCCTGCCTGCTGAAGAGGCAACCCAACAACCACATCGGTAAAGAGGAGGTGGACAGTGGTGTCTACACCTCCCCCTCCTTAACTTGCCACCCAATAACACGCTGACTGCAATAACTCATGTTTGAGGAGTTGTCTACTAATTTGCTGTGATGCTCCAATATTGAAGAGTGGGAGTGGCCTATAGTTCCCTACTACTTCTACTTGATTCTTTGGAATTCTGTAAACATGGCAGAACAGAGGTTCTCATCTCTGGTCCTGGTGGGCCATATTGTACGCTAGACTTCTTTGTTAACCGACCCATAGCTGATCAATTTAAGGAACATAATGTTATTTTCAGTGATTACAGATAACTCTCCTTACCTGGTTTCTTTGATTCAATTGGCTAATTTTAAGGTGCCAAGAAAAACGTTCAGACCCTATTGCCCACCTGGACCAAGGTTGAGAACCCCTGAAGCAGAAGGAGTATTCTGCAGAATATTTTTTTTGTTTTGTGCTGCTTTTAAGACTTAAGTGGAGCTTTCCCAATTGCTCTGGCATGGCTGCCATTTTGGAAGTAGCACGGTCGTAAGGTGTTTTATTTATTTTTTTAAAAACGAAATGTCTGAAATGGCGAGCAGGCATTTCCTCAGTTTGTGCAGGAGCACTGTGGTTTGCAGAAATGGTACTGAACTCCTCTCTCTACTGCTGCAGGCATTTCCTTCATTCCCAGAGAGGTCGGCGAGCACCTGGTCAGCATCAAGAAGAACGGCCAGCACGTGCCCAACAGCCCCATCTCCATCATGGTGGTCCAGTCTGAGATCGGAGACTCCAGCAAGGTGAAGGCCTTTGGGCAGGGCCTGGTGGATGGCCACACCTTCGAGATGTCTGAATTTGTGGTGGACACACGGGAAGCCGGTGAGTGAGGTTTTTCTGGTGCTTTGTCCTGTGTGCTGTAATCCAGACTTGTGATGAACCAGGGCAATTCCCAGCAAATAATTTTCCTTTGTAACAGGGTACTGTTAAAATTGAAATTAAACTGCTCTGTCCCCTGGTGATGTTTACTTAGTGAAGATAGACATGACAATGAGAATAAAAGAGTTGTGATAACATTGACCTCAATGGCTGACTATATTCATGGATAAATGAGCTGATTGGTTAGTTAACTGGTTTGTCAGTTGCCTGATTGTTCTCTGTGTTCAGGCTATGGTGGCTTGGCCCTGTCCATCGAGGGTCCCAGTAAGGTGGACATTCAGACTGACGACCTGGAGGACGGGACCTGCGGCGTCTGCTACTGCCCCTCCGAGCCTGGCACCTATATGGTCTCCATCAGGTTTGCAGAGGAGCATGTGCCAGGTATGCCACCCAGCCCCGCTCAATCTACAACATCAGGCCCGGCGCTGTTCCCTCGGCTGGCAGCAAAATCAGATTCACTGCGCGCCACACAAAAAGCTCAATGTCTGCATTACAGTTAGGCTTCTCGATGATGCTCTTGTTCAGAGCGACTTACTGCTTGTAAGTTTTGCATACTATCCATTTATACATTCAGATATTTATATACCAAATCCGGGGTATACCAAATTAAATGTATTCTTCATATCCTATTCTTGACTCTTGATTGAGAACATGCTAATGACCAGTATAACTTTTTCTTGAAACTGCCTTAACTGGAAAGAATGAAATGAAACATATGACAGAACATTACGAAATTGCTTTTTGTTTTGAAATAGTCAAAAATCTGCAAGAATTTTTTACTGGAAATGGAATTTACCTGGAATATGCCAAGGAATGCTTGTTCATTTGGCCTGGTGACAGACTCACTGCAGCGCATTACCAGGCTGTGGACTGATCTGCCCGTCTGGTTTCCCCCGCAGGGAGCCCCTTCTCCGTGAAGGTGACAGGCGAGGGGCGCATCCGTGAGAGCATCACTCGCCGACAGAGGGCGGCGTCCGTCGCCACCGTGGGGAGCGAATGTGACCTCAATCTCAAGATCCCAGGTAAGAGAGCCTGCTTAGAGTACAGGAAGAGCGGTTTAAAATGGTGTCCAGGAGCATATTACCATCTTCTACCTCAACATATGACCCACCCCGAACCCCACCCCTGCCCCCTCCCCTCCTGCAAACCCTCTCTCTGTTTTTGGTCTAAGGTCAGCCATCACTACTCACAGCGGTGGCGAAACGGTGCACCTTTCATTGATATTCCAGTGCAAAGACATCAAATGTGAAAAACGTCCCACCTGAGGCCTCTTTGTAGCCATTAAAAGCAGTGAGGCCAGTGTCGTTTGTTAAAAAGCTGAACCCCATGCCTAAACTCGCCTGCCCCGGTCTCTGTAGTATGCTGCTGATTTACGGGGTGGGGGGAGGGATGGGGGGGGGGGGCTGAGACTGAGTTGCTTGTGTTTTTACCTCGAGCTCTCAGCTGTAGCTATCAGCATTCCCCAGCAGCCTGACAAGTGTCTGAACATAGCCCACTGCAAGGGTTCTCTGAACGCACGTCAGGTGGGCTGTCTCTATGACTGCCGTCTACTTGGGCTTTCGGACCCCAGGCTCCTCTCCAAGTGGCACGTCTCCACACAGGCGCTGTCCTGGGACACTGTGAGCCTAAAATTGTCACTCATTTCTTGTGGGGTGCTGGGCCAGCTCAGATCTGGAGAGGGTCTGGAGAGGGCCTGGGTCGCTCTCATCCCCGGCACAGTGGCTTGCATATTAAATTTTCAGTGCTTTACATGAGTAGTGAGTTGTTGTGTGATTTATGAATCATACTTGAGGCCGGAATGGTGTGGAGGGGGGGGTTGGGGGTGGGGGGTTGAATATTTACTGGTCTCCTTTGAAGTCACGGATTTGGCTCAAGTATAAATCACTATGTCTCTGGTTATGGTTTCTTTTCTCTGGAAGTGAGCACATTGCAAAACAAAAGTGTTTCTTCTGTAAACTTGTGTATTGATTGATGATGTATGCTAAAAAAAAATGAAAAACTCAGTGTGTGAAAATAGAGCCAGCCAGAGTAATGCGTATGTTTGCTTAGAGTAGAGTATGCTTCTCTGCTCTTCTGCTATGGTGAAGCTTGGAGACATTTTCTTGCTCATAAGTAGAAGCAGATGGGTGGATAAAAATAAGGCCCCAATATACACTGTACCAGAAGAAAGCAGTGAAGAAGTGTCCGTTGTCAGGGCCTTGCACAGACACCCTGACCCAAGATCTGGGCTTGCCTTTTAGGGCATTTCTAGCTCATTTGTAAGATGGACTGTTTGTTCAACAGGTGGGAGAAACTCAAAGGTAGAAGCCTACCAGCTCCTGCATCTCTTTACTGTTGTACATGGATCAGTAATTGTACAATTAATTAATACGGCTGGATGTTTACTGAAGCAATTCAGGCCAAGTAACTTGTTTAAGAGTACGAAGAAAGTGCCCCAGCTGGGAATCAAACTCGCAACTTATGCATTCCAAGCCCAGTTCCCTCAACATTATGCTACACCAATGCCCCTTGAGAAAATCCTTTTAGTGAAACTTGTTTGGGCTCAAGTTGTTTGGCATGTGTCAAAAAGCTTTGTCATGGTGATGGGCGGTACCTTCAGAAGGGGATGTGGCCTGCCTCCTTTTCCCCACCTGTGCTGTCTCCTCCTTCCTGGTTCTCCTAAACTTCCTTCTGTACTGCACTGTTCATTCTGCGCCATCTCTCTTCCTCTCTCACTTTTCCTTACTGCGGTGCCATTTCTCTCCCTCTCTCTCTCTCTTTCTCTCACCATCTCTTCCTTTCTCTTTGTCTGTCTCTTTCCCTTTTCCCTCTGGCTGTGTAGTGACATGGTTCCTCCTAGCCCTGTCTCAGGAGATCCTGTCTCAGGGGGTGTGGCGTGGGGCGGCTGCCCGGGTGGCGGGGGGAGCCGGAGGCCTGTGGATCGGGGCCGTCCCCCTGGCTCGGCCCTCAGGGCTGGAGGGTGCGTTATAAGCACTGGGCATGTGGACAATGAGGTTGGCAGAACGCGCTCAAATTTCCATTATTGATCCCGGCATGAACCCCGTTGGTGTGTGTGTGTGTGTGTGTGTGTGTGTGTGCTTGCGCTTGCGCTTGTGTGCGTGCGTGTGTCACCACACTGGTGTCTGTCTGTATGTACTTGTGCATGCACATGCCCATGGGTGCGTGTGTGCGTGTATATGCGCATGTTAGTGTGCGTGTCTGTCTGTGTGTGTCTGTGTGTGTCAGAGCACGTGGGAGCGCGAACAGTCCGTATTTGCCAGTGCTGCTCTGTTACTTTGTCGTTTTATGAGGTCCTTCCAAAGTCTAATCGCTGAATTGTCACTGCCGCAATGTTCTGTTCCTACATGAATACCAGCTCATTAGAAATGGTACATTATTACATTCAGCCCCTGGAGGTCTTGGAGATCAGGCGAGTTAACGGAGTTCTGATCTCTCTCGGCTGCGTCCTGCTGCAGGGGCAGACTCACAGTTCTGTGGGCGCCCTGCGACTCCTGCAGAACTGCGGCTGCTGAACTGATTATATAACGTTTCCCTGCAGCAGTGCAGCAGCAGTGCAGTCCTTTTCTTGTCCTGTTCTAATACACTGTGGGTTTTCTCCCCCCTCCCCTTTTCCTCTCATCCTTCTCCTCTACCACCCCTTCCCCTCCACAACCTCTCCCTTTTTGTCCATCTTGTCCTCCTGCTTTTATTCTTCCTCTTCCTTCCCACTGCCTCTTCAAACTCCTCCCCTTCCACCACTTCTTCCTACTCCCTTTCTCCCCTCGTCCCTCTCCGCCTCTCTCAGAAATCGACATCCATGACCTGTCGGCGCAGGTGACCAGCCCCTCCGGGACCTCGGAGCCAGCGGAGCTGGTGGCTGCTGGGAACAGCACGTATTGCGTCCGCTTCGTGCCCCACGAGATGGGCGTGCACACGGTCGACGTCAAATACCGGGGCCAGCACGTGCCTGGGAGCCCCTTCCAGTTCACCGTGGGGCCCCTGGGAGAGGGAGGGCCCCACAAGGTGCGGGCCGGGGGTCCGGGATTGGAAAAGGCTGAAGCAGGAGTGCCAGGTAAGTCTTTTTGGTTTGTTTTTGGTTTTTTCTCTTCCCAGGTTGGGGTTATTTCAATTCAGTGCATTATGGAAATGATCGAAAGTCAGTTTATAGATGGAAAGTTCACGTAATGTTGTTGGAGGATTTTTTCCCCCCAATTTGTTGAATTTCAGTCCATTTCCTGCATTTACCAAATTGAAACCAAATGAACCCCACCCCTGATTATTTTCCCATGGTGCATCTGTCAGCAGTGGCAACTGTGAAGTCAACAAAGGTGTCTGCTATATCAGGTTAAACCATGTTTGTGTGTTTGTCTGTGTGAACGCGCGTGTGTGTCTGCTGTGTGTTTGTGTTCACGGTTGTGCGTGTGTATCTGCCTGTGTGTGTTTGTGTGCACGTGTTGGTGTGTCTGCTTGTGTGTTTGTGTGCACGTGTGTGTGTGTGTCTGCTTGGCAGCGGAGTTCAACGTCTGGACCCGGGAGGCGGGGGCCGGAGGGCTGTCCATCGCTGTGGAGGGACCCAGCCGGGCAGAGATCTCCTTTGAGGACAGGAAGGATGGGTCCTGCGGGGTCTCTTACGTTGCCCAGGAGCCCGGTATGAGGGGGCCCTAATTAATCAAAATGCAGTATGCACTCTGGCGTTAGTCAAGTTTACGTTTCACACAAGAATTTTGTGTTTTAGTTAAAGGGAAACTACAATAAGCTTTTATTTTATTGTATTTTTTGGACTTTCCACTGTTTGAAGGCTGAAAATGTACAGGTTTCGCAGGTTTACGTATCTTATTTGCCTTATTTTGTGAACAGCACATGTCTCTGACTCAGCTAGGGATCACATGCACATTGAGAATGGGTGTGGCTACCCCGGTGATGCAAGACATGCAGTAGATTTTTGCACAGACAGGAGAAAGATCAGTATTGAAAGAATCGTATTGGAATGGGAAATATTATTATTATTATTAGAATTAGTAGTTGTAGAAGCAGTTTCAGGTTCCCCTTTAAGTAAACTTTACTGTTTAGTGTGGAGGGGAATAGAGAATTGCAGCCATTTGCTTCACTCTTGCTGGCCCTGCCTGGCCCTGCACTGCCTGATGCTGTGGCTTCCTGCTTGTTTAGGTGACTACGAGGTGGCCATCAAGTTCAATGATCAGCACATCCCCGAAAGTCCATTCCTGGTGCCTGTGTGCGCCCCCACAGACGACGCCCGCAGACTCACTGTTACCAGTCTTCAGGTGAGGCACGAGGAAACACCTCCACTCCAACAGGGGGCGCTTGTCCACAGCTATCAAACCACAAGGCCTCCTCCAAAGTAACACTCTGAAAACCAGGGCAGCAAGGCTCTCTCTCACACAGAAATCCCCCTTGAGTGTCTCTTGTCTCTTATTCAAGGCTTTTACATTGTTTAATTCAAACATTAAATAATTATATATATATTCCATAAATCACATTTTGTGATGGTTCCCCCTATTTATATTAATTGTGAGATTTGGCTAAATATTGCCTGGTCTCTAGTCTTCTCCGCTGTCTCTGTTTGAGAGGACATAAATTCTGGGCATTTCCCAGCTTGTGAAATTTGGTGAGGGCTCCACTGTATGATTAGCTGCCATTCCACATGATGCCTTTTACTCTGAAAACAGGCTCTTGTCCTACAGGCACCATTTGGGGAAATAAAAGCAAAGGAAAAACAAATTTAAATTCAAAATTGGACCCGTTGGAGCTATATTCTCAATGAGCCAATGGCCAGTTGCATTTAACACACATCCAGTTTCCAGGTCAAATGGTTGGAAAGTGTCTTTGCCACTTTTGGCGAATGACACTCAATGCATTTTGAGTGCACTGGCCCCATTCATTGAGAACAGAACTGGGCCTTCCCTGGTTGGACATGCTGCAAGGAGCCTTGATTTGATTGGCTGATGGACATCCATGGCCTTATGTGTGACCTGGGGGGTGTTTTGCTTGTGTTTCATTTAAAGGCTTTTAACAGAAACCAGCAGCGTTCAGATAACAGCTAAAGCAGAAAGAGGCAGAGAACCCCCCCACCTCAAACCTGTCCTACACCCCCCTCCCCCACCACCCCGTCCTTTCCCTCATCAAAATGCCACTGCCAACATGTAACTGCCATTATTCACCCCATCCCACCTCCCCCATAAACCCCTCTCCACTGCCTCGTCCCATCCATCGTCCTTTTCCAATATTCTAAGTAGAATTTTCAGTAGCCTCTACCTCTCTCAGCTTTAGCTGGTCAAAGGTAAGCTCAGGTAAAATGGTGAATAATGTTTAAACTTCATTTTTAAATACAAACAGTGTACAGCCTGTGTTAATCTGTTAAATGATGTGTGGTATTAGTTTGATCAGGTTTGTAGGTGTATTAGGTCTTACCCTGGAGCCTGAATGCCGAGGCAGGATAGAGCTGTGGCAGTAGGATAACATTACGCTGGCTGAGGTTTCCTGTACGGTTCGGTCAGGGAGGGCGGGGATGTGCTAAAGCTGTCCGCTGTTCGCAATCTCCCAGGAGTCAGGGCTGAAGGTGAACCACCCGGTGTCCTTCGCTGTGCGCCTGAACGGGGCGCAGGGCAACATCGACGCCAAAGTGCGCAGCCCGTCTGGAGCGCTGGAGGACTGCGTGGTGTCTGAGCTGGAGCAAGGTGAGGCCAGGCCAGCCTTACATCGGTCTGACAGCCGTGGGCCTGGCACAGTTATCAACCTGACTGTTAATGACCCGACTGTCAGTTATCCCAGACCATTTCACTTACTGTAGTTATCACAAACGCTTATTGTTACCGTTAGCCAAAATGCTCTGTCTGTTAGCTCAAACGCTCACTGTTAGCCAAAATGATCTGTCTGTTAGCTTAAACTCTCACTGTTAGCCCAAAGGCCAAAACACTTTCACTGTCTCTTGGCGGCCAATGACCGTTTCCTCCATCAGAGCTTCTCTTGCATCCAAAACTTTCCCCAGGTTTCCCAGCTGAAGGAGGACAGGAGCGCCCTGGCTTCTGTCCTGCATCAGAATTGGCATCAAGGATGGCATGCCATCATCTGTATGGGTTCACTGCCTTCTTGTTTTATTTGTCCTCATTTAAAAATGGGTATTTTTCCTCCAGACAAGTATGCCGTCCGCTTCATCCCCCGGGAGAACGGTCTCCACTTCATCGATGTGAAGTTCAACGGCAGCCACATCCCTGGCAGCCCGTTCCAGGTGCGAGTGGGAGAGCCGGGACAGACCGGGGAGGCCAGCCTGATCACTGCCTACGGAGCAGGACTGGAGAGGGGAACGACAGGTGACCTCAACAACCCAACACCTCATTCACCAACACTGGAACTCACTGTACTTAACAACAACCCAGCATCTCATTCACCAACACTGAAACTCACTGTACTTAACAACAACCCAGCATCTCATTCACCAACACTGAAACTCACTGTACTTAACAACTGGAGGTGCTCAACAACCGAACATCTAATTCATCAGTGCTGAAACTCACTGTAATTTACATCAACGGGAGGTTAAATAATTAAATAATCAACCTGTGTTGGTTGTTTTTTTTTTTGTTTTTTTAAATCTGTAATTTCTGTTTGAACAATGTCCCAATTAAAGGCGTTCAAAATAATAAAATGTATGTAATGGAATATATATTTTATATATTTTTATATATGATATATAAATGTATTGTTGATGCTGTTGTTGTTTACAATGATACTGATTATAATAGTGGATTGCAGTACAGTTTATATGGTGCTTTTCAGTTCATGATGTAAAGCACTTTGTGGGGATAGGGGGAGATATGTGTGGGATCCACACAGGTGATGCATAGCAGCCATTTTGTGCCAGAATGCTCTCCACACATTCGCTAAGGTGAACCCAAACCACTTCTCCTCTGTATGATGTTTTAACACTCAAGATGCTTTATGGCACAAATACTGGCTCTACTTCGTATTGGCATCTGCCTGGCACGTGGTTATTCATTATGGTTATAGGAGTCAAATGGAGGAACCAGAGCAGAGTTTAGGTGGTGTTGCTTTTTATTTTTTACATCAACTTTGAAGACAACATGTGATTTAGTCACTTTAACAAACAGAAAGTCTTTGGCAGGCACAGGCAAACCATCATAGGATTAAATGCCTGTCCACCAGTGAAGATCAGCATGGGAGGGGGGGTTGTAAATCTGCCAGACTTTAAAAGTCATCAGAACTGAGCAGCCCACATCTGGGCAGTGTTGATTGTGTCAGTGTGGGCCACCCTCCAAACAATCTGCAGCCTTAACGTTAAGGGAGTCTGCTGCATCTGCTGCTTATTGTCTGAGCTGATGCTTACGTCACCCGAGCCTTGCATTGGCCAAAAGAAGGTTGGGGGAGGCATGGGAACTGTAACCCAGCAACCTGTAGGGCTGAATGCGTATAGAGACTGAGAGATCGTCCCCTCCCCGATTCCAGTGCTCATACATCCTGATTGGGTTTCAAAAATTCCAGTGAATGCTGCCTAATGTTGATTTTTTTAGTGATGTGAATTGTCTGAATTGAAGTTGTATTGACCTCCCAACACTGGCACTCCCTGTGCTGTCTTGTGATTGGCCTCAGGTAACCAGGCGGAGTTTACCATCAACAACACCAAAGCCGGTCCTGGTTCCCTGGCTGTCACCATCGAGGGGCCTTCCAAGGTTAAGATGGAGTGTCAAGAGTGTCCAGAGGGGTACAAGGTGCAGTACACCCCCATGGCCCCAGGCAACTACCTGATCAGCGTCAAGTATGGAGGACCTAACCACATCACGGGCAGCCCCTTCAAAGCCAAAGTCACAGGTTTGGGCCTGTTCTCGCCTCTCTCCAATTTAAATAAATAGTAATTTATTATATAGCCCTTTCTAATTTTTTTTTACACTAATCAGTTTTCTACATATGTTGCACAATTATACCCCAGCCTAAACCCTCACAAAAGCAAGCTATACCCTCTGCAAAATTTTGTATATCCAATCTTTTTCATCACGTAATACTTTTGACTGGAACAAAAAAGGAAATCTTATAATTTATCCACAGAAGCATTCAGCTCCCTACCAGCTTGTGCACAAATCACTAAGAATGTTTTCTCTCTTAGAAGATTTCTTAATTTTTCATGTACTTGTCTTGTAAATACTTGGACCGGTGTAGATACTATTATTGTACATTTATTTCATGATAGTTTTGCTGAGCTTTTTGACTTGGAATGTGTGAGGCAAATTCTTCTCAGAGATTTGAAAGGATCTTTGGTGAAATTCAGTGGCCTTGTTGTGACATTGACATTATTCTCCCACCTCAGGTCCCAGGCTTGTGAACGTGAGCAACGCCAGCGAGACGTCCACTTTGATGGTTGATTCGGTGACCAAGTCCCCAGCCGCCAGCACCTACAGCTCGCTGCCCGGGTTCTCCTCCGATGCCACCAAGGTGGCCTGCAAAGGCCCTGGGCTGAGCAAGGCCTACGTGGGCCAGAAAGCCAGCTTCTCTGTGGACTGCAGCAAAGCTGGTAAGGGCCAACCCTCCCACAATCCCCTGGGTGAAACCATGTGAAAACCATCGTGTGTACCTAGTTAACACCCAAACCAGCTTTACTCACCATGTTGTCTCTGTGTTGGTAGCGTACAGCTCCGTTCCTGGAGGATTGGTGTGCATGCTGGGTTTTGCTACAAATAATTAATTCTGCCTTAAATCTTCAGAATGGCTGTGTACGGCATTTAGACCTACACCATGTCACTCACTCTCGGCCATATGTGATTTACCTCTCTGCGTGTGGCGGTTTGATCCCCATCATGGCACTTTCTCAGCTGTGGGCTCTTCTCAGTTACCTTCTCTATTTTCCACCTTCCAGAATTATGCAAACATATACAGTACAAACAAATCTATATATATTTAAGGTGGATGGACTGCCACTCCTTTTTTATGAACAAATAAATAATTAGTGCAGTAATTATGAACTGAAGGTGGCTTGAACCCCTGAACTACATTGTCCCACGTTGTGTACCCTCTGTCTTGGTGGGTGTCCCGATCTCAAAAGCTGATGTCAGATCGATTGTAGAACCATGCTCAAACAAACACAATCATCTATTTTAATACATCTTCTGGTCCTCTTGAGATTAATCAGTGCCATTTTCCTGTCATGTTAAGGCAGATCTTGCTAAATGAACAGGCTGTGTTTTATTCATGTATTATTTTTTTTATTTTTAGGCAAGAACATGCTGCTAGTGGGTGTACAGGGACCCAACATTCCTTGTGAAGAGGTGTCTGTCAAACACATGGGCAGCAAGCAGTACAACATCAACTACATTGTCAAAGAGAGGGGCAGCTACATTCTAGCAGTGAAGTGGGGGGATGAGCACATTCCAGGGTCTCCCTTCAACGTCACTGTCCCCTAGAGGGCGCCACTGAGCCCTGTGAGAGACACTGGAGGAACAGATGGATGGGAGAGGGAAGTGGTAATACACATAGAACACTTCACTTTGCCCAATTCAGTTAAGCCCAACGTTAATTGAAAAATTTGCACTTGACAATTTATGCATGCAAATTTAAGTCATGTCAATTGGTCCATTTTCTTTACTGGGGCTGGGGGGAGGGGGAGAAAGAAATGTATGCACAATATTGTAAAAAAGGCTCCTCCTGTTTTTTTGTTAGTTTTTTTTTTTTTTGCTGTTTGTCAAGTATTAACAGATTTTAACATTTAAGGGTCTACTTTGGCCCTGAGTATATAAGAAAACAGCACACCCTTTTTAAAACAAAAACTAAATTAATAATCCTGTAGACACTAACTGTAATTTAACTGGAACAGTAACTCTTGTTGAAAATTATCTAACTACTGATGAATGTCCTCTTTGTATGTATCCTGGCCAATCCTGTCCAAATCATACACACTGCACACAAGTCTTAGATGCAATGACAACTTATTGAGATTGCACCACCTGACACTGCGTGAACTCCACTGTGAAGTGGACGGCGATGTTTACATGTTTGTAATGTACTGAGGTAAAACAAAGAGGCTGCCTGGTTAATGTCAAAAGCAGTGGGGAGCGGGGGCGGGGTGGGGTGGTGGTTGGGGAGTAAGTGCTGATGGTGCAACTGCCTGTGTGTAACCTCCTGGGCTGCAGGTCAGGTGTGTTGGAACAGGAAGGAATGGTATTCTGTGCTCATGCAGCTTTGGATGTCCCCACTGTGGAAGAGCACTGTTCTTTAACAAGGCACACCGAACAGGCGCATTCATTTTTCTCCACCATACCACCTATACTTCAATGTGTTTTATGCAACAGGGTGGAACAGGATGACTGACATGGGCCAAAATAATTTATTCTCGTATTGTTGCTTAAAGTTCTTCTTAAAATAGTGTAAACATGGTAGTTAGTCTGAGTTTATGGAGTGACCAAGGTGAACAAGTGAACCATTGTCCAGAGTGTGGTATTATGTGCCTCAAGCCTACATGCCTATAGAGCTCGTCTCAGAAATCCTGTCAATATGGATCTCACACACACACACACACACACACACACACACACACACACACAGTATAATCCTGTCTGTATGCATTATATACACACACACATACACACAAACTCGCATGTTATGTGAGTGAAGACTTCTTTTTTTTAATGTTTTGATCTTGCTCTCATAATTACAGAATGATGCGTTTACTTCCGAGCCCACGACCCATAATCCCTGGATAAGAGGAGGCAGCTTTGTGATTGGCTGGCTATTGCATTCCTTCTCTTCATCTCAGTCTTTGTATTCTAAGAGGTGCACTGCTTACCAAAAAAGAAAAAGAAAAACACATAACTTACGGATCCATTCTTTGAGGGACTGCGGGAAATTGCCATCCAAATAATTTTAAGTGCTTCTCTTATCTATCAATAGCTTTTTGGAAAAATAGAATGTGTATGTTTTTTCTTCTTTGGGTATGATGCCTGTTTATTCAATTACTTAATGATGCTAGTTTTGATAAACAATGGAGTATTTTGTAAAAGATTGTTTTAAAAGGAAGAAAATAAGCAAAGCTTATTTGCATTTTGTATTAGCCAGGGGTGCCTTAATGTGAAATAAATCCCTAGAAATGATGTACATTTTGAAATTAAAGCAATAAACTGGAATAAAGATGTAAAAGGCTGTTCGTTATGATTGTATGCAGAGTTGGTGAGGTGAGTTTGACACACTGTCTTGTAAATAGGCTTGCTGCTTTCATCTCACGAAAAAAAGGGGGGGGGGGGAGGGGGTGTTTGTAGAGTGACATTTGAGAAAAACCATTGTACCTTAAGGCTGTATTGAGTTGGAAAAATCTATATTGATTTATTCTTGGGATCCCAAAGCAGCAGATAAGGGATACTTATATTTTATATATATTTGGGAGCCTGTCACCATTTTCCAACCTGCACACCCCCCAGTACTGCAGAAGAGCTGGCACCAATCAGAGGATCGCCTGGTAACCTATGAGCACCTGGCGGGTCACAAAGGCTGACTAATGCCAGCTGCTGGCCTCCCTTGTCACTCATAACCTTACGGCATTAATGTGCCTGACAAAGTTGACACTGATTCAAGATTTGAATTAATGAATCTTCCTCCGCAAATGAAAGACCCTATACCTTACGGTGTATAATTTCATAATACACCAATCGAAATGCCCGATGTCCTTGGGGATTCATTCTGTAAAACGCTAATAAATAAATAATATGGACATGACTGCCACCTTCTGTACAAACAGAAGTACTGCTTGCATTTATTGAAAAGGCTGTCAGCTCAGGCCATTTGCCATTGAAATACATGAAAATGTACATTAGGTTTTCTTCCCAAAGAAAGAGAGTCTTAAAAGCATAATGAACCTTTGAAGGTGAAAAATGAAAAGTGTTATATAGTCAGACAAACCTTTTAAATATTAATATAATATAAAATGTATTATTTTCTGTGGGGTAAACTTTATGGTATAGGAATTTCTTCTGTTGTGCCACCATCTCCTTCAGCCAGCCTGCTTTAGAAACATTAGTTATCAGGTAAGTGTGGAAAGAGAGACCTCAGTGAGCTCTCATATCTCGTAATCGTATCTCACACTGAGCATCAGGACATTTTAAACATTGTTTCCAGTGGATGACCGTAAAATTTAAATTCTTGAAATAACAGAAATTATTTGTTTTCAATTTATTCTGCTAAGGTAGCCATTCCAATTTTTTCAACCATGTTTCTGAAGCACATAGGTCTAGTTGAAATAGTCAGCAACAAGTCTTAATTTGTGCACTTAAAATGAATTAAAAACACCAGTAAAGTAGACATATTCCTCATTCACATTCTCAGCGCCGTTACAAGGATGTTATAAGTGTGACTTTGATTTGAGTGACTATTGTTTTTAGTATTAAATCGAAGTTAGAGACCATTTATAGTGGGTTTTTTATTTTTATTTTTTTAATATATTTAGGCAGGCCGGTCTGGAGGTTTGCTCCAGTGTTCACCCAGCTCCGACCCTGTTGTTCTGCTGTCAAGCTGATGAGGGCGCTGGTCAGCTTTGGGTGAGAATTTGCTCAGCACTCTCCCATGAGGCTCGTGCTTGGGATCCTCTTTCACTGGTAACCATGGAGAGAGAACAAACAGGAACCTGTTCTTAGGTTTGGTTGTCAATTGCCACTTCCCTGGCACCACTCCTCTTTCTTTCTCTATCTCTCTTACACAGAGGCAGAGAGAGAGAAAGGGCGATTTAGAGACAGGTGAGTGAGAAGAACTTTTTTGCTTATTAGGTTCCACAAACACATTCTGGCACATTAGCAGCAACGGGGGCTGGAAGATGAGGAACCTGCTGACTACTCAGAACCAAAACTGCTACCGGGAGCTGATTGAGAAGGAGGCCTACACTCGCATGGCATGGAAAATGAAATACGGCGATGATTACCCCATGAGCTTCCCCTCCAGAAGGCCAAAAGTACCACAGGCCCCCAAGCTCTCCACCCCGAAGACAGTCCTGCCCCCTGTTGTGAAGCCCCCAGAGAGGAAAAAGGAGGTAGCGGCGGAACCAGTGGAGCGGACCCTCAGCGCCGCGCCGCTGATGAGACCCGTCTCGCCCCAGACCAAGGAGACGCTGTACCAGGGCTTCTCCAAAGAAGGGAAGGGCCGTCACCTGTACCTGCGGAGGCGTGTGCAGAAAGGCCCAGAGGACAAGTTCGACTTCCCTCTGTTGTCCTCCTGGGAGTATGGCTGGAGACTAGGTGAGCCATCACCACAACTGGGCAGCTATTGATTATATTATATTTAGTAATATAATTGCATTACTGTGTTTCACAGATATTCTTATCCAGGGCAACTAGCACAACTTTACATTTATACATACTAGCCATTTATACTACTGGATATGTACGGAAGCAATTCAGGTTAAGTACATTGCTCCTCCCACAGGTGACTATGACAGAGACTACAGGTCCCCTGCCAACGGAAGGTCCGGAATTGTAAGGAACACGTTTTATGCCAGGAATGGAATCTTTCATTTTCCCTCTCCAACTGATCAACTGGGGTAGCAAGAAGTTCGCAGATCTCCTCCTTCTCAACATTATATTGAAGAATCACTTTATGCAAGCTGTTTAGATATCTATTCCACGCTAAAAGCAATGTTGTGAGACTTGCATCAGATTTGTGAATGGTATCACAAACAAAACGTCTTGTGGTTTTTCTTCCTTTTAACAACTTATGAAGTAATAGCCTACATGTACTACGTCACCAAATAACTTTTAAATTTAAACATTGTAATTGTTATTTTTACCAAATGATGTTATAAATGTAATTTTATTTAGATACAATTACTTGCATGGCGTTAAAGAAGGAATACAGTGGGTTTTAAAAAATGTTCAAAAGCAAGCTCAGCGAAAGGACATTTGGTAAAACAAATGGTTTCCTAGCGACGGTGAAATCCACACCTTGAATCCGCAGTTCATTAACGAGCAGAGAGTCACCCTAAATGCTCCTGTTTTCGCTGCACTGCGTTCCCGTTTTTTAGTGCAGTAGATTCACACCTCAACCCGAGATGGTCTAATATCCCGGCTTTCAGTGGCTGAGTGGCGATCTTTCACCCACCTAATTAGCTCTAATTCTGGGCGATTATTCAAGGCAGTGTAACCGAAGCCCTAATGAGACGCATTCAATGGGAAAGCGGGAAAGGTTTTGAAGCGCTTGCTATGGCACTGTGGCTTCCAGGCAGACGTGGGTTGCCCGGACAACCGCAGGTATTCCTCGGTATCTCAATCCGTTCTTTCCCCGCTGCGGACGAAGAGTGAAAGCCACTGGGAAATGATCGCTCACTGCCAGGGCCTGAAACAGAGACAAAGGAGACGCGGATTCCAAGATTTGTTTTAGGGCAGTATATGTGAGCATATATATATATATATTTGTGTGTGTCTGTACAATATAAAAGTGGAAACGTTTACCTGATTCTCTGTGAGTCCATATGCTTCTTTGAAGTTAAACACTTCCACTGAGTCTGGGGAGACGGCCTGGATCAAACTCTCTCCACGCAGAACAATCCTGCAGACAATCAATCAATGTTTTTACATTTTCTGTGCCACTTTATTAACAAGTTGTTGCACAACTTGTTCATAAGAACACCACAATCTCGCAGACTTAGATTATAGAGGACAGGTATTGAATGGAAGGATGTAAAGGGTAACTTGAGGCCTGAATTAGAGACTAGTGAGTGGGGACAAGGGCCAGTTCTGCGAGGAAGGGGCAGTCAACTAATTATGTGCTAAAGAGGCACAAGCCCCAGAGAGTAGCCTCATGGCAGCAGTACAGTGATAGGGTTGGTGGGATTCTAATGAAATGTAAAATTAGGGTAAGCTGCAGTAATTAAAATCACTTTGTGTATCACAGAGTCCTCCTGGGAATTTCAGCTGCCACCTGTCTGAGATATTTTGCCTAACAAGTAATTCACTTCAGAGGGTATTTACTGTATTGAGAGTGTCTGAGCCTGGCAGACTTTGAGACAGTGATTTAATTGGACTGGCATGAATGTACTGTATGTGGAAAGTATATAACATCCTAGAAGTGAATTGTTCATGTGTCTAATGGTAGATAGCACACCACTGCTGATGCCTAATGTAGAATGTGCTAAATGATTTTGTAGGCAAAGGAAATGCTGAGGGAATTTCCCAGTTATAAAGAGATGGCAGCCATCAATGTAATAATTAATACTAACTCACGAGCAGGGGAACTTGCATATCACTATGTTGTTTGAAAAAGTCAATGGTCCCCGGACTTCTTTAGCTATACAATGCAAACCACAAATGTCCATGGGCTGTGCTAAAGCTGTCACACCTTAACACTTCAACACAGAAATACGTCACCCCCACCACAGTAAACTCGCACGCATTCACTCAGATCATTTTGACCTCACTCTGGCCGTTATTTACGCCGCACAGCGAGTGGAGATGGGTAACGGCGGTCCATCACCTGTCATAGGCACAGCGAGTTGACTCCTTCACGGTGGTGTCCATGTTATCGCTGGTCAGCCACAGGAAGCTGCGATCTGATCTGAGGCGGATGCTGCTCCACTGCTTTTTTGGGACGTAACCACATGCTGCGTTGAAGTCCCCCATAATGATGAAGCTCTACAGGGCAGAGTGGGGGAAGTGACCCAGACACCACAGTCATAACGCTTCTCAGAGTAGTGCTGCTCTAGGATCAAGATTCCCCTGTCCATATCCTAAACTTTCCCATTGTGACAGTGATCATCATTCCTGGTCTTGGCAGACTGCAAGTTCTGCTGTTTGTGTTTTCTCCTTAATATCAGCAACCAATTCTGACCCAAGACATCAGGTGAGGTGAGTTAACTGTGTAATTGACTGCTTTAACTGATCAATTAAGTGCTGAGTAACAACAAAAACCAGTGGACCCCGCGACTGTGCTGTACCAGGAATGAAGATCGCAGCACTATGAGCTAAAATGGCAAAACTGTTCCTAGACCTGCTCTGAGAAGCTCTGTGAATATGTTCCCTTACTGGGGTAAACTGACTCCCAGTGTGGGTGTAACACACAGTGCAAGTAATGTGAAGGGAATGGACATGTCTTTTTTCAACTTCACAACAGTACTGCTAGCTTAGCACAGCACTGAAGAGCTGGGTCCCTTGCGTCATTCACAGACTAAGTATGAAACTCACTGTCAGATGCTTCAGAGTGACGACAACAACAATAACAAACTATGCCTTGCTTTATATGGCCACACAAACTCTAATGAAAGCTGCAGTAAAGCACTTGAGTTGTAGGCTGAGGTGTAGTTGATGTATTTCACAATTCTATCTATCTATATATATATATATATATATATATATATATATATATATATGCTTTGAGCTTTTCAAATCAGTGTCTTACTCAAGATACTTCTCGAGACACAAGGTATCTTACTTGGTATCATACTCATGTCAGAAACTACTTACAATTCACAAATTCATGAATAGAAACTAATAAATGATACTCATTTCCTGAAATGACAGGAAATTGACATGAAACTCTGCCATTAATAGAACAACGGTCTTTCAAAGCTCACCTGTGCTGTGGTCCATTGCCGTTTGACGTCCTGGTAAACGTCATAGAGCTCGTCAATCTCTCGCACTGCTGTCTCTGGGGTTGTGTGTGTGGGAATTATTACAAAGTCCTTAATGGCTAGGCAGATAGATAGATAGAGAGAGAGAGAGAGAGAGAGAGTTGTCAGACTTGTCACCTTTATACAGTGTCCTCCAATTCAGATCAAAAACCCACCCCTTCAGGCTGCATCTTGGAGGGTAAGACTGAACACACCAAGAAGGATTTCTGAGTGGGCTTCCCCTTTAATCCCAAATTACCAATAAATCTGATAGGTAGTCATGGATTGATGGTAGAAAAGGCAGTGAAGTGTGCATACCTGTTGTGGGAGAAGAAAACCAAACTACGAAAGGCTCGCGGGAGAACACATCTTTGTCTCCACTCTGATTGTCGGGGTACTGATACGTGGCCTTCACAGACACCAATCTGCGTCTGAGACCAAGAGAGAATATTAGTGCTTTCAACACATAACCCTCACTCCTTCATGGATCTTGTGGCTTCTAAATACCACGCTGCCATTTTCTGTAAGGATGACACATAATTCCTGATAACCAAAGCTTCTGCCATCACAGCAATTGAGGAAATCACACCGGAATACAAGATATTCCCGCAATTGCTTTCAGCCAATACTCAATGTCAAATGAATACTGAACTACGTGGTTCTGATATGATTTCTAATGTTTATCTTCTGCTTATTTTAAAGAAGGAATTATAAGTCAGCTATGTTTGTTTATTTTAGTGTTGACTTTAAAATTAGTGATTTGGTAATCCCTTTAAACATGGTCACCCCTCTTTTGTTTTCAGGACAGCATGTGCATCACTGTGGCCAGAAGTGAACTATGGTGTGACAGCTGGCAGCATGTCATGTATTGACACAAGGGGAAACACAGACATCCTCTTCTGTTTGCTTTATATCACAGCCATTTTCAAGACTGTAAATCAATCAAAACCATGAAGATAAAATGGTTAACAGTCTTCACTGACCTTTGTGTCAGTTCCTTTGTATAGATTTTTCTTGAGCAGCTCAAGGCTTGCCTAAACACGCAGCTTTCAGTATAGATTACTTTGTTTCATCGCACCATGTTATCTTTGTGTTATTTCAGAAACAAAAAAAAAGGAGCAGAGGCATGCTAAGGCACTAACAAGCATGTTTATGTTTACCTGCTACCCCCTCTATATGTCTCTGTGCAACAGCGCAGTTCCAAGTCATTGGCTAAACTAAGAAAAGCTCATGATCAACGGTACCTATAGATAAAGCCATACTGCTCCTTATATGAATTTCTTCCCAGCCTCCTGCTGATGACATAACTGTACTCCTCGGCTCCGCGGCTGGATCCCCTGAAGAAGACAGACGCACGTTCTGTGATCACAGAATCATGTGAAATGGCCATGATGGGCATGTCATGTGCTGTGTGAAGATATGAAATGTTGGCATGTGGTTTGTCCAGGGACCACACCATTATGTAATAATAATAATAATAATAATAATAACAACAACAACAACAACAACAATAATAATAATAATAATAATAATACACTTTACACAAAAATAATAAATAAATATTAGATATAAAAAGAAATATTTAGAAATGATTAACAAAAGTGAAGTTTGTGTCCTCTGGTGATCACCTCCGAGTTTCCCAAACCTCTTTGCTTCTATACTTATCGTATCATTACCTGTTCAGGTGTGTTACCAGCTGAGGGAAAGCACGTTCTTTAGCATCTTTAATTTCCATCACCAGTGTGATATCACAACGTGCAATGCACTGCCAAGAGAGAAATATAATGTTTTGTGAGAAAACATTTCATGCATTTTTTTCAGCGGTGGGGTAGCAAAATATGTCTCTAAGCTTCTTCAGTCTCACTTCATGCTTCGCTTCCAGCATTTTAAGGAAGCGAAAAGCTTGTTGAACCTTGTGGGAACCAAAAATAAGGATCCCCCAGTTCTGTTTTCCTGGTTCTGTTTTCCTGGCACCTGGCCTAGTTCCTGAATTATATGAGACTGAGAAATTTGCTTGTTCCCTGTATTAAATACATTTGGAAAATGTATTTACATAAGAAAGATTAAATATTGATGCTTACTAAAAAAAAGTATATTATCTGGAAATGTTCATCAGAAAAAGATGACTTACATTGTTCTGTAAATTTACAGTATTATTTAACTTTTTAGAAAATGGTACCTCAAGTTGAAACTGATAAAACCTACACGTCCACATTTTATCAGAGGAAAAACATGTTTATCTCTTAGAGAAAGATATTTATTTACACAATCTCTTGCTGTACCAGTAGCAAAGGACCTCATGACAGGCACACAGTAATGTGTTTGTTTAAAGATAGTTTCACCATCATCAAGGACTTGGGCTCGAAAGATATTTGTTCTGAGAAACTCAGTATAAATGGGTCCATGGCATGTATAGGGGTTGTCCTTATACACAAGAGAGGTACCATAGACACATAAAATCCCAAAACTCTGATTAGAAACAAACAGACATCACACACATATTGGCACAATCCCTCAGAAAAGATTCCAAGTCAAATAATTTGACACTGGTACACAATACATTACAACGGCATTGTAAGAAGTGTAGCAGCTACTGTAAATGGCTTGGAAAGTTACGTGTTAATATAGGTACACTTCAGGACAAGAGGGTTTCAGTAGTTCCACAGTTTCCCTTACCTTGAGTATCACATCTAGGACCTCTTGCTTTGCAATCTTGTTTTCTCCAAAGGACTGTATGTTGAATGAACATATTTTCAGTGATAATGCCCCGTGGATGCACAACACCAACAGAAATGCAGAGGAAGACATTCTTGGAGCAGTGGACATGAACTGCGCTGCTGTAGCTGTGAAACTGCCTCACGATCTGAATTCACATCCGTTTCTCAGATGAGTTTCACAGAAACTCCCTTTTGATCTGAACTGATGCTTCCTGGTTGGAATGACTGGAATGAGGGTACAGGAACACACAGTTCAACTCTTGATTATGTATTTTAAGTTGATTTATTAGCTTACTGTATATAGATGAGGTAGGTCATGGTCGAACATGATTCTATTAATTGACTCCACATGTATAAAAAGTGCAAAAAAAGAGTCTAGACAGTCATGATATTCCACTGCAAATGAAATCACATTTATGCCAAATGTGTATGTCCCAGCATGCTGTAAACATTTACATGTGTGGAAGTCTTCACTCTGTATCAGAGGTAGTCTTTTTTTTTTGTTTGCACACACAAAATTAGCATAAAGCTTTATCATTGGCTGGTTTTACTTTGGTAATTGTGGTAAGGCACAGTGTCTGTAATCAACAAGAAACAGACACGGTGTGATACTGTATCGGTGACAACTTACCAGCACAGTACTTCTTCACAGAACTTTAAATGACATTGATATCCCAATCGTTTCCCATTTCCACACATACACAGCAAAATCATGAAAAAATGGTGACAGATCGCAAGAGGGTAATAGCCCTGAAATGCTCTGTGAGGTTTACAATACAAAATAATTAATGCATTATTTGAATTGGGTTTATTTGCTGAAATTAAGGATTTTTTGTTTGTTTGTTTTTTTAAGAAACCACAAAAGTTTCTCTAAAACTTTGAAGTTATCATAAACTTCATCAATATACTCCTTTTACAAAGTATTTTAATGCCAACAGAGTGGACAGGATAAGAAATAAGCCAACTTTTAATAGCATTGAAAGTATGCGCTCGCTGAATCTGCAGGAATTGTTTTAATGAGCAGCATGTGAGGTGCATTTTCAGGAGGTTTTGCTGTACTATTTAAGACTGCAGCTGGTTTTTGATTTTGGAAACACTGCAGCCACAGTGCCACACACAGCATGTGCAGATAAAGAAAGCAGACTATCATATCTTGCTAAGTTATTTTGCTCATCTGAACAATTTCATGTCTAACAGAATGATATAAGCTTGCCTTTGTGAGTGACCACAGCATACTGGCAGTTACAGTGTTCCAATTACAAATGATTTCCAAAGCTACTCAGGAGAGCATGTGCCTTATACTGAAAAGATTATCACCCTCTAATTTCCAGTGAATCTGAACTTACCCCCTCAGGATAGGGACTGATTCATCATTAAGTTGTTATCTTCAGCCATTCCACTAGGACTGTCACCTTGATAAAAAAAGATAAAATATGTGGGGGTTGCCAGGCTGCAGGTTCTAGTGTAAGGGAAATTTTAGTAGAGAAAAACATTGTTCATTGTTCAACAAAGACACTCATATATTTTAAAGAATAGAAAGTAGCAGCAGTATAAATTCTAAGAACAACATATTTTTGCATTTGCAATGCTCTGATATAGAAAGTAATAAATAAAAAATATAAATGAAATTTGAAATTAAAATGCAAGCAGTAAATCAGTAGACAAGGCATAAAGTAACTTTGTTCATCACCAAACTGCAAAATAATTGCCACAGTAATTAATTTTTTATCTGCATTTTGAAGAGAGGGTGTGTGCATGGTTAGACTATGAGGGCAATGCATATAGGTGTGTGTGTGAGTGGGTGTATTGTGAATACTAGTGTCTGATTTGAGAAACACTAACTTGATATTTTTCTCAGGGAAAAATCATTTCAATTATGCCATTAAAAATTTTTCTTTATTTCATTTTTATGTATTTATTTACATTATTTGCGCACAGAGAAAGATTGTCATAACATGACTGTAGATAACGGCTAGATTGTTGTCGGCAGAAATTATATGAGGGACGCACATCCCCTTAACATCCCTTTTATTGCGCTGTCACGCTCACTTCTACGCTATAGTCACAAAATCCACTGCGAACCGAAGATTTGAATCGAGCGAAGACTCAAGTGGGCTATGTCAGTGAAGACGTAGGCTACATTTTAAAGGTAGTCGACTTCGTGCGCCTCTAACCTGAAGAGGCTTTCATTGCAAATTTGGGAAAGGATACAAAGGTAATGTAGGATACAGTAGCCGAATACAACCGATATTCTTGTAAACGGAAACAGTAGTATAGTAACATTAGCCATCGTTTGAAAAAGCATTTAGATTACGTGAAGTAGCCTACAGTTAAACTGTTATTAATTGTTCATCGGGAGAGAAAAGCGAGCAGTTTAAGGTAAGACGTCGTCAGCCAGCATGGTGAAATTGTTATGAACGATTTCGACAAAGTTCCGTAATGCTAACAGCCTTTTCCAACGTTGCATAAAACGGATTGTATTTTTTAAAAATTGTATATAATACTTTGTTTATTTTGTTGCACTAATTTCTTGCAAATATTTCTAAAAATGCTACACGAACCAACCATTATTTTGAGGCTATTGCAAAAGCCAGATAAACAAATAGGCTGTGTCAACATTGCTTTTAGGCTTACAGTGACGGTAGTTAGCCTACTGTAACGTCGGCGCGTTTAATATTGCAAGCAGTGTTATGCTCCATCCATTACATAATGTGTTGCGAGTACTGGGGGTTCTGGTTTTACATTACCATTACTGAAACGAGAAAGCTGACTTAAGAGATCCACTGTCTAAGAAATCATTTTTCTGGAAACAAAGGTCGATATGTAGCCGAGGCTGTAGGCAATGTGCTGTTTTTAGATAAAGCAATGTTTTTCAATATTAGCCTACATAGCCTAATAAATACGAATTAATGCACTAAATGCATATTAATGCACGAATTAATGCACTAAATAATATAAACTACAATTATCGCCGTCGCGTTAGCCTTCAGCAGTGATCAGTTTTAGTTAAAACATCCAAACATTCGAAAATGACAGAAACAATCTCTTTGGTATGACAGCACAACATTGACTTTGAGCTTTGATTCGTTACGACCCAAGTAGCCTAGTACAGTATTCTGGTTGACTTATACATATTTTGAACAGCCCCATGAATTAAGGCTGCGTAGGTCATCACATAATGAACACACACGAGCTAATGAAAGATGTCCTTTCCGTGTCAAGTGTGATGTAGAGTGGACAGCTGGGAATTTAATCACCCTAATTTTAGGTGTATTTCCTGAAACTTTGTGTAGCCTGACTGCTTTCCAAATGGAGCACCTGTTGTTTTTTTCTCTTTTAAAATAATTTGGCGCACAACATGGGGCTGTGTATATCCAGTTCCCACCGTAGAAGTTAAATTAATACCAGCCTGGTTCATGCCACCCTAGTGGATGTCGCACATGGGACAGTGTAGACCACTGAACAGTGCAAACCACGGCTTTCCGCCGAACTCGCGCAGAGCTGAATCGAAAGAAGACCACTCATATCCAGCTGGCATGGCCAATCGCCCAGCTGGGCCGTTCGATGAACGCGGGTAGAGAGAATCCAGACCCGGGGGCTCATCCATACACCACAGCGCCTGTTGTCAGTGTTTATTTACGTACTGGATAACGTGATTCGCGCGAGCTTTGTGGCATTTGGATCAAGCCGATGTATCAGAAGGTCCCATGGGAGTGTAATTGTTATATTGTGCCTGGGATGTGCTGTAAGCGCGGTTATTTGAAATAAAGCTTTGCTTTTTTTTCGCTTATTAACCTTTTTGTTTGATATTATATCATTTTGAACCCATGCATTTGTTTTAACATGTGCTAATTTAATATCCTATCAAGATGTCAGAACCAACCACGGCACACAATTCTCTTACACAGTCTACAAAGAACTGCTTGACCTCTTCTGTCAGTGCACATTGTGTTTACAAATGATGTTGTTTTTTTGCACTTAAAAAAGGTTTTCATCACCTCCGTTTATCTCCACTAAGCTGAAGATATGGTCTACTCTGTACACTAATTTCACTGTGTGGAATTTTAATTTCTGTTCAGTTTTTTGCACATTGCTTCACCATGTGTTAGCTGGCAGATTGGGATACACCATTAATAATGCATTTCTGGGGAAATTATATCCAATGTGTGGAACAGCCTGGGTAGGTCATGTAGTAGAGGCAGAGACCCATAGTGTATTCAGGTCCAGGCTTGACATTGACACAGTCGTGGATAATGTCTAGTTTATAGGTAAGCGATGAGCCTAGATGTGCTGAATGTCCTGCTCTCCTCATTATGTATCCTTGTGCTCTTAGGTGAGCAGTAGCAATGGACCTGGAATTGGGGAACATGTTCTTCATTGCCGGAGGGACTTTGGCCATTCCTATTCTGGCTTTTGTGGCCTCATTCCTGCTATGGCCTGCAGCTCTGATCAGGGTGTACTACTGGTAAGGACAATGGGGCCAGTACAAGTCCATGTGAACTTGGATATCTCTTCTGGTCGATCAACAGACAGCAATTTATTTTACTCATCATCTGGTCCCCTTGCAAGCAGTACAGAGATGGGCCCTCAGAATTAAACAGAGCACATCAATTGCCATGCATTGGCTCAAGATGCAGTAAATATGTCCCCGCCCCAGTTCTGTTGTAAACATTACACAGCATGCATACAGCATATTTAAATGTATTAAGAATATGAAATGTATTATAGTTGTTAGTGGTAAGGAAAATGTGATGCAGGCATGTATGTACAAATGTATGTATTGTGATTTATTTGGGTATTGCAAACACCATAATACAACACTCAGGCGCTTCCTGTCAGAAATGGCTTTGGTCCTTCCTCCTTTTTGCATGCAACCCATTTTGATATGCCGGCAAATGCCTGTTTTGTATTTGTTTTACATTTTTTAATGTTACTGTTTTTATGTAAAATAACACTAAACAAACTGGTCTCAACTAAAATGGAGAAAGCAAAGAAAATGGTAGGCCTTAGAGTAACGCCTGAACTGGACTGGTGTCAGCCTAAGGTTTCCTGCGGCTTGGGCATGTCTACCCTATTCCTTGATTGGTTTTGTGGCAGCTGTGTTTTTGTTTCATTGTTTCACGCACAGACTCATGCACACACAGACACACACACACACACACACAGACACACACACACACACCTTTGATAGACCTTTTTCTTTTGGTAGCCAGACCATTGATGCACACGTCTTTAAGGTCTAAAAGGAGGGCAGTAATTGTATGTATGTATGTATGTATGAATGAATGAATGATGCTTTTTATTATTAAGTGTTTCTGTGGTTAAAATGTGTTTTCAGACCTATTCTAAATGAAGGTAGGTTTTTTTCTAGACTTGTCTCCCCTGTGGCCTCTTTCTGTCATGTTGGGTAAAGGGCATGGTGCGTGTGCAGCAGCACAGAACAAACATGTGCTGCCTGCCCTGTGCTCTTTGCCGTCTAATCACCTAGTGGCAAGCAGTGGCCACTGTCTCCCAGGCAGTGGGGGAGGGGGGGTTATGTCACTGATTCCAGAGCAGTAAGACTCATATTGAAGTCATACTGTATCTTCAACTCGAGATTAGTTCTCAGTGTTAATCTCAAGTTCAAAGTACTTCTTCAAGGGGTGGGTTGAGATAAGGGGCGACATAGCTCAGGAGGTAAGACCGATTGTCTGGCAGTCGGAGGGTTGCCGGTTCAAACCCCGCCCTGGGCGTGTCGAAGTGTCCTTGAGCAAGACACCTAACCCCTAATCCCTAACTGCTCTGGCGAATGAGAGGCATCAATTGTAAAGCGCTTTGGATAAAAGCGCTATATAAATGCAGTCCATTTACCATTTACCATAAGGCATTATATAAACAGCAGCATGGTTTTTGATGTCTTGGTGGCTTGGAGAGCCTGGCGTTCTGCCGTGTACAGCTGTAATTTGTGTGTAATTATGTTGTGTGTTGTCAGAATCCCCTCAGACACACCAAACAGTGGAAGTATCTGCGTGGCAAATGAATGTGTGTAGTCTTACCTGGTGCTACTGGAATGGGATTCATTTAATGTTATCTCAGTTATCTAACTCTAATAATAATAGGTTTTAACCTTTCCTCTGTGCTAACATTGTAGATAGAAGGAGGCTGCAAATGAGGGACTATAGCCTCTTTCTGCCAGCAGTAGCACTGTCCAGTAAATTACGTGAATGACATAAATAAAAGACTGTGACTGCGTTGCATTCTGTTTCCCAACGAAACCTTGCTGCTGTGAATTACAGGTACTGGAGGAGGGCCCTCGGCCTACAGGTGCGTTACGCTGACTGTGAGTCATACCGCTTCTGCTACTCGACCAGAGGGAAGCCGGGGAGCAAGCCGTCCGTCCTGATGCTGCACGGCTTCTCCACTCACAAAGACATGTGGCTGTCTGTGGTCAAGGTAAGAGCACGGAGGCCGCCCGAGAGGGACAGACACTATGGCCGCCTTGTTGACAGGCACAGCAGGTTACGTTTTCATTGCGTTTGTGTGTGAATTTCACAAGGGATGAGGCCACGAGAAAGTAGAAGTAGCTCCCTTGAAGCAAAATTTGAAATGGAAAACTAAGTCGGCTCAAATTACCATGAAAGTGCATTATGTTATTAAAGCGGTCATTCTAATCGTGCCTAAAACCAGGCTAATCTGCGGCTTACAGGACCAGAGAGGCAAAAGCTGGTCAGGCTCTGTGGGATAATTAGAGCCACAGGAATTGGAAAAAAATCTCAGCTAATGTTCTGATTATAACTTGTATTCCTTTTGCAGTTCTTGCCGAAACACCTGCACCTCGTGTGTGTGGACATGCCTGGACATGAAGGGACTTCACGCACCAATGCCTCGGACTACTCCATAGACGGGCAGGTCACAAGGATCCACCAGGTGGGCGCTTGCACAGTAGTAGTAAATGTTAAACTAACATGCTAAAGCTAAACAATAGACCTCAAGACAATAGACTTTTCTGTCATTTGTGACTCGTTGTCAAACAGGCTGTAAGAAATGATGAGGCATGAGGTGTGATACTTGGGGTATCTGACACTTGATATCTGAGGAGTGGAGGAAGGGACCATACAGGGTCTCTAATATCTTACCAGGTTGAGTTCTACTCTTTCAAAGTTTGCATTTTCAACTATGTAATTTAATAGCAGCATTGTGTGCCTAGTTGCTGCCATATCGATAGGGCTTGCACTACTATGATCCTCTACAATCATGCAAAGTTTGATATGTTTTCATTATTCCCTCTGGGTTTTATGCCCATTGTTAAAAGGTTTTTTTTTAATCCTTCCAATGTTGAAACATTGCATATGCACCTGTGTTGCCCTCTTGTAATAGTGAAAGTTGGCACATTCCTGGCACTTAGGAGGGGCCGATAATGTTTCTCATCCTGGCTCTGTACTCTGAAGCTCTTTATCGTGCGAGGCATCTTTGCTGACTCAAGGCAATAATGCAGTCTGCTGAAGGAGCTGCATGTTTAAAATGTGATTTGTGCAATCCAGCCGGGGTGTCCCATTACTGATCAGATAACAGTTTTAGGCTTTGGGCACATCTTTCCTATGTATTATTATTGTCATCATTTTTCTTCTTCTTCTTCTTCTTCTTCTTCTTCTTCTTCTTCTTCTTCCAATTCTTCTTCTTCTTCTTCTTCTTCTTCTTCAAATTCTTCTTCTTCAAATTTTTTCTTCTTCTTATTGTTCTTATTCTTATTATTCTTATTATTCTTCTTCTTCTTCTTCTTCTTCTTCTTCTTCTTCTTCTTCTTCTTCTTCTTCTTCTTCTTCTTCTTCTTCTTCTTCTTCTTCTTCTTCTTCTTCTTCTTCTTCTTCTTCTTCTTCTTCTTCTTCTTCTTCTTCTTCTTCTTCTTCTTCTTCTTCTTCTTCTTCTTCTTCTTCTTCTTCTTCTTCGAAGAAGAAGAAGAAATTGGTTAAATGTTGTTCTTTATTTTTTCACATGCCGTGACCGGTGACAGATTTTGAATGGAACTTCACCAACTTCACCTTCATCATTCTGGATATTGGGACACATAGTTCAGTTAGAGGCATGTTTCAGCTAAAGAATGTGACTAGTGAAATATCTGAATAAACGCTACTCAGGGACCTTCCAACAGTGGAGGGATCAATGAAATTCAGTAACACCAAATTAAGGTCAATTTTCCCTTCAAGACAGCTGCTACATTGTGTGCTGTGTTTTAAAGTCATCGTGGAAAGCACTATGGCAGTGTTACACAACAGTTTAGGAACTGGACTTGTAACTCAGAGGTTGCATGTTTGAGACCCAGCTGAGACACTGCCCGTCATACCCTTGACCAATGCTTCAGGGGAATATCCAGCTACATGAATAGATAAAATGGAAGCTGTGTGTAAATCATTTGGGGCTATATTTGCTAAATGTCTAAAATATAAATGCCAATGTAAGTCTAGGGGAGTAAGTGATGGTAGACCTGGCCTCCCCCCTCATAACAGTTTGTGGACAATATCCGGCTGAACAAGAAGCCCTTCCATGTGGTCGGCACATCCATGGGAGGAAACGTGGCTGGAGTTTATGCTGCCCGCTACCCCTCAGACGTCTCTGGCCTCACGCTCATCTGTCCTGCAGGTCAGTAAGGGTCCTGCATGCATTAATACTGTGGGTGTGTGAACATGTGGGCCTGCATTAAAGTCACACTGCTGCCACACCAGTCCACTCCGGCTGGTCTGGCGTGCCTTCCCGTCTCTTCCCTCTCCCAAATGGGCCCCTCCTCTTAGTCGAGTCTTTATTCTATTCTCTGTTTTGGCCCCCCAGTGGTGGAATGAGCTGCCTGCTATAGTCAGGACAAGTGAAAATGTACCTATAACACTGTACAACATAAAGCCTAATATGACTCTTACTATCTTTGTAGGTTAATAATTTGGAGATTTATGTAATGACTCTTTTATCAGTATTGGCTGTGGCACTGATAACTTGGTATTGCCTCTGCTCTTTGCCTAAACTTATATGTTTTGTAAGTTGCATAAGGGCATCTGCTTTAGTCTGCTTAGTGTAAGTGTAGTGTAGCATTCACATCTGCCACATGATTCATTGTGCTTGCTCCATTTATTATAAAAAAGCATTCAGGATTTATGTTATGATTCGAATTAAACATTTTGATGCACAACATTCATCCAAGTGACTCCCTTCCCCTCTCTCTTGCTGCGTGCATGTAGGTCTGAATCAGCCTCATGAAAGCAAGTTTGTCAAGCACCTGCGGGTCTTAGAGAAGACCCAGAACATCCAGACCATCCCGCTCATACCGTCCACGTCTGAGGAGATGGACCAAATGATAAAGCTTGTCTCGCATATCCGTTACAAGATCCCTCAACAGGTACAGCCCCCTCTCATAACGAACCATGGGCTGCATGCAGCCCGTCTGTAATGTTATGACCTCTGTTTAAGGAAATATTCTCTGTGACTCTGGATAATGTTTGTACTTTTAGAATCAGTCATACATGGTTTGCCAAAACTCTGTCAACTGACTGCACTCTGTCTGCGCTGTCAGTTGATCAGTAGAAAATGAACGCGCTCACCTGAAGCATATTAACTAATAACTGGGTGCTGAATCCCACAAGCTATAAATGGAAGAGAAAAATGGACAGCATTCACAAGAATATTATGAACTATTGCTTTATTACATGAATGTATGAGGGCATGATATGCACGAATGTTTTGGCACAAGCCTTCTTCAGTGTGCTGAATGTGCGAAAAATAGTCAGCTGAGCAAGTCACCCTGCCAGTATGATGTTCCTACCGTATGTGTAAGACCGAATATTTCTTTTTAAGCTTCTAAAATTAATCAGCGATATTTTATATATCTGAAATTAGCAAAATGGGGTGTTTTTCCTTTAACAATAATCACCAAATTATTACTTTTGTCTGTACATAAGTGGTATTAGTGTAGTAAGCATTGAGCTTAACTTCTCATTTACCAAGCATTTAACTTTCTTAAAGATTCTTTTTACCAAAAATGTTTTTCTTTGCTTTTTCTGTTAGATTCTTCAGGGATTAGTGGATGTTCGAATACCTCACAATGATTTCTATCGAGAAGGTCAGTCATTTTCACAATTCCACATTGATTTGACAACCAGGACATTATTTTGTACGTGTACAGATTTTTGGTATTTTGGTAATGGTATCTGTGAGGTATACTGTGCGGACTTATGATTTACAAGTGTAAAGGAATTCCTATTTATATTTCCTTTTATATGTCAGCATATTCAGCAGGAAATCATTAATGCAAATTGAACACCAAAACAAATACAACTGAACTGTTCATTCGATTGTTGAGTTGTGTAGTGTTTTTAAATATGTTGAATTAGCTTTGTTGTTCAGTTATGTCTTTCTTTTTCTTTTAAAAGTCGGTCTTTCTCTTCCTCCTTCTCTAACCATTTTCTCTGTCTCCCTCCTTGTCACTTTCTCCCAAACCCCCCCGTTTCTCCTTCTGCTCTCGCCCCCTCTCAAACGTGGGAACAACTTCTCTCTTCTTTTCCTCTTCCATAGCTTGTGCATTTTCTTCATTTCTGCTCTGTCTTTATTGCCCACTGCAGCATTCATGGAGATAGTGGGGGAGAACTCAAGATATTCCTTGCATGACAACATGCACTTGATCACAGCTCCTGTGCAAGTCATTTGGGGAAAACAGGATCAGGTAAGAGAACAAAGACCAAAAGCCATTTCGAAAAAAGCCTATGTCCTAAGATACGGGTCCTGAACCCGGGCCCTGGACAGCTGCAGGGTCTGCTGGTTTTCCTTGTCGTAGCACTTAATCAATTAAAGCAGCTGATTACACAGTCATCAAACTTACACCACCTGCTGTCTTCGGTCAGAATTTTTTTGCTGAGATTAAAATAAAAACAAAACTCAGCAGTCCCTGTGACTCTCCAGTGACTCTCACAGACCTGTGTTTGGAAACCCTGGCCTCCCAGGACTAGGATGTAAAAAAAAACAAATTATCCCTGCTCCAGAGAGTAATAGTTTACTGCGGTGTCTGTGGAGTGAGTATCGGTCTGAAAGGGGGCTTCTCTTCTCTTTTTTCCAGGTGGTGGATGTCTCTGGAGCCTCAGTGTTAGCAGATGCCCTGCCTGAGTGTCAGGTGCACCTTCTGGACAACTGTGGTCACTCAGTGCCTGTAGAAAGGCCTCGTAAAATCGCCACCCTCATGACAGACTTTCTCATCGCCCAGCAAAACGTGGGAAACGGCAGCAGCAAGAAGCTCTCCTGAGGCAGCACCCACATCCCCCAGGAGGAGAAAATAACTTTAAGAATTTGTACATATAATTTTACAATGTGTACATTTCTGACCCAGTCATCTCTCAGGGAATCACCCCAAATCCCTCTGTTCTCTCTTCTCCGTACTGTTATTGTGCAGGGGGTTATGCACAGTATTTTAGGGCATTTCAGGCACTTTACAGTGAAAAGGAATCAGAATTGAATAATGAAGAAAATTATTTAAATGTGTGGCTGTTTTAGTGTTTCCTTCAGCTCATTTCTGCATGTATTTTCTCTCAGAGTGGTCTTGTCTTATTTGTGCATCGTTTGGTGTATGTTTTCGTTCATTTTGAACTATAGACACACTCAAGCAAGTCATGTCCAGGCTGTTGAGTGTGCAATAGTCACAATGATTCTATGAAGCCATTTCTGGACAGCAGTAGCAGGACATTAGCAGAGGTACCACAGAATTTGTTACTCCTGAAAAAGACTTGAACAGATCATTCAACCACATAATTTACATTCTCTTAAGACTTCACAGATTCTATTCATATGCAGCAGGTTTGTGTCCTGTTTCTGAGAGATCCACGAACCAGGGGCTGAACAGCTCGTACAGAATGTAAATGTAAATGTAGTTTTACACCGAAATTCACTGCATTTTTTTATTCAATTGTTATTTCTGCTTGAATGTGGTACTAAAAAGTACTACTTTAGAGACATAGACAAGATGTGGTGAACACAAACAATATGATTATTTAAATACAGTACAATACACCACTGTATGAATACAGTGCAGTGTAATATGCATTCACTTACCTGGGAAATTGTAACATAGGATATTATGCAATAAATTGGAGTTTTGTGGAATAAAAATGGCAAATAAATTATGGTATAATTAAAGCAGGACAAATCTACCTATCTAAACTAAGTCTATGGTATTTAATACATTATACATATAATATATGAATATTGTATGCATATTGTATTGCTAATAATATTGTATACTAAATTTAATTGTTTTAATATATGTATTAATAAAATCAATACATTCATAGAAATTCTGAATTCTGTGTAAAAAAGTTATTGTATTTTGTATTGATCCTGCAGTGTATGATGTTAGGTATGGATGAGCTTACGTTCATTAAAGGATAATTTGCCTCAGACTGAGCATGTGATGGTATGGTTGGTAAGTGTTGTAAGTCTTACTGTCAATCAGTATTCTACCCCCATATTCGGTTTCTGCATTTCATCTGTGGCTGTGGGTAATCCTGTGCTCCCAATTTACATACATTCAAATGCATATGTAATTAAAAAAAAAACATTTTTAATTCACAGTATGTATATGTGTTACATTTATAAAGTACAACTACAATATTATAAACTGAATGGACATTAACTGCATAATGCCACACAATACAGAGCTGAGAAGCTGGAAAATTCTGGCAATTCATTTGTAAATTGTATATCATTCAGAGGACACTCAAACTTGGAGCAAAGCTGGGGTGGAGGGAGTGGGTTTGACTTAAATTGTGAATTATCTATGGTTTGCATAATCAGCATTACAAACTACAGTGTATTATTGCAAAGCACTATATGTGCAACAGGAAATGTTGCAAGGAAAATGTCTGCTCAAAACAGTGATAGATTTAGAGGTGCTGTAATATATGTCCTAGTTAGAACGCGCCGCAGGAAGTGCCGAACAATTATTTATATTCAACTAGACTTTCTTTTAGACAACTAGACTAGAACAATTTCTTACAAGCCAATGTCGCCACTAACCATTCCAATACAGTAGGTGGCAGTGATCAAGAAGTGTACAGGACGTACATAGTGTAGTTACATGTAACGTCCACAAGAGGAGGCGGTGTACCCGCTGGCCGCATAGACCTATGGCATAGACGATATAAACGCTGTATGGCTGGCCGTGTCATGGGAAGGAAGAACGTACGCAAGAAATGTATCTTTGAGCAACTCGTGGTTGTGGCCTAGTATCTCGCTGTTTTGTCATTTGTAACAAAGCGATTTACGAGTCAGTCTGTTGAATTTAGGAGCCATAACAATCGATATATTTCCGGAATAGTTTCGCTCAACAAGGCATGCATAAATTAAGTGTGACCATGTTGCTGGCTTGCTAGCTAGCTAGGGTATCGATGTATGCTTTAGATAATATTTGAGCTTGACTGACTGCCTCACTAGATTGGCTAAATCTGCTGCAAAGTACCTCTATAGCTTTATCTTGTGTCCTTTTCAAGTAGGTAGTTTTGACATACTGGCCAAATGATGCAGCAAGCTAACTAAAGCTTTCTGCTGAAATCATTTGTTCATTCCGTTAGCCAATGAAATGGGGTATGCTGACAATATGTCGGAATCTGTCAGTTATGAACGACTGGTGTTCAAAAATGCATCAGTTTACCACTATATGAAGATTTACTTGTAAGTAGCGTCATAAAATCTATATTTTAATTACATTTCTTATAGCAGTATGTTTTTTGTATTTAAAATATTTTTTATTTTATTTCCAGAATATTGGACAGTGACGACAGAAAGTTCAACGCAGCTCATTTCAAGCAAATTGTCATCTCTGCACTTAGGGATTTGTACGGAGAGGTAAAAACCGGGATGGGGAGAAACACTGAAAGCTGAATGAACAGGACGTGGTCACAGATTTATGCTTCATTAAATAGATCTATGTGATTTGTGTATACGGACAACTTAGTCGCAGTTATCTGATACTAATATTTCTCATCTGAATACCTATCTGAACTTTTTTCTATGAAATTAAGATTGATTTTTATTTTCATCGATATTTAGTTGTTTTCAATTTAAATGTATGAATTTTTTTGTAGATTGGAGCTGCATTTCCTTTCGATGTTCTAAAATTTGAGGAAGATACACTCACAGCAGTGCTTCGGGTTTACAACAGGTAGGCTACCGTGATGTGAAATTACCAGGTGTTTTCTTATGTTAATGTGGATTTGAAACCATCAGTGTCTTTTTGTCTGTTCTGTAGATGTCTATGGCTTTTACTATGTGGGTTGCATTTGTTCAGTATACCGTGGTGCTTTATCATTAAACATTTTGTTAGCTAACAATGATAGTTTAAAATATCACTTTCAGAAAATAAAGATACTTGCTTTAACTGAAGAATTGGGAATGGGGGTGGAAGGACAGTTGTGGCATTTGCTTGTTATTATTTACCATTCAGGACACAGCATCATAATTGCTATGCTGAAAGTGAATGAGCTTCTGTGCCTAAAATGTTTGCACACCCTCTATCCAATCCCACCCCAGTGGCTTGGTGAAGCTGTGGAGTGCCCTGACACTGCTTGGATCCTACCATAGTGAACCATGTGCTGTCCGTGTTGTACAGGTAAATTTACCTTACCGCCTCTTTCGACAGCAAGCTGACTGCAACTCCTTTGGTATGATAATGCACACAATAGACTTGTATGGTGTAATTGCCAGTCCTTGGTGTAAGTTTAGTGGTATGTGGTTAGATTGCAGCTTATTTGGATGCAGAGTAAATATAAGCTGCATGCGATGCATTCAAACTAATTCTTCATTTAGTTTTCAGGAGAGAAAAATGACTTGTGCTAAATAGATGGAAATAATCACACTGCATGCTTCTGCACTGAGTGACTATGAATCATTTTTCAAAAACCCTCAATTCAAATGAACTTTAAACAATTAAATAAAAATTATGTAAAAGAATCTGTGAAGTCTTGTGATGCTTTTTATTTTGTATGTTGTGTTACATATGAAATTAATCATTCCCACAAAAAATAAAATATTAACATGGATCTCTTATCTTTTGTAGGTTTCACCCTTTCTGCTAGCTTTATCTGGAAACAGCAGAGAACTGGAGCTGGACTGATCTCTTTTTTGTCTCGGCAGAGGAGGGGCACACAGCCCATTACTGTAAACGAAAGTGACCTGCCATTTTGACAGGTCAACTGCACAAGCTGTTTTGCTGATGTCTGATTGGCTGAAAAGTATCTACAATCACACTTTTTTTTCAGTCATTCGGGCATCAGCCCAACAGCTTGTGCAGTTGACCTGTCAAAATGGCAGGTCAATTTCTTTTACAGTAATGGGTTGTTTGCCTCATGCTGACAAAGGCTTTTGGAGGGACACTGCTGCCTGTTTAGAGCCCACAAGAGCGTGACCCCGCTCATCCACATCCACCCTAGCTACTCTAAAGAGGGCCTCTCTAAAAACCCCATTGTTCAGCTGCTGCTGATTGATGGGCTTATCTCCGCTGTCCTAGGGACCCTGGCAGAGGGAGAATACCCCTCTCAGGAAATGTGTTTTCCTGAACTTTTGTACGTAGGGAAGATGGTGTCGGCAGAAGAGAAGTTTTGCTTTGCCTTCATTCCGTTTCCTGTTACTGACAGAGCTTTACTGGAGGAGGATATTGTGGTCATGTCACGAGAGGTCAAGCATCCAGTACAGTGTAAGAAGTTGGTAACATCTTTGAGTGATCTCCATAATGAGCAGCTTAAGAAATGTCTATATTTAATTCTTCATTATTGGAAGCACAACCTTTTTCCTTACGGGTTTGATGCAGTGATTAACTTTTGTTCTGATTTTTTTTTTTTAATTGGTGCTTTTGTTCCTAGATTTGATTAAAACGAGAACCTTGCAAACGGTATCAGTTTTGTCTTCTGACCTCTAGTGTATAATAATGAAAATAACTGATTGTTGAGAGCAGTGGTTTACGGTCCAAATTCCTCCTCTGATACTGAAACTGTATTCCAGATTGTCACCAAAATAAATATTAAACACCTGCTGTAGATTATGTTCAAAGTTGTGGATTACTTTTTCAGTACGTTTCCCAAACAATGAATGAACATTATCAATTGTGTGGGAGGGGGGAGGGGGGAGGGGGGGGGCTTGGACATCATTTTATTAACTACCAAAATGAAAGAAACGCCAACCACTGCACTTCTCTCTGTAAGGTTGTATTGATGAAACTCCCTACTCACACACTAGATTTATACTAGCAGTCGGCTGATTCTGAGTTGCCTGTCTGTTTTGTCTTGAAACTTGAACAATGCCTGAGCGAGGAGTCTGTGCTTTCAACCACAGTTACCCCTGTTGATGATATCTTTCCTTCAGTCTTCCAACATCACCTTAGCCACTGTTCCTCAGCAGTTTGAACATATTTTGTCATTGAAGCTCCTGCCAAACATACCCCAACATCTGCCCTTGCTTCAAAATCACTGCAATCTTTTCTAGCCATTGTAGCCAAAATATTGGCCAGCTGGCCCTACCAATAATTTTTTATACACAACTGTGAGCGTGCTGGGATGTTATTAACTTATTTAACTCTGGAACTGCACCTGTTTTCTGTATACTTTGTGTATTCCTTGTTTACTCAAATGTTTATTTTGTCATCTGCCTGCAGGCAAAACTGAACTTGTTTAACCGGAAAACACTTTGCATCAGTTGTGTAAAATGCTTTCAACCTGAGCGCCCAGTGGAATGTTTTAATTAATCAAGTAAGTGTTGAATAACAAGAACAACATGAAGGTCTGAACACCCATGCTGCTCTCCAGGGGCTAGCGTGTACAGCACTGCTAAGGGCTAATAAAAAGCATTTTCCGTTGCATCTTTGGTCCACTAATATTGTAGGGATTACAAAGTTATGCTTGTGTGTATCCTCACTTTTTACTGTATTTTGCAGTTTTTAGTTAGATCAGGGATCCCCAGCCTTGGTCCTTGAGATACACATGGTTTACTTTTGTAACTTTTAATTAAAGCATTTTGTTACACAATTGACTCATCTTTTGGAGCATTTGTTTTTATATAAGTTTGCTAATTTTCATGGCGCCTATTCGACACTAGATGTCTCTGTCGGTACAGTATTTGGATGAACAGGTACCACTTAAATCCTCCATGATGTGACCTATTGAGGGATTGGAACACATTGGGTTGGATTCTGCAGCTCTTCGATAGGAAAACAGCTAGGTTGGGGCGGGTTAGTTACCCAACAGTCATCTAAAAGCAACGTCAAATTTATGTAGCAACGTGCAATACTTAATTAAAGAGTAGAACAATTTATGTAGTGAAACCTGTAATATAATGGTAGCCCCACTGACACGACAGTAACCAAAAGAAACTACAGTCGTCTACGGCCACAGGTGCGTTTATAAATAAAACAAATTGATGAATGAATAAGATTATTTTGAATTTGGTGACCACAAACGATTTGGTAGCACCAAATTACTTTAAGTTTCGTTTCGTAATTCTGGACCGCGCATTACCTGCAAATACGTTTGAAAGCTAAGTGACTGCTGTCTAATATGTGACGCAGGCTCGTCGAATCTGTGTGTAAAATCGCAATTCAATTGTCAGTTTATTTAAAATATTTATTGTTCCGCATCAGGTGGATGGAGGATAAAGATGCAAGCGAGAGAAAAATCAGCTAGTGTAGAGTAGTCCTAGACTCCGCAGACCACAAATAGAGACCAACTGCGGGCTGATTCTCAGACCGCACGGCCACATACATTCGGGCCACTGACGCTCTGAGACAGGAAACTGGAAATAAAGTTAGTTTATTTTTGTGTGTGCCGAATAGGCACGTATAGTTTGCACATTTCGAATAATTGATACATCAATCTATACTGCATTCGCATGTCTGGCATACAGCATTTTCAGTCATTTAGCCTACTGGAATTGAAATAGGCTACAAAGTCAACGTGACAGGTTTTAAAGCCTGTTTTGACGGTGGTTTGAGCAATGTTTTGTTCTTTGTACTCACTAACAGAATAGTTGTAACGTACAGAATGCTGTGCACAAATTCTTATCCATATCAAAATAGAGAAAATATTTCTCCAGCACTTTAGTCACTGCATTGGTTAGCAGTTAATCTTAGAACTGAACGTTTGAATTAATTGTATTGCGTTTAAAGCCCTTAATAACGTAGTTTCACCTTGTCACTGTGGCAGGGAAGCACTGCACTGCAACATTAGCTTCACATTCACGTCTACAAGAGGGCGAGTCCGGGCAGCTATTCCTTGCAAAATGCCAAGAATGACTAAACACCACATTTATCCTTAGTTGATGTGCCACACACAAGTGTAGTTGTCTGTCTCGTCACCTGAGGGACATTGAATGTCATTGAAGACATCTGTTAAATATCATGTGATGTGGGGTTCTCATTCGAGACATTTTCTTTCTCAGTCACTTCGCTCGTGTTTCAAAGGTTTTCAGTCTTTAATTCAGTCTGTTTCAACATGAGCATATTTTTGGACATAGAATATTTTGTCAAAATGTAAAATAAAAAAATAAAAATAAAAAAAAAATAAAAAAACAAAAATAAGTAATATTTTTCTCTTTATCTCTAACACAATGTCTTACCGTATTACCTTCTTATGTCATTTCCAGCCAAAAGAAACCTATTCGTCAAATAAAAATTCACTATAACTCAAAATGTGGCATGGGTATTAATAATTTTGGGCTTAACTGTATATCTGATTTATTGGACGATGTTCTTTTACTATAACTTATAGTATAAGTACATAACTTGGCGACAGTGGGTTAAGCTATCTGACATTGCAATCAAGCAATTTTAATAGAATGGGATCATAGAATGGGATACAGTACCTCATTTAACTTTTAGGCTGGTTACGTGTTTCCGCCCGTGGTCAAGGAAACGCGTAACACACACCTACCTCAAAACAGACTGACAGGCACTTGTTCTAGCAGGAGTGAGCTGTAGCTGGATAGCTAGCTACCACGACACAAGGGCAGCACAGGAAACTATACTAGCTCATCCGCCCGTTCACCCACTGACAAGTCAGATCACAAAGCTCATTCCGTCACTGGATGTTTCTGTAGTAATACAGGATATTTCACAACACCGGCGTTAGTCGGTAAGACTGTTGTTAATCATCGTTTCCCAACGTGAACGCCGGAATGGCGTTCATGGAGAAGCCGTCTGCGGGAAAGATCCTGCTGGACGACACCGTGGCGCTGACAGCTGTAATCGAAGCGAGTCAGAACCTTCACTCCCACACAGTAAGCAATCGAATCGGCAACCGGGCGTGAGTAGATCACGGGGATTCAGAGGTTGTGGTGGAGGGCCTCTGACTATAACGTTACTGTTAGTGCTTTCCATTTTACATGAACTCGGCTAACAACAGTAGCTTGGTAGTTCAGTGGGTATTTATATATTGCGAATAACCGTAGAAACCTCGTTGGTTAGCTTTCTTGCTGTGCTGTAGCTATGCCTGGTATCGTTAGGTTAATCTATTTGAATGTAACGTTATCGACAACACATGCGATATAGACTAAGTTAGATAGCTAGAAAACAGTTAGCTAGCGAGTTCCAATTCCATACATTGTGGCTGAATAGTTCAACAAGCCCCATCTCCATGAACGTAACAATCGAACGTTACTTTAGCTAGAAAATGTAATGTAGCTAGCTGTTAACGATCCGGCTAAAATACGCCAACTGCCCAGGCATAAATGTATTTCTAGTCTAGCTATGGTTAGTTCGTTAGCCAGTTTACTACTGGTTAGGCAGCTAGCTAGCTGCATTGATAAATTCATGCCATCGCAGCTAGCACTTGACTCGGCACTAGCTACCACTCGCTGGCTTCTACTAGATTATTTGGATGAATCCCGTCCTTCCCGTCCGAGTTGTTCCAATATATTTTGACATCGGTCAAAACGGCAATGACTAGATGCTTCTTGATTCTACAGTTTTTTAATGACCACCAGGGCTCCGATATTGCTGACCGAAACACCTAAAGTTCACGTTAAAAAGTTAGCTAATGATAGTAATCGATAGCTAGTCTAACAAGTTCAAGTATAATACTAATAGCTACGCTACCTGTCGACAGCCACAACTGTCAATAAAAATGGCCCTTTTGAAGTGCAGTGAGCTATCTTTTTGTCAGCGTATGTATTCATTTCTATCTAAGTCTGCGATATTGTAGTTGGTTGTATTTAGCTCACTTATGGACGCATTTAATATTAAGCTATGCCTGACTTGCTCCATCACTAAATCAATTTGGCATGATTTGAACTTCGGCAAGCAACGGCTTGATTCTGGAGGAACTCTATGATTCTAGTGCTCGATGTAGAGGGGGTTTTGAGAGTTTAGTGTCAAACAGTAAGCATGACAGGAAACTGGACGTGTTCCTTTGTGGTATTCACAGAACTGTATTTGAATTTATATTTGTGTCGGGTTTGGGGGGGTTCGTTCTTGGTGCTTTCCCTTGCTAGTCAATTGTTTACAGTTTGTTTGTGAGCGAGTTTGAATGTGTCCAGAGTAGCAAACAAAATAACATGTACTAGGCATATGTAAAATCTTAACAAATTGGCATTACGCTGGAGGTGGGAGTGAGGGGGTGGGGGCACTTTTGAAATTTACAGTACTTTAACAGAAACTTCCTGTGTAGTACGCGAGGAGGAACATGGTGTGACTGAAGAGAAAGGATGCACTGTTCATGGAATTTTCAAAGATGCTTTACCTCTATTCATGGATGTTTGTTGTTCGTTCTAGGTGTCAGCTAAACTGTCTGATATTTATATTGAGATTTCAGAATTTCTGTTTAGTTGTATTTAAGTACTAGGGAATAAAGTGAACTTGGTGCTACCCATTGAGTGTACAGTGAAATATATCACTGCTGCACTGCAACAATGTTGTTTGTAATACTTTTTTGTGACAAATTGATTGCACGGTTACTGCACTGCTACAAATGTATGCAATAACACCAATCTATATTGAAGTTTGGGAGCGTGCAGTTGTCAAAATAAACGTTTTTGCAGGAAAACCATCCTACACATGGCAAGTTTTTTTGGTAATTATTATAAACTGTTGATTTTTTTTTTGGACTTTATGGAACCTTGTTGGTAACAGCTAACTGACAGTTAACATTCAGCCATTATTTACACAGAGAATACCCCGCGGTGTATTGAGAAATGAAGCTGTGATTAAATCAACATTTTCTCGTGTTACTTGTTCGTTAATGCCAAGGTAAAATGTTGATTGGATACTGGTCTAAGTCTGTAAGAATATCTAACTGTTAGCCAATAGCAATGTAGTATAACAATACGCAGTAGCATATACACAAATGCATTATTTAGCTGTCTGTCCTGTATCTCATGTTATCCATAAAGAATTTCAGTTAGAAATATGTCTCATCTCTTGGGATTTTTTGCATTATGTATTTAAATAACTTCCTGGTCTGTGAATTATATTGCTCTTCCCCCAAAATTTACTTAATTACATTAATTATGTTTCCCATATGCCTATGTGCACTTGAATTTCCGTGCAAAATGTTGAACAACCACATTAGGTAAACTTTAAAAAATCGTTGTTACAAACATTGAACTAGACAGTCTTTGCCTTGCATTTTCATTGCTTTAACATGTAGCTTAAAGCAATATTAAAGCATATTAATTCAGTACTGTTGCTTAACAACTTGTCCAAGACTTTTCCTGTGTAAAAACTACGATACATAGTAGTGCCACAGGGTAAACGGATTCAAATTAAGATGGACCTTTGGACCTGTTGCAGGGCAGAAAGAATTAGAGGCTGCTGCTCCCCTTAATTACAGATCACAGGACTAGCAAGTCACTTGGTTGTTGAATTTTCACAGATTTTATGACCATACCAAGATAGTGATCTGCTCAGTCTGGTCACGTTGTCATCCCAGAAAATAACATGATACAAAACACGTTGGATGAGACAATGCAAATAGCACACAGTGAAAGGCAGATTGAAGTTAAGAGAAAAATGAAAACCACTAAATATAACTAAAGACATATATTTTAATCTCTACTTTTTTCCCAACAGGAATACATTATTCGAGTTCAGAGGGGTGTTTCTCCTGAGAACAGTTGGCAGGTAAATAAATGTGTTTTGTTGGGCAAATACAAACAGTTTAGGCTTAAATAAAAATAGGTCACAATGTTAGCCTTCCACTGGAGCTGGAAGGATAGACCAGCATATTCAGTGGCTCATGTGTTCTTGTCCATTTGGCCTTTGCACCTTTCTGGTTATGCAGTACAGTTATTATTGCTACTTGAGTTAGCATTAACTTGGCTGTGCACTACAGACGCACTGGTACGGATCAAATTACACGAATGACACATTACACATTGTCTATTGGTAGAGGTGAATAGTTGCTGAAGTCATTCAGTTTAAATGCTTTGCTCAAGGATACAACCTACCATGTGGGTACTGACCCTGCAAATTTCTAATTACTAGACTAGACCCTTAACACCTATTTGGGCACCTGTCACCTGATCATATTTGATGTCTCGGAATAGTTTTATCAATTTTAAAAATGATTTTCATGTTCTTTATCAATACGACAGTGCTTGACATGTATTATTTGCCATTATTTTAGGTCATAAGAAGATACAGTGACTTTGACATGCTGAACAATAGTTTACTGGTGAGTGTGCCGTTTTCAGTAAAATTTCTTTCTGTGATTTCATTAGCTTCTTTAAGATACATCATAGATTTAATTTATAACCACTCAATGCTGAAACCGGTCTGTTTGGGTAGCAAGTAGCCAGCAATTAGCCATTTAGCTGTATACACCAATGAAATGGTATGTAATGGCCCTCAAAGAATGTGGTTCCCAATCCCTGTGATAAACAAAGCTCTGAACCACATGGCAACATACCTTAAATCCTCAGCGTGTTCTGCCTCTGCAGATCTCTGGCCTCAATATGCCCCTTCCGCCCAAAAAGCTGATTGGAAACATGGACAGAGAGTTCATTGCAGAGAGGCAGAAGGGCCTGCAAACCTATCTGAACTTCATCACGACGCACCACATTCTCTCCAGCTCTGAGCTTGTCAAGAAGTTCCTGGATACCAATAACTACTCCTCTAACTACACAGGTGTGTGGACGAGCACAAACCAACAAGATCTGTGTGTGAGGGCAAAAACTTCAGGTTGTGATAATGGTTGGGTTTTACAGGATGAGGTGGAATTTGCCACATGTTCCTTTTTTGTGGTTTGTTACTTTGTTTGTGGTTCATACCTTGGATTCTCACAGTCCGCCTGTCTTCTCTTCTTTAGAAATTGCCCTGCAGCAAGTTTCCATGTTCTTCAGGTCTGACCCCAAGTGGGAAGTGGTGGAGCCACTGAAGGATATTGGTGTGTAAACTGAGCCTTAAACTGACGTGGTTTGTCCTGAAGCACAAGTTATCTAAACTTTTCTTCAAAAGAGATCTCTCACTATGGATCTCAGCTGTTTGAATAGGAAGACTATGAGTGAAAAAGGTCAGAACATAAGTTACCTAAAGGGTAATTTAACCATAGCCACATAATATTATGTATTGTCCCCTAACTTGTAATACACTTTCATATTGGAAAGTTCTTCATTTGTTGTAATAACTTGGAAATCAAGCTTATGTAAAAACCTTGCTTTAGGCAATTTAATGTTCAGTCTGAGCCCAAAAAGCTTGTTCTCTTTCTCTCTGACAATTGTTTCAAATTTCATCCAGAAATTACATTGCTGTTACTCTTTCTTCACATGATGTTGTAGATCATGTAAATGTGTCAATACAGAGTCCAAACATTTCACTAAGGTGAAACCAAATTTGGTCTGTATTGTACTGCGCTGAATTCTAATTTAACTGTCATGCATGAAACCAGTTCCTTGCTTTTAAATAGGCAAACTTATTTGACTGTAAAGTATTTAACAAAATATTCTGCTGCGGTTAACAAAGGAAGTGAAAGGCAAGTTCATGCTGTGCCCAATAAAGAGGTTAAACTAAGGTGGCTTCATCTAAAACACTAGGAGAGAGTCTATAGCAGCTGGTTTTCACCAGGCAGCACCTGGCAGCGTGTGGTTAAAAAAAAAAAAAAGAAAGAAAGAAATAATCTCCTTCCCACTCGACTGCTCTCTTGGGCGGGGGGTTTCAGTTAATTTCCAGTGCCATTTATTTTAGCATAATGAAAACTAGTGTCAGTGATGCTTAAAAGAACCATATTTACTTGAGTACTTCAATGATGAAAATGCTATTAACTTACAACTAATAAGTGGACCATGAAGTGGCTCCATCAAATAAAATATTTGCATACACAGTATGCTTACTGCTAACGAAAACATGGCAATGAGCCTTGTTGTGTTACATTAGCAATCAGCGATTAAAAAAAAATAAAATAAAGAGAGACGCAATCCTTTTTTTCCACTCAACTTTCCAAAAAATAGAAACTGAAATTGTGGCTATATGCTTAGGATTAATGATCATGCTTACTTTTTTGGCTGAGATTAAGCTGATGTGTCTGTTGTCTTCTGGTAAAACGAAACTTACTTGCGTCTGTTTTTACCGTACTACATAGAATAAAGGGGCAGAACATGTTTAAAATTAAATACTTAATTGTTTAAAAAGAGTGATTGCATAAACTGTCAGTATATGGCTTTATACAGCCCACCTACTATCACAGTGTTTGATTGTCTGTTTATAGCATGAAGTCAAATTTTATGGACATTTCTGGTGGAGTGCACTTTTACAGTGGCGAATATAGTGCTTCAAAAATAGTTTTTGCATTGAAGGCTGCTCACTGTTATTTTTCATATTACAGGGTGGAGATTACGAAAGAAATACTTTCTAATCAAAAACAAAGATCAGCCCAAGGAGCGCCAAGTCTTAAGCTGGGTAGGTTGTGGTGCATATTTGCCTTAATGTTTAGTTGATGCCTATAATCTGGAACTGCGGTCATCTTTTAAGGAATTTTAGACTCTTGCTTTTGTACCTGCTACCGTAAAAACACAGTAAAGATGCACCGGTGTATGGATCATACCTCTGTTTTAATTATTTGTGTGAAAAATATACATAAAAAACTGCACCTTATACAATATTATTTATGGTATATTTAGCATTAGACTTACTCGTGTCCTTGTGTAATTCATTAGAAAAGCACAAGGTCGCAGTTTCACTTTAAAGGCAAATTTTCCTTCTAGTCAAAATAAAAATGTATTGGTTTTTTGCCTTCAGTTTTGTGGTACACAGCAAACTCACTTTGATTTAGATTTTCTAGATAAAGACTTAATTCACCTCTTCAAGTCAAACACGCCCCCCCCAGCCCTTCTTCTGCCGAAGATTTCACTGCTGGGGCTGTGTTTAATTTACATTTCTATTTTGTTGTTACATTGTTATTTCATTTTTAAAATTACGTTCTTGTTATTTTGCTAAGTTGTACATCTTGCTATTGTATAATCCTCTTGTATTTTCTCTAATAGGCTGAACTAGTTTAGTCTATCGTAGGTTGTCATATGTGTGGTCACATGAGCGTTCACCTCCCACCTCTAGGGTTACTGTAGCTCTTAACTCCGATTTATGCTCTTGTATTCTTGTTGTAAATCGCTCTGAATGAGAGAATGTGCCAAATGCCTGTAATGTAATGTATTGTTATAATATGGTGTTTTGACTAAGGAGTGGGAGGGAATGCTGCAGAGTTGTGGCGTTTTTATTGTTTCCATTCTGTGTTGATCAGTGTTTCTTTTGCTGTGCAGGTTGACCTGGGTCCTGATAAGTTCCTGTCAGACAAAGACCTACAGTCTGCGATGAAGCTCCTCCCCACAGTATCAGTAAGTGTGCGTGACTCCTGGATTATAGGGTTGCGTTTGCGAACTCATTGTGACACTCTTTCAGAGGATCGGAGAAAGCAATCACAATTCTAAGGAGCACGGAATTATTTGCCAATTATTTGTCGGTTTTCATGTGCAATGCCGTTGTTTAATAGAGGAGACCTACAGGAAGCTGACTGGGTTGTTGAATGATTTTGCACGCTATGCATAGGTTAGGTGTTAGTGAGCAGCAATTGTGCAGGTTTTTCAAAAAAGCTCTGGAAATCTGTGCCCGGTTGCATAAAACACCTTAAGTGAAATTTCCCCTTAAGTTTTCCCTTAAATGTCCCTTAAATTTAAGGGTGTGGCCCTTGAGATGCAGGATCATAAGAGACCACTGAGCATACACAGAAGAGGGGAAATGATAGTGATAACGTGGTAACTTGGTGGGAATGCAAGAAAATCGTATTCTTTTTTCAAACTCGCTCTTGATATACTGTGGCCATTCTTTCAAGAAACAATATGCTCAAATATGTGAGTATAGCATGTACACGTTGGGAAGCTAATTTAGTGGCTCAGTGAAAGAAACCTTAATTAAAATAACTGAACGGTTTACTCTAACATATAGGCTATTTGACATTGAAAATGGCTTAAAAATTAAATTATTAGATGTTGCTTTTCATATTTTCAGTTAGCTACTAAAAAAATATTTATGAAGGACACAATAGAGCAGTGAAGAGGAGCTATGATCAGTAATATAGATGAGTAAGTGCCGATTGTCTTTCTCTGTGAAAATCAGAATTTGTAGAAATGTTCTGTGGCATACGTTGCAGCTTAACTCACCGTATACTTACTATATATTTTAATTTGGCACACAGCCTTAATCAAAGCAATGTACAGCGCCAATTAAGGCACGATACAGAAACATTCAGTATAAAAATGGCTTTGGAGTGTAAACTGCCATTGAAGGAAGGAATCCAGGTATCCAGCCCCACTGGATCACTGCAAGCAGATGTGCCCGTGATGTAAAGCAGGAGGCAAATTGCTGAATGGAATCTTAGAACTACTCTTCCCCCTTCCCTCTCCCAACTTGCCCCTTCCCCCATCCCACCTATGTTGCTATGCTTCAACAGAGAGTAGAAATTGTGATTTTTCCTCTGTGGGAGCATATGTGGTCTTGTAATTGTTACTGCCAAAAATCCAAATTGGGGGGAGGACATAATGAATTTAGCATTTTTCTGATGGTGTTTAACATTGTGTCTCGGGTTCACTTCTAAAGTTCCAAAGCGGTCTCTCATCTGTTTTTTCCCACGATACCCCCTCCCCTTCACTAGATCAGCTGATCTGATGCATTCCACGCTCAGATAGACCACAGATGCTAACTCACATCTAACATGAGTGAAGGCAGAAGAGGGCCTTTTTACATTAGCCTGCACAGCTTTTGTATTTCCATGTGTTAGTGTTTTAAACATGCTAATTGATATATTACCCCTGAGGCGTTCAAGATCATTTAGTTAATAAACTACTGGTCTAATATAAACTATGCAGGCACATCGACTATAGATATTAGATGTCAGAATCTTTTGGATTTAACTGCCGTGCCCATGCCACAACTGCGCTGTATCCCATGATGCTCAGGCTAAAAGATCTCAGCATGAACAGCATGGAAAAAAAGAAAGAGGAAAAACCTCATGACTCGATTACCACTGAGATACGAAATGCAAGAACAAGCTTGGCACACAAAGAGATAATTCATCTTCAGCTTCGGCCTTTTCCCTCTTCTGTCAGCAGGTTGTTTTTTTCTGGCTTAAATCCGGAGTTTTAAAGGCAGTAAATTAATTAAACTCAGGATGCTTTCTGAGAAAGGTCCCTGCTTAAGTGAGAGAGTGGTGCTTCTACTTGTGTAATGATGTTCTCTTATGCTACAGTATGTTTAGTCATGAATCTGAAGCAGGAATGCTGATTTATACATTCATCTCTTTTATACAGCTCTGTTGAGGTCTTGTGTCAGTCCATCAGTCCTGAATTTGTTCAGTGAACCAAGTGAACTTATTCATCTGTTCTTTTTCTCTAGAACTCTTACATTTTCCCAGTCACCTTTGCCACTACCAGCGAGTCGTCTGCACTAGTGATCCGAACATACAATGAAAAAGGGACTCTTAGAGATCACATATGCAAGGTAATGACTGGCACATGTATAAGGTACAACACCGTTCACGTACTGTATGTGGGATTGTTACAGTATCACATCTCTGCTGTACATTTGTTTTGCCAGTGTCGTTTTTTCCTTGGAAAAACATGTTTTGGCTTTGGGTTGTAATTAAATCTCCTGAATTGCCTTCCCCACCAGGGCTTATTCAAAGCAGAAGCCCTACTCCTGCCCACTGTGTACACGGTCACTTACATAATCAAATCTGCACATTGTGCCTCTGGATTAGAGTGAAGCAAACAAACAAGCTTCGAAAATAAAATCCTTTTACAGTTTCTCACAAAACAATTATGGGACATCGCCTTATTTTCACTGTACAATTGTACCCAGATGTAGACTGCAGATACAGGGGTGTATGAAGTTTTGGAATTTCTGAATGAAATGTGGTCTCCTTGCCTTGTGTTGAAGGTGAAACCAAAAGAACCTTTCTTGAAAAAGTATTGCAACCCCAAGAAGATCCAAGGCCTGGAGCTCCAGCAGATCAGAACTTACGGGAGGCAGATCTTGGAGGTACCACAGAGGGCACATGTCCTTCTCTACCCCTGCGTTTCACTTCAGTCTGACTCAGTTATGGCACTCTCTTACACAAAGTAGTGGGTTTCATCTATGCGTGAAATCTTACCCACTTGTTCTGCAGTTACTAGATCTGTGTTGGCTGATTTAGTACACAGGGCTCCTAAGATTTTTGCTGCATGGGTGCCCCCTAGCTGCAGACCAGTAATGGGCCGGTTGTCAGTTGTCCCTGGCGAGAGATTGCTCTCCGATAGACACTGCCTTATCTGAAGAACAGTGTGTTGCTTGTTGTGTTGAAAGTAGGGATGTGACTATTGTCTTGACTAATCGTTTTGGGTTTTTTACCGTTTGATGTAGGATAATAAAGACATGCTACTACTTGAATTAGTGCGGATCACAAGATTAAAAGGTTTTTAAAGTAAAAAATAAACATTGCTATATTTTTTCCAAAATAATTGTATGCTGCTTTACTCACAGGTTAGCACATAATCCAATGTTTAATGTAGTGGCACGTAAGACTTAGTTCATCACGTTGAGGTCTCACTACAAAGTTGGGTGTTTGTTTGCTGTGATCTTGGCTGCTTCTTCTGTATGTTTTGCTATTTCCTATAATGCATCTTTGTTACAATATGTGAGAATCACGACAGAAATGAATTTGAATTGAATTAAATTGTTATTTCCCCCCTCTTCCCCCTTGATCAGATCCTAAAATTTCTGCATGATAAAGGATTCCCGTACGGACACCTCCACGCGTCCAACGTCGTGCTGGAGGATGACACGTGCAGACTGCTGGACATAGAAAACTCTCTGCTTGGGCTGCCGTCCTACTACAGACCCTATGTAGCACAGTTCAGGAAAATCAATGTAAGTAACTGTAAGCTCTGTAGGTGCGGTGAAATACGAGGACACAATCTCATCACTGTTAAAATAGTTGTTTGCGATTGTTGAAGGTAATTTGGAAAAAGTGCAAGTTGTATAATCTCTATAGTTGCTCACACAGGGAAAGATTAACTTATCATGTATATGTACACACACGCGCATAGTATATCACAAAAGAGATTTACATTACCATGTTTATCAGTGACTACTGTAATTGTTTGCTGTGATGTTTTTTTTTTTAACCAAAATGATGGGACCTCTCCTGTGAAGCATGTTCATTTTTGAGATTTTCATCATTCCAGACCACAGAGAGCATCGATGTGTATTCCTTCGGACACCTGCTGTATGAAATGGCGTATGGGAGACCTCCGGATTCGGTGCCAGTTGATCAGTACCCTCCTGCTCCGTCCCCATCTGTGGGTCAGTGCTGAACCGTTCAGTTTGAGTACTGACTGTATACATGAAATCAATCACGTCATTCTCAGTAGTATACATACATACATCTCTGTCACTCACAAATTGCACAGTCACACAACGGTGCGTTTGATTTTATTATTGGAAGAGTCAGAATTCTGGCAGTGTACTGTCAACTGGTAGCCAAATGATTATGGTTTTGGTTCTGCAAAATGTGGTCCATTCATTTAATCAGAAGTCAGAAATTTATATTTCTATGTTGTGATATATATACATACCAACAGGCATGCTGCCTTTTACCCTTCTCATGTTAACTGACTGAAGCTAAGCAGGTGTGGGTGTGGGTGTGGGATGGGAGACCTCCTGGGTGAACCAAGTTAGAACTGGAAAACGTGTGGGTGAGCCAGTAGAGGGCACTCTTCCCTCTTGACCAAATAGAAATCCAGTGCACCAGTGTGGAGATGGGGAACCGGTAATGTAGAAGGTGCCGCCCATCATATGCGATGTTTAACTGAGCCCCAGGCTCACTGTGGTCATTAAAGATCTAATGGCACTTTTTGAATGAGTAGAGGTGTTCACCTCAGTCCCCTGACAAAAGATCCACAAAAACTGGCTCTCTGCATCCAGGCACTAATCACGCCTACATCTGTTTGGCTGCACAATCCCTTGCGTCCCCTTACTGATTCCCCAGGCTGTAATAGAAAAAGAATATTGAGCTTTAAGTTGACAATACCTGGTTAAAAAGGGTAATATAAAAATATACATGTACATAAAAATGGTTGGGTCCCACACAGCCAAAGGGGTGTTGTGGATCACCATGAGTTAGTGACTCTTTTTTTTTTTAACACCTCCTTGTTCTGCTTGGATCTCAGTGATGGTGCTGCAGTCTATCCTGTCCACTGAGGCTTGTAAAGGTGGGATGCCCACCGTTGCCCAACTCTTGCAGACACCGTGAGTATCAATGACAATGTCTTACAGCTTAATATCTAACGCTTACACTGCACATTGTGTGCCTGTGGACCAACCTGTGTTGTGCTTGCCTCAACCTTTTCCCTCTCTTTCTTTTTAGACTGTTTAGCGATGTGATGTTGTGTAACTCAGAGAAGCTACAGTTTAAGGTAAGGCAGAATTTAATTTATTTGTGTTTTAATTAAAATTAATTTTAAACTATGACATTACAAAGCTAAGTATTTTTGCTTAAAATGTGAACTATAGCTGATGAACATCTGGCACAGGTTTACTTTTACTTGCCTTTGTGTTGTGAACATGTCCTGGCTGTGCAGTGAATGAAGAGGAAAACTGTCCAATAAAATTGCATTATATAGAATAATGTACAAGAGAAAGGTGCCTGTTGGTACAAATCGTTTAGCTTTTTTTTACTGAACTGAAAGCTAAGATGCCTAATGCCATAATGGGCTCATACCTATTAATATAAACATATCAGCTGGCAGCTCTCGTTATTTTGAAGGTAAAGGCAGTTGCATCTACAGTTGTATTGTTTGCACAGAGCTTCACACATTCTTGCATTCTTCTGGTTGTAATGCAGATCACCACCAAATTAAAGGATGCCCTGAAAACTGCCAAAGAGTGCTTGGAGAAACGGCTGCAAGAGGAGCAGAAAATGGTTGGTACCCCAAAAATTTTCTGCAAACCTTTTGCCTCGTACCCCTATTAGTCTTACATGATCTAATAAGAATGTTCATCTTTGTATGTTGTGGCCAAATGATGCAACTTTTTCAGTGACCTGTCTCTGGGCTCTAATTGCAAGCCATATTGTTTTGTTGTGAGGACTAATGATGCTGTCCTCGCCCCCTCACAGATCCACCAGCACAGGCGACTGACTCGAGCTCAGTCTCACCATGGCTCAGAAGAGGAAAAAAAGAGGAGGAAGATCCTGGCCAGAAAGGTATAAATACTCCAACAACCATTTTCAGTAAACATACATTGTCTCAGGCGACAGTCAAACACAGCTCATTTATAAACAGTGTGTGTGTGTGTGCGTGTGCGTGCACGTGTATGTCCTTGCAATAAATAAACCAGGATCAACTGTGCATTCCCTGGATATATACATATACAGTGAGCTCCATAATGTTTGGGACAAAAAAATTTGTTCTTCACATGCACGCACTCTTGGGTTTAGTAGCTTTTGTTTTCTGCAGCTCTATTGCATAGAGCCAGAATATATTGATGACATCTTTTTTGACCATGGAACTTTTCTTGTGTCTTAGAAAAACAGGCAGTCAGCTTACGAAAATGAAGAAGACCTTTCTGCAAAATATAACAACAATTCTGGTATGTCATATCCTGTGGGTCTGGGGAGAGGGTGGAGGAGAGCACAAATTTGCGTTTGGCCTTCCTGTATTGAGCGTGAAGGTTGTGATGAACATCATAGCGTGAGCATGACTGGCCATTCCAAAAGTGGGAGAAAATGGAGGACGTTCCACGACTGTATAGCAAGGAAGGATTAAAAATGAAGGCCAGAATGTGAAGGAACAGAAGAACCTGTATACCTGTGTATGATGGCAGCATTAAGGTTAGGGTGTGGGTTGGGGGTGAACATCCTCCTCACTGAAGTAAAGGTGGCAGGAATGGTGTGGAAACAAAGTCTTTATCACGTCATGTGAAAGGGGCATAAGGGTACAAGAGATCCATCATAAATGAAGGTGATGTGAGTTTCCCTTGGAACTCCCAGATTTTTTTTTGTGTGTGTGTTGTGGGCAGTCACCTTCTTTCTTGCATTTAAAGTGTTCACTTAGCAATGAGGTGACGCTTATTTACTGTTTTCAAATGCATAGACAGGAAAATGGTACGGTTTCCTTTTAAATTAAAGCATGTGATGTCTAAACACGAGAGCTACAGGTTTGACATGGCGTGTCTATTCTGTAATGGAAGTTAATTTTTGATTGGCACAGTAAATGGTTGCATGAGTGATCGGTTAAACTCGAAATGCAATGTGACTTACACAAGAAAACCTGGTCTCCATATGACCAGTAACAAATCCTCCCATTATTGCTTTTGGGATAAAAGAAAACTTAGTAGAACATATAATCTTAACTGAACTAAGTTTGTGGCATTTGTTTTTGTTTCTTTATGTATAACTGTTAAAATTATGATTTTGATTGAACAAGGTCTACGAAGGAAAAGGGACTAATAAGGTCTGAGTGGAAAAGGTTCTTGTTGTGGTGTGTTCTAAAGAGCCCTGTTCCCCTCTGCAGGTTCAGGAGCCAGCTCCCCCCCAACGTCCCCCTCCTCCCCCACCCCTCCTCCCACCACAGGTAGGTCCCAGCAGGATGCTGGCTCCTTTACACTGCATTCTTCTGTCATGTTACTGTAGCACTGCTTGGTGATGTTCTCCTCAGATGTAAGTGAAGTGTCAGTGTGAGGTCCAGCTGCCTCACTCTCCTCATACCTGTTTGTTTTGGTATGTTTTGTGTTTGTCGCTCATTCAAATCAAACCACATTATGATCTTTAGTGGTTTAGAATTATGATTAGGATCAAAGCCTTTCAGAGATAGTACATCAGTGCTGGGCCTGGCTAGTGATCTTTTTTTAACTGTAAAAGTTTAAAATGTTGTTTAGATTGATTAATTAATTATGATTAGTCTGGGCTGGGGTCATTGATTTATACTTTGTTCCCTCTCAGACATCTTTATCTCCACCTAACAAATCACGCATTGATCATTTTCACTTGTAGAAACTGTTCTGATTCTGTCAAAACAAAAATGAGAATTAACATTGATGTGCCTCTCTTTTCCTCCTATGCTGTCTTCAAAGTAGAGCATGCACCATTTTGAACGTGTGTGGGGTAAAGTAAACCAATACAGATTCTTTCCAGTGTTAAAGCTGCAGAATACCCTCTTTCAACAGCAGTCTCTTCTTTGCCTCAGTGCTTCTGCCGTACCGCAATGGGCTCATGTTTGTGAGAAAGGCACAGCTGGTACCTTTCTGAAAAACGATTTTGAAAAGAGATGAAAGCAAATGGAATAATGTCTGGAAGTATTGAGTCGTTAAGACCATAGAGACTAGTCCATGAAGACAAAAACCGTAAGACAACTTTATGTTAGAGCTGATTGTCCAGTGCAGTAACATTAATCTGCCAGACAACACCAAAGAAAGCGTTAGACCCGCAAGCCAATCTCAGTTTTTCAACTTTAAAAGTATATATATATATATAAAAATTTTTTACAGGAATCATTTAAAAATATGAATGTGCAATTTTTGCATGCAAATACCACACATAAGCAAAGGATTCACAGATTTCAGTGTCCTGGACCTTTAAAAAAATAAATGAATAAAATAATCCATCAATGGCCAAAACATGGTTGTTGTGGATGTTGCTTCACAAGGTGTCAGCTGTCAAAAAATACTTTTCAAAAACAAAAGCATTTTTGTAAAGTACCTGGTGACATATTTTTGTGATTTATGTGGATACCTGATGTTACAGATACAGACAATGTCTGTATTTAATAAAATGAGGAACAGGAGAAGATGTAAGTGTAATTATTTCCTTATGCTGGAAAATGATACAGTAAGTATCATTTGTCTAAAGTGTTTACTTTAGACAAATGAATTCTCTTGAGCAATAAGGACAAAGAGGTAGGAAAGCCTTTAATGCAATGTTGTAACTGAATTTTTACCTCTCTATTGATGTTCACTCATCATTTGATCTTAATGTACAAACCAGTTGATCGTTTAATAGATACTGTTTGTTAATCTGTGTCAATTCTTCAAAGGAAGGGTGATTTCAGTTTTGCTTCATCTCTTATCAATAAAAAGTACCAGTTTTTCAGAACATGCTTTGAAAAGGATTACTGCACCTTTAAACACTCACAATCTGCAAAGTGGTCCACTCAGACATTTTACCATGGCAATAGAACTTTCATATTATAACTGGCAGATTTTACTCTGTCACTGAATGGATTCCCTCTGAATTAGAAAACCTCATGCGTAGCTCTCACATTGTGTGTTTTGGAGTGGTGCTCACATTATTGTGGATTGTGATCCATTAATGTTTTTGTACTGGGTGGTTTGCAAACATCGAAAACCTAAACCAAGAACATTGTCTCAGATTTCACAGATAAACTATCTGAGGTATATGCTCACACCATGTGACTTTTAATTATTGAACTGTATAATTAGATAATCCAGGAAAAAGACATGGTTTCATCTAACATTTAACATAAAAATGAATTTGTTTGCAAACCTCGCAGATTTGTTAAGTGTCTGTCTCATGTCAGTGCATTTAAATGATTGATAATATGTGACAAACCTGGCTTATTGCTCCACTTGCTGAATGTGGTCACTTTTCGTATGTGTGTCTTCATCACACTTTGAACTTTGATGTTTTATCTGTCATCCCCATTGGCAATATGAAATAAGTGCACTGTTACAATTTGAATGTTTTTTTCTTAACACTAAAGGCTTTACTCTGGTTAAAACAGGGAACCCGCCGCCGCCGCCTCCGCCCCCTCCCCCTCCACCACCACCGTGTGAGCCGGCCCAGACCCCGTCACCCCCCTTGCCCTCTGTGAATGGCGTGGGCCGAGGCGCTTTGCTCAGTTCAATCCAATCCTTCAGCAAAGGGAAGCTTAAGAAGGCAGAGACCAACGACCGCAGCATCCTCCACTTGTGAGGGACACGTTACATTGAATTACATTACATGACATTAAGCAGATGCCCTCATCCAGAGCGACTTACACGGCTTGCATTTCACACACAGTCCATTTAAACAACTGGATATTTACTGAAAAAATTTTGCTTAAGTACCTTGCTCAAGGCTACAACTAGCACTACCCCAGCTGGGAATCAAACCTTCAGCCTGAGTTGCAAGTCCCAAACCTTTTACTTGAATTACAAGTTCTGTTTCCTAACCATTGTACTATATTGCTGCCCTGCACATTTATACACTGCTCCTGGGGTAGGGTTTACGCAGTGATGGCTTTTTCTCCCTTTTATTTTAATGCCTTATTTTTGTTATTTGTGTTTTTTAGTGCAGTCCCTTTGGTTTTGGTTTGCTGAAGAGTGCTGCTTTGGTTGTTTCCCCTCTGACTAATCATGCATTGTTCTCACTGGCTACATTTAAGTGCACCAGGCCTGTGTCATCTTGGTTCAGAGCTGCTCATTTATTAGCATTTTCTACTTTGTTAGGACATCTATTTCTTACTACATCAGAGGTCAGCTTCTTACAGTGCTCCAGAAAGACCAGTTATTAATACAGTGCCACAGAGAAATGCTCGCAGGTTTACATTTTGTGTTGTAGTTGAGGGTGTTGTTCTTTCCTTTACGAGTGCATGCTATTTGCAATAATGGAAGCCTTGTTTAGAATTCCCATGAAGCTGGTAGCCTACAAACGACATGTAAATTGTATTGTGGTGACTTATTCATTTTGAATCTTATTTGTTTGAGGAAACCAAGGGGGATGTTCGATAGTTAGTCACAGCAATACAGTGAAGGAGGTTTCCTGGCTGTGTATGACTACGTTTAGCTCCACAGTACATTGTTAGCCCAGTGCCCAGTCCTAACAGTTCCAGCCCCAACATGCTGGCTGCTTTTTCAATGAGAGCCTCCACACCAAGCTCCTCATTGTCACACAGTTTGGGGATGTGCCAGTATTCATGAAAACAAAGACTTTGGAATCCCCGTTTGCTGCACACTTGAGTTATGAGTGGCCCGTGTGTGCCACGGTCCACAGTGAACAAAAAGAATAACCCCAAATTCCTGATTCCACAATATCAGAGTACACACAGGAACATCTGAACAGCCTGGTTTTGGCAGTGAGATGAGGGAGACTGGAACGAGTGCAGGCCAGCCTGGCTCGAGTCCTCAAAATAGCCCGTCAGGATAAGGTTAGAGGTGTGCTAATGTACAATACATGGGACAAACCTGGCGTTGTTGATTAATAGCCAGCCAGGCCACTGTAAACCCATCATTACATGTTCCCACCTGAGCTCATCAGGTATTTCATGGAAGTATTTAATGAGTGTCTCAGATTTTGAGGTAGAGGAGATTCTGACCGTAGCATCGCACATTGGTTTTCATACATTTGATTTCTGTGTAGTCCAACGAGCAAACATTTTGACATTTATACTAGTAACTATGCTTAAAATGGCCATCTAGGTCTGCATTATCGAGCAGTAAGCAGTAATTCATCTTTAATGAAGTATTTTACCCAAAATACCCACACATACTGCTTGTGTGTGCAGTTTTTTGTACTGAACAATCGAGCACAAAGTCATTGGCACTTACAAAGACTAGTAATGATTGCTTGCTACATATACTGTAACTAAATACTCTCCTTATTTTTATCCCTCTGTATCTATTATTGCCTGTTGAATATGCTGGCCTTTAAAAGTGTAATTTATTTTCAAATAGAAAAAGTAATAATGCATTTTGATTCTTTGGAGAATCTATTTGCTGCAGTGCCACATCTACCTTAGTGCCTAAGATATTTTTTCTAAAGCATCTTTAATGTAATTGTTGGCTGTAAAGATCCTATTTAGACCATTCGGTAAAATGCAGTTAAGAAACAAAGAAAATTCTGTGTAATTACTGTGCAGAGCAAAAAAGGGCAAGTATGCATTTCTCTCTAGCACCATCTTGCCATTAGAGAGAGGAGGACCAGCCCTAAAACTAATATACGGTGTCAGGTCATAACACAGAGAACCTGTGTGCAGACAGGCTTTTTATGAATATGGACTCTGCATAAAATCGGTGAAAAGTAACTAGATGCTGATTTCCTTCATTAGTTTTTTTTCCCATGACCACACCGCGGAAAATGCTGAAAACAAACATTATGGCCCCCATACAGGATTTAAAAAGGTCTAGATAATTGTATATTGGTTTTCTGAAATGTGCCATCATCTTATATTGTTTAATGATCCCGGTGGGTACCAGATGGATCTTCTTATCTGGTTTTTGATTATGTTATACTGGGGGGGAAATGCAGGTTATGTGTGCTTTTGTGGTTTCAAAAATCATTTTGCAATCATTTTTTTAAATCAGGGCATTTGCACAGTTCAGCTTTGGAAGCTTAGTTTATCTCTGCCTTCTGTGATCACTTTGTTTTGATGAGCAAGTTGTTTGAAACCTAGTGTGATTTGAGTAAAGGGTTACGATTGCTCTTTGAACCAAATATCTCATAGTTTCAGAAGCTCATCTATGTTGCTTAAATACTCTAAATCTCACTCTCACACAGCAGTGTCTAAGTAGAGTACATCAGTCAGTGCTTTAATGCAGTTATCAAAAAACTGGCAGCAGACTAGACAAAACTGATTTGATTTCTGACTTGACTGTTGAGTTCCAAAGCATACGTATTGATATGTTCTCTTTGAACTCAACATTTAAGACATGTTTTTCTTTATGGAATTTTAAATTATACTAGGATTTGTTTTCAGCCACTTTCTATTTATTGAAAGTTAATATTTTTTTTGTGGTCTTGAAGTATGTTTATATGACATATTACCAAGTGACTGCAGTAGCACTGTTGGGTTTACATAAACGGTTTCCATTTTTTAATAGAAGAAAAATAATTATAAGTGTTTTCTTGTTTTTGGCTTATCCTGTAACCCACTATTTCAGTTACTTCTTGCTCTTTTACTAGCTACTGGCTAGCTTGTATGTGTCTTGGGCTCCATGTGGTGAAAAATTAAGATAAAGAAACCAGTCTTCATTTCATTTCTATTTATTGTAAAAGACGCATTCTCTTCTGTCATTAAACGCTGTATTTTTAGAGTGACGGTTGAACTTCCAAAATGAACATATGCTGTGCTGTCTTAATGATTAGTTTCCACCTGCACATGTTGTTGTACATAATGTTTAGTTGTGGTGTAATATGCAGTTTATTAACCTGGATTTTTATTTCTGCATATCACTGCCACTCATCTAATGTTTGCACTGTTGAATTTTGACAGAAAATTGTGAAATAACAAAATTGTTTGCTGACTGCTGCAAACATTTATTACCCATTAACTGGCATGTATAGAAAGGTCTTTTACATTTTTAAAGGTAAATCTCTGCACTTTAGCATGAACATTTCAGACCTTTTCTGATCCAAAACAATTATATTTTGCTGTTCGCGCTATATATATATATATATATATATATATATATATATATATATATATATATATATATATATATATATACACATTTGTGCTACTTTTACAATTCTTTTAAGAGTATAAATTGTTTTTGTTGGTGATGAAGAAAGGGTTGATTTACCAAGATATTTTCATAGCTTGCATCTCATTTTAACCTTTATCCAACTGAATAAATGATGTTTAAATGTTACCAATACTAAATACAATTTCTGTAATATTTTCATGTGATGTGTTCCTTCCTTTTATGTTGTGGCTGAATTAGTTTTAACTGCCATTAGAAAAACAGAACCATGAGAATCTTATTATTACAGAGGTTGTTGTTGTATGTATATATGTAAAAACATCCATGTAACTTGCAACAAAATCTGTGATTATTTTATTAAAATAATGATAAATATTCTGTGTAATAATTTTTTTATTAATTTGTATTATTTTCATCAATTTTACACCTGGTTTGGCTCATGTCAGGTTTAAGGTGTTTGTCATATACATAAAATGGCTGTTTTCATTTTTACACTGCTGGCATTTTTAAAAATTGGCTACTTTGAGAGAATAAACACACACACTCCAAGAATAAATCATTCAAATCATAACAAATAATAATAGAATAAATCAAACAAATCATTGTCAACATCCTGGTCATTAAATGGCACTGGTTGCTGGAGGGCACTTCCTCTCAAGGGGAATTTACTTGGACATTTAGTTTGGGTTAAGTCAGACACAGGTAAATGGGACCATAAAAAAACAAAGTGCACTGCCTGCATTGTTTAAATAAATAAAAAAACTTTTCATATGATAGTGTGGCGAATTCACAGTATTGCATGTAAAGCATCCTTTAATAGCAACCTTTGTTAACATTGTTGTTTACCTGCCAGTTAAACCAATGCCCTTCCTCGTCAATTTGAGATTTCCTGCTCTGAAGAGACTAACTTTCTTCAGGGGTTAAGGGCTAACCAGAGACTGTAAAAAATAGGCTAACCCTTACTGGAGAACACTTAGCTTCAGACTGTCTCAGCTGCATACACACACCCCACCACAGTAGCCTATATGCAAAGGAACGCTCTGTAATATACACACATCTATGGTGATGAAAGGTTTCCTGAATTCTTCCAGTTCCTCGGTCAGCAATGACTCTAGTCGTGATTGGTTCTCTGTTGAAATTTCCGTCCACCTTCTTAGCATCCTTCGCCCTCATTGTCAGAAGACCTATGATAGTCTAACTCGCCTTTCACAATATAAAGGACAGGTCAAATATGGCATCGTTTAGGCGTTTGGTGCAGACGAGCAGGGTATGTAAAGCTAGTATTTATATAAAATGGCATAAGCGAGTATCTGATATTCTAAATTATTTGGAACACTCATGTCATTCTGTTTTCTTGCACCTAGAATGTTGCTTCAGTGGTTTTGCGAAGACAGTTTCACAAGACACCGTCGGCCTCTGCGCAGGTAACGCGTATTCCCTTACTAAACGATAGCGGTTGTTGAACTGAACTTGACCTACAGCCGTAAACCGAGTATCGTTAGTCGAAAAGACGTGACAGTTTTATGTGCGGTATATTCGCAAGTTATTGTTTGAGGCTGTTATATGGAATTAGGCTAGCTAACGTTAGCAGAGTTCAATAATTATGGTTGCAGTGATTATAGCTAAGGCTAGCTAGCTTCAGTAACTGAGCTAAGTCGCTCGGGATCTAAGATTTGTGACATAAGTGACTAGGAATTTAGTTAGATAACTTGGAAATCGACAGTTTGGATTTATGTTTTTAAAATTGCCTTAGCTAGGCAATTCCAAACTCTTGATCTTCTTTTGTAATTTACGTGCAGGCGTTTAATGTATTCGCTTGTTAACTCGCTAGATCTATGTTACATTACTGTTCCTGTGAAATCTTATTGCCAAGCTAGAAACCAGTGGCAAGATCTAAATGGTAAATGGTAAAGTTAGGTCAGAATAGTGCTCACTGTGTGAACTAAACTGTATTCTTGGCTAGAAATAGCTGTACGAAATGAGTATCGTATCTTATTGAACCTGTGTTTTGTAGTTGTCCGTGACCATGAAATGCACTTTCGTACGTCGCTTTGGATAAAAGCGTCTGCTAAATAAATGTAATGTAATGATGATCATCATACAGTTGATATTTTTTCACATGCATCTCAAGTGAAAATGGTACGTGTGAATGTTGCCTTCTTTCTACCCTTCTGTCTCTCTCTAATATCTAAAATCAGGTGACTGTGCGAGATGCACTGAACCAAGCCATGGACGAAGAGCTGGAAAGGGATGAACGAGTGTTTCTTCTTGGAGAGGAGGTGGCACAATATGATGGTGCCTACAAGGTGTAATATATGCATATATAAATATATATATATATATATTTTAAATGTAGTTAATCCAATACACATTGCTTGTTTCAATGTAGCTATGGATTAGAGAACTTCCATCCCAGTGGAACTTTGCTTACAGTTTTTAGCTGAGGACTCTCAGTCCTCCATGCCCAAAGGCTCCAGGGTAGAAACCTATGATAGATGACATACTGACCATGCCAGTGTGGACTATGGCAGTCTGGTATTACCATGGTAGTACCGTAGATCACTACAAATATCGAGCAGTGGTGGAACAAATGTACAGCAATGGGCACAATGGTACAAATTGGGTACAAATTCAGTTTATGGTATGTTTATAGTTTTTTTGGGGGGGGGTGGTGGTTATGGGTTTAATTTGTATGTATTTAAGATTTATATTTTTGTTCTTGTTGGCATAATACATTTGCACTGGTGTTTTAGTGATGCTGCAAATATACTTGCTGGCCTGGGAATGTTAGCCAGGTCTGGCATTGTTACTCCTATGAAACTTATGGTGGGGGTGGGGGTGGGGGTGGGGGTGGGGGCAGGATGAATGGCATAATCAGTGCTGACTGATTTTTCAGGTCAGCAGAGGACTCTGGAAGAAATATGGAGACAGCCGTATCATTGACACTCCTATAACGGAGGTGAGGAAAATATTTCCCTGAAGGACTATACACTGACCCTGATTATTTCTTTGGAATTTGTTTTGTACATTGCCTTGCATTTGTTTTACAGATGGGATTTGCAGGTATTGCTGTAGGTGCTGCAATGGTAAGTTAATATCTTAACCAAAGATTTCTTCAAATATCTGAAAGTGATTTAAACCTGAAAGTTCAGACTGTGCGCACACCACTGTAATTAAGAAACAGCAAAAATGATAGCTGTTTTCTGCTAAAAGGAAAATGTCACATTGTCATACCGATTATGGCTGAAATAACTGAAATGCTCAAACACAGAAAATACAGTTTTTTCCTGCCCATTAGTAAGCATTTCTCATTAGTCTTTTCTTCTTTTTTTTACTTTCAGGCTGGCCTGAGGCCCATTTGTGAGTTCATGACATTTAACTTTTCCATGCAAGCCATTGACCAGGTCATCAACTCTGCGGCCAAGACATACTACATGTCTGCTGGCTTCCAGTCTGTCCCAATCGTGTTCCGTGGGCCCAATGGTGCCTCTGCTGGAGTCGCTGCCCAGCACTCGCAGTGCTTCGCAGCATGGTACGCACACTGTCCCGGACTCAAGGTGGTGAGTCCTTGGAACGCTGAAGATGCTAGGGGACTACTGAAGTCAGCCATCAGAGATGATAATCCTGGTAAGCCATGGCATGCAGAAATGAACAGATGTTACGTTGGGGATTTTCAACAGTGTGTCAAATTGAGGCTTCTGCAATTTGGATTAAGTACCAGATTATAGAGCAAATCAACACACTAGAACGGTGCTTTTACAGGATGAGCCACCCAGCAGCCCTGACAGTGCAACTCATGGCTAAGCTCTTTATTACATTAGGTTACATCTGAAATTATATCTGTGTTATCCGCACCTTGATGACTACAAACAATTGCAGGATAAGTTTTAAAGGCATATGAAACGCATAAAAATGACTTCAGTACGTTGCTCTGGATAACATAGATTGCCATCTAAGTGATCGTTATGTATGCAATATGAGTGGTTATTCAAATTTTCTTTCACATACCAGGAACACTGGATACATTTCATGGCCTTTCTGTTGTGTTTTTTAAACTGTGTTCTGCTCTTCTCTCCAGTGGTGTTTTTGGAGAATGAGCTCATGTATGGTGTTCCATTTGAAATGTCAGAGGAATCGCAGTCTAAAGACTTTACTATACCCATTGGAAAGGCTAAAGTTGAACGGCAAGGTGGGTGATGTTGATGATATAAAAAAAATGTGTGAAAAGGGTTATAAATGAAATTGTAGATTTAAATTAAATTGTAGACCTATGACCTAGTGTTAATGTGACTACACTACAATGCAAAGCAACTGTTGATGCACACACATTTGTATTTTTATTTTAGTATTTGTAAAAAATACACACACAGAAACACAAATGCGTGTGCATCAGACAGCTGCTTTGTTTTGTAGTGCAGTGCCATCTCAATGTAAATACTCTTTATTGTGTAGTTCAAAGGGATCTAAGTGCAGTGCTTTCCTGAGAAGATGGATTTGTAGTTGGAATAAACACCAGATATCATACAAAATGAAATATACCAGCCAAATGGAAGTTGTTCAGTATTTTATGATTAGCAATGTTCAAAAACATAATTTGTTTGAAATAAACACTACAAATAAGCCCTAAAAGATCAAATCACTTACTCTCTTTGCACCACCTCCCTGGAATGATGGAATGAGGAAGTGAGATATTGTAAAATTGGCTATGGCTAACCCTTTTTCCATTAAATAATACTATACTTGGTGTGCAAAAAATGTTATTGCTACAATGCTAATGGGAAACTAGTCAAATCGACATATGATGCAGTTGATCATTGATACATATAGTGAACTTTCTTTCAAAGTTGAGCTTAAAATTTGGGCTTTTTTTATTTAAAAAAAATAAAAATAAAAAAAGTTAGAAGTTCCATGGACAGCCTTACTTTTGCACTCCTTGGAATTGGACATTGAATGTTGTAACATACTGTATTTACTGAGGCATATGGAGCAGAGCATCTACAAATGTTGATGTTTGGCTGTATTTATTTCTGTTTATTGGGTTTTGTTGGTTACCCCATTGTCAGATAAAATCTATAGGAAAAAATGTTCGGCTGTGCAGTTTCAGACGGTTACCCTTCCAGATTTCGTAAAAACCAAAAATTGGGAACAACTAAATGTGATGGGCCAAATTAAATTGCTAATGCCAGTGGACCCAAAGACACGAGAAAGCAAATCAAATGGAAACCTCACATCTTGTATGCTGTTACCTTTTTTTTTGGGTGGGGTGGGGTGGGTGGGGTGGGGTGGGGGGTGCCTTCGATGGCTAATCTGAGTTGGAAGGTCATGTGGGTCCTTCCCCTCTTTTTACAGGCACTCACATCACACTTGTGTCACATTCCCGATACGTGAGTTTCTGTCTTGATGCAGCTGCTGTCTTGGCAAAAGAGGGCATTGAATGTGAGGTAACTGCTGTCATTGTTTGTTGTCATTTTTGAGAAAAAAACCTTTCGCATTTTGGGTTGGTCGTTTGGGGGTGGGGGGTGGTCATTCAATAACTTTTTTTTACATATTCACATATTTATTCGCGTATGAATTCTTGCTCTTATTTACAATTTTGATGACCATGTGTGCAGGTAATAAACCTGCGCACCATTAGACCTTTGGATGTGGAGACCGTAGAGGCCAGTGTGATGAAAACCAACCACCTGATAACTGTTGAGGGAGGATGGCCTCAGTTTGGAGTTGGAGCTGAGATCTGTGCGAGGATCATGGAAGGTAAATTGTTGTTTTCTTCCTGGTGACTGGTCGTTAGTTGAGTTATGCATATATAGCACCATCCACAATGATTCACACTTTGGGGGAAAATAAATGACTTAAGAAAAATAACTTTCTCTGAGAAATTGTATTGGCATTAGGGAATGTCATTTCCCATTTTCTTTTAGCATGTAATATGTTTATTCTGTCTATTTTTAAATAGTCTTCTTTGCTCATCATTATCCAGGGTGTGGGGGTGTGTGTGTGTGTGGGTGTGCATATACTATACTGGAATAACAAGTTGGTGATCCTTTGCCTCTGGGGTCCAACCAATGCATATGAGAGTATTCACATGAAAATTCAGCACAGTTCTGCTAGTGCTATTTGAACCTAAGTATCCCTACAGCTTGCATTGTGTACTGATTTTTGGAATGTTCTGTTTCAAGTGTGTGAAGTGTAATCCTAACGAAGGTTGAATTTCATTAAAAAATATACATGGAACAGATTACACTATACTATGCTTTCATGTTTATTGGAAACATCTCACCTCTCTCTTTGTAGGTCCAGCTTTCAACTATTTGGATGCTCCTGCTGTCCGAGTGACTGGTGCAGATATCCCTATGCCTTATGCAAAGATCTTGGAAGACAACAGTATACCTCAGGTTAAGGACATCATATTTTCAGTGAAAAAGACTCTGAATGTCTAATGAGACTTGTTCAGTTACTGAGTTCCAAATTTACTCGTCCTCTCCCCTTGTGGCACTTCTCTTCCCTACGTATTAAATAATATATACAATATGCATGGTTCCTTTTTATTTTGTAGGGGGTACTTTTATTCAGGTAGTTTCACTGAGTTAGATTTTTATTTCTTTCTCCTAACACTACCATCTCTTCCTGTTTTGTTACTTTTGGGTTTTTCCATGTTTTGGACCATATGAGCTTTGATAAGTGATGTCCTCAAATCAGTTAGTTGTACATTGTACAGTTTGGTGGAAGTAAATTAATTTATTTTGGAGGAAAACATCAATTTAAGCCCACCTCCCCCTTCCCCCCAGTGTTATCATAATATATTGCATTTTGGCTCAATGAAAAAAAATTGTCTCAATATTGATGATCACTGGGACCATGACCATTCAATAAACTTACGGCCTATTTCTGTCCTTCCACTTTGTAAATGTGTCTAATTTTATTTAAATCATTTTCCCAAAAAAGATATGAAATTTTGTTGACACCTAAAATTGAATCTTGTCTCAAGATGGCTATGTCACACAGTTGTACTCAGCTTTAGAGAACGCAACCACATACTGAGCCCCCTCTGTCCCACCAACACTGGAATTCCAGTTGCCCTCATAGGGTTAAAGTAAACCGCCTGTACTTATTTCTTGTCATTTCTGCTGCTAGTGCTGAAATCCATGAAGCTATTTACAGAAACTACATAGATTTTCATTTTTCCACTGATTGTTTTAAAACTGTCCAATGGGAAACTGACACCATGGACAGATGTTTGGCTGATCCTGTGACCAATAACACATTACACTTTTAATCGGGTTATATTTGCAGGTTTATGGGAAATTCATATATGAACTGTTTACAAAAGCAAAAAATGCGAATGAGCTGAGGGGGCCAAGAAGTGCTTCCAAGGAGATATAAAAAGCTTTTTCCCCACCCCATCTCGATGATATATTTGTCTATAGGCTACACTACCACTGATTTTATGGTTTCTTCACAATCGTAAATCTAAAAAAAGCGGCAAGGAGTGATTACTTCACACTGAGCACACAGCCACAATTAAGCCAATTAGTTTATGAGTCTTTGGTGCACCCATTACACAAATCTCTGAAAGGAGTAGGATCGATTGGTGCCATACTCGAGGCCATTTGTACCTGCACACTTCCTGGTTGTTTGGCCAGTACTGAGAAGAGGGTCAAGATGGGAGAGAGTGCACATATATATTGTAAGGAGGACAAAACTCAGGAGTACTACCATGTGTGATTGGACCAAATTTTTTTGAATATGACTGGGCACCCTTATTCTAGACGAAGTGGGACAGCAGATAGAGGAGTGTTTTGCATTTTAAGTTGACTCTTAGCACCTCCATGTGGCCAATTGGTGCCAAATTTGGTTATTGTCCACTTGATGTACCCTTTTTTCCGTGTGTCAAGTTTGGTTTAAAAAAAACCTGACCCGAGGTTTAGTTAGTTGTCTCCTCCTTTGCACCAGTCCATCAGGTACACAGAACAGGGTTTCAGGCCACTCTTGCATGAGGGATTATCATCTGACCAGCCTGAGTTTACACTATGAACATGGATGTGATGAAAAGCACTTTTAGTCATCAGTTAAGTATGACTGCTGATGTACAAATTGGATGGAGCTACAGAAAAGGATGTAAACATAGCTGCACAGCGATTAAAGAAATACTGTAAAAATGTGTGCCTAGCATGTCTCGTGAATGTTGCTTGTGTGTGCTATAATTGCATGAAGTATTTTATTTATCGATTTATATATTAACATTCTCAATCTAAGGAACCCGTTTCAGTCTACTCTTACTGAGTTAGAATCCTTTCACAGAAGAGAAATATATAATATCCCAAATATGCAAATCGGGGTGGATGTGCAGAGGCTAAACCCCAGCCACAATTCCTTGTGGCAAAAGGATTGCCCAAAACTCATCTGATTTCCACCCAACTTTAACTGAGTTAGAATCATTTGCTTTTTCCGGAGAGCAAGATTTGTACAGGCTATTTATAGGCTAAATTCAAATATGGTAGACCTAGGGATTAACTTTATTCATGAAAACTTCCAAATGTTTACTAACCAAATTATGTTATTTTGCAGGATTATATGTTTCTAAACCTTTTTTGCGTTCAATACTACAAAAAATTGCTTGTGGGAAAGCGTACGTTCTAGCTCTTATTGTGAAACTTTCCGTCCTTGTATATACCGGAAATCACTCTGGTTTCACACTCTGCAACACTAGCGAATGAGAATAGAGTAGTTTTCTAGCTAGCGAAACATCAGCTTGTTTTATTCTTTTTTTTAAACAGGGCAGATATAACAGGTAAGGACACAGAAGAACAGGTTAAAAACCTTGTTTAGTGTATCCTTAAACGGTTGGCCAGCTCGCTAGATAACAAAAGACTACCATCACTACTAGCAGTATCATAGATTAATAGAAAACATTAGCTACTCCTCCAGCTGGTTAACCTGCTTTTTAACAGCTGTTGTTACATCGTTTACTTGGCATGCTGACGTTTGCTAGATAGCCACTTTTAGTTGCATTTTTGACTTGCAGCATTTTGGCTTAATTAGTATACCTCTGTAGCTATCAGTAGTGATAAGCCAGTTTATTTGCTTTCAACCTCTGGTAATGTTAGCCAACTACCTAACTAAAGAGTTTAAGTGTTCCGTGATTATATTCGCCAGGTAATGTTTGTAGCCCTTTGCTCTCTGTAAAGCGTATGTGACAGTTCTCTGTAAAAATCGCTATACAAAAATAAATAGATTCGATTTGAGTTAGCTAAACGAATCGTGCAAATAGCTGGTCAGGTATGTTAACTTCTGTAGCTATAATTAGCAAATATGTCTGTGATAAGTAGTACTACCTCGCTGGCTAGATGTCTCATTGATTCCTGGCTAGGTTTGATAATACTGCTTGGCTAACTTTCGGTCTCCATTTTGCATAGTATAATCTGCGAGTTATAAACTTGGGCAACAAACTTGGCGGATGTGCAGGCTCACACCTGCTCACTACCGCAGTTGAATCGAAAGCTGCAGATTCTATTTTTGAAGCGGAGTTTGCACGTGCATGTGGTCTCAAAAACAATACACTGTATCGCATCTCTGACTACTGCTTGAAAACTGATGTAATCCAAGTGAGGCGTCAAGCTAAAATATTTAGCCAGCTGCGTTTGGGTAGAATTTGGTAGGAACAATGCTTGCGTACAATATTTCATGCGTTTTTAATATTAAGCATAATGTGTATTAGTATATTCATTAGTAATTGCATGCGCTGTTAACAGCGATGTATTTATCATAACATGATTATCAATACTGTTACATTAATAATATTCTTACATTAATACTACACTCACTGAACTATAACAGGCATTTTTCCTTGGCACAGGTGATTGGAAGGTGTAAGGGAGTGGCCAACAAAATTGTCAGCCTGACCTTCTCCAACTCTTATTAGGAGACCAAAGAGTGGTGCAAATGGATAATGGAGACTGTGGATATATGGTCAGTGACAAGTACATTAGTTGCATACCATAAGTACTTACAGTGCCATATGAACTCACATTTGAAAACCACGATGCAGCATATGTTTATCAACATATAACAATTTTATTTTACCATTTCCCCCTAATGTGGGAATTGCGAATACTCAGATTCCATGGTAAAACTACCTAATCACTGCTACAACGTCTGCAAATTAGGTAAGACACAGACCAGCACATGCACCCAAGGAAATGGCATGCCCCCCAGATCAGGTGCAGTACTGTCTTTGAGGGAATATCTGTAATTATTCTAAGGTTATGTCCATTAAAATACCTCATGAAAATTACCTTATTTTTACATTTTTGTTTAAAACACCTGTGTCATTTAAGTCTCATTTGTGCTCACTATTATTTTTAGGTTGTTAAAGAGAAATTATGAAGTACATTCAGATGCAGGTTTGTTCAATGTATACTTATCATAATGGGTCAAGTTATGAAGTCCATCTTTTATACATACGTGCATCCTTAAAATAAATAAAACTGAGTCCAATGGGTCTTACAAGAACTTAATTTCATCCCAGCTGAAATGACACTTGTACCAGTAATCAAGATTATATACACCAGACCCAGTTGAACAAGACCAGGTCAAAACCTAGTATCTGGCTGGACTGGCTGACCAATGGTGTAACTTCATAACTCAGTCGACCAATGGTGTAACTTCATCACTCAGGTCACTCAGGTCAGGACATTTACATTTGTAGGGCTGGCCCCACTGTTGTGGTCCAGCCAAAAAGACACCCTCCACAGGATCAATAGCCACATTTGCACAGTGCAGCCAAATCAAATTTTACATTGAGACTGCAAGATTATTAGAGGTACCATTGTCACTCTTAATTCTGTCCATAAAATGCCTCCTTGGTGTTAATCTTATAGTCCTATTGAAAGATTCCCTCTAATGTATTTTTGATAACAATCTACATAATCCTGTCCTTGATTGTGCCACTTTGCCCTGGCTGGCCTGATGAGGACCAATGTCATGACAAGGGCCAAAAGCACCGTCTTAAGGTACAAAGACATGACAGAAGCACTGTCAAAGCCCAAATGTGGTTGTTTAATGTTACTGGCATGCACTAGCTCGATTGCCGTTAGCATGACTGACAGCAAGTTTTAACCTTTGAAAAGCTCCTCTTGCCACAATTTTCTCCTGTACTGATTGCAGGAATCTACAGTGCTCCCACTGTAGAGCATTGTAAGCTATTTGCCCCTTAAAAGGTGTGCTAACTAGAAAAATAATTAATGAGCACATCTACTAATTTGGATGCATTTATGTGCTCCTCCATGTCTGCTCCTTGGAAAAAAAAGATTAGTGTAGAGCCCTGGAATGGCTAAGTATAACCGTATAACCACGTAGTGTTATCTCGCGTACTCTTTTGTATCTTGCATCTTTACATTTGACTTAGGTTTGTGTGACTTTTTAAAATTTTTAAACGAGAACAGATAGGAACCAGAGAGGGTAATTGAGAAGGGATGATAGCTCAGGTGCTATGGTGGGAAACGAACCCTGGACCCCCTGCATGTGCAGAGTATTTACTATATAGCTTGACAGTTGGCCACTCTACAGACTGAGGCACATGCCTTGCCTCTCTCTATTAAGCTCTTTTGTGTTCTCCTCCCTCTACTGTAGATGACTGATCCAGTCACTCTGAATGTGGGTGGCCACTTGTACACCACTTCATTGTCCACCCTGCAGCGCTACCCAGATTCTATGCTGGGTGCCATGTTCCGTGGTGATTTCCCGTCAGCTCGTGATGCCCAAGGCAACTATTTCATTGACCGTGATGGCCCGTTGTTCCGTTACATACTGAATTTCCTACGAACTTCAGAGCTGACCCTACCGTATGATTTCAAAGAGACTGACCTCCTGCGCAAGGAGGCAGACTTCTACCAGATTGAGCCCCTCATCCAGTGCTTGAATGACACAAAGCCACTCTACCCAGTAGACGCCTTTGAGCAGGTTGTGGAGCTGTCCAGCACCAGAAAGCTCTCCAAGTACTCCAACCCTGTGGCCGTCATCATCACTCAGCTCACCATCACCACCAAGGTGCACGCTTTACTTGAGGGCATCTCCAAGAACTTCACCAAGTGGAACAAGCACATGATGTACACCGGGGACTTTCAGGTCTCCTTCACCTTTGGACCTTGTGACTACCACCAAGAAGTGCTTTTGAGGGTGCACCTGGTGGAGTTTATCACTAAGCAAGGGTTCACCATCAGGAATACGCGAGTGCACCACATGAGTGAGCGTGCCAATGAGAACACAGTGGAGCATCATCGGACATTTTGTAGACTTGCACGAAAGACAGAAGACTGATGGACTACTATCCCTCCTGTAAACATTATTTCTGTGACATGACAATTAAAGAGGCTATGGCTGCATGCCACCTTGTCATTACATTCGCCCAATCAGTGCCCAACCTCACCAATGCTCTTCTGGATGAATGGAAGCAAATCCCAGCAGCAACGCTCCAAAATCTAGTATAAAGCCATCTCAGAAGAGTGGAGGTTGGTATAGCAGCAAAGGGTGGACCAATGCCATATTATTACCCATAGTTTTGCATAAGATTTTGGTGTCATAATTTGATGTCAGGTGTCATAATTTTGGCCATGTAGTGTATCTCACAATAGGCCCTACATCCCAATAGTGACAAAATCTAACAATTTCCCCAGCTCTATTCCTTCAAACACATTTTCGTGCATTTATTTGACCATGGTTGATCAATAAAGTTGAAGTCCCATCCATCTGAATGAAAAATGTATATATATTGGATTTATATATATATATAAATGGATTTCCAGATCAAAGGAGAATTTATCTATGGAGAAAATGAATGGAGTTTCACACAATCATCACTGTCACAGTCTGTGATTTACAATGGTATTTAAAACTTGGGGGTTTTTATCCACATATATTTCTCTCTAAAATGACACTGGATCCACTGAATTCTAACACTGCTGCACGTACATGTTATGTACGTCACAGCTAGCGGTTATCTGACCTTACAAGTGTTAGCTAGGGACCCAGCAGTTGTGATTTTGATAGCTAACATTAGATTGATAGCTACCCAAGTTAGGTTGCGAGATGATAAATGCACATTAAATTCAATTAATATCGTGTAGTTATATTTTTCTAATGTTGACGCTTTGCTTGCACAGTTGAACATTCAGTTGTGCTTATGTATGTAAAATTACTGGTTTGTCAATTATAATATTTTCCTGCAAAAAAGGCTATCTAGCTAGGTGAGCTAGTGCTATTTAGTGTTGACAGGAACAAATAGAAGTTATTATAGCATTGCAAGCTAAGTAGTTAGCTAAAGCTAGTTAACTGTAAGCTAAATCTAGTTAACTGTAGAAAGGTCTGTGTGGAATGAAGCTTAAAAGAAGAAGCTGAGAATGCAGAAATATACTGGGGTGTAATTAACCAACGTTTTAAATATGCTGGGGTATAAATAACCAACCGCATTTACTGTGACAATAGACGTAATCAATAGCCTTTTTTAACATTATTTTAAAGGAATTAGAAAAATTACAACTACAACTAACTTTTCCCCCTAGGCCATCTATTTTTTTGATCCAGAAGTCTCAAAAATGCTAACAAACATGAAGGGAATGACAACACAACTTCCGAGTCCTATACTTTTGTGAATAAGTCATTAATATGGCATGATTGACCCACTATTCTGTGGAAGCATTATTCTACTCATACCACTTCTGTATAATGTTAACAGTACCACATTTCGTGGCCCATTACCCATCTGTGTTAAATTTAATATGCATATTCTAGAAGTCAATGATTTTATGACATTTCTCATAAATACCATGGAAAACCATGGCCACTGCTGTTGTCTAATGTGGACTATTTTTTAGTGCTGCAAAATCTCACTGAAAAATCTCATTATAAATAACCACTCTTCTGGTGTTAACATATTTACGAAGAATGTAATCACTATAGTGAAAACAGACCACTTAGTAATTACAGTGTTATGGGATTACTAAAATTCAAATAAGCTTAGTATAAAGGAAAGCCATTGTTATTACTGGAGCAACAGTGTGACCACAATAGCTTGCTGTCCGTAATGAAGGAAGCAGCACCTCCTTTGTTCAGTTGATATGGTATGCATCTATTTTTATATTACAGATGGTGGCACGTTGCTTAATTTTGACTGTGTGCTCCACTCAAACTGGTCAGATGGCAGTTACTGGTGCAGGCAAGACAAACTGAGTTTGCGTTAAACAGATTGCTGAAACAAGCACATTTTCCAGTGTACTTGTTTGTAATAAACAAATTTGTCTATTTGGATAAATCGTACATTCGTAATATTTTTAAATGGTGATCATAGGCTACAAGAAGTTATTGATGCATTGCTCCTCCTTCTACTTATCGATGCACAGCCCCACCCAGGCAGGCCCCTCCCAGATTCTGTTGTTAACCAGTTGTCATTTCTGTCCATCTTAGTGCCATTACCCACCTACTGGGAGTTTATTCCAATAAACTCTTCAAATAACGCATACACTCACGACTGGAAAAAAATCACAGCATGGTTAAGTTCTTGGAAACGCCCAATCCTCCTTAAAACACGAAAATTTGGCTCCGCCCCGTCCAATTGGTTACCACCCTCACGGTGACAAAACGCCTACTAACCAACTTATGGGCGTGGCTTCCCCCAAATGTCCCGCCTCCGTGATTTTTTCAATGCAATGGATGTCCGCCTCTTTCCTCTGTGTGTTATCTGTAGAATTTCCCCGCTGTGACTCGGCAGCCATTTTAATTTGATTTCTCTTTAGCTAGCTACTGAACATACTGGACCAATTGGTGCAAGCTAACGCTTGGAGACGGAGGCTAGGATAAAGCGGTGAGAATGAGTCGTCTTTTGATCCAGTTCTGTTGCCCTGCTTTCTTAATGTATTTCCGCTGTCTGTCAATTGTTTTATTAATAAAACGTGAACTTAATTGCAAATGGAGCAACAAAACATCACCGGAAAGCCTCTGCTTTTCCGCCAGAACAAGAGCACAGTGAGAGAATACGTTTCGTTAGCTAGCAAGCTGCTAACTTATCTCCGTGTATTTATTATCTAGACTACATTTTCAAAATATGCGCGTGTTTGTTAAACAGTTATCGTTTTCGGTCTAGTTTAATCCCAAGTCAAATAAAGTGTAATTCCCCATGTTATGGGGGTTTTCGTGGCAAACGGCTTTCTTCCTATACCTTCATGTCCGATCATTTACCCAGACAGAAAGCTTTCCAGACACTTTTGCTTGTTAGTTAGCCAACTAGAGCCTATATGGTTTGATGTCATACATAGCTAAAAAGTTAATGGTTGAATGTTTATTATTATTTTTTAACGATGGTAGTTGATATTTCAAGATGTTATTAATGTCGCTGCCTGGCTACGTTTACCAGTGTCGGTTAGATTAGGCGTCTCGATTAGTCTATGAAAAATAGATGATTTTAAGTCGACTAAATGGCTCGACAGGCGTTACCTTAAGTTAGTTAGCTGCATGCCTCCTCTGGCATGTAACAATTTAGTTAGCTCTAGCTTGTTACAAGTCAGATGAGGTATATAGCTAAGGTTAGCTATTTATGATACTAAATTTTGACGATAGCTAATAGATAGACTAAACTGCATCGTTGTAGAATTTACCAGCTGTCACTAGATTAGGTTGTTAATTCCAATTATGCTAGTTGGCAACCGTAAAGTTGTTTTGATGTTTAACGTTAGTCAACAGTAATTGTGTGGGGTTGTGGTAACGTAGCTGGAAATGGCTAGACTAGTCTATGTCGTTACGTCGTTAGACTGGTTTACACAGACTGAATGGCCTGCGATCTAGTCTAGCTATGCTAGCTTGTCCATGTTGACTGCCGATTAGACTAGCCAATTTATGCGAAAACAGTCAATCAACAGCATCAAAACACATAATTTATTATTTTACGCCAGTAGCTTCATGGAGAGAGAGGTAAACAATTAACGAACAAATAATTTCATTGATTTGCTAATTTACCAGTTGTGGTCTCACTGAGCCAATCAGAGAACGCTTTACATTCCTTTTTCGACATCTGACAAATTAAAATTGCCATTGAAAGACGTGTCCGAAACTGCTTACTCGCCTATTATTGAGTATACAAGTTGAATTCACGAGATTAAATCACAAGTATGCGGTTCCTTCTTACAAGCACACCATTTTTTAAGGAGATACGGAATTCTTACACAGAGGTTCGGAATTGTCATTAATGTCTCTCCATAACATTGAGCCAACAAAGAAAATAATTATTTGTATTTGTAGTCTAGTCTGATAAAACTGAAATGGGCGTGGTTTTAACCGGAAGTGGGCGTTGCAGAAAGAAACGTAGAAACTAGGCTGACAATTTTTATTTATTTTCATTTTGTCATTGACGCTCCTTTTATTGGGATATTGAAGTCCTTGTTCTACAATCACTGCAGGTTTAATTGTTAAATTACTTGCAAAAGTAGATGGCTCACAATAAAGCAGATAACTTAAGGGCAGCCTGGCAACAGGGGAAAATAGCCTAACAAACCTATGCAACTTTGAAATTTCCTTCGCAATGTTAGATACAATTCAAAATAATTAGACCATTCATGTGGCAAAACACATTTGAAAGTATAGCTAAGTACTTAAAGGCAAGTATTAGACCTTTAACAATACAACATACACTAACATTAGCGAGCTAATCTCCCGGTCAAACAGCAGACCCAACGGGAAAGGGAAAGGCAAAAGTAGATTGCTAAGAATAGAGCTGTAACACGAGAAAGTAAGCCTAACAATCCAACTCAAGAAATGTTCTTGCAAACGTTAGATACAGTTAAAAGTAATTAACCTTGGGGCATCCAATCTTATCTGAAAAGGGCTGGTGAGTCACACAAAGGCTACTTCCACGATGGGGGAAACAATCTGTTGCACTCTGTATAGTTATTAGCAGTCATTGGATTATCAAGACAAAAATTCTGGAATGTTGTGTGGCGGGCTGTACAAAAAACAGGGACAAGAACCCAAGTTTGGAAGTTTTCTGTCCTCCTGTGTAAAAAAACTGCTTTTAACTAACGCTATTGTGATGGCTGCTTTTTTTTTTTTCCAGTACTCATTTTTTTTCTGTGGGCAAGTATGTCAGAAGTCACCCAGCATCCCAATTAGCCGCTAAGGGTATATGTATCGACCACCCTTAGAGATTAATGGAACTTGTCTTTACTTGAGTCACGTTGTAGTAGTGTTTCACCTTTTGTGTTTGAGGTTAATATGAAAGAGGGTGGTTCCTATCAGTATTTATTGCTATCCATACATATTCACAGTTTCAAAATGGCTGTTAAGTAAGGAGTTGGAAACCGAAGCGACGTACGTGCAATTGTACTTCATCAGGATTAAGGAATGTTTGTGTTCCAAGCCTGCTCCAAGTCTAAAGGTTAATATGTTGTAATTCAACATTTGAAATTGTAGTACATATTCAAATATATACAAACTTATGTGTTTTTTTAGAAGGAAAATTCAAATGTCATTTTTTGGGCAATGCTGACAGCCCTACTAGCCACAGAATGAAGTTACATAATCAGTAATAGATATCTAGCTACTTTGGTGTCTAAATTAATTGAAGGTACATTTGGGTGGAGAAATCAAAAGAAATCGAAATTGCCAGTATAACCTTTACATGACTAATATAAAAAGTAGAAAGTTGTGTGTTCATTTCGAAAGCATGGCTAGACATAAGAGGAATTTTGAAGCGAGCAAACTGGACATGTGTTAACTGTGTCTTTTCAGTTTTTACTGCAGTTTTTTAAAAAATAGCTATTTCAAAAGCAACAAGAGCACACATCAGGCAAAAGCCACACATTGATACTTATTGATACTAAAGTTGGTGCAGCCAGTTAAGTTTAAAGGGGCAATTACTTTTCACATGGGTGATATGGGTGTGTTATGACCCTGGTCATAAGTTTGTGTTTATATTTGTCTCGTGTGTTTGTGTTTTGTCTTTCCAGTTTGTCATCTGATTGGCCGTTTCCATCTCCGGTTACTCGGCTTGGAAAAGCCGCCATTTGCCACTTACCAGTGGAGACTAGGTCTTTTGAATTCATGCTTGGTGTGTTTTGTGTAGTGATTGCTTGATTCAGATTACCGTCTAGCCCTTCTGGTTTGTTTACGGATTAGATCTTGTGTATGACCACAGACTTGTTCCTTTCGACTCCAATTCTTTCCTTAACCCTTCTAGTTTGTTTGCACCGTGATTTTGTGTTTCTGACCATTCGTTCTCTTATTCGATTGCGATTCTCGCCTAGCTCCCCTGCTTTGTTTGCTGATTGGATTTTGTGTTTGACCATTCGCTCGTTCTCGACCTCAACTTGTTTTGCCTTCTGCTCGCCGTATAGTGCTCTGATTAGCTAGTGTGTTCCCAGCTCCACTGCAGATCATTCCATCAGGACACAAGTATGTTATTTTGCTGTTATTTTTCCTTTATTGCTTTTGAAGGTACTCTGGGTGGAGATTTAACACTAACGTTGGGGGTACGCTATTCCGACTTTTTATTTCAGACTTTCGGCTAACTGTCCAAAGTTCAACATTCAAAGTTCCCCAAGTACCCAGTATTCTTCGAAGACTAGCCAGATTTCAGTTAGATATTGGTAGGCAGATAGGCAGGGCTCTACAGTGCTCCTGTTTTAGGAGCATTTGCTTCTGAAAATTTGTGTGTGCCAACTGGAAAAATAATTTAGGAGCACATATACTAATTGGGACACATTAGTGTGCTCCTAAATTTTTAGCGTAGAGCCCTGATAGGGACTGGAGTTCTAAAAATGTGTTTTGTGTTTACCGTTTCCCTTGGCCTAATATTACATTTTGTCTAAAAATCTGAAACCATTCAGTGTGACAAATAATATAGGAAATCCGGAAGGGGGCAAATACTTCTTCACAGCACTGTAGGCATGCTTTTCTCTTTACTCCAGAAATGGTGCTTTTCCAATGTGAAAAACAGTTCGGGAACCACAGAGTTTCCCATACAACAAATTTATTTTGGTGGCCCGCCCAAGTAGATTTCCTCCTACCCAAGAAGTTTTTTTGGTATTTAGTTCCTTATTTCTGTAAGCAACACACTGTTCTTTTGTAGTTGTTGTGTTTTTTTTTTTTTTTTAAATGTCAGAGTACAGCCGATTCTCATTTTTGAAAATTGGTAAAAAAAATTAGCTGTTATGCATTGTTTCTTCAAAAGAACATGTCCTCTGGCCTAACCAAGACTGCAAAATTTTCAATAATATTTGGATTAAAGTTAGCTAGCATTTAGCTAGCATCAGCGTTCACCCAGCTAACATTAGCCTGGATAGCTAATGAAAACATTAACTTTTCATTTTTGACAGAGATGAGCATAGAAAAATTCTTCTTTAAAAAGATAACGGTAATGTTATGGAAATCTATCTGTGGTGCAATACCATTATTGTTATAGTAACAGTTAGTTAACAATTAGGTCTACTTTAATTGAAATTGATGAAAATCATTGTGTTTATAAATTAGGGCATTTTGGATATCTGGTATCAATGACTTTAAAGCCCTTTTCTTATGTTTGTCTGATTATATTAGCCTCCCAATCATTCTAATAGGATAAAGGTTTGTCTATAACGGAGACCATTACTGCAAAAATTGTTATAGTTTTGGTTCCTTTTGCTTTATGTTCATTCTCTCTGATGCCTGATGCGAAAAGTGCCGTACGGATTTCATTTTCATCTGGAGACACAGCCAAAGTAAAAATAAATTAAATTGCCCTAACACGAAATATATAGGCTAGTGCCCAAACACAAAATGTGAACAAAATGTAATAACCTCTTCATAGTTACAATACATTTTCATAAACAGTGCAAACCCCCCCCCCCCCGAACGCGTACATGGAGTCGACCGCCACAAATACATTCTCGACCCATGGTGAAACACTGAACCATCTGTGCCTTGCACTATCGGGAACCTCTGCAATTCCTGAAATGCGTTTCTGTTACTGTTTGGTGTATCTCTGTGAGATAAATTTGGTTCCCAGAACTATACTACATGGTACGCTTCTGCTGGCAATGGAAACGCATCCAGATCCCGTTATCTTTGTTTCACGGTACGTTGCTGTATGGTAAGACGGTGGAAAAGGTCCATAAAGACAGTCATGCAGGTCCTGTGTATTTCCCTGCTCATTTTATTTCTGTAAATCGTCTAGCTAATGTTAGCATGGTATGACGACTAGCTGATTGCAGATTGCAGTTAGCGAGCACCAACCCTACAACAAAGCTGGTGCTATCTAACTGCAGTCTGCAACTTTGTGCAAGAATCTCACTGGCCATCCTATGAGTGATAGGTATTAACAAATACCTCTCATTACATTATGTTACAATTTGGCAGACACTCTTATCCAGAGCAACAAACAGTAGTGGGGAACATCAATCTTGCTCTCAAGAATACAGAAATGTGGTATCGCCTCAATTGCACAGAGGCCCATTTATAATCAGTAATTACCAAAGAAAGTACAATTAGCCTGACTCTCTTAGGCAGTTATACCTATACCATTATCCAAAAGGAAGTCCAAGGGAAGGAGGAGAAAAAAAACCAAGGTTCTGAATTTGTTGTAAGCTGAAGGTAGCCAGCGGAGGCAGATCGGAATGGGAGTGATATGGCTGAGTCTGGGGGAAGTTGTTGATGTGGAGAATTTGCATGCTCAAACTGCCCTGCGATTCGCAGAGAGATTGTTGTGGAGTGCCCGGCCGAGATTAGTGGCAGATGAGGTGTGACACAGTGGTGCCATTCAAGGGGAAGAATAGGTCCAGCAGAGTGGAGGGTTGAGTTGCAAAGTAGAGTAGTATTTAGGTTTTAGCCAGGTTTACCTTAAGTTGATGATTTGACATCCAGCTTGAGATTTGTAGGCAAGCAGTGATGTGTGAATAGGCAAATGTATCAGATTGGGGGGGGTGGGGGAGGAGAAGGAAGGAGAAAAAGAGCTGCAACGTCACCAGTTGAGTAATGATGAGAGAGGCCATGGGAGGAGATGACAGAATTAAGAGACTTTTTCTAGATAGAGGAGAGGGCCAAGGACTGAACCCTGGGGAACACCTGTTAAGTATATCTGAGGTATGAAACTGCACCCCCATCTCACTCATACCTCTCACTTGGGTCCTTCTGGGAAGAATTTGTGTGATCAACTTGTATACCAAAATGCAAGGCAAGAATCCTAAACCTACACAATCTCTTGTGAATCTCATAGCAATGGATTTTACAGGTTTGGTCATTTGCACTCAAGGCAATACTGTAGAAGGCATCAGCAGCAATAAGATTTTAGATTTGGGAAAGTAACTGCATGCAAAAGCATTTTTTGATACTATTGAATGAAAATATGAATAATTCCCTGACTTGATGTTTATATTTGGTATAGGTTGCCCAGTTGTATGAGCTGTCCAAACTAACCCCAATTAATGTTGTTTTTACAGGGCACATCTTTCAAGGCTTATGTAGTTCAGCTGTTGGCTTATGCCATGAATTGTGAAGAGGAGGTTCCTCAAAAGGCAGTTCACTCGTGGTCCAGAATTGCCTCGGCTGGGCAAACTGCTCTGGTGGAGGCACTGAGGGTTTTCAGTCCTATGTCAAAGGACCTGTCCGATACTGAGATGCAGCTTGTGTCCTTTCTACAGGGACTCAAAGATGAGGGTCACAAGCCCATTGTGCTCAAAAGCAAAGATGTGTATGGTTATAAATCTTGCACAACAGAACCCAAACCAGTAGAGAAGACAAATAAACCACTGGACATTGGCAACAAAGTTTCTAAGGTTCAGAAAGCTACCAAGAGAAGAGGAAGAAAAGCCCTTTGCAAGAAGAAGGAAATCGACTACACGCTCTTGAGTGCAGCAGCTAAGATGATTGTAAAGAATCAGCCTAAGATAATGTTGACTAATCTCTCACATGAGTCTCTCAGGCGGACTGTGCTTGCTAAACCTCCACTCTACACTGTTAGACCTGTCCAGATGCAACCATGCTTGAAATTGGCAAACATAACTGGTACCTCAGGGGGCCACACTGCAAGACTGCAGATACGATCTGATATGGGGCCTCAAGGGATAACCATACCAAATTCTCACCGCCCAGTAACGTTGTCAGGGATACCACTTCCGCCCTTGGAAACTGCTGGTAAAACGCCAAAAGCAGTTGTTTCCGAGAACATGAGACCTGTTTCCTGTCCTGTCAAAGTGGACGTGGCGCTCATTGGAGACTCTGCTCCAGTTGTGTGTCCGAATGGCAGACTTTTGAAAGAAAGTGGAAACTACAAAATGGTTCCAGTGAATATAGGCCAAGTTGGTGTTGCAAGTGACAAGCTTGACTGGAGGGACAAGGATGCAGTCAGGGTGCTGAACTGCCAAACAGATCTGGATATGTCCAGGTCAGTCTGGGTCACGAAAGGCCAAGAAGACTCTAAACTGAATGAGAATAACTTGAGATTGGAGGTTATCAAGGTGGATGACTCTATCACTGATGAGGAAGTCAGACGGAAAGCCCAGAAGATCTTGCAAGTTAATTTGTCTCCTGTGATTCAGATTCAGCCGCTCCTTGCTTATCCAGTATGAACTGCAGCCATTTCAAAGAAGCTCCCAGTTGATATTTGAAATGACATTTGATTGATTAACTTTTAAATGAAGGCATAGCTGAGCCCTAACGCTATCATTTTTGGATTATATTCTGGGAATGCGAGTGTCATATTGCCGTTATCATTTTGAGTGAACAAACATGTTCCCAGACGTAGAAAATTAAGACAGTGGTATTTTCACAAGATGCTGTTTGGATATGCTACTTTTCATTAGGTATACTTGGGTATGGTGCAGATTTTGTAAGATTAAATTCCCGGTTTATTGCCATTAATTTTTTTTTTTTTTTTTAAATAAAAAAAGAAAACAATCTAATAGCAAAGCCATGTCATATTACTATGCAGTATCCATAGATTTTTGTAAGGCAAATGCGACATTTCCTTTCCTACTTGGTTGAATTCTAACCAAGATTTCTGATTGGGTTCAATTTCCTGCAGTGTTTTTTCCCCCCATGTTGAAATGGATTTGCCTTTCTGCATTGGAAATAGATTTTCATTGAGGACGGAGATGGGTAGAATACATTCTGGATATACACGGCTGTGCATTTTGTCCCCTTTGTATTTTAAGTTTTCTGCAAATGCATTTCCATAACAAATGAATGAAACCTTTTATGCTTAATGTCGGCACATTGATTTTTTATTAATTTTTTTTTGTGTGTGTGTGGGGCAAAGCTTATTTTGTACAGAAAGTTAATTTATTTACACCAAGAGTAGATGGATAAATTGTTGCTGCCCTGTGGGGGAAGTAAATATTTTTCTTCCTCCTCATGGGTATGTCCTTCTAGATTTGAAGCAAATTGGGGTAATGTATCCCGGTTTGTTCTTGGATCTATTACATGTAAACAACGGGATAATTCTGTGTGTGTGTGCATGTGTCTGTGTGTGTTTGTCAGGGGGTGGGAGGGTTTTTAGTTGGATAGTTGGAGTGCGAGTCCATTTCAACTATAAAATTTTCTGGACGTATTGTCTGGTACTAGTGCTCTTAGATTTAAAACTCAGTTTTTATTAAATTAATTGAAGTGCGTGTTTAAACCTGTTACAGCTCTTCATTCACATGCATTAACACGCTGTCTTCTGACATGTTCTTACCAAAGTGATTAACAACATTGTGAGTAATGTGTTGGGTATCTATATTTTTTTCTCAGATGGAATTTGGCAGAGATGAAAGAAAAAAGAAAAAGAGTAATGTGTGCTCCTGAAAATGTGCCCTTTTGCATCTCTCCTGGTGCTTGAATTTCAGTTAATTTTCACTCCTCTTGACATAACTTCATACGAAATAACAGAATGAATGTTGCCAATGTAAATTGCTTGAATTGTCTTAATTGCCTTTGAAGTTTATTTTGCCTAGATGCTCAGAGAATTTACTTTTATTGTGAAAAGCTGCTGGGTGCTAAAGGGTTTGGTTTGAAGACTTGGATTTGTTAGAGGCCCCTTGTTAGGGTTTTTTTATTCTAATGTGTGAATTGTAGAGTTAGACAGTTTGAAACACAATGTTTGACTAAATATACATTCACAAATTTTGTCTTCATAAACTTTTGTCAGTTGTGCCAACTGCACAGCACAAAATCTTGGTGGCTATTTGAGAAATACTGAAATAAATTTTTCAAAAAGGAAACCAGTAAGTTTTTTTTCTTCTAATAAGATTTAAAATTTTAGATTTAGTTTTTTCCTAATTCACAATTCTCGATATGGCTGTTATGTGATGAGGCAGAGAATACCCAGTCAATCAAAGCCCTCCCACCCTGGGCAGTTCCTTGGCCAGTTATGCATCAGTGCACCAGCCACAGCCAGCACTGGAATGGTCAGGATTAGATCCCAGACTGGGGTGCGTGTCTTCATTGAGCACAGTGCTTTAGCTGGAAACGACTCCTGAGAAGTTCTTTCCCACTTGTATTTGGATTATCTATAAACGTTCCACGGATTTTCTGACAGTAAGTAGGCGAAACTTATAGCCTACTTGCTGCTGTGATTTTAGATAAGGGAGGGGGTTATTGGCATTTCTTAAAGCCACTCCAACGTGAGAAATTATATAATTACACTGATTGTGGTAGAATGGCTTGGCTGTCATTTATTATTAAATCTTATGGATATTGCACAGTGGTAAACTGCATTCTTTGAACTTTTCAGGATTGAATTGGCAAATGTTTTACAGGGGCTTCACATTGGTTTATAGTAGCCTACAGTTAAATAAAATACAGATTTTGTTTTTCCTTTGTACTAAAGTCATTTTCTTCCTAATGCAATTGGTTCTGTGAACAATGTTAAGATATGTTGAAAAAGCTGTACTGTCAGTGTTGTATATTTGGTATAACTGTTAAGAATGGTGAAATAAACCTTTGTTTAAGATTCTGTTTTTTTCTGGAGAGGCCTTGTAAGTGTATTGTAGGGCAGCATACAGAAGCGTGCCCCTTATCATACCCCCAAAGGAAAACAGACAGTAAGTCAGCGAGGTTTGATAAAGAGATTGCCCCAATACTGCCCTGGATCACCATTATGAAAACCTTCAGTTTTCTATATACAGTTTATCACATTTGGTGGTGTTGGAAAGCCAATGTCATGAGACAACTTAATGTCATTGATGGTGTGGTATAGTGGGCGCTGAATGAAGATCTTGGAACACCATTCAAAAGTGAACAGTAGGTAATGCAAGTTACCTTTGAGTCAGCAGCCAGCTGTACTACAAAGGTCACCCTGGATTGATAGGCTTGCAATCAGGATCCTTGATTTTGCAATTGTGTCTTTCTTTAATGACTTGGGGTTTTTTGTATCCTTGGGAAAAGTGTAATGATTCGAGGAGACTCAACAACGTCTCCTGCACGCTATTCACGTATGGCCATTCCATTACACACATTTTGTGCTATTGTATATTGCCATTGTTGTACATACTCTACAAGAATTTGCATTCACTTCAAACTGGCCTACCACTTTGACTTCCACTGCAGGGTGTGCAGTGGAAGTCAAAGGTGCTAACACACATAGAAGTCAGGATATCTGCATCCAGTAGTCACTCACATATACATTAGTGCCATCACAAGATACACAATTGTATCTGTGCAGACTACACAAACCAGAGGCACGTCTGCATCTATCAGAATTGATAGCAACCTGTATAGAGAGACAGTATTGGAGGAAAGAGGCTTTAGCCCCTCATTTATATTCTCCTACAGTGCCATAAAAAGGTATTTGCCCTCTTCCTGATTATTATTCCTATTATTGCATATTTGTCACACTGAATGGTTTCAGATCATTAGACAAAGTGTAATATTAGACAAAAAACTTGAGTAAACTCCAAACACTTTTTCTTATTTTAATGAAAAACGTTATCAAGAACCCATGTGCAACAGTTAACACCTACACTCAGCCATTAACATTTGCACAGCTGACAATGGGGGGATTCAACGCAAAAACAGCTGTTTCTGTAAAATGCCATTTAATAAAAGATCAAAGAATGCTAAAGCTGTTTCTCCCTGGAAAAACAGCAGGTAGCTGGTTAATATGTCCCTGGTTTCTTCCCCCCTACCTGATTACCTCATACAGGTAACAATAGCAGCTGGAAAGTTACTTTAATGCAAGTTGATTATAACCCCTGGCCTACCTTTAGATGTTTTGGAAAAAAGAATGTGAACTTTTCTGGGCCAGGTGGCAGCTGTGGTCACTGGTGCCAGGCTTGCCAGAGAGGAAGACACGATTGGCATGGTGCTTATGAATTCCAGCTGAATTCTGGTTTGTCAAATGATCTAGCCTTGCCTGTATAGGATTAAGAATTAAGCCTATTCAGGGATTTCCTTTTAAAAAAGATAATAAACTTGAGGTCTCGGGACACAGCAACTGGCCAAATTTGGTAATAGTAGGCCCATAGCCTCAAATCTCCTAGCGTCCCTAGCAAATGTCCATTATATTATCTATTATATTATTTTGTATTATCCATCCAATTAATAATGGTAAGCTAAAATATTGAAAACGGTGTGTTGTGGTTTTTAATGCTATAAATGTGGCAAAAAATGATTTCTCAGACAATAATGGTCTTGTGCACTGGCACAAAGTCTGCCAAGATGTGGCAATATCAGGGCTGCCTTGGCCAATTGATATGCGTCAGCTCTTCCTGGCATGAATTCCTTAAAGTAATCTTTGCAAGGTCATAGTCACGCTACATGACACACCCTTGTCGTCAATGTGCTTGTTAGCTGTATATTTTGCTGTATCCATCAAATCTAGCACCATTTTAATTAATTAACCACTGGAAAACATATCTCTTATTAGTTTTTACTAACCAGTCTAGATTCCTTCATTCCAAATATTTCAGCTTGTCTGTGTTAATTCTACCTACCCAGTGTTAGCTAGCTAGCATATCTCATTTTTTCCTGTATTAGCAATGGGGATAGGTCAGCTGCATATTTCTGCTACAACCCTTGTTGACTGTTCTGCACAACAAGATGTACTATCTGAATTCCATGCTCCCCTGCCCATTGGAACCAATCAAATGCTGCATTTAAAATGGCTTCCTGTTCCCAACATAGTGCACTATTTCAGCATCAGCCATTTTGTAGAACTGCTTTTGAAGGGGTCACATTCGGGAGCAGATATTCAAGTGTTGACTACATACAGTATACAGTAAAATAACATTTTCATGTTATTTATTATGGCTTTTTATCTTTGAACTTCAGTGTGGTATGAACAATTTGTGCACCAGTTAATGCAAAAAATGACCCCATTCATGAAAATGCAACACTTTCCTCCTGCTGTGTTTGACTGTAACATTGTTTTTGTCCTTGTAGTGTGTAGGGTTGTTTTTTAGTGAAGCCATTAGTCTTTCTCTTTGCTGACAAACATAAAATCTTGGCATCTTGTTTAGTCTTTGTCTTGCCAGCCTACAGGGTTAACCTGCCCAGACCCCGCATTTCAGGGACTACAAGCTCTGCCAAAACCCCCCAACCCCCTACCAAATGTTTCTGTCAACAGCTGAGCTTGCCTGGGGTCAACAGTTTGATTGACAGATGCACATAAAGGATGGTTGTCCTGGTTATGTTTTTGGTGTGTCATGCGAACTATTTGCACTGTTTCAGTGAACATCTGCTCTATGAAAATGCAATTGGGAAGCAGAGGGGGGTTGGCAAGTGCCTGATGGGGGACTGGTGTAGATTGTGCGGGGGTTGGGCTGTGCCTGTTGGGGGATGGGTGAAGATGGTGTGGGGGTTGGGCTGTGCCTGATTGGGGATGGGTGTAGATGGTGTGGGGGTTGGGGTGTGCCTGATTGGGGATGGGTGTAGGTGGTGTGGGGGTTGGGATGTGCCTGATTGGTGGTGGGTATAGATGGTGTGGGGGTTGGGATGTGCCTGATTGGCGGTGGGTGTAGATGGTGTGGGGGTTGGGGTGTGCCTGATTGGTGATGGGTGTAGATGGTTGGGCAGTTGTGAATTCTGCTCCCAAAAGGGAAATGGGAAGCCATAAAAGGTCTAGCTAACACCATTAACTGCTGTTCCTTCCTTTAGGGCTATAACGTGACAACGTGAAAAGCAAATGTTTTTATCTGATGTCTAAACCCAAATCTATTATACAAAGCACAAATATGTGGTTTCTCAGTCTATCATATTTGTGAGATCTTGGTGCCCGTAAAAAGCATTAGTTTGCATACTTGTCGGTTATTAACTATTTGTAATTTCAAATTTTGTTGTTTGATCACGGACTTAAATCTGAATATTGTCTTTGTACTTGTGTGTCTTAATGAATGTATGTATTCCCTTTAACAAATGACTTTGGGTAAAGAAAATTTTGTTGGAAAACAGTATACAATTTTAATAGTTCATGATAAAAGCAAATTAAGCATCTGCTGAGATGTTTTTAATATTACAAAGCAGAAAGAATAAAAATGCCAATGAATTAAGTGAAACATTAACTTACCACTTTCCCTACTATATCTGACATTTTCTGAAACCAAACATTTTATTTATATTCAGTAATGTGTTTGAAGGAGAGAATATTGTGGACTGTTTTCCACTGCTCTGCATTGATAAGGGGATCCCAAGAGATTGACTTTAGGATTATACAAGTCCACTGATGGCTCACAGTTACTTATGACAAAAGTATAAAAGTATCTGATTTAATTCTTGGCTATAACACAAGAAACTCGATTTTTGCACAGGTTTTAAAACATTATAGGGTTATAAATAGCGTTTGTTTTTTGTAAAAAATAAAAAAGGTAAACATGCTTAAGCTAAAGATTAAACAAATGATTAAAAATAAGGTAGATTAATTATATTGAAAATGCTATAATATGGTACTTAAATTCTAGCTTGATATCTCAAAACTATAATATGTTTTAAGCTCACACACTGTCAACACAAAAACATTAAACCAAGTTTGCACAGTCCCAATATCCAAATTTTACATGGGCGTGACACCCAGGGGTGTCTTTACCAACAGCTGTGTTCAGTGGAATCAACATGACACAGAGGTGTTTTTAAACACACCAATGCTCACAGCTCGAATGCCATCTCCACTCTAGTTTCTGCGTGTCGTCACCATGAAAAACATTCAGTCAGCCAGTAGACTGAGATGAGAGCATGATTTTCAGTGCAAGAAGTATTCAGGTCAAGAGAAAAACGAAACCCTCCAGTTAAAATCCCGCTTCTTTGACTGAATAGTTTCATGTTATTCATTAAAAGTCAAGCAGCTCAACACTAACCAATATAATGGAAGACAGGTAAAAGATAATAAACAATATTTAAAGGATTTGGTTAAAACTACAGATACTGCTATTTGTAATAAATGGTCACCTTTTCACACATTGTTGGTTCTGAAGGAAAACAGCTACTATCATCTGTTTGTGGCAAGCTATTACCTGTTGCCATAGAAACAGACAAGAGAAAACTTCCAAATGCAGTTGTAGGCTGAAAACAAATACAGTGCATTCCATAAGTATTTGTACAGTGACAATTCTTGTGGTTTTGGCTCTGTATTCCACCACATTGGATTTGAAATGAGACCAGTAATATGAGGTTAAAGCGCAAACTGTCAGCTTTAATTTGTAGGTATTTACATCCATATTCCTTTTTTTATGCGTGGTCCCCCCATTTTGGGCAACCAAAATTAATTGGACAATTGGCTGCTCAGCTGTGTGTTGTTGCATCATTAGTTCAGGCACAAGGAAGCAAATAAAGGGTCTAGAGTTTATTCTATGTGTGGCCTTTGCATTTGGAGTCTGTTGCTGTTGTTTCAAAACAGGAGGACCAAAGATGTGTCAATAGCAGTAATGCAGGCAAACCATTGGGTGTGTCAAAATAAACTGTGTGATGTTAAGGAGCAACAATGCCCTGGTCAGTTCAGCAACAGTAAACAACCATGGAGGACCACTGTAATGGATGACAAAAAACACTATCAATTGTGAAGAAAAAAACTTTTTCAACTGTCGAACAGATCAAAAACACTAAAATAAAGAGAAGTCAACAGTATAACCACAGAGGGTTCACTGCAAGATGCAAACCACCGGTAAACCTCAAGAACAGAACAGCCAGGTTAAAGTCTGCAAAAAAGTACATTAAAAAGAGTTGTATGTCTGTACAGATGAGATGAGTATTAATGTGTACCAAAGTGTTGGAAAAGAAAAGTGTGGATAAACAAAGGATTTGCACATGATCCAAAGCATACCACCATCATCTTTGAAACATAGTGGATGTAGTAATATGGCTTGGGCATGTATGGCTGCCACTGGAGCTGGCCTGCTTGTTTTTATTGATGATGTGATTTCTGAGGTATACATAAATATCTGCTCAGTTTCAACCAAATGCCTCAAAACTCATTGGACAGTGCTTCACCTTGCAGCAGGACAATGACCCCAAACATACTGCTGGCTTCTCATGGATTTGGAGTTTGCTGGCTAACGTGGTATCTAACCTGACCGTGTGTATGAATGGGGAAACCTGGGTGTTTTTCCTAAGTCGGCTCTTGGTTGTTATACCCCTGCTTGGACTTATTGGACTGGGTCGCATGATTTACTGCACTGGACTGAGTCACATTTGTCGTTTTAACCTTATCTGTCCTGTACATTCCTACTGTGAGTGACGGCTCCCTTCTGCATCGCATCTGAACTTAAACTGCAGGGCCGGCTTCCTTTTGTTGTTTACCACTAGGCAATATTCTCACTGTGGATCACGTTGCAAACTGAATACAAACATCGCCGCCAGTGGTGTCCAGCCCATTCAAATTGAGGGGTCAATTTGCATTTACTGCAATTATAGCAATAAACAGCAGTAAAACAAAAGGAGCCTCCCCATCCCGATTGCTTATTACACACTAAACCACATCATAAATGTGTATTTATTTTTTCATGCTTTCTACAGTTATGCTGTCTCATTTAGTTTTGCAGCGGCCGATTGCGATATCAGTTGTTAGTGTCTTGTTCAGGTTCAAAATGTTCCATCAGTGTTAATCAATGGAAAAATTTTTCGATTTAGCTTTGAACTAGGTGAAACTAGGTTTCGCTACTAGCGAAAATTGGTAGGTCTTACTGAAAAGCTGTAGGAGGAGTAGCGTGCTGAAAATTGATATGGAATAAAAATATATAATAATGAGACCACTAATTTTGCTTTTTCAGTAAATTTACATGCCCACCAGCCAGCCTGTCCCTCTATCAAGACCACACTATTCAGGCAGTACTCTACTTTCCAGATCTGAATGTAATACCTCTAATTCAGATCTGCTTTTTCAACTTCATTTAGTTCTGTCACAGTGTAAAACCTTTTTTTCCAATCCAACATAATTATAAATATATTTTATAGCACAATATTAAATTTTATAGCACAATATCAAATTGCTTCAAGAACTATCTTGCTTCAGTCTGGGTGCGCTCTCTGCTTGTCAGCACAATCTACATTATGCTTGGGGAGGGGCGGGGGGGGTGTGAGGTGCAGATATGCACTTAAATTACTCATAAATGGCTGGACCTATACACACTAATGAGGGCTCATTTGAAAGGTTACAGTCTACAGTTTAATTTATATTTTAACTTAATTGACTTAAAAGTCAATCTATTGCTTTTCAGATAACTAAATATCTGTTGAAAAAAAATACTCCTGTATGTAAAGAGAACATTGGATGGTCAGATATACCAACCATGTTCTTAGAGGACGCTTGTTGGATTGAGTTGAAAATGGCATATAACCTAGAAAACAGCTTCAGCTTGAATACGAGCAGAGGCATTTTAGATTACAAAAAGATTTATATGGACAAAAAATCATAAAGACCCAAGTACTGGATATGACGAAAGAGAATATAAGTACATTACACATGGACATTTAAAACTCTTTTCTGAATGATTCATTCGCAGGCACTGCTCTGAAAGAGTATATGATTTTTATTTTTCATGCTAAAATAAATGAGACAGCATAACTGTAGAAAGAATAAGATTTATGATCTTAAAAACTGTTAACTAATTATGGAAATGGAAAAAAACCTGCAGACCTGGCAGTTGTCCAAGATCAGAGTTGAAGGCTTCTGCACTGAAGTAAATAAGTAATTATCAGACAAGGAAATACAACTGCTTCAGTAAGCATTCTTTTTATTCATAAATTTCATACACTATATTATGCAGATTTGAATCAATCTTAAGTTGTAACTCAGTTACATTATAATTACTGCAGCCTCAGATTTGGTAGCAGGACACATGCTAAAGCTGAAAAGCTCAATTTTAGCTATTTAAAACAATTTTCACTCCACTTGTCACTGAATGGTATTACCCCTTCTTAGCCCACTGCTGCCAGATCGGTGTGATTGGTGCTTTCTTGTTGGAAGTAAGGATGGTGATTATGGAGGTCATTGGTCAAGTGGAGTATTCGGACATTCACAGTAAACATCCTTTCATTTAGCAAATGTAAGCTTTTTGTAAGACTTGTAATCACCAAGGTCAGCTATTTACATACCCCTGAGTATGACGGGTAGCTGAGCAGACAGTAAGAAAACAATGTAACTAGATATGTCTATGTTCAATATTGCAAAATGAGTTTTGAAAGCTAACATTTGAACAAGTTTTCAGTTTTCTGTACTAACTACCTAACATCGGCTTACTCATACTATCTGAAGTCATACATAAAAAAATCCTACACATGTAAAATCGTACTGTGATGCTTCCTGCTTGAATTGAATACAGTGTGTATGTTCAAACTTGGTAATTATGTAAGTATTAACAAGAGAAGCTAGGAATTCAATTAGAACACATAGATTTTGCAACTACCTCCTGGACTGATTTTATAATGTAAAAAAATAGGTACGGGACCTCGCTGTAATAGCTTTGGAAGGCCCACAAATTTTACATTTATTCACATTCCTCCAGTTGTACTTAAAATTTTCAGTGTATAACTAAAGCATTTCCTGTTCTTTAAACTGCTCAAGGACATGGTGAGTGCCAGGAGAATCAGCTTCCGGTGAATCCTAAAATGGAGAATATGCATGTTTTTTAATTCACAACATTTGGCTATCAACTGACACATATTTTAAAAATGTATTTAATTCATTCATACATTTGAGCTTTGCACAGTTATTTCATATCCTCCTTTCATATCTTTTATGGTATTCAGACAGAAGGAAATTAGGAAGGATTACAGATAGAGATGGGATCATACCAAAGAAAGCAGGATCAAATCCTAAACAATATTGGGGGGATCTGTATTTGGCTTGAGAGCTGGCCACCCTATGGCCTTGCGACACACGCTTTGGCACAAGTGTGTGTCGCAAGGCCATAGGATGGCCTTGTGACACACTGTCTGTTTGGATTAAAACATGCTTTGATGTAACTATTGTTATAGAAAAGAGTACTTACTCCAAATGGTTCTACAAAAGCACTGTAGCCAGTGTAGAGAGGATTAGGGATGGACACCAGAGAAGAATTCCCTTCTGTCCAGCTGGGGTTGCCTTCGTCATCATCATTCTGTGGCAGGAGAAACACAACCACCACATTTTATCTGACTGAAGTAGAAGAGCTATCTTTCATACAAATTACATTTCCATGAATGTTCCCTCATACAATAAAATATGCAGTATTTTCATTTAGTGACACATATACTGTAATTAATTGAATAACATGTTGAAAAATATGGAGACATTTTCTTCAGTACCTGTCATTGTCATTTTATGTTCTATTGTCATTTTAAAGAGCGCTGGCTTTACTTTAGTCTTCCAAGCTTCTCCGCTACCTTTGCAGAAGCTTAGCTCGGAGTGACAATATAGCATCCATGATACATATACTTGGGACACTGTAGCCCATTCAAACACAAGACAGGCCATGGACTATCTTTGATAGCAGAGATAATACAGTGAATCTGTGGTACTTATTCTCACTCTTGGAGAGCAGCAGGAGGAATATTAATTTATTTGTTTGTTTTTCCCTAAAATCAACGACAGATTCAGACCCAATAAACTCGGTGAGGTTCACCAATTAAGTACCGAGTCACAATGAAAAACTGTACTCCCTTCTGGGCATGAGTGAACACCACTGTATCAAATCAGGCTTGCTTGACACTTATTTACCTTAAAGTACTGAAATCTGAAGGCATTATTCCTGTGCTTAAGAAAGTAGTATCCCAGGCCAGCAACAACAGCGATGAGAAGAAGCACAATGAGGACAGAGGCCACGGCACCCGTTCCAGACTGTGCATGTGATGCGGAGGGCATGGGCCGCACCTGTACAACGCAGGATTTGGCTATGACCCACAGCACTCTTTCAGATATGAAATATACTGAAAATATATTGGGGGTAAAAAATATTACCAAGATATTGTGGCATTTCGTATAATATATGTACACATTTATTGCAGCTTTCAGATACTAATGTGTTTTTTTTTTTCAAATACAGTCCAGTGAAATATATTTGTTATTTTTAAATTACACATATTTACAGTATGTTGCAGTATATTCCATGTGGTTAGCCTTCTGCAACATGGTACAGACCATGCTGCTCAGAGAGGGAGGTCAGGAGAGCACACATATTAATCATAGGTCATTCACCCTCTCACTCTGTCCAGGCTGCAACTAGCTACACCTAGCTACACCACACTTTTACTAGCAAAAATTCTTGTGTTTCATAAACAAATAAAATTATGTACAGTTTTCAGAAAGTTTGTAGCAAACAGCACCAAAACACCAGGGCTTAAAAACAGGTGAACTTCCAGTGGTCACTGCCTCTGACTGGGCCAATGGCAAATCAGGCCAAGGGAGTACATTGTCCGATGAGCTGTCAATGTACTTACAGGTTTGGGAGGGGCCTTCAACGGCCCCTTAATGATATGGATGATTCCATTGGTTGCGGGGATATCCCAGTCTATGATCTGCTTTCTGTTTACCAGCTTGAAAAGTTGTGAACTCTGTGTGAGGAGGAAGCATCTTACATTACACAAACCACCATGAGCTTAATATTGTTTATAAGAAAGCTTCTTGCAATAGTGGCCCACAAAGAAATTGGTTATTTTGTGCAGTGACTAACCTCTTATTAGAAGGTATCTTCAGTGTTTGGAGTTAAAATATTTTAACATATATGTCAAAACATTTTCAAGTTCACTGTAGCTACTACCATACATATAACAGGTACAGAGTTAACCTGACTGGTGTGAATGTCTATGGAAAGTGTATACAAGTTGTCTCACAAGCATCTCACCACCTGCCTTAACTCCTGCCATGACTCCACCAGTGTGTTCTTACCCACAGTTTAGGCACAACTCATTAGTAGTGCAGGTTACTCACATCAGAAAGTGTTGTGTTGCCTGGAGTTATGGTCACTGAGAGGTTATAGCCCAGGCGAGAAGGGATGACTGCACCATGCTTCAGGTCATTATAGAGGTGAATACTGTTGTTGGTAGAGATGTGGTACTCCACGTCCCTCCACGATAAACTCTGTAATATATTTCATGACCATCATAAAACATTCTTCAATTAGCCTTGATTTGGAAAAAAAACTGGAAAGCATTCTTCACAATGATCTGACAAAATCATTACCTCATTTCCATAAAATCCAGCATTTTCTGGGACAAACAGTGTTACAAATGTTGAGCGCTTTAAGAGGTAGTTCATCAGCCTTTCTCCATCTTTTGTGGAGTTTGCGTAGCTCAGCAGTGCCTGGGGAATGGGAGAGTAGGATGATTAACACAATATAAAATGAGCTGACTTTGCTTTTATAATATTTACTGTGTTTTACGATGAGGATAAAAACTAGCTAAACAAGATAGTTAGGAATGCCGGTGCCTTATTACTACTTATTACTAATAGTAGTAGTACTAGTCAGAAAGATGCCATACTCACCCTATAGAACACAGAGAAATTTGAATTGGTGGCAACAACAGTAACTAGGTTTCCATTGCAGTATTCCCCATTACCAACATAATTGGATCCACAGTCACAAGATACATCTGAAAAGAGAGTCCACACAATGTCAGTTAATTAGGAAAACACCCCAATAAACTCTATTAATCAGTCATAACCATGTATTATGTTACCTTTCACTCTGTGGCAGTAAGTGTCGTATTTGCTGCTGGGGTCGACAGGGTTTTTGTAGAGCACAACTCCCACGTGGTTGTCACCGCATTTAACAGAGGGAAATCTGATTGGATAGCCTACCTGTTTCCCATCTATCCACCCTGCAACGCACGAGTGCATCCCCAGCTGGAAATAAAGTTGACATTTCTCTTTAGTCCTAGTTTTACTTTTACTTTCAGTTTTAGCTTTTTTTGGTGTAGTTTTGGTTTTAGCTTAGTGTAGCTTAGTCTTAATGCTCGTCCAAAAATTTAACTATGACATCAATAAAAAATATGCATTAGCCAAAGAAATGCCTAGGAGCTTGTAGATGATCAAACTAAACATAATTGTAATATAAACACAAATACAGCCAGACTAGTTAACTAGTAAAGGAATGTCACCAATTATTACCATGTCTTTCTATCAATATAGGAGACATTACATAACTTGTAGCTGATAACATTCAAAATCTTCTGCATCTGCATCTTGGGTCTCCTCCAATCCTTACCCTCTAACACTCCTACTTTTTGTACTAGTTGATGTTATGGTCTTTTTAATGATTTTAGTTTTTTTTCTTTGGGCTTGTTATCGATGCTGATATTGGCATTAGTGCTTCAGTGATTACATATATAGATACTCATTAGTGCTTTAGTGATGATATGTATACATACTCGCTGGACTGGGAAAGTTGTTAGTCTGGCACTATTTCTCATTCTAAGTTGTTCCATGGATGATAGCACATGCTAAAGGAATGTGATGTAATGTGAAGTAAAAATCAGGACATGATTTGCACTGGCCGCTGGGCTTACCTGCTGGGCATCAGACAGCTGTGAGAAAGTGGCCATGGTAGCCTCCTCGGCCTGGCAGGCTGTCTCAGCGTCTGTGTAGTTCAGCTTGTATTTCCCCAAAGGTGACCTCAGATGGAACACTCCGGCAGTGTTCTCTGAAACGCAAAGAAAACCACTATTTCTTACAAGAGCAGGTAGAGTGACGCACCTATTCCATGTAAAACCACCAACAAACTTGGCGCTCTAAAAAACATCATAACCCTGTGTGGAGTTAATACCAGGGGTGGGTCAATTTGAAATACTTTAACCCTTTAAACTGCAGGCTACTTACAGTTTTGAACAAAACATATTCTTTCACCAATATTCAGAACAAAATTCTTCTTTAATATTACTGTTCTGGTTAATAGCATGCTTCACTGAAAATTATCAGGGTTCTCAGAAAACTGTTCCCATTTTAATTGCATGTAGGGTTACATAATTTAAAATATGCATTTGATGAACCTCTGATAAACAAGCTATACGTTTTTCTCTACCATTGCTGAAGATGCTATTAACCACTTAGCTCAAATAACCACATTCACTATCAGGTTTATAATTCATATAAATATAGTTTATAACTTACTAGGAACATACTGGCTCCTTGTCAAGTGTGTAGAAAAAAAGTAAAACAAACAGCCACCTCAAAATCTCAAGAGTCAAAATACACGCCTTGCAGAAGGCCAAATATAACAGCACTGACTACGATGTTATCCCTCACCATGAAAGTGTAAGTCCTTGCAGTCTGCCTTTGGATCACAGTCTCCATTGTTCTCCAAACAGCGATCGACTGGGGGAACAACCTTTTCCAGGCACTGGATTCCATTTCCCACGTAGCCAGGTAAGCACGTGCAATCTCTCTCATTCTGCCAAGTCCAAATAAAACAATTTATGTATTCTTTCCCTTTTCTATCCAGTCTGAACAAAGAATAAGTCTAAATAACATAATTTCTGTATTTTATTCCCCATATGACTGTGTACATATGTTATTTTTGTATGTACTATACCAGAGGTAACCAACCCTGTTTCTGGGGATCTACCGTCCTGTTGGTTTTCATTTCAACCCTAATTGGGCACACCTGCCTCTACTAATTAGTAGCTCAACAAGATCTCTAGCTGTTGAATGAATTGTGCTGTTATTGTTGAAGTGAAAATCTACAGGATGGTAGATCTCCAGGAGCAGGGTTGGTTACCACTGTACTATACTGTCTTTGTGCCATTTTGTTTTGTGAAAGGCCTATACACAAGCTGGGACTTAATGCTTTTCCCTGCCAACTTTCTTGTCAGGTCCTCAACCCAAAGAAATGTTCTGGTGAAATAAATAAAACTGTAACTCTCTGGTGGGCTTCTTCTTACCGGACCTGTGAAGAGACATGTGGCAAAATCACTGCAGCCACCATTTTCCTCCTCCACACATCTGTCTATGGGAGAGCAGAAGTAGCCATCTCCCGTGTACCCGGACAAACAAGTGCAGGTGACGTTGATGCCAGTCTGATTACAGTCTGCATGCTGATGGCAGCCTCCATTGTTCTCGCTGCACAAATCAGGAGCTGTTGGAACACAAGGACAATGACATGACACACTCACCCCTCAAAGCCTGGTACCTACCCTCAAAATACTAAAAATACAAATATTGTTATGGTTTAGTCAAAATAAGACAAAACTTACCGGTACAGTTTCTTCCGTCCCCTTCATATAATGATTCACATACGCAGACATTATCAGGTTGGCACACTGCATTAGGATGGCATTCAGGCGTGCAGGTGGGTTTCACTTCTGTTGAGCAGCAGATTAGACATATTGCCCAGTCTGGTCAGTGTCCATCCCATTACCAACCATATGGAACTGCTAAGGACATTTACGAGCATGTTCAGTGGAACTCTTATGATGAGCTGGAAGTGCGTTCATTCAAACTGAAGACAAGTTGGAAATAGGTTCAGTGAAACTGAGGACAATTTGGAAATAGGTTCAGTGAAACTGAGGACAAGTTGGAAATAGGTTCAGTGAAGCTGAGGACAAGTTGGAAATAGGTTCAGTGAAGCTGAGGACAAGTTGGAAGTGAAGCTGAGGTGTTGGCGGTGTGTTCTGCGGTAACTCTGAGGATGAGTTGGAGGTTCCGTTACCCAGTTTTGATTCACAGCGCTCTCCAGCCCAGCCCTCCTTACAGAAGCAGCTCCCATCTCCCTCCAGCCCATCCTCGCACTTTCCGTTCTTGGTACAGGTACATTCTGCCGAAGACAAGAGTGGGACAGCCATTTCATAACCAATTCAAACTGAGCATCAGACTGGATTACAAGTTGACTGTGGAATCAACATCAGAACATCAGATATGATTCCAGAGTCAGCTGCTGGACAGGTCACCATGTAGTTTGTTTTATCTATTTTAAATACATTATTTGATACTATTTATTAAAATAAAGAAGGGCCCTGAAATAATCTTAAAGAATCCAGTTTGAGAGTGAAACTGAAATGTTGTTTTCTGAGAGTTCCTTTGTGGAAAGTGGTGGAAAGCTACGTACTTGTGCAGTTGGAGCCATAGTAGTTCTGCACACACAGCTCACAGGCTGTTCCTTCGAAGCCAAGGTTGCAGTGACATGTTCCTTTCCCTTCCATACCATCAACGCATTGCCCATGATTACTGCACACTGCCTCCAAACCCCCAGGACACACTGAAACACACGGACACAGTGTCAGTGTCCAACTACTCCTACTGTTTAAGGCAAATTAATTTCACAGTGATTTCAGTGATTCTGCAAAGTAAGATTAGAGACAGCACACTCACCCTGGCAGTCTCTGCCAAAGTGGTTTTTGCAGCATCGGGGGGTCCAATCAACTTTGATGCAAGTCCGCTGACAGCCTGTCCGCTTGCCTCGGTATGGTCCAATTGAACGATAGGGTACGGAATAAGGGTAAAAGTCATATCGCCGTTGGTACGGAGAGAACGAGGAGTACCTGCTGTATATGCATGAGGTACTTTCATCCTGGGAAAAAAAAACAGTGGCACAAATTTAAACACTGATTTTTTGTGACATTCAAAATGAATTCAACAATGTACTTGTAATGTACATTGCGTTTGGAAAGTTACCGTGTTTTTTTGGCCAAAGAAACACAGAGGGGGTGAAAAGCAGCTTCCACACCTGCCCTGAGGATACAGAATCATTTTTCAAATTAGGAAAAAAAAAGAGCCATACGATTACTCTTTGCTCATTTGTTTAGTTTAAAGTCTGGTCAAGGTTCTCACTTGACTCTTCACTTCTTCAAAAACATCACAGCGTGCTCCCATGCTGGGTGGCTCCAGCAGCTGGTCGATCCCATAAGCAATACCCACATCAAACATCAGGTGGCGCTCAATTAATTTAGCATTTCCATCATCAACCAAAATATCCCCCTGAAATAAAAAAGTAAACATTGATCTACAACATTTTTTTAAAAGCTGTATTGATAAACAACAAAACAGTAGTGAATTTATGTATTATGTTAAACAGATTATGATAGAAACAATATATAATGCTATAGCAGAATACAGCATTATGCAATCTCCAAAAGTAAACAAATGATGATACCAATAACAAATATTGAAGAAGATACAAACAATGTTCAATACTTACAACCCTGTCTTTATCACAGGCGAACGACAAAGTAGAACCATACATTGTTCTGACAGTGTTTTGATGAGGTAGATTGACAGCCAGGAGCTGTAATTACCAGGAAGAAAGCATTATTTATCTTATCTAGCATGTACAGTAATGGCCATTTATGTGCTGTTTGAAAATGTTCTATGTTTAATCTCATTGGCTAAAGGTACATTCTGGAGAGAAGGCAGCAAGCGACTTGCATTGAGGTCCTGATTCCCTGTGCCCATTAGATACCCTGGCACTATGGCCCTGGTGTTCTTCCCACATTCCCATGAAACTGGCACGACCACCCAATCACTCCCCTCCCTCCACATACAACTAGCGACACAATCCCTCGCATTCCCCACCCACATTGATTCCCCCAGTAATTACTGCAAAAGATAACTGATTTGTCAGTAAGCCTGCCTGGCAAATAAAGGTAAAAATAAAATCTAAATGCAAAGGTCTTTGAAAGAGGAAGAGTCACTCACTTCGGTGTCCCGAATAATGTGCGCTTTGAGGTAGGCTGCCAGTTTGTCCTGATGATCTTCACTGTACAGCCACTTTTTCCTCTCCTCAGGCAGAGAGCTGAAAACCTTGTCAGTTGGCCAGAGCATTGTGAAGGGATGGTGGAAGGAGTTCTCGACCATGCTCATCAGGTTAGAGGACTGGGGTCAACAGGAAAAATCATTCACTGCTGTATCTGTTCAAATCCAACAGCACTTGCCACCTCAGACAGACACAAACTTAACCTTTGACCATATGACATCTCTTTACTTACAAACTTCAAGTGAGCTTACAGTGTGGAAATGTGTTCTAAATTACAAGTCCATGTGTGCCGAAATGTAAAATAAATTACATACAGTATACAGTATACAGTACATGCAACTGACAGGTGGACAGACAGATGTGCAGAAAAAATACAATTCATGCTCTAAAGGTCAGACTGTGGGCACCCAGACAGGCCCATCTGTACCTACCTGGAGCAGTTTGCTGAATGTGGTATATCCATATGCCTCTGCAGCAGATGTCACATTTAACTGAAATTGGAAACATATTGTATAAATTGTATAAGGGCATATCTGCACCTGTCCATGAATAGTTTCAACCATTAAGAAACACTGATGTTTGACTTGTCTTTATGATAGACAGTTCAGAACAAAAACATACCGTTGGGACCAATTTACTTCTGTTGCTCAGATCATATGGGGTGAGGACCTTATCAATGAAATGTATCACCCCATTTGAGGCTACATAGTCGCTGGTAATTATCCTGGTATCGTCGTTGATGTACAAAACGCCCTAAAACAGACGAATAATGTTAACAAGAAAACATTCCTTTTCAATTACGATTTATTTTGTTTGTTTATGAAGCAGTTACATTTCACAGAGCAATTCCACCCAGAAGCCTCAAGACTTCCTGAATGCAAACATCCTCCTGTCTCAGGTTACCTCTCGGTAGGTGAAGCGCAGTACATGTCCTGAGAGGGAGACCACCTTTCCGATGGACTGGAGGTCTGACACAAGGAGTTGTTCACAGCCCACTAGGTGGTACCTGAGTAAGTCTCCCACCCTGCTCGAATTCTTCCACGACTCCACCTGCACACATTAAGGACCATCAGAGGTTGGAATGCACAGCTACCAGGACACCCGGGGAAGTCTCCTTCATGTTGCAGTAGAACCTCTGAGCTACAGACTGACTGTTCAACTGAATGGGTTATGACACTGAAAGTAGTATGCACAGTTGCACTTTATCAAGATCCTTATTATCAATGTTCACCACAAAGGTAAGCTTTAAATTGAGTCACAGTTTCCATTGATAAATATCATTTTATCCATCCATCCAAATACCCGCTTATCCCGGGCAGGGTCGCGGGGGGTGCTGGAGCCTATCCCAGCGTGCATTGGGTGAGACGCAGGAATACACCCTGGACAGGCCGCCAATCTATCACAGGGCACACACACCATTCACTCACACACTCATACCTATGGGCAATTTAGAGTCTCCAATTGCTACCCAATGCACCACCGTGCTGCCCCCATATAATTTAATATTACATTACAGGCATTTAGCAGACGCTCTTATCCAGAGCGACTTACATAGCATTTTACATTGTATCCATTTATACAGCTGGATATATACTGAAGCAATTTCAGTTAAGTACCTTGCTCAAGGGTACAACGGCAGTGTCCTACCCGGGAATCGAACCTGCGACCTTTCGGTTACAAGCCCAGTTCCTTACCCACTGTGCTACACTCCGTCCTACATATAATATATAATATAATATATATAATAATATAATCATATATAGTTTTAAAATATCTCTACAGTGATGTAAATAATAATTACAATCAACTGAGAAATGATTCAGCTTGTCCAAAACATAAATTTTGCTATCACTATTAATGTTAGCAACATTTCAAAGTTCAAAATGACCTCTGTTCCTGATAATTTCATATTTACAGGGTTCTAATGTACTCAAAGCAGCTATACAAATTAATGAATACTAATTATTTAATTACATATTCTCCAAACTATAACTGATATATCAAAATACAATCTATTTAAAGGAAAACATGAATATGGATTCAGAGCCACTTCTAAATACAATAGAAGAGTATAAATAGAAATGAAACACGTACCGGAAAATTGGTGGTAGAGTTTTTGTGAGGGACAAACGCTGTCAAAGGGCCCTTGGTCAATGCATCATTGACTTTGGAAATCTACCAAACAAACGATTCAAACGTCATTAACTATCAAAGTTCATTCATATTTTAAACTTAGTTCAATTTATTTGAAATACGTATATCAAATAATTTTCAGTTTCAATTTACCATCAAATTTCTGTTGAACCATGAAGCATCAGCATTCCGTAGGATCTCCTAGAATAACCAATTGTAAACCAAATTTGCCCAATGAGAAAGGAGGTAAATAATCTCTTCATCTTAAAGGATCTTATTTTAGGATGAAGCTCACAGATTTTACGGTGCCTCTGCAGGTGATGCCGTTTCCTATGTAGTTATATCTGCAGGTGCAGTTTCGTTTCCCGGGACCCACATATTCACACCTCGCATTCCAGCTGCAACCGCCATTTTCCTGGAGCACAGAACAAGATTGAGAGGGACTGAAAATATAAGGCAGCAGCCATAGGACCCTGTTCCTTTCCCATGCTGAACTGCTGAAGCTTAAGGCTAATGGAGGGCAGGGGTTCATCCTTTTAAGGCAATGTTCTATAACCTGGAAGGGCCCCACAGACATTTAGGGATTCTAAAGCAAGAAATTACACTTCAAGTAACTCCAAATTAGTATAGTAATGCTTATATTTTCAGATGCTTTGTGTGTATATTTCCCAATTATTTGACAAAGTACAATTACATTTGCTATGGTGGAAGCAGGGATTGTGAGAAAATGCTAAATTAATGTGAACATATTAATTTTATAGCCCCTATACCAGCCATTGTAAAGCCAGCCAGTTATCAGAATCTGTAAGATATCATTCACTGCATATAAAAAACTGTCTGGGCCAATGAAAACTAAAGTTCTAAAACTGAAATATTTTAAAACCCCAGAAAGTGAACTCTCTTAAATCTGATGCCCTGAATCACTTTGGTAAGAAAAAATATCCAAATGCATTTTTCAAAAAAGTTGGGGTGTTAACCCCAGTGTCCAGGGCAATTCTCCATGGAACTGACTCTCCACATCTGGCCAGCTGATAATCTGCATCCACCTTTGCACAATCCCTTGCATTCCATATTCACACTGATTTCCCAGGTCATCACTGTACCAGAGAACTGATTTGCCTTACCTAAGGTAAAGTAAACAAGAAATAAATAGTCACCCAGCAACAGAAACACAGACTTAAGCATATGAGTAGCTTACCGTCCTACATGGGTTCACTGGAAAGCAGAAGTGGCCATTTCCAGAATACCCATCCTTGCAGATACAGGCGACCTGTCAAATATATACATGAACAATGAGGGCATGCCATGCTAATCACATTCAGCTTTAAATCTCAATCAGCAGAGGTAAATGCTAATGCAGGTGGTGGTCTCTCAATCAGCAGAGGTAAATGCTAATGCAGGTGGTGCTCTCTCAATCAGCAGAGGTAAATGCTAATGACAGATGGTGGTCTCTCAATCAGCAGAGGTAAATGCTAATGACAGATGGTGGTCTCTCAATCAGCAGAGGTAAATGCTAATGACAGATGGTGGTCTCTCAATCAGCAGAGGTAAATGCTAATGACAGATGGTGCTCTCTCAATCAGCAGAGGTAAATGCTAATGCAGGTGGTGCTCTCTCAATCAGCAGAGGTAAATGCTAATGCAGGTGGTGCTCTCTCAATCAGCAGAGGTAAATGCTAATGCAGGTGGTGCTCTCTCAATCAGCAGAGGTAAATGCTAATGCAGGTGGTGCTCTCTCAATCAGCAGAGGTAAATGCTAATGCAGGTGGTGCTCTCTCAATCAGCAGAGGTAAATGCTAATGCAGTTGGTGCTCTCTCAATCAGCAGAGGTAAATGTTAATGCAGGTGGTGGTCTCTCACCATGTTTGGCCCAGTCTTGATGCATTCGGCATTCATGTGACATCCGCCATTATTTTCAGAACAGCCGTCGATTTCTGAAAATTCAAAAGAACATGGTAGCAGATGCCAGTCGTGTATCACCATGCAGGGCTGCCAGGTACAGTCAGCATTTGCATGATTCAGATTTGAGAGCACACCGTGGGGCTCATCCTAGCACTGCCTTAAGAGCCCTCCAAGCAGCCAGACCCATCGCACCCTCCCCACCTTCTCCCACCTTAGGATGCCCTCCATGTGCTACATGAATACAATAAATATGCAAATAACTTGTGTGCCCACCAATGACAGTTCATCTGCCCTGCCCAAGACTGAACCCTAGCGACTGGTCTTACCCGAACACACAACGCCATCTCCAGTGAAACCCTCATGACAGGTGCAGGTTCTTTCACCAGGATTTGTCTTTGTGCAGTTGGCATTCTTTGAGCAGTGACCATTATCATTGTCACATGGATTAATCTCTGCAAGAGAACACTTTTTATGTTTTATATATATATTTTATACAGAACAAAATACGTACGGAATGCTCATCAAACCAGACCCACTTGGTGTTAAACCACTGCTAAAGCACTACTAATTAAGTAAAATGGAAAGTTTTGATTTTAAAAATGTTCAAAAGAGTAAATAAGTTAAGCTGCAGTTATGCCTCTGCTTACCTTTACAGAAGGTACCGTTCCCTTGGTAACCAGCTATACAGGAGCAGGTGGGCGCTGTCCCCTCGGCCCCCGTGAGGCAGCTGAAAGAGAAGGTTAATTACGCAGCTGATTTGCCCTGAAAATGAAACAATAAGGGAGAAAGCATAGAGATATGGGCGTCTTCAAACTCCTAACTCCATCAGTGTTCTGAGCTGTGGATCTCTATCGTCTCTCTGCTCTTATCAAGTCCTCCTGAAGACTTGTGTCTATTACTGCTGTTGCAATTGTTCACCACTTACTTTGCATTTACGTCACAGACACCCCCGCAAGCATCCATAACAATTTCTGCAAAAAGAACAGAACAATTTTTGCCGATTTCAACAGTCTGACAAGTTCATACTCCCAGAAATTCTGAAAGGCCAGATTTATAGAATTTCCAAAAGGAAATGTTCTATAAATGTTCTGAAACTGGATGAAGTGTGATTTGACTGACATTGTGTTTTCCCCCTGCAGAATTACAAATTGCATGGTGCATACTAGATATAAATCATATATATATATATATACACAACCATAGCTACCAAAAACAGATTAGATGCTGTGGTTTAAGGCTAAGCTAGTATACAAAATTCCATCAGCATGGTCACATGCAAGGTACAGTACATGCGTTCAATTACATTGCTTTAAATGGGGGAAAAAATACTACAGGAAACAAAGGTTCAGTGGAAAATATTTGATGAAAAAAACACCAAATCACCTGATTTGAGACAGATTTCATGCAGTTACTTAATTTTCCCATGCAGAGAATAATGCAAGCAAACAAGACAACATGTGCACAATGAACAACAAATGCTCAATGTTGGACAGTTCCTATTGCACAGTACTTACCGTCAGAACAGGTATTTCCCCTCCAGCCCTTATAGCAAAGACATTTTCCATTGCCGTCTATACCATCCACGCACTTCCCATGGACACAGTTGCACACTAACAAGCAAAAAAAACCCTTTAATTAAAGCTGAGATTCAGCACTTTAACTACATAGTAATTGTATAGTATAAAATGATGCAGAGTCACAAAGCCAAAGCATGGCTTTGTCCCAATCATTATGGAGCTCACACATGTGAGATCTATACAATGGTGACAGTCTCTTTGACTGGCACCCAGCATCATGAAGATGAGCAAGAAACATCTTATATAAGTCTGGCTTCTTCATATATCACTGCATATACCAACAGTACCTGACTTGCAGTCCTTGCCATATTTTCCTGGCTCACAGTCCTCACATGCAGTCCCATGGAAACCCTCATTGCACAGACACTCTCCACTCCCCAGGATACCATCCTGGCACTTTCCATTGTTGGAGCACCAATTGTCAATCTTCCCTGGGCATTTAAAGCAGTGATGCCCAAAATAACCCGGGCAACAGGAAAGGTCCTTTTTGAACAAGAAGTACACATTGATTTAAATTAAAAAATGTTTTTTTTGTTCATGAAACATTCGGGCATAATCCATACCACAAATTCCTACTGCTTTGACACAGCCGCCATTTTCACATTAACAATAACAGCATTAATAAAATCCGTAATTTATATATGTACATATATATCCAAAAATGTCTTTTTAATTATCCAAAAAGGCAGTTCCAAACAGTTCCCATGGCAGATTAGTAAAAAAGTGAGAATGAATGAAAAACATCTTTTCTCAATGATAATCTTCCAGTTCTCCAAGGGAAATGGCTGCCTATTTGTGTGCCTTATTGGTGTGTGATGTGTGATATTTTTAAGCATCAATATTAGCACAATTACAGCATTAATGTGTCGTTTTCGTAGGGTATATAATAACAGAACATTTACTTCTGAATACCGAAAACAGTCCATGACGCAGCCAGGCATCGTTCTCCTCCTTGCTCCAACTCGCTTCCTGTACTTGCAGTTTGATTTCATATTTGCAGGAAATTCCTTCTGAACCTAAAGATGAAGACATGATTAAAATGGCCCGCCAGTGATTAAAATGACCTGTCCATAGGTTTTGCGAAGATGATACAATGTGAAAAAAGATAATTTTATGTGATTATGTATTTAAAAAATGCATGCATTCATTTAAAATAATTTCATTAAAATGTTCGAATAAAATTTGTGTATTTAGCATATAGATTATTGAGATTGTAATTACCTTATTGTAAACAAGCATGCACACTTGATAAGTACATGTGATATGAATGGATGTAGGTCAAGATAGAAAACAAAAACAGAAATATTACAAGCAAAAGGTAAAAGTCTGAAGATTATCTTACGGGTTTGCTTCTGAAGGAGCATCTTGGCTTTGATTTACAATCAGTGCACAACCCCTAAAACACATGCACAACATTACCCATGACACTCTGATAATGGTCTGACTACGTTCACATCACATTACATCACAGGAACTTTACAGATGTTTTTTTCTTTTTGTAGCAGTTGCAGTGCAGATGTACTCACAAACCATCACTGACCATAACTTTTACAATGAACATAACTAAAAATGCTTTGGAATTTGCAAAAATAAAAAATAAAAAATAAAATAGACATTAACAGTGTTCAGGCTATATTGAAGATTGAACAATACACACAAACATACAGTAAATAAATAAATAGACTCTTACTGGGGACTTTAAGATGATTTCTTTGTTGCAACGATTTTTGTGCAGTTCTAAAATGTGTGGAATGGGTATCACAACCCCTTTGAAGGTTTCACTTAAGTTTCCACTAAGAATAACTTCATTGGCCAGTGTCTGTAAATTAGGGACAAACAACACAATTTTAGAACTCAGACTTAAAATATTTTCTAGGTCTTTGCAATCCATACATTTCAAAACCATCAAAACCCAGATTTTTGTTTCTTTTCAGAGAAATTATAATGCAACCAAATAAATGATACCGTTTGCAATAACGGATTATAATAACTAAAAAACTAATAACTGAGTTTTTCTTAGAATACTGTACCTTATTTTCACGATCAAAATGGAACAAAATCTGGAAGGAGGATCCAAGCAATGTGTTTTTGCTCATACCATGGTCCAAATGTTCAGGATAGACACGTACATCAATAAGTATGTGATACTTGAATAAATCTTCACCCTGCCAGGAGTTCAGAACAGCTTCAGTTGTGTTTCAATAGCTGATCACAAAGAACTAGGAAAATCAATGTTGCCGAGGTCTCTCCACTGAAACCTATTTATGCATGCAGTGAAGTATTTAATTCGTCCAAAATGATTCATGCACAAAAAAAAAAACTTTCACAAAGGTCAATGTTGCTTTGTATATCAAATGAGAATGTACCAGTTCTGTAGAATTTGTCTTTTGCAAATGCTCCTTGATGGCCGCATCGGTTGGCATGAGAACAGTATACTCTTTACCTCCGATAATGTTTGTGAGATTATAAGCCTGTTGGGAGAAAAAAGATTTTACTCGAGATGTAACAGAATGTTTGGCTTACTGAATAAGCCTCGGCGAATAAGTGCAAGACACACCCAATCACAGCAGGAAATGATTGACTCCCCATTTCGATCAAGATAAAAGCTTAACCTTTGCTAATCTGTAATGTGAAGTACATGAATGGGAAAAGCAAGGAAGGCAAAGGGCTTGCTATTATGTAATTAAGACATATAACATAAAAAAGGTTCTTGAACCATGTTTTGATGTCTGGACTTTGTGCGGCAGGTCACTTTTTTTTGTTTGAGAACCAGTTTAGCTGACCAAACATTAGAGAGAGTGTTCAAGGCTGCAAGTGAAGTTAATACATTTGTTTATGAATGCAATCTCAAGTCTTTTATTAGATATACATACATATCTTATACAGCACCTGATACTCCTGCACCTTTCCCCTAACCCTGCACAATATGCAGTTAATCATGGAAATCAACATTTCTTATTGAATGAGGCTTCCCATTTTCTCTCCGATTTGGCAGTGATCAATCATATTCTCCTAATTTGCAGTGTCTAATTGTATTCTCCCAAATTAGACGGCCCAATCATATGCACAAGCCATGCTCATTGCTGCAACCTCCATTATCACTTCTGAAAAGTGACATCAAACTGCTGCTTCTTTTACAACCATAATCCAAGCTGAGCTTTACACAGGCATGAGTCAGAGGAGGACACATGATGAGTGACTTTTACTCCTTTATCACTGTGAGATTTTCATTCTAATATGTGCAGATAAAATGCATTTAATTACTCCAACATTCCAACACTATGGCAGACGTCAGAGCACACACAGCTTACCAGCGCTGCCTGTCTGAAGAGACTGAAGGTGGGGGTGCGGTTGAGGAACTCCATCAGAGTTGGTGGAAGGGGAGGGATGTCGGAGAGGGGTGGCTTCAAAACCTGGAACAGAACATATCAGTGTCTCATTCAGCATGTATTGAATAAATGCAAACTTTTTTCTGTTCATCACAAACATTAAGCAATTTTTAGATATTGGCCTGAAAACATCTACTTTTGCCCAGCAAACAAAAATGGCTGCCATAGAAGAACATGCCAAAAGAACAAGGAAGATTTCAATTATTTGGGTATAAATATCAGAGATTTACCACACCTTTAGAAATGTCTTCATGGTTTACGCAGTTTTAATGTAAATAATAGGAATGTCTACAAATGTGTGCAATACTGGGATCGTTATAGGTATTCCACAAACTGATTCACAGTGCTGCCCCTAGTTACCTGAAGAATTGCTTTTCGAGAGTCCATTTTCATACCAAACATCATCAGTGTTGGCCTCTACATATTTAAGAGCATGATTGGGAGTGTGCTTTTTATATAAAGCTAGAGTGGAATAAGCTGTCGTTTGAAATTGACAGATCTGAGGAGTTTTAAGCATAAATTGTTAGTTGTTGTGCAATGTATGTAATTGTGCTTCGTAATTTTTGCACGAGGGAATATTTATTCACTGATTTATTAACCTATTTATCTTTGATCTGTTTATATGTACTGTCATTTATTTTTTTATCATTTCCATGAAATATATTCTTGCATGATTTTCAATGTATTCTGAGAATGCCACATCATCTGGCCAGGAAGAGGAAAGTGACTTCATTGACTAATCCAAATAAACAAATTAACAAATAAAATACAGGGAATAGCAACGTTGCTAACATGGAGGAGCATTACCTGATCGATGACGTGGATGTAACCGTTCAACACGGGAATGTCTGGACTACGGATGGTTGCATTTTGGATCTTGACCTCCTGTTATGGAAGGGGGTGGGGAGGTAGAACCACATTAAATTAAACCCATTAATAAAATCACCAGTAATGATGACCACAAAGACCCATCCTGTCACTCTCCCTTCCTGTCTATAAATAAACCTTCCCTGGTAAGGTATCCTCCTGCCATTGCCTCTGGCCAAGGCACTGGCCTCAAAGCAGTGGGCAGCCACAGTGCAGCGCTCGGGGATCAGCTCCAGCTCTGAGGCCAGTGCCTTGGTCAGACGCAATGGCAGGAGGATACCTAACCTGACGTGCACGGCTTTTGGTGTGGGAGTAAACTGGTGTGCCCACGCAAACACAGGGAGAACATGCAAACCCCACGCAGAGAGGATCCGGCCGGGCAGAAGCTGCATTTGGAAGCTACAACTGGAGAAACTGCTCTTAGGCAGGGTGGGAATGTTTGAGTGAGCATAATATCTGGTCTCCTTACCCCACTATTGTTCCTTATTTCCCATTTTGTCCCTGGATTTAGAGTTGCTAATTCCTTGTTGAAATTCTGCTTCAGGTCCTCCAAGGTGAATATACCAACCAAAAAGTGCGCTCTGGAACATATACATACTTATATTCAGCCAAACAAAACATAGGGCACGTTGAAGAAAAAAAGTGCATTGATGCATTGATTCCGTGACTCACTTTAATAGGTGTGGCAGCACGAATGGATTTAACCAAAAATCCTTTTCAGCTCCTTTAAGAAGTCTTAGAGCAGCTGGGGAAGGCACCAGTGCAGTTACATTGCCATCAAGGTGCAAAGAAGGGACTTTCTATTTCCAGGGAGAGAAAAAAAATCAATAAAAATGAAGTATTTTCTCTTTTTTTGGCATGTATTTTTAACACAAAGCATACACTAATAAAAAGAGAAAGTGACCTGTAATATCCTGTTAAAGGCATAGAATTCCCAGTTCCCATCCAGTTCCTGAACAAACACATCAGAGACATATTATTGTGATTCATGACACAATACTTGACCCTGTGGTTGTAATAACACAAAAAGAGCAGCCATTTTTTAAACTTTTTTTAAACTTTTATGTCATGTTTCTGGAGCAAGTTTTTAAATTTCAAAGTGTGAGATGCACGCGTTAAAAGGGTCTTCACCTCCATTATGTTGCCGTAGCATATCTTCCCATCACCTCCAAGGCCCTCGGGGCATTTACAGACATGCCCTCCCCCTTCCTGCAGTTCACATTTGGCCTAATGAGGAAAAACACAGCAGGCTTTAAAAGAACATTTTCAATGCATGCTATTCTGGAAACATTCATTATAATGCTATGACAACTTATAGCGTTATTTATATGCATTTTTTTAATTTTCACAAACCAGCGTATGGCAGCCTCCGTTGCCAGACAAGCAAGGGTTAATCAAGTCACAGACTTTGCCATTTCCCATGAACCCAGTCTTGCACATGCATTCATTCTGGATGGAGGAAAACAAGTTTGGATTTAATGACTCATAATATGGACTGTCTGTACCAGAGATTCAGCACTGCAGCTGACATGCGTCCATGCATACAAACTCATGAATGTGGGTGGTTGAGAGAAGGGACCCCTTCACTGTAAAGCACTAAAAAACCTTCAGATCATGAGATTAAATCTGCTATATAAATGCATCATTCATTTATTTATTTCATTTATTTATTTATTTTAATTAAATGAACATGTACTGTTAGAGTTAAGAGGACTTTAAACACATGACTTCACCTGTCCAGGCCCTATAAATATGCAGGTGGCGTTGCCATCGCAGCCGCCTCGACTCTCCAGGAGACAGTTGTTAATTTCAGCACACACCAGCCCATCGCCTGTCCAACCCTCGTTGCAAACACAGGAGACGTTACCCGGGCCCGCGTACACACACTGAGCCTGGGGGAACAGCACAGGTCAAATAATCACACAAAAAACCGGCTGGTGCTCCGGCACCATTACCTCAAGCCTGCATGTAAATGTATGTATTTCTGTTAAAGAGTGCAAAAATGGAAGGGAAAAAAGAGGGTTGAGCGCTTCCTCCTGCAGTGGGACTTACGTTGGAGTCACATCCTCCTCGGTTAGGTCCGAGGCAGGGGTTCACAGCCGAGCAGGAGTGCCCGTCCCCCTCGTACCCCGACATGCAGACGCAGCTAGAGGGGTACATGCTCTCTGTCAATTAAAGCTCGACAAACACATCACTCCAGCACATTTTATCATTCAGTTGACCTTGCCACAAATCACTGGCATGCAAACAATCCATCCTATTTCTTTATTTATATCACAATTTGAAAAAGAATTATGGGTGGTTTCAACTAGTGTGGGTGCTTTCAATTTATTTAACAGAAAAATAAGCATTTTTAATGTTAAATGTGATTTTTGAGTTCATTCCTAAATCCAAAGTACTGACTTTGTGTGGACCCCGTCATAGTTGCAGTAGGCGTGGATGTGGCAGTGCTCGTATGTGCCGTCGGAGTCGCAGGGCTTGGCCTCTTTGTCACAGAAGTCCCCAGAGTATCCAGCCAGGCAAGACCCCGGTCTGCATATCCCCATACTGCCTGGTCTGTTGTCACAAACACCGTGCACACAACGGCAGTCTGGGGAAAGAAATACCACAGGTCACCACAAGGGGCCGACACTAGTAGCGTGCTAGTTGTGGTAGTTGAGTGGTGGTGGTGGGGGGGTAGGGGGTGGTTAGAATGGAGGAGGCATGACAGTGCAATTTTGCCCTGATGAGCGATGTTTGGAAAGTCCAAGTTGTGTTTATTCGACTGGATGTAATATTTAGAATTACACTGAACTAGTTATATAATTTCATTTATGTAGATATTTCATTTTTGTAGATATGAAGAGTTCAAACCTTAATACATTAAATAGTACATACATAGCAATTAATAAAATTTTTGGTATTGGCAATTTGGGGTTCAAACAAATCGATGTGGAATTCTGGAAATCAGATTTGATTGAAAAAATATGACCTCTGGCTTTGGCTCATCTTGTGTGTTTGAATGTGAATCTCACCCACCCTCATCACAGTTCTCCCCATACTTGGTTGCACCAGAGCAGATGTGACAGGCCACGCCCTCGAACCCAGGGTTGCATCTGCATGTGCCATTTCCATAAATGCCATCGAAGCACTGTGATACAGGAGAGCTGTTACACTTTGCTCACAATCCATAGAATTGCTTTTTAAGTGATTAAGCACAACACTGAACACAACACAGAACAGGACATCACATACAGCTCAGCATAACTATAACTATTACTCTTTAGATGGTGGCCAAAATTGGGAAGATTAGTGATATCATTTTGAAAACATATTATGAAGAAGACAAAATTGCAGTCACACGAAGAATTATTTTGTTCTGAACACTGGAGAAAGTCATATGTTTTAAAATGCTCAGCAATCAGCAGGCATATCACTACTGCCTAAAGGGTGAAAGAATTTCAAATAAACTATTTGACCTTGAGGGCTGGTACTTAGCAAGTTAAAATGGCCACATCAAACATTCCTGCTCTAGAAGATGGAAATGGAACTCTCTGGAACAAACTATCTGAAGTGGTCAGAGCAGCAAAATCAGTGTCCTTATAAAACCATTTTAACAACATTTTACATGTGCATAAGCTTTGGCCCCTGATTTTATTGTAGGTGCTTGGGCTTCTGTTACAGTTTTTTCAGCGTTTGTTTTTTTACTGATTACATGCATTATCATTATTATTATCATTGTTATCTATTATTATAATTATCATTATAATTATTATTATAATTATTATTATTATTACTCACAGTCCCTTTTTCGTAACAGGGGTGCTGGAATCCGCCTATGCAGGGCTTACAGTCTGGTCCATAAAAGCCTTTGCAGCATTCAGCTCTCTGAAATGGGCAAATAGAGATGTGACTGAGGGTAGGGGGCTGGGGGCCAGTCGGGCCACAGACCGCGGTGGTGCAGTGGGGACTACTGAGCTGCGTAGGGGGGTGCGGCCGGAAGCATGCTCACCGTTCGAGTGACGTTACAGTACTTGGCACAGCCCTTGCTGCTCAGGACTGAGCTCAGTGGTGAAGACTGATACTCACAGTCCTTTAAATGAGCGTCCTGTGGAGAAAAATAAACTGTCACTCTGTTTCATCTGTCACTTCGACAGCAAACAACACTCACTGTCAGCCTTAGTGTTCTTAAATATTAAAATCCATATAAACGGTATAGTGGTATTATAATGTAATATGTAATTCAGTGCAATGAGACAATAAACTCTCCAACGACAACTTGTTTGGATTGTGCCAAAAATTTAACTGGCTCAATAATTCCTCTCTCTTTACCCAAGTTAATGAGATGAAAATCTAAAATCATGAGATGACAAATAGATGTGATTTATTATTGTTGTTGTTGTTGTTGTTAGTAATATTAATAATAATAATAATAATAATATGTCATCCTGTACATGTATGCCTGATTTTACCAGTTCTTTACTTCCAGGTGGGCAATCAGTCTGATACAGGTAGCTGCACCTCACACAGGGACCCTGCAGATAAGACATTCAAATGTTTCATTTCATGCAGTAATGCCTTGCAGTTGGAAACTTGTACAAAAACTATTCAGAAGTTCCCCTTCCTGGCCTGGACACAGCATTTTGGTATTACATTTGTACAATATGCACTTTCTGTAACCAAATGTAACAGTATTAAATTACAGTTAATCCTTTTCTAGTTCTTTATGTTGCTGTTGAGTACTGAGCGAGAACAGCTTTACCTACCACAATAATCGTGCTCATATTGACATCACACCTGTGAGGCAGGATGGGAAGGATGGAAGGTGGAACTAGAACACCATCAATTGTATGAATAACCCCATTGGATGTAAAGATGTCTGTCGATTCTAAAAGTATTCCTTTCTCTCCTAGCAATACTTTCCCCTGTTTGAAAAAAAATACATAGAGAAATAAAAAAGATCATATATGACCAAGAGGGCAAAGCATTTTTTGGGAAGCCTTCCTGAATTATAATTTAACAGCTAAAATCCCAAAAATGTTTGAATGGTGGTTAACATTGTTAAACCCAAGGAGATTGGAGGATGAGCAATGAAATTGATAAGTGTGTCTGTCAGTCAGGTAATGTAATGAATAGAACTGTATGTTCAGAAATACAAGGGAAGACATTTGAAAGTAAACTAGCAGTATGCAGTCCCACCATCATGTAATTATTAATGAATTATCTTTGCTAAAAGAACAAATGAGTATGCACAGCCGTAAAAGAGGAAGGCAATTAATACAGCAAGATAAAATGAAATTTTACATAACTCACATCACTGGTGACATTAACTCCTACAACCTGATTGGCCATTGTTTGAATCTCAGACATGCTAGCGATCTGATCCACTGTAATCTGCAGAGATTAGGTTGACATCAGATGATGCTGCACACCTAGACATACAACTGCTGAAAAAGGTATCAATCCATAATAGAAACGGTGATTATATCACAAACAACTTGCAAGATCCTGTTATTCCAGTTTGGCTATTTCCAGCTAACATGGCATGAAGACCATAGAAATCATTAATCATGCCATATAAGGTATGGTGCAATCGGTCTAAGGCAGGGGTGTCCAGAAAAGGGCCAGTTTGGATGCAGACTTTTGTTTTAGCCCAGCACTATGACACCTGATTCACCTGGTTAACTACTGATTCAACTGGTTAACAATCAAAAGCCTTGACAAGTTGAATCAGGTGTGTTAGTTCTGGGCTGTAACAAAAGCCTGCATCCATACCCACTCTTTTGAATAAGACTGGAGACACCGCTGGTCTAAGGTTTTACAGCCAAAGCATTTTACTCCAGATCTGCTTTCTCACAAAATAAAAAGGCCAGAGAGTTTCTGAGCATGACACCCTTACCGCTGCGGATGAGAAAATGTGGTGCCTCAGCAGCTCCTGAAGCTTGTGTCTGGCCTTAGGAAAAATGAAACAGTGGCATCTTAAAAGTTTGATACTTTCATACATGTCACAGGTGTCTGAATTAGGCTTTGGTCAAATAATGGCTTGAAATATTCACCATTTAGACAGCAGTAACATTTTAAAGGATACTGCTGATGTTTTAAAAAATATATGCATCATCTAAATAATTAATCTGATAAGAGATGATGTTTCTCAACATCTTTTGTGGTTGGGTGAACGACTGTGTTTAATGTCCGATTCCAACTCACATTATGGCCTACATGCTTCTTAATTGAGGTTTACACCTTCATGCCACTTGCAATCCACAATTTTTATTGAACGATTCCACAAGCAGAAGGGATTGCAGCACAGATTATCATCTCCATCATTGAACAGCTTCGTAAGATTCTGTACTTCTCCCTTTTTACTCTATTATGAAGCACTTGAGGCGCTCGTTTCCTTGTATAAAAGGAGCTCTATGAATAAGACTGAGGATGAGCACACTCACGTCTGTCAGCATGTACATTAGACTGCCGTCCCGGAACCGGTCTATGGCATTGTTGGTCGGGAGGAACACTGTGAGAGGACCAGGACCCCTGAAAGGCATGGGCGCCCCACAGTTCTGTGGAGACAAACAGGAACCGGGCATTTTGCTGAAACCACTGACCTGTCTCTACCAATAGTATTCAAAGTATACAATATTTACTACATCATATACACAGCAGATTTACTAAAAAAAACGACGGACATCGTGAAGGTTCTAGAATGAAAAAATACTAAACAGGTTTTTATTTTTTATTTTTTTATTTTTTTTAAATATTGAACTGTGGCTTTCATCTTGTTTAAATCATGCCACAGTCCAACTATTTTACAATTATTTCTCAGAGAAGGACACTTACATCCACCAGTGACAAAAATCTGTTGTATTTTGGATCCTTTGCAATGAATTCTCCAATGGTCATATTGACATGCTGAAAATCAAATAAAGGCAGAAGTTAGTTGCTGCAGATGAAATTGGTTGTTTAATATCTGAGCCAATATTTCAAAAGCATTACCTGCTCATTGCCAGAATTGGCAATATTTGTGATTGGCAGGTCAATAATGTGGATAATCCCATTGGCTGCAGCAATATCACTCTGGATAATTGAATACAATGTGTCTGGATCTTTCATGAAGATGAATTTCTACCCCAGCCAAAAAACAACAACAAAAACAACAAAAAAAATCATAGAGTTAGACAAGTCAAGCTATATTTCTCAGTCTGTTAAAATGATGCATGAGCTGAATTTTCACATTCTGCACAATAAAGAAATAACAATGAATTAGGTCTACTTCTGTAATGATTGTCCAGTAGTGTACCTTATTGCCTTTAAATCTAACTGCCTCACCACCCAACGTCCAAAAGTCATTGTTTTGCAAATCTTTGTAAAGACGCTGTCCCAGGATGAGGTGATGCTTGCACAGAAATCGCTCAGAGATACCCTTAAGGTACAAAAAATAAAAAGAGAGGATTTCAATGAACAAATAAATAAGACTCATGATTCAAATAAACAGCCACAAGGAGATCTAGGCTGGTGAAAAATTTCTGTTGGGGTAGTAAGGTGACACAAAGTTTCTACTTACTGACAGTGGCAACTTGAGAAGTGGGAGGAGGACTGTGAAAGGGCCATGCTTGCTCATAGTAAGCTCACAGCCCTTTTCTAGAGTGGAGCAGACCAGTTATTAAAATCCGTAATGAGGAACTCATGGAGGTTTAAAAAAACAATATCTCTGATGCATAGCGTTTTCATTGGTGAGTTAAATACTTTCAGATACAGAAATGGCAGAGCACCAATCTAGCACTGGCATTCACATTATTTCCCACTGAAATACAAAATGTAGAGCCGCATTCTATTAGATGACTATCTAACAAATGTTCAGTTGGTAAAAAAGTAGGCTATCATATTGAAATGAGTTAGCCTTTTACTCCATAGTGTCTGCCCATACAGATGCACAAAGGAAGAATATTTTCTACGGAATATCATGGAAATACAAAATTTCAGCTCAGTGCTGTATTGCTGCTGTCAAAATGAAGAGCACAATCCCCAGTCAGGTGAAAACACTTTACCGAATAGTGTGACAGATCCAGTCAGCTTTCCTTTATGATCTCCATCTCTGTTCAGCTCCAAGACTCGCTCCATGATGTTGCCATAACAACGTCGGCCATCGCCAACCTGCTGTGCATCACAGCTACACCTGAAACACAGGGACCCACACACACAAACATTTACAGCTGCACACAAACACAGAAGACCTGCCAAACCTGGTAATGAGTTCACACAAATATTTTATGAATATGCTTTTGCAAATACATAATTAAATAACAAAAAAGCATGTTCTACAGCTCTTAGCTGTAGCTCAAAATAAAGCTGGCATCTCCTTGGTTGGAGAAATTTATGAAAGTCAGAACTGAAAAGGATTGCCCCCCTCCTTCCACATGCTTCACATACCTGGGTAGCCCATCCGTGTCTGTCTGGCAGTTAGCAGTCCTGTCACACGTGCTGTCGGTGCAGGCAGATTTTAGACGGCAGCCCGTGGGGGGAGAAGGGCCCTCCATCCCCTCCCTGCACTCGCAACGAGACTGAGGAGCGCACACACAAGACAGGAGACACACAAACCCAGTCAACTTCACCTTAAAAACCTTTTTTAATAAAACATTTTATTTTCATTCATATCTTTCTCATTTATTTATCCTTTTTTTTATCCAGGCGAGTCCCATTGAGATTGAAATCTGTTCTCTGATCATAGATGGACTATGCCACTCCATTGCAAAGTGCAACTGACGATTCAATCGGTAAGGGGGTCAGTGTTTCATCGATATCCAGCAATCCCCGTAGATCCAGGGTCTGCTTGCCAGTGCTGCAGGTGAAGTGACTTCCTCACTAAAACTTAGATCAGTGAGAATTTGGCCTATGGGCTGCAGTGTGAAAAGAAGCAGGCTGGTGAGCAGGCTAGTCTACGGTCTCCTGAATCAGGCATAGGGATTGCAGCATGAAAGTGTAAATAGCTATTTGGACCTTCCAAACTAGGGAGGGAATTGGGTATGCCAGATTTATATAAAAATTGTTTATTCAAAGCCTAAAATGCAACACAATGCAGTACAATAATAATGAAAGAATAAGAACCAAAAAAACGAAACAGTCATATTTACCCTACATGTCAACAGCACATTGTCTCTCTATCTATTACTTCATAGTTCTTGTAAAGACATACAACATGGAACAAACTCAAATTTTGTGAAGAAAAGATAGTTCTCCAGAAGAGTAAGTCACTCTTTCTTCATTATTACAAAATGTTCAGAGCTATGAGCAGAATTTATGGCAACTCGACTCCACACACACTTTAGTGTTTGACTTTGGTGCTCTCGGGGAAATGGTTCACCTTGCCTGGGCCCGTGTACACGCAGATAGTAGAGTTTGTGGGGCAGCCCCCATTGTCAGTGGAACAGGGATTCACAGGGATGCAAACTCTGCCATCTCCTTCATAGCCTTCTTTGCACTTGCACTGAAACTTCCTCGCTCCCAAATATGCACATTCAGCATTTGGATCACAGGTATTTTTTGAGCAAACACCTGAAAAGAAAATAACTCCAAATAAATAATAAAACATTTCAAATAAAATTAAAAAAACTGTCCAATCCTTATGTCTAAAAAGGTTGTATTAAAATACACGTTGGGCAACCTCATATGCAGCATGTTGAGTGCAAGCTGTTATTGATACCTGTGCAAATGCGTCCCACTTTCTTAAACCCTGGAAAACACACACAGGTTGCCTGGTCTCCTTCCCCTTTGCAGTAAGAGTAGGCGGTGCAGTTTGAGCAGGAGGCTGTCACTGAGTGATACGAAAATTGTGCTGAGTCAACAAAGAGATCACGGAACACTTCAACACACCCTGCACAATTCACTCAGGAATTTCTTTGTAAAACAATGTTTTTTAAACACATGCTTTATTGGTAAGTGTTTACAAAACTACTTTTTTGTATAAAATAAGCTCATGGCGGAGCTGCTCACTGTTCTGAAGTATCGAACCTAGACTGTGTTGGTGCCGACTGAGGCCAGAGTCCTACATCTCACGAGTTGAGCTTTAGGAAGCACATTATTGCAATCACTATTATATATTATAGAATATATATTATATTTTTATATATTATAGAACCACCGACTATACTCAAACTAGTACTGTCATGGCTAAATGACCCGCTCGCAGAGCTAACATCTTCACTAGCTGAGTTGCCTGGGGAAGCACAACATTGCTTCAGTTTCATTGCTAAGTTCATGAATTCCAAATTGACAATGCAGTCCATATTACCAGCTAGATATGGCACAGGTGCAGCATGCATCAAACACGGAGTAGTGAGACAGGCAAGCACGTACCTTGGTCACACTTGGGTCCTGAGTAAGGAGACTGACAGAGACATTCGCCAGTACCGCTGGGACTGTTGTTACACTCCCCATGAACACAGGTGCACTCTAAAGCCAGACAACAGGAATACTCATTTACATCTAACACCACTCAAACAGGGATGTCCACACCGACAGGGCAGTGCACCATACTGAGAAGACTCATTTACATCTGACACCACTCAAACAGGGATGTCCACACAGACAGGGCAGTGCACCATACTGAGAATATTCATTTATATCTGACACCACTCAAACAGGGATGTTCACACAGACAGGGCAGTGCACCATACTGAGAATACTCATTTGGCTTACACACTGCTTTCATTTTTAACAAAAGGATTAAAAGCAATTATCAAATTGTTATTACCAAGATATCATTAAAATACAATAGAAACTTTTTTAGATATCTGCAAGTCAAACAGAGGATCATTTACTTGATTTGCAGTCTTCACCATAAGCGTTCTTACTCTTACACTCATGGCACGCAAACCCAGTGAATCCCTCCTGAACAAAGCAAAAGGACAAAGAACACAGTTATTTCACAATGAGGTGTTATCCTTTTTTAACCTATGGTTGAGCTTAAAATTTGCGAAACATCTCTATCATAGCCTTTGGGTAGTTGCAGATACCTATGTCTGCTTTACATGCTTATCTGTGATTTACATTCAGAAGTGTAGTTTAGAATGTTCTATAAATAACCCAGATAAAGAGTGCCTGCCATAAAAATAAATAACTGAATGAGAAAATACGAAAATAGGAAAAGAAAATAAGCGAATGAACCAATTAAATATCAAACACTTCTTACTACTTAAATATCAACTCATTTTTGGCCACCATGTGACTAGCTTTCAGTAGTGCTTCTAAAAGCATATTGTGCTCTGTGAAACAGGTCCACTTACATCACAGACACAGGTTCCATTCCCTGTATTTCCATGCTGGCAGGTACCGTGCCAGTCACATGGTCTACCATCCCAGCTGGGGCAGGCTGGGAAGAAAACATGCATAAACACGACACCTGCTGAATCTACGAGTGGAGCTGTCACTGCAGGGAAGGAAGATGAGAGGGCTACTCACGCAAACACAATGGACCCCAGAAGTTAGGGCAACACCTGTGATCCGTCACCTGCTTTTCACAGACGTGCCTGCAGCCAGGGAGGGAGACCAGCCGCCCGGCGATATCCACAGTGTAACTGGAACACACACAGAGCTTGGGGCAGTTGGTAAGGCTGGCAGAGGGTATCCAGATCTGGCCTTGTAACTAGTCCTTTAGAGTAGTATGTTCATGGAAAACTGCAATCGGCACTTTTTTGTGAGGCATTTAAGTACAGCCATCCAGTCATCTTTGCACACACAGAATGAATTAGAAAACAGCAAAGTATACAAATGTGAAGAGAACTGGGACATCTTCTGCGTTGGCTGGAGAGCTAGGCTTGTAACTGAGAAGTTGTGGGTTCAGTTCCCAGCTGGGACACGGCCATTTTACCCTTGAGTCTGAACTGCCACATAAAAATATCCAGCTGTATAAATGGATTGTGTGTTTAAAAAATCTAATCTATGTAGGTCACTCGGGATAAGAACATCTACAAAATTTAAATGAAAAAAAAAGTTCCTTTCTTCACAAATGAGATAATGAAATGGTACTTTTCTAATAAAATGGAATGCTCATGGCTGGGCCTTGATTAATTCATATAAATTTGGCCACCCCGGTGGCATTTGGGCCATCCTGCATTAGGATACTGAACAGTAACATGCTCAGTATTAATTTAACGCCAGTAGAGTTCATGAGGGTTCAAGTACACCCTGTCAGAATCAACACTGAACCATGTGCTTGTAAATGGATAGCTGGGTAGGCGGCTGGGTTGGCACAGTACCTGCATTCAGCGTTCCCCATGCCCGCGGTGGCCCTCCTGAAGCCCTTGGGACACAATGAAGCAGGAGAAGCGGCACAGCTGGTGCACAGAGTGGTGAGGCTGACTGTGCGTGGAGCATCACAGCGGTTCACTAGGGTCTGCAATGAAGGGTTCAGCTCAGATCAGGGGTCTGCTAACTGTGAGACAATTCCTACATGAAAATAGACCATGTAAAATATGCAAATAATGTTCTCTAGTATTCATTAATGTTTCCATATAATGCGTATTTCAAACTAAATTTAGTCATCGATTAAAGCTGTGAAATTATTGTGTGATTACAGAAAATGCATGCAATTATTTATAAAATTTAAAAAACAAAGTTTTGTGATGAAAGTAAAATAGTTTCTAAAAAGCACTACCTCAATAAAAAGGTTGCTCACCTCTTGCTGTGTACAAGACACCATGAGCCCCAGAATGAGAAAGAAACGCATGTCTGTATCCTGTGGGTGCAGTGCCTGCTTTTCCCAGTGTAGGCAATAGATAAGAAGTTTTGCTCCACCTTCGAGAGAAGCTCTAATCTCGTGCTCTCAGAGACATGACAAGCAGGCAAAAGCTGGAAAAAAATCTCTTCTGCACATTCGCACACTAACAAAAGATTTCAGATGGGATGGTCTAATGCCCAAACATATTCAAGTCCAATTTCGGGAATGCAGAAGGTGAAAAGAGCTTGGTGCAGAGCAGAGAGGTGTGTGAGAAAAATATCTGTTCCTGACAGGAAAACCAGCGGATATCCCCCTTGAACCGCCTCCATGGTTGGCCGGACATCCTCATGTGTCAGCTGACCACATTGCTGGATTCAGCACTAAAACAATGAACGATTACAAAACAATTAGCAGAATTGTCATCATACGTGTGTCCAAGAACTGTTTTATTGTAAAGGCCATTGTAAGTAGGCACTGGATCTGATTTAGCAGATTTTTCATAATTAGAGAAGGGACTAATATACCTATTGTGTTTATTAATGGGAATGATTTATGAACACACACATGCCACCTACAACCAAGCTTAACTGCACCCACCCAGAAGATACAGCATACAGTAACTGGCTATGCACAAGGCTTTAATGTAAACCACTAAAGAATTTACCAGCTATAAAAGCTATACACAATTACCCTTCTTCTCACTAAAAGTGAAAAAAACCATGAAAGCGCAATAACCATAAAAAGAGCAAAAAAACGACATTTTTTTGCATTCAGAGCATGCTCAAAATAATTAGTGACCCATATATGTACATAGCACAAAAGTGCTGCTTCATCACATTTCTGGATGCGGCTATTTCCTTCTATTATGCACGTGTCTTTAAACGCCATTGTTTCCAATTTGGAAACGAGAGCCGGAGAAAAGGGAAAAGCGGCCATCTTCACACTGTCATTAGAGACATCTGCTTCAGGAAACACACGGGATGCTTCTGTGAGCTCAGAGGTGTGGGAAAGCAATTTAGAATACTCGGAAAATAAACCACTTCCTCACTTCATTTGAAAACTTGCTCGACACATTTGAAAAGACTTTCTGGAACTGTTGACCGAGGATGTGAAAATCGTGTGATTCATGAACTTTCAAGACAAAGTTTAGTATTTCTAGGTTACCGAAATTAATAGGCTACTGGTAAATGTTTTGGAACTGCACTCCACGTACATTGGTTCTCCAGTGTGAGCACTAAATTTTCGTTAGGACACGAGGCTCAGGCAAGCACTCAGCTCTGTCAGCATCGGCCTGAGAGCCAGCTCTCAGGGCCAAAACCTCCACAAGCTGCCCCCGTACATAACCCCAGTGCACATCTGACCTGCAGAAATGAAAGGATGGGCAGACCAGTCACAGAGAGTACAGATAACAGGACTGGGTCCCTGAAACGATCTGTCTAATCATCACATTTCAGCATTTACGGCACAGTACACACCAGTTAAAAATAATATTCCTGAAACAAGAGGAATAGTCCTGCGGGGAAGCATACTGCATAGATCATTCTGACAAAACAAAGACGTGAATAAAAATGAATTTGTGTTCTTTGACAGGTCCATTTCCTGGACTATTCCCGTAAATCAGCGACGGTAAGCCTCTTTACATCATATTTCATTCCATTCCTCAGTCATGTAAGGTTCATAAATACATATTTCTTTTCAAATTTCTAAATTCCATATGCACGTATATTTAAAATCAAGAATACCATGGGCTAAACTTTTGATCTTGTAAAAATAAAGAATGAAAACTTAGTTTATAGGGTGTCTTTGTTTAGAACAAATCTTCATATAAACCAATTCTTAAGAACAATACATTTTTTCCCACAAATGCAACTTTACGGCTTAGTCATGTTTTCAGTTTTGCACCAACTTTATTAGTTGCTGAGTTGACATTTACAGTACATGGATGAAAAAACTCCACGACAAGAAATGGACATACAAGATTTCTGCATGACACCCAGCGATATATTGTAAAATAACTGCAATTACAATTATACACATAAATTCACCACTGCACTTCTAGAATTCCCATTTGTACTGGTAGAGAACTGATTTAAAAGTGACACTCCAAGATTTATGCCAATCAGAAAAGGACAGTCCAGTAGATTTTGTGCACCAGCCAAGAAAGACCAAGACCAAGAAACCACTGCTTTCAGTTCTTGATATTCGTGTAATCTGTATTCTAAAAATGACCAATAATCTCACGGGTGTTTCCATATTCCATTGGCTGGCTGGTTTTTCTTAAGAATCGGGGTGGTGGCCTCAGCAAATCCTTCCCTGGAAGAGCCTCACCGTGCAAGAAGAATGTGCCTATAATTGTTTTATTGACTTTGCATTTCTTCATATTTAGAATAATTTTGCAGCCATTTCTGTTTCTGGTATACGAGACATAAAATAGACATAAAAGCTATCACTTCTTTAAAATTTTTGTCTTCTTATATGATTATAACCTGATATATGCCAAGAAGGAGAAAATTCCAAAATGTATAAAGTCTATTTACTTTTTAAAGTCATTTAAATGAAGTACTTGGTTTTGTGTAAGGAAAACACAAGCTTTTTCAGCTTTTAAATGAGACACAGCACTGCTGGTGTGAAGACCATGAAATATCCAGACGTTTCCTGCAGCAGCGAAATCAGGCAACCTGGTAAGAGAGGTTGGTGGACATGTGTCTGTTACGTCTCCCCGACTTCCCTAGCTGCCTGCAGTCTCACCAGCAAAGAGGAAAAACAGGAAGTGGTAAGGTCAGCGCCAACAATACTGCAAGCTGGTCACTCCATCTACCATAGAAAAAGTTTTTTTTCCACCCGTTTTCAGTTCTGTTCAAAAGCCAAATCATTACTATAGCTTGTCCAATTATCCAATCTCCGCATTTCCATGTACAAAATGTGAGCAGAAGCGGTGTGCAAAGATATTATGACCTTCCTTTTACACCCTGACAGACAAGAGGACACCGAACGCCAGAGGCATGCCACATCAGCACAGACTGTACAGCCCCCGCACCGCCCGCCGCCTGCCCTGTGCCCGAGATAACAAAGACTGCTTTCGCTTCTCTGTTCTAGAACATTCCTGTGCGCAGATCAGGCTTTATTTATCAACAGTAAAAAAAACAGGCATTTTAAATTCCTTATTAATTCAGCCATTATCATGGATACATCATCTTCAGAACCACAGACCTAAAATATAACCACCTAACCAACTCCTTTACGTAAACACATGAAAAGTTGCTTTCCATTGGTAGTTTTAATACATTTAAGAATAAACCTGTAGAGGTGAGCTGAAAAGTTCCTTGGTAACATAAAATACAAAGCAAAAGTTCTGATGACAACATTTTCAAACACAGATGTTTTTCCTTAAAAAAACAAAATTTAACATAAAAAATAAGGGTTGAGACACCAACCTTCCTTGAGTCAAAATATAGATAAGTGTACTTCATTCAGACTAAAATAATGCTGGTCTACAGAAATACAATGTAACACACAGACAAAACATGCCCTCTTGTAATCATTTACATATTGCAGATTGTACACAGCAGCGATATATTACGTAGATATGAAGCAGCAAGCTATCAAGAAGCCAAAGACAGCAATAAATATCAAACTCTTGTGGATTCTTTGTTTAAAAAAAAAAAAGAAAAAGAAAAAAAAATCCCAGGATGCACTGTGAGGAAATGTCACATAAAAAATTTGGAAGTCTAGTGAAAAACCATTTGGGCATTAATGCCCCTTTTGTTTGCTTTGCTGTACTTTGCTGTACTGTGTGCCGTCTGTGTGCTCTGTGGGCGGTCCCTCAGCCTGTCAGCTCCACAGGCAGCTCTCTGCTGCACAGCGCCTCCCACTGGCGAGCCAGCAGCGATATCAGCCGCTCCCTGCAGTCCGCCCCGGGGACGAAGACGCACCACTGCACCTCGCCCTGGTCCCCGCCCCCGCCGGGCCCGCCCCGCGCCCTCTCTGCCCCGCCCCGCTCGTCCGCAAAGTGGTCCATGGTCAGGTGGCACAGGAGATCCGGGCCGGGCACGTCGTCGAACACGAGCGTGAGCGCCTGCGGGTACGTCTGGTATCCCATCAGCACCCGGTCCAGGTCGCGGATGCGCCGGGCGTCCGTCAGGCGGTACTTGTCCCTCTGGGGCGGCTCTTTGGCAAAGGTGGGCAGCGGGTAGCTGATGTAGTCCTCCTCCAGGAGGAAGATGTCGGAGCTGGTGAGGATGAGGGTCCTGGGCTGCAGGAGCTGCTGGGTTTCCTTGGCGACCAGCCCCAGGTCACTCTGCACTTGGAAGGCCAGGACGTAGAACAGGATGTTGCAGGACAGGGAGTGACCCGGCGCCCCCTTTCTCTCAGCCACGATGAAGGTCAGGTCCCCGATCTCCTCCTCGCTGGGGTACACAAACTTCACCTTGCTGGAATGGACCAGCTCGTAGTTCTCCATTTTACCTGCAGAAAATGAGAAACCCAATTTTCGCTCTATAATTCGTAACGAACAGTTATGCTCACGCTGCAGCACATATCGTCACCCTTGCTGTCGACAAGCACATGCTCTCCTCTGAAGTATGCAACGTCAGCTGTCACTATTTATGACACTGAGGTTTGGCTCACACAGATGCATGCAAGTTCATCTGGGACCTCAATTGTCTGGGGATCGGCTAGTTAGCAAAAAGTCAGTAAGCAATTCAGTTAGCGACCGTGGGGCCCATTCATGCATTAGAACCGTGCCTTATCAGGGTGAGCCACCCAGCAGCCCCAAAAAAGCGCATTTTTAACCCCTTTTACATTACAAACTTGAAAGGCAGCATCAATACTGAAATAAACAAATGCATAGGAATCCTGCAGATTACTGACAATTTTAACAAAAAAATAAAAAAATCTAAATAATGCATTCACAAGTACAATTTGGCTAGTAACATTATCAAAATTCCCAGGGATCTTTCAAAAATTTTACTTAAAGAATTAAAGTATTTCAAATGCGTATTTGGCCCAGGCGTACATGTTAAGCACTAGCAAGGTAGCACAGCAGTAGCATATCAAAATAAACTTGCATGCATGCATATACACTCAGAATAATGATTCAAGGCATTTACTGGAATTAAGCAAGCACAAAAGTTATGTTTTCAAATTAATTACAATGAATATAAATCTGCTAATTCTCAAACGAAATGAAGTCAATCAGTTAAAAAGTATGAGAATGGTTATTTTCAGAATTAGCCATATATAAACCAATGTAATTAGTTAAAATCTGTGAATGGTTCACAAACTGATTATTTATAGTTACTGTAGAAATATTATTTATGTATATAAAACACATTGGATTTACTTATAATGATTACATAAATCTGGTTAGTATTTATTTCATTACATAAATTCGCATCACATGAAGTGTATCATTTGGCTTACTTAAAAACGACAATATAAATTAATGGAAATTTCATATACATTTAAAATGTATAAATGGTAAATATCAGGCCTAATATTCCTTTGAGTGTACAAAAGGGTTCCAGCGGATGCTGTGCACATGCCTGTGCTCTTGTTGCCAAACTGGGAGTAGAAATCTGGCTCGGAGGGCTCTGGGGAGGGCAGTTTTTCCAGTAAAGATAACACAGTCATCAGCTGCTGCAGGAAATGGTGTGTTCCGTAACTGTCGCGGGTCAGACATGAGATGATATGATCTGCTGACGGACCTGAAAACACAGAGCAGGTTTGCCCAAAAAAATAAAAATGTAATGATGTTTCAGAAGTTTTTAATCTCATTAACTCCTGAGGGCTATCATTCGTTGAAGCATAAAAATGAATTGTACATTTGCAAAAAAAAAATGTTTTTTTAAATACAACATACATTATGTATTCATTTATTTTTTATACATTATCATGAACTGAGCAAACAGGCCATTAGAAATACCACTTCTGTACAACTTCCCCAATTATTCGACACGGTGGGTAACATTCAGTCCAAAGACATACAACACACTGTAGCACTGGCCTGCCCCTCAGCCAAACAGCAAATGATCACTAACGGGAAGGAGTGCTGGCTTATGGAGGGAGCGACTGCTTTCCACAGCACTGAGAGAAGACCCAACAGACTTTGGGAAGACCCAACAGACTTTGGGACATCGTTAAGGCATATCTCAATACAAGCAATGACGTTTCTTTGTGTATGGTTATATAATTGTGTAGGGGGCCTGTCAGTCACATGCTCTGCTCCTCCTCTTCCCCTTAACAGTAAAAAAAAGCCTGGGCGACTCACCAACCACTCTGAAGTACTGGTCGAACAGCCCAACGTTCACACTCTGCAGATCATTTAGTTTCATGGCGAAACAGTAGGAAATGATGAAGTCTGTCTCCTCGTAATTTGAAGGATTCCAGTTCCACAGCACTGTACGGAAACACAGAAGCACCACACTGTAGGTCATGAACCAACCTTGGACAAGGAGGTAAAGAGATTTCTGTATTCCACAGCTGGTGCTTGTCTTACATGCTTGATCGCTGAGCGTGGACGCGGTGTCGTCCAGGATGAAGTAAATGGCTTTGGTGGAGAGCATGATACAGGCCGTCATCTCAACTTCAGGAGATTTGTAAAACAGCACAGAGGACCAGAGGATGTGTTTCAGCTCCTCGTTCTCCACCTGCAGTTTGCACAGTCTGAGTCAATGCCATTTCCCCACTCTCCTCCATTTCACCTCCACAAGCTCCACAAGCACTGGCATGGCACACACAAAACATGGCCAGTAGCCGGCCAGTAGGGCAGCAGTGTAGTATGATGGGTAAGGAGCTGGTCAATGTAAATGCTAAAAAAAAGATCTGTGCAAGTTGCTCAGGATAAGAGCATCTGCGAAATGTGATGTAATATAAAGTAGCCCTGTTTTCAATAATTTCATAAAAAGTCATGTCTGACCAAAATCCTCAATAGCTCTCCAGTACTGCTACATAGTTAAACATAAACCCAATGCTTTGAGTAGTCTCAACTTGAAATGGAATAAAAAATAGAGAAATTAAAAGTTAAAGACCAGTGAATACTTCAACAGATTGTCAGATTCCTCAAACCATTTGGCTAAACTGAGCTTTTACTCAGTTTTACAATGACTGCTCTATGCATACCTGCTCTCTGTAAGCCTATCTGCGTGCGCTTTGCCAGTCTCCCTGACTAAGGTGGCCAGCTAAAGGCTTTGATGTTACTGTAAACCCAAAGGCCGCGCCTGTGTGACTGTGTGGAGCGTGTTTTCCAGACTACCTCAGCGATGTTGCTGTAGAAAAACTCCACCAGGTCGCTCCCCCTCAGGTCAGAAAGGAAGTGCAGGGAGGGAGAGACAGACAGGTGAGACGGACACTGGTTCTCGTCGGACAGCTTCTGGATGAGGGGATCGGCTGGGTACAGCAAGGACAGGGTTAAATGAGGCCTCTGCAGTCCCTGAGGAACGCTTCAAAGAGGAAGAAGAAAGGGGAGGAGCAGGAGGAGAAAAGGAGGGTCATTCTATTTGGTGGAATTTGCAATTGAAAGTATCAGCTTATATGCAAGGCCTCACCCTTCAAATCAATGAAGAAATATTCTGAAGCGCGTCATTTTAAAAGGTCAGGCATTATTACTGTATTTTTTAATTACAGTTTACAGTAGTGGAAATGTACAAGCCAGTGACCTAGTTTGTTAGCACTGCAAGGCGTGACATTAAGTGAAATCAAGCTATTGAGTTGGAATGAAGTTTGATTCACTTCACTTATTGTAAAGGTCTTTTTTAATTGGCTAAGTTCCCCAGACTTTTCAAGGACAGTGGGATATAAGTTGTATTACTTTTTCCATGACTTTTTCTTTTTCAAAGACCATGGGGAACCCATATTGATATATTTTTTCCCTTTACTTTCTGGAGCTGCCCTTGAATGAAGCAGGAAACAAAGTGTAACCTAAGATTTCAGGCCATCAAAACGTGGAAACATTGACAAAAGACTCTGTGAACAGTCGAACTCCAAAAACAAAACATTTGTGGAAAATGCTGAGCTCAGGTTCCTGTACCTGCTCAACGGCTCCCTCTGGGTAACTTTGGAGGGGGTCGGGTGGCTGTTTGTCTTCCTATGACAGGGGCCCGCCTGCGGGAAGGCGACGGTCTTTATGTCCCTCAGGCTGGAGCGGAGCTGGCCCAGGAGCCTCAGGAACAGGAACTTGTCGTGAGGGAGAGGGAAGACGGCCGTGACGAACTCATGGCCCGCCATGAGCTCCAGGACGTGGCCGTCGCGGAACCAGTGGCCCGGCAGCGAGGCGGCGCCAGGGCAGCCCCGCTTGGGCCTCAGGAGCACGGCCGCCAGCGGGATGCGGGTCAGCCTGGCGCCGGGCCGCGCCCGCGGGTCCTCCGGAGGCTCCCTGGCCAGCGCGGCGAAGTCCAGGTTTAAGACGCAGAGGTGGCGCAGTGTGAGGAACAGGAAGCAGGGGAGGCAGCGGGGCCTGCTCTTCTCCGTCTCGGCGGCGCATACGTGCGACAGGATGTCCAAGCGCGAGGAGCCCTTGGGCGTTCGGAGGCCGTCTGGGGAATGCTGGGTAATGGAGTCCATCATGGCGGGGTCTAAGAGGTGGGCGGAAAAGGCCCCTTTTACCATGCAGTCGCTCTCCTCATCAGTACTGAACTCCCAGGAGGGCAGCAGCTGCCTGAGGAGCTGCTGGGGCGTGGCCGGCCAGCCCGCCGGGGGAGGGGAGGGGTCCGGCGAGGCCGCGGAGAGAGAGGAGCGCATTTCGCTCAAACTCTGGGAGTCTGAGAGGAAATACCACCGTGTCTCGCTGGACCTCACCTTCAGCGAGAGGCACATCTCCGGAACGTCGAAGCGGACGTCCTCCACCTCCGCGTACGGCGCGAGCACTTCGCTCTCCAGGCTCCCCGCCAGGTCCTGGGCGCTTCTGGGCAGCTCTCCGTCTGGAACGCGGAAGGCCGCCAGCAGGCTGTCTGTCAGAGCCACGCAGACTGGCACCTGCGCCACGCCCTTCCCCACCCGGATGCAGTGCGCCCAGATCACCCTGGCGACGCGGATGACCTCCACCCCGCCGTCGGCGTCCTCCGGGGCTTCCGGCGGGCCGTCCGAGGAGGCGGAGCAGACGGAGCCCTCCTCGCCCTGACTGAGGCCCATCTCAAAGTAGCCGTCCCCCGAGCTCTGGCTGCCCCGTTCGTCCTTCCCCCCGTCGCGGTGTGCCTGCTCACGCTGCGGAGGACCCTTCCCCTCCGCCTCCGACGCCGTCCTGCCCACCAGGGCTGCCAGCTGCGCCAGGAAGTCCAGGTTGCCCGTGGTGTAGGCCGCCAGGGAGAAGGGCAGCACGGGGGTGACCCCAGAGTCTGCCCACGCACCTCGGTCCTCCGCACAGCAACAGCAGCTACAGCACAGGAACACAAATCAGCCCTGCCACCAGCCAGCCTAAGCTAGCACTGACAGAGGAGAGCCCTTCACATGAAATGGGGGGACTATGTATAAAAAGTGCTGTAATACATGGTGAAACTAAAATCTATAAAAAATACCCTTTAATAATAGCTGAGAATCCGCACTTTAACCACATGTGAATTGTTTGATTGCAAATTGTGGAGTACAGAGCCAAATCAAGAAAACAAATATATCTTTGACCCAAACATTATGGAGCTCACTGTATCCATCAAATGTAGCATCAAGAATTCAAGTCTGGTTCCCAGGCAACTAGCAGTCCCTAGAGTTAGATTAACCATATTTAAATTTTTCATGGGACCTCACAAGCTTGCTATGTTCTGGAGGGAAACTCACACACACTCCCATACCTCATCTGCTGCTGATCACTGCTGATTTTCCGGGACAAACAGGAAGCAAGTGGTTGTGTCTGAATCTGAAACAAAAGGATCTATCGTCTAAAATCAACCAAAACATAAAATAATCAATAAGCTGTTATATACGAATTAGTGGTTCATCAGCAGTATTGTCTGCAGTTAGTTCAGTTGTAGTTTTTATATTTTTGCAAAATCACGTGAGTTATTAATTACACATCTGCAAAGAAATCATTTTACTTAAATTGCTTAATTGAATACCTGTAAAGCTTCCTCACAAGAAGCATTTTGTAAATTGTAGCATCTCTGGGTAATTGCAGAATCCACAGGAGTCAGTAATTTACTGGTAACTAAGGCTTCTTCTGTACATATTAATTCTGAAAGGAAAAAAAAAAATATATATATATATATATAACTTAATCCTGCAAGTCCAAAAGCAGTAATACAATCGCTTCTCCGGACTTATTAACACATTTTCATCACACTGTAGGCATATCAGAACCAAGCAAAATCAATGGAGCTAAAATCAGATGAGCATAATATAATGAAGTTAATTTATGGGCTGGTTTCCCAGACATAGATAAAGCCAAGTCTTAGACTAAAAACTTTCTTCAAAAGAGATCTTCAGAGAATTTTTCTTTTAGTCTAGGACTAGGCTTAATCCATGTCTGGGAAACCAAGCCCTAAAAGATCAGCAATTTCAGTTAATGCCTTGCGGTTTGTGCATTTATATTAGTTTCGAAATATGTCTCTATTGCTTAGCAAGACACACTCTTAATCACCAATCAATCAAGCTAGTAGCATAGAAAAGAAATCACCTCTTCCATATGGTCACAATACTGAACAATAGTGTTTTATCGTGCTCCATAACAATGGCTATGATTTTCACATGTCAAAACGCAGTAGGGGATACGGAATAGCACAGACCATAAGTTAACAACTCATACCCACATACGAAACCCCTCTAAAGATGGGATTCGTATATTAGACTTCTGGTTCTGTGATCACCGTTTTCCACCATCTGAATACAGAAAGAAATTCACAAGGAGGACGGACTGTCTATTTTCCTTTTAGAAATACAGAAAATAGTAAATACTTAATAAAGCTTATTTACATGTGAGTTTTTATCGAGAACTGAAAGAAGTCCAAATATTTAAGGTTATTTTCAGGAGGACATTTTCAACTGAACCAAATTAAAATGAACAGAAACCACTGGAAAAGATGACTGTGGTTTGAAAAGGGAACAGAGTATGTTTTGTCAACAGAAAAAGAGGCCTCATGCAAGGAACAAGTTCCATTTTAAAAGGATAGTTCATGTTCTGGAGTTTCTTTACAGCGATGTTACATTTCCAGAGGCTGTACATATGAAGACATTGATTTTACAGCATTTGTTCACAATTAATATACACACAAATATCCATTTTAATATTGAGCCAGAACTTCTTTCAGGTGTCAATGAGGCATGAGCCAGAGGAAATGGGTCCAACTGGAAATAAGTCAGTTTTATAATCACGTAAGATACACACGTGCAGCCTCTGGAGGCACAGCATCCCTGTACAAGCTGCTTTGGGGTTACCTGAAATGTTTTCTTGGTTTTAATCCACATACTCACAAATGTTTCTATACCAGCTATTTTAAAAAGTCTATAGGACACCAGAAACTTCTGTGTGTATTTAACATATCCTTCTCACAAGAGTGCCCTGTTAATTTCACAACATTGGCGCCCCCTATCACAATGTCTTGATTCTTCTTCACAGGGTGCTACTGTACTGCATCCACTGGCACTGCATGGAGGGGAAAGGTTCCAAGGGCCCGAACTAACAGGGGCCCTCAAAAAATATTGGAACATAGGATTTTCTGGGGTAGTGGGGCCTGATGTGAGATCTTTTCATGGGCCCAATTTCCCTATGGGTGCCCCCAGACTGCATTTACAGGTCACACATTATAATATAATTATTAAGGCTGGAATTAAGTTCATGTCGAAGATGGTTCACAGAAGCTCTGTCTAGCATTTAAAGACATACTATGTAGGATTTTTACCTTGCAAATATTATAAAAATGACCATGTTCAGTCATATCTATGATGCACTGGCAGTCTTCACACACATATTCCAAATCCATGCTCCTCTGCCTGTATTTCTTCTTCTAAAATGTGTTCGGGACGTTTCTGGGCATGACGCTCTTTTCTGTGCGGGGAGGGGAAGGGGGAAGGTGTGGCTACAGAGCCCGTTAGCTAGCAACTGCAATGGTGGAGGTAAAGAAGCACAAGTACAGCGAAGCAGAATGACAAGCAGACAGGGCTTGTTCAAACCAGAGTCAACTGTGGAATTGCTGTTCCTCAATGGCGACAGCCTAAGTTGACTAAAGGGTTGAAAAGCAACGCGGAATTGGCGCGTTTTTTGTTGGACCATGGCTGAAGTCGGGTACTCGAGGTCAGTGGACGGAGTTGAAGATAGAGGAGGAGACTTTTTTGATTATAAACAAAGGACCACAGCAAGGCTACAAAATCCTTTATAGTATGCCTTTAAATGGCTAACTGTGGACATACTGCATGTATACGAGTTTCATACAAGTCCGTGCTTATTTCTTTAACACACGATTCCAAATGATGAGTGACAGACAGGTCTTGAAGAAGAGTGCTTGTATCTACTACCCTGCCCTTAGAATAAAAAAACAACAGACTTAATAACAGTTTGTGTGTTTAAATATAAAATATGTCCTTAACAATTAACTTTTTGTCCTTAACTTTGGCAAATAAATGTTATTATAAGTGTTATTTTATTTTGGTGCTAAACCTAAATGTAGCACTTGTACCTATTTGAAAAGAAAACAATTAAAGTTGCAATTAATCATGACTCCTTATTAAGGACAAACTATATTTGAATTATTATTTATGAAAGTGTCAGAAAGGGAGCATTCTTGGGAACCACCACAAAGGCAGCCTGAAAGACGGGAGGAAAGAGCTGGAAAGCACTGGTTAGGAAGCGTGTGGGCTGCTTCCACACTGGAATCAGGGCAAAGCAGGCACAGGGGCCTCACTGCAGTCTGAGAGTGACCTCTGGACTTGCAACCTACACGTCCTCCGGGGGGAAAACAGGGCATGAGACACACACGGTGCATTTGAGGGGATGAATGCTGCAGAGCACAACCGCGAGGAGAACAAAAGGTTTGGTTGCTACGGAGATTTCTTTGGGATTGATAGGCAATGGCCCCGCCCCTGCCTCTCAATAGTCTCCTGCGGGCAGGGCACTGCAGAGATCCCAGACTGAAGGGACAAGAGAGGCCACAAGAGAGGGTTGAGCAGCGGGCCAGACAACAGTCATCCCCCCGTTAGCAGCACCCAGTTTGTGAGAGCAGCACAGTGAAAGCAAGCCCCACCCACAGCCCTGCCCATCAGCCTGATACATACATGATTACCTTGGCTGGAGCTGGGTGGGTGGGACAGAGGGGGAGAAGAGGGCGGAGCAGCGAGAGAGGAGGAGGGTGAGTGGGATCCACCACCTGAGAGCCTGGAGTCCGTACAGATCTGACAAAGAGATTGTTAAGACTTTTCTTTAGGGGGGAAAAATTGCTTAAACCAACTACAAGGGGGAAAACAACACTTTAAAGTAACTAAGCGCTTCGTACACATATACTTTAAAAAAAGAATTATTAATCTTCTTTTAATCATTAATAATTTATTCATTCATTTGACAAGTTCCATTTCACTGCATTTAACTGCAGAAAAGAACCAAAAAAAGAGAAAAGGCTTAGCTCACAGCCCTGGCCTGGACATCAAAACCGAAGAAAAATGAGTAAGCCATTCACAGGCAACGGGAGCTGTGAACCCACTTATCTCCACAAGGTGTCATTAGTGGACCTCTGGTTTTGCCTTCATATGTATTCAAGTGTAATATACGCAGATAATATCTGCATTAGCCCACAGCACGCTAGTGCACGCTTTGTGAAGTGAAGCTTTGCATAATAGCGCACAGACGCGGCCCCCGGGTCACGCCACAGATGACCTGAATCTGGACGTCTGCGAGGAGCTCCTCCTGGTGCCGTCCAACGCAGCCCCAGACTGACACGCGCGCGTCTCCGCTCTCGCGTGCCCACGTCTGCAGGGCAGACGCTGCGCGAGCTGAAATGGCGTCTGCAGGGGAGCGGCGAGGAGCGCGGCGTCGGCGCCAGCGCGTAAATCTGCGCCCTCCCCCCGCGGCCGTACCCGAGCAGCGCTTCGAAGTCGAAACAGCCCGCGGGCGAGCGGCCCGCGTCCTCATCTTAGGGGCGGAGTGCGCAGGGAAACACAGAGCAGCTGGAAAACCACCCCGCTGTGCTACGGGTTCATTACTGCAGGCCTTCTGATCGCTGCACTGCACATGCAGACAGTGTAAACACCTACACTCCCCCATTTTGCCTTATTCTCAAATCTCATACTCAACTAAGGGGGTCCTCTAATGCTGAAACTACAGCAGTTATACTGGCAGAAGGGGGGAAATTAAGTGTCATTCTATAGCATCTTAACAAAAAAATCTGAAAGGGCCAAGTTTGATCAGGAATTCCTAATGAAATTCTGTTAGTGCTACTGATACTACTGAAGCAGTGTTTTCAGGGAGGACTGGATATAAAAAGTGACAATCATACATAAAACTGGACTGGCCGCTCTCAATACTGCAGCCACAGTTTTGAAGTGTGATACATTATGTTCTCTTACCTGCAGATACTTTGACCGGAAGTAATGGAATGGTGGAATAAACTAAAAAAAAAAAAAACTCAAACAACAAGAAACTGCAACTAAATCTACCCACTTCATTTCTACACCAGAATTAATAACGGAGGGGTGCCAATTTGCAACACACCTTCTTCTCACTGTTTGCCATTCGGTCCTTCGCTTCTTTGGCTTTCTGTATGGCTTTCAGTACCTCCACCGTGTCCAGCTCCTTTTCGGTCGTGGCAGTGCCGTCTAGGCAGACCTGAAACACACCATATGAAAGGTTTCGCCTCCTGCGGAGCTGAACTTCATTTTAATAGGGCGGGGCAGTGCCAACCAAAGGGCCTACCTCTGAAGCCCGGTCCCAGAACTGCGCCAGAACCTTCGTTCGGTAATCCGGGATGATGCTCAGGGGGTTCTTGATGAGGGACAGCTTTTCCAAACACGGCAACATCCCGATCGGTTTAATCTCTTCAAACTGGGGGCAAAAAGGGAAACTGCACTGAGAGAATCGGAGACAGTCCTTTATACCATGACCATATACATCTTAAAACTGACTCAATTACATGTTTTCGAAGGTGTTTCCTCTCTTCAAGAAGGCAACAGTGACCCTTCAATTAAATGATCAACATTTACTGGTCATTTCTGTTTACAATTCAATTGCAAATGTTAATTATATAACCAATGGAATTGGCTGAACAATCACCAACACCTATCATCTGGGGTGTGCCCATTATGGTGGAATATATTAAAAGAACATTCTTCATTTCACTTTTGAGAAAGGGAAATCATTTAAAATGTTGAAGATTTTAACCCAGTTTCATCCAGTTTTTTAAGATGGAATCAATCTACAAGTAAAGTTATTTATAGGGATTGTAAATATATATCTGCTGCTGTGAACAAAAGCCAAGCATCACCCCCTTAATTTAACACCTAACTTCATTCGTTCTGTTAAAGATATGACACTTCATCATGATGGTCGGAAACTCAATAAAAACAGAGGAAACACAGCTACCACAAAGCCACACAGCTACCATGGTGATGCTGACAATGTTAGTCAGAACTCCTCCCCCTGTCTGAGAAGGAGAAACAATACCTGTGACAGTTTGTTGTTGCTCAAGTCCAAATTCACAAGGGAGTAAAGTTTATTAAGACCAGAGAGACTTTCCAGCTGATTCCCAGCCAAGTTGAGAGTTTTGATGTTTCCAAGCTTTGTGTGAACTCCCTCCAGTACAGTGAGCTTATTGTAGGACATATCCAAATGAATCAGATTATACAGATGCTGGAACGACAATCACCCACAGGATCAAACAATTGCCAACACAGAACCAGGTATTATACACATGTCCTTCCATTATCTTTTGTTCTAGGCCTAAATTGTACATTTAAATGTAAAAAGGAATCCGCAATTGCTTTTCACTCAAAATATTCAGTGCTTCTTTCTTTGTCTGAATCAAAGACAACCAAATGCACTGCACTAACACCAAATGCAACCAAAGGTAAGCAAACACAAAGCTGTGGTCTGTGCCCTCAATGTTATTCTAAGGACATTTAGCTGGTTCTTCCATTTAGAGAAAGGCCAGTGAGTGTGAAACAGTAAACATTTTTAAAACGTAGTAAACAAATACATTATTTTATGAAAATTCAAGTAAAGCATACATCATTACCTGCAAGTTTTCCACCCGAGAAAGTTCATTGTAACTTAGGTCTAGGAATTCTACCTTTGGTATTAATTTCTGAAGAAAAAAGTAAAGCAAGAAATAGCAAAGTCATTCAGAAATAGATTTTCATTAATTTATTTTACATGTTTTCTTTTATTTTTTAACAAATTGAGACAGTGGTGCACCATTTACCCTGTATACTGCTGGAGCACTCCAAATAATACAATTATTTTAAAACAACAAAATGTGTTAAGCACTAGAAGAAAATACAGCTTACAAGACTGATGGAATAGCCGGCAGATCCACTTACCACTGACTCATCAATGCAGTTTATGTGATTGTGGCTCATATCCAGGGTAGTCAATGTCCCCCATGTTGGAATTATGGCAGTAACGGGGCAGTCAGTGGCCACTCCCTCTGCCTCCCATTGGGCAAACTCAGCAGATTCTGGAACCAGGATATCCTGCAAACGCAGCAGTGGGGTTAGCAGCGAACAGCAATAACTGAGTATTAGTAAGACTGTTTTGTGTCTTTCTCCCTCACACATCACAATTCACTGTTATTTCCAATTTCCACATTTCAAGTTGAGTAAATACATAATAAGGTTTATACCTTCATTGATTCCGCAGAGTAATGAATGCTCATTGTAGCCAGAGTTGCTCTTAAAGAGGGAAGCCCTACGATTTGTTTAGAATCACACTGACTGATCTGCAATAATTAAAACATGTTATTTCAGCACATTTCAGAATAATCATTTGTCTACTGCCAGCAAGACAAAACATGCTGAAGTGGTTGCACAGGCTTTGTCACTACCTCAATCTGAAGGAGAGATTTGAAGACTGACAGGTCAAACGGGAGAAGGTGTTCCTGAATGTTGCTGGTGCCAACCACTCCCCTTGTGCCTGGAATCTAATGATTGAAAAACATGACACATTTTTTGCTTTTGTTTCAGCAAAAAATACATAAATAAAAGTAAAAGACATGCATATGTGGATTTCAGAGTTCCAAGAGGCTAATTCCTGTGTAATCACCAAATAAAGATGCATATTTACTTTTTGCACATTTATAAACAGGAAAATATTTTCATAATTTGATATGAAGTATGTTGTTCCTAAATATAAGAGCTGGAGACCTTCACAATGTGTCTATTCTTTATGAATATTAATTTCCAAGTTTACTTATGATTGACTGCCTGTTTGATGGCTGCACTGCAGATTGGTTAAATGCAGGTGTCATGTTACTCAAAAAACATGGTCTACAAATTTACCAATGCAAAATCAGAGAGCAAGTGAAAGAATTTTGTTGCTTTCAGGATTTAAAACAAATTCTTACCTAATCTCAACTGAACAAATAGTATTTTATTTATTTGGTTCTTTGTAATGTAATGTGACTGTTGAAGAATACTTCTGCTGCAACTACTTCAAAATTATGAGTTGGATTGAAGGTTCAACTCACTAAAATGCATGTTTGATAAGAGAAGTAAACCCTTACCTTAAGATATTTCAGCCTGCAGGTGAAGTCCAGAATGTGTCCAAGGTCTGCCGTGGCATCTCCGTTAGCACAGGTGGGTTTGGCCAGTCTCAGCTGCTGGGTTACAGCATACAGCTGCAGCGGGCTCAGCAGGTACACCTCTCCCACAAGCAGCAGCTGCTCACCTGGAAACAAGGAGTTATACACAATGAGGCAAACACACATCTGAAAAACTTTTAATCAAATAGAACTCCACCTGTAGAAAGTGCTGGCAGTTTAAACCGAGGTCCTGACTCACTCAGGACATTAAAGATCCCTTGGCACTTTTTGAAAGAACTGTAGTGTTTTAACCTAGTTATCATGGTAAAATGTCTGCAAAAATTGATCGCTAAATCAGGTCACCCAATCATCCCCTACATCTCACTGGCTACACAGTAGGAGTGCCCACTTTATTTTTGCAGGTCATCACTGCAGAGAACTTCATTACACTGTAAAGTGTTCTTCAGTGACCTATCTGCCTAATTAAAAGTAAAATAAAATGACGAATTCCACAGACACTGGTCAAATTGGAAAATGCTCCTGCAGATCCCTAATAATTATCAATGAAATGTTAGTAATATGCATAAATTTTTTAGTGTTTAAAGTATTTCATATAAACCTTTTGACCCATCTCAGGTTCAAACTGTACTTGGTCAAGAGGTGGATTTTTTAAAACACCATACTCAGATTTATTAGAAAATTTAAAGCTATTTATTATCCCCTTACTCTCTATGTATGCATACGTGTTTGCCCCATCAAAAAATATTAAATAAAAAAATTCACTAGTTCATTATATATATGTGTACAATAGTACTTGGTACAATATATACATATATAATGGCACTTATTGGTATATATGTATGTATAATGGTACTTAATGGTACCTTTGTGAAACAGTTCCTCTGCCAGTGCAGCTGTGATCCCATTGATTTCCTGAAAAAGGGACAGAAAAAGTCATGCTTTTAAGATAACCAAATTTATCACAGGGCAAAAAACAGAAACTGCATTACACAAATCAAACATTCCTATCATTTATCTGGTTACTAAAGATCAAACGCTGGCCCCCACTCCCCAAAAAAACAGTAAATAACCTTATGCAATGCACATTCTTGTGTGGCAATTAAAGACAATAAGCAAAGCCACGGGAGAGACTTCCAGTCATTAAATATATTCATTCCTGTCACATGACTGTTCACCCCTACAGCAGTCATGTATTAACAATGTCGCTCTCTGTAGTGATCCAAAGTCCAGCGTCTCTATGTGCTCAATGATAAAAGGTTAACATGTGGGATATCATTTACACAGACATAGTAACATCTTTTTCTTTAATATTCTTTATTAAACAATGTCAAACTGAGGAATTAAAACAATTTCTTGTCAACAAATCTGCTGATGCAGCGATAAAGAGCTAGACTAGAACAGATTAGTGTGATTAGGAAGATTGCATTTTTTAGATCCGTCGCATAGGATAAGATGAGCCGTTCTATTGATAAAACAACAGATGCCATTCATGAAAATGTGATGACCAATTTGCACACAGAGAAGGAAAAAGGGCCATTTGAAAACCTCTATGAAACAATACATACAAAGATATTTAGCAAACATGAAAATAAAAAGCGCACTTACATATAAATGAAAATGCAGAAAACAGGATAAGACTTTGGGAGCAGCCAAAGGGAATTTGACAAGGAGCGTTTGAAGGTAGACCTCTAGTTCCTTTTGTCGTTTCTCCACCAAGCTTTTGGAATTTTTCCCGATCATCTTCTTGGGTGGTAGCAGATTTTTGTCAATTTTCTTTTCTGTAGTGAGCTTTTTTTTTGCAGGGGGGGAAGAGGTTACATTTTTATTTAAGCAACACTATCAAGTGTCACATCAGTACCGAATACTTAACAGCAGCACATCCAACATCACTAATTATATTTGCTGCAATATAGTTTTTGTGATTACTCAACAGTTTATTTTTTCTATATGTATATGCAATTTGTCACATGAATTGTAAGCATTTTAAATAATATGTTTTATGAGGAGGTCCTACTAATATGACACCTGAAGGATTTCTAATCTCTGCTGCCCTTACCACTTTGGGGTGCTGTAAAACCTGTGATCACCAAAACCGTAAATGTGGCACATTCACCTTTTCATGGAGATCATGGAAATCACTGTAACGATGTTTTATTGTCCACTTGTGATCCCCAACTGTCACTTCAATGACGTAAACCTGAAGGTAGTTAAAGGGATTTAATGAACACATAAAAACGTGTCGCTACTTCTTTCAAATATGCAACGTTAGCTACAGTATTTATTATAGCTACACAACTAAGTTCCTTGGAAATATAATTCGTCTTAACTGTCAGAGATCCAGTTTAAAACATTATGTAACAAACTACCGTAAACGACCTTAATGAATCGACAATGACTAGACTCGTCCGGATTTAGCCACCTGACAGCAACAAGTACAAATGTCATAAAAATCTCTGCTAAGCCAGCTGTTCATTTCGTGAGAGACAACTAGCCCCTTCACTCTCATAATGCAGGAGCTATCTCATTTGTCTTAACTTCTACTGACCCAACATTCAACCGTAACCTTACCGTTTGACAAATGACGGATGTAACTATTAGTATTACATTAGCGTATGCGTTAGCTACATCAAGATAACCTTCAGCTAGCCAACGTTAACTAATCTATAGCGATACTAATTTTCAGCGTTACTATAATATCGTATACATCAAACTAAAACATAATATGGAGAAACATAATAACATACTACCATTAGAGTAATACTTCACATTAGTTCAAATAATTCCTTGTTCTAATGTATAAATAAAGGTAGAGCGTAACGACATTTGCTGCCGAAAAACAGAAGCAGAAAAATCACGGATCTACACATCATACTGGACATTATGACATAGCGTAAGCTACCTAGCTAACAATGTTAGTTATGTACCCTAAGTGCTAGCGAGATGATTGTCTCGGTTATATATTAACATCAGTTGTTAATAATCTTGCTAGCCCAAGGCAACTCTAAATCATATCTTAAAAGTCAGTTACATAGGTAAAGTTAACTAGCCATCCTATATAATTGTAACAAGTTTTAGAATACTGTTAGAGCTAGCTACGTCAGAGTGTTCAACTTACAAGCTAGCCTACCTAAATAAGTATTGTATCGACCAGCTAGCTATCTAAATGTTTAAAAATCAAATTACAAATTCCGTATATTAGCCCTGTCTTGGCCAGCTAGCGTTAGCTTCTAACTATCATAGCTAACAATATTAGCAAACATTAGCACCATTACTGTATTTGCGACCTACAGTGTAGTTCTCCACTAGCTCCGATCCGACGATGCGGATCTTCTTCTGTTCAGTGATGTCCTCAGGGAACAAAGCAGAATCCATTGTCGGTGCCAATTCTGAAACCCGTGTAAAACTAAACTGATGAATGTATTGTGTCGTTCGGATCCTCGGTCGACATCTCTTGTAGCCTATGTCGGGGTGCTTTTTTAGTTTCTTTTCTACTCCATCTTCATGTTGTGTTTTCCTGCAGCAGTCTGATTCAAACTTGGAAAACTTTATTAACAGCATACGTAATAGCACACGAACAATGGAGTTCGGAACGAATCAGCAGTGGTGGAGAAACCGTCTGCGAAATGACAATCATGTGAACGTTTCATCCTGTCCACTGTTTGCCATCCGAGTTTTGCAAACGTTTTGAACATTTACTTTCTCTGTTTTTCAGTTGCAAAACAGTAAAACGGAGGAGACTAATGAGAGGTGGGCAGGGGAAAGGAGGGGTCATGTCAATGTTCAAGTTGACAATTAAAACGAGACGAGTCACATCGCGGTTTGACCACACTCAGGAAGCATTGCCACTTCAGTCTTGTGATTAGAAGCTGCGAATGTCATCTCAAAACAATAAAAATAAATTGTTTACTGCATGAAGACCTTGTTGCAAGGATTAATATCGTTGTGGGAAATACTTCAGACAGGCTGAAGTGTGAAGTAGAATTTTCAAACAAAGCAGTAGTCTATATGCAGGGAGATGCAGGAAACATTCTAGGTCGAATTCATCTCAGTTTAATGAAAACAAATCAAGTGGTCATACATAGAAAAACTGAATCAAAGGTGGTAAAAACAGACGCTGTAAGGCGTCTCCAAAATAGCACAGAAATACTAGGGCTGCCACAAGAAATTAAAATTCATAATTATTTTACGTTTGGACATATCCAACCTATAGGGTATTTACTACTCGTTTATGTTTGCCTAAAGTTAAATGACGGACGTTAATGAGTGTTTGCGTTTGTGAAAAAGGACTGCACATGGGGGGCGGGTAGAGGAGGGCACGTTATTACAGAGGATCTGAAATGTAAAAGTTCGAATGGATGACAACTGAAACGTCTGTTCATTTCTCTACCTTGGAGGTTCCAAGCCTGGCCTGCTGATCGTTGGTGAACAGCTGAGGGTAGATTTTTTTTCTTTTTTTTCTTTTTGTTCATTTCTTTATTTTGTTCATTACTGGTGGATGTTTGGCAGGATTTGTGATTGCTTTATTTTTTTCTCTTGGATGTCTAATCCTGTGGACGACAGCACAACTGCTTCTGGGGAATGTGCCATAGCCCCCAGCAGGACAATGTTATTTTTGCTGAATTTTGCTGAAAATATATTGTACAGTGCCATGAAAAAGTATTTGCCCCCTTTCCTTTAGACCAAATGTAATATTAGACAAAGAGAACCTGAGTAAACACAAAACACATTTTAAAAATTATTATTTCATTTATTTAATGAAAAAGTTATCAAACACCAATATCACCCATGTGAAAAAATAAGTGTTCCCTTAAACTTAATAACTGCTTGCACCACCTTTAGCAGCAAAAATTGCAATCAAATGCTTTCTATAATTTGATATCGGCCTTTCACATTGCTGTGGAGGAATTTTAGCCCACTCTTTTTTGCAGAACTGGTATTATTCAGACAATGTGATTAGCAAATGTGAGACAAGCATTGATGTTTCTCTTGGTTAGCATAGTTACTCTCCCATGAATCCCATTTTTGCCCAGTCTCTTTCTTATTGTGGAGTCATAAACATTGACCTTAGCTGAGGTTGGAGAGACCTGCAGTTCTTTGGATTTTCTTCTGGGATCTTTTGTGACTTCCTGAATAAGTTGTCGCTGTGCCCTTGGAGAAATTTTATTAGGCTGGCCATTCCTGGGAAGATTCACCACTGTTCCAAATTTTCTCCCTTTGGAGATAATGGCTCTGACTGCACTTCGGTGTTGTCCTAGAGCATCTGAAATGGGTTTGCAAGCCTTTCAAGGCTGATATATTTCAACAACTTAAAAAAAAAAAAAAATAGGTGTTTGATAACTTGCTTCATTAAATAAATTAAATAATAATTTTAAAATGTGTTTTGTTTTTACTCAGTTTCCATTAGTCTACATTCATGCTAGTTCAACTAGTGCCTATGAAGTTGGCAGTTAATTATAAGGGTGACATTATATAGTAGCCTACACATATAGGTTATGCAACGATTATCGCTGATAATCAACTATTAGTTAAAAAAACGTAGCACGATTTATTGCCCAAGCAACATGGTGATATATTTTAGGACTTTATGACACACTGCATGAATCCAGTCGATTGCGTATGAAGCATCGGGTATGAACGCAGACTCCTCCCCATCTGCGAGAACGATTCCCTTTCAGCAAACGCCAATTCTTTTTGTTATTCCGCAATGTACGTACATTGTATAGTGGGTTTTCATACGCAGCATTTCAGACGTTACGCATAAAACAACGCTAAAAGAAAAGAAATTAGCGTACAGGCCCTTCGGAACGTCAAAAAAGAACAGATTGTTCCATTACAAAAAGAGATTACAAGCTGTGCTAATAATTTCATAAAACATTTTCAGTGGAGATTTATCAACAGCATCCTTTCATAAAATAAATATAATATATATTATTCGCTAATTCGCAGAATCGTTTGTTTGTAATGTACAGTTTTTCGTTATTCTTAGCTGCAAAACTCTGCTGTGCACCCCCATGTTTTTAGCACCGATTGTAATGATCCAACTCAATATAGCTGGAAGTAAGCGACTTGTGTGTTGAACTGTTCAATGTGTTGTGTAAGAGTAGGTGTAGGGTTAGATAGAACTCGGAGGTGTAAATAAACACCAATGCGGTTTGATGACGGCAGTATAAAGGAAAACATTTCTAAACAAGCACGTTTACAGTGTTTATTCACGCATTAGCCAGTATTTGATTTCTGAATATTCGAGAAAAGAAAAACAGCAGCAGAAGAAAAGAGGCGTGACTGTCACCGTAATAGACAGCCGCGAGCGCGTCAAGCTGCCTGTGTTACAGGAGGCATCCCGGGCTATGTCCTACCAAAAGTCTGTGGTAAAGAAAAAAACGAAAAAGATTGTAAAAAGGTAGACTACTTGGGGACTCGTGTGGTTACACACAATAGAGGAAATCCCTCAACAGAGAAATCATTTCTTTGTTACCTCTCAGCTGTCTGCAGCGGAGAAGATTATGTGATCGAATAGGTAGCTAACGATAGCTAGCCTCTGCTTTTCGAAGAAATGTGTGGTAAAGGCATGATGTGCCAATGGCAAGTTTACACAAACAGACTTGCAAGTAGCGACGCGCAAAATCTGGAGCTCAAGGATGACTCAAGGAGAGGGAGCAACAAGCAAAGCTGGCACAAGTGTGGAAGGAAACCAGGTTATCGTGGGAGGAGGGGTAGAGCACACGGCCACTGCCCCCCTTACAGCAAACATGATCGACCAGGTTGTCAGCCTCCAGGGACGGTGTCGCTGCGTCCTGTCAACATTCAAGGCAACAGAGCACCAGGCATGAGAGCCCCAAGAAACACAAATCAATTCCTAATGCACGAGAAATACCAGATGATGCATATGCGATCCGATTCCATTGGCACAGACAGTGGGTCGGACTGCGAAATGGACTTTGCGGACATGGACTCTTATCTCGGTGTGCTGGAAAACGCCAGAGGCGCTCTAATGGACAGTCCTGATCTATCTCCACCATCTGCCCGATTTTGTTCACGACAATTGGCGAAGCACCAACAGTTTACATTCTTCAGCTTCAGTGAGCTGCACCAAGAGGAGAGTATGCAGTATTTTCCTTCAGAAGACGATGTCATGCAAAGTGAGGATTTCATGCAAAAAGACTTCAATGAGTTCTGCAGTGCAATAGCCACAGTACCCCCTTACGCTGTTGCGTAAGGGACCACCAGCCTGCAGCAAAATTGTTGTCAAGAGAGGTTGACAAGAAAACATGGCTGTGTTTTTGTACAGACCAACAGGTATACTTAATGTATTATAGTAACATGTCTGATAATCTGCTTTTGACAAATGTTACACGTGATTAATTTTTCTGTATGCTATTTTGCAACGGAGAACGAAAGGGTGGAGTAGGAGTTCGCCGTAACAGCCAATCATGCTCGGGCTCGCGAAATTATTGACTTCAGTCATAATACGCCATTGCCTAGTGCTGTCATTGTAAATACTGTACAGGATTTTTGAAAATAAATATCATATAAACTGGTTATTGAGCTTTGTTTCCTTTTTGTGTTGGTGTTGTAATTAATTTACTACAAAATCTGTGAACATAAGGTCTCAGCATAAACCTAGTCAAAGCAGGAATTGTGCATCGAAGAGAATAATGAGACTGACACTTTAATAACAATGGTGTGAATTGTGTGCCATTACAGTATACAGCAATCATGTAACATAAATTCTGTTTTATTTTGTGAACTGCAATACAATCAATAAAAAATCCAATCACATAAACTATTATATTCATAAGAAAATTTCCATTGAAAACAGCCATCAATAAATTAAAAAAAAACTATCAATAAATTCATGCTGAATAATATATAAATATCAACAAATGCAATTCTTATATTGTCTCTTACTTAATAGAACATTTTAATGGAAAAACATAATGACTTCCTCCTTTGAACTACAGAATTTAAGGGAAATATATTTGTTTATTTAAACATAAACTTATTTAAACAGGACATTACCATCAAGGTTTTGAAGTTCAGATGTCAAGTTCTCACAGAGCTGTGAAAGGGGGTAAACATGGATTTGTAGGATTAAAAGTGGTCTACTTGATGTGATTTAACTTTATAATTCCACACAAATAAACATGTTTCATACAGCATGTGGGTGTGTGCAAGAGAAAGAGAGAGTGCTAAGGAAACCTATTTATGTTCATAAGTAAGATTAATGTATGCTATGTGTCTGGCTTTTTGTGAGCAGAAGCACTTGACAGCAAATAAAAAATGTCAGTTATGTACATGCACATATGTTGCTGTAGTTATCTGCACCTTTCTGCATATGCATAACCAACCATAAAGGTTCTATTGGATTAGTCAAATTTGTATTTAGAACTGACATGTTTTTGCAAAATAGATCTGTGTGGGTGTTGAGGTTTGCTGCTATTATGGTCTGCTGTGCTTCACAATTGTCCAAATTTAAATGTATTCCACACAACGCTCATTAGATGTGGGTACGTGTGTTTACACACCCCACTGAAAGGATCATTGTGCTCAACTTGAAATCTTTTGGACGGGGGGTTGGGGGTGGAAACCCCAGCCTTCTTCCTGGATGCTTTTCTTCAACACATGGACGAGTGAACCCCCCCCCCCCCCCCCCCATGCTTTTTTGTCACACTCACCTACTTTGCATTAAAGTAAGTTGCTTAACAGTTTGGATGTGCCTTTTTGTACTTTGAGGAATTGGTGTCAAGATTCAGCTTGTAAGCTGTAACAAGTACCAAGGAAGTACCTGTAGACAGCAACTGTATAACTCCCAGCAACTTTGAACATGCAACTATTCAAAATTAGTCTTTTATGACATGTTACGTGTGATGAATATGTAAAAACTAAATTAATTATTATAATGGAAACTATATATTTAACACCAACAATAAAATTTGTCGTATTTTCGTGAAATTTTTAATGGCTAATAAACTTTGCAGGTGTTGAAATCGTAGTCTGTTAACTGCATGTACAATCCAGAAAGTCCCTCATTATATTAATTCCGTACATATAAATTGGCTTATATCACAAAAACAAATAATTTCCACAATTTCACAGAAAGTAAATATTGTCAAAATGTCGTTTAGATCCTTCTTTATTGAGTTCCTTCTATAAAAAGATATTTTCTAGATTGTCCCTTGACCTTGGTCCTTGGATTCAAGGAGTGTTTCCACATACTTGTTTTAACTCATTTGCCAGAAAAACGCAAAGCACAACAAAATAATACTAAGATAGCTGATGTCCCAATAACCAAGAGCTAAGAAATTTCACACATATATTTAGAGAAGGCCTTAACTCAAAATGGATACAAAAATATTTTTAAATTACTTGATTTTTTCAGTTACATTCAGCTGCAAACATGTCTATTCCTTGTCAAATTATGAGCTTAACCTCGAAGCCAGAAGGCAGAAAACTTCTGATTAGAGTTATTGAGAGAGTTATTTTTTAACCTTGCCCTGGGAAGAATAGGTACACAGGAAATAAGGTTAGAAGTGTGCTTATCTTGATTTTCCATACTACTTTGTACACAGTACAGGGAGTGTGCACAAGGTGGTAAGATTTTGTTACCTAATAATGTTGGAGTAGGTGTGTTCGGGACCATAATTTTCTCACCTTAGCTTTCAATAATATATAGGTTAATTAAGTTGTATATGGTGTTATGGTATATAGATAACCAGCACAGGATATACATTTTCCCATAAAAATGGTAATTTAAATAATTCTGTTCAGTGTCATTTTGACAAACACGGAGGCTTAAGTAAGGGAAAAAATATACATCTGTTTGGATTATTTAAAGAATAATGCATTCAAATCAGTCATAAAGCATACAGGCCTTACTGCTTGATTTAAACTGTTTTAGTAATTGTTCTTCAATGACAGTGACAAGTAATCGTACGCTAATTGCTAATTAATCTAAAAATCATCAGCAGTGGTTTTATTGGTCAGGGTTTTCTCACAGACTTGCAAGTACTATCCTATATTAACCAACAGAATTTAACTCTGGGTGTTGACTTAGGTCTGTGGAACAACTGACATGTGTGATTTTTTATGTTTAGCAGTTTTCCTGGTATATCATTTTGTAAGACTTGAACAGAATTGTTTTAAAGGAATAAAGGAAGCAAAACAATAAAACATTTAGAGACTGTGTTTTTATTGTTCACTACTTTTCATCTGATGAAGGTCAGGGTGGCCAAAACGTGTTTTTAATAAACACTTATTTTCTTATAAATGTCATATTTTTCATTTCGGGCCCAACCCTTCCTATACATAAATGAAATTCACAATCAAATAAGTCAGTCTGAATTCCCTCAAATTTAATTTCTGTAGCAAATGTAACTACAAGGTGTCAGCACCAGCCTCTGATAGAGAACAATGTAACACAAAGGCACCACTGAAAGTGTAAACAGTGTCTCAAAGATGGAGGAAAAGAGTGCACTCTACCTTTAACTGCAGCGGCTGCTTGAGAGATGACACACTGAACAGGCCCAGAGAGGGAGGGTGGGGAATAGGAGTGAGAGAGTGATGTGGGGGATGGGACATGCTGCTAGACTGTCTGCATATTGTTATTGATATATTTTTGCTGCATGCCTCGGTATGGAGGTATACAGGAAAAAATAAAAACATCACAAATAGACAACTGAACAGTGTCTTGCCAAATTATTGTGTAACGCTAAAGAGAGAAGTGTAAACAAGGCCATGCAGGGCAATACAGTGTCGCAGAATCGTGAATGTACACTGGAATGGTAATAAATGCAATAGTCACTGGATGTTAGGAAAATTGACTGCAATGAGAGAATATAGAGCAGTTGACATGATACAGCTTTGCCTTCTTGCCTCAGCAGCAAAGCTCTGGATATCTGGGCCTCTTCCCCTCCCCCATGACTGCTGAAGAATCCTCGAACAGGATTATACACAGCGTTAACATTATAAAGGAAAGCTTCAATAATCCCAATAAAGCCCTCTCAAAGGTCTCTCTCTCTCTCTCTCTCTCTCTCTCTCGCTCTCTCTCTCTCTCGCACGCCCCCTCCCTCTTTCTCTCCCTGTAACAGAAATCATCAGGTTCCACCCACACTCGCTCAGCAGCCAATCAGGGGCCAAGCAGATAAATATGGGGCAGTTGACGACAGGCCTTACATTCTGACTGCTCTAATATGCTGACCCTGGTGTAATTTGAGCTCTTATTTAAATTTGAACTGCCTTGGACAGATAAATTCACAAACAAGTGGTGCAGCAGAATGCATGCAGGGAGGAGAAGTGGGGGGTGGGGGGCGGGGTTGAGTAGGATAGGAAGGCAAGGGAGACGTGCGACTTGCAAGCGTACGTGTGGAAAAGTACAGAGAGTGTGTTTTCAACTTGTAGGGGTGGGTATCATAGAGGAGCCATTGTGAGCAGAGAAGCATGCCATGATGTTTTTATTAAATAAGGGAGCATAACTCGTGCAGCAGGTTCATACTTTTTTCAGTGCATTCTGGGACCTTTCTGTTTTGGTTATAAATACTTTCAAAGATTTGTTTCTTGAGATCATAAACTTGCCCTTTGGTGTCATAACTTTCATGCACATTGTAAAGCTTGCTACAGAATAGGAAGCAAGCTCCTCTCCAGATTCAATTTAGATGGCATGACAAACACTCACTCAGTGACCATGTTTTACGCCAAAACATGCTTGCTTTACTTGATGTGTGCAAAAAACAACAGTTGTTTCAATACCAAAAAATCATCAGATTTTTCAAAAAAAATTATATAAACTGAATCATAAAACATAAGAAATGTATCAATATAATTTGCTGTCAACCTAAATATTATCTATCAGTAATATGAATCTCTAAATGAATGCCAACATATTTCTTAACTGCCATTAAAATTCCACCCTGAAATAACGATTTGACGTGGTCTATTCTCTATAGTAAAACTGATGAGATGGTGTGAATCAATATCCATTCATGAAATGTTGTCTAGAGGACATAGTTCAGCATCTAACAGTTTGACTTTTTAGCTGCAGTAAAAAGCAGTCCTTAGGCTCAAACTCAGTGGTCAGCATATCCAATGTTTTACTCCATGGACGCTAAGGCAATAGAATAATGTAATTTGTATGTCCTTATATACTGTGTCCTACAAATACTGGGAGGATCACATGGATTACATTTTGTCTAAGTTGTAGGACCAGGCTTTAAAATTACAAAAATAAATAAATAAAGTCTAAAATAAACATTCTATACAATAAGATTACCGTAACAGATCATTAAACTACCTAAACTACCTGGTCATCTATAATAGGAAATTCACTTGAGGTCTAAAGTTAGCTCAAAAAAGTTTAAACCTTTTACGACTGTTCTGGAGTAAACCAAGTAGTCCGGAAACCTGGCAATAACGAAACGCTCCTTTTCTCTTAAACAAATGTTATTATCAGTACGCGATAAACAGAGGGAATATGTCAATAGCGTTTGAGAATTTGTTTTGTGCAAATGTGTTTCTATGTCCCGGAGGGGGATGGGATATTACTATATAATATACAATATATAATAGGCTAGTTGAAGGAGGCCACTCTTTTTACAGTCTCTGAGGCCACTTAGGCCCCTTCTGATCACGTGATTTTCCCGGGCCATGCCCTTAGTAACAGATAGACTCTGGCTTGTAGTGAGCTGAATTCAGCACCTCATCGTGAATATTTCAAGCAAGTACTGATCTTTGTTCGACCTGCTGACCATGCTCCAAAATGAACTTCAGTTACATCGATTATTAACTGTCAAAAGTTTTCAAAATCTTATTTACGTTATTCTCGCTCACAAGAACACCCCCGCCTTTTATTTGTTGGAAAGCTTCAGCAGTTTTGAGCCACTGATATACGTCGCATCAGGCTTCTTGCAGCATGTTTTCCTATTTTCTTTTCATGTCCTCACAGGCAGAGCAAACGCTCCATTTCGTTTGGCAGGATTACTGCAGCTAACTGTTAGGGTGGAGTAAAATAATCCTGTTCCTTGTGTTACATAACTTCTACCGAATGTTAAAAGAGCTGTTGCTGTGGGTATAATAATGCCTGAAACAATTTGCTACTAACTTGGTCCTCGTGTTACATTCGGTGTCATTTGCTTCCACAGAACACACATTTTAACAAAGGTATACCTATTTATAAATTAAGATTAACATTAGAGGCCAGTTTAATTAAACTAAATGTAACCTTTAAGCTATCGGTTTGTCCCCTGTTGGAATTTGTCCGATAGCTCCCTTCAAGTAGCCAAGGTCTTAGGCCTTACTAAGCTGATTCTACTTGAAATTTTTGTTTAAATGTCGTCTTTGTCGTCTCATTCGTTCGATATAATTTATTTAATTTATCCAGTTCATCATTTTTGCACAATGTGTTATCTCCTTTTTTAATAGTCTTAAGTTATTTTTTGATGATCTGTCTGCATCAATGCATGTATCGATTCAGCTTGTCTTTTACCAGCGGTATGAGGATTTACATGACTTTTCCTTTCATAGGCTCATACTCATTTCGGAAATCCGTACGACAAAATGGCATACGGAAAGGTTGAACTGTAGTAGCCTTTACTGGCCTACGTCGTCAGCGCTGAGAGCAACCGTCGCCTCCTCCTTGCAGATATTTGACACCCCAATATTCGGCAGTGATGTCAGTGGCGACGAAATAGGAAACCACAGCGTCCTGTTTACCACCGCCATGAAAGGGAAAGCAAGAGCCAGGAACATTGTGTGTGTCTCTCTCTCTCTCGATCGACGGTCTGCGCTTTAACCTCAAATCCATTGTTTTATTTCAAATTGAGTGTGTAGGATTACAGAATAAACACAACAAAAATAGCCATTGTTCCAATACTTTTGCATACACACTAGGCTACATGGCCAAAAGTATGTGGACACCTGACATCAGTTGGTCCACCCTTTGCTGCTGTAACAACCTCCACTCTTCTGGGAAGGCTTCATATTAGACATTGAAGCATTGCTGCAGGGATTTGCTTCCATTGAGCCAGAAGAGCATTAGTGAGGTAGGGCACTGATTGTGATTGGGCAATTATACCTGGCTCACAGTTGGCTTTCAAAATGATTCCAAAGGTGTTGGATGGGGTTGAGGTCAGGGCTCTGTGCAGGCCAGTCAATTTCTTCCACATCATTCTCAACAAAACCATTTCTATATGGAGCTCGCTATGTGCCCGGGGCATTGTCATTTATACAGTATATACACATACAATTGTACAGTATAAACTATTATACAATATACAGTATATATGTAGGCTACTACTACATATACTGTATATTGTTCCTAAATTCACGTCTATCTTTTTTTCTACAGAGGCCTTTGCATGTAGTACCCCACAATTTTTTTAGACCTTAATTAAGGTGTTAAAAAAAGTTGCGTAAATCGTTCTGGATAAGAGCGTCTGCTAAATGCCTGTAATGTAATTCACTGGCAGGTGGAGGTTTTGTTGGAAACTTGATTACAATTTCGACACCATTTTCAGAAAAACAAGAAAGCCCTCCTGAGATTTCATTATAAATTGCCATCTCTTTCAAGTTACAGTTTAATATTAAAGGAAAATGAATGAGAATGCATGCAATGAAGTCAAGCTGGGAACAAAGTTCATTCAGACTTGCATCAGACACTGTTTTTAACACACCCTAGTGGTCAAAGCAGAAAGAGCTCCATTTTATTTGTCATCAGCAATGAAAATAATAGCAATTGCTCAAAGTGTTTTTATATATATATACAAAAAATGTATAGCCTATCCAAAAAAAGACAGAACAATACCAAAATAAATCATTATCCAAAAAATCAAACAACTGAAATTCCCTGCTGATTTTGACTTGAACAATGTTCCAAAATTGAATTCAGTCAAATTATGGTGACAAGGAACTGTGAAACCTCCAAAAAAAAATCTGGCACCATTCAGCATGATTCTGTTCAGCTTTTCTGTGAAGCCTTTAGTCTCCGTCTTGCATCCTTGTGCTTCTTCCTATACTCCTAATAATAAAACAACACAATGGCTGAAACTCGGTCTAAGCTCAAATTAGAGGATTTTAAGCTCTACTGAACAAATACATGTTTAATACTTTTCCCATCAGTAATGTGAGAGGACCTGAAAGTCCATTGGAGTTACCTCGATCAAGGTGGTCCTTTTCTCCTCCCAGTTTTCCCTCTGGTCCTCCAGTTTTGCAGATCTACAGAACATTTTTGGCCCCTCTGCAGAACCAAAACATGAGAAAATCCATTTTATTTGCATGCGTTTAGCCTTTGTGAAAATACTGGGGGAATTCTTCAACAGGTGTGTCTATTCCACATCATTTATGGGCACCAGGCAGAGCCGAAAGTGTCAGAAGAGGCATCTGTGCGAATTGCTCAAGCTCATACCTTTTAACCGTTCATCATCTTGGAAGAAAAAGAAAAAACTTTTCTTTGCTGCCTCTGGTTCCCTATATTGAAAAGAAAAAGATAACATATGATTAGAACTGGCAGTGAAATGCATAAATCTACTGACCCGAGCCATCGGAATGAACTCTGTAGCAGCACTGGCTGATCTGAGGCATTAACGACACCATTACTCAGTAACACTGGCTGATCTCCGGGAGTAAAGACACCATTATCCTGTAACACTGGCTGATCTCAGGCAGTAAAGACACCATTACTTTGTAACATTGGCTGATCTCAGGCAGTAAAGACACCATTACTCTGTAACACTGGCTGATCTCAGGCAGTAAAGACACCATTACTCTGTAACACTGGCTGATCTGAGGCAGTAAAGCCAGCATTACTCTGTAACACTGGCTGATCTCAGGCAGTAAAGACACCATTACTCTGTAACACTGGCTGATCTGAGGCAGTAAAGCCAGCATTACTTTGTAACACTGGCTGATCTCAGGCAGTAAAGCCAGCATTACTCTGTAACACTGGCTGATCTCAGGCAGTAAAGGTAGCATTACTCTGTAACACTGGCTGATCTAAGGCAGTAAAGGTAGCATTACTCTGCAGCATTGGGGGAAGCAAACTGATCTCCAGTGCCTTCCTCAATCTCATCCTCTTCTTCCTCAGAGCTGCTGTCCCGAAAGCAGGGGTTCTCCTGCCACGGTAGTTTTGCTCCCTTTAGTATCTCTATCTTGTAGTCATCTAAGGGAGTAGAAGAAAAACAACAACCTGTTCAACAGTGCATTCACAATAGCCACAATACACATTGCACACAGTGTTTCATAAATTAATAGTCAAATAATGTGTCTGGATGGAGCAAAACAACCCCAGTACTAAAGTGTTCCAAGATAGGAAGGGCAAACGATTCTTATGTTGCATATAAATATACTTTTCTTTAAGTTGGCAAAACTTGAGCTTGTATGTTTTTTAATTTCTCCTGTGGGTATGTTCCACAATGTATAGAGGAAGTACAGGATGGTTCAACATCGGAACCAAATGTCAAATATTCAACATTTTTAAAATATTAAAATATGAAAGATATGAGAAATAAAAACCACATAATTAACCTTTCTCTGTAGTATCCTTTGCGGAATCATTTCCAAAAAATGAGAACTGGAAGCCCGTTGATTCTGCATTCTCGGTGCTCACGTTTGGAGAGAAAAGAGAAAGCTGCACAGATGTGCTCTCCTCTGTGGCTTGCTTCTCCAACTTCTCCTCCCCTTTCTCCTCCTCCACCACCTCCTCCTCCTTATCCCAGGCTACAGCCTGTTTCACCTCAATGCTTTCTTTCTGAGATCCAAAAGCCTCTTTCAGGTCTATGGCCACATCATAGTAGATCTCCTTGGAAACTTCTGGTAACTTCTCTGTCTCCTCGCGTTTTTTGCGTCTCGCAGCTTTGCTACAGGTAAGAGAGTGAGAGTCAGACAGCAAGAGAGATTTTGCAAATAAAATCCAATTTGTGCCTGACCCAGTCACAGTGGCAAACCTGTGGTCGCAGGTCATTCACTTTAAATCTATTTCCTGCTGTAGTTGGATTAAGCAATTAGGATTAAGACTCTGTAAAAGGATATGATAAGAAGCTCTGGTACCTTTCTTTTTCGGGCTCTTCACTCTTCTTTTCAAAGGCTGCATGCTCTTCTCGAGTGGGATCATAGTGCAGGGCGGAAATATCTCTACAGACACAAAAACAGCCAATTTGCAAGGCCAAATTTAACCAATCCCACAGGATCACCATTGCTTTGATGATGATGAGTCAGAAGTCTCCTGAACCTCAAAATGCAACAGTTGCTACAGATTTTGTAATTTATAAAATTGTACAGAATGGCTGTGTGAGGACTGAGGGGGAAATCCTTGCCTGAATTGTTTACTCTTAGCTGCTTCTTTGCTGGTTTCTACACTTTGGACTTGGATGTTCAGTAGACTTTGTAAAATGCCCAGATTCTTCTTCTTTTCTTCCTCAAGCTGCACTTCCACGTCGGCACGAAAGGATGTCTCTTCTGTAATACCAGTTCTGATTATCATAATCATCACCACATTTTTCTTTTTTAGATTGTAACTCTAATCTAATTTACAATGCATCACCCTTGGTTATTTCAGAAACAGAGACAAATTTGCCATTTGTCAGAGACAAATTTGCCATCTTAGAGGACAAGTCTGAACCTGAATCTCACAGAATATTTATGATGATCAGATAGGCCTTACTGAGAAATAGCTTCTGCCCTCATGAACTGTAATGGTTAACAAGGTGGTCAATTCCACTTCAACTAAGTGAATTCAAATAATGAATAAAAGTTCAATCCATAAACAGAAAAATCCTTGTACAACATAATACATAAAATACAAAAAATTTAACATGAAATAACATAAAAACATTTTCACACTGAAATAAAGATTTTCCTCCTCATGGGATCTGAGGGTTATGAACCTTACCTGGAATGTTGGATTCATCATCACTTTCAAGAAACCGAGAATCCATGCGAAACCGCTCATCTGTTCCGAATCGTGACTGCAACTGCATGAGCTACACAACAGGAAAACGGTCCTCCATGTCAACAAAAGATGTCAGCAAATAACATTTGCTGTGGCATTGAAATTCTACTTGGTCCAAAGGGAAACGTGCCCCATTCTAGCCCACCAACACCTCTTACAACTTAAGTTTCTAAAAGAAGAATCTTAAGTTGTAAGTCTTCCTTCCAAGAAACTAAGAAACTAAGTCCACACCTGCTTATCTTCAGCAGTTTAGCATGAGAAGGGTATAGGTTGGTATGGCTGCTTAGCTTCAGCAGTATAACCGGAGAAGGGTACAGGGCAGTATGGCTGCTGGCTATGCACCCCCTCAACACAACAGTCCTATGAAAATCTCCCATGCTCACCTTCTTTCCCGCTTTCCCCTCGAACTGTGGCTTAATCTGGAACCGTGCTTCATCATCACCTTCTTCCTCGTCAGCCTCCTCATCATCCTCACTGCTATCAAACAGCTTGCTGCCAACTTGTTTTTCAAAGTCCTGCAAAAAAATTATCCTATTAAAAAAATTACCAAAAAGGTGACTGTACCCTGTACCCTGTGCTGAAAAATGGCTGTCATAACAGAATGTGTTCTTCATTCAGCTTCCTCTTCCGGAGGGCTGGAACTAACTTATTTAGCCCAGCTAGGAGCAAAATAAATCATTTGAGTTTAAAGGGCCAAAGCAGTGTCTAATTCTGGTTCCCCATCTGCGATGTGTTGCCTTGTGCCACTAACCTTTACCCTGAGGCCTTGTTTATCCCCAGTGCTGGGGCCCAATTCACTGGGCTCCTCTGTGGAAGACTCTGAAGAAGACTCCTCAAACAGACTACTAGTACACTTATGCGGTTCCACTGAGCTCTGTTCAGCTTCCTCCTCACTCTCGCCATCAGAGTCAAACACAATATGCTTTCCTTTATTGGCTGTTGGTGCATCCTGGGAAAAAAATTGAGCATGAAATATTGAATTTACAAATTCCCATGTCTCCCATGACAACCATAGATTAGAGGGGTACAGAGAACCAGGATGCAGAACTTACCAATGCTGAGAGGGCACCTTGAATAAGCTTCTTCTGTAGCTCTGCCTCCTTCTGCTTCTGCTCCAGAGCGGCCAGGCGCTTCTGGTTATCCAGCTTCTGTTTCTGCTGGATGTCCTTGGTGCTGACCCTTTTTTGCGAAGGCTTCTTGCTTTCTAACAACGGCGTGTTCTCTTCCAACTGCTCAGTGGGCGTGCTTGCCGAATCTTTCAGTGAGGCTTTCCCCTTTGCCCCCACCTGTTCAGCGGTCACTGGCACTACACTAAGTGAGCTAGATACCGAACTAGAGGACTCAAAACTGGTTGAGCAAATCCCAGGTTTCGGAGCAGATTTGTCCATTTCTCCTGCAGCTGCAGATGGTTGCTCTTCAGGATTTTCCCCTTCCTCACTATCAGAACAGCTGGAATCTGAATTTGAGTCTGTGCTTTCGGACTCACTGGATTTTATTAACGGATCGTTGTGATCTTTCTGCTTTACCTTCTGGTCACTAGGTAGTGAGAGAGGGGGAAGACCCTTAAATGGAAGGAGTTTGCCATCATCAATCTTGCGCTCACATTCTGAGGCACTGGACTCAGATGATTGAGATGTATGTTCCAATTTCAGTTTCTTCTCAGCAATGGTGGTCTCTTGGCCTTCCTCATCTTTGTTCCTTTTCTGACTGAGACCTAGCTGAGCACCTGGAGCAGTTTCTAAAAGAGCCCTGGTCCCCAAGAAAGCAGGGAGACTTGGGGTTTGGATCTTTTCCCGCCTCTTCTTTTTTTTCCCCCTGCCTTTATCATTTTCCTCATCACTGCTGTCCTCCTCCAAAATGGCTGCCAAAATCTCCTCTGGTGTGTTACCTTTCTTTGCTTGTGGAGCCATTGAGGCCCCCACACTGGAAAATGGTACATCTGTCTCCTGTCCGGATCCAGCTTGTGAATCAGATGCCTGGCAATGCCCTTTTTCCTCTTCCTCAACCATGGAGGCTTCCTTCGCAAGTTGCTCCAAATCTGCAAGGGACAGCTCTATACGGTGACAACCGGCCATCATGGCTTCATAATCCAACTCAGAATCGGAATCAGAATCAGAAGCAGAACACTGAAACTCCTCTGATTCTTCTTTTCTCGATTTAGTTACACTGGAAGGCTGCTTAGATAGGACTTTACTGCCAGGTATCTCTTTTCTTTTGCTGGTGCCAGGTTTAGAATCACATTTGTTTAAAACTGTCCCAGAGGGGCTCGACTGGGTGTGATCTGCTTCCCCCTGCTTCACTGGGACAGCAGGAGCTTTGCTCTGTGTGAGAATTTCATCAGTGTCGGCCGAGTCATATTCTCGGTCGTCTGCTGGCTCCTCACGACTTCCAACAGTGAGTACACCCTTCGAATTCTGACCGGCCCAGAACACACTGGGTTTAACGGTAAAGTCATCACCAACCACCTCCAGGTTATCCTCATCCTCCACGCCCACATCTTTTGTCCGCGCATTTTCTTGCGCTACCAACATATGAATTTCCTCATCAGAATCTGCTTCGCTGTCAAACACATACAGGGATTTTGTTTGCCTTTTTAGAGCAGGTTTCTCCTTTCCATGCACAGGGCCATTTTGCCCAGTCATTTTTTGTGTTAAAAGAGTTTTTGCACCATGGCTGACTTTGAGTGAGTTCCCTTCATTTTTCAGAGAGGCCTCATGATGCTGCTTACCGTGGCCATTGTACTTGGCCACAGGCGGAGAGTGTCCAATCACTTTGCACAATGACTCCTTCCTGATCTTGTTAGGGCGTGCTTTCTGTGGGGGGAACTCGCCTCGTCTTTTCTTGCTGATGTCATCGTCCCCTCCCGGGATTTCCCAGGTTAGCTGAGACACTGGGGTTAGGGCTGGAACATCAGCTGTGCTCTCCAGCCTTTTGATGTTGTGGCTGTGCTTTGAAGGATCATACTTAAACATGTGTTAATGAGTTAAGGTATGGCGCATACATGTACGAAACATACTGTAAAAGAATAATTTAAATATTTGTGATATTGCATCAATTACAAATCAATTATCTCATATTGCGTTATACAATACAATGTCAAAACCATTTAGATTTGAGGATATAAATTATGATGCAATTATTAGATTTCAGGTGTAAGCAAAAGAGAGTATATACAAAAGGATATCTTATTCTTGCCTTGACCTTTAAGATGGAGAACTGGAAGAACCCGCCCAAATTTACTAACAACCCAATCCTGCCAAAACCAAAAAAAAGGGACAATGAAAACAGATTCTGCAAATAAGGGGGGGGGGGGGGGGTCAGTCAGCATTTACTAACAGATGCATATGCTTCATCTATGGAAATATTTTGGCTTTTATATATTCAAAATATTTTTGAATATACTTTCCTTTTGATGCAGTTAAATGTTTTCACGCATATATATATATATATATATATACACCTGGAGTGAACGCGCAGAAACAGGTTAGAGATTATGTAAATTAGGCCAATAAAGTATTCTAATCTAATTTACTAAAGTATGCATTCATTACAACTCCCCTCTTTGTGTGAGAATTTTTATAACTCCTGAAAGCAGGTGGTAATTTGTGCTGATATTTGTAGCCTATAACTCATACACAGGATGCAAGAGAAGGATGTCAGGCTGTACACACATTCTCCGCAGTCAAATCAGTTTCCCTTGTGGGCTGTATGGGGGGGAGTGGAATGAATGCTTACTCTCATACATAACACTCTAGAAAGGTGATGGGATTTAAAACATGTTTCACACATTTCTTCTAATCACTTCTTGTTAATTTTCAGATATAATATGAAATCATGTTATATCTCCTTTATGTTGTACAGTCGGTATTAATATTCTTTCCTTAGTTGGACCACCTCCTGTGTCTTTTTCTTTTTGTACGCTGCCTAACGTCATGCCATCTTTTCTTTACATCCTCCCCAGTTAATTCCATTATACCCAATGTATTAATTTTGTATGCGACGCCATTCCAAATGTTTTATTCTCTCCGCTGGTATTGTATTCCTATGCTATAATGAAGTTATATATACCTCATTGACCATCCTGATATGTTTTTTTTTAATGATAATTTTTTGTACAAAATGTTTCTTCTTCTTCTTATCTTTCTAGTGGTTCCCTCGCTACTTGTGCCTGATTGCTCTGTCCAGTTCTGAAACCACTAACCCATGTTATTTCTCCTCTCACGAGGCAAACATACACACAAAACAATAATCTATTGACAGAAAATATATCAACCCACAACAATCTATTCTGTAAATACCTTATGGCCTGGAATCTCTGTCCCTGGAACTGCTGCTTTCATGTGGAAATTCTCCACGCCAGCCTTCTTGAAGGACTCCACCAACTTCTCTTTTTGTTCAATGTTTGTAAACTGAGCCTTCTCAGTTGTCTGTTGTCGTTCTACAGCCAACCTGAGAAATTGACTTCAATTAATTCAAACACCAAATCATACTGAAAATTGATATCCTCTTCAGTAGACAAGCGGGCAATGGACTCATTTGCTTGACAAACTCAGTTGGGTCATTTAAAGCTGTAAATCTTAAGAGCCCAAAACAGAGGGCATGTAAAAAAAGAAATGACCATAATATTTATTTACACTTGTCACACAGTGAATCTAGAACTATCTGAATACAGGTATTGAACACTCCAGGGGCTTCTACCATTACTGCAACTTTAGGCGTGCTATTCCAAGCAAAAACAAGTCTGAGTGGAAAATATACTTCTGTGATTATTTTCAATGCAAGAAACAGATAACAGATTACAGATTTATAGTGGCTGGTATGAGTCAGACCTCTTGTGTGATGTTGCCCTAACATTGAGACAGTGGATTTTATGCACATTCAACTTCTCCATCTACTATCGGATTATAAGTCAAAACAAAACAAAACAAATTCTCCTGGAACATAATAGGAAATAATCATAACACCGGCAAAGTAAAATTTTACAGCACTTGTATACACTGGATTTAAAAAAAATGTTCAAATGACATACCTGTGTAAGAAGTTTTCCTTTGCCATTTCAATTTGCAGTGTTCCACCTTTCCATTTAGATTTATTTAACACGGTCATGCCTATGAGATGGAAACACGACAAGAAACAAACGTAAATCAACCATGTCATGTCCACAGTAAACTACTCAGAGAAGAAAAAAAGACATACATTTTCTTAAAGCTTCATCCGAGATGTTAATGTTGATATAACCGAAGGTCTTCACGGGGATTCCTAATGGAAAACGAAAAAACAAAAAACAAATCAGTAAATATTTTAGGGTTATACCGTTAAAAGCGAATGATGAGGTCTACACTGCACATTACTCAAATACTTACCGGTTTCATCTTTCCTTGTTATGATTTCCACATCTGACACGTCCCCAAATTTCCCAAATCTGTCTTTAAGATCCTTTTGGGAAATTGCGTGGCCCAATCCACCTATGTACAAACGCTTCATACCTTGTTCCTCCTCGGTAAAACGTTATAATCTACCTAGCACTGCTTAGTTTACAACTCTAAACTTTAAATAGATACGGATTTATCCAAGTAGCTGTCTGCTAGCAAACTCAATACTTCACACGGTTTGCCTTGGCTGACAGATTCATAGAATACAGTATACAAGTTTCAACGACAGCAGCAATATAGAATAGCCCAACTAGTTTTAACTACCAACAATTTAATTTCACGTTGACATTTCAGCCCATTCACACATGTATACCACACACAGCACCCCTTGTGCTCAAACAGAACAGTCCCTGTACAATAACAACCACAGCACCATGGGTTCCGCTAGCAGAAGGTTCCGTCTGATGTTTAAAATGTATATTTAAAAAATAAAAAAACAAAAGCAACACAATAACAGTTGTCTAAGTAACAATCAGTTACTTACTTGGATTAACATAAATGGATTAAACAAACAACCATGACAATCAGCCCTGTTTAAGCAGTTTATTGTTTGTGGTCGCTCGCTTCCGAAACAAACCAAATTCCATAAATATTTGCTGCCATAGGGAGATAATAGTGAATAATAACATGTCCCCTTATTTCATGTTATTTCATGACTATTGATTATAGCTGATAATTCATAGTAAACAAACCAAAATCTTATTTACGGTACTGATTTACGTTCTATTCAAAATATTAATAAATAAATATATGAGCGTCACGAGATTCCCCTCCTAGCTACACTGGTAGATTCCACTTTTGGCGCGACATGTAAATCGCTCGGTATTAGCAGCAAGTAAGTTTGTTTCATAGTCTGTATTCTTTGAATTAATATGTTTTCATGTTTTGGTGTTGGTTAGCAGCTATATGTATTTATCTATATGTAGTTAGGTATTTAGCTAGTCTGGTTGCTTAATCTTTTCATAAGACCGTGACTGATATCCTTCATAACATTGCGTAGCTAATCAGCTTGTTTTGTGATATTGTGCACAGCTGTGCTCATTTAAGAAAGATTGAGAGGATTGTCAGGTCGACAAACTCTGTTTAAATATTTTATTTCGTTGAGCTAAGTAAATACCGAAAAGTAGTTGTAGCTGTCATTTTCTAACGTCAACTACCCGTCCCGTTCTTGGCTTTTCTTGCCAGATCTATCGGTGAGCATCAAACTCCAACACCTGAAACTATGGAGCAAGTGTATGAAGCAGAAATCAAATTGCTACAGGAGGAAATCGCATTGCTACAAAATCAACAAGAAAACAATGAACGAGAGGTGATATTGCACATTGAAGAGCACACACAGCGGACTTTGTGAGTTTCATTATTCACTCTGAACCAAGATTAACTTGCATGGTGCTAAATTGTATATTAAAATAAATAAATAAAAATAAATTCGACAATGGTGAATGACTTTACATCTGTCCATATCTAGTTGAAGGGGGTTCAAAGCTACATGGCATCACCCATCTCAGATTTGTGTATGCGTTTCAGGACATCACAGCCAAACTTCAAAAGAGGAAAGAATGATGCCGTTATGAATCTTGAGAAACTGGAGGAAGATCTGGCCAGACAGACCAAAATCAATGGAATTGTACTGAAAGAGTGTGAAGTGAAAACACTGGAAAAAAGTAAGCACAGATTATGTAATTTGCAAACCTATTTTACAATTTTCCACCCAGACAGGCAATACGATCCTGTGAGGTTTAGTTATTCCTCTTACAGTGCTAAGTGAAGGATGTTCAAATCTTATCCTTGAGTACGTTAGTGCTGCTGGTTTCATTCTTCTTCTCTAATCAGGTGAGTGGAATCTCTGGCCAATGAGTGAAAAACATTTAATTGGATTGAAGAGTTTTATTTGGGAGAACAATGCGAGTGAGAATGGGTAAAAACGGCAGTATAGGGTGGGAAATGGGACACTGCAGAGTAGTGTGATTAGTTCATTACTATTTCATGTTATGGTCAATGATGTTTTTCCCAGGTAGATCCTAATATAGGTAAATCATTGTTTGCAGATGATGTGGCATTGTGGAACAGGTAGAAACAGTCAACACATTGTTGGGAAAGTGCAAGAGGCTAGTGCAAGTAGAAAAGTAGGCATTGGGATGTGGATTCAGATTATCTGTTGAGAAAACAAAATAAATTATTTTTACTTGGTAGAAGGTTGCAGAGGGTTTTGGGTTAAAAATGGGTTTGTTTGTAAAGGTTGTAGTTTTTTAGGTTTTTGGGAGTATATTTTGATACCAGAATGACCTGGGCGGTGCATGTTGGGATAGCGGATTAGTGTAAAAGGAGTGATAGCCTAAATGTAATGCACTGCTTAAAAGGAATAGAGTAGCCAGTATAATTTAGATTAGACTTGGAGCTCATTCCGGTCACTCAGATTGGATTATGGTCTACTGGGATTTTTTTGCTTCTGAAATAAACCAACTTACATAAACACTTGCTGTCATAGGGAGATAATAGTAAATAATAACATGTCTCCTTGTTTCCTGTTATTTCTGCTCTCATAAAGTGTGCTTCCTGTGAGAAACTGTATGTACAAACATGTTCTCATAGTATTGCTTTTTCCACTCTAGGTAGGACAAAAATTGTACAGCGGTACCGAGTTTCTGGTAACTGCAGTTTCTTAAACTTTCAAGTTGAGTTTGAGCTCACAGAAATCCAGGTAAGACAATGTTTTTGCATAATGTCCTACACTGTTGTTGATAATGATTTAGTATACTTCACATTCAGTATTAAATGTACTATTTCAGATGTGAACTTCTTGATTGATTCTAATGCTGCTTATATTACTAGCCAGGGAGGGTTTCATAAATCCATTACAGTCAGGCTTTGAGCAGAAGCTTTTGTCCTGAGTAACTTGCACAGTCTATATTTGTATTGCCCATAAAATACATTTATACATTTGGAGATTTACTGAAGTGTGATGCAGGTGAAGTACCTTCCTCAGGGGTACGTAGGCTGTGCCCCACCTGGGTCTTGTGCCTCTGAGCTACAAGCCTAGTCCAGCCATTGTATGACACTGCCACCCGCTGTTCAGTCTTAGTGCAGTAGTGACTCCTCTGGGATGTCGATCTGCCTGCACCAGCTGCGTTGGGTTTGCAGTGCGGTGGTGTAGTAACTGCACAGCTTAGCTGGTGGATTGTGCAGTGAAAAGCAGACTCGCTCCAGCTGGCTACACTGAAAAACACATTTTAGATGATGATTACAGTGCCATGAGCAATGCCTCACCATGCCTGAGTGGTTATTTGTCTCATTGTCACCAGTTATCACATCAGAATCACTGGCAATTAAATATTAACACACAGTAGGCTTTTGTCAGTGATGTCCATTATGCTTTGAGGATGGAAGAAGAGGAGCTGCTAGATAATTTGACACGATTTTTATAAATAATTACACATCAGTGTAAAAATGTCCTTTACGTATTATTCTCATGATTGCTGTACCAACAATGATCTATCACCAAACACCAGGGGGCAGCAAAAATCTATTTATCCATTATGTAATACATCTTAATCTTTTGTTTTTCAGCATGTTTGTCATTTGAAATGAGTTTAATGATAATGAAAATTTGAAAATGTGCTACCATGGAGTAAAAAAAGAATAAGTCTGCCATTCATTTTCATTCTCTTACTTGTAAACATTGCCTTTTCTATGGACAGACTGGCTTTGAGTTGGTTGTTGGATTAGTTTTAAACAAAAACATTGTATACAAAACCTATAAATTGTTTTTTTTTAGCACAGTGGATTGTGATAGAGAAACTCCTTGACTGAACATTCATATACCATTTTAAAAAAATCTTTAAGAAGACCAGTGCTTATTTTTCATACTGTTTCATTGCTTAACTGTAAATTTGCAGGCAGCTTGTGATTTTATAATACTATTGTAAATACTGTGCACTTTTCTCATCTGTAATGTGTAGGAGGAAGACGGCACTATCGTGAGGAGAATAACAGCCCTAAATATTGTTGTGGATGGATGTGAGTTAATTGATATCAGCACATTCGTATCTGGGTAAGCATCATGTACAATGATCAGTGTCCTGTCAATTTTGTTTCACTTGTCCTTTTTTTATAATTCAAGTTTTATTGAGCAGTTACATCCAAGAAACAGGCACATTTGGTGTTAATACTCTCTGATCACCTTTAATTACAATCCCCTTCATTTGTGTAGGATATTTTAATACATAATGCATAAAATAACATGCATACAATAAAAATATAATAGAATGCATTTTTTTTACAATGTCAATGCAGAATAGGATCCGCCCTCATTCCCCCAATGTACTGCATTTCATTTTGGAAAAGAAGAGCAGCTAGTAGCCTCTTTAGCGTCATTTCCACCAAAACTGCACAATGAAAGCCATTGTTTTATAGCTGTCCTTTAGCGCTGCAGCTCAACTTTCAAAGTGAACATCTGGTCAAAATGAACAACATTTGCCATTTGAAACAATTTGTGATATGTATCAAATAATTATGTTCATGAACCAGAGACTGAAGCAACATAAAGCCACAGAATTGTGTTTTGCTGCAGACTTTATGGTGCATCATAACTGCAGGCTTGAGAGGGTTTCTGTCAGGTGACATGGCCCATTCATCTTTCAACAACTAGGCTGCTCTGGTCGAAAGTTAGCTGCCTACTTTTAAAGTCAAACCAGTCCGTGTAGGCCTACTTCTTCGTGTGTTTACAGGCACATGTTTGGACATTTTGGGGCTCAGGCAGAGCTCAATTTGCACACCCCGATGCAGATTTTCACATCCAATCTCAGCTTCCACATTCCATGCCAGACCATGAGGCCCGTATATACAGAGCAATGTCTTTACAGGATGCGCCACTGAGCAGCCCCTTTAATGGTTAGTCATAAAACTGAGGTTTGTAAAGGGTCGGAAAATGTCTGGTAAATTCCCGGAAACTTTAAATAGGACTTTAAGCTTGGGAATTTTGGACATATTTCCCAATTTCAATCTAAAATGTTTGTTTTTAATAATGAATTATTTTTTTTAAAGTTTCCTCCTCTGAATATTCCGGAAAGTTTCCAACCCCTAGTGGCATCTAATCAAGCGGTTTGTGTACCCAAATTAAACCCTGATGATAATCAAAGATTTGGAGTGTGTGTTCTGTACACATATTCGGAATGAACTTTTTATATGCATGCACTTTTAACATGAACTGTTCCTGTGAATATGGTGTCCAATGTATAGTCCCCTCATACCACAGTCACACCTCAGTCTTGCAAAGAAATGCGCTGGAGGAAGACTCTTCATATGCTGTTCAATAGGTGAACTGGTGAGCACCTGACTGACCAGTGTGGGTGGCTTTTTAGAAGCCAACCCTCACAAATAAGACACATTAGGACATATTTTCATTAAGAGCAGGTTACTAAAGATAAGTAATGAGATTGTTTTACCTATAATATGTTAGTATTTTGTATAATTGAGTTCAATGTGCTCAGTGCTTGAGTTCAATAAGCCTTATGTATTTCTTTCACTTTATTGATATTCTGGGATCACATAAAGAGCACAGTAGAGATAATACCCTGGGGGGGATTTGAGACCCCAGCATGTGCTCGTGTGTTCTTATTCAAAATTCACACGTGCCAATGTTCTCCACGTTTGCAAATCACTCTGCATAAGAACATCTTGTGATGTAACGTACAGTAATCGTCAGTAGTGATTGGCTTGTTACAGTATTGCTGCATGCTCAGTAAAGGCCATCCTCCCAAATTCAGATGTAGGGCGAGGCACAGTAAGAAGCAATTGGGGCACTCGAGTGGAGATCGTGGGTACATGCATGGTACAAAGACCGCTACTTTAGGATCCACACGCCAGTCAGGAATCCATCTGCGAGTCAGTCAGCAGGAGGAGAAGGATCGCCTGTCTCCAGCAGAATTCCCTCCCGCTGCTGTCATGGCACATTTATGCACATGTATAAAATGGCCAATGTGTGTTGTTACAAAGCGTGGCTGCTGTTTTTGGAAAGGCGTGACCCTACCCCAAAGTTCCCTTGTTTTATGCTGGTGAAGAACATACTCATGTCAGCGGACAGGGATGCTTCACAGGCCATTAAAAAATTCTGTTATGGTTTTGGTGGTTTTTACTTCTAAGAATAGGCACATGTAAGTGAGGTGATTATGATGTTACTGGGACAAAAACGGCTTTCATCTGATGTGGCCGACTGTGCAAACACAATCTGGGATATCTGTATTGTATTTGTTTTTTTTTGTTTTTTTATGTCAGCGCAAAGAAAAATAGGGGAATTGCTTCTGTACAAAACAGACTGTACGTGAAACCTACATAAAATGTTTAATTCTATGACAGTTTAGCTGCTAGTCTGTTTCGCTACTGGACGGCTTTAAACTTGTCAGAAGTTTAACTGGCCTCTCATTGTAGGAATGTTTTGGCCAGGCCTTTCCTATATAACTAACTGGCCTCTCCTGAGCCACATCTGGATTATATTGTCTGGTCTGAGATTCGGTCCTGGCACGCGTGTAGGGGAAAATGCTGGAGATACCAGTCTTGCACACGTCCGAGTACTTTCTGTGTTTTTAATACTAGTTTTGGAACAGATGATAATTTGTAATAATTGCACTAAAAATAAGGTTGATCTAAAAAATTCTAATGATAATGATATTTAAGAAGTGCAAACAAATGAAAACCTGCTCCTTTCATTAGGATGGGTTTTTAGAAAATAGGTCTGTTTTTGAATCAGTTTTTTAATATTTCCATTATTTTACAACAGGTTGTTCATTGTGCATACAATGCCTTTTTTACTGGGGTGAAATAATATTTCTAATTCATCCTTAATGGTTTAACTCTGAGAACTCTGAGTTGACTGCATTTTTATTCAAAACATGTTTTGCGTGAATAGCTGCATGCGACAGACAGTACTTTCGAGACCTATGGCTGATTATGGAAAAGAGTCAGAAAATATGTTTTATCCTAAACAACGTGAATGTTGGTTACAGCAAGACAGTCGCTGTGTCTCACAGCAGTGTAATATGTATGTATGTGGTGTTTCTGATGTTTACATGCTCTTCTGATGATAAACAACCAAGGTCTCGTTCCTTCTGTCTGTCTACTGCAAAATATCATTTTTTCTAAATTGAGATCAGTCTTTCTCCATGTATGACACACATAATCAGCATTTCACACTGACTTCTACTTACAAACCACAATTATTATTTTTGCACATGTTCATGATTGTAGTTTGCCAGTATGGATAGTTATGGATGTACAGAGTGAAAATCACCCAGAGACTAACAAAACTTAGATCTTGTGTTAAACACATCAAGGAGAAAGTAGGAATGTGCAAGTCCTATATTTTCAGAATCTGTTCTGTGCAAACCTGCACCTATAGTAATTGCAGGGAAATAATTTTTTGTCAAAATGGGGAAAAGGTACTGCCTCTCTTTAGGGATTAGTGAGTGAGCATCTTTGCAGGGATGAGTGACTGAGTCTTTGCAGGGTTGAGTGAGTCTCTGTACAGGGCTTATTGAGTCTCTGCAGGGTTGAGTGAGCCTCTGTGCAGGGTTTAGTGAGCGTTCGTGCAGGGTTTAGTGAGTCTCTGTGCAGGGTTGAGTGAGCCTCTGTGCAGGGTTGAGTGAGCCTCTGTGCAGGGTTGAGTGAGTCTCTGTGCAGGGTTTAGTGAGTCTCTGTGTAGGGTTGAGTGAGTCTCTGTGCAGGCTTGTGTGAGCCTCTATGCAGGGTTGAGTGAATCTCTGTGCAGGGTTTAGTAAGTCTCTGTGCAGGGTTTAGTGAGTCTCTGTGCAGCGATTAGTGAGTCTCTGCAGGGATAATTGAGCCTCTTTTTAGGGATGAGAAGCCTGCTGCTTTTCCTCCCTCCTGGACTGGCGGAGTTCCATTATTTTTGAGAGACTTGCCATTTTTCCATTGGTGCTTAATGGCATCTCCTGCAGACTGCAGGCTCGCCATGGTGGAAATTCGGCCCCTCGGCCTCCTGCCTGTAGTGTGAATCTATGGAAACTTTTTAATGTCACATTCATGTTCAGCACAAATCCCTGGAAAGGGTAGTGGAAATTTAATAACAAAAATGAAAACATTTTAAAAATGTGAAAAAGAAAAATGTAAGTGTTTTAGGGTCTTAAAACACTTAAACTTTAAAATTTAACTTGTCTGCATATGTTCACGAAATGCAAACCTCACTGCTGGAATTGTTTGAGAGAGAAACTATAGAAAGTGAAGTCATAATACAGTATAGCATCCATCCCATATTACATTATATCTATTTAGTGAAAGTGAAATGAAAGTGAAAATGGCTGATAATGGACGCTAAGTTGCAGATATATAAATAGCAAATTATCTAATCCACAGAAAACCAGTGATAATGAACCCTTATAATAATTAAATGTCTATGCAAATCCAGAAAGCCGGTCCTGTTTCTCTGGCACTGCTGTGTATGTTTACCTGCATGTTGCTTTTAAAATTTCAGAGTGGAGGAGACGAAGAGCCTTCTGCTCTTCTTCCGGGCCCTGAGGGCCTTCTCCGAGAGGTGTGAACAGAGAAGCAGGACGTTCGCGCACTTCAAGGTAGGCTCCCCGGCCCCTATCCGGTCCTCCGCGACTCCAGTTATTCATGCCGATCTGGGTGGCGTGTCTGAGGTCAACTGGGACTTTCCTCCCAGCCTTTTTTCCCTAGAGGTGGCCCTTTCATTGCCTGTTGTAATGGTTAAACTCACGCCACTGTTTTGCTGTTGTACTGTTGGCTCGCTTAGCCTTTCTCAACCCATCTCATACCTCATGCATGAAACAGCCAATCCAATTACTTTTCCCCTTAAGTATATGAAAGGGAAATCTCCAGTTATACTTGTAAAGTTTTAAATGAGAAATGGTAATTAGGTCAAATATGATTAAAATATTTTATGGGGATTCCCAGTCCCCTGTGGCATTACAGTACAATACCCACATCCCCTTTAAATACAGTGTACATTTGCAGGTCATTCAGGTCTGCCATGTTAAAAAATAAAAGAAATTTAAATTCCTGCCAATTATAATGTAGGTTTGGCTACTGCATTGCTGAAAAGAGAGGACTTAGTGGATTTTGCTTTAATGGAACATTTCAGCAAATTAAATCATACTGTTTAAAAATCAGAATAGTGTTAACGAACTACTGTGAAGCACACCAGTAATAAATCAATGTGGCAGTCTAAAAATGGAAGCTTCGTTTATGAAGTTGTGCAGTGGTTTGACCCAGAGTCACAGAACACCTGGAGCAGACTGCAGAGGGATAGGCTGGGGTAGAAGTAGCCATTTACCTGTCAGAAAAAACGAATGAGTTGCCGGCTGCAGACAGGAAGCACCCTGTGAGGAGATGGATTTGAGCCCACAGCATGGGGCGGTCTGTGGATGGAGCTCTCTGGGGAGGATGCTGATAATGCAAGTTTTTTTCCCCCCATGAAACTTTTTCTGAAGTCCCTCTAGTTATAACAAAACAGGGGAAAGACTGATCGGCACCCCTGGAAGGATTCAGTATGTTTGGTCGAAGGATTTAATTTCAAAAGACTTCGGTTTTTGAAGGAACGGGGAACATAGACAGACACTAGACAGAAAATGAATCAACTGAGACAGAGTGTGACGAGTATAATTTTCAGACAAAACAAGTACTCCCTGAAATGTGAGAATGAAGGGCATGTCTCTTAATGCCTTTGACAGAGTTGCACCCGCACTGTGGCCTACTCGCAGATCTGAAGTTACACTGTACATTTGAGAAAACCAAGTCCTCCACTGGACATTTCTTTTTTCTTTCCTTAATTCTGTTGACTAAATTCCATGTGTTTGTTGACAAACTACCACTGTCTGTCCAACTGCCTGTCTTGTCTAGTTTATCACAAAATGCGCATTGATTCCAGACGGCTGTTCCTGTGTCTAAGTAATTCAGCATGTATATGGGTGCCAACGTCTTATGGCCCACATTCATATTGCTTTTATTAACGTTTCTGGAAAATCTTGCGGCTTCTGGTTATCGTGTTTATTTCATATTCTTTCCATACAACAGTCTTAATGTTAAGATGTATATAGAAATATATTTACCACTATTACTGTTAAAAAACAAAGGCATTACCATTATTTCAAAGGTTTATGACGCTGAAAGATTTTTCATAGTCTCGTTTGAACCTTGATGATGGAAAAAAATGCCTTCATGTCCAGTTGAAGATTGTGTTTGTGTAGTGGCAGCAGGGACAAACTGGCACTATTGTGTATTATGGAATATGTATTATGGAAACAATTCCAGTATTTACTGGAATATGGGATTAATATGGTTGCCAACTTGGCCAGCATAAAGAAACAATATTAGTCTCAAGTTTTCCATGGTCACTTGCACAAGTTGCTCTGGATCAGAGCATCTACTAAATGCCTACATTTAAAATGCAAATGCATGCTGCATTTGTAGAACAGTCTGTAGTTCACAGAATATTTATCTAGATTTAGTTTCTCATTCACCACACTCATAAGATAAATTAACATGCATCAGATCATTGTATCATTGTATCAATGTTCAGTGTGACAGTGTGTCAATAACATGTTGATAAAAGTAGTGTTTTCATAAAGAGGTTTTTCAGTATGAGAATGGTAAAATAAAAAAACCCTTAAGGTTTTTGTAATAAAAAAAGTTTTTTATTAAAATAAAGTAGAACATTTGCCAACATATTACAAGCTGTGCTGTACAGCCATACACTGATTGGTCTGTGGGTTCACATAGAAGCAATCATTTACATGTAGGGATAACATAAAATGTTACTGCCAGTTAAATATAACCACGGCAAGTAGTGCTTGACTAAACCTAACTTTCTTTGAAGCAGGACATTTTAATGAATGGAAGCCTACAGTGGGTAATTTCTATTTATTACACTATTCTGTATTAAGTAAAACTTCAAATGGTGTGGACTGCTAGATGATGAGTGTTTTCCTCCCCTCCAACCAATGTTAGATACTTTTTAGGTTTTTTAAGATTACTAACTGTTTAAATGAAGGCAATTCACAGAATTTTGGGGAAAGCTGAAAGGCCAGCTCCACACAAGATTTAATTCATGAAGGAGCTTAATGTATCAGAAAGAGGTTGAGGTTATGTACCCTTGTTTTAGATCTGTTGTCTGTCCAACCTGCCTAGCAAGTTCAAAGAAGTACAAAATACATAGACAAAAAATGCTATTCATTCAGACATTTGACATGAAATTGCACTACAAAATTTCACAATACCCAATGTAACATAGATCAAAGCCATGTAATTCGGAGGCTTGGTTAATATTGAAAACACGTAAAAGAAAATGAAACAACAAAAAAAAGGAAAATTGCAGTTTTTGTGGCCAGTTTTTTTAAAAACTTGCTGTGAGAATTTGCTTGTGGTTTCTTTTTTCCCACCTGGTCATCTCTACTGAGCTGTTTCAGGAGTATTGTCCAATAGGCAGTGAGGACAGGCATGTGAAGCTGTTGGGATACTTGCCCAGGATGACTGGATTCCCCTCCATTCGGATCTCATTAATGTTGGGGCGGATGTAGTAGGTATTGTTGCCCTTGCAGAAGGTTTCATCACTAACTGCGGCGATGTTGTTGTTCTGCAGGTAACAGTGGTGGGAAGGCAAGAGAACGGCACATTTCACATGAACAGTAGCTACCGCACATTTAACCAAACCTTTGAAGATGACTGCAGATTTACTCGAGTGCTGATTTTATTTTGTTGAAGTTGCAGAGTATTCATTTGTCTGGTGTCACAAGGGTTAAGGTTTATGAGAACTGACCTGTAGATGGACAGTGCGCAGAGACTCTGGAAGGGGTGGGACTGCCTCCAGCTCATTGTTGGCAAGATAGAGGTATGTCAGTTGGGTGAGTTTCTGTGGAAAATGATGTATGGGTCAGTTTCCCATGTCAGAATGCATGACCATGATTCAGTCTTCAGACTCTCTCAGATGTAATTCAACGTGCCAATATGGTAAATGCAGACAGTCTGTCTGACAGTATATTGCCCCCACTGCTTTGATTTTGGTAATTGATGTAAAGTATTCTAGCCGTACTAATGTTTTCTATTGAACAGCATATGTGCTTGCATTCAGACATGGTACCTGGAAAATGTTAGCCTTTACTCCAGAGGTTCTGAGCTGGTTGTGATTAGCGTTGAAGGATCTCAGTTTGGCTGGTAGCATTGGGAGTTTGACTAGATTGTTCTCTGCAAGCGTGAGTTCTTCCAGCAGTGTTAGCTTTAAGAAGGCACCATCTTCAATCTCCGAAATGATGTTTCCTGTCAGGTCAATCCTTTTCAAAGTGACTGAAATAAAACATGGGGATATCATATGCATTTGATTATATTGTAGGACCTTTTTTTGGAACATGGATACCTACAAGCCACAGGGATGTTTGAATGCTATGGGTCCGCAAACTGTAATGATTGAATATCTGTGCTTTGTGTCTGAGAAACAGATTGGCCTCAGGGAGAGTTTTAACCAAATTTTTTTCCCCTGAAAACTGGTGTTGCATGATTCACAAGTTAGCTTCCATATGACAGTGCAAGCTAAAAGGCTTAATGATAGAATAGCCTTGATTGCTTTAATGGTTGCTAACAGGCTAACTTGGCTGCATAAAACTGAAGTTCTGATGTAACTGCGTACTTGCTGAATCTGCAGTGGTCTGACTATTGCAATGCTCATACAAATGAATGGTATGTTTGGCTGTTGTTAGTTCAGTGTTACGATATGATTCCCTAGTTGCTAGGTAATGTCAGTGTTTGATGTCAGTCAGTCTGAAGATCTGAATGCTATAATATGAACCGAAACTTTTCATAGCATCTGAGTAGATAAGTTTATAGATGCAAAATACAAAGAGTAAGCTGTTCAATTTTTCAAAACAGACTCATTTACGAAAGACACTTAGAATTAGAATGGTATCGTGCCGTTTTGTACCATCTGAAAATTGGCAACATATGAACAAACCGTCACTGACCGACGTCTGCGAAATCTTTGGCCTTAATCTTCTTGATTTTGTTGTAGCGAGCGTAAAGGTAGGCGGTCTCTTTGGGCAGAGGTGGCACTGCTGTCATGTCAGGCACCACTTCCTCACAGTACACGGAGCCCGTCAGACACACACACAGCAGGCAGGTGGGCAGCTCTGGAACGGTAGAGGAAAAACAAACTGCATAACATGGCCTTTTAATGTTGAATGATCATCAAACTGTTTAACTCCAAGTGTAAATCTGTCAGTTAGTATCGTTGTAAAGATCTTGGCTCTGAAGTTACACTCAAATTGTTAGTTTGTTCAGGTACAACAGCATCGTCTAAAGGGAAAATTAATAACATAGTTTTGGATCCATTTGAATGAAGGGAATCAATCCACAAACTGTCAATCCTGCCATCTATAACTTGCAGGTGTTGCAAGGACTCGGTGCACATTGCACCACTACTTAATACAACCTTCAGCACATAAATTACTATGGTGACTTTTTAATGTCTTTATGGAGTATTTATGATTGGTTAAAATATGTTGCCAGTAATTCTTTGCTGCTGAAGCCCTGTCTACTATACAGACAAGTGGGCATGCATAAATCATGCATAAATAAAGTTTGGATCCAGACCAGCAGAAAACACACACACATACTACAGTATTGCTTGATAGTTCCATGTTAAAGATGTTGTACAAGCACCGTGTGGCCATTAAAAAGGAGTACGCCTTCCCATTGAGCTCATAAATCAGTTTTTAAAAGCCTGGAGGAGGTGACTTAGAGGGCTGTCTCACCACTTCCCTCTGCTGTAGCCAGGCTGTCGTCAGAATCATCAGGGGTGTCGGCCGGTGGCGAACCCGCGTCCGCATCGTAGCCTGCGCTGAGCGCCACCTCTCTCTGTTGAATGGACATGCCATTAGCCTTAACGTGCAAGTGTAATGTGTGTACAGCACGCTAACAAACCCGGTCCCAGTCAAAGTGGACGGAGTTGTGCGTCTGGGACGACTTTGACCAGTCATGGCACAGGAACAGCTGTGCTAGGCTGTGCTGCCTAGCATTTGCTATAAGATTTTTGGGTGACTTTTTCTGCGGCAGATTTACCGTCAGTAGGTTTGGGCTACAGGCTGACTGGAATGTGAACTTTTGAAGCTCCAGGTGGCACGCTGCTGTTTTGCCCCTCGAGCAGGATCTGGATCACTTCAGGATGAAAGCTTGGAAAGTGGAGCATACAAATAAACTCCTGCTGCTCTAGTTCAAGGGGGTATATTGAATTATGGCCTCATTCTCCCTTTGACCTTTGAACTAACCCCTCCCCTAAGGTGAGCAGAAATCTGCCGTGCCACTAGGTTAAATATAAGCAGGAGAAACTACCTCCCCAGTGTCTAGTAGTAGTTGCAAACCAATCAGGCACTCCTTACAGAAATTGGATGTTACTGCAATTGAGGTAAAACATATTTTCAAGATATTACACCACACAAAATGTTGGCTGATACACAAATTATGCCATTTTCAGATATTTCAATTATTTAAAAAATTCAGCAAAATATATTTTTCATTATAATCCCCCCCCCCCCAAAAACAATCCACACGTTTACATTGTATTGCAAAATATGCCATTTCTGTACAGGAGGGGGATTCTTTCTCATTATTTCTCTGTCATATCTAGCTTCATGTGCACACACATGGACCGAAAGGGGTCAGAAGGTCTAAAGCAAATTTTAACTCCTTTCTGTACTCATTGGAATGATTTGGTTTTCATTTGAGAAGCCAGTCAGAAGGGTCTGTTCCAGGCAGCCACGTAAAAGAGGGGCACGCTGTATCTCAGTAAGACCCCAGTCATGCCTCTCACAACACAACCACAAGATTGCAAAAGCAGCGGGTCGTCAAGCATGATCCCTAACTGGAAATAGTGATTTACTGCAGTGTGAAAGCTACACCTCCCTCATGGTGAACTACTGTCTGATGCTCTACCCTAGAACCATCTTAACAGTCATAATGCTCTACCCTAGAACCATCTTAACAGTCATGATGCTCTACTCTAGAACCATCTTAACAGTCATAATGCTCTACCCTAGAACCATCTCAACAGTCATAATGCTCTACCCTAGAACCATCTTAACAGTCATGATGCTCTACCCTAGAACCATCTTAACAGTCATAATGCTCTACCCTAGAACCATCTTAAGTCATAATGCTCTACCCTAGAACCATCTTAACAGTCATAATGCTCTACCCTAGAACCATCTTAAGTCATAATGCTCTACCCTAGAACCATCTTAACAGTCATAATGCTCTACCCTAGAACCATCTTAACAGTCATAATGCTCTACCCTAGAACCATCTTAACAGTCATAATGCTCTACCCTAGAACCATCTTAACAGTCATAATGCTCTACCCTAGAACCATCTTAAGTCATAATGCTCTACCCTAGAACCATCTTAACAGTCATAATGCTCTACCCTAGAACCAGTCAGCAGTCCATGGCCAGAAGCTTTCAAAGTTATATTTTATATAGATATGTGTAAAAATAAATAAGTACATCATGTATAGGACATACAGGTAATCATAAATTGAACTATGTAGCAGATACGTTAAAAACGTACAAGAAAAATAACGTTTACAAGTAGAGCAATGTATGCTAAATACTAAACTTTTCTAAAATAAAAGCTCTTCCACCTGAAAGTCTTGAGGGAAATGCATTTGGTGTAATGATTATTACTTCCTCACAAGACAGAACTTTTTTAAAGGTTTTTAAATATATTTATTATGATTTGCATAGGTAAAGGAAATATAAAAGGAAATGTATTATAAATTTACGAATAACATTTTATTTACTCAGCATCAATATCGAATGACTATTTTCATTATATTAGTGAATATAATGATAAGTAACAGTTGGCAAAATGAGAAATGTTTCAATAGGAAATGGCAGTAGAGCTACAAAAAAAGCAAATATTGGTTTTAAACAAACCCCAACAATTCTGATAAACACATGCAGCAGAAGAAGAAATAATGAGAGCGTACCTTTGCCTTCTTAGACTCCGTGTGGACTTCATCAGTGAGTGAGTCCTGCAGGTTGGCAATCACTGGTCTGTGTTGTGAGTCGCGGCTGAACTGTCTCGCCGTCGAGCACAGAGCACAGGACGCGCATATAAAGGAGAAGAGCAGCGCTCTCTGAGCGATCATCTTTTCCGCGGGCGCCAGCAACGTGTTCAAAAACTACCGTGCGGAGGGGCAGGAGATCAGCTTTGGGTACGATTGGCCGATTTCGTGGTGCCTGTGAGTAAAAACGCGAGCCTGTCAAATCTGTATTTAAAGCCCTCACCAGTGGCTGCGAGGGGATTCTTTAGCGGGAGTTTATGGAGCAGACGTTAACCCTGCGCTGGCCGGCTAGGGGGGAGGTCTCCTCGCTGCTGCTGCTGCTGCTGCCTGGCACGCTGTGCTGCCTGGGTAAAATACACCGTGAGCTCTGAAACAGTGGGAAGCATCCTCTCTCTCTCTCAATCCCAGTAGTGGCCCGCGGTGAAATTAAATTTACTCATTTATTGTGCAGTTGGCTTGTGTTGTCTGGGTCTGGTTTGGTTTCTACTGACTGTAATAAAATTAAATGAATAATAAAAAAGAAATGTTGGAATTAAAAATGAAACATTATATAGTAAAATTGACCCTGAACCATTTTATTTGCCAAAGGCCTCACAGAATTGCATTATAACAGTGAATATTAAATTATTTTTTGAAAAAACTTTTTTGTTGTATTTTTTATTTCATAGTTTTAGTCCGGACAGATTTCAGGTCACAATATTCATTTAGTCTAACCAGAATAAGATTTTACGGATGTTCAGTTATTACTGTTATACTTAACTGACCACATAAACCGGTTTTCATTTAATTTCTGGAATTTCCCCATATAATAAAGAACCTAGTTGTAGTGTGCTTAATTATTCAGGGAAATGTACGACGTGTTTTCTTTTTAATTAGTGTTGAATTTCATGCAGTCTGCATCGGGTCTAAATTTATTGTGGACCAAAAATACCTAAATTAAAAAATGAATGAATGAATGATATAAATAAAGAAAAATGTACAAATAAATTAATGTAAAGATATAAATTAATAGATAACGTGACATAAATGGATATTTCTGCATTTATTTATTTCTGTATTTCTTTGTCCTTATGATAATGAGGGGGTGTGTTTTTTACATTCAGGCATACCAATCAACCCCAGAGGGGGAGAGTAGGAGGTTGGCTCGTAGAGAAATAGTGTGCAGTTCCTAGATGAGATGTCTGATCAACCAGAATGATGCTCTGTAGCCCAATCTTGAGCTGTGCACCATACAATAGAAGCTTGTGTTCAAAAGGGGGTGGGGGGGGGGCTGCAGAAGGGGTTAAAGCAGGGAGCAGTGTATCTCGGGTTTTGACCCAATCACTGATTTTCTTAGAGAGAGGTTCTAGAGAGGTTCTGGCACTGTGCCTTGAGTTCAGTTTATGGTGTACTTCAGAACAGATGGTTATAGGATCAAGGCCCTGTACAATGCTACTGTTCCCTTAATTGAGTTACTGCAGAGAGTAGTAACAGTGTCGTTAAGTAGTTGCACATTTTTGGCCCATCTGTACAAGAGCCATGACCGTTTTGGTATGGTGTTCCTGGTACTGGTCGTGAGCCACCAAAATTTGTCTTCTTCCTTGTCTATGTAACAGTATAGTGTTGTACATGGAATGTTACGGAAATCAGTGTTATAATGGAACACCAAAGGTGGCAATCAGCTGAAGGTGTGTTTTCCACAATGTTGCATTCTTTCACTCATGACTTTGGATCAAAATGAATGTTATCTCTAATCCCTGTGCCCTTTGGGAGGGCTTACAGCTATGTCAGAGGCACCTTATGAACAGAAATCAGTTTGCAACTGTAAATTTGAGTCAAATGTGTTTCAGTGAGAAACGCATGGATACACGTGGAATCCCTGCCCTGCACCTCCAAAACAGAGGATGCACAAGCTTGTACAAGTGTGCTGCACTGAGAAGAATGCCAGTGCCTGTAGTGAATGCTTTTACTGAGAGCTTTTATTTTATGCTTTCCTTCTGTAGAGCATCTCTGTCCAGCCGGTAGACATACTTGAAACATGAGTGAGGTTATAAAGTTGTTGAGCATGTTTTATTTAGAGCCCTCATTTATGGTTCCCCGCCGACCCTCAGCTCTAAGTGAAAGTTCTCCTGGCCCTTCGGTTTTAGCCATCGCCTCAAGGAATAAAGTTAAACTCTGAGCACTTTATGTTGCCCATTATATAAGGCATCCGAATAGTACTTCATAGACTTACCCCTTTTTAACTAGATAGCATTAGCATTATGTACATTTTTGTGGCCCCCCCTTGCGTTATGAAGACCAGATCCTATTAACAGAAGAGGCTTGTGAACTCTGGTAGCCCCCACCTCCCCACTATGTACTGCAGTGTTCAGAGAGCTGGACCTGTGAATCAGAGGGTGCATATTTGATAATATAATTTATTTTTCATATAAGGTATGTTATGTCTAAATAAAAGAGCTGGAGGTTTGACACAGCATCTCTTTTGTATTAATATTCATTTTGAGTTAATTTCTGGCAGTTCACTAAACGGTCAGACCACTGATTGGTTAAAATCTAAATGCCATGTGTTTGAAACCTGGCTTCCAAACGTTCAATAGCAAATCTTCCTGTAGTGGGCAGTGTAAGAGCTTTCTGAATAAAAAAAAAAAATTTACAAATCTCAACTGAACATTGCCTAATATTGTAATGTTTTTCTCCTTTGGTTCTTATTGTATAATATAAATATTAAAAATGGTTATTTTGATTTTACGGGGTCTGTGTTGCAAAATCTTTTAGTGTAACAATTTATAAACTTCCATTAGTGAAGATTTATGGTGTCCAGGTGCTATTTATGGCCATTTTCCAGACAGACAGTAAGAGGGAAGAAAAAAAAATGCTGGCTGTGGTGCCTGGAGGAGATGGATAGGGGGGAAATTCTGTCCTACAGGGAGTGCAGTAGATTCAGTGGAAGTCAGACTCATCACTTCTGTGTGATGCGTTCTGTGTGTCTTCAAGAAAAGGGCCACAAAACGAGGACAACATGGAGAAGATGGACATTGGTCAGAACACCCCTAACAGCATTTGCCCGGACTAGGACATTGAATATTGCAGTCAGCTAAGGCTAAACTGTTGGCCTTTTACGAAATTAAAAAATTAAATAAAATAAATGCATCAAACATGCGACTGTCCTGGCCAGCATTTCGAAAATCGTGAATGTGCTAAACAACGTTTCTGCACATGTCCGCTGTACCCGTCAGGCTGCTTGTGCATGACATTCTCTGTAAATAGGAATGGAAAATGTGTAGCCTGCCTAAAAATATTCTGTGCCCTGTGAAAAATTAATTGGAGAGCGGTTGGTCCTTCATGCTGATTTACAATGTGCCTTGGCTTGCTGTCCTCCTGTGGTCCTCCTGTGAGGGGCAAGGCTTTGGGACACAGTGGGACTTGTTTATTGAGTGTTAAAATTGGGTGAAGGGTGCATATAAACCACTTTTGTGTGTGTTATCCCATTATGTGTTTGTTTATCGGAAGTTTCTTGAAAAGAGTAATGTTGCAATTCCACCCAAGGGGCGAGGGGTGGGGGTTAGGGGGCGGAGGCCCGGGTTGTGAGGGGTGAGGTGCCTATCGAACCACTGGGGGAACCTCGAATGGGGGTTGTTCAGAACTCTGAAATGTTCATAGCAATTGAACATATTTTAATTTGAAATAGTTATTGGAATGTGTGTTGCATTACTTTTTTTAGCAGGCTCATTTTAGCTATAAATCATTTATGTTGACTAATAATCAAACAAGCTGTTAGTAGGATCTCATAATGACATTTTTTGTATGTTGGCTTTCCAAGAGACCACATAAGAAGACTCCGCATAAGAAGACATGGCATAATACTGACCTATTTAATAAAGGACACATTCTCTGTACATTTTTGAATAGGGTGTTCAGGTTCAAGTACACCCCTACTGAGACTCTCATTAACAAAAAATATATTTGATATTGACAGCCAACATAGGGCTGTACATGTCTAATTCTCACCTTAATTTGGAACGTCCAAACGTTTGCGACCGCAGCCGCATTTAAGCACTTAACCCCACTGCCGATTTGGGAGACTGTAGACAGAGCCCTCCTGTACCCTTATGCATGCAGCATGTTGTGGTGCCTTAACTGAATACACCACCTAGCAGTATGGCTCTGTGTCATTCAACCAACACTAATTTACAACTTTCCTTCCAGAGTGTTAGGTCATTTTTTAAATTATTTTTTTCCCCCCAAGGGTACAACATTTACTGGCACATTATGATAAAAATGATTAAAATCTGTAGTTAACTGCAAACTGAACACTGGCCATAGTAACAGAATAAAGCATCACATAATTTTAAAATGATGTGTTTTCTCTTCTGTGTGATTTGTAAAAGTTTGCTATTCATCTATGACTGTCCCACAGACTGACAATAAATAATGACATTAAAAAGAGAAGATCATAACATGAAAGAAAATGCAATGTGTTAACTTATACAGTAAAATGATAGTACCCTATCAGCTTGTGTTCTATTCATGCCTACTGCATCATTGACAAGTGAGCGTAATCCGATCATGCATGCATGTGAGCCTATTCAATAAAATTCAAGCACAGGTTTGATTGGCAGAGTATGGTGGTGAGTATGCTCAAATAAATGGACGTTTGGGTAGCATCCAGGATCAGCCTCAACGCAGCAAACTTGACTGAACTTTTTTGCCATTCGAAAAATCATTTCCTAATTGGTTCAAGATGAGTTGTGTCCTTATACACTAAAGTCTTTACAAATCATACTGCTTTCATTCTTCTGTGGCTGTTAATTGGTTGTCGAGACTGTCATTGGGAAGTGGATTAAAATTAGTTGGCAGACTTAAGCCAACTCATCTAAGACAACTCTGTAACAGCATTGCTGATTTTAGCTCCTGTAAAATATAGACTGTACGCAGTCAGCATTCTCAGCTGCATCCTTAATGCCAGATGACACAGCCCCGAGAACTCATAATAGTCAAGTATGCTGCCACGGAGCGGTGTGGAATGGTGGCTGGTTTGTAGAGGCCCTCCCAAGCTTTGTATTGAAACAGGATGAGTACGGTTCTGTACTCAGGAAAAAGTTACACACTTGAGATTCCGACAGGTTTTTAAAGTCACACCATTTGTCCACTGATTAAAATGTGCCTTCTGTGACTTTGTGTGCATGGTTCATAGTCTATGGCAGATTTAATGAGGGCCTGAAGTCCATGTATGTGAGAACTCGTGTCTTTATAAACGCTCCTCCTAATTTTTCCTGATAATATTTTTTTTTGCATGCAGGGGGTATTCTAGAAGTGTGAACTCAACCTGTGCTCTGTAATGCAGACGATAGATAAATATTATGTGTCTCATTCTGCATCTCCGTCATTGTTTTCCTTGTCTCCCTTTAGCCGGGGACTGGCCTTTTTTGGTGGGGGTGGTCCTTTTTTGGTGGTGGGGGGTGGTTTCTTCTCAGCCTTCTGCTCTCCGTAGAAAATGGTTTGGATGCGAGGGAAGCACGCGTAGATGTAGTAGTCAATCGCTCTCTTCAGCCTGTTGTTGTCGATGCGAATGTAGGTCAGTAGGTTGGGGTTGTCTTGGTCCAGAGAAGAACACATAAGTGAGACATTCAGATCTGGAAAACACAAGGCAACAGTTATGTTTTGAACAATAAGTTATTCACTTAAAAATGTATTATGTAGTATATTTATATTGTCTTGACATTGGCAGTGGTAAACAAATGAAATAATTCAGCTAATTACATGATCCATTAGTCTTTGAAAAACTTATTCATTACAATTTACAGTTTTCTTTGCTGTGTTTCCTAATGTATATGGCCAGTTATTCTCGGTTTATTTTAATGAGAAAGGATTTGATCTAACTCCAAATGTAAGTACAGTCAGTGTCAACTAATATCATCCAGTAAGGCAAAAGAAACACAACAGATTTGACAAGCATTGTTTCCATTTTAAAAGATGGAAAATAATTACAAAGAAGCAAATGCGCGACTGGCATTGTTGACACAAGTATCACCTGCACAGCACAGCATAGCTGCTTTGCTCAGAGTGGAAACTCACTTAGAAACTCATTGTCATTAAGGTACAGGTGCTGCAGGGCTCTGGGGACGTAGAAGGCTCTGGACAGCTGGTTGTGGCCCAGGTTCAGCTCCGTCAGGCTGGACAGGTTGAACACCTTGTAGGGGACGGCCTTCAGTTTGTTGTAGGACATCCTCAGGGACAGGAGGTTGGGCGTTTTCTTGAAGTAGCCCTCGGGGATGGAGGAGATGGAGTTGTTGTCCAGGGACAGCAGGATCAGGGAGGCCGGCAGCTCGGACGGCATGGACTTGAGCCTGTTGCCACACATGCTGATCTGCATCAGGCTCTTCATGCCGGAGAGCACCTTCCCCTTGATGCCGGCATCCGTCAGCCGGTTGTTGCAGAGGTCCAGCACCGCGATGCCGGCCAGGCCCTGCATGGCGTCAACCGACAGCTTGGAGATCTTGTTGAAGCCGAGGGAAAGCTGATGGAGAGTTTTGGGCAGAGAGGGGGGCACCTCCTCCAGCTGGTTGTAGTCCAGGTGAAGGTGCAGGAGGCTCTTGAGCTTGGCCAGCGCCTTGCGGTCCACCAGCGGGGACTTGAGGCTGTTGTGGCTGAGGTTGATGTCCGTGAGGGAGGTGGCGTTGGCGAAGGGCTCGGCCGCCAGGGCCTCGATGTCGTTGGACTGGATGTAGAGGTGGCGGATGTGGCGGGGAATGGCGGGGATGGCTCTCAGCTTGCGGTTGTTGCAGTACATGGCGTACGGGTAGGAGGGGGGGCAGAAGCACTCGGGGGCACACCCCAGGGGGTACGGAGCGTAAATGTCCATGTATTCCAAAGGCGGGGGAAGAAGTACCTCGGCATCATTTTCGGAATAGTTGCTCTCGTAGGCGTCGTCGTAGTCCTGACACAGGACGTTTACCCCGACGAGAAGGGCAAGTAGAAGCCAGCAATTTGGGAGATCCATGCTTCAGTGGGCTTTCACTGTCACTGTTTAAAAAAGAAGAAGAAAAGGGGAAAAAGGGCCTGAAATGTTTAAAGTACCTGCTGGCAAAAGCCACTCTGGCGTTCCGCACAGAGTCTCCCGAACACAGACAAAACTATTTGCCATCTGTCTATGAAGCTGATATTTTTAATTTGTGGCTAACTGCTTCATCCAGAGCTGCCTATGCGGTCTGGAAGCCATTTTCACAGCTGGGTTTTTACTGTTGCACTGCAGGTGGAGCACATGGCTCGAGGGCAGACAGGAGAAATGGAATTCATGACCATTTAGCTGAAGTCACAAGTCCCTGATCACCGTTCCATACTGCAGTTTGTATAGCCTGGTTTTACTCATTTTTTTATAATGGGATTTCTGATAACCATCAGTGAATCAACATTGGTTCAAGCCTCTGTATTACAAAAAATGCAGTTGGAGAAATGGAAATTCTAGAACTGCCAGCTGAGTTGGAAGAAATGCATTAACTGTAAGGTTAAAATAAGTTTTTACCATTTGCTGTCTGGTCATGACATTCTTTTGTACAGTTTACAAGGCTCTAGAGGTTCAAGAGGGGAATGCTTCTTGCTTGTTTCTGTGACATTTCAAGTCCTACAGATTTCTGAAAATCATTTTATTCATTGCAGAAAAATCTTTTCATGCTGTGTGTTATTCTCTGGAATTGCACACTACTTTATTGTAAGGCTAGTATGAGGTCATGTGGTGAGGGACCTGGGCAGTAGGGCTGCTTGAAAGCCTTTCTCTGCTGTACAGGGTCACTCTTTTAATGCAAACGTCACATATAGACAACATGACTTTTACTGTTAACACTTTTGGATTGTGTCCAGATTGGAAGTTCTGTTATAGGTCAAATAAATAAATAAATAAAATAGTGTAAAAGTTAATGATAGAAAAACTACAGGTTGAAACATCATACTGTGAATTTTTCTGGTTGTTCAGCACAAATTAGGAAGCTATCATTCACACAATAATTTGGTATTATGGTTTGGTAATGTAAAAATGCCTGTTCTATTCTTTGTAAAGGATGTTTTCTGCCTAAATATTTGCAGCAACATTTGCAGTATTCCCTTTGAAAGTTTGCTTATTCCGTAAACAGGCATCTCCAGCTGTACTGGAGATTAGTCCACCTACTGTAAATTACCCCAAGCTGTGCACTCAGGGAGCATCTATCTCCCAAATGCCCATGTGGCTCATTAATAATGCAATTGAGTGTCCTGATCACTATGAATCTGCATCTTCAGACATAATACTCTGGTTAGAATTATGCCACTTTTGGAAATGCATCTGCACTGAAACAAGGGTTCAAAAATATTTTAATACAAATGAGTAATGTGTTTATCTTATTTTGTACTTTCTCGGTGGAGCGGTTTTAAAATTATTTTATAATGGCACTACATATAGATGCTTGGACCAAGCGTTCGATGCCTGATTGTTGGGGAAAAAGCAACAGCAATCAAATGAAAGTCGGTTGTCTCTTAAGTAAGATTTCTACATTTATTCTGAGAAAAATGTCATAACTTGCACTGAGGAGCAATTTTTAATGCAACAAATATAGAATATTTGTTAAATATTTCAGATATTTTGATTGTTTGGAGTACTACAACTGCACTTTATTTCCTTTTATATAAGCCCAAGTCAGCACTTGATAACTTCTGTTTTTGCAGATGGTGGACGCGCACTCTCACGCGCACACACACACACATACACACATACACAAAGAAAACTGCAATACTATTCCGTAGTTCAAATTGAATTCTTACATTCTCATTAGGTTAATGTGGAAAACTTAACCTTCCTGTATAATCTGGGCTTTCTGTTCCCTAAATTACAGTTTATGTTGTTAGTGGTCAGAAAATGTCTTCCCCAGCTGTCTAATGAGGCAGGTTGTGCGTAGTTTTACGTATGCTTTTCGAAGGAAATTGCTGAAGTTTAGATGTCTTTTTTTTATTACTGGAAAACTATTACAAAAATATAGAGATTTTTCCCTTTTCAAGTAATGATACTATGTCTGTGGGTAACTTCAGTAATTTATTATGATGTTAATGAGCTTTAAATTTATGGTTGTCATCTGAGAATAAAGAAATTCTCTTACATATAAAAGGGACATCGCCCCTTTATATATGGTATTTGGATCTATCCCCTTTGTGCTGGTTCAGCAAATGCAAGTTTATATCAACAGTATCAAATATGAAAAATGGGATTGAGTTACTTGTGATACTGTATCTGAAATCCAAATACCTTTAATAATTATTTTGAAGCTTTATTTCCCCAAACCTGAGGCAATGCTTGACAAAGCACACCTAATTTAGCAAAGCACTATTTATATTTTTTAAATTTCAGTTGAATTATTCCCATAATAATTTTAACAATACCTGTCCCCCCCCCATTGCCAAAAGCAAATGTTAATATCATACCTGCTGGTGAGTTACTCTTTCTGTGTGTGGGGGGCGGGGGGGGGGAGGACGCAGATCCCCCTGTGCCTTTAGAGCGATGCCAGACCCCCTCTTTGTGTTGGGGTATCCCCTGCAGGCTGAGTTATCGCTCCAGGGGCAGGCTGCAGGATCCCTGAGGCGGCTGTTCACCGTCGCGCCTGGTGCAGTTCGGTCCAGATCCCAAACGGTCTCCCTCCTCACTGTGGAAGCGGTGCTGAACGTTTTGGGCCCATGTGCTCAGTGACCTCAGCTGAGTCTTCTGGCTCGCTCATCTCGCTCTGTTTTTTTAATTCCCCCCCCCCCCCCCCCCCCCACACCTCCCTTTATTTTATTTGAGGAGAGGTGAAGACCAAGTTTCCTTGAAGATCAAACATAAGGGATCAATCAGAGACTTTTTTTTTTTTAATAATGCCATGTGTGTTTTATTATTTCATCCCTGTCTGGAATGTGGTTCTTCCTGATTTTACAGTGAGTGCATTCTGCAGACCTAAAACCCATTTCATTTGTGTCCAGGATAATGACGATCGAAATGTGGAGTCATGTGAGCACATTTTTTTCAGCTACTTAATCATCTGGTCTGTCTAGGTTGACATGAAGAATGGGCAAATAGGATTTAATTGATCATTTCTGGGGACAAATCTCCAGACTGTTTAGTCAAATTGTTAAATGTGTACCAAAACTGTAGGTTTAATCATGTGCACTTATTCGTACTTAAGGTGCCAGTGCTAATGTATGTTAGCATTGGCACCATTTAAGATTCCAAATGAATGAATCTTAAATGGTGCCAACGCTTTCGTAAAAGGTTGCATGTGCGTATAATACAGATGCACAGATGCAATGCGCAGGTACTTGCCATGGTAAAGCGTCAAACACGTGCACTAAAACTGAAATTATATCATAAAGTTCAGAAGGTGAACTATCCCTTAAGAAGCCAAAAGGACAATATAAATGTAGGAGCCGAGCTAATAGAGAACATTTCTGTATTTTTATTGTAACTCTATAAGTCTAGAAATGAGAATAGATCGGTATAAAACAGCTGTTCAGATGAGTATATGAGCAAATCAACTATTATGGGTTGCAGACGTGGTTTGGACTGAAACCTTGAATCTGATATCTTTGTCTTGTTGATGAAACTGCCAGCCAAATCAGTCACGTTTAAAATATTTAATTTAATTAAACTGCTATTTCCCCCCATATCTAAGACACTTACAGTATTATTTAGGCAGTCCTGCAGAAGAAGTGCAGATGGTCTCCCTTGACCCATATTCTGTGTTGACTTTCTTTTTGGCCGGAAGGATCCATCAGCATTAATTCTGTCAGTAGCCAGATTTATTTTTACAGAACTACACCCAACATTCCCATTTATTTGCCTCACAAGAACTGTTTATGGAGACTTGACCAGGCACTTGGATCCACAGTGGCTGTACACGCTCAGTGATTGTGAATGAATTAGTTCCTGCATTTATGTTATACTCTACTGAGCAAAAAATTAATACAAAGCAAGCTCAGTGTAAAGAACACAAACCATGGCTGCGTGCTGAGTTATTGCATCAGTGTTCTTTTTTATAGTGAAACAGAATGAAAATCTGTGCAAAATATTACCAGATACTTCATTATGGATTTCTTGATGATTTTCTGAATAAATCCATGATGAAGTACCTTCTGGACCAAATTATTATATGAAATGCTTTAACCCTTTAGATACCAGTAAAATTCCTGCAGGCTACAATCAATTATAAAGAAACCTCAAGCAGTTTGCCAGTAAAGTGACTTAGGCAAAGTGACTTAGAAAAGTGAATTTCATATGGTAAGCAAGCACCACAAGAGCTGAAGATATTCAGTTACAGTTGTGCAAGTGCCACCATCAAGGTGCATACCTCAAGACCTATAAGGTACATAGAGAGGTTGTTTTGATATAGAGACATTTAGGTGTTGTCTGAAATGGGGAGTCAAATGTGTGAAGATCTGTCTTCCTGCATGATTGGAGGTGGTCGCTCCACCATTCAGGGGGTAATGTCCGAGAACAGCCGGGGGCCACAATAAGCTCAACTTACTGATGTTTTGCAGGAAACAATGTCTAAGGTGACGTCAGCATGAACTTGGTGGGAAACACACTAGTTAGAAGTGCATTCTCCTGGTTTGTAGTATCCAGGCAACTAATTCAGTCCACTGCTTTTTCAGTCAAGAGCATGAGCAGGCAAGTGCATCAGGGAAAGTGCATGGAGAACTCTGAAGCAGAGCAGGAAAGTAATGGTTGAGTTGCAGTGCCCAAACTGCTCATTACAATGGACTACCAAGCAGTGGAGAAATGTGATATGAACCATTCTTCACCATGTGCTCAAAGAATGGCCCACATATGGCACACACCTAAAAAAAGCCTTCATGCCATGTTGCTGCAATTCCTCCCTTCCAAGAGGATTTCCTTCCTTTCCACTGAGCATGTGCGGTCACCCAGTGGTTTGATAAGTATAGCAACAATGTATTCCATATTGGACTCCATATTTATGGTAGGTTCTGGAACAACATGCGAGAGGTCATTTTCCACCTCCTTCAATGAGGCATGAGATTGGCTTTCTTGTGGATGAATGGTACCACATCCCTCCTGCAGCATTCAAGATGTTGGTAGATTCTGTACCACAGCTGATCCAAGCTCTCCTGGCAGCACTTAGTGGCCCATTGCTCTATTAAGTGTCTTCATGGTGTTTCTACCTTCTTGGCCAATACCTGTGAAATCTGAATTTGACCCAGACCTGGTAAATGGTTGACCTGAAAGATTGAATCAATATGGAATGCACTTTCAAAAAGCCATTACGTCTACTTTGTAGGAAATGTATTGAGAGCAGATAATCTATGTACAGTACATATTTTCTGCATATTGCCTCCATATGCAGAGGTGGAAGCTGATGAAGTGCCAGCTTTCAGTAACAAATTGGCGGCCGTTTTAAAGCCAGGTGTACAGCCTGCTTGAATAGTTTGGGAGGTGAAGCCACGTCTGGGGGTTGATTTTGGATTTTCATCTTAAACTACCTGCCAATCCTCTTCTGGCTAGTGACGTGCTGCTGGAGATCCCACAGAATTTTACTGTCATCATTCAAAGACCAGCAGAAGTCACTGAGACAATTGATGTTTTTTTCCAGCAGTATATCAACAAAACGTGGGTGCCGGAGGGAAAATGAGAGGCACTCAAAGGCAGATGAATGTACATCAGTGAGGAGGGGAGCAACCTTTGTGATGCAAAAACTGAGGGTTTTTTTGGGGGGGAGATTAATACCTAGTGGAAATCTGATGTCCCAGCACAGTGATGGCCACACTGTGCTGTAGGATGTGCTGTCATTTGGATGAGGTGGTAAAAAAGGCCCTGATTATGCTCTTTGGCAGATTCCATGGCACTTTTTGAAATCATTAGCAGTGTTGTGTTCTCTTACTCTGTAGGTCACTCGGGGTAAGAGCGTTAACTAAATGACTAATGTGATGTCATTTAATGCAGCGTTCTGGAGAAATAAGGAAGTGTAGAGCCTGGGGCTTTGCCCCTTGTGTGGGTGCTAGTGGCACGGCAGGGATTTTGGAGGGATATTGGGCCCATTCCACGTCGAGTAGAAAAAAAGTTGTGGGTGGGGAGTGTGCTTGAAAGAGAAGGAGCTCACTGCAAAAGATCAATTCCTTATGCCTTGGACCATAAATAAAAAACCCTTATTTACATGTGAGGAATGTACTGTTTGTCACAATTATTTTCAAGTGGCTTTACAGACTAGACGCTGCCAAACATGAATCTGGCTACAGCAACATCAATCGGTCCCTAAAACAAATGTCACATTTCTGCCATAGCCAAAAGGAATTTCTTTAGTGTTGACACGTTTGGGAGTGTCGTCAACATATAGGAGCAATAGTAAAAAATCCATGGGCAAGTTAGAAGTGATTAACACCTGTCAGACACCCCTCTGCCATATGTCAGAGTTGGGCATTTAGCAGATACTTCCTGCACAACAGAAGTTTCATTGTGCCTGTCAGAATGAACTGTGGCTACATTTTTACTGACTGTTTGGTATCGGGTGTCTTCATCTTTCCGCCAGGTGGAATATCTTACGCCAAAAGTATCATTAAACAAACAAAGCAAACAATACTTGGATAATACTTATAGCAATTCATTGGATTATGTTGTTTTGCGCATGTAAACAGACATCTGATATGCTCATATTTTATTTGAGTTCATTAGCATTTGTATGGGAAAGTTAGATTTAGATTTGGTGACTGGTTAGATGTGGTTAGGCTTAGAATGCAGAATATTACCTTTAATCTTTTGTTGTCTCAAAAAAAGACATACTCATTATTCAACAACAGAACAGTGAAATTAGATGAGTACAATGCTGCAAGAAAAACTAACAAATGCAAGTCAGTGGAAATGTTTTTTTTTTTTTTTACTTTGCATTTCTTATGTTTTTTTGTGGTTTCCTGGCTTCTTCACATAACTCTTGACAGAATTGCCCATTTCTGTTCAAGCTGGTGTATTTCGTGACTCAAGCTCATAGATATAGATGTTTTCCCCATAGGCATGTTTTTACATGTCTCTATAACCTTCATCTCATACTTGTTACTTGTACACGTACTTGGTGGCGTGGACTGTACATGCATAGATTGTTTGTTGTGACTGTTGATGCTTGCCCCTTCCCAGCAACACCCATATTCCTTTAATCCTTATGTTGTCTTCATATTTTGCATGCACTACATGTACACTGAGTCTAAAATGACTTGCCCTTGAATTTTATACCCAAAATCAATATTTTTAATGTAGCAACAACCTGTCACTAATCATTAGATAATCATTATTTATTGTATATTGTTTTCTGACTTCACAATCCTAAGAAATTGTATTACTTCAGTCTACACCACTCATTTGTACTGCAAAATGCATGTCATTATTGATTTTTCTGCTACATTAGATGTGTGGCGACTAACTTTGATTATGCCTTCTGATTTTATAACTACAGGCTTATGAAAAGACTCATAGGACAATCTTTGTACCCTGATGGAGTACCACTTTTAGAAAAATATGAAAGACCAATGTTTTACTCTTCAAGGTGTAAGACCACAAATATGTGATTAGAATGTTCTTAACTGAACATTCTAATGGCGATGTAACAATCACTACTGGTAATTGAAAGCAATAGAGGTGTAGAACACTGGCTTAGAATTTTGAAAGAACATTCTGAAAAACCTGATCTTCAATGGGGTTTATCTATCTTTTTCTAATGGTAGAGTCACTCCAGGAAAAGTCATCAAATTTTATGCTGAAAAAAATTACATTCCAGGGGTTTCCACTGGTGTTAAACTCAGGATAGGGTAATTTTTGACTGTGGTGACAACAGGAGGGTTAAAACATGCGTTTTGTAACCTTGCACAGAATTGTCTGATTTGTTGGAATTGCTTTGATGCATGTGCAGTGCTTATCATCACCATAGGCCGGTGCTTATTTGACCGGTGGCCTGGGGGGTAAATGTTTGTTGTGCCTACACGGGTTTAAAATAAAATAAAAATATTGCCCCCATAAGTTGAAGAGCCCTGCCGTAGGCCATACACCACTCCCAGTATGTCCACCAAATGCATATGCTGAAGATGTCAGAGCTCAGGAGGTTTGCAGCCCTGCAGCAGTTGTTGTTCTGACTGATGGATTGTAGTTCAGAGCTTTGGTCATTTATTGTAAAAGCACCAGTCTGTGCTTTCTGCCCTTGTGGGATTTGTCATCTGGCCCTGTGGTTTTGTGAAGTTCAATGTTTTTACATTCTGGAATAGAGATGTTTCCCCTGAACAACTGGCATTAGTTATTGTTTTCATTTCAATGGGTTTCGACTATGTTTCAGCTCGAGGCTGCTTTCTTCAAAGACCAGATGGACCTCTGTGATAATAAGATTCCTAGGCACTCCCAACCACTCAGCTTGAACAAATGTGTCCAGAATGTATGGTGTTAGATTGGAGAGAGTAAACACATTGCTCTCAGCCAGTTGTCTGTAAGGAGGATTCATCACGTGGAAAAGTCCACTGGAAAGCCAGCTTTGTCACGGTTAAAAAGCAGCACTGATTATTCCCTAGTGCCTGCAGATGTACAGAACCAGACACACCAGAAGCCAAATGTCAGAACAATGTAAAACTCCAAAAAAAAAGAAGAAGAAAAAATAAAGGCCTGAATTCCAAGACCCCAAGGTTATCAGATCTGATGGCCCAGGGTTGGACTTACTTCTGTAGTTCCATTTAACACTGAGAGAAAACAGATTTACTGTTCCTGTGTGGAAGGTTGTTTCTTAAGCTTACCCGTTGATATAAAGTTTGCAGTGAGTACAAGCTCACATAGGCGGGCCCAACATTTTTTACTTTTTATTCACTTGGAGTTCAAATTCAAATTGGAGGGCTCCATTGCGTGCAGACTTTATAAAATGATTACTTTGCCATTTGTTTGTGTTTCAGAGCTTGCATCGGCAGTTTGAGAATATCATAAAGGAATTGGCTGAATACAGACATGATGATAACTCAATGAAGGATATTCTATATGCTGCATCTGCATAGTGGTGTATGAGACCTCATCAACAAACTGATTTTCAGTCAACTTTCAATGGGATTTTACATGCATTCATGGGCAGTTTAGGGTTTTGTGGAAAGTCAAAAGTGTCTCTAAAGGTGCTTTAGATTGTGTGGTCCTGCACACTCCCGTGAGATTGAATGCATAAACATCTGCCGTGTGTTGCCCACAACGTCAACAGGAAAACAGGTTCATGTTTAATTGCCTCCAAGTGAAATCCTGAAGTCCCCTCATGAACAGTGGAAGTGTTTTGTAGACATTGCGTATTATCAAAAGAGCTTCGTTTTTCCACTCCACTCTCCTTGGAATGCGAGGTTGTGTCGGGCTCCTGAACGGCCGTTCAGTACTTCGTTTGTGGTCAGTGTGTAAGATGTTTTTACAGCTCCTGAGGTATTTCCAGGAAGGCTCCTGCTTTAAGGGTGAGGTTCTGGGAAACAATTTGAGCATTATTACAGGGTGCTGATGAGCTCTGACACATGTCAGGCTGTTAAGGGTTAATGGGAAAAAGCTGCATGCATGTGGAGAAGTGCTTCTGGGAAGCTTTATTGGAGGGTCTGCCGTCTCACATGACTGAGTGAGCTTTAAAAAGCTTAATACGGTGTTTGTAAAGACTGTGATAAATAGGGGCATATTTCCAGTAAGGTCAGTTTTTCTCCAGCTATATATTCTCATAAATCACTTCATTGTAAAACGGAATTTATAAAACAGTGAGCAGTGAGCCATTGCTGTTACACTTTGACAACCAGACGGAGTCTGCTGGTTTATGAATGAAAGCTAAATTACATTATCGACACAGTGGTACTGTCAGTTATCAAGAGGGGGTGTGCACAGTAAGTAGCTCACATTCTGGGTTTTTTTTTTTAAAGAAAAAGAAAATAACATTTCTGTCAAGCATGTGCAGGCCAGTCAGCCTGGCTCAGGTGTGAATGTAGGTGAATGGTGCTGGACCTGCTGCTGGTTTTGGGGAGACGTCTGTGTGAGACGTGGCAGAGGCAGCCTCAGCCAACCTGCAGATTTGTTCCATGTGTTTCCTGAGCCTCCCTCCTCTGCTGAGGGCCCGGCCGTCCAAGCCCTGATTAGCAGAAGAAAACAGGCCGACAGAGACCTCCCCCCCCCCCCCCCCCCCCCCCCCATGCAAATGTGCTGTGGAAAAATATTTCCTTTTCCCTTCTCGCTCTATTTAAAGCAAATACCAGAGTGTAAACCTTTATGTCACTGTTACTTGGTAAAGGTTGCGTAGATGTAGGACAGGTAATTGAAAAATTGTGGAATTTATGGAATCCTTTTGTGGAATAGTAAGGGAACACTTGAACTCTGTGGTGGACATGAGAAGAAAAAATGTAATGATGAGGAGAATGTTAGGAGCTGCACGGTGTCATTGATTGAAAGTATACTGACATGATGTGGAATTGCAGGGCAATCTAAGAAGAATATTTCTGTGGTTCTTGAACAAGCTGAACCCTCATCCATTTTAAGGGAACACAAACACATGGTGATGCTGCAGAGCAATGCATGACCTCTGAGGGCTCGGCACATTGACACATACACGGTTCACATTTTGATCCTGTTTACAGTAGGTGCACTACCAGGCTCTCCACTAGATGGCAATATTTGAAAGGGCTTTGCTGTAAGATAAATTTTCTTAAAGGATAACCCTTGTGATTTAAGTAAGTATTGTGAACATACTGTGAAAACACCAAATCCGAAAATGTCCAACTCTAAGTGCTTTTTGACCTTTTCCTACCCCAGCGTTCAGCCATGAGCCATTCATTTCAGTTGTGCGCTGAAGTCAATTAAATACAGGAAGACATATTTTCATTTTTCAGAAAATGTTACCTATTATCACGAAAAATATGGGCAGTTCCGTTTCAACCAAATTTACTGCAAAACGGAGCATAGAAACATTATCGGTTTTGGTCTTTTCATTGGATATGTTGGCGATACTGGAAAAAAAATGAAAATGACTGTTGTTGTCCTTTAAAATAAAAACAAATAACACAGAGAGTTTGCAACGAGAAAAAGCTGAGGATTTAAACATAACAAGGAATCAAAATGCTGCCTGTGAAATAGTTGAACTACTTTTATATATTAAAACAATATGTACCCAATGTGTATCTTATGAAAAATAATTATGTCAAAACGATTAATATATAACCATCAAAGGTTTTCTAGTTAATGCAAAATAAAAAATAAAAGCAGTCCATTGAAACTGGCACACACAAAACAAATGAAGTTTTGATTTTTATGTGCCTGCTTACAGACCCTTTTCTACCAAATCGCACACACTGCCATCTAGTGGATATACATGAATTTCCTGCAAAGACATTTTTAAAGCAATACACTAAACTTGGTATGGGGAACTTTCCAGAACAGCTAGTGTGTGTGCAAATTGCTTGGCTGATTGGCTTTATACACCAACACCAGTTCATTAGTAGATTAGACCACTGCAAAACATTTTGTATAGGAACACAAGAACAGCTCTCTTCAGCTGTCAATTGATGAGCTTCTCACAAGAAGCGTAGAGAAAATTTTTCGATAACTTAATCAAGGTTAGTTAAATAATTAAGTTGAGCAGAAGTTGGCAGGAAATGCAGACACTGATGACACTCTTTCCCCACCCTTGCACTTAAAAATGCAGTTCCCTGGCGCCACATGTGTCTTCTTCTTTTGGCTGTTCCTGTTAGGGGTCACCACAACGGATCATCCGTTTCCATCTCTTCCTGTCCTCTGCATCTTCCTCTGTCGCACCAACCACCTGCATGTCCTCCCTCACCATGTCCATAAACCTCCACTTTGGCCTTCTTCTTTTCCTCCTGCCTGGCAGCTCTAGCTTCAGCATCCTTCTCCCAATATAGCCAGCATCTCTCCTCCGCACATGTCCAATGCACAACATGTGTATGTGCTATGAAATGACCTCTGGCTTCATTTTGTGTTAGTGTTTGCCTGACACAGTATGGGAGGAAGGGAGGAACAGTACAGGTAGATTAACCTTCTGATTAATTACCTGTACAAAGATTTTTTATTTCAAATGTATTCTTCCACCGATGGACACATAAACCACTGTGTTTATAACATTTAATTGCTGCTTTAATACCCTTTTTGAGGATCTAAGTAGAATTCAGACCAGTGCATTTAGATTTTGTCCAAAACACATTGGAAAATGGTCCTCTTTCAATTCTAGTTTTATTTAAACAACTGTGCCGTTCATGTGTTTAAAACTACAGCATCCACTACTGGTAATGGATTTAAAGTATTATAAATAAAAACAAAAACTCCACATATTTCCTCAATAGCACAGCAGTCTCTGTGCTGTCATAGTTCTGTCTTAGTATTGTAAGGTTTTATTTCACTGAATAAGAAAACGGTGTTGCGCTAACCCCACCTGCTGGTGTGACAGAGAAAAGCCCTTAATTCATAGTTTACCTTCTAATACTGCAAGAGCATAATATGGTGAAGATGGTTTCTCTCTAGGTTTGTGCTGTGGGTTGCTGTGGTGTGGGAGGGTTGTGTCTTCTCTTTGTAAACTGAATTGCCAGTGAGTGTGTGTCTGTATTCTTTTACTTGCCATTGTATGTAAAGAAAAATAGGTGGACATGTCAGATTAAAAACAAGTGTAACTTGAACCGTTTATTCAAATTGAATAATAAATATACAAGTCCTTGTTTTAAGTACAGTATGCATATATACAATGAAATATATTCAGATTAAAGCATATTGAAAAACATATCCTAGGATGAGTTTCTGTGGCATAATAAATTCAGGGGAAAGGAACAACTACATATTCGATTACTTAAGCATGCAAACTGAAACGTAAAATAAAAAATTCCAAATTTCAAAATGATCATATTACAAGGAAACCACCATGGCTGTTTTTTCTCTTATTTTTTTCCTATTGCTGAGCAGTAGTATGAAATGTGTGTTTTTATTCATTAACACGAGGATGCTCATGTTTTATACAATCCAATGATTGTCTTTTGTTTAGCCAGTTAGTGATGTTGGGTGCATTTAATGCTAATGCTGAGCACAACAGCACATGCGCTGTACACTGCACTCGGGTTTGCTGCAATATAGTGTAATAATGTCCGCTTACCAGGAGGTGGCGCTGCATAGTCATTTTTGAGCAGCCGGATAAGGCTGTAACATAACCTGAAAGTCTGGTTGCTGAAGTCCTGCCTTGTTGCTGGAATCCAGGTGATTCAATTGTTTTTGTATCATAGGTCTCCAGGATCAAAGTAGCAAACAAACACAAGGAAACAGACCTTTCTTATCACTCTTAAAACTGACCCAAGGTTAGTAAAAGTAAAAAAGGGCGTCATACTCCATTGTACACAGTTTTAGGCAGTGTAGGGCTGGAGGCGTGTACTCTGCCTTGTGTGGTGTAAAATAACTTTAAATACTTTGCCATTGTATTTGAAATGTATTGAAAGGGATGGTTCATTTTCTGTGTTTTTAAAGAATATATCATTATTAGTTTTAGTGAATGTTTTGAGTTGGCCCTGACAAATGTGTCATTTGACAGGAAAACTGGATGAGTTGACCAAAAACATGCACTAAAGCGCAATAATAATAAAAAACTTGAATGTCAAATGTCAAGTACTGTTTGTCCAGAATCCTTCTTCAGTGTGCCTCTGCAGGCCTAAATACTAGATGCGCATACCAAAAGCACTATGTAAACAGTTAATTTCAAGAATGTAGTTGTTCAATAGTAACGTAAAGTAATGATTGCACTTGATTCATCTAAAAAGAATGTTGGATCCTCAGTTTTCAAGGATGGAGAAATGCCATTTAAAAGCAAAGCTCTCAACATCTTCCCTTAAATGGAACAGACTAGCTTCTTTAGGTGTCCATTAAAATTTCATCCCTGCAGAGGTAACCCCTTGATTGGTTATATTAAGATTCATTTTTCCTTCCTTTTTCATTTTATACTCTTCCGATATTCAAGTAATGAGACCCTCTCTCTCTCTCTCTCTCTCTCTGCTCAGGGCTCTTAAACCTTGGTTGACAGTTTCTAATCCAGGTCCTGAAGGTTCCACATTGTGCCAGGTTGTTTATTTGTTCAGTCATTGCTCCCTGTTCATAAAGTTATTTTTCCCCTGAACTGAAAAGAGTTAACTGATCTGGGCTCTGCTTGCGTAATAACTGTCTGGAAGGAACTGGCCTGATGCTGCCATGGTGCTGGTGTGAGGCCCTGCAGTACCAGGATTTAGGGGCGTGTGTGGTGGGGGGTGGGGGGTGTGGGGTGTGGGTGTTGGGTGCCAGCCGCCAGCAGGGCTTCACTTCCTCCTCCTGAAGTTCCCCAGCTGCACGCCCCTGCGGCCGGACACGCAGCGGAAGGTGGCGGGCTGCACCTCCCAGTACTTGAGGGGGTTGGCGAACAGGCTGATGCCCACGTAAGGGGACTTTTTCACTTTGCGTTCCACGGGGCAGAAGTCATGCAGTCCCACACTGCTGATGCTGTTGGCATGAAGGTACACCACCTGCATGGGATGCAGGGTTGCATAAGTGAGTGTGAGAAAGAAAGAAAGAATGAAAGAAAGAAAAGGGGTGTTAGCCTCCAGTCCAGGAGAGCTGTAGTTTTTTGGTGCATTTCAGCAACTAAGTGCTTAAAGGAGTCACACGCCTTGTTTCGAAGGCCGAAATGGATGGTTGAAAAGAAGCCAATAAAAAACTGCAGATACTACAGCCATCCAGGATGTGAGTTTGCCACCCCTGGTATAGGGTACAGAGTTATAAACTTATCTCTTTGAAACACATGAATCTGTAATCTCAGTGCATGGGATTTTTTTTAACTCTTTTTTTTTTGGTGCGTACAGTTAATATTTTTCACATTAAGGAATGCTTATGTTTCAGTAAATATGTCATAATATTTAGCTGGGTAGGGTGTCAGTATTACTCACAGGATATTACCGTAAAAATGTATGTATCTGGTATTGATTGTCTGTATGGATTAAAGTTTTGGCAGTACATTATGGTGTCATATTGATCATAAAGCCCAGAGCAGACCATGTTAATAATTTGCCCTGTGCCTGATGTAAAAACGCTTAGTTTGTAGGCATCAGTGCTAAATCACTGTACAGTGTAGTCATTGAGCCAATGAGGGTGATTAGATGCTACAGGAGAGCGGCTGGCAGACAACAGCACCTTACCTGTAGATACTTGAGGGAATCCAGACCCGCGGGAACGCTCTTGAGTTTGTTATTGTCCAGGTGAATCTCTCTGATGTTGGGGATGCTGGCCAAGCTTCCGTTTTCTACAGACTTGATTTGGTTATAGCCCAGGCCCAGCCTGTGGTGCGTAAGGCAGTGCTTTTAACAGTCGGACACGAATACCTCCCTGATGACATCACCTAACTCAGGTCTGCTTTTGATGCACTTAGCCAGGGCAACACAAACAGCTTCCCTTTCTTCTCATATCGTTAGTTTTTGCAACTGAATATATGCTTTAGTGAAGCAATTCTAGTTAAGTGCCTTGCTCAAGTGTGCAATGGCTGTGCAAATTGAACCTACAATTTCTAAAATAATCCCAGTTTGCTAACTACTACTTTAGCGGATATACCTGTCTGAGTACGTTTAAAAGCTGATTTTTATCAATTAATATAAATATATATATATATATTACCTCAGTAAGTTTTTGTATTTATAAAGGTCCTCCAACTCCACCTTTCCAATCTTGTTGTAGTCCAGGTGAAGCTCAGTCAGTGAGGGTGGGAGGTCTTAAAAAGATTTGAATTGATCAACACATTTCCGGCCTGACTGACTCAAATTTGTACTAAGTGTGTAATGTCTGCAATAGGACGCGGCACATTCAGCATGCTGGTATACTTAAAAAAGGGAGGTTAGGATTTACCCTTATGATTTACACCTTTTCTGTCTTGACATATCTTAGTTGTAGAGCACTCAAGCCCTGATATTTGCTAAAGTCATGACTCTAATTAAAGTACAGGAGGCAGTTGGATGAGGTTACCTTTTGGTATTGCTGTAATTTTGGCCTCTGCGATTCTTAAATACAAGGTAGACATGCCATCGAACGCTCCCATCTCTATCCCACTGTTAGCAAGGGGATTTGCGCTCATCTCTGCAAAGAAAGAAAATACCTTGTTTCTACATTTTTTTTGCGTTCAAACATAACAGACTGCTGCATCAAAAGTAACTGAAATTTACAGGTGCTCATTGCAGATCAAAATAACTTGTATACCAACTGTTGTGCTGGCCACACCATTCTGTAGATACTGATAGAATAATCATGAATTGTAAATATAAAATGAAAGGTATTTTTATGAAACATGAATTGTACAATGTGATAGATGTAATGATCCTTGATGAATTGCTTCTATCCTTCTTTTTCCTCTCAATTTGTAAATTCCTATTATAATTGACTGGAAAATCTCCTCAGTCAATCAAACAGAGCATAGAAAAGCACATGCTCCCTTCCAGACCATGTAGTGTCAAACCACTGTTTCTTTTCACACTACGGTCCACAAGCTGAGCTCACACTGACAAGAACAGGGGAAAACACTGGCAGACTTGAGCCAGCAGACTGTGGGTGCCTGTTTGGCCAGCCGGGGTGGCTTACGAGCAATGACATCTGACCATAGGTAGCCGATTGAATCCTTCCCTCCCTTGAATGACACTAAGGCCGGTTATGCGTTGCCTTGCGGGACTACCGGCCACAATCAGCGCTGGCACAGTCCTGATTCGATAACAGACTGTGGGGCCCGTCCACACACTATCATGGTCCCTAAACCGGATGAGCTGCACTGCATTTTAAGCAGCTGTCCAGGAGAGCTCTACCTAGGACATGCAGGGACCTCATTCCCTGAAAGGCCTGCTTCTGGACTTTGTTGATTTTGTTGTCGTGGATCCTCAGCTCCAGGACGCTTTTGGGCAGGTTGGCGGGAATCTGTGTCAGCAGGTTGTAGGACAGGTAGAGCAGCTGCAGTTTGTTTATGTTGTGGAAAGCCTTGGGATGGATCTTTGAGATCTTGTTGTTGACCAGGAACAGCGCCTGTAGTCGCAGATTGGAGAGCATTTACGACGACGTCTAATTTGCCCCATGACTAAGGCTGCAGCTCTGGTCTTTGATGTGAGTCATTTCCTGGCAGTAATGGGTGCTTAAAGTACAACAGAGGCACCCGCTCAAGAACAGGTGTGCACATATTATTTTCCCTATTGTGTGTTACGGCTTTACCTCATATCAGCATGTTTCTCACATCCATAACAAACCCCTAATGAGAACTAAAAAGAAGACCACCTATTTGCATTCTAATCCAAGATGCCTTTTCCACCTAACTTGAGCTGAAATCAAATCAACAATTCTGACTTACTGTTGTTTATAGGGTCATCATTTACATATAATCTAGGAAAATGGCAATGCCCCCCTTCGCTGGTCTGCAATCACAGTTGTCCTGGGCCTGAGCTACTTTTCCAGTCCAAAAACATGTTAGGTGTGCTGTGTTGACCAGTAGGCTACAAAACTTACATAGAGGTTTTTGATGCCTTTGAAGTCATTTTCCTTGATTTCAGTTATTTTATTGTTCTGAAGGTCGATCATTAATGCGTCTTTGGGGATGTTCTTTGGCACTGCTTTTAAACCTGTGAAATGAAAAAGAGGTGGTTAAGGGGAGTTAGTGAAGAATTTCATGTGCCCTGCTTTTTTAGAGAAGAATGAAGAAAATATTCTACTTTGAATCTGAATTCAGAGGCAGTCTTGAGGTTTAAAAGAAAACAATGCACAGTTGACACTTTTTGCAGTCATTATACATTTTAGCATTTAATTTTGACCTCTGAGGTTGAGATTATTCATACATGGTGTATTGAACCTTAGCTCTTAGCAACATAGCTCAGCAATGATTGATTAAAATAAGTTATGTGTTTTCAGTGTTTGAATGCCTTTGGGCAGTTATCTACTTTGGCCACGCCCTTCAGTTACGTTTTACTACTATAGAAACCATGAATGCTTCATTAATATTATTCCAGGATTTCTTTTCTATTTAATTTCACTTAATCACATTTAATTTTGACATGAACGCCAGAATTCAAATGGGACCTATTCATTTCCTCATTTGTTGCTTATGAGGTACAGTTGTCATTCTGTTACAGAATGGGGATGGTTTTGTTTTGTGCTCTTTAGATGACTAAGAAAAAAAGAATCTGCAAAGGGCTACGAGTTCCCTTTTGACTGCAGCCATGAGTGTATTGTCTGTGACTGAACATTTGGTATGCATCTTCGTTCTGCTATGCAGTGAGCACATTTTAATGTTAATTAATAGAATATGAAGTCATGAAAGATGACAGATGCCCTGGAGATGCATGACTTGTTTTGTTGAATTTTGTTTTGTCTGCGCATATTCTGCTTTGTAGTTTGTGGCCCCTACTGTAAAACCGGGGGGTTCCGAACAGACCTAAACAACTTTTGTTTACTTTTTACAAGGATGTTTGCCTCTGTCCAGCTCCCTGCTCTTTGGGCTGTAACAGAGCTTACAGTTCAGAGCTCTATATGGAATTAAAGATGTGAGAATACATGGTGATGAGAAGAAGCTCATCATTTCCCCGCAGACTGGAGGGCGTCCGGGCCTGCAGCTGCATCACCCCAGCAGTCTCTGCTGCTGCAGCACGAGCTGGCGTGTAGGCCATGGGTTACACGTTGTTGTGCTCTGAGAGGAGCTGACCAGCCAGTTTAACTAAGTAAAGTTAGAATCAGAATCAAAATAACGAAATTAAACTTGTGGTGTGCTACCAACTTAATGTATTTTTCAAGTAATGTAATATTTTTGGGTTCTCACAGTATATTTTGTGATCCTATGGATCAAAAATAATGAAGTGTATTTTATGGAAAGCTGTGCTCTTTCCTCAGGGAGAATGCTTACTTGTTCGCCATCTAGTGGTGAAGAACGCATCACTGATGTAAGTTTTGTGGCCAAAGAATCCTGGCATGTCTACTATATACAGAAATTACTCAGCCATGTTCAGGTGATATTTGAGTGGATGTTCCATCTCCACATAGATGCAGGTTTTTCCAAAGGCGTAAGTTGTCGCTAGAATAGCAGTGGCCCAGAACCCTGTGATTCCCCTAACTGAAAAGCAGATTTTATCTGCTCTCAACAGAACCACTGAAAGAATGTTGGAACAATCATTTGTTTGTGTTCCCCCCCCCCCCCCCATTACCTGACCTTGCATACTCATTTACAATAATAAATGAGTAATGATGAAAACACGTTTGTTTACAGATTCAACATAAACCTCCCCCTTAAGACAGCATTTTGTAAGTAAAACGTCGAAAGAATGCTGTTTTCAGCCCTTATTCGGGAATTTCAGGCAATATTGACCGACAATAGTTACTTTCTTTTGAATGAAGCGTGATAGCTAGCTATGTCATGGAGAGTAGTTAAAAAAAAACAAAAAAAACAACGGATCCTTATTGGACTTGTTTTCCCTCAGTGTCGAGTTGAGCTGAGTGTTTTATAGGTATTTTCAGGTGCAGCCACAGTGCTGTCTGGTGGGTTTTTTTTTCCTCAACAATAAAGTTTTTGTTTAAATGAGTCAGATGTGTTCTAAGTGCACAAGACCGAATGTGCTTTTGACATCAAGATGGAAAAACCATTACTGCTGTGACAATGAGTAGCAGGTGTGTCTGTGTCTGAGTGAGTGCACGTGTGTGTCTGTGTGTGTGTGTGTCTGTCAGTTAAGGGATATGCGTCCTCTCACCCAGATCTGAGCACTGAATCACCCTGAGGAAGCACTGGCAGCCGAATGGACACTCTGGTTCAGGGGGCGGAGAGCCTTTGGATGGAAACAGGAGGTTGCTATCGTCGTCGTCATCATCCCCGGCATCCTGCTGCATGATGTCATGATGCCTCAGGAAATTCATAATATTGATTGGCTCGTAGGGCTTGGCCTGGCACAGTGCCAGGAGGCAAAGTAGTACAATCTCCCTCATGGCAGGGCCCAATTTCTGACAGCAGCGTTTAAAGAACCCTGGAGAGAGACATCGGTGATCATTATTCATTCGCTTGGCAGATGTCCAGAACAAAGCTGCAAAGCCATTCGTTTTACTCTAGCTTGACCTTTGTAGGGAGAAGTACTTTTCCTGGTAAGCATTACCTGCTCACCAGCATACCAGGGTCCCCCCTGAAATGTGTTCTAAGAAACCCCCAGCCCCAAATGGTTTCCATGCCCTGGTCATTTTGTGAAGTGCAAATTCATATTGCATGACCTGCCACTGACTCTTTGTGGGAATTCTTTGGTGGCACAATGGTGCTGTTGAAAGCATTGTCACCTCACAGCAATAAATAAAGTGTTATAGCTAGCTGTGTCACGGACAGTAGTTGTAAAGTAATCTGTTTTACAGGTCGTTGCTGTAAAAGAGCATGCATGCTCAGTCAACCGACCCTGTATAAATACAGGTTAATGGATAAAATCATTTCATGTAGTTGTTTTCTGAACAGTGATGAAAGATGTAGATGATCTGTAATTCAGGTATTCTGTTATAACGCTCCTCCAACTCTACTGTCCTATTTACATCCAGACATCATCTAAATGTGTAATCAATGGCCTCAGTATTTAATTTGTTAATGCTGTTTGTGCATATAACATGGTTACTATTGTTACTGTTACAAGTTGTATTCTGTTCTTATGGTTTGTCCTGAGGAGAACTGTTTTACAGACTTAAAGATTCTCAGCTAGTTTACACATGTAATGCAGTTTAACGTTCCACATGTACAGCCTTGAAGCAGTTTAATGTTCTCACATGTACAGCCTCAATGCAGTTTAATGTTCTCACATATACAGCCTCAATGCAGTTCAATGTTCTCACATGTACAGCCTCAATGCAGTTTAATGTTCTCACATGTACAGCCTCAAAGCAGTTTAATGTTCTCACATGTACAGCCTTGAAGCAGACCCTCAGGATCTGGCTAGCCCACCATGCGCCGTCCTGCTACTGCACAATTTAAACAGTGTTTTTATTGTGTCTGAATATGACTTTACCTCCCGCGCTCTGTGCCTGTGAGGGACGCTGGTACTGAAGGGGAACGCTGTTTACATGGAGTTTGTCTGGAGTGCAGAGAACCGTTTCACCTTTCAGTAAAATGCTCTGCTGTTTCATTTTAGCGTTAAAGCTCTGTGGGGCTCTTGATCATGCATGTATGGCTGAAATACATAGTTCACCTCCTGCATAGTTGAGTAGACTGTGGAGATGCAGCAGTGACAGATTAACATACTTGTTGATTCACATTGTTTAAATTTGCACATCGAAACGGTGGCTGGGGAATTTTAAATATTAGTAGAACAATGGACTTTTGTGACCTTTTGCAAAATGTGACTGCATTCAGTGAATTGCATTTTTTCCTTCTTTGTCCAGACATGCATAAAACTTAAGGGAAGAAATGCATTTGTAAACTGCGCGCTGTAATTTTGTCAATGGGGATGTCACACGAGCCTCTTATTTTACTGCTGCTTCTGCTGAAATATATCAGCCATCACTGTATCAGGAGGGTTTGTGACAGGAAATAGGAGTCTTAAAGGGATGAGGCAGGGTTCAGCATCAGTAAAACAGGAGATTCTACAAACCCCAGATTCAAGTTTGAATGTGCTGCAGGTGTGCATGTAGGAAACTAATTCAGTTTAATCAAAGCTTAGTAAAACACAGTTTTGTTTGCTTTTGCTGTCTATATCAATTTCTTCTTTTGTGTTGACAGTGAAATATTTTTAAGCCTTATTAATTACAATTGTTCATACATACTGTGTATATGCAGTGTTTATTTCAGCCGTGCAGCAATTTAGTGTGCAGGTGATAGTCAAAATAAGCTTAACAATTTCAGAGTATTGTTAAAATATAAGCATTAATTTAGAAATTTTTTTAAAAGCTTTTATCAAGTAGGTTCATGCAGATCTGTCTCTTTTACTTTAATTTCTATTGCTGTATTTATTCACAGCAGTACATTTACCTGCAACAAAAATAATGTCCCCCTCCCATAGTAATATAAAACGCATACCTTAGGAAAATTGTGTTTAATCCTCGTTTTATCTTGAGGGAAAATTGTGAAATTAGATTCAATTGACGGTAGATCCAGTGTCCACAGGAAAAAAAGAAAAAAAAAGGTTTTAAAAAGGAATTAAAAAATAAATAAAAAAGGAAAACAAAAAGGCAGCAAAAAGCCCCGAATGGAAATAAAAGGCTGCTGTTGCTGGCACGGAGGCTTGCGCTCAAATAAAGTGCTCTCACATCACGGTGTTCACGACAGATATCGAAAGCGCATTGTTACCACTCATATGTTTCTCATCAGCACTTGAGCCTCCGCCAGGAGCTTTAGCCTGCTTCTGAGTGCCTAGCCCCAGTCTTTACACAAGATCCACTGGTAGGTCCTTTACCCACTGGGATAAACAGGTGGCTTCCTGCCATTCTAAATATTATACCTGGCTTTAAACGCGCATGCCGTTACATAACACTGAGGAATGGGTTTGGAAAGCCAATGCTTTTCACAACAAAAAAAAACCGATTTCTTAAATTTCTTTCGATGAATCATCATCAATTTTAATTCTGGGTATCGATTTGCCAGAAAGTTATGTAAAGGGATCTGGGAAGCACGCAGCCTGTTCACTTTCACCTGTTTTACTATCTTTCATTGAGCAGGATGCACAGACCGCAATTCAATTCAAATGTGCATTTCAGCGGATGGATATGCTCTGTTGTTCGTATGAGTGAACTTGGTTGTGATATTGAGAGGATCATTAGTCATCAAGTTTTTGTTTTAGCTGTAGCCAGATACAGAACAAAATGAGAAGCAATGATATACAGGTATGAATGTAACTGCTAATATTCTCCCCTCTTATGTAACTTGCATATTAAATGTATTCATTAGTTTGTTGATGCTCGTGCTCATACATAGTACTAGACAGCCAGTAATTGGTTTACCATGAGGGAGTTTATGACCGCAGCTAGTTTCCATTTGGCATCCCCCTGCTGGCCCCTTCCTAAAGAAAACACCTTGTGCATTATGAGCAGTTTGTGCATTAGAGCCGTACTTTAAATGCACTGATAGTGATAACATGACAGGCACAGTGGTGCAGTCTGCAGGGCGGCCGATTCTCTGCCCATATAGGCCTATATGAATCCCCCCATTCATAGGCGCTGCAGAGCTGCGGTGGTGCAGGCGGGCTGCAGGCTGGTGCACGCTCAGACAGAGATTCATAGGTGCTGCGGTGGTGCAGGCGGGCTGCAGGCTGGCGCACGCTCAGACAGAGATTCATAGGTGCTGCAGAGCTGCGGTGGTGCAGGCGGCTGCAGGCTGGTGCACGCTCAGACAGAGATTCATAGGCGCTGCAGAGCTGCGGTGGTGCAGGCGGGCTGCAGGCTGGTGCACGCTCAGACAGAGATTCATAGGTGCTGCGGTGGTGCAGGCGGGCTGCAGGCTGGCGCACGCTCAGACAGAGATTCATAGGTGCTGCAGAGCTGCGGTGGTGCAGGCGGGCTGCAGGCTGGTGCACGCTCAGACAGAGATTCATAGGTGCTGCAGAGCTGCGGTGGTGCAGGCTGGCGCACGCTCAGACAGAGATTCATAGGTGCTGCGGTGGTGCAGGCGGGCTGCAGGCTGGTGCACGCTCAGACAGAGATTCATAGGTGCTGCAGAGCTGCGGTGCTGCAGGCTGGCGCACGCTCAGACTGAGATTCATAGGTGCTGCAGAGCTGCGGTGGTGCAGGCGGGCTGCAGGCTGGGGCACGCTCAGACAGAGAGCACCCTGCCCGCCTGCTGTGCTGCGCTGCACTGGCATGGTCAGGGTTTCAGTTCAGGCAACGGGACGAGCTTTCACTAGGGACACGACACGGCAGCCCCTGATCCTAAGGGGATTTTAGAATAGGTGCACATTGCAGAAGTGTTCCTCCCACACTCTTTCTCACACACACACACACACTCACTCACTCACTCACTCACTCACTCACTCACTCACACACACACACACACACACACACTCACTCACTCACTCACTCACACCATATCATTTTAATTAGAATCCTGAATTTTGGAACTGTTTTTCATTCATTGTATTTATCATTCATAATTAATATCACATTCATTAATATATGATTGTGAATGAGGCTAGTTGTGATATTTTACCCGAGTTGTTAAGAATTAGTTTCAGTCAAGCTTGTAGTAAGCATATGGAAACCCTTGCATTTAATATGGTCAAACCAACTTTCTATAACGATGTGTCCATTATTCTCCTGTTTTTCATTGAATTATTAATCAGCATACTGTCACATCAGATTTCAAGATTACTGACAGTAGATACAGTGATACACTTAGTATCTATGACAGTCTGAAGGTGAAAATAGACTATTTAATACAAATATTGGATGTTTTTCTTACCTGTGTGAGAAATCCAAAACCAATCCTCGCCTTATAAGAACATGATATATGGCTGTCCTGCAAACCTCCTTCAGGAATAAATTTAAATAAAACCTGGATTTTAAGGTTGAACTGAATCTAAGCAGCTCCTGCTGAGTGGTTACATTAAATATAATAAACACGTTCCAAAGAAGAACATCACAAACTCTTCCTCTTTAGCCAAAGTGTAATGCATAAATTCTTAGCACCTGACCGATATTCAAAAGAGATTAGCATGACACACGCCTATTATATTTTAGACATGAGCAGCGTTTGGTGTTGTACGTCCTTGTGCAGCTGTCCAGACCATGTTTCAGAGGATGATGGTGACAAGCCTCTGAAGATGATATTAAAAATAGACACCGAAGGAGACTGGAGAAACATAAATCAAATGTGAGCAGTTATATTTAGAAGTTATGAAGTAGTTCCCCGCTCAGATTATGGCATCATTGTCGGTATTCCGAACAGTTGTAATGAAATACTTCCTTGCATTAATTATAAAACACAAACTTTGGTTTGAAGCAATCCAGCACAGATTGCTGAATTTGGACTTTATTAAAAAGGGGAAACACATCATGAATGGTTTCACCCCAGTTGACCATAGAAGTCTGGAATGCGTTTTATTACTGCTGGGTTTTCTCTACATGGAACCTGATACAGCACTTTGCCCACCCAAACACTGAACTCCAGACATTCCTATCAGTGTCTCGCAGGCCTAACCTAATGCGACCCATACGAGGAGTGTTTCCATACAGTCTGGCAGCATGCACTCCTTAGAGCAGATCAATACCGGGGGAAGTCATTGGAGGGACAGTACACTAGGCAGTGTTCGGTCATAGTTTTATATCTGGCTCAGTTTAAAAAGAGTACTGTCTTCCGTAAAGACATTAAAATGATAAGCTACCCCATCTGAGTAAGCAGTTTGGTTTTTTTTTTTGAAAGTCGCTCTTGGGATGCTATGATTTAGCATCTGTATGGTGATTAAACATCCATACAGAGGAGGAACTTGCATACTGCAATGGAACATCCCTGCAGAGATATTACAGCCATGCAGAGATGTTCAAAGAATCCAAGACCTTGAGTCCTCCGTGTGTATCCTCAATGGCGTCAAGTATAAATAAGTGCGTGTCCTCATGATGCATGACCTGGCCTGCATTCAGCATATTCCAGAGGGCACTTGGACACTGAGTGATGTGAATGTTAGTGTGTGTGTGTTTGTGTCTGGGTGTGTGTACCGTGGTATGTTTTCTGAGGTGCTTAGGTATGTAGTGTATGTGTTTTTGGTCAGTGTCTAATCTGGAGGATGGTGCCTGTGTCCCATGACATTTTCACTGTGTTGCTGCTCTTGAATAGACTCTGCACTCCATAAAGTCAATACAAGATGCAGTGCCCTTGCTTGCAAAACAGTAGTTAAACAAGGAATGATCAGTACCTAATGAACTGAAAAGAAAAAAATAGTAAAAGTAAATTCACATGAATGCAGCAATTGGTAAATGTGTAGGCTATATTCCAAATAGATATTTTTCCACTATACAGAAGAAAAACGGTGTTCAGCATAAACAGTAATGTATAGTGTTTATTCATGTTTTTACACCCATTCATGTATCGCAGATGATTTTACTGCCCAAATTTGCTCATGGCATGAAATCATTGCTTTAAATTTTTATTTATTTACTTTTTTTAACAGTGCCACATTGTTCTGTCTGAATACTCTAACAGTGAATCCAAAGTCTCTGATGGTGAAATAAGTATAAGGATGAACTTAGAACTTTTACCTTGGTAGAGGTTATTTCTGGTTATTACCTCCAAACACAGGAGGTAGAAGCACTGTTTAAATGATGGCTTACTAATTGAGCAAAAAAATCCTACCTCATTTTTATTTATGGTTTCTTTAAAAAGGGACAGATTGATACACTGAACAATCACCACAGTGTGCATAGCTTATGCTCGTTTTCAGTACCCATCCTTTTCATAGGAAAATCCTTTAATTTATGAAAGCAGTGAAATAACAGGTCAAATTTAGAGATTAGCTTTTACCTGTAGACTACTCCTAGCTTGTTCTCATGTGACCGGAGTAAATGTTTTATGTTCTCCTCTCAGTACTGGACTCATATGAACCGTCACTACTGGGTAGAAAGCCAAGATGTGCGAAAGGTACGGTTTTCTTCAGGACACAGCTGCTGCAGGTTTTTGGAAGCTCGGTGCGCAGTGCTGCAAAGTCCGGTTTATTTACTCCCCTGTAAGACTCTGAGGGAAAGGGCAGATTTTGTTCATGAGCACCAAGAGTACCAAAGGTTTTGGAAGACCTTGGTTTATTTTTATAACCAGCCCAAGAGCTGAATAATACTCAGATGAAAAAATATCCAGGGTCAATTTGGGACAAACTTTATATGTGCTTACTTCACCAGAAAATTCAGTTTGGAGAACAGTCCAAATCTATGCTCATGACCTAGGCTTGGCAGGGATTTAAACCATGAAGACTATTTTCTTACATAATCTCTCTAGGGGTGTAATATTTTCCAAGAAGTTAAATCATATTTGGTACAGTAGGGAGAATTGTATTTGTGCGCTACTGTTGGGACTTTAGGGCTTTCTACCTCTGTCAGGACTACATATAGTAAATAATGCTTCCCTTACATGGAAAATAGCTTTTTAAAGTCCACTTTATCAGAAAGGGGAATACATTTTACAAAATAGTTTCATTATTTCAATTGATTTTTTCATAGTATTAAGTTTTCTTATTTTGGTAAATAAGATTCTCAAAATAAGACATTCGTGTTCAGAATCAGTGTATGGTTCAAAAAAAGTCTTGGTTGGGGTTATGTGAAATCATGACGTTAGCTCATCCCGTTTCGACACATGGAGCACAGAAGGTATTTCAAAGACAGTTAACCATTTTGTGTGCATTTATAATCTGTTACACATTTAGACATCCATGTGTATGCACATATGTGACAGCAGGCATATTTATTTTATATATTTCATCAGGAATGGAAGATCTGCCATTTTAGGAGTCACCTTGGGTAAACGGTCCATACGGATGGGGAATTTAGTGTTGTGCAAAGAATGTGTCTGTATAGCAGACACATTTCTGGGTGATGTTTGCTGAGACAAGTAAAAGTCTTAGGGTACCACTGTTTAACTGGGAAGGACACACAGTTCTGTGAGTGATTTTATTTCATAATTTAGAAAAACTTATGCCATTTGTTTTTCTCTCAACTGCAAATCTTGGGTGAGTTCTCTAATTACTCGGACTACATTCATCCTGAATATTACATAAACCAAAATACAAATAAAAGTCAGCACTTAATCAGCAAGATATATCGCAAAAATGTGTCTGCGCTTCAGAAAAGGAAAGTGTCTGAGAAGACAAGGCTGAAATTTTACTTAAGTTTTCATACCTCCTTAAATATGAAGTCACATGACTGATCTAGAAGCAGCCCCTTGTGTGGAAACCATCTATCATGCAGTGGTGGTGGAGTGTGAAGCAGGAGCTGTGCTCTTTTAATATGATCTCTGAGGCTGTTTATGGTGATGGACCTTTGCATTCTGCCCATACTGGAATATAATTTTGAGATATCTGTGGAAAATATAATGACCTGTCAAATATTTGCTTGGAAGTCTCACCATGCAACAGTGATACATGTTGTTACATACTGTAATGGTCTGAAACGTCTGCAACATTACAGAATTTGTTCACAGCAATGACATGGTCCTGTGGTCATATTTTCCAATGGCTGATCTGCTAGTGATGTGATGATAGATTTATTCTGTTCTATATTCTGCCAGTGACCATACAGTATGGTCCAGTTACTCTTTCGGAGTATCACAGTACAAGTACCACAGTTTCATGTTGGCTTGTTTTAATTCTTTTTTATTTGGTTGTTTAGTTCAGAATTTGACATCAGTACTGTTTGAATAATTAAACTATGGTAGCTATCCCGTACATTTGTTTGTTTTTAAAATACATATGTGACATTGCAGTACAAAAGGGTTATCCCCACTCGTAATATGTGGCAGCAAAATATGCATAGTAAAGAAATACAGACATCAACAACACATAGTTTAACAAGTGTCAGTTGTAACAAAAATAACATTTGTGAAAATACAAATATTGATGATTGTAGCATATTTGCACTTGCATCTACATTTGCACTTGCATTTGAATTTAGGTTGATTCACAATGGGTATGGCTTGGAGGCAGAGTCATTTGAAATAGGTAATTATTACCCAGAAAACTTGCTGTGAATGCTGTCCCATCTTCTTCACTACTACCATTAATATGTCAAAACAAGCTCAATACCACTCTCATTTTTAATACCAATAAGTAATACCAGTTAGGCCACGGAAAGTTACATTTCCTTGGTTTGTCTGTTGACGTTGTGCTGTTAAGTACTGCGATAACCTATGCAAAGGTACTTTAATCTACGTATCAGTTGCACATTTAACTAGTGACCAAAATCAGTACTGTTTAAACCCAAATTTCAGTAGTGTTCTGTAAACAAACAAACAAGACCCTTCTCCATTTCTCTCCTAACAAAGTGGCCCCATCTTTTCCCTGTAGGGAATCATCTGAATATGTGTCGTGTAATAAAAGCAACTGTGGGCATGTTACTCGCTCTAGGAAGAAATCCAGATTCCTGGTTCATGTTCTCTGTGCTTCTGATTAAAAATGTGAACAGTATAAGCTAATATATGACCAACAATGTTTGAAGAATGAGAATGTATTAGGAGATGTATTTCAAATAAATGGCTCTCCATAGTGCAAAAATAGGGAAAAATTCTCTTACTACAAGATTTATCTCTCAGATTATTAAATACATAACTACGAAGTGTCATAATGGAGAAAATTTTGTCAAAGGTTCATATGCAAATTAATTTATGTCCTTTTATATAAAGGTTTTGATGAAGAAAAATGGGAGCCATAGAAGTCTGTCATAATCAGAGGGAGTTAATACACAAATTAATCTTATAAAATAGTCTGGTACATTCTTATTTTATAGCCAACTCAACATGAGAAAATCAGAATGGCTTTGTTCTGGTTTTTTTGGATGTAGTGGTCGCCTGCTTAGGGAGAACAGGCTTATTTTTGTTTTCATCGGCCTGCGGTAAGAACAGAGCGAAATAAAGGCGCTAATTGGTCTTCTGAGGTTTCAAAACGATGCTCAAGTAAGAGTGTATGCAGGAGAAGGCGGTGGGTGAAATTTTCCTGGTGTCGATGACGTTGTTCTCCAGACGCAGTGTCATAAGGCTCGAGTCTTCTTCACTCGAAGGGTCGCAGAACGCATCTTCTGCAATGCTCCTGGAAGAAGGAAATACATGGCCAGGCTGATCAGCTTTCTTCGTTTTAGCTGCATAACTCATCCAGAGTTTTAAAAATATCACAAAATGAGAAGCATTTTTTTTTTCAAGTTAAAAGTATGTTGAAAGACTTTTTGTTTGAAAAGTATAGCAGGTGTAAATCTGTGTTGTCATTAGTAACACTGCATTTATTGGCTTAAGGATGCAGTTGTTTTTTAATGTACTTAGCAGGCATCCTTACCTATGGTAACTGATGTTCCTTACATTTGAATGTACTTTCCATTTTTTTAGCAATTGGATGCTTACTCAAGTATCTAACCCTAACCCTAAAACCAACCCTAATTTACTGAAATAATTCAGCTTGAGTACCTACAAATGGTACAGTACAAGTATTGTCCCCCATCTGCTCATTTAATCCTCAGCCTTTTGGGTACAATCTGTGCTCCTGAACTACCAAGTCACCTTGTTGTGATTCAGTAACACTGAGTGAATAAAGCCAAGTCATCGCTCCTTCAACAAAAAAAAAAAAAAAGAATTCTTTTTTTTTTTTTGTTGTTGCTGAGAGCAGGTGTTGTGTAGGCAATGGTCCATAGCAGTGAGGCAAGCCGTGAGGTTTTTCTGGGTGAAGCTGAGACTCACCCTATGTTGTTGTCATTGAGCCTGAGGAATCTCAGAGACTTCATCTCTCTGATGGAGAGCGGCACGGTGGTGAGCTGGTTGTGGTCTAGAAACAGCTCTGACAAGGAGCGGAAGGACCCAAAAAAGGACACCGGGTCCACCCCTTCGCTGTCCAGCTTGTTGAAGGAGAGGTACAGGTACTCGATGCCAGGATCCATGTGGGCAAACACGTAGCCTGGAATCCTCTCTATTTGGTTGCCAACAAGAACCAGGTGGACCAGGGATCTTGGCAGGAACGATGGAACGTGGTAAAGCTTGTTGTGTGAGAGGTCTATGGACTCCAGGTGCCTTGTAGAAACCAGAACCAGGACATCAGACTTAATGCAGTTTTGATTAAAAGCAGAGCTGAAGATTGTTCATGCAGGCTCAGTTCATCCCTGTGATTAAATGTATGATTTCTGAACAAAACATGACTGATTCTTTAAAGCCTCGTCTATGTGAAATGTGTGAAGTAAGACATAATATAACCAGTGTATTGAGGTGTGCCGTGGAAATTACTTTTTATAAAGCTGAACTTCATATGCAAAAGTTGAGCAGCGAAGAAAGAAAAGCTGCATCCGCATTAGTTTGGTTGGATCGCGGTCCAAGTCGACTTGTTTTTCATGTATGGGGTATTTAGAATCATCCCTTGACATATGGTCCCAAGGCATGGTGTGTTCACAATTTAACCTCATTAAATCATAGCTGACATCATACAGAAGGAAACCAGACTCCAGCTCTCTCAGTCTGTTTGGAGGTTTTTGAGAGATCAAAGGCAGCCTATGGACCTAGTACTTGTGAAGAGCAGTCTGTGTTGGTTGTTTACTTTATGCCAGTGGTGTAATAGCACATTCAGGCTTAAGCCAAGACTTGATTTGAATTATAGAGCAGGGCATAGGCTATGCCAGAATCCTTTATTTACTACTACTCTAATTAGGCATTTTTTTTTGCTACATCTTTTACAAATAAAAGAAGGGCTTTTATAATTTGTGAAAGACTTGCACTAAAACCAGTATCCATATGTGAATGTGTTTACTGTCCACCAGTATCCATATGTGAATGTGTTTACTGTCCACCAGTATACATATGTGAATAGGTTTATTATGCATGTGTGAATTAGTTTACTGTGCACCAGTACACGTGTGTGAATAGATTTGCTATACATCACTATCGGTGTGTGAATAGGTTTATTAAGCACCAGTTTTCATGTGAATAAGCTAACTTGGTTCCAGTATTCAAGTGGACAAGTTAACGGTGCACCAGTATTGAAGTTAATAAATCATCAGTATATCAGTGAATGAGGTGAAATCTCAGGGGCCTCCTGGCAAGAACCGTGTCCTGCTTATTCCTGTCAGCTGTCTGTTTTGATCCTCTGAATACTTTGTTTTACACCATTACTCAATGTTATATTCTATATTACTTTATAGTAAGTATACTAAGAGTAAATAACCCTAATTGTTTTTTTTTACCATTTAAAATAATGCCTAAATCATTTTGCTGTTACAAATGGTGTTTTTTTTAAGAATCCCAGAAGGCAATATCCTCATAAGTGTTGCGCTCTTAAGAACATGGATAGTTATTGACAGCACTTAAATAGTATATTACCTCCTAAGAACGTGGATAGCTAATGACAGCACTAAAATCATACACCACCTCAAAGAAACGCTGATAGCTAATGACAGCGCTTATGTAGTATACTACCTCCTAAGAACCTGAAGAGCTAATTACAGCACTTAACTGTACATAGTGCACTACCTCTTAAGAACATGGACAGCTAAATGACAACACTTACTTGTGATTGATCCAGGCCAAAGGAGCAATCCTAGTCTCATCTAGCCGATTGTGCCTTAGGACAACAATATTCAGGTTTCTTGAGTGATTGAAGACAGTTTCTGATATTTCTTCAATGACATTGTTTTCAAGATGGAGTTCCTGAAAAGCAGCAAGAATAATGCTTGACATGTATTCATTTCTATAGTATGCAATCACTGCCCATATTACACTTCATAAGAGTATCACTGCCATTGGCAGTACACATAAAAGTATGTTGTAGTCTAATAACCTGCTAAAGTATCTGTTTGTGTGGTGAGCTGGAGTGATCTGGATAACCGTAATTGTTGTTTTGACTTAAATGTTTTCCCAGAGGTGAAATCCTGATGACTTAAAATACTAGATCGCAAGTAAATGCTTATTTACCATTTACAATGCATATAATGTATGATATGAAAACTGATATGTAACAGAAGTAGGTTTTTTTGGCTTATGAAGAGTGGTGTTATTTATCACCTTGATTACAGCCAAAAAACATAAATATTAAAATACCTGCATCCCCCCCCCAATGGCAGTGTAAGTATATGTTCCATGGTTTCTGTTTTTCCTGTAACTGCAACTGAGACATTATTTCAGCTGTACAAACATTTTTTCTATGGAGTTCTGTGATGTTGAATGGCATGAAATTATTCACTGAACCTTAAATACTGAGATCTAAGTGCAGATTTAATTGAGATAGGCAATGGATTGGGAGGGCTTGTTAATGATTCCTCAACAAAATGATTTGGATGATGCACCCTGCCTCTGGAGGTCTGAATTGCGGTCCATTAAAAACAGATGCCTGTTTACCAGGCAGTGCTGATTTTATTCAGGCCCCGGCGGAGACTATGACAGGGTAAATGTGCATCAGCTGAATTCAGCGGTGCACATGAATTCTCCATATTCTGGTTGGCATTCCCATTGAGGACAAACAGTGCCGTGGCTGACTTTCGGGCGGTGCCAGTGGTGTCCTGGGCGACGCCCACCTGCAGAGATGCGGGGAGGCCCTGTGGAATGGTGCGGAAGTGGTTTCTGCCCAGTCGCAGGTAGGACAGCTGCGCGAGGGGCAGGAAGGCTGAGGGAGCCACGTTTCCCTCACTCAGCATATTCCCTTCCAACTCCAATGTGATGAGGTTCTTCAGATCTGTCAGGGATTACAGTGCGTGGAAAAGTTTTTTTTATTACCTGGTACAGTGGACTAGCACTGCTGTATGTTGCATTATGTTATTAAATATTGTTACTGGGGAGATTAGTTGTTTATAATGGACATTTTAGTTACTTGGCAGATGTTTTTAGTCAAAGCAGCCTGCAACAGGTTAGAATTTGTGCCGTTTTCAAAAACAAACATTATCTGTCTATGAAGTTGAGCGGTTTTTCAAAGGAAATTTAACATGAGGGCACATGGATGGGTAAAATGCAGACGGATACTTTGAGGAAAATGTAGACTTTCATTAGCCTGTTTTATTCAATTTCTGCAGTGTGCCTGCAATGTTAAACTACACCTCGCTGTTACCCTGACCTAAATTTCCACTAAGCAATCCAAGGTGACAGTGGTAAGGGAAAACTCCCTGAGTATTTATAAATGGTGTAGAGTTCCTGTACTTTGCATGCTGTTCTCATTAATGCCTCGAAGGTTGTTTTCATTGATCTTCAGCTCCTGTAAGCTGGGGGGCAGCTCTGAGGGAATGAACTCCAGAAGGTTTCCATCCATGTACAGGCGTGTCAGGAACTTCAGACCCTTTAAGGAGTACAAGGACAAAAAGAGACATTCATTTAGGGGTTAACAAGAAACATTCGTTGACAATCCTGAAGGCTTTTAGGGGACCTAAATATGAGTGAGCAAATACTGGATAAGCAGAGGGCATTGGCATGATGTCCTGTGTGTGTATCAGTTTCTCCTGTTATTTTGTTGGTCTATATTTCTCCTGTCAGACAGATGGTGTTGGTTTCTCCTGTGCTCTGAGACTGGGAGTGTCATGTAAACAGTCTCTCTCTCTTTCTCTGCTTCGTTTTTTGTAGACTGCTCAAGCTCTCCAGTGCAAAGAGCTCGTGCTCGTTTTTGTCCTCTACAACGAGTTATTTGGACCCAAGAATAATAAGGAAGAAAAGCATAATGTGTTCCTAGAATACCGCTGATGTTTTACACAAACGAGTGCCATGGAATTTGTTTTTCCTCTTTAAAAGAGTCCCGCAGGCTTCTGTCTGAGCAGGGTGGGAGAGGGGCTCGTTGTCAAGGCCTGAGTGCTCTGTTGTGAGCAACCTGTGAGTTCCATTGCACACAGCTCAGAAAAGCCAGACTCTGAAATGGGGTCCAAGCCATGAAAGAGAACGTTCGGTGGGATTTGTAAGCGGTGATGCCATGCGTAATCTACAGGGCTGTCAACATATGTGTGCTTGAAATACAAAGCAAAGTTTGAATTTGGCTTTTTTGAGGTAGATGTAATAATGCCAGGTTGGTTATAAAATAGTATTTCTTGTAGAAAAAAATGATAGTTTTGCAGATGTGTATATACTATTCAAGCATTTGCAGATGGATATATACTATTCACACATATGCAGATGGATATATATTATTCACACATTTGCAGATGGATATATACTATTCAAGCATTTGCTGATGGATATATACTAATCACACATTTGCAGATGGATATATACTATTCATGCATAATGATAAAATCATAAGGTTGCTGCCAGAGAAAGCATGGAAATTTCACATTTCATAAAAGAAAAAATGGCGGGTCAGTCAAGTAAATCCGAGATCTCCTAAAGCTACTGGCACCTGGTGATTCTTTTAAAATGCAGTAGACATGTTATTTTGAAATACGAAATAATTTCCACATGTAGTCCATTATTCAAATGATGCTCAATTTTGAAAAATGGAGCAAATGTTTCACACGTTAATTTTGGATTGCTTGTGGCCAGTTTAGAATCATCAGACATTGGAATGCATAGTTGGGGCTTTTGGAACCATGATTACACTACCTCTCTCCAATTGCAGTTTGAATTGCCATTGATTTATGCAAGAACTACTGTGTGTGTATCAAGGATAATCCCTATCCAATATGTTGTGGGGGAAAGGAAACGGACGTCGTTTCTTTACTTTGAACACTTGCGGGTGGATGCCGGATGAAGTGAGTTTGTTCTTGCTGAGGTTGATCCACTCCAAGTTGGGGAGGCCGTTGAAGGCCCCTTCTGGAACCGTGGTGATATCATTCCCTGTGGGCGGAAAATAAGCCACATGAGATCAGCTCTTCAAATCGTTAAAATGACTCTGCTTATTTATGAAAAGGCCACTTATCTGACCCACAGCTGTAATAACTAAAACCACTTTTTTTTTTTTGAACAAGGGGAAATAGTTTGGACGTTTTGGTCCCGACTTTGTATCTGGGTGCCATAACTTTTGAATCTTTAATCAAGATGAGTGCACAACTCCAGCTGGTGCTGTGTGACCTCTTCACATTTTAGTGTAGATGAACTGGAAACATCTTACCTATTTCCATCTTGTCTACTCCTACTTTTTTAAGCCTTGGGACCAGAAGTATCTGGACACCCTTTGGTCTGTTGCTGTTTTTCCAGATTTGGAAGCTGCAAGCCAGGCCTATTCACCCAATCAGTGCCCAACCTCACTAATGCTTTTCTGGCTGAATGGAAGCAAATCCCTGCAGCAATGCTCCAACATCTAGTATAAAGCCTTCCCAGAAGAGTGGAGGTTGTTATAGCAGCAATGGTTGGACCAACTTCATATTTATGCCCATACTTTTAAATTTATGGATGTCAGGTGTCCACATACTTTTGGCCATGTATTGTACCTGTGACCCAGGACTGGTAGGTGTGTGTAGTTTTGATGGCTACCTCACCTTCTAGGCTCAGAGCCTTGAGTTGGGGGATGGACAGCGGTGGGATGTTGGTGAAGTGGGCGTTCTTGCAGGTTACTGTGACGTCGGAGATGACGCAACCGGGGGGGAGGGAGGGGTTGAGGTGGTTGGGTTCCTCAACCCGAGGAGCAGGGAGGGGTGCGGCCTCCCCTGGGGAGGTGCGCCGCCGTGGCATTTCAAACACATCTCCTCTCAGCCAGATTTCCTCCTCTGACCCCACCTCATAATCTTCTCTCTCCTCCCACTCTCTCTCCAGTCCCTCCAACTCCCTCTCTCGTCCCTCCCACTCTCTCTCACCTCCTTCCCACTCTCTCTCTCCTCCTTCCCACCCTCTCTCACCTCCTTCCCACTCTCTCTCTCCTCCTTCCCACTCTCTCTCTCCTCCTTCCAACTCTCTCTCGCCTCCCTCCCACTCCCGCTCAATGTCCTCCCCCACTCCTTCCCAGTCCTCCTCCAGCACCCTCAGCAGCTGCCTCCTCTCCATCTCCAGCCTTCTCCTCCTGTCCTCCTCCAGCCTCCTCTCCTCCTCCATCCTCTGCTTCCTCGCCCTCTCCACCGCCGCCGCCTCTTCCTCGCGCCTCCGCTGCTCCTCGCGCCTCTTCTCCTCTTCCTCCTTCTCCATCTTCTCCTGCAGCGCCTCCTCCTCGCGCCTCCTCTCCTCAAAGAGCTCCTTCTGCTTCTTGGCCTGCAGCTTCTTCTGCCTCCTCTTCCTCCTGCGCTCGGCGTCCTGCTGGCGCGCACGCTCCTCTTCCTCCCGGTGGACCTGCTCTTCCCTCCTCAGCAGCTGGTCGATGTGCTCCTGGGTGTGTGGGACGGCCGGGGCCTGCTCGCTGGGGTCGTTGAGCTCTGAGAAATCGCCAGAGAGTTCAGGGGCATCAGGGACTGGGGAGACATGCACCATGATGGAGGGAGGGAGCGGGAGGAAGGCGTGTGAAAGGAGGAATGAGGGAGAGAGAAACAGCAGCACAGGGGTAGTATGGTGAGGCACACAGTAACATAACACACACACAGCACATAATATGTTGTGTGAAACAGCATATCATGTCTTTTCTTGTATGATTTATTAGTTTGTTAATAAATCATTTCATATAGACAGTTAATAGATGTTTCACAATAGCTGCTGTTCTCCAAATAATGTGTGCCAAACCAAGATGATTTGTAACAATACATTAGTTAAGTTTACTCTTAGAGATCCTCCATTGATCTATGTTGTTCTTTATATTGTAAAATATACAATATAAATGAATGTCCGTATGTATGTGTATTTTACATATGTAGTTATGTACATTTTGCATTTATAAATGTATGAATTTCTACATTTATACACACAATGTATATACAGATACATACATACATGTGTGTATACACACACATACACGCATATACTGTGTATATATATATACATATATATAATGTATGTATGTATATACTATATATATATATATATATATATATATATATATTTATATATATATATATATAAAAACCGGGGGTGAGGGGAGGAATGAAGACGTATATGCATGGTGGAAGCCCCTGCTGCTGAGAAAAATATTTTTATTTGAATAAGGAACGCAGTTATTTTTGGATTAGCATTGGTTATAGTTCTTCCTGTCTAGTAACATCCATTTTCCAATCAACTTAACCTCTTGGCAACCCCGTACTGTGTTGTTTATTTAAAAAGTGTTTTGTTGTTTTTTGTTTCCTCTTGGAAAGACTGAATGAAATCTGAGTCTGGGTCCTGATCCGGCACATTGTCGGAGCCGCGTTATATTGCTCGGTCTCTGTAGTGGTTTTGGCCTGAGGAGCACCTATAGGCTGTAGCGCGCACAACCCTTTCTAAGCTTGTGCTCTTCATGAAAAACCACACCAGGTCCAGACATGGAACTGGACTTGCATGCTTCAAGTCTTGCCAATTTCTAAGACGATTGTCTGAGAAACTAGACGCCCGGGTGTTTTTTCAAAAGCTCATCTGAGACATAGCCCGGAGCCATTTTGAGAGATCTGAAAGTTTGGAAAACCTGATTGTGGCTGGGCCGAAGCAGTCCCATTCCCTCATGCTGTTGCGAGCCTATGCATCATCCGCTATATCGTACTGTTTCTCTCAGAACAAGTATTGTGTGTGTGTGTGGTGTGTGTACGTGCCTGTGTGTGCACACACCAGTGAGCCTTACTTTCCCTCGATTGTTATTAGATGGGAAGGTGAACCCTGATTGCTCCATCATTGTGGTCAGTTGTGGTGAGCTCATTGCATAGAAACATTGTCTTTGTGTGCAGTTTTACTGTAAGTAAGCGCAGAAGCAAGAGCACTGTGTGGATTCACATGTCCTCCTCGTGCTGCAACCATTTTTGGGTCCTCACCTGCTGCTAAGTTTAGATGCACCTGTTTATGTTTTGCACAAGTTTAAGTTTTAGTTTTAAGAGCGTAAGGGCTTGAGTGAGCTCATTATGATTACACAATCCTTATTCATTTGCAAAACACCTGATTTGGTGTAGCTTCTTTTTTCAGAGCATTTAAAAATGTTTTGTGGTTCAGAATGTCCCATGCGAGGGGACATTTGCGCTGAATAGTGAAGTTGCGGTGAAGTGAGCCTTACTGTAAGCAGCCAGTCAATACTTATTCTGTTAAAAACTTTAAACTGAACTGAATCGCAGGGCTGCAAGCTGCCCCACGTCACGGTCAAGTCCGGAGCAACCTCCGCGAAAAACCACAGGAAAAAGCTGCGTCTTTCATTTTCTGAACATTTTCATTGGCTGCCCTGGATTATGGTCACATGCAAATTTTTGCCATTTGAAGGAGATGTTTCCGTGGTGAGATGCTGAGCGGCTGCGCCGATGTCCAGGCGACAGAGAAGCCTGGAGGACCTAAGGGCCTTCTGAGAGTTACCCGCTGCATTTCTGTGCATTTCCTGTGCCATTATCACAAGGCTGAACAGTACATCATCTCACCACGCATGGAAAATCCATCTCTCATCTCCTTAATGCACAACTTTCCCCATTAAAACACATAATCATAATAATAATAGTAATAATAGTAATAGTAATAATAATAATGATAATGCCTGAGTTTGATGTGTCATTGGGCACATGAGCAGTGGGTGGACAGACAGCATTTGGGGTGGGTGGGTGTGTCTATGGAGAGGTTTAGGGAGGGGGGCGGGGTAGATACCGGGGTCACTGCAGGCCGGGCAGCACTCTCCGGCTGGGATGGCGGTATGCTGGCAGCGCAGTCGTGGGCAGGTGACCTCGTCACAGGCCACCCGCCCTTCGGAGCACAGGCAGGTGAGGCAGGGCTTGGGGGACCAGACGGCCCTGTCAAACATGGTGATGCCCTGGTACAGACACTGCCCCTTCCTCCCTGAGGAGACACAGGGGACCAGACAGCCCTGTCAAACATGGTGATGCCCTGGTACAGACACTGCCCCTTCCTCCCTGAGGACACACAGGGGACCAGACAGCCCTGTCAGACATGGTGATGCCCTGGTACAGACACTGCCCCTTCCTCCCTGAGGAGACACAGGGGACCAGACGGCCCTGTCAAACATGGTGATGCCCTGGTACAGACACTGCCCCTTCCTCCCTGAGGAGACACAGGGGACCAGACGGCCCTGTCAAACATGGTGATGCCCTGGTACAGACACTGCCCCTTCCTCCCTGAGGACACACAGGGGACCAGACAGCCCTGTCAGACATGGTGATGCCCTGGTACAGACACTGCCCCTTCCTCCCTGAGGAGACACAGGGGACCAGACGGCCCTGTCAAACATGGTGATGCCCTGGTACAGACACTGCCCCTTCCTCCCTGAGGAGACACAGGGGACCAGACAGCCCTGTCAAACATGGTGATGCCCTGGTACAGACACTGCCCCTTCCTCCCTGAGGACACACAGGGGACCAGACAGCCCTGTCAGACATGGTGATGCCCTGGTACAGACACTGCCCCTTCCTCCCTGAGGACACACAGGGGGCCAGACAGCCCTGTCAGACATGGTGATGCCCTGGTCCACACACTGAGGACACACAGGGGGCCAGACAGCCCTGTTAGACATGGTGATGCCCTGGTCCACACACTGAGGACACACAGGGGGCCAGACAGCCCTGTTAGACATGGTGATGCCCTGGTCCACACACTGAGGACACACAGGGGGCCAGACAGCCCTGTTAGACATGGTGATGCCCTGGTCCACACACTGAGGACACACAGTGGGCCAACAGCCCTGTTAGACATGGTGATGCCCTGGTCCACACACTGAGGGGACCAGATCACTGGCACACTGTGTTCCTTATGTAGTAGTGAAGCGGCCAGTGAGCTGGCTTATCTATATTCTGTAACGTTTGTTCTAATTTTGTCAAGGGGACAAGTGAACTGGAATTTAATAGGAATTGTAAATAAAACCTCAGGCTCTAGCATTGTTCCCATAGTTGGCTAATGGGTGTTTCCAAGTATAGCTTTTATGTATATGACACATCATGATCATTTATTTTATTGGTGTGAGAAAACATCTCCATGCCAGTGGAATGATAGAATGACTGGAGGTATACAGACTTAGTTCACATACTGCTTATTATCCATTATATGGATATGAGGTCTATGGATGTGTTCATTTTTCTCTATGTTTGGTTATTTTCATGAGAACTTGTTTGCCAGGATACAGCTAGAATGTCATTTGGTGTTCGTCAATAGACGTTTTGTCGCAATTTCAGTCGCATGTAGTTATTTTCCCCCTTCGTGTGTCAGTGTCAAATTGCTGTATTTGAAAGTTGAGGTAAAAATTGTTGCCAATTTTAGCACTACATCATAATTATATGTCTGAAAGCACCAGCCATGTGTATTTACTGTGGGCAAGACACAAAGAAATTACTTGTGTCATTTTCGCTCTGCTCCCTCTCCCCTTGTTGTGGGTTTGTGAGGTTTTCTTCCCCCATGACAAAAGCCATCTGAAGGCAAGAATACAGGGCAGTGTTTGTTCTTTATCTGATGAAAGCCTGAAATCAAAGAACCTGCAAACAAGCGCAGAAACGGGGAAACTCTGGTTTCCCTGTCAGGAGAGACTGTCGGCCGTCTTCCCCTACAGACATCACGCTTTTTGGCATCTCTGGGTATTCTTCATCCCAGCTCTTCTGTCCAGGTCTCATCTTTTACAGATTGCTGGGATATTTGCTGGGATGTTTGGTTCAGGTTCTAATGCTCCATCTCTCACCAGGGGGTCTTTGGCAGGAGGCACGCAGAGGAGAAACAAGGGCTTTCTTTCCATTACAAAAGCACTGGCTATATTAGTTTCCTTTGCCTAATCCTGTGCTATTATGTAATCTCAAGGCTTAATGAAGGTCTGAAGGTTTCCTGGTTTAGTGATATCTCGCTCCATCGGTTTCAGTTCAGGCTGTGTCCCACACATGTTAGCAATCACTGTGAAACAGCGGAACCTAAGTCTGACATGCCTTGCTCGATTCTGCTTGAGTTCTTATTAAAATAACCTGGACCTGACCTTTGATTGCAATCTATTTTCATTGAGCATAGGATCTTTAAAAAAGCTTTGTGGTCCTGCTTTTTTTCAGAAATATGACAGATTTTTGTTAAATGACACTCCGTTACACTGTTTTGATCTTTTTTGATTAATTGAAGTGTGTGCTGTCAGAATTAATACCTCCACTGCAGTAGTAATCCAGGCAGCAAATTGTCGCCTAAAACTCAGCTTCTCATTGGACAGAGAGCTGCAGCCCTGCTTGTCTGCTGTCTGCCTGTGTGGTGACCGTAAGGCTGGAATGCGGTCCGCTCTGCCCCGATTGGTCAGCGCCCGTGGTCAGTTTAGCGGGTGTGGTCAGTGTGGTGAGGTAATCCAGCCCAGCCCTGAGGTCAGCGGGCTGGGACTGCGGCCCTTCTGAGAAACCGTCGCAGGCTGAGGGCCAGAGCGCAGAGGCTGCGGCCGTGGCCGTGTGCTCCTGCCGAGGGCGAACTGAGCGCGTGCGCTGTCGCTATGGAAAACCCTCCTCACCATGCAGCTCCCACCAGCACGGCTTTTCTGCTGAGTCTGCAGTAAACTGCACAAAGCCAAACTGGCATTCATTTACATTCTGAGCCTTTTTCCCTCGCTCTGGCATCAGAAAGAGCACAGGTCAGTTAATCGGTGGGCTTTTGCCTCTTAACTCTCCTTGTTAAGCATTGTTGGATGCACCAAAAATGCACCAAAATGATTAAGTATTTATTTTACCCCGTTTAGGGCTCATGTACATATGTTCGTAGTGCTGTACATGCATTTTGCTCTGAGCGCAGTTCATGTACTACACAAAGGGCAGGCGTCCGCTCTGTTTAGCCTTGCTCTGATGATCAAGCATAGAGTGCTGTTATTCACAGAGTGCTTTCTGGTTAGTCAGTGTGCACCAATGACATGCATTTGTCTGTGTGCCTATTACTACTACACAACAGCTGCACTACTGTAGATGCTCAGTGGATTCCATTGTAAGTGATTGTTTCCATGGCTGCCATCCTAATACTTACTAGACCTAAGGAAGAGAGCAGAGCTTTAATCTGAAGAAGAGAGAATGGATAAGCTGAAATAAGTCCAATCAAATCACTGTGCGCATCCCTCTCTATGTTTGGAGGCGACCCTGGTCTAAGAGAATCAGTTTCGTAAAAAAACCTGAACCTTCAGCCTCTCCTGAAAACATCTCTGAGAGCTTGCTGCTGCGCCTGGGGGTGAGGTCACTGCCTGAGCCCGCGTGCTGTGCGGCGCTGGACCGCGGCGCATTCTGGGTTCTGTGAAACGGACAGCTGTGAGGAGGGCAGTTTTTAAACGCAATTATAACGATAACCACCTATGAATGTGGCCTACTTTTATAACCTAGTTGGGTAATCAAGAATACCAGCGGTGGACATTGTTCTTAGTAAAACATCTTCAGTCAACAAACAAAAAATGAGTTTGAATTCTTGTTGCTTATGTTATTCTAACCAAAGTATTGTTTCAGTCATATGAGCCATCACCATCGTCAGCCATGCATATACACTTGAGTAGCGACAAAAAGAAAAGCTTTAAAACAACAATGGTGAAATAGGTTGATTACGTTATGAAAAGGGAACCCTCTGTAGTGTAGCTAAGTGTGGAGCGCACTGACCCGGTATGACGTTGTAGTTGGACTCCAGCTCGTTGACGTTCCTGTAAGACTCGATGAACACGGACACGCCGTCGTCGCCGTTGTCCACGGGAACGCTCCTCAGCCGGGCCAGCACGTCCGAATTCTGCCTCATGGACCTGTTCCTCCCTCTCTTCTGTCCTCCTCTTCTCCTCTTCCCCCTCTCTGCCTCCTGGGCGAGTCCGAGGCCCAGGTGGAGGAGCAGGGCTAGAGTAAGTATGACTCCTGCCTTCATTTCGGGGTGGGGGGGCGGTTTGCCTGGGGAGGTGCGGAGTGCTGCGGAGACGAGAGAGAAAGAGGATTTTTCCTCCCTGTTGAATCCTAGATATAGCTGTGTCTTAATATGCAGGTACTCCACACATTCCTCCTAATAACAAGTCTCAGACATTAAATAGCAAGGCACAATGCAGCCTGGGAGTCTCTCCCCTGATCCTAATCTCCCCCGGGCGGTGAGGAGCGCGATGGCTCACAGCAGCACTTTAGACACTCGCTTCTGGACGTGTCACCAAATGACCTTTTAATCAGGCTCACCTCTTTCAGGTGATTTTCTCTGTCGTAAAGTGTATGGGAGTGTATGGGTGGAAGGCCCCATCCAGAAAAAGAATGGAGCACCGTTCATTGTATGTTTCTTTTGAAGGTGGCCTTTTCTCTGCATTGTTCATGCACCGTGTACATGGCCTTTGTACAAACAGGCACCGTTCAGGCACAGACATTCTGCTGTCTTGCTACCGTGGGCTGCAGCCAAATCTAAATTATCATGCAAAGTAATGCACACGTGTCCACACACTGGCACCTATACATGCAAGCACACATGTAAGCGCATGCGCGCGCACACACACACACACACACACACACAAGCAGACACACTCACACACATCTGCTCATTGAGATCCTAATAAAATCTAATCAAACACACATACTGTAAAACACACAAAGTGTTTGCAGTGATTTGTTTCAGAAAATCTTTCTTTTCATAATTTTTGCTAACACATAATAAATAATGTTTTCATGACATTTGAAAATGTTGCTCATTGTATGGACAAATGGATAAATGACGAGCCAGGATTTTTCTGAATGGTTTGTGCTTCTCTACCCAAGACAAGAAATGGGGTCATTATAAAGGCAATTATAGTAACAACAGCAGCTCTTAATACAGCTAATCATGGACAGGCACAGTCACAGCCAGATTGTTACAGTCATTTGATGTTTCGTCTAACACTTGCACTGTTTATATATGTATTTTATTTTATTCCAGTCCAAGGCCATTAAACAGTTGTTGTCAGTCTTCTCTTCATCTTAAGGGGTTCCCTTCCATTGCTGCATGCATTTGATAAGTCCTCCAAACAACTTTATTTAAAAAAAAAAAAAAAAAAAAAAACATTTTGTAACCCCAATAGTAGATTGCTGTCATGAGCTGTACTGCCACTTACACAATGACGGCTAATACAAGATTCACATCCTGGAGGAACCAAATACAGGAGTAGAGAACAAAGATCAGCGTAACCAAGCAACCCCCCAAATGACTTCATTACATCGCTAATTACAGCCTTCGCCGGAGAAACTACTCAAGGTGGAATATTTCTGCAGGTTTTTTTTCCCCCAACAATTGCTTCCATGAACAGTCTCTCTGTGCTCCTTGCCAAGATAAGCATCCTACATGTGCCTGCCAAAAACCCGCGGAGGTTTATTGTCTTAACCGACAGTGACCAGAGCACCGCCGCACAAGGCAGCGGAGGCGGGTCAGTGTCTGTTTCCAAACTCACGGAGAGAGGGCGCGGGGTCTGAGGGAACGCGGGCGGGCTGTCGGCGGGAGACACGCGTAGCGACACGCAGCGTGCCACCCTGAAAAGCAGCGCAGCGCGCAGCGCCGTGCCAGTTTCCGTGAGCGACGCGGAGACGCGGCACTCTGGCGCGGCTATCTGATGGGCAGGGAGCGGAAGGGAAGTCCAAACACGCTCTGGTGGGCCGGTTCTCCCACTGTGTGCAAAACAAGCCCGGGCCCTGGGGGCTGGGGATCATGTGGTTAGCAATAAATCGGTTCAGGAATTGTTGCAGGGAAGAAAAAAAAGCCTTGCAGCCTGAGAGAGAGGGGGAAAATACAGAAAGGAAAGTATTATAATTGGTGTGGTCCTTAGGATGACAAGGCTCAAATGGGAAACGTCTGGAAAAAAAATACCAAGATTAGAACAGAAATATTCCTCCTGTCTGCTTTAATGGTTCTGCAGTCAGGGTAACTTTCTCCAGCACAGCCATTTTGCCTTTTTAAAATGGTTTTGTTGTGCAGAACAGAAAAATGTTTTACTGAGTATCCGTATTTCTCCCTCCCCTCGAGGACGAGCATACGTCTTATCAAAACAAAAGCTTTTCCAAACAAAGATTGTGATTTATGATCACAAACTACAAATGACATGGAACAACATCCTGTTTCTCTACTCCTCCAAAAGACAGGAAAAGCACAACTGCATGATAAAAAGCAGACAACGCATTTGTGGAGAATGTAGTTCTCTTTGTCCTGTCCTGACTTCTTTTTGTACGTCGAATACGCAGCACAACCACAGTATGATATTTGCAGATGGGAAACACTCCATGCAAAGTGGAACACGTGTGAAAGGATAATTACGTCCAGAAACATGACAGACCGACCCTCGTGCCACCGAAGCGCTCTCTTAAGCAAACGAAAGTTAACTCTTTTAGGCAGAGAGAAAGATGGAGCTGGAGACAGAGAGTAAAGGACAGCGTACGTTACCGGCGGGGTCGCAGACAGCGTGTAAAGCCAAATATTTCTGCTCTTTCCCGAGTTGTGTGGGAGAGCCAGCGGCTGGGGAGAGCGGCGTGCAGCCTGCTGGGCTGCTGGGCTGACAAATGCTTTACACAGATGAGCGCGCTAGCTGGGCTGAGCCGAAGCTGGCCTCTGGTGTCGGAGAGGACCGCAGCACCAGAGGAGGGCAGTTACAGGACGCTGTTGCGGGGAAGAGGAGTGATCTCCTCGGCCGTAATTACAAGGCGGCGCGCACTTTGGGCGCTGCGCGCTTCGGGCGCTGTGTCGATCGCGCTGGGGGGGGTCCCGCCGCGCGTGTCATCACCGGCGACTGGCGAGGGTGACGCGTGGGAGGCAGAGAGGGTGAGAACCCGGGACTGAAACACGCAGCGCGCCCGGGTCCTCTCTGCCCCTGGGCCGAGCCAGGGGGAGGACGAGCGGCCCCAAAGTCTCCCCGCTCCCCGGGTTTTGACGGTCTGCTGGTGACGCCCCGGCCCAGTCCAGCCCGGCTCCTGTTATCCGGCCCACTCTCTGGTTTCAGTGGGAGGATGCGGTGTGCTGTAAAACTCCCTGGTGTTCCAGAGCACCGTGGAGTGGGGAAAATGTAATTATTCCTGCATGTGCTTTGTGCGTGTGTGTGTTTGTGTGTGTGTGCGCGTGCATCCGTGTGCAAGTGCGTGTGTGTGTCTGTGTGTGTGTGCATGCATGTGCATGTGTGTCTGTGTTTGCATATGTGTGTGTGTTTGCGTGTGTCTGTGTGTGTGTAAGTGTGCACGTTGTGTTCATGTTGACATTTTGCTGAAATATTTACAGTTGTTTTGAAAGTGAACTGTCATCATAAAAGTGAAACCCTCAATGGAGACTGCATATTCCTATATCCATTAAGTGTACATCCAGATGTCTTTTTGGCACCGAACAGAATGTGTTTCTGCTCAAATTAGCCAAATAAAAAACTAAAACTGTTGCCATATCAACCTCTAAATGTTTACTGGAAACACATTGGGGGTGTACACCCTGTTTTACAATGTTCCCCGCAATTAGCTCAATACCAAATCTGTGTCATTAAAATTCCAGAAACAATAGTCTATCAAAATCTCATTGGCCAATGCCAAGTATTTGATTTTCATGTTTTAGGTCAGTACCATGTTTTCATCAAAATGTTCATTCTTAATAACCAATTACAAAATGCATAAATTACATCATATTTTTAAAAAAAATGTCAGACCTGGTTAGCATTAAGCTCGGACTGGTCTTTTGGGACCGTGCTTCCTGAACCCTTATAGAAGACTTACAGTGTATGGCATGGGCTGCCTGGCTGTCTCCTCCAATAACATCCGATGCCAAGAATGAATCTGTGAGTTCCATTTACTCTATATATGTCTCTTTCTTCTTACGGTATTCCATTCCGGAAAACTCTTTTTCCAAGCTGTCTTGAGCTGCCCCGTGATTTTGCCTTCATCTACTTCCTTAAACACAAAAATGTATATACAAAGCCATTTTGTTTTACTCGTCTAGTCTCAATTATGTATAGAATTACAGACAGACGGTTTCATCAAACATCTTCCCAAGAACAAAGAAGTATGCAGGTCTGTAGTTTTTGTGATGAAGGGGGTATATAACCTATATATAGCGACCTGTCCTGACTTTATCAGCATGTTTTATGCTGTTGGACCTATTTAAAGTGGTAATACCTTTTGGGGTTTTTAAATGAGATATTATCTGTGGCGTGGGACATTTTCTTCTTCGTCAGTGGAAGCTTGTGTACTTGTGAACAACTTGTGCACCTTGCCAGTTCCTCCTTATGACTTTACTCCACATGACCTACTGTCCAGTGCTGAAGTCCAGTGGTGCAGTCCAGGCCTTTAAGCCCTGCTGCTTTTACAGTGCACCTCTCTAGAACGATGTTCTGGAAGCATCTGGAAGATGGGCAGAAGTTGGGCGGGGTGCGTGCAGGCTGAAATAACATTGCTCTGTACTGTGTTTTGGTTATTTGTCTTTTCTCCTTTTGATAATGAATGCCAACGTTTTGAACTTTAGCGCAGAGAAAACACTGTTAACATTGCACTGTCCAGCCTCAGAATAGACTTTAAAAACTTCAAATTTTGAGTGGATTTTTTCCTTAGTGACAAATTCAACAGTTAAAGACAATCTGACTAAGACGGCCTGTTATGTTGGCAGAAATTTGACGCACTAACAGCTATATTCCTTTGCTGATGTTGTCCATTAAATAATAATATCTCTGAATTCAATACAAAATTAGTGTATTTTGTGGTTTAAATGTGAGTGTTGGTTCTTTTTTGTGGAATCATATCTTGTTTTGGTCTGTGATACGACTGTTGCCATGAGTGTGGCTAGGTATTCGCCATCGCACAACAGCGACTCCTCTGGTCAAACATGCGCTTGCAATCTGACCAGCAACTTTGTCCACATGGCAGTTCTCTGGCTCAGTAACAGCTGGTGGATTATGGAGTGAGAAAAAGAGGAAACATGCATGCTTACTGCTCTGTTTAGGGATGTCTGTTGGCCAGGAGGAATTATATATTGTGCCTCACTGTACACAATTCTGATATGTGTTAATTAAACTTTATTTTTGGTGTTTGCTTTGTCGTTTGGAGCATGCTTAATGCAACTGAAGGCACTTCAGAAGGACGTGTCCGTGCGCTGTGAGTTTGTGCTGGAGGGCAGGAAATCACACCAGGGCTTTACGGACAGTGGAGCGGGCCGAGGCAGATGCTCTTTAATTCAAAACAGAGCCTTACCCCGTCAGTGGAGAACAAAGGGTCACTTTCATTCCACCCAGTACACTTTATCACAGGCTTTTCACTTTCGCATGGTGCTCCATATATCACACCAGCCTTTTTGGATATTGCTTGCATCAGGGAAATTCCTTCCCCCCTGTTCTTTTTTGGCGTGGAATTGATTAAGCTTGTCTTGGGGAGCCGACTGTAAAGTCCTTGTCTGAACTGGGGTGTGCTTTGGTGTGGTTTTGTTCTGTTTCTGAGTTCCTAGAGGTCTTCTCTCAGATTCAGAGAACTGCAGGCAGTGACATTTGGCTCTCTAATGTTTGAGCATATTCGCAAGGCCTAGTAAAGTCACGTGTTGCCTTTGTGTCAAAGGCAGCCATAACTGAGATGTGTCTTCTTATTATTGTACAGTACCTACTACTATTTAGCATGCTCCCTTTCTGAGGTATATTATACAAAATATAGGATATCCAGGTTTACATGTAGTTTTACCAACAGATTTAAATTGCACTCTTTTAATCTATTGTCAATCCACTTTTAAGTCTATAGGCACTGGAAAGTTTTGGTTGAATTATTGCCTGCCACACACACACACACACACACTAATGCCGGTCATGTTTTATACTGACTTGTCTCTTCCTCTGTTTAAATTCTAAACATTGTCGCTGAGAAATGAGTCCCACAGGCTGTTTCCATTTTCAGGGACAGGAAATTATCTGTGGGTTAGCTATGCTAATGGACTTTGCAGACGAGGTGAAGCTCATTTCTGCTTGAACGCGAGGTCAAAAATAGGTCTGGTAGGAACTACGCTGATGTGCTGAGGTGGTCTGCAAACCACATTTGAGGATCGCACTCATAATTTATCTGGCTGTTATTTATTTAGGAGCATCCCAGTATTGCTTGTGACTTCCAGTGCTGATGTTCCAACCCTTATATATACTGCTGGGACCCCAGTAAGTTAGGGTAGTGATCCTACAGTAGCAGGAACCCCAGAGCTGTCAGGTACAGGCTCCGTTTAACTTGAGGTTTTGGCTCCATCTCGTTTCGTCAGCCTTGCCGAGAGACCGGGGTTTGCTGGGGAGATCTGTGCAATCCGGCCTCTCATACCGTCCTGCAAACACTAGCCACACCGACCCCGCTGCGTCTGTATTTTTCCACAGCCGCGGACTTCCAGTGAGGATCTTTAAGTAATTCCAGTCCGCCTGTTTTCAGAGACTCCTGCTCCGTGGTTGCCTGAGGTTCTTGAGTAATCCTTCTGCAGAAGATTGCTTGTGCAGTGTCATACTGTCCTAAACGGTTAGCAGTTTGAAGACCTATTAGTGGAATTTGCCAGTCAATGCCAGCATTATGGTCAGAATTAGGTTCTGTTCAATTTGATGCAGGAATGAAGGCCACTCTGGTCAGACTGGAGAAATATTCCTGTGATGAGCTAATACCCTGAAGTGTTTTCTGTTTTTTATTAAAGCGGAAATTTTTATTTCTTTATTTTGCTTTTTAGACGCTTTGATGTGGTTATTCGCACTACATGGTGGTTATAAACCCATGTATGGAGAACATGAAGAAAGAATCTTCACATTACTGTAAATTTATTAAGAAATTTATTGAGAAGTAAGTGATTGTGGACTGACTGAAAAGTTTCAGAAAAGGAAAAACTACTGCTTACAATGTTGAAATGATAAGCTTACTCTTGATGGAATGCCAGATCCAGTCTCCACCAATGCAGTATTTGTGACGGCAGTACTGGTGTCCATTTAACATTAAATAAAATGGAAATTTGTCAGTGATACGCTTCACAAATAGCACTAAAAATGCATGACACATAAAAACTACAAAATGTAAAATTACGTTTCAAAGACATTGGTTCACATACTTTTCTTCTTTATCCTGAATGTGAATATTTCAGAATGGAATAATTATTTTTTGAAACAGATTTTCTCTGTTAGGGAGGCCTGTATTTATGCCTGCACTCTGTGGTTTTTCCTTTGTGATCAAATTATCATTCCAAATCATTGAGTAGCTTTATTCTATTAATGGCTATTCCTGTTTCTTTTTGGAAGCAACTTCTTATTTAAAATAAAAACCAAAACGAACAAATTGCTGCAGCCAAGCATGGCATACCCTGGAGTCCATTACAGTTAACTACGTATGGTATCTGTAAGACATGATGGCTGAGGTTTTTAATCGTTTGTCACATAGGTGCATTTGCTATTCCCATAGATTGTGTAGAAGTAAAGATATGAACAAGCCTATTTATAGGGAGATTACTTAAGGTTACACATGATTACACAAGGTTCTACTGGTTATGTTCAGTACTCAGAAGTGTCTCTGTGTGAAATGTGTGTGTGTGTGTGTGTGTGTGTGTGTGTGTGTGTGCGTGCGTGCGTGCGTGCGTGCGTGCGTGCGTGCGTGCGTGCGTGCGTGCGTGCGTGCGTGCGTGTGTGTTTGCTCTTGGCTGGTTTGGCCCATATTTTGCAGTAAAGCTTTGCATTTTTTTAAACCAGTATGGCTCTTTATTACTTTTAACTTCACAATGAAGGAAATGAGTTTTGAGAGAATTTGTTTGCTTAATGTGTCGCTGAGAAGGATACAGTACAGTATGTGCCCTGCATTACCATGTGTGCTCTGACTGAAAGATAAGATCAGGGTGCCTGAAAGCCAGTTTGAATGGTAAGATTGCAGCATTCTTACAGGGTTGGCCATGGTTGTTTTGTGTACACGTGAGAGCATGTGCTTACGTTTGTGTGTGTGTGTGTGTGAGCGTGCTTGCGTGTGCGTGCCTGCGTGCGTGTGTGTGTCAGTGTGACTTGAATATCCTGGCAGCTCCACCCAGATAAGGTGCAGTGGCTTGTGGAGTTCCTGTTTTGAGGTGAGGGGTGGAACCCTGCTTACTCACTCACCTGGTATGAACAGCTGTGTCTGCTGGCTCTCCATTTTATGACCCAGAACAACCACACACAGACACACACACACACACACACACACACACACGACACGCACGCACACACACACACACACGACACGCACGCACACACAGGCACACACACACACACACACACACACGACACGCACGCACACACGACACGCACGCACACACACACACACATGACACGCATGCACGCGCACACACACACATGACACGCACGCACACACGCAGACACACACGCAGACACACGCACACAGACACACACACATGCACACACGCACACACACCACCACAGTCCACAGACATTCTGCATCTTCCTAATGCATCCTTTATGAATTAACATGGTTGAAAATGCTTAAGAAACATTACTGGGTTTATTTTTATGTTTTTTTATGCAGCTGTGGGTCCTGGCTTTGGACTGATAGAACAGCAGTTTGGTACCTGCCATTGGAGGCAGCTTTTGCATGGCTTCCTGAACATTATATTTTTACATTTCTATATTTGATCTAGAAATCTCTTTTGAGATTATAATCTCAAAAGAGACCTAACAAGAGAGTGGCAGGAGTTTACAGTGTCAATAAATTCAACATTACAATCGCATTGTAAAAAAAATGACATTAGAATCATCAAAGTTCTTGCACAGCATTTACTGTGCAGATTTAAATAGTCACACTTTTTTTAACTTTATTTTTTAACATAATTTTGGAATACTTTGCAGTTTTTGTCTGTAGTTTAACATGCTCCATTACCATGGGCCATTGACTAAAAACCTACCTTACCTTCTCTGTTCTAGCCCTGGATGAAGCTAACACTCCTGAGAAATTCAAAAGTACTTGTTCTTGTGAAAAAACAAACAAAAAAAACGACAACCCAAAGGCACCTTTTGACTACCTCTCTGTCCTCCAGCAGGCATCTGTTAGGGCACGTTCTTTGTCAGTGTGTCACAGTATGATTTTGGACTGACCGGGTTCCTGCTACAGCATGTGATATGATCTTTCCACTAGTCACTATGGTGACTGGAGGCCAGAGTAACAAAGACTGTGTTACAGTCTAAACATGATAATGACCTGGTATTGCTTGCTTACATATTTACAGAAAGTTAGGCCCCAGAGACCCAGAAATGTAATAAACATCTGAACGCTACAATCACTTTCTTTCTGAGATGTATAAAACGCTGGGATAAGACCTCAGGCTTCTCTCCTCCTTTAAGCTCTGTCACCCTGAGGCTTATATTTCCACTGTGATAGTTTTGGTTTGGTTGAAGTTATTCTTCCTTTTTTCCTTTACAGAGAACTGTGTGAAATCCATCCAGCTAGAATTTTCCGTACCAGCATGCTTTCGTTTAAGATTCTGCCCAGGGCTTAAGTGATTTTTCATATGAAGAGTATGAATATGCTGGAGCCTGTGGTGATGATGGAGCTGCATTTAACTGCACCTTTTTGTGCAAGGGGCATATACATTTTTGTATCAAAGAAGCCATCTTCATTTATTTCTATTAGGATATCTATCTTCATTTTTTATCTGTTAAGAGCTACATGGCAAAATAAGATCATATCTCCTTTTCACTATTTCTGCATGAAACTGAGATTGAAAATGGAGAACCTGTACCTGCAAACATCACTGTAAAAGCAGTCAATATGAAAGTTTTATTAGAATAAAAGGAAAACAGATCCTCATTTGTCAGCCCAAATAATACTGCTGCCTTTGGCAGAACCTCCATGTACTGGCTCTGGTGAATGGATACATGCACACTGAAAAACAATTGTCTTTTTTTGCCATTCAAGAGATTGTCTGAGAGAAACCAAGTCCGCCCATACAATAGGTTCGCACACGCTGATCCCACCACAAAAAGAAGCCAACGGCATCCTGCCAATATTCCTGCATTCCTCACTCCCCCTGCAAGCAAAAAAAAAAAAACGAAGAAAAAACGCAACATTGAACACCCATCAACAAAGTGCTCCAAGAGTCCAGACAGCCATGTCTGACAGCCAGCCCCAGAGCTGTGCCTGCACCGTCTGCCTCCGTAATGACTGTGCTGCAGCAGAGCCGCCGTAAGTGCCGCGTCCCTGGGACCCGCGTCGTCTCTCCTGGGGCAGACGCTGAAAACACAAAGTCCCGTAATGGTCAGGTAGTGCCGAAACGCGCGCTGCCTAAGCACGGTATGCTGTATTTTTGTGGAAAACACACTGGTATTTTACAAAGTTTTAATGAGAAAATATTTGTTTTGTCACTTTGTAAGAATGGCCCCTGTATATCTTTAGATTACCTTCGAAGTTACTATATACTTTCACACGGGGGGAAAAAAAGAGGTTTGCAAGGCACCTGAGGTGGTTCTCGACTGCATTATTAACCCAGGGAAAATGAATGTTGAACACACCGAAAACCTTTTTAAATTAGCCTTCTGAAAGCTTTACTTATTCAGTAGTAATACATTGAAGTAACACTGGTAATTGCTTTGATTAAATTGCAAATAAGTGTTAAATGGATTATCCAATTATTTTCTCATCAATTTGGTATGCCAGTCACAATTCACCAACCTGTCCTAAGCAGTAATATCCTCCATAGATATTCAGTAGGAGGGAGCAGACTAACACGCATGTCTGATAACAGGCATAAAACCAGCCAGCACTGCGCAGCCATCGCGCTGGAGAACCGTGTGTCTTTACGCAGCTGACGCAGGCATGCTGCAGGTCCTCGGCTGGCCAGAGGTGGCGCCGTAGCGTGGCGATTGGACCGAAACCCTCCCTCCCTTGGTGATGTTACGGCTCATTACTGCAGGCATTAACAGACATGGGACAGGGCGCTTTAGCTGGGCATACCACCCAAGAGCTGTGCGAACGCTCTCTTTTTTAAAATAAACAGCCGATTCACTGAAAAATAAAATAATAAACAAATTAAACGTATTTTCTCTAAACTGGTGTAAGGCCTATGGAGTCTTCATTCAAAATGTTCCGCTTGTTAACCGCTGAAAAAATAAATAAGGTAACTAGAATGTGTATCACACCTTGAATCGTACCAAATTTGACACGTCAAAGTTCTTGGCAAAAGTATACATACGCACACACACACACACGGTATAAAGCACTTGTAAATGGTAAATGGACTGCATTTATATAGCGATTTTATCCAAAGCGCTTTACAATTGATGCCTCTCATTCGCCAGAGCAGTTAGCGGTTAGGTGTCTTGCTCAAGGACACTTCGGCATGCCCAGGGCGGGGTTTGAACCGGCAACCCTCCGACTGCCAGACAATCGGTCTTACCTCCTGAGCTATGTCGCCACTTGTTTTGCTAGGGAGAATATGGAAGGGATGTGCCACACATGCTATAGCCTGACTGTGAGCTTTCATCCCAGGGACATGAACTGTCTGTCTGTCAACAGCACAAAAGCTTATAGCTTATGTTAAAACCATGTCTGACAGCAGTGAGTGTAACACCACAGGAATATCTTTGTCATCGCAAGCACCGCTCTGGTATTTAGACAGACGCTGTGGAATAATGGTGTTTTTGTGTCTGCATTTGTCATTACCTTTAACACGATCGTCCTGAGAGACTGGGTACTGCAGTTATCACTGGGGCAGGTAGTAACGGCCCAGAAAATCCCTCATTGCTTTCCAGCATGGTTCCTTTTTTATAGTCTACACCCGCATGTCATGCAATATATTTTTAAAAGGAGACCAGACGGTCCACCCTCCTCAGGTGTTTTTCACTTTAGTCAGACGGGAGGAAAGCAGAGAAGGTTACAGATAGAAAATGGATCACCGTTCAGGAAGCGCCAAATGCGAGGGACTGAACCGCACCCCATGGTCTTTTTATTCGTTAATATAACTGAATATTTTACATTCGTAATCAAGATGAAGTGTGTTTTTCCTCAAGGTTATGCTGTCAGCACCCAACCTGGGATTACTACAACCTAAATATCTGCTAAAACCGCAACGTCGCATTACATAACATTACAGGCATTTAGCAGACACTCTTATCCAGAGCGACTTACATAACATTTTTTCACATAGCCATTTGCTATAGTAGGAGGGAAAAAAGTTGCGTACATGCAGCATATTCTGTGTCGCATGAATATATGTTGCAGGCTTTAACCAAACTGTACAGGTTCCATGTTTAAGACTTGATGTTTCTGTTTTTGTGAGTTTTAGGGTCAGATGGTTCCAGTTTCAGTCCCGAAGCAGAGAAAGGAAAAAGTGACCCAGGCACATTTTTGAGTTTTCACAAAGTTAAGCCTTGTGCTTTGTGAAGAGCATTTTTATCTACTCTCTGCAAAGGCTTCGAATGTCCTTTCACAGATAATTGCTTAGTTATGAGCTTCTCCAAAATATACTTCTTTCCTCAGATATATATGAGACTTTGTGGGAACCGGAGTTCTGGAATATTATTTATTTATTTTTAGTTTTTTTTTTTTTGAGGTCAGGAATATTTTAGAGGGGAGATATGTTAGGTTTTGCAATCTTCACTAGCTGAGGAACAGAAAGGTACTGTGTTTGATTAAGATCACTTTCAGTTTGCTGTGGGAACTTTCACTTGTCTCTAATTGTAGGTATGGCATGTAACAGACCAATTACAGGCTATTACTGATATACTTTGTCATACACCTTTCAACACTATGATATTCAATTTTGACATTATATTACAATTGTTTTGCAGACACTCTTATCCAGAGTGACATACTGTAGTAGATGACCTATTTCTATAATTTATCCCTGACATAGCAATTTACAATAGTGAGCTTAATGATGTGCTTGGATCTTTTCCCAAAGCAAATGAGAACACGTGATTCTGTGCTTGCAGGTTTTGGATACCACAAAGTTATCTCTTCCTTCATTTCATCTTGCATCCTTAGCCTTTTCTGGCTGTCTATTTGCTGCCACCTTTAATTCTCTGCTAGAAAGCCCACTACCAGTAAGCCATGCTGTTTCCACATTTTCACCGCTGGAACTTTCCAAAGATCATATTTAATTCACATCACAGGCCACACTGAAGTGCAGAATGAAATCATCCAACCATGGAGCTTTTTGCTTTCTCAGAGAATGCATATCATTGTAATATGTTTCCTTTGTTGGGAGGATATTAGGAAATGGAACTTTCCATGTCTAGCTGCTTGGGAACACTGGAAAATGAATTTACTGTCCCAACAGTATTTTATATCAAGGAATGATTGAAGACCTAATATTTTTACATAAAACACACAATATTATCTTTGTGTAGAAAGTGTTGTACTTAACATCTGGCAAAACCTAAGAAGCACATAAATTATGGTTTGAAGAAATGCTGTTTATTGGATGACGTTCCAGTGGGTTAGTCGTAACCCTGGTGATTTTTGCTCTTTGGAATTCCACCTCTCATAATAGTAATTTTCCAGATTGGATTTTCTTTTTTTATTACTATTTAATATGTGTTGATTTTACAGGCCCCGAGCTCTTATGCTTATTTATAATTAGTTTCACCGCATAGGGCCTCATAAGGAGAACTTGGCTATACCTGGCCTTTGTGTATTAGTGTGGTGTAACCGGAGTAGGTCTGCCCCCTCCCCCCCAACACACACACGCACACACCAATTTCCCCACGCCTGTGATTTTGGGGTTTTTATATTAGATGCTTGTAAATTACTAGCTACATGTAGTAAACAAAAAATGGAAAGGACAGTGTTCCAGCTTTGAATGGCTCTGGTAGTTCTGTAGCCAACTATAGTGTAAAACAGTATAAAACAGGCATGGGCACTTTTACTAAGTTCCTCCCCAATGCTAAAATGAAAATGTCAGTGAGCTTTAATTCTGATTATTCTCCATGTTATGGCCTTCACTGGAAATGGATCTGAACCCACTTGAGTATCCATGGCATATTCTGGAGGAGTGATAAAGTGTTTGCACCTTCCATCAACTGAGCATCAGCCCCTTGACGTTAGTGTGGAAGAGCGGTGTCTTATCCTTCCTGCAGTTCCGCATGCTGTTATACGCGGTGCTATTCTGCAAATAGGCTGTATTGCCACATGTGGTAGCCCGACACCCTTTCCATTGGTGTTTCCATTGTTTTTACTACCTTGCGTATTCTGGGAAGTTCTCCTGGTGACTATCAGCAGGACTTTGAACATTAGTGTGGTCGTCTACAGAGTGATGGTTTACTAGGTTGTTGCTTTACTCTAAGAGACATCCAAGGCTCCCCTATCTGACCTGCTGTGATCTCAGCAGCCCCCCCACAGGCGCCATTTGACCCCTGGATAGGCCTTGCATGGCTGTATATGAGGACGCCGTTTGTCTTTGTAGACGACCATCTGTTTTTCTCTTGCTCTTTGAACCTGCCAGGCAGGTTTGTGAGCTGCACGCAACTTCTGTGTACGTGGAGTGTTGCAGATTCAGCAGTCTGATCATTTGAATGGTGTCTGTCAGGTTGGACTATATGTCTTTTTTTGTTTGACAGTCCAGTCTCTGTTGAAAATAGTCCAATCCACAGACTAGCCTGCATTCCACCCTTCTACTCCATTCGCCATATGGATCTGCTGTGCAGCAGTAGCCTCAGTCTCACGTGTTCTATATGTGGAGTGAATGTTAAAAGACGTTACAGTTCGTTAGATTGCTTAATCTAATGGCCTGAGTTGCAGCCTCCACGGGGAGCCCCATTTGGAGCAGATTGATGCCAGTTTGTCAGAAGATGTACTCAGTTGCCAATGGTTTATTGGCAAAGTGCATGTCAGGAATTTCACAGACACAGGGTGTCAGTCTGGTCAGGCTCATAGTCCTGCCAGTTTATGAGCCTGATAAGTGAGGGTGGTGCCGCAGTGGACTGAACCAAATCGCTTAGGACAGTGTATCAGCTGAACAGAACATGCAAACCCCTCTCAAAGGGAAGACTGTCTCACTGGATTGTGGATGCGATGCAGTTAAAAGAGAAAGTTGGCGTTGCAGTTCCAGCTTCAGTGGCCACACATTCCCCCAGTTTATAGAAATTGTAATATGGTGTTTATTCCCCCCCCCCGCTCATGACTGGAAGTGAGGTCTTGGTTTGGAGAACTGAGCTTTTTTCACCCCGCTTTTGAGGAGCACTCCTCTGACCACACAGAAACAGTGGGTGTGGCCTGACATAGACACCCTCTGAGGTTACCATGGCTGCCACCATTAGAGCAACAGCTACTCCTTCTTATAACAGACAAGCAATAGAAAATGGAAAATATGTTTTGAGGTTACGAGCAATAAGGCATTTGATTTTGTACGCAATGTTGGTTAGAAGCAGTACATTTTATATATTTCTTAGGGGCAGTGAACAGTGTAAGCAACACTTCCTCATTCACCCTTTGCAAGTAAAGTCCATTAATAGAAGTGCATTTATTTGTATTGGTTCTCCCCAAATGCTAATGACCTATCCCATAGTCATGTGGATATCCCCAAGAGTATAACATATTCTAGGGGTGTGGTATGAGGTTTGAATAGTCTTGGGTCAAATTGTTTTTGAAATACTTTTTAACCTTTGACACTAGCAGAACACCTGCAGATTAATGACTACTCTAACAGTATGTTTTTCCACTTTTTTCACTAATACAGTATTCAGAATATCTTCTGTCATGTGGTTCAAAAGTTTGGTTAGTAACACACTTTGTTGAAAATCCTGAGGTATCTGCTCAGGTATTTTCAATTGTTGGCACCTAAAGAAGTAAAAGCATTTCAAATACATATTTCACCTGGGCCAAGTCTGGCTCCGCCCAGTTGGGCACCTGCGCAAGGATAGCAGAGACAGACGGATACTAAAGCCACAGAAATTACACCTTTTTTCTGCCAGTCAGTTGGCAGTGAAATTGAGCTGCCCTGAGCTGATTAATGCTCTGTGTTCTGGCAGCAAGCATGTGAGATAACTGTACAGGCTTGTGTGTCAGTTCACAATAGAACACGGCATCGCAGAGCCTAAAATGAGGCGTATTAAATGAATTTAATTTCACACTGCATGAGAGGTCTGAAAGAAGGAATATGGGATTTGTTTTTCTGTTAACTCATTAATATGGTAAAATGTGCTTCTTCAGCAGATTTATGTACTGGAGTCAGGCACAAAAATTAAGAGACCACAGTTGTACTGTAATTGTTTTGTTTTTGCTGTTACTCAGTAAACCAGCAGTTTTTTTACTTTCTATATTAGTAGTAACAATCTTAGAAGAACAGTATAGCATCTTCCGTTTCCCTCTTTCTTGTGGCATTAGGCATTGTGTAGATGTCGATGTTAAATTTACTCAGGGAAATGGAAGAGCTTGGGTCGTTTTCAGTGGGAAGGGGGCTGCAAGCCAAAGGATTTGATGTGTCTCCTGTGTTCTCTTCAAGATCTTCATGGTGAGCCACAGAATGTGGTGCATGTAGTCAGCGGTCCCACTCAGTCATAACATATACTTGACAGACCTCAAGGAAAAATTCTGTTTTTGCATTTATTTTTTTTAAATATATAATTGCCATTTTGAGGATAACCTAAGTTCATTTCATTGTCAGTGAAGGTTATGGTTCACTGATGCGTAAGGCAAGGTTATACTTAAAATTGTGGACAAAATGATGAGAACTCCAAGACATGGCAAAAGCATGGTGGAGTTAGTTTACCCACAAATTCCCACTCTCGTATCTTACCCAAGAAGTTGAAAGAGAATCCGATTCTGAACGTTTCAACAACATTCAACATTTCCTCCACATTACAAATTTGAGGTGACCTGCCTGGCACCATCCCCCAACCCAGACACTGGCATTGACTGTAGAATCAAAGCATCCTTACTCATGTTTGGCAAGTGTGGACTCTATTGTTGTTTAGTTAATAGTTATCAGATATCAGTAAATTGTTCAGCACTGATTGAGGCACAATATAGTATGTAGTGACAATGAAGGGGATCCTTCTGGACCATCCACAAAGTTCCATGTGTGGTGTGAAACTAATTCTTTCAGATTAATACCTGCCGTTAGTATCCTCAGTTTTAATGGGAATATGCTCACTTTAAACTTTGTGGTTTCATTCATCATTTTAAAAACTGGAGTCCTTGTGTTTCTTATCAGAAAAGATGTGGTATTTTGTTGCACTGTGGCTGAGTTTTGTTTCCGTTTTTTTGATGGCAGGAGAAGTACCCAGAGGTGGTCAGACTTCCAGAGGGCTGCAAGGGTGAAGTCATGGTGATCCAGAACCCCAAAATACCTGGGTATCTCTTTCAGTCACTCCACACATTTGCTTGTCTGAAATTGAATATTAGCTGGTGGCTTCTTCATTGGGCAGACTTAGGACACAAGCTGTCAGCTGAAACTCTCTAATAACAATTCTGTCCTCCCCCTTTCACCTTTTAAGGCCAGCTGTTCAGTGATTGATATCCTTGTCTTTTAATGCACCAGCTCACATTGGTCTGGGAAGGCATAACAAGGATAAAATAAAATTTACCCTTGACCGTTGTACACATTGTAGGTAACCTCCAACTTCCCCCCCAGTGGATTTATGTCTAAGGTCCATTGCTTGCATTTGGTTTACATGCCCCTTTGACTTTGTTCCAAATATGCTTCTTATTGACAGAGGATTTAGCAAGAATTGCATTCCAGCTTGTATTTGGTAAATATAGTGCTATATAAATACATTTACTGGTGTGTGTTTGTACTTAGGTGTAGTTACCAGTTTTACTTTCATGTGGTATAGTACAACTAAATTGGCAAAGGCTGAATAGAAAACCTGACTGAGCTGTGGTCTATTTTAATCAGGTGCGCACTGAGCTTCGTCTGGAGCATAAATGTTTCTAATGATGGAGTGATAATACCCAAGATAGACCTACTGACAAAACTGCCGGAAAAAGGTAAGAAGAAAAAAAAATATGTTCAGGCTCCTCATTTATAAAATCACATTCAGTCTGGCTAACTTGTGTATGTTTTAGTAGTAATAGAATAATGAGCCTTCAGAATGGGGAGGGGCAGTGATAATGTATTATTCTCAGACCTACATGCCAAGCTTAATGTGACATTTTTGCCATTGATCAGTGAGTGTAACACATGGTGGCTCGGAACAATGGAGTGTATATTCTACTGTGAGCTGAAACCAGGAATGTAACAAACTAATACACCCCCCCCCCCCCAAATAAAATGGCAGCACTGGGTTTGGACGAGGGGAAGGTGGCAGAAAATGCTCCCCAGTCATTCCAGAGCCTGCTGCGCATTCTGGGAGTGGAAGCTGCCATCGAGGCCCTCATAGCAGCGGTGTGCGTGGAGTAGCAACACGGACAAGAACGCCAACACGCGTCTCTACATCATTTATTCAATATAAACACCTCCTGTACAATCCCCATTACGAAATATCTGTTAATGCCATCTGTACACGTTCTCTCATCACATTTAGCCATGTATACATATACTGTATGTAAATATGTATAATTAGTCAAGGCCTAGAAAAATAAATAATTTAAATACAAAATGCCCAAAGGCAAAATCCACTTTTGAGATTGTTATACCTATACACTTAGTCTGTATTACTCCTGTCTCACAGTGTGATTTTTTTTCTCTTTTTTAACGCAAGTGTTATATCAGTTCTTTATAGAGGTTATTCACAGATAAGTGGCAGCTCTTCTCTTCACAGTTCCTCATAAAAATACAGTATTTCTCTGAACTGTAGGGTCTGAACATTTATTCTATTAAACACACCAGGAGGGTCGTTTTAACTTGTTCAGAGCAAGTGGGTTAATTTCTTTGTTTGGATGTAAAGAAAAAAAAATGAACCAGGGCCTGTTTGCTTGCAACAAAAATTGACCAAAACCCTCAATATATACTGCAAATCCAAAAATGCATTCTTTGGTGCAAAATTACTGACATTCATCTCATTTTCAGAGAACAGTATTATTCCGTTTGCGAACTGGATGGCAGATGGAGTTGTACACTGAATCTGCTCATTGGTGTTTGTCACAGTGTTGCACGTTGCAATAAAATAGTTTTGATCCAGTTGACCTAAAATCAAGGTACTGCATTACCGTTTAAAAAAAAATGTTTCATATTAATTTTGTATCATCTCACTACTTTTCCTGCGACATGAAATTAGGTCTATGTGTTTGGCTCATGCCATTTGCAGATGAAAATAATTCTCCGGGCAGTTCAAGAACTGTGCCTCCAGATAAAGGATCAACATAAATTTTGAAATGAGGTTGTAATATGGTACCAAAATAATGGAAACTAAGCCACTTGCTGTTGCGTTTACTTGACAATACTTTGATGAGTGATGTTAGAGTAACAACTAAGCACTGAGAGAGGAAACCGTGAGCTTTAGGTTAAAAAGGTAAACCCCCTATGAATGTCCCTGAAAATCCAGTTGCCAAACTGAATCTGACGTGCTGTGGAATGGGGGCAGATTCTCTCCATTCTATGAAGTTCAAGCCTGAAATATTACAGGTTATGAAAATTAAGCAGCTTGGTTTCTCCATGTCAGGTTATCATCCCACCACTGCCTCCTTCAGCTCAGACAAACTGAATTTTGGAAACACATAGATTTGGATTAATACTGTTTATGGCATGGAAAAATTGTCTGTTCAGACAATTTCTAACCAATGTTGGCAAATTAAGTCCACTTTCCTCTTCCCATATGGCAGTCATGTATGGTTGCAACACTGATGGGAATGTTATAATGTCCCACTATGCTGTTTGCATGCACTGAATGGAACTAGACCAAGACTGAGGTTGATCACATTATCTGCCAATACCTTAGTGACTCCCACTTAAAGTTTCAAGGTTAGCTAGCCCTTTTCCTGCCTTGTCTTCACTGGGCCTGTTCAGCAGAGGTTTCAGTCTGGTGACCTGCTGTAGCATCATACATAATCCTGGACCCATAAGCACACGCATGGATAGCTGCGCACGCCTTTCATTTTTACCATGCTCAAATATAGGTTTTCTGTTTGCAATTCCACAGTGGGAAACACTTTCTTTAAGAGTGACCTAAATGATGGGACAGGTGGATGACTGTTGAGGCTCCTACTTCATTGTGCCTTTATTTCTCCAAACCGAAAGACAGCGGGGACTTGAGTGTGTCTGCGCTCCCGTGTGCTTCCCATTCTCTCCCACAGCTTCTCAAACACTGCAAAGCTGCCTCTTAGCAAAACGCTGAATCTTTCCATTAAAACAATAAAAAAAAAAAAAAAACCCCACAGGCCTTTTTGGCACAGGAAAATACCACACAGCAATGTGTACCTAGCACCGGCGACACGTGAATGACTTAGCCCCTGCTCCACCCGCCCGTTCTTCTGTCTCTGACACACTGAGGCACCGCGTGTTCCAGGGAGACCAGCCCCCATTAAGGATATGCTCAACGAGAGGATGTTGGGCCCCACCTACACCTACCGCTAACACCCGAGTCTCGCCCACATTCACTCCGGACATCATGGCGTACAGCTTTTGCAAACAAAACAAAAAATGGGGGGGGGGGGGGGGGGTAATTATAACAGTAAAATGTTTTGTGGATTCCATCTTTGCCTATGTGCTGGAAACAGGGGGGAGTGGTTCATACAGGATGGAACACCAGTGTGCAGTCTTCATGGTCCCTCTCCAGGTACAGGCTAGACACAGCTGCCTCCTGCTTGGACTGAAGGCTTCGCAAGTAGTAGTTGACTATTTTTGAGTCGAGTTTGTACTGATGGGCGATGCTCTCATAAGGTTTGGGGTCCAAATCCAGGATGGACACGGAGTAGGTGAACCTACGTTTGGAGGGCTGAATCTCCAGGTTAGGTTCCGGTCTGAAATAAAAAGATTTACAAAAGTTATTATTTTTTTTTTTTACTTGCCCCAAAACTAAAGCCTGCACTTCTGCTACATTAATTTTATATGCAAGCGGTTGGTCTAGGCACTCACTCTGTTAAATGCAAAAAAATTAGTGGTAGCTGACAAGTGCAAAAAGGCAGAAATTTTGATACTTTAGCTCATCTGGGCTTAATTACTTCTGCATGACTAACACAATAAATTCCCTGGAGCTGGTAGCAGCCAGGTTACTGTCTCTTAATACCACGAATATGGTATACCTACTGCTGCAAAGTTTACCCGCTTCCCCCAGTCTGTACCAATTGGGGAAGTTGTGTTTTTCTTCATTTTATATTATATTCAATAACTAGCTAGTTCCCCTCCCCTCCATGTACCAACCAGCTAGCTCGATTAACAACTATTTAGCCATGTAGACTAACTTTATACTAATGTTAGCTCGGTTAATGTAGTCAGTCAATGGTAATGAAAAGCACAAGGCCCATGCTGTACCACACCCAGTCTACCGCGCTGTATTAGAGAAGGATCATCCTTAAAGAGATAAGATGCCGTATGCACTGTGTTTGGACTGTGGCAGCTCCAGCCAGCTGTTGCTTTGTTGATGATGCTGCACTTTTCTGGTCCATTGCATCTGGTGGTAATGACATGTTTGAGGGGGAAACCGTTCTGCACCCTCCCATTTCCAGCTCATAAGCCACAATCTGAACTAAATGGGAAGTGGGTCAGACACTCTATATGGCGTCTATAGAGTGCATCTTTAGAAAAAGTTTGGGATAAAGCAGAAGACTAGGAAGCGTTATTTGACAAACGTGGATTCATCTTGCCCATACTTACAGCTCGTCTTCCCCACAAGGTGCCAGGGTGATCATCACCGAGCAGTCTTTGGCTGTCATCGCTACTCTGTACTGGTGCACCTACAGGAGAACCAGTGCAGCCATTTTAACCATAGAAACGAATGAAGGGGGACTGATCTGCATTCACATTAACTGCTATTACACGGGGAGTGGGGGAATGACCATTCCAATTTCACACATTTACTAATGCCAACATTTGAAAGCTTTCTCTTGGTTGTGCATTCCATTTTCTCCCTTCGTTTCCTTCAAATGGTGATTTTTGTTTTTTAAAGGTTGAAAGAAGCTGCTTACTTTTCCAACTGCGTATTCAATCGAGCCATCGTCTTCAGATGGGCAATTCTTTATTTTCTCCAGGAAATGTTCGTTGTATGGCCCATCTATCTGCAGTCTGCTCCTGGGAGTCGCAGGAATGAGGGAGAGGCTTGAAGCACGTGCCACAGCCCGCATCACGAGATGCAGACATCACGCATGAACCTTTGCAGCACAAATGTCAAACACACTGGCACATAGACTTTTATGCTGATTCACACTTCATTCTGTACATGTGCACCACCCAGTGGACACTTTCACTCATGACTGCCAATGTGTTCAAACTGAAGATTTTTGACCACTTAACACACTGCGCCATCAGAGCACAGATACTGCAGGGCTCATTACCTCTCTTTGGGGAATTCCTCCAGGTGCCGCTCCACTCGTTTGTACAGGGGATAAAGCCCTTCGATGTCCAGGCTGTCCAGCATCTGAGCTTGCAGTATCTTGGACAAAACGCAGTCTTTGGGTAGGTAGTGGTTACCTGCAGTGCAGACAACAGCATGTCAAGTACAGGAAAAGTACAGTCACAAGCGCTTCAGTTCCGCCATTACAAGAGTCACAGGAAATTCATCTTAACCCAAGTAACGTCAAAACTGGACTGGTGTTTCAACATCCAGGATGAGTCACAACTGAGCTTTATCACTGAGGAAGTGTCAAACAAACACCCGGCGTGGCTGGTTGGTTAAACGTGCCGTGCGGGTAGGGCAGTGTGCGGGTAGGGCAGGGCAGTGCGTGGGCACTGCAGTAACAGGCCGTGCAGCTCTAGGGCTGGCGCCGTGTCTCTGCGGAGGTTAGCGGGTCGCACCGTGGCGCAGCATGTCGCGGTGCAGGAGGCCGGCCTCGCAGTGGGCCCTGCCCTCCGGGGCCGGCCCCTTCCTGGGCTCTCCCTTCCTGGGCTCCCCGGCGCGGCCCGAGTCCCAGCTGCTCAGCAGGGCGCCGCAGATGACCTGGATGAGCTCGTTCAGGACCACCTTGCTGGACTGGTGCCCGTGGATCAGGCCGTTGCTGGGGTAGAAGTAGGGCTTGAGCTGCTGAGCCAGCCCGTTCAGGTCCACGTCCTCCTTACAGCCGTATATCAACTCTCCGTTCTGCCAAAACGCCAAACACGGCTTGAGAAACTACCTGGAAGTCTGATCGATTCCTGAGCAACACCAAATCTTAGGTCTTGGACTAATAGCAACAAAATTCAGAGTCTGACAGTTATGTTCTTAAGAACCTATAATATAAATAAACTACAAGTACAACATTGATGGGTGACCAATAAAACGGTGAATGTCAGTACAAATGGAGACTAAAATTAACTACAGCAAAAATAAGAAAGAAAACTTTGTACCTTAAATATTTTGAAGTTGTTTTGTGGCTCCTCTAATAAGCGTTTAATTGCAAAGCACATTCTTTGTTTGTTCCTAAATGGAAAAGAATTCAAATAAATGCTTCGTTAAATGTTGCCAGAATTAAGATAACAAATGAAGTAACAAGTTAAATACAAAAAAAAACCCAAAAACAACTAGTATAGACCGTGGACCAAAGATGTCAATCTTTTAGGGTATAAACTTGCTGAGCTGGCTTTAGTTCACATGTCAGAATTAACACTTCCAATAAAATGTACAGCTACCAGACATATTTGTCAGCCTATATACAAAAATAAACATGGTTAATAGCTGGACACTAAGTCACCAATCAAATTTAATTAATGTTATTAACAATTAATCACAACTCCATTGCCGACATTTCAGTGTTTGGCAGAACTGGCATTAAATCTACTCACCCTGAGAACAGATCCAAGGGGCAGTATCTGCTCATTGTCTTCCATTTCCCATTGGCTAGCTGTACCAAAAATAAAGAATAACAAAAAATGTATTGTAAATGTGAGTGCATTTACAGTTCTACTTCATTTGACCATTCGACCAGCAGAGGGGGTGAACTTAGCCAAACACTCAGCTTCCACCAATAAATGCTTTGAAAACAATGACTGGTCCTACTACTAACCAATTCTATGTAAAAGTAGAGCGGTACCAACATTGGTTAATTACGTCAGAACATAGCAGCACACTGTGGCTAACTTCAGGGAAACTCTTGAGGACACTGCCTCCTTGATTCATAATATAGCTGCATTGATCACTATTAGCTTGAGGACCAGGTCCAGCATGCTTACCTTAAAGTGTTGATGCATACAGAAGCGGCACACCTTGCGTTTAATTTCCTTTGAGACGTGCCGTGAAAACGGAAGGAACCCACACTTTGGCTGCAAAAAGAGAACATTTCAAATACTCCTTACGATCAAACAAGCCTCAAAGTTGTTAATGTCACAGGTGCCTCGACAGTCATTTACAGCTGCACATACTTTGTTTTTTTAAGATCCTGTTAAGGCAATTCATCACACGATTGGATTCCAAAGGAAAGGGCACGGTGAAGGAGGGTTGTCACGATATCCCACTTTCATATCGTTGATATGCCTTTCAGAAATATGGCGATATTTGATGTTATCGTTTTTTTATATTATAGTTGAATGAAGACAACGTGAACAGACGCGATTACCACACGTGGTCCAGAGGCAGCATTGATCTGGAATAGCAGTAGCCTTAGCATTGCTTACTTTAGTTACAGTATGATTCAACTGCAAACAATGACTCGGACCAGAAGCTCAACCCATTTAAGCCCTCGGGCAACTAAAGTTGCTGAACCACTCTTTTACCATCTGTGAATTATTTTTTTTTGTGTGCAAATGATTATATGCAAGAAATCTCTGGGCAAAATCTGGGCATTAATGGGTTAAGTTAAATACGGCATTTTTATTTAAAACAACAATGTTCTTTTAAGCTTAAAAAACCTAAATTAACATCATAATAAATATGAACGCTTGACTTGAAAATTTAAATAACATTAAGTGAAACCAAGAAACGTTACTCAAATTAGAATTTTTCTCCAGGCTAAACAACCTACTTTGATATTTTAGAGTTTGGTCTTGTTTTACACGTTTGCCAGATAAATGAGCATGTTAACGTCTCTCTGGCGTTAGGATGTTATGCAACGCAGTGGCCCCGCAGGGCTGAACACTTGCTCAGACGGCACCGGTAGCACTAATGGGCCTACTTCACAGCCAGTTTCACCATCAGGGGAAAACGTCTCGTTACTTCCCCACCAAATGAGAGGATCCTCTTCTCCGTCGATTATCAAGGATAAAACTGCGCATCTGCACTGGCACCGTCAATAAACTGAATAGCCAATATGCAAATAATATCCAAATACTTAAATCAGGGTAAATAATAATGCAATATTAAAAAACAAAGCATAGAGATGCTGTTGGGAGACAGCAGAAATAAAATAGAAAAAAGATTGCAGGGGAAGGACAGTCTGCTCAGATTAGTCTCTGGTGCTACACAACACACGCGGTAAGTTATTCAGATCTGGAAATAACTCGCCTGTTTATTTCCAATGGTTAAACTTATTTCCATCTTAGTAAAATCATTCATGTATATTTTATGCTTAACAAAATTTAAATATTGTACCTGTAGGCAATTATATCGGCAATATCTTCAAATATCTTGATATGACACTGGATATTGTGACAACCCTACTGTGAAGTGAGCAGAATTTATTTTCTTGTATGCACTGAGGTTTCGATGAGGGGGGGGGGGCATATTGTTTCCTGCTCAGAACAAATTTCTTGAACAAGAGCAGGTGTCTTAACCTAAATAGGCCAAAGCCCCCCCATTTCCTGTCATCTTTTTCTATACAGAGGGAAGGTCTGTGTTCACTGCAAGCTTACCTTTATTTCTATACAGAGGGAAGGTCTGTGTTCACTGCAAGCTTACCTTTATTTCTATACAGAGGGAAGGTCTGTGTTCACTGCAAGCTTACCTTTATTTCTATACAGAGGGGAGGTCTGTGTTGACTGATGTGACAGGAGGATATCTGAGTTAGATTAGGCAGGCACACAGCGCATCCGCTGAAGGTGTCCATTACTTTGTCACAGCGTGATTCTGCAGGACAGACACAAACCCAACACTCAAATTCACTTCCAACCATTAATGCACCTTCAACAACATCTTGGCCGCTATGCCAAATTTACCTGTACCGTTTCCTAGAACCTGTACGTACCTGCACATACTACCCCAACAGCCATGGTCCTCGCCTACCTATTTGGACACTTGTCAAAAGACACCAAAAGAAATTGACCTTTTTGGATGTGAAAGCCTATTGTAATTCAGCCTAGTATTGACCACTGACAACTCATTTTCAATCATATGTCATTCAGGCATATACATGCTGAATATCAGGCATGCCCCTTAAGCATGGTGTCACATGCACTAGTCTAGTGAGCTGGCGGGGGAATTATGCTATATTCGGAACATTCAAATACTGCTTTCAGTTTCCTCATTTGCCTGAGGCTTGAAAAAAAAAAAAAAGAAAAAAGAAAAGAAACTTCCCCGCACTGAATTACATTAAACCAAATTTTATTATATATATGAAGGCTGAGTTTATGGTACGTCCTACTGCCCTTAAAACTTGGCTTATGCAGAATTGTGCCATTTATTCCAAGAAAACTCATATGTGGACTTTGCACAATCAAGTGTACTGGCCCTTCCCTTTTGGCTTGAAGGCTCAAAGGTATTGCACACCAAGCGGTTGTACATCCCAGTGGCCCTGGCCACCTCACGGCTAGAAAAGATAAGGTCTACACATCATCCACTGTCACAGCAGACTCACTTCTCTCTGAGTTACCCTCCCCCCACCCCAGTTCCCAAAGCGTTCAATGAAATGAAACCAACACTATGAGCTGCCCCACGCAGCGAGGACAGCATTTCCTATTAACCATTTTTCTACTCTCCACCTCCCGCCGTGTTCCGGAAAGAATCAGAAATGCAAAATGGCTCATTTGGTTCAGGCACCACCACTGTGGCGCATGGATGGACCTCGCAGCCTCGGATCAAATCTGGACTGTGCCAGTGCCAGCTGCAGCCGGTAGCTCTAGGGCAACGTGCAATTGGCGACGGTGTCTCCTAGGGAGTAGAATGGTTCATTCGAATAGGGTTGTGTGTGCATCGCCATCTAGTATGGATGTGAATTACACATTTCTGACCATCGACTAGTTGCTGACTGAAACGGGAAATTACAGACTAATCTTTTTTTTTTTTTTTTTAAACCATCTGATGTAGAATACTGCTAATAATATGCCACTACTTGAATCAGTGCAGATCGTGAGATTAAAACTTTTTTTTTTTTTTTTTATATTTTAAATAAGCATTCCTATATATTTTTGCAAGAATGACTGTATGCTTCTTCGCTCACTGCACAGGTTAACACATGACCCAAATGAAGTGGCAAGTCACAGCCACGCAAGACTCAGTAGCAAGTGCAGTGTGCACATAGTGTTGTGATTAAAATCTACAGTGTCAGACTTGAATAAAATGGTACTGAAAGAGGTGGCAGTTTCACTACATTTAACTCGAGCCGTGATGGTTTTTTGCACGACAGTGCATCACACAGGAGTGGGCTATATTCGGCCTCAGCACATGCCAGTAGGTCCCTAAACCCTTCACCCTGCACCATGCTCACGGGGAGCATGCAGTCTATCACCACTTTAGCAATTAAATCCATCCTGGGTTCAGCTGGACAGCTGTCACACTTACAGGGTCTCACTACAAAGTAAGATGCTTCTTTGCTGTGATCGCTTGGCCTCAGAGGTTCGACTCTTAGGTGGGTTCACCTCATGGATGTCGACATGCGAATCTGGCAGCACAGATTTAGCACTGATCGGTGTTTTCATTGAGCTTTTCAAAATCATTCCACAAGCGGCACTCTTTTGCAAGTTGGCCATCGTTTTAACTGATGGTAAGTAAAATGAATGACAAGTCCCGCCCACCCCCTCTGTTACCCATTTAGAGCAGTAGCCACTGTAACTTTTGGTGATCTTTTATTTCGAACGGTTCGAGAATTCTAAAGAAAAATACGACTTTCGATGAATTTAGTATTCGACATCCGTGCTCGTCATTGACAATCGATGAATTGACAAATTGTTCACATCCATGTAGATTGCGGTCGAAGCGGCATATTAAAGGTCTTCCTCCGACACAGCATGCAAGCTTAGCTGTAGTCTGAGGCGTGAAAAGAAGCAGCTGGCGGCACCACATGTTTCGGAGGACAGCCGTGGATGGCTACACCCTCCTGAATTGCATTTACGCCGCTGCGGTAGCAGACGACTGGCCATTCCAAACTGTGGTGGGAACTGGATATGCTCAGCCACGCTTTTGAGTACCAAATTTTTAAGATTTTATTTTTATTTTTATTTTTTAAGTTCGACAGTTTTGGTAATCACACCATTCAAAAACGGTTACCAAATGGTTAAGATTCCAGCTTATTTGGATCCCTAAAGTTCAGAAACTTATCAGGAGAGCTCATCTCCAGTCTGGGTCAACACTTCTAGAAAGACATCAATTACAGAAAGGAGCACCACCTGCCAGGTCACACGGCACTGAGAATGGCTGTCATTTCAACACACTCTTAAGCGCGTTGGAGGATTTCGTAACATAGCAACAGGAAATGTCTCATGTTCCACTTCAGAGAGGAAAAAAAGGGAAGGAAGACCTGTCACCATCGTGAGAGCGCTGGCCTTTTGACATGTACCTGGACGTTCCTGTTGAACCTTCAAAGACAGTTGCCTCACAAAGTCCAAAGGTAGTTTGACAGCCTCCTGTGGGGATTTGACAGACTCAGTTTGGTTCATTCAGCGGTTTACTCCATTCCCATCTCCCACCCCCTCACAAAAACAAAATTCAACTGAAAACATTCAACAGCTGACAGCTTCACCACAAAAGGTACTGAATCACACAAAATCTAAATCCCTACATGACACCATCTATTCAACAGGAAATTACAAAACAAAAAAACAAACAGCATTTTTAAACTGCATTTAAGTGGACTGTATTCTGATACTTATGGAACAGAAAAATCTACACAACTTACTCCATGATGGACGTATTTCTCCCCCAGGAGAGGCTTCATAATATTTTTATTGAAGTCAACGATGTTCTGGATGTGCCGGAAGGCTTGTTCTGTTGTCTGAGAAACATTGGACAAAGCGGCGTTTAGGAATTTCTAGTTTCTAGGTTTTATAATTAATTTGAGTCAGACATTATATTGAGGATATTAATTCTGTTCCCAAAACAGCCAATGTAAGCATGTCATCTTTCCATTTCGGTGTTGGGCGGGTCATCAGCATACAAACTTCAAGATTTTGATACCTACGCTGTACAGAATGTCTGATAAATAATGGCATCTTTCCTAAAGCGCATTGATAAAATGCTTTCTCTACAATCTGCACATTTATGCATTCTCCTCAGACAAAAGCTCTGAGAAGCTGCTTCCTATGGTATTTTACAGGGCTCTGGCACACATAGGATTTGTTCTTTGTTTTTTTTGCTTTTTACCATTCCTCTGAGCAGAATCTCTAGAGCTGCTTCCTTTTCACTTCTGTGAATCATGGCCTTGAGCTGAAATTACAAACCTCCAGTCAAGACTGAGGTCTTGGGATTGCAATGGCTAGTCGAGAACATTGTCCTCATGCTCTTACCCACTCCTTTGCATGACCTGGAGTCATGCTTTGAATTGCACATAATCATGCGGGAACATTCATTTTGACCATACCTGAGCTTCTCCACAGTGAGAAGCAGATATGTTTGTAATAAAATATCATAGTAAATGCCTGAATCCAGGTTTCCTTCCATTGTAACGTGGGCTACAGGTGAAAGCATCCGTATTTCAGAGATAATGCCACTCTGCTAAAGATGAGCTATAAAAACACACAAGGCTGATAGGCCTGTCTGCAAAGCACTGTTTTTTTTTTTTGTTTTTTTAAGCGATCATCTGATCATGAAATGGTCAAAAATGATTTTTACTGCAACACTTCATTCTGAGTTGTTGCTTTAAGAGACGTTTCCTCCGTGCATCTCCAGGGTGAGGTGCCCCTGAATCCTGATTATAAGCCACTTCTCAAAAGATTCAGTGTCCCCAAACATTTGCCTCCCCGTTAACAGGAAGTTATGGCAAGATTAGGCTATATTGCAGGATTACATATGTAGCAACACAAATGTAATTATATATGAAATAACAAAATAAAAATAAAAAACTTTTAAACATGTAATTCTGAATGATCCTGAGTGCCATATTGCTAATGTTGGCAATTACATTTGTGACTACTAAATAAGTGCACTTCCACAGTTTCCTTCATGCCATTCATAATTCATTAAGGCTGCAAATACATCTGAAGATCACATTAAAGCAATTTCACAACTGATAAACAATTTGATGATTTTTAATTAAATAGTTTATACTCCGAACATGAAGTACAAAACAATTCCTTAGGTGATCAGGTAAGTAATGATAATAAAATGATTTGCCCCTGTATCACTTGAAACTGACTGTCCATGAATCCATGACTGTATTTTAGTGGCAAAGTCATTTCCATGCTTAACTTGCAAATGTCTCATTCGAAAGAGCTAGCACACATGCTGATCCTGAGCCTTCGTGTTGTTTTTATCTTAGTATTGCTTATCTTTAAAAATTTACACTGGACTGGTATGTTGTTTGCAAAGCGTGCAAACCCTTATGTTAATGCTTTTTCCCAAATGGAACAGCTGCAAATTAAATGTGTCCAAATTTCAAAGTGGAAAATGGTAGGACAATCAAATTTCAGTCAAAGAACGAAGTCATGAAAGGACATTTTAATATACTTTGTAAATATCCCAAAAACAACACCGACATGACATTCCATGAAATTCCATGTCCAAAAATTGCTCTTTGTTCCTTGAGCAGTGCAGTCAATCGGTAAATGCAGGTAAAAAGACAGTAAGACTATCCCCCCTGCCCACTGTGTTGAACAGTAGACCTTGGCATGGTGTATATATTGTACCTGGGGTGAGTGCTCAGCATTTTCTGCAGGATACTTCAGAAGACGAAGAACGTGGGAAAGCTGGAAGAGAGGGGAAAGCACCACTCATTACGCATTTAGATTTAACTGCTTTTAAACAGCATGCGGACAGCACTCATTTCATAAGGGAGTTAAGCAAACTGCACAGAAAAACAAAGTTCTTCATTTATTAAAAGCAGTCAAGAATGCAGCATTTGGCATTTTAAAAGAATGTGAACAATTTCAAGTTAAAGCTGATTATGAAATCTTTTCAGTACTACCTTCTGGAAATACTTTCAGCATGACGGTTATGTAAAGTCACTTGCATAACTGAGGGACGGATCTCAACAGAGTTGTCAGTTTTCAGTCAATGAACAGTCTGCTGTCCAGTGAAAGGGTGCAACTCATTCTTCAAAAGTGTTCCAATTCAATTATTCTAAGCACATGGCATTAACTTTCAAAATGTCCTTAACAGAATTACACCTGACATGATTGCTACATCTGTCTAGAACCAGTTACAACTGGTGTCTTGTGTTTAGCATGGGGTGTGTCATGGGAAAAACAAAAAAGAAACAGGAAATGGATGTGCCACAACCTGCTGTTGACAGTGTATGCAAATGGTGTTCGGTGGCAGCATTATAACAGTTTGTTTACACAGAAAATTTACACATTAAATACCTCTCCCCATGCAACTACCTGCACAATGTTCTGCACAATGCATCATTTACACCATATCATCTGTTTAAGGAGGGTGGGATAACAGGCAATGTCTACAATAAACAATGGAACAAGTTAGCACAGGAGAGGAGCACTGTAGGGCTGGGTTGCAGCATTCACAGTACACACCCATTTCAATGACAGAACAGACACAAATCCCTGTTCAAAAACCTGACTGTATCCACTATCGGGGATATTCCCATTTTACACAAAGACAATATTAAAGTGTATATTAAATATTTAATTAAGTCTTCAAATGTAAAAGTATGTTACATCCGTTTAAATTATTCTCGCTTCTTTCTTTTACCCAAGTCCAACCAAGCACTACGGGAACAACGTTGAAACCAAATGTAACCACGTTCTTGGCGATAAAAGCGGTTGAAAATGACTAAACATAGCTGGGATAAACTCGTTTGTTCAGATGCCCATGGAAGCTAGTTTTGAAAGATTTGGCACATGCCAATAACGTTACAATTATCTTTTTTGTATTCTGTTCTGGGAGATTTTAAGTGTAAAACAGGAAATATTTTGTCTCGGGTCGAATTAAAACTGCATTCGTAACGTTACCCTTTCTACATCTGCTTCTACATACAGGTCCGTTCTTATCCCTGGATTTAACTTCCTGGACAGCAGGATATTAAATCTTAGTTAGATTTAACATTCTATAACCTCTCACAGACTGAAACATCAACGTTAAATATAAAAGGGTAGTCTATACGCTAAACGTTGTCCATTCTGTCTCCTCAGTAACTGAAGTCAGTTTTACAGCAAAAAGTTGTTTCGTTTAAAACAAAAGTTACCTAACGTTAATGACCGTTAGCTAGTCAAGTCTAACGTGAATTTCTTTACAGCAAGGATAACGAAACGTTAGCTAGCTAACGTTAGTCCAGCTATCCAATGCTTGCCAAAGCCAAGTAGCTAGTCTAACGTTAACTATATACAAAAACCCTAACTTGTTGTACCCAAACAGTTAGCTACATTAGTTAACATAACGTTAGTGTAAAGTGACAATGATAAACTAATTTAGAATTGTGTTGGCTACCTAGCCAACTAACGCAACATCGCCGGATTTGACGACTGCCAATTAGCTAGCAAGTTATTCAGCTACATTAGCTACCTCGTCAGGTACCAAGCACGTAGGTTGCATCAGCAAGCTATTAAATTATAGTAGCAAAGCTGAATACACAGCCAAGCAACTGTAAAAAGAACTTGTACAATTTGATCCTCCTAACAAACGCCTGGATTTGTGTGAACTTGTGGCAATGCAGTGCTAGCAAGCTAGCTGTGATGTCATGACAAACTTGCTGGCTAGCTAGGTCGCTAAGGAAGACCTCACATAAGATAAAACGCCGACCGTTAAGTTATATTACCATTGACTACTCTGTGGGGACACGATAGTTTTCTAAAGTTATCTCGCTAATATGAATATTTTGAAAATTCCGTAAAATTACCCAAAGAAATAAGCAGTGATCTCTAACTAAGTAGCAACGATCAACCAAGTTAGCTAAACTAGCTATCTCTCTAACCAGTAGCTTATGCTATCGATACTCACCTGGCTGTGAGAAACAACAAGGCTCTTGTTCCCTTCTCCGTGGTATTTCCAGTCGTTCTCGTCCATTTTATCCAGTTCCATAACACAGCCGTTGTGGTGTATATTTACCACCATTTAATAACTTAAATAGTTAGCACTAGGCCAAACTACTGGCACGCACCATCACTACAAAAGTGGTGCGAAACAATTCTCTTCACTGACACACCGACAAACTGCTACTACCGCTTAGCTCAAGGATATCCCTCCTGACCTATTTCTACTGGTCCGTGTTTTAGAACTGTGACTCCAATTGGATTATCAAAATCGGAATCTTCGGGGCTCTTCCATTATCACCCATCTAATGGATGACACTAACGCCAATCAAATTCAACTACCGCCTCTTTGTTCAGGAAATTCAGCATGAAAGCGCTAAGCCACTGCCCATAAATGGCTGGCGTGATTAGTATTACTTATTGCAACATTGGCCGGAGTGTTGTGTGCTCTAGCAAGACATAGGTGGTGTTTTCATCAACGATTTATGTAGTTGGCAACAGTTTTGGTTTGCTGCTTGTAAATGCTACCAAATATTTAAATAAACAACTTCATTTCTGCCTGTAGCTAGTGTAATGGAGTGAACTGGAAGTAATTAATGAGACCAACTTACAAAACAATGTTCATGCATTTAATAAATATTGCATTTTATTTTTATTTATTTATTTATTTATTTGGGGGTGGGGGGGTGGGATGAAATCGGACGTTAATATTAACATTCACTCAAAATGAATACAGTAATCCTCAAGAAGGCTCATTTTTTCTTAGTATCTCCAAGATGTGCTACTGTGGCTCACTGCCATTCCTTGAACTGCTCATTCTATTACACATTCTATTTGGTCATTCTTTTTGGTATAACGATAGAAAATGTCCTGAGTCAACCATGTGAATTTTATTTAATGATTACATAAAATTTATATATACTTGCTTCCTGCTCATGATATATGTAACCATGTACCTTTTTGAAAATTAGATAATGTAAATAAAGTACAATTTCACCCTCACTTTAATCAATTGCAGAGACTTGGAATTGTGGGCTATATTTGTATCAGATACTTTTGGGGAATTTATATGTAGATTAAAAAAAAAAAATCAAGCTAGGATATTTGTTTCCCCCATTTTTGGCTGGACCGCAACAGCGGGGCCAGCCCTACAAACTCGAATGTCTGTGACTGAGTGACTGAGTGATGAAGTTACATCATTGGTCGGTCGGATCACATGTGTTAGGTCCAGCCATATACTAGGTTTTGACCTGGTCTTGTTCACCATTTACTGTGTGTCCACTATTGTATATTCAATCAGCATAGTGTAGCATTACCACACACCAAAGTCAGGACAACTGAAAACAGGTTTGGATGTTTGGTTGCGTTGCACAGAATCAAATTAAACAGAATCTTTCTTCTTTTGCACTGTATGATTCCAGTCATCAAGACAGGATCAAGATTCCCCAACATATTCAAAACTGGGAAAAATGTGTGGCAAGACACCAAAGGAGAGATACAGTATATACACAATGTTACTTAAATGTTGTATATTTATCATGAAGCTAGCTTATGAAGGTTTTTATTTCAAGCTGGCTATAGCTATCTCACTCCTCCTTGTGGAATATGTTCCACTGCAGGAGTGGCTTAGTGTTTAGGCAGCAGAACAGAAATATTCTTTGGCCTGATCAGGGCCCAGACATCTGTAATGGACAAAGCCACATGAGGACTAAAAGGATGACACAGAACCCTCACAGCTGCATGGCTGTAGCATAGTTGGTCTAATGGAACAGACCCACAGTGAATTGCCATTGGTTTTATTTAGACCTGCATTATTATGTCAGTCAGAAAGTTTCATTTATGGAATCATACTCTTTAAAACATATCCTTACATTTCTCATTCACTTGGCCACAGCTTTATATTTTTAACAATTCTATACCCTCCAACACAATGGCCTGTGTTATGCTTTGGCATCACAACATAGCTGACACAAACCCAGTTTTAATTACCAGCAAAGAAATTCACCACCATTCCACGCAGACTCATGGCCACCCAGCCCTTACAAAAAAAAAATCAACTGTCATTCAATTGTAGTTGTAATGAGTGTAATTTTTGCAGTATTCCCCTAGTATTATGCAATATTTTAAACAAACTTGTTTTTCAATTGCAGTATTAGTGCGGTTATAATGCCATTTCACTACTTCATGTGCAGTACTCATGAGGTAGATCTCTTTAGTATTGCATTTTAACTGGATTGTACTGCATTGTACTTTAGATAAACTACAGTATTACTTCGCAGTAGCTGCAGGAATTTTTTGTAAGGGGGGCAATTATTTCATGGAACACTCTTTAATTTATTGTCCATTCTAGAACATGAAATGCATTTGAGATAAATAATTTGTTCAAGATAAATAGGCCATATGTTGTATACAAACTTAGATTGTTGACTGTGGAGTTGATAACAACAGTACGCGTGGAACAACACATTCTTTACCTCAGATATCAATAGCAGATAAAATGTAGATATGAAAGGTCGATTGCCAGCTCAATCTGACCTTAACTGACTGCTTACTTCGAAGGAAAATCCCCGGGCCGGCAGATTAAAAATTAGTACAAAGTTCACTGTTTCAACTACGTTGAAATGTGGGTGGGGTCCCAAGTGAAATGTTTCAAATTTCCCTGCCAATGTCAAACAGTGTATTCTCCTGATGGTATTGACTCTATTGTTTTGAGTTGTTTGGGGGAACGGATGATTGAACTCTATCAGTAACAAAGAACAAACAAGATATATTGGTGATTTTATGCGTTGCTGTGGGATGGCATTCCATTCCTCAACCTGGATGCGTCGCAGGTCAGCCAGCATGGTTGAATGGAAAGGCCTGCCAACAGTCCAGACCTCAACCCAATTGAACACTTGTGGGATCAGCTCAGGCGGGCTGTACGTGCTAGAGTGACCAACGCAACCACGTTGGCTGACCTGCGATGAATCCTGGTTGAGGAATGGAATGCCATCCCACAGCAACGCGTGACCACGCTGGTGACCAGCATGAGGAGGAGGTGCCAGGCTGTTGTGGCTGCGTATGGTTCTTCCACCCGCTACTGAGGCTCCTGACTGTTTGTTCAATGAATAAACCGTAAAATTACCAATATTTCTTGTTTGTTCCTTGTTACTGATAGAGTTCAATCATCCAATCCCCCAAACAACTCAAAACAATAGAGTCAATACCAACAGGAGAATACACTGTTTGACATTGGCAGGGAAATTTGCCACATTTCACTTGGGACCCCATCCACATAATCAGCTGTGCTGCTCATCCCACAAATGCATGATCCTTACAAATGGGACATCATTGTGAAGGGAAATTAACTGGCTTTCCAATGATATAAGATACATGCTGATACATGCTAATAATACAGTAGCACTCGACCAAACACAAATTTCCAAACTTTTTTTGAGGAGTTTATGTAAATTACATTAATTAAAATAGAACAAAAACGATATTTCCCTAGGGCCAGAATTTCTAAAAGCGATAACTGCATAAAGAAAGACGCAGTATGTCTACTGTAGGTTACCGTAGAAATTGCTGCCGTCCTCTCTTCACGGTAGTCCAATAGAATTTCGCATTACTACATATAGAATGCAACAAGTGATATGATTCGTTAATTTCATTGAAACAGCAAGCGAGCTACACACGGCCGAAATAATGGCAGTACTCTCTTTATGCTACAATAGTCGATGGCTAGGTAACAAATGCAGTAGTTAGCTGGCGTGTTAACGTTTTTTTGTGCATTAATGATCGCATATTTACTGTTATGGATTGTGCATAACTCGCTAGCTACCCAAACGTAAGGCTTGTTTAATATCTAACGTTAACTAATGTTAGTTTATACAAAGTTAATTTATCTGGCTGGCTAGCTAGCTAACATTCTGATGCAGCTTGCTCACATTATATGTTAACGATCCCCTGCTAAGATGGTTAGCTTATTAAAATATCAACGGTACCGCTACTTGGTTAGATAGCTACCTGTAACTACCAGGTAAATTTAAGAGCACGTAGTTTCCGCTAGCTATGAATGGGTGTTTGACTGGCTGGAAGTTAAGCTAGCAAGTTACGAGAGGATGTTGTGGTAATGCCTAGCCAAGCTGAGCAACACTAGGTCAGTATATATCGGTAGGGTAAGTTATATTGTACTTGCCTGGTTGGCAAAAGGAGGACGGATAGTAATTACGTTACTTTACAGTGTTAACTAGTCTAACTGTTCGAAGAACACTAGCTAGCTATCGATAAATTACGTACGTTACAGATAGTTAGCTAACAGTTCCACAACTGGTCAATTAGCGTTAGTTGTATTTAAATGGAAATCGGATCTGCCTTGCTGGTTAATTTGGCGAGTTAGATATATAATGTCAACTAACTAGGTTTTGGTTTAGATAGTCAGTAGTAAAAAGACTTGGCATTTTACCATTTCTTTTCCCAGGAATGTCATTTTGCGCAAATTCCAATGCATTGACAACACCTATAACCATTAACGCTATTGGCTGACAAAAGTTGCACCTGGGTCAGGGTACAACTAAGGTATATCAGGTGTGAACCACTTCTTAGTGATGTGTATACCTTAGTCATTAAGGTATGTGTCGTTACTTGTGTAAGCGACAAAACATATAAGGCCCTTTGTTCTGTTATTTCGTTACTGCTAACGGTAGATGCTAATTTCTCAAATACTTGAACATGTTGGTTAATTAAACCATTGCTACGGTCAGTCAAGTTGATGTTGGGTTATGCCTGCCTGGTCACTAGAATGGAGTGCCCACCGACGAAGCGACTGAAAGGGCTAAATTATGGTGCTCCATCCACTACTGATTCATTTGGTGATGACGGGGACTTCACTCAAGATGACCTGGATGAGATTGATATTATTGCCTCTCAGGCATTCACAGGGGATGTGGGAGTGAAAGGTCCTAAAGAGACTTTTGGTGCAGTTTATCCTCTTCCGGGTGCCCAGAGAAAACCTGTTCCAGAGGGTAGGAAAGCCTCTGCTTTGAGTGGAAGTAGCAACCCTGGCCAGAGTAACATGGGCAGCATTTATCAACTTCCAACCGTTGAGGTTTTTGGTAAGTTTCAAACGTTTTCTGGGTTGTGATTTTAAGGATGCAAGCATGTTTTCTGGGTAATGATTCCTATGCCTTTTTGCTTATTTTAAGAGTACAATGTCATATCTGTATTACCTGTCTTGTATCTGACATGAAGTGAAAGCATGTAATATTATTTTGTAGTAAGCCCATGTGTTGGGGGTGTGTATGTTTCAGGGAATGTACAGCAGCAATTCAAGAAAAACAAGGATGACCTGTCCTATGGTAATCTGGAAGCACAACAAGCTGAGCTAAAGAAAAAGGTATTGACACATCAGTTAATGTCTTTGGAACACTGCCTGTGATGGACGCTGAATAGATTTGGTTTACGTGTGGCAGTTGTGACACATACAAAAAACCATACAGAAATAACATCAGATATATTACACACAGACCTGCTCCCTCATTTCTATATGCCTCCTTGAGGAGCACATTTGAGACAAATTAAGACCCGTTTCCCTGTTTGTGATCTCATAAGTTGAAGGAAGTGGAGGATAAGCTCCTGATGAAAGATGGGGAGATCCGTGTCCTGCGTGACTCCATTAGGCACGCCCAGCAGGAGAAGGAGCAAGAGAGACAGAGCCAGCTCCTCCAGGAGAAGGAGAGAGCTCACATCCAGAGTGAGAAGGAGAAAGAGCTCTTGAAGAAGGTAACTGTGACTCCACCACTGTGGGCTGCTCTTGCAAGCAGTCTGATATAAACATATAGATCGAAGGACTGAATCCTCTTTTTAGTTCACTTTTCATGTTATCATTTGTCTGATACTCTGGTGCACAAGTAAGTCAAAATAATTCAGCTTATGGAGGGAGACAGTAGATGACTAATTTCCAGAAGTGCTCAAACCTTCTCTTCATAAACACAATTTCTCCTCTCTCTTGGCCTAAAAATAAGTTCCTATGCTGTCACAGGATTTATGGGGCTGGTAGGATCTGCCTTTGACTATACAGTAGGTCACCACCTACAATAATGGCTATGAAGCGCTAATACTGGTGACTACAAAGGCTCACTTGAGTTGAATTGCAACCATTTAGCAAGTCTAGTTTGAAAGAATTCATTGTCATCTGATCACAACACATAAGAGCACTTACAAAAGTTGTTTTGTATGGCAGTAGAATTTAATTGTTTTTTGGTGCATCATTTCTTACAATAATCTGACTTTCCAGGTGAAATCCTTGCAGTCAGAATTGCACTTTAAAGAAGCAGAGATGAATGAAATAAAGACCAAACTTCAGAACTCTGAACGGGGAAGTAAGCGTGTTGTATCTTCTACTGCAAGAAATAGGTATGCTTTATTGCAGTCCATTCTTTTTTTTGTTTACATCAAGTGTTTACATCTTTTCCTCTCATAATCCAAAGACCTGGTATCTAGTTTCAATATGTTGACCTTAGCTAGGAATTTGTTTTAGTTCTTGGAAATGCTGTTATTATTTATTAATTTTTTGGCTGGAACGCATCAGCGGCCCTACAGACGCGAATGTCTCTGAGTGACTGAGTGAGTGCTGAAGTTACACCATTGGTCGGCTGAGTTATGAAATTACACCACTGGTCAGCCGGATGACGTGTGTTAGGTCCAGCCGTATACTAGGATTTAACCTGGTCTTGTTCTTTGTGAAATGTTTATTCGCAGATCTCTTAGAGATATAGAATACTGAAAATGTATTGAATATATACATTATATATACATATATAAAATATATTGACTTGTTACAACACTTCACCATGTCTTAACATTTGAAATGTGAAATTATTGCCACTTTCACATATTTAAAATGCACTTTGAAATATGTTTGATGCCTTTGTGCAGATGCCAGATCTAGCCAATCCTCACCCATTTAGGTAGTGTTCTATTTATGGCTTTGTAACTCCATGTAACTCTATGCTAACTCCTTAATTGTGCTATGCTAAATCCTTGGTTGTACTATGCTAACTCCTTGGTTGTGCTATGCTAACTCCTTGGTTCTACAGCCCCAGGAGGTGTTCCCCGGCAGCACTGCAGCAGGATGGGAGTGGGGGCAGTGGAGTCTCCCCTGGGGTCAGCCCATTCCTCACCAAGGAGAGCTTTGCTGCTCAGCTGTCCAGCAGGGCTTCTCCAGCCACTGCTGACCGGGTCAGCCATTTTGGGGCGGGTAAGCAGTTACTACTCATCACAGTTTTTTTTTTTAAAAGACATTCTGTTGAATCGGGTGTGTAATCCATACATCCCAGTTGAAGCGCCAGTGCTGGGCACAAGGCAAATCACAGAAAGGATAAATATCCTACACAGTGAGTTTATTAACTGAACCACAGACAGAAGTTTTGGAGACCTACCCAGTCAGTATTGTCTTTATAGTCCAGTTTGGGTGCATTAAATTGTATATAGGCCAAGTGCCTCTTGTTTTTCTTTTTTCAATATTCCTGTCGCCTTTAAAGAGAGTTTGTATAAACTTGTATAAAATTGAATTAACTTAAGCCTGTAAAGAGTATTTCAGTGTCACAGTCCTCTTTGCCACCCCCTCTGTATGATAGTGGTTTGCACTGTAGGCATTGTTCTCTCTTTGCTTATGTAATCCTGCATCAAGGTGGAAGACCTGTCAGTGAGGCCAACAACAGCGTCAGCAACGATTCAAAATTCCGGAAGCAGGGTTTCACCGGTCCTGACGCGTGCAGCTGTCAAGGTAGCTTTACATCTGTCTTCCCAGCAGTGAAGTGAAATCCGTTAGCCAGTCCAAAAAAAAGACTGTCCATGCACTGTATACCATTTAAGGTATTTTCAGTGTTTTTGTGAAAACAGTTCAAATTCATTCAACACATCTGAGAAGTATTCAGTTTTGAGAAAACTTTTAAATTACGTGTCCCATAGAAGTGCAACCGTTTTGTGACTCGTCTCAGCCGTTCTCAAGATGTACACCGTTTAAAAATTAAGCATCAAGAAAATGGTTTTGAACCGATTTGTTACTTGCTGTTGTGCTGTTTTCTTTGCGAAGAGTGGATTCTGCTGAACCTGCTGCTGCAGCACCCGCTGGACCCCAGCACCTTAGGCCTGAGCCACCTGCTGTGCCTCAGCCCAGAAACCCTGCCCGGCCTCCTAATGCAGCACAGCTACCTCAGCCCGTAAGCAGGCCTCGGACACTCCGTGAATTGTGTCTTCCCCAGTGCCACAGCTGCGTTCTCTCAGCAGAGATACCTGCCCTTGACATTCCCACCCAGCGAGGGCTGGGACATAGGTGTTCTCATTACTTGACACATTTGCATAGCTGAATGGTTGTAATGCAATTGTACGTTTAGTGTTTTCTTTTAGGCACATGGCACTCAAATCCAGAGTGATTTACACAACATACATTTTACATGCAACCCATTAACATGGATATGTATTGAAGCAACTAAGATTACTTCAACATTACTCGAGGATATGGCACCGCTCCTCCTAGGAATTGAACGTGCAAGTTCTGAGTTTTAAGCTAAGTTCCCTAAACATTATACTACGTTGCCTAAAGTTGCCCCTGTGTGCCAAAAATCATATTATTGGCTCAGTACCACATCATCTAGATAATTATTTTTCCCTCCCTCTTCCCGCCGCACCAGGGGGTCTTCAGCGGGGTCCAGCGGCTCCTCAGAGCCCAAGGCTGTGCAGCAGCTGCAGAGCGGCTTCAGCCAGGCCCAGAGCCTCGCCATGTCCGGGCTCAGCATGCTGGCGCTCAGGCACCACACGCCCAGCGCCGGGGGCGAAGACGGGCAGGCCGCGAGCCAGAGGTGCCCAGGGGCGGTGCACCTCCTGCCCCTGCTGGAGCACCACGTGGGCCTGTTCTGCCAGGCGCTGGAGGCGGCGGACAGCCCCGGGAGGAGCCCGCTGAGGGGGAGCTCCGTGTCCGGCTCCTCCTCCGAGGGCAGCGTGGCCTCCAGCCTGGAGGAGTCTCTGGTAGGCCTGGAGGAGTTTGCCTTGGCAGCGCTGAGAGCGCTCTACCACCTGCTGTCCCACAGCACCCAGGCCGTGCACGCGCTGCTGTCCCATCATGCCCCGGGGCTGCCCGAGACTGATCGCGCCGCCGCCCGCCCGGCCTGCTCCCAGGCGCCCGCGGACCCGCAGGGGGCGCCGTCCCAGCACCCCCTGCTCAGGAGGCTGCTCCAGCTGGCCGACCCGGCCTTCACCAGCCCCGCCTGCCAGAGGGAGAAGGTGCTGTCGGCCAGCCTGATGGCGCTCAACGTGCTGGCGGAGAGAGCCGGAGACCAGCTGCGCTGCAGGTAAAGGCCCGGCTCTCTGCCTCCTGAACCTCGCATTTCAGTCTGCAGTTATCTGCACACCTGCAGGGCTTGCCTTATTCTGTTTGTGAAAGGCACACTGTTGTGATGAGTCAAAAGTAGAGCAGATTTTTGGTCTGCTGGGTGGCTTGTCTTGTTAAGGATACTTTTCCAGTGGGTGGATGGTCCCTTTGGTCTGGTATGAAATCTGGACTATGCGAGTGAGAGGGAGTGATTCATTCAGCTGGGGTGACTCATAGCTCACGAGCGGCCCCAGCTAGCCAGCGGGGTGCTCACAGTCTGCCTCTTAAAGCTGCACATGCAGTGTCTTCCTCCTGCGCGTGTCTGTGCAGGCGGCAGTGTGAAAGGAAGCAGTGTGTGACATCTTGTGTGTCAAAAATAAATCAAATACACACACACACACACACACACACAGGGTAACGTCCAAAATTATAAAATGACCAAAAGGATATATTAAATAAACAACAGAGTGATATATGCTCAAAAAAAGGGAAAGCTTATATTTTATACTTTTTACGGTTGTTCTGAGAGAAGGTTTTCCTCCATCTTCTGTTAAGCTGCCCCTCCCCAAGATGCGGACGCCCGTACTAGCAGCTGCTCGTCCAAACACAAACAACCGCTCTATGGAAATTCCTCAGGGTATTCCAGCCGTGAAAAGCATCCAAACAGGCATCCATATATGGATGTGCTGTCCTTTTGTTTGACATTAACAGGATGAAGCTGGTGGTGACAAGCCCGTTCGCTGCTCGGTGCCTGTCTCTGGACTCCTCCTACAGAACTGTGTCCCTCTCCGTCAGTCTCCTGGCTGTCGCCGCCAGTGATGAGGAGGTGGCCTCTCTGCTGTGCTCACATTTGGGTGAGGTTCCTGCTCAGACCCCTTTCACTCTGTCATCAAACCAAACACACTGACACATCCATGCTCTTCAACCTCTAGGTCAGGGCAGGCAAACCCCAGTCCCGGAGGGCCACAGTGTCTGCTGGTGTTCAGTGTTTCATCATTTAAGTCATTGATTGGCTATATTGTCCACACACCTTTTTCTCAAGGCCTTATTTGGCTGCTGATTGAAAGGAAAGCACACATACCTGCAGACACTGTGGCACTCCAGTCCTGGAGTTTGACACCCCTGCTGAAGATTGTGGGTGAGCAAGAAGGGCTGTCTCTGGATTTCACACCAACTTCTGCTGTATTTCACTACACTGATCATTTATGTGATGCGCCATTTTAGTAAATTTTCTGACTGCTGAACACTCTCTTTGTGCGGCCATGTGAAATATTTTGCTATGGTCTTCAAGTCAAACCATTGTTGGTGTATCCAGGTGGGTTGGGGTAGCCAATTGGGTTGGGAGTAATTGGTGGCAAATAAATCCTGGACACACCCACTTTCCTGAAAAACAGCTTTTGTTTTCTCTGTAGAACCGTGCCCTCTCCTCAAAATGTTCCAGTACGTTACGACCCGCCCGGACAAGTCAGTCACAGAGAGCCAGTGGTCTCATCTGGAGCTGGAGGTGATCAAGCTTTAGTTTGAACTAATGGTAGTTTCCATTTCAGAGAACAGATTTGTACTGTGCAGAGTACAGTGACACCCGCCGAAAATATATTGACTGTATCAAAGTTTTTTGTTTTCTTCTTTCTTCACTCATCTTATTTTTCCTTGGCCAGGTTACACGGTTCCTGACGATGCTTTTTACTCAGAGAACGTCCACATGGTTGGCTTTCATTGAGTCCTCCTGTCAGTGCAACAATGAGGTAAGCAATATGGTTTAATAAGATCTGTTCCACAGCTAGCGTCCCAGTGCAGTTTCCCGTACTGATTAGTTATTTAAACACATTACTTATTTAAATACATTTCAAGGTTTTCTGCAGTTCTAGTGCTGTTACAGCTCATTCCCATTATTTCAATTTATTTACATGAAATAGATCTAAAATGACCAGTTATGAGCAGTGTTTTAGTGGTATTAAAATACAGATTGAGATTTAAGTATTTGAGTTGTGGAATTGCAGTCTCAAGCATTTCAGTTGTATAAATATAATTTCAGTAGATGCAGAACAAACATTTGTTTCATATGGTTTCATTATTTAAAATCATTTGAGGATGTGTACTTGTAACTGCATATTTAACATACCAAACAAGAAGCAAGAAATCATTAGAATAATAAATAGAAAATCTTCCCTTATGAAAACATTTTGGTTTATTTGATTCCGCTGGACTTTCCTTTTTAACAAACATGAATTATCTTGTTTTCTTAAAAATCTTAATTGGTCATGTGCATCTTGTAAACTACCAAGAATATCAATGTAATTAAGAAAAATGACAGTAGATGGCGCTACTTTCCTTTTCACTGTGCAAATCTGATCTAGCCCCATTGTCTGTTTCAGTCATTCATTTCCATACAAAACTGAATCAGATTGCAAACTGGAATTTATCAGTTAAATGTAACAAATAGCTTGAATTCTGTGTTCAGCCTGAGAGTACTGAATGCTAAACAGTTAACTTTAATGTTGCTAAAAGCCTGTTACGGCACTTCATTGCGTTCTTAATCAACTACCGCACAAGTTCAGTGAGGTGCAAAATTAATTTTATTTTATTTTTTTCCTTCCAAGTCTGAAGGACGACCTTTTTCAGTAAACCGCCATCTCTGTCTTTGGAAAACTGTTTGATTCTGTTCTGACCCTGTACTGACCCTGTACTGACCCTGCACTGTTAGCTTTCCCACATTGTATTCTTTCCAGATAGTGCTTATACGTGCCCCTTGTCTATAGAGATAGTGAACCTGATAGCTTGTGCATTCATATACAAAACTTTGTTTTTAGTTTAGAAACAGGGCTCACCTGAATGTGTGATACTATGTATGATACATTTGTAAATCAGATGTACACGCAGCCATTAAAGAGGTCCAGAAGAAGGAGGTTGCACATTCGCTGTGCTCATAAACGTATATAACAGTGGAACCAGGGCTTTGGCTCTGTGTGCCCTTGTTAGGGTTTACTTCTGTTGACACAGTCACACAGTTGATACTCTGTTGATACAGAGTTGTCGTGTAAACTGTGCTAACAATGCCTGCGTGTGCCTGAGCAGGTGGTAAGGACCCTGGTGGTGCTCCTGCACAGGCAGTGGTTGAAGGCGAGGAGGTGGGAGTACCAGGAGGGGCGGAGCCAAGCCTGGGCCGGCCCAGGGCTGCAGCTGCTGAGGGAGGCTATGACACTGCTGCACTGGCTCCTGTTGAACGACGCCAGCTTCTCCGAGCACTGCCTGGACGTGCTGCACATGTACGACCAGGTCTTCCCCGCCATACGGGACACCTTCCGCAAGATCCCCTGCCTGACCGAGAGCGAAGGTCCGTGCCTTTGAGGCGAGGCTTCTCGGAGCCTTTCGGAGTTTCAGTTCCCGCACTACGTCTCTGCTGAATGGTGTTTGATCTTAATGTGTTTTGTTCCCATTTCTGTTCCAATCTCCCTCCCCCCCCCCTCTTCTTGTTCCTGTCACTAGAATTGGCACTAGAAGAAATCAGTCGTCCTGAAGTAGAAGATGCAGAAGATATGGATATTGACACTGGCTCTTGATTGGCTGGTATGCTGCTTTCCCATTTTCATAGAATTTATAGATCACTTTTAAGAAATGTCTGCGAAAATAAAGAAATGTGCTGTTGTTAAAGTAACGAAACTAATTGCCTTAGTGTAGGATGTACCTTAATCCTATCAGTCATGATTTGTATGACTGCTGCTTACCGATGCTTCCCTGCATTTCAGAAACATTTATAAATGGTCACTTCACAGAACTTCCAAAGGTCTCATGTAGTTGCCTTTATGTCCCCATTTCTGCATCTGGTTGGCATATTTAGCAGCGTACCTCATAAGCAACACAGTTAGGATTTGACAGGTTTAGTGAGTTCCATATTCTAGAGCACCAAGCCAGGAAGTCAGAAAAAATTGATTTGCATTGCTGAAGGCTTCAGCCTGACTTGATCATATTTTGTTCCACCTTTTCTACCAATAGCTACCTACCAAAATGTTCATGGATTATCATTTAGCCACTGTGGGCCTTGTTTTCAGAAGAAATAACTGAAAAAATCTGAAAAAATTAGTTGAATAACAGGATTGACTCATTAAATAGTGCCACACCCACAGCTGTCAAAGGGTCAAGTCTCTTCAGGATTGCATATTTTGCACCAACTTTTTAAAACTGTATTATGGAAAACCACTGTAAGTCAGTAAGCATTGATTGCAATGTTTTATGAATTTAGTTGCTTAATGTGTAATTTACTGCTAGAGGAAATAATTGCAGTTTGGCTCACTAAAGAAACACATTTATGAAGGTCATAAACATGATCTGCGGTAATCAAATCAAATGAGCATCATAGGATCTCTCTGTAGAAAACTGACATCATATCCTCCAGCCATTTTTCAGTGAGAAGTCACTGGTGTTTAGTTAATTTTATAACTCGTTATAGGATGGCAGATTTAAAATCCCTTGAATATTTCACTTTTTATTAAGAACACTTGAAGGAAAATTCCAGGCTAAAACACCTTGACATTTTTATTATCAAGTAAGGGGGGAGCAACTGCCCCAGGTGGAGGAGTCCCATTGGGGTCCCATTCACGAGTGAGGGGAAAGAGGGATTTGGAGATCAACCCCCGTCTAGTTGCAGCGGCCGCAGTAATGCGGGCATTGTATCGGACTGTGGTGGTGAAGGAGCAGCTGCACCAAAAGGCAAAGTTCTCGATTTACCAGTCGATCTTCGTCTCCACTCTCACCCATGGCCACGAGCTATGGGTTGTGACTGAAAGACTGCGAATACAAGCGGCCAAAATGGAGTTTCTCCGTAGGGTGGCAGGGCTTTCTCTCCTTGATAGGTGAGGAGCTCAGCTGTCCGGGAGGACCTCAAAGTACAGCCACTGCTCCCCTGCATTGAAAGGAGTCAGTTGAGGTGGTTCGGGCATCTGATAAGGATGTCTCCTGGGCACCTTCCTCTGGGCGTGTCACTTTTCCATTTTTTCGCAGTGAAAATAATTCCGTCGATGACGTGGTGATATCGTACGGTGATATTGCCACAGCAGGTGCAGTGCAGTTCAATACGTGTCTCTCTTCAACTCGCTATAAGTATCAGGTTTTATGGCCCCATAGGGACAAGTCAGGGGTTTCGCTTTGTATCCCCACTAATCAAAGCAGTGAAATCATTCATCAAGAGGACATACAGATTTTTGACATGCTAGCAGCCTCAATAGTCCAGAATGTAACAGCGTGGCTTCACAGGGGATTGGGGCATGGCCACAACTCTACTTTTAGCTAAGTACTACTAGCTAGCTAGCTAATGCCAGTGTGTCCTGGGTAACATGGGAAAATAACATGCTGGAGCAGATCCAGAAGAAGCCCGACAGGATAGCAAGTGAAGAATATTGTGAATAGCACTGAAGTAAAATATATTACGCATCACACACATAAAGCCTGGAACGCATGGCTCATTGCTGCTACACGTTTACCAATGACGCAAGTGTTCTGCCTGGAATTTTCCTTTAAGCACACAGATTTATACCTACACTGTTTATATATGCTTGTTTGAAATTGTGTAACAAGCCCTACGGGGATGATGCAGTAATGACCTGGGTGGGGCTACCTCCAGAGTCATTTTTGCTTCCAAACCCAGGTGATTAACTTGAGCTTCAGGTATCACATTGCCTGTTCCCTGAATTACTAAGCATTTTACCAAGGTAAAATGATATAAATTTCTCCCCCCCCCCCCCCCCCCCCCCCAAGCAAGAATTTCCTGTTACAGAATAAATATACCCTATGTTGACATGGAAACCAGTGACTAAAGAAAAGGTATCCATGACAGATGTATGAAGCAATGTAAATAAATGATCATTTAACTGAAAAAACAAGCTTTATTTGAACAAACATAAACACAGTTTTGTAACATTAAAAAACAGTGGCTGCTGAACTGTATTTTAATTTGTACAGCCTTTGTTCAAAGTATTACCACAAACAGACAATGGAAGTGAAATCACTGAAACCTACTCCTTTAAGCAGGACAGAAATGCAGAAAACTGAAGTGCCATCATGGGACTCCATTATGGCAAGTATAGGTTTTTTAAGGCTAAATTGTGAGCAAAGTCACACCCGGTGTGTATATATACATGATGAGTGCAAACCAATCCAATGTGTAATAAAGGCAGACGGTTTCTGTTTGGTCTTCGAGGGCCAACTGTTTGCTGAATTCCCTGTTTTGACACCAGTGTAACCATGCATCTAGATAAAAACAGCAAGGCATATTCTGGAGGTTTTTTTTTTCACCATTTTCGAAACAGGACAAATAAAAACAGGTTTTACATTGTAACACTAAAGGTCAACATTCATAAGCTATGTCATTTAAAAAGAAAAAAAAAACCCTGAATCAACAGAACAGAAAGTGGATCCTATAAGGCAAGGCTCCGCACTTCTGTCATCAGACGGCTAACTATGGCACAGCTGAGCATCAGTTCACACAAGCAAAACGCAGTTCTTGTCAAGTCATTTCCAATGCCTAATCTATTCACAGACTGGTTGCAAGCACAACATACTTGAAATTATACTAACAATGTCTATGATTAATTCCCACTTTACAGAGGACTTCATTTCCTTTACACTTTATAGTTACTCTTTACATGTTTCACTCATCCACGCCACTGTACTTAAACTAGACAAACTAAAGTTATATTTACCGACAACGTGGCTTGTTAGACATTTTCCCTTTTGAGGTTAGTTAACAAAGAGGGCACAAAAATGAAATTTAAAAAAGGTTCCGTTTGTTAATGTTGATAAAGGAAAAATGATGGTCTTCAGAATTAATTAGAATGCAATTCAAATGAATTTTCATGAATGGTAAAAAAAAAAAGTGGCATTATATAAATGAGTTTGCATATGAAAGATGCTCGATTTTGGGCCATGAAACCAGATTGAACACCAGAACATTTTGAGATGAGGGGAAACGCTGACCAGGATGGATCGTTGAAGTGTTTGGAATATGCAGTGGCAGGCATGTCTGTGGTCAGTAGCCAGTCTTCGGGGGCTCCACGAAGGCTGGGTTGTATGCAGGCTGGGCGACGCTCTGATCGGGCTGGGGAGGGTAGCCTGGCTGTGTTGGGGGTTGCAGAGGATAGGCCATCTGTCCTGGACTGTACCCAGCCTGGCTGTAGGGTGCCTGGACTGGAGGATAACCTAAAACAGTAAAGGATGAGTCAATGTAAACACGACAGTACTGGCCATGGCCAATAACCGTATGCTTCAGCAGTTCCGATCAATAAATCCAAACGTTAATGCTGAAAACATTACTTGCAGTCTACCACAGTGATATCAAGAAGCAAGACAACAAGATTGTGGACAGATTTTTGTTGTTTTTTTGCAGTTGTACTGTGCTCATTTCTGATGTTATCGCTGACGACCCTCCAGAAGAGTTCTCCCTTATTCCTTAACACAGGAGTGAACAAAGAGGGCTGTATCTGTTTCTGGATTTCAGGGCAACTTCTACTGATTATTAAATTAGTCCATTCATTTACACAATTTGACATTTAAAGGTCAATTTCTTGACTTATGGCTGATACAAGACAACTGAAGATCGTTTTGTCCCCATATGTAACACTTCACTCTGATTCAGTCTACAAGTGAACCAACAGTAAAGCATGTGGCTAATTAGTTACTTAAACCAGCGGGTAATTGGTGGAAACAAAAACCTGCACACACCCCTGCCGTTGCATGTTCTCCCTCCCCTTCACGTTTTTGGATGAGCACATTCTCGCAGCATGCAGCTGCCGGGATTCCCAACTGGTAAGAAGGACCAGGACGCAGTGAGGCAGTTAGGGAGAGAGCGCTGTGTTGCTCTTACCTGCCCCGGCCTCTTGGTAGGGCGGGGGAGGTCCAGAGACCTGGCCCTGGTATCCTGGTGGGAAGGCCTGGCCCTGATATGGTGCGGTGGGCTGGCCCTGGTACCCTGGTGAGAAAGGCTGGCCCTGGTATGGTGCAGCGGGCTGACCTCCATACCCTGGCTGCACAGGCACAGGCTGGTACCCCGGGTACTGGGCGCCCTGGTAGGGCTGGGAGGCAGAAGGTGGCGGGGGGTAGGCCGACTGTACCACTGTGGTGGTGGTAGTCGCTATCACAGCTGTGGAATAACAAACTATTTGTAGAGGACCTTTCATACAAGGAAACAAGCAACTCAATGTGCTTTATATTAGAATGAAAAATACACTAAAAATGAAATATGTGGACAAAAGAAAAACAGAAATACAATCAACAATAACTAAATTAATCTTCACTGAAGCTGAATTTTCAGCTGAGACTTCAAATTAGCAGCATATGAAGCCTCATTTTTTTGTGGAAACCGATTTAGTGCACATAAAGAATAGGATGCTTTAACTCTCATTGCACATAATTCACCTTTAGAAGACAAATTAACAAAAAAATATCCAAACTGAGCCAAATTCATGGGGGTATGCTCGCACACATTGCTGAACATGGAGCATAGCAACACACTGGTGTCCTTGGACAGTATCTTAAAGAATGCAGTCAGACAACTAGAGAATGCTCTTACTTTGCTACACCGAGGTACAGTTCTTGCTGCTCATGCTATAGGACCTAGATACCCCAATCTGGCCCTTAACGCCAGGCATACTGCTGGTTTTCTTTTCCTGACTGATTGATTGTCACTGACTGGCCAGAAATCCCACTCACCTGGTGCACTGGAGCCAATTCAGTTCCTAATCAGAGGAGAAGAATGAAAACCAGCAGTATGACTGGCTTCAGAGGCTTGATTTAATTGACTATCCCCTGTTATAAGTCATTAATAGTGCCATCAAATTAGAGTTTCTCCTGGTACGGTACCCAACATCAATTTTCACGGATCCTTCGAAGCACCATTTAGCGTCTAGCAGGAATTTATAGGACAAAGAGAGGGTAAAAATACAGTAACTGAACCATACTAAAAACTATCACTTCTTGCAAACAGCAACCACATTCCTGTGTCTACAGCTCATGGGGTGGGAACACTTCCTGTCAAATATCAAATTACAGGAGTCACTGTAAGATTTTGGTTTAATGTATGCTTAATAGCCTGAATTGGGCTGTTGGTTGCCAACCTAGACCAGAAAACTGAAATAAAGTTTTATAAAAGTAGATACACAAGTAGATGCTTCTCTTACTTTTTTGTTTGTGTGCATGCCTGTTTTTATCTTTTGTTTTAGGGCTGTCTAAAGGACCAAAGTAGAAATTGTAGTCATTAGGAAGTAGATAATATATTTATATGTAATACTAAATGTACGGTGTATTTTTCCTCACAATTTCCTGCATCTAGTTAGGCACAGAATTTTTAATTGCTATTAAAAGCGTTTTGGTCCTGGCCTTTCCTGAAATGAACTACTCTGGAACACAAACCCAGTTCTGTTTACAAGCTCTGTCATTCTCTAGAGCGGCTGAAGCTTGCCTCTACCCGAGACAAGGCCTTGCTGTAATTTGTGTGCAGGTTGCGGCAGGAAGTTACCAAATGCAAGTATGCGACCACTTTCTGTATGACAGACCTTTGTCTGCTCGCCCCTCCCCTCCCCCTCCTTTGTGGTTGTCTTGGAAACTGTGAGTCAGACAGGATGGGCAGGCCAGTGTCTGCTTTCCATTTGCGCAATCCAAATCATGATTAGTGCTGCCAGGAAGCCCTGCTCACATGGTAGCAACATTGCTAGGAGGGGAGCTAGGGGAAGTGATAAGACTCTTCACTACATGCCTGTTCAAGGATACATTGTGGGAATGTTAGTGTCAAGAGAACTGTTTTTTTTAGAGCTTAATGCGCAATTGACTGGCTATTTAGTAAGTGTTCAGCCTTCATGTTTTACTTAGGAACGAGTGCACTGAATTCATGTTTTTGGGTTTTAGCTGAAAAATACTGGTGTTTGTTTAAAAATACTGAACACAAAACTAGCCCCTACTAAACCTTCCATGCATTATTTCTGTATGCAATGCTTATCATAGTGAGGTCATCAATATAGGATATCAATACTTTTGTGAGAGCATGCTGATGTTAAGGTGTTTGTACTTCAGTCAGCCTTGTCATTGTACAGAATGGAATGCATGAAAAAAGATACTTTCGGATTATAGCACGGTATTGTGCGTCAGACTCAGCATCATGTGCTTTGTGGTTTGGGAAAACGAAAGAGCACAGGTTAAACCCACAGTACTTCCTAAAAGCAGAAGTTCAATCTGACTAGATCCCTCAAGCAGGTGGATCCGTTTTAGTTTGTGGCTGATACACAAAACATGACTTCCAATGTAAAAAAATAATAAAATAAATGCATACCCTTGTAGTATATGGCACTTTCCACACTGACTCGACTGTTATCACATGACACAACTTATTTTACTCATTGGTCAATCCGTGAACCTGCACAGCCATCTCTTATCCCAGATACAAAATTCTGGCATGTATGTGGCTGTCTGAAATAAACCGACACAGGCAAACTTCTTTAAGGCTCTATGTGCCTATTTTAACATTTTTCTTTCTGACCAAAAAATAATTAAAAGAGAAAGTAGCATCAAGTAAGTCATGGCATAACTGTTACCCCATCTCATACATAAAACATCTGCTGTTATGCAAGCACAGTGAGTTGGCTTTGCTGCAATATCACAGAGCCCACCATTATAGCGGACCAATTTGTTTATCTATAGGGCATCATCACAGTGACACCATCTAGTGCAGTAGCGTTCAACAAGGATTTGTTCACTTCCATTTCGTTTTAGATTTTTCAAAAGTGTTGTTTCAGTTTACGATGAGGTTTTTTCACACAGTTTTCATTTTAGTTTTATGGTGATAACCACGGTCCACACACATACTCAAATAGAGCTACTAGCCAATCAATTACTACCAGCATTGAAGATAGAGAGCAGAGGTCTGCAACCGTGGTCTGCCATTTATTGTTCGTAATCAGCACTTCATTTATCACATTTATCACGGCATCTGACCAGGTTGGGCCTGGGTCCTGGGTCTGAATTGGCATCTGATTGATGTATTCCTTTTTATTATTTTTTTTAAATATTGGCACCCAACGTGGGGCTGAACATATCCAATTAACGATGTGCTATCTGCAGCCGTATTCATGCGTGATTCAATTTGGGAGAGTGTAGCTCCACTGAAACATGTGGTTTTGCTATTCTGCTTCTTTTAACGCTGCAGCCCACAGCCCATGGAGCTGGTTGCTGATAAGGTGAAATCAAAAACCAGCAGACTTTGCGACTCACCAGAACCACAGGTGCAAAACCCTGATAGAGAATGACACCAATTCCCACTTGAATTTCCAGGTGTCTTTTCTTATATAACTGTGAAATAATGCTGGATAGATTTATAGCTAAATTGTTCAGTATTGACTGATTGGAATATACTTTTTTCTTTACACCATCTCTTGCTAATATATACATACTCCTAGTCAGCACTTGCACTTTCTGTCTCTGTGGACTGTACTGTCCCCTTCTAGGGACTTACAGCACTTTGATCCCTGGTCTTTGAACTTTAAGTCACTCCGGGCACGAACGTCTGCTGAATGGCACTAATGAACTGTGCAGCACTATACTGCCACAATGCATTCAGTACAGTTTTCCAGCAAGGCAACATGTACAGCAGGGATACTCAAGTCTGGATCTGGAGGCCAGCAGTACTGGGGATTTTAATTCTTCCCCAGTAATAAAGGACTGGTTTAGACCTGGGACAGAGATGGCAGGTGACTGGAATCTCTGGCCAAACAATAGGATTCATCAATCAACACTCTCAGGTGGAAAGACAATTATCAGTACTCGTATTCGTATCCTTGGTGTAAGGGTTTTGTATTATACATTTAAAATGGGTTTCCTGTTCATTCACAGACATCATAGTAACATGTCATATGGTATGCATCATCCTTTAAAGTTTTTTAGCCAAGAAGTCACATAATTATGCAAGTTTTAGACCACATCGTGCTAAATCAGTTACAAATCTTGAACAGTTGGGACTCACGTGTTGGCTTTCGGCAAATCTTGTACAGACAACAGCAGGGACAGACACAGCAGGAAATTATGAGGATGATGAAGATGACGAAGCTCACAATAGAGCTCGTAATGGTAACAATGTTGCTGTCATCTGATCTCCTGGAGGAAAAAAACAGCTAATATTAATGAAGAATATTTTTTAATGTAATCCATGGCAACAATGAGCCTAAAAAGAGGATGAAAGGCATACTACGCAGGATTTTTGGCTTTGCTATGGGCCTTGTGTTTACAATCAAAGAAGTCTCCTCTTCTGTCCGTAACCCCGCCCACTCACATACATTGTTATATTTGATATCTGTTTTTATTTTTTTTTATTTTTATCTCTGTTTTTCTGCTGACGTCATCAAGGAATAGCAAATTCCAAATTTAGCTCTGGTTCTTGAATGAGCCCTGTTGGGCTGTTATTTCGCTTCACTGCACTTGTGCTTCTTCAACTTCGTCATTGCAGTGGCTAGTTAGTGTTTTTTGGTGTTTTCATGCCTGTTCTCCCAGGTTTGTTTAGACAGTGGTACTTCAGAAGGCCAAATAAAATTATACCTGTGGAAAAATGTAGAGGGAACAAAATAAACTGACTTCCTGTCATGCCAGCCTACCAAATCCATGCCCTAACAGAGTCCCACCACAAATCCAGACATTCTAATGTGGCAGTATTGGCTAAGTAGAAAAGACATAACGAGTACTACCAAGTAAAAACATTATATAGAGGCCCATAGGGTATGACAGAGATGTAAGAAAAAAGGATATAAATCAAATGTACTGTCATTCAGATTGCACAGACAGCAAACATATTTTTGCAACTAAATCAAGCTTGTTACGAAATTTGTTTTGAGACCATGTGAAACAGATTACTAGAAACTGCAATACCGTTTGCAGGGCTCACACAGGAAAAGGCCTAACCAAGGGAGAAAAAAACACTTCAAAAGCAAGACTTACGAACTTCCTGAAACTTAACTTTTTTCTGTCTACAATTGAATTTACAGTGAAATATTATTCAATCAAAGTGTTTCTTTTGTTTTTTTTTTAAAGACAGCTGACAGACTGCCCTTCTTATGTATTTCTCCCACTTTATTCAGACAGGGGGAAAGCAGAGAGAGCTACAGACATAGGCTAGATGGGATCACAGTACAGAAAGTACCCTGGCCAGGACTCAATCCCCCGTCTGCACAGTGACTCAGTATGTAGAGAAGCATCAAGCTACAGTCCACAGTCCAGCCTTGTATGGGGAAATTCTATAAAACTGCATTTGTTTCTTTAGCACAAAGATTTAAAAAATAACAAATCATTGCAGGTGACACACAGATTGACTCAGCTTAATCAGCACTTATAAGCACCAAAAACAATAGCAATAAGAGTTAGCTCTCTGCTTTGGTCCATTGAAAACTGTAAGATAAACAAACACTTGGCAGGTCAACATAACAAAAAAACTGTTTATGCAGCCACAAGTATGTAACTGGTAAGTCCTTGCACAGTTGCTGAGACTTACATGAACTCCACCCAGAAAGGCCCAGGCCAGGATTCAAACCCAGGACCTTCTTGCTGTGATGTGACAGTGCTTCCCACTGCATCATTTTATTTCTCGTATCGTTACATACAATCATATAAAGTGGTAACACCCTAAACAGGCAGCCATTTTAGAACGTCTTTAGACCCCTCTATCCCTCTATGCATGATACCACATCAAAAATTCAGTTCTGTTTCATCATCTCGTGTTCAAAATCCACCTATGGGGAATGACATCCGGTCATGACTCCTCAGAAACATCCAATTGCACCAAGTCTGGCACCAATACAGACAGTAGTGCGTCCGATGCTACAGGATGCACCACCCTCCTGTAAGAGCATATAGGACGCTACAGTGCTACTACTCATTAGTTGACATTCGCTTCTCGTGATCATCCGAACTGAGCTTACACCCTCAACCTTGCATCTCACAACAAGAACCCTATCACTTAACTGCCCGCAGGTTCGAGAGTTCGGTCAGTGCTGATGTAGGTCTCTAGCTTTCCGCCCTCACTTGCTAGTTCCCTTCTGTATCGGGCAGCCCACGCCTTCGATACACCCCCCTGCTCACGCTTTTCATCCACTGCCTTACTCCTCTCAAGAGGATCAAAGGCTGCATATGCTATGTCCTGTGCGTGTTCTCCACACGTATATGGCAAGGACTAAGGCTTTCAGAAAGTGCGACCAGCTGTCGCCTGGGGCCCACCCTGCAAAGGGGAAAGCCATCTCTAAGCAGCGGTTGTCTCATTGGCTTGTGGAAGCCACTGCTATATCATGTGACTCAAAGGAGATAACACCCCCCTCAGACCTGAGGGCTCATTCTACAAGGGGCATGGCTGCATCATGGGCCCTATTCCGTAGGGTCTCCTTGCAGGAGATTTGTTCAGCTGCAGGCTGGGCTTCTCCACATACCTTTGCTACCGCTTGGATGTTACCTGGACTCCGGTAGTCCACGCAGTTCTGGGGGTGAGCTCTGTGTGAAGCTCACGCATCTCCCCTCACCTGCTGTGTGTTTAGTACTTCCTTACATGGGATGTGCCAGACATGCCCTCCCCTCAAGGGGGGAGGCTGCCCTTGCTGGCCTGTCAGTTTCTCAGCTGTGAGCATAAGGCAATGTGGGAGTTGTCCATATCTCCCCATAGGTGGATCTCGAACACAAGATGATGAAAGAGAACTTTAGATTACTTTTGTAACCCCGGTTCTCTGAAACATTGAGTGGTGAGATCCACCAAGACTGCCACATTTGGCACGCACAATAACTGAATATGTTCACTAATGAGTAGTAGCGCTGTAGGAGGCGGTGCCTCCTGTAGCATTGGACGTGCTACTGTCTGTCAGAGCCAGACTTGCTGCAACTGGATGCTTCTGAGGAGTCATGACCGGATGTCATTCCCCATAGGTGGATCTCTCCACTCGATGTTTCAAAGAACTGGGGTTACGATAGTAACCTAAAGTTTTATTAATTTGAATACACAAAGAAGGAATTAGATATATGAGGAAAATTGTAAACCTAGGTCTGTAAAAAGCATAAATTGTGGTTGAATTTTGATGGACAGACCCCTCTGTGTTTAAAATTAAAACAAGCATGGTGGTTCAAGAATGGATATTACACAGAACGAAACTATCACTTATGGTGTTTATTCCAACCACATCCTACATAAATATGGCAATGGGGAACTTCTGTTGACACTGTGTTTCATAACTGAAAATGATTTATGAAAATACTTAATGGCTAAGTGTACATACAACTACTTTGTCCTGAAAGTTGTGTGTGTGGTCTACATACCAAATGAGGCATGTGGACTCGTCGAGACGACTCCTAGGATCGGAGCAGCAGTATCTGTTAAAGCAGGTGCCACAGCATTGCTGGTAGAACGAACAATCACAATCACCTGGAATAAAACAAAAAGACTATATGTCTGAGAACCAGGATTTCCGACGGCTCGGCCTCGGAATTCAGGTGGGGGGTTGTTGAGCATGATTATCAGTGTACAGAAATGTGTCGGTAAAAATACAGAGAACTCTGAAAGAAATACAGCAATGATTATCATGGTACAGCAATGACTGGCCCTACTTATCTAGGTCTGGTCATTTAATTTGGCTAAACAAATAACGTACTGTTCACGTAATTTTTTCGCTAAACGTCATCCACGGTTAACGCAGAAAACATCCAGTAAGTAGGCTACTGATTATGTCAAGGAAGGCAACCTCCCATTGCCTCCTTGCACCTTTAGTGCTCATCATGACAAGGATGGCAAGTGATCAAGAAACGAAAGGCTATATACAGGAAACACAAAAAGTAAGCAAGCAGTTGAAAAGACCGCAACACACTGACTTTTTAGCTACTGATAAACTCAGTTTCTGGAGTACTCAGTTTTCAACGGCCTGTTGTTTTCATGAACTGCCATAGCTACTGGAACCTGCACGTACCTTTTACCTCCGTTGTCCCCTGACCGGAAACGATATACCACAATATAACTAGCCTATTCAACATTAGATTGAGGCCAAATTTTCGCCCCAAATAAGATGAACTTGCTATAAAAGTGGTAAACGTGCATGCGTTTTAATAGGTCTGTTTATCTAGCTAACTAACAGCTATCAGGGACGCAAGTGTCCGTTTACTAGATAGCTAGCACAGCCACCACATATGTGATAATTATCTTAATAATTAATATAATTTAAATATAGCCTATGTGGGAGGGGATGGGAGAGAAAAACAATTATTTCCCCCACGATATGTAGATTTCACTGCGTATGTAGTTAAGTAGAATAACATATTCCATAGCATGGGCAAGCTTGGGACATGTTCGTCTGGGCTAAGACACTTGCAAGCCCAACTTCCATACATATCGGACAGCTAGCTAGCTACAACAGTAGCTATACGACAAAGGCTAATAAGTTTCTTTCTTAAAGACATAGCACACAGGAGAAACATATTCTGATAATGTTAACAATTATCTAAATAAACGTACGAGTAGAAACTCACCAAAAGCAGATGGAATGAAAGTCAGACACAGCACAAAAATAATGTAAGATGTGGACGCCATGGCCGTGTTTCAGCTGAAGCGCTTTTCCCCCTCAAGTGAAATATGAGAAGTCCCACATCGTTCTTGGTGCAAGCGATCTCACCAGATTTCCGCTGTGCCTACGTCCTGCGCATAATACAAACAAGGATGGAATACGCTACTGCACACAAATCGCTACAGTATATGTGTTATTCCTTCAGTGTAGACACTGCAAGCATTAACATTCGAGTGTGTCAGAGTGTTTCAGCAATTAGTAACCGAATATACGCAAATATACATCTAGGAAATATACGCAGACGCAGTTCTAATAACAAACCGATTAAAAAAACATCTGGAATACAGGAAAAATCTGAATTATTATTGCAATAATAATAATAATAATTATTATAATAATGATAATAATAATAATATCCACAAGCAGCTATTAATGGGGCCCAAGCAGCATTGAGTGCATAACTGCACAGTCTTATGCATCATTTGTCAGAATGTAATGAATGACACAAAACACCTGACTCTGATACATCTTGGAATGGAAGAATTTTTAATTTAGACAAAGTAGTTGAGGAATTAGAGCCAAAAATATGAAAAAGACATGCTTCCTATGATGGTGGCACTAGAGCACAACTATTTGTAATCAGTATGCTTTGTTGACTTCAGACAAACATGGGAATTTACGTTTCGCCCAGGTCGCATGTGTTATTCTGAGGTAACACATTCTTTTTACTCATATTTGCCACAAATTTTGAAAGTGTGTTGTGGCTGATCGCTTTGAATTACCAATTTTTTTTTGATATCCTGTGTTTCATGAACATTGGCTCACCAGTCTCGAAGGAGTTCATTTTGACTGTGGAATGAAATATTTTAAATTGTGGAAATTTACAGAAATTAACCAACTGGGTCAATCTTATTCAGCTCTCTTTACTGAATGTACAGGCACCACATGTTCATTCTAGGCCAAAGAATGTCAGAGTTATGGTCAAAAATGCACAAAACATGTTTTACCTGAAGGCGGTGCTATAGAGCATAACAACTGTGGTCAAATTCCTTGTGGCCATCAGCCAAATGCATCTGTGCAAGTTTTGTTCCATTCGCTGCAGTGGTCAGGAGTTATACCTCACTTCCTATTTACTATGTATTCTTTGCAAATTTTGTGACAGCAGTATGGTTAAATGCTTTGGAGCAGAAAAATTATTTTGGTAAGGTTTCATCTTCAGCCATTAAAGGCTCAATTGGCCAAACTGTGTAGGAGCAGTTCAAAAACATTGGTTTCTCAATATATAGCTAAATTGTAAAAAAAAAAAAAAATCTAATTTGGCAGAAATTGTAAACAGTGAATGTGTTATCCCAGGAATCTGTCTAAAAAAGAGGTGTTTTTTTTTATGTTTCTATGTCTTTCGGTTTGTGAGATATAGGCAAAAATATAAAATGTGTTGCTATAGCGCCAACATGTGGTCATTGTCTATGGGTTTTGATGACATGATGACAGTAGAGTGACATTTACAAGCTATCTACCAAAATTTGGTAGCTCTACGCCATATGGTTTCAGAGATTCTTTAAAGGCATAATAATAATAATAATAATAATAATAATAATAATAATAATAATAATAGCCCGGTTTGGGTCAAATAGACCTGTTTTTAACTTTTGGTGACACTTTTCAAAAATGTATTTCATTACCAGTGGCTAAACCAGTTTAACTTTGGTTCTTGTTTTGTGTTTTTATTTGTTATGCACCATAGCCTGCAGCCATGCCAACCTGGATCATACTCCTGGTTAATGGCTAAAGCTAAGTAAGTGTGTGTTTGGCCTATGCTTGGATGGGAGACCTCCTGGGAAATTGTAAGTTGCTGCTGGAAGTGGTGTTGATGGGCCTGCAGGGGGTGATCTTCCCTTTGGTCAATAAATCCCCAGTGCAGTGACAGGAGACACCATCCTTTATAGGAGATGTTGAACAGAGGTCCTGACTCACTGTAACAATCCCAAGGCATTAATTGCAAAGAGTAGGAGCTTCCCCAGTGTCCTGGCTAAATTCCCAACCTGGCTCTCTCAACCTTGCCACCTAATTGTCCCCTGATTTAATTGGTCAAAAATCATTCTCTCCCTTTCCACTTCTGTGGATGTGCGGTGACCATTCTGGTGCAAAAGGGCAGCTGTGCATCACCCAGGTGGGTGCTATACGTTGGTGGTGGTTGAGAAAGGTTTCCCCCAGATCACTGTAAAGCACTTTGTGTATCTGGAAAAGTGCTACATAAATGCAATATTTCATTCATTCATTTGTATTCGCTTTATGTCTTTTTGCCTATATGATCTCTGAACATATGAGAAAGATGAAAAATAATTGGGAATGTCAATTCAAAATGATAAATATGAATAAGGTACAGCATGCAATCCTGTTTTTGTTTTGATCATTCACAGATAAATTATTTATTATTATTATGATGCCTTTATTATTATTTATATAAATCACATCTTTAACAGAGACATCCAAAAGGCAAATTACATTACATTACATTACATTACATTACATTACAGGCATTTGGCAGACGCTCTTATCCAGAGCGACGTACAACAAAGTGTATAACCATAACCAGGAACAAGTATGACGAAACCCCTAGAGAGAAGTACCGGTCCAAGTACAGGGAACAACCGCATAGTTCAACTTGGACCCTGGTGGTTAAACTGATTAACACTAACAACGAGAACGGCAACAACGCAATCTATGGAAAAATAAAAATAAATAAAAATACAAGTAGTAATTAATTCCACTTATACATTTCTATTGCTAGTCATATGTTTGCTGACAGTTGTGTAGCAACTTACTGAAGATACATTTTATCTTTATTAACATCAATTTGATCAGCACTATCAAATCTGTGGCAAAACAAGTGCAGTAGTTTGCGGGGATTTCACAAAACCACAACAAGCACATTAAAAGCTTGCAAAAATTGTCTAAGAACAAGAGCATACTATGGTTGTTGTGGATTAACTCATGCCGTCTTCACATGTCCTTGTTGTTAGCAACATACTAAGCTAAGTTCATTGTCTTTGCCCCAATAAGATTGATGAAGGGGGATAGATTGGTGGACCTGAAGAATATATATTTACAAAGCCATAGTTTGGGAGGTCATTCTTGTCATTCCTGTCAGAAAATCCAGAGTCCACCTCAGTTTCCGGGTTCAGTGGATCCAAAATTGAGTTTATTTATTGTCTGCAAATCTAAAACTGAAATTGCTCATGCTGCTCTGCATTCATTGTGAGGAGTTTTCCTCTGGTTTGGCAAACTATAAAAACCAAATACCATTGCAAACACCATTAAAGCAACCATAGGGGCGACATAGCTCAGGAGGTAAGAGCGGTTGTCTGGCAGTCGGAGAGTTGCCGGTTTGATTCCCCCACCCTGGGCATGTGTCCCTGAGCAAGACACCTACCCCTAATTGCTCCCAAAGACCTTGCATGGCAGCCTTTCACCATTGGTGTGTGTGTGTGTGTGTGTGTGTGTGTGAATGAGAGGCATAAATTGTAAATTGTTTGGATAAAAGCACTATATAAAAATGCAGTCCATTTAAAGCACAAATATTGACAAACAGTAAGGACATCTATTCCAGAGGACATTTTTTATAAAAACAGTGGTGTGTCCATATTGTTTGCCTCAAGCCCAAACGAATGCATGTCTGTGTTTTTGTTAATCAAAAAATCATCTAGCACTCGATGTACCCATTTTATTGGCTTGACTGACTTGATTGTCTCCTTTTGAAATAGTAGAAATAAGGCCTAAGTATATTCACCAGGGGGCGCACTTAAACCACAATCCAATTAGTTTCATCGGCACAAGCTGCACAAGCATACACATCAGGTCTCCACTAACCCCATCCTGAAATCCACCCTTGAGCTCTCACACAATGCGATGTTCATTCTCCCTGGATTGAGTGAATGTTCAGGGTTGTTCCTTAAAATATGTTTACAAGTGTCAGAAGGTGTGCCATCCCTCTTCTGGTAATGCCTGCGAACGTGGAAGAGGCAAGAAGAGGAGACATACTGCTGAAATGGCACAGTCCAGGGGGATGAAAGCTGCCATTGTTTCTAGTCATTGTAATCGTGACAAAAGAAAGTACCACTAGACAGATCACCTTAACCTTAAAATAATCTTAACACAACTGTATGACATTATCCAAAAGGAAAGCCATGGTGCAATCTGAAGCCCTGAGACAGTCAGTGCGTTTACATGCACAGTTGAAATCGATCTATATTAATAGCTCGATTTGGCCAAAGATGAGATTATTGTCGTTGTCCCAATATACATGACTCGGAAAGAATCGATTTATTCACCGAGGTGTGCCTGGCGAAGGCTTCTTATAAATCTTGGTTCCTCCAATTTTGTCGCAACTTTTTTTGAATAGTTCGCCATTCCGCGTTTTTCTTCCATCCATGTATTTTAGGATATTTAACTCATTTAGTTGCGATAGCATGAAGTTGGTCTCCTCGTCCTGTCGTGTCTAGGAACCGACAGAATTCAAAGTCCAATCATTAATTTGTAGAAAACTACTTCACGAGGGAAAAGACACCACAGCAGCAAGCTCTTCAGAAAAGTTAGACTTTATTTGCACAGGTGCATAAAGCCGGATCAACTCTGCAGAACTGAACCTCAATTGTCAGTTTTACATTCATTTTATACACAAATGTACCCCACACTCCCCTTAACACATTTCTTAAAATACCAGCCATCTGTCCTTCTTGGCACCACAATGATTTTAATTTCCTGCTCTTGGGTCGGCCTGACCTTCTTGGAACAAAAATGATTTTCTGTTTCTTAGATGATAACGTTATTGCGGAATGTTACCCCAACTTTCCCTTAAACAAATATTAGTCTTTATTCTGTAATGTTTCTTTAAGCATACAAGTTACAGGATTTATAGCCTCCTGTAATTTTCCATTTATATTCAGTTTACATAAGGGTCACTGTAAAAATATTAGTCTTCTAGCACTTCAATAGCGTTTTGTTAGTTTTGGAAAAATATTCGTCTTCTAGCACTTTTACTTGGCAATAGCGTTTTGTTAGTTTTGGAAAAATATTAGTCTTCTAGCACTTCAATAGCGTTTTGTTAGTTTTGGAAAAATATTCGTCTTCTAGCACTTTTATTTGGCAATAGCTTTGTTAGTTTTGGATTAATGTTCTCTGCTGTATCTTGGCAGTAGTGTATGATTAGTATTTGGTTAGTGTTTTCTGCTGAGTGAGTAAGTATGGTTTTTTTTAAGCCTTCTGCGTTTGCTTTTTTTTCTACAGTGGATACTGTGGTTTCTTGCGTTTCCATAAGCTTAGCTGCAACTACTGATATAGGTTTATTGGATTACATATTGAGTATATGAGTGTATAGTTATACATGTGATATATTTTTATCATGAAGTATCGAGAGTTTGGAGGAAACAATTTGATCAACGTTGATGGGAATACCCTAACTTTAACATGTGACGTCATCTCAATCATGGGGAGTCTCAACATTTTCCTACAGTCCGTCCAGAAATGTGTTTTTATTCCGCCATGACAGGGATGGCAAAACGGAGCTTTAGAAAGTCGCCAGCAGTGTATGCGCAAGCTCGAAAATGCATTTCTCACAGAAAAGGTAGTTTGTCGCCTTTTTTTAGTTCATTACAGTGGTGATAGAAGTGACAATAATTGAGTGGTAGGCCTACTGTGCTATTAGCCTTTATTGATCGCCGAACAAAGTTAATGTGAAGTAGCTAACACAATGGGACAGCACTAACAGCACTAACCCATAAAAATGTACTTTGAATGGTACTTGCTCAATCGAACGGCACCGAATATAGTCAGCGGCACCGACATTTTCAGTCACACCCTCAATAAACGGCAAAAGTTCCAGTAGAAGATTGAATTAAATCTTTTAAAATACATTTTCTGAAACGTTATCGATTCCGCTTGGCCAAAAATAAAAAAAATTAATGGACTTTTTCAAACATCATGTAAACCCACTGAGTAGGCCTATGTGTGAAATCATGGGCAGGGTATCTATCTGCTATCCTGACTGCAGTGGGAAGCTCATTCCACCACCGGCAGGCCAGAACTGACAAAACTCTAAAGTTAGCATCCTTGGACACTATGGTGAAGGGGACTGCCCACAATCTTTAGAGCAATGGTATGTCTGCCCCAGTACAAGCAATGTGGAGATCCAGAAATGCATTATCAAAATGCACAGGTACCAGGACTTCTGCTGTTGAGAACTGGGGATAGACATTAGGTGGAAGGGTAGCCTATATCTTATTTTCTGTTATGGAAGCAAAGTATTTTTTTTAATTAACACAACGTACTATGTCATTAAATATTTTGATGAAAATACTTCTTCAAGATGACGGCATCTCAATAATGTAATTAATATAAACAACGACTGAATAGGAAAACAAAAATAAATACAAATATAAACAAAAAGGGGTAATAAATGTGATAAAATTTCATTATTTAGTTTCATTATCTATCGGGTTTTAGTTTTTTCAATAAAAAAAATGTCAAGATTACCTGCTGACTTGAAAACCCAGGGTAAAATATTTTTTTCCTGTTACTTCGAGAGAAAACAAGGAAGCTGAGTGGGAATTGACGTAGGTCCACATTTCTCGCGAGACTATGTAAGGCGTCGATCGTTTAAAACTGACTGCATTGGGCTTGTCCTTTCGTTCGTCCTCAGTGAAGGATAACGGTGAACATCAGTAACGTAGTGGAAGTTTGCCCGTAAAAAGCACTTTAGATTCACTTTGGCACACCACATCCACTCTGAAGTTGTCACAAGTGGATCACGAGGTAAGGAAGAAAATCAGGTTAACGCGATTGGTCTCGCTAAAATGCTAGTTAAGTAAGCTTTAGCAAGTTCCCGTAACGTGGAAATGGTCAATTCGTTAGCAACTTGTAATGCTTAGCTATGCTTAGCTATGCTTAGCAAGCATATGCGAGCTATTAGAAGAACCGTTCATTTGTAAGGTATTATAGCAAGTAGTTTGCTAGTTGTGGTCACAAAGTTGATTGTTGTAAATGATCTGTATCGGATAGATTATTTCTTTCTAACGTTAGCAAGTTTGGCTAACGATTCACCGGCTCCTGTCGGTGATGACGACAGTGTTAGCCAAGTTGCCGGTTCAGGCACTGCAGTTTTTAGATGGGTTAGACTAGCCAACTCGGGGTGAGCTAACGTTAGTCAAGTGAAAAAGCGTGCTTAACCAGACCACCGCGTTGCTATGTAACGGTTAACTTTAGCATTACTGAATTAAACTAACGAAAGCTATGAACTTGTCTTGCTAGCCTTGTTAGTCTAGTATTTTTAAATACATTTTTATACGTAGATAAATTATTCATAACTGTTAGCCTCGGTGAAGTGTGTTTGCTGTAACGCGTAGCTCGTTAATTCACGTTGGTAACGTTATGCTACTTGTTAACATAATCGGCTGTTCCAATCTGGTCATTTCAGTCTAGGGTTTTATGTGTATAATGGTATATAACATTTAACTAACGTTATTTAATACTTGGTTAACATTGACTAACGTTAGTGAACGCATTATTTTCCCAACACTTACCGTGTGCAAGCCATCTGACTACAATCTAGTTTAGGCTTAACGTTGTCTAGCTAACGCTAGATTCTTTTTTCGCTTACGCGGTTTACGGTAATGTTCCTATACTTTTACTGGCTAACTAACTGTAAACGAATAAAATGACTAGCTATACTGTATATTGTGTAACCTGGTGTGACCTGTTACATGTGACGTAGTTTCAGAATGGACGTCTGCCATTCTTGCGACCTAACTTGACCCTTTTTAAATGCGAGCACGAACTCGATCGGGAACGGTATTGCAAGTGATGAGGAACATTATTCTTGATCATTATCTATTGTTTCTGCACTTGCTTAAGTTAAAGCTGCCATGCAAAGTGAGCTCTGTTTTGGGTTCGCGAGACTTGTTTCCGCATCAAGTTACATATCAACATAATCAGATCCAGCAATGTCTAGGGAACTTGTGTGCCAGTAAACTAGTTTCAGGGGAGGCTCTAAGCATAGGCGGTCGCCAAGGGCACTATCCCTCCGGGGGCGGGGTGTTGGGGCAAAGAAATCCACAGTTTATTTGCTTTCGGATTTACGTGAAATCTTACGTTAATTTTACCTTTCAATATAGGAAGCACTCTGAGCATATGACGTACATATCATTAATATGGAAAGGCAACGCCCTCTACTGTCTACTGCTTTGATTTCCGCCGATGTCATGTCTTTTGAGAGCTCTCGCCCATGAAATCAAACGTTTCTTTGTTAAGCAGTTATGGATCTGATCATTCATAAGTTACTTTGCTTAATACCTAGAGACCAGCTAGGTATATTTCACCAGTTATGGGGCTTTATTTGATGTGGCAAAAAAAGCATATATTTTACATCAGTTAATCACTTGGGGTGATGTAATTGGTTTCAGATTTGGACAATCAACAATGGACACCATCATTCGACGCTGCCCGTTCCTGTCCCGCGTGCCCCAGGCCTTTCTGCAGCAGGCTCGCAAGTCCCTGGTGGTGTACGCGCAGAAGTGCCCCGTGATGATGGATCTGGCCTCCAGGCCTTTCGCCCGGGCCCTGTCCTCCTCCTCCTCTAGCTGCCAGAAGGCTGAAGACACTAGCTCCACCAGTGAGGGTGAGTCCCATGCCCTCTTTACCAGGCGAGCGTGCCTCAAGGCCTGGATGGCACCCCAGCTTTTCTTCCAACCAAACATTTTCCACCCGCAACACACGCGCAGTCCGCAGCCAGAGCTCATGCATATGCATGTCAGATAAATGTACTGGACTCATTGAATGATTAAGAGCAGAAGACCCTAAGTAGATCATCGCTCCCTGGGGACCCGCTTGTACTTTGTGATGGTAATGGGTCCTCTGTGTTTTTGTGCTGTTGTCCTCATTGGATGTTGATTTAATTTCAGGCCCCAAAGGATTGCCAAAGATGCCCCCTGGGCACCCCATGCCCCCTGCAGGCCAGGCCGTGGCCTCTAAGTGCCCCTTCCTGGTGGCAGAGATGGGGCAGAAGAACAGCAGCGTGGTGCGGCAGGCCAGTTTGGAGCTGCAGGAGGATGTCCAGGAGATGGATGCTCTTCGCAAAGGTAGACCAACCCGTTCCTCTTCCGTACCTCTTTCTGACTACATCTATGTCTGTATGAGAGTTCGGGCTAATTCCATTCCTATTTTTTGGTAATAAATTGAATTTTGAGTCAGTATTTGGAAAATGGCAGTGCTAGTAGAACATTATGGGTGGTTTTCCAATTTGCATGAATTGAAATGGAACTGAGCCCACCCCCAGTGCTTTGGACGTATCGGTCATCAAGCATTGTCCTTAGCAAAGCTGACCGTTTATGTGCTGCAGCCATGACTGATCCTGTGCTTTCACGCAGAGCGCCCTGTGACCCCCCCTATGGTCAATGTCACCAAGGCTGACGGGGAGGACCCCAACAACCTCCTGAAGAAGCTCCTGCAGCAGCGCCCCACCAGGGTGTCTCATCTGCTGCAGGAGAACATGCCCAAATGTAAGTCCTGCAATGGTCTCAGTGTATGTATCTAACAACCATTTTCACCCTTTTAAGGCATTGTTCAGTACTGTGCAGTTGACTTGCACATTAAACCAAGGATGCAGTGCAGTGTTTAAATCTCCCAGTACAATACATGGTTAATTTACAGAATTCTTGAACATCAGATTGACATTTTGTAAAATATTTTTTATTTAACAGCCATAAAATTTTTGTATTTATTTAAAAGTATATTCCTTCCACTATATCTAGTGGTAGATATTGATGCTGCAGTTAATTCTCCGTATAAGCTTTTGATATCGAATGACTGGGTTTCCAACAAGAAATGAATTGCAGTTGAAGGTTCTTGTTTCTCTCTTGCAGCAATTTCAAACTTCCACTACGACAAGTTCTTTGAGAAGAAGATCGAAGCCAAAAAGAACGACCACACATACCGTGTGTTTAAAACTGTGAACAGGCGGGCGACCACCTTCCCCATGGCGGATGACTACACGGAAACGCTCACTACCAAGCGCGACGTGTCCGTTTGGTGCAGCAACGACTACCTGGGCATGAGCCGCCACCCGCGGGTCATCCACACTATAATGTGAGTGTTTTGTGTGTGCGCGTGAAAACGGTTTAAAAAGGAAAGGGGGGTGGGGGGGGGGGTGCCTTGAAGCTTCTGATCCAGGTGCCTGTTGCATGTGACGTTCTGACGGGAATGTCTTTTTCCCTGCAGGGACACTTTACGGAAGCACGGATCCGGAGCTGGGGGCACGCGGAACATCTCCGGGACCAGCAAGTTTCACGTGGACCTGGAGCACGAGCTAGCAGACCTGCACAACAAGGACGCAGCACTGCTCTTCACTTCCTGCTTTGTGGCAAATGACTCCACCCTCTTCACCTTGGCCAAGATGCTGCCAGGTAATATCTTCACACAGTGTGTGAAACCCAGATTTAAAGCTGGGTTTCAGTGTTAGTCCTTGGGGGGGGGGGGGGATACATCTCTGAGTCCTTTGAGCAGTGTTGATGGTAATCAGCCTTCTACCACTTCTCAGAAGTGTGTGTGTGTGTGTGTCCATGTGAGGGTGAGTGAGGGAACAAACGTTATTTTCTGAAGTGGTACTTGTGTTTGCACAGGCTGTGAGATTTACTCCGATGCCGGGAACCACGCCTCAATGATCATGGGCATCAGAAACAGTGGCGCCAGCAAGTTTGTCTTCCGTCACAATGACGCCAATCACCTACGAGAGCTGCTGCAGAAGTCTAATCCTTCAGCTCCGAAGATCGTGGCCTTCGAGACCGTGCACTCCATGGATGGTGAGCAGGGCCTTGGTTTCTGAGGGGTTTTGTGGTGCGGTTATTTGAAACGTGGTGTAGTGTGTCAGAGAAGCCGCCGCGGATTTTCAGCGCCCCTGTTGTACAATGGCGTTGTTGTTTTGTAAGGTCGTGCGACCGTGAGAAATGGGTTTTGTGAGCCCTTTGAATAGGCGCTTAAGTGAGCTCTTCTGCTGAAGGTGCTGTGTGTCCGCTGGAGGAGATGTGTGACGTAGCCCATGAATTTGGCGCCATCACATTTGTGGACGAGGTGCACGCAGTTGGCCTGTATGGACCCAGGGGAGGTGGGATCGGAGACCGCGACGGAGTCATGCAGAAGATGGACATCATCTCTGGGACTCTCGGTAAGGAGGCTCGTATGCGCCGAAGGCCATTAATGGTTAACAGGTATTCAAGCTCTGGAATAATGTCATTTCTTTCTGATGGTTGTTTGTGGGTCTGAATGCTTTGTGCGCTGTAACAAGATTCCTGCCTGAAAGAAAATGGGCCGGTTCTGGCATTGTAACTTAATGCGGCCAGAGGCAAACGGGGAACAGAGGCTGTTCACCTGTTGCTAGGAGACACTTCTGTTTAACTGGCATTTTGCCTCTGTGAAAGGTTGAAGCCTCAGTAGGGCTCAGCTGCTTCCACGTCATATTAAAGAAGACATGACTTATTTGTGTAGATGCACTAGTTGAGTTGTATATCAATTTAAAAAAAGTTTTTGACAACGTGTTTAGGGTTAGAGTACACTACATAATATAAAATGGTGCACAAAATGTAACATTCAGGCTGTATAAACAAATTGCATTACAAATTGTATAAAACAAAATGGTGGGTAAAAGCAAACAATTCCTACGCAGATATTCCAAGTCATGGCTGCTTAAAAAAGGGAAAACTGCAAAAGAGATGGGGTCATTCATAATGAATACTAGCCCTGTACATGGATCATGTTGTATCATGTATAATAAGGTATGCACTTTGTATCAGGGAGGGGAAAGGTGAGAGAGCTGTGGCCCTCCTCCTCTGAAAAGCCTTTTGGCTCTTTTTGAACGGATCGTTGTCTGTTTTCAAAAGCAAGCGTTTCCTGCGTGTCACAGGCAAAGCCTTCGGCTGCGTGGGAGGCTACATCGCCAGCACTGCCGCCCTGGTGGACACAGTGCGCTCCTACGCCGCCGGCTTCATCTTCACCACCTCGCTGCCGCCCATGCTGCTGGCGGGCGCCAAGGTGTCGGTGCAGACGCTGAAGGGCGAGGAGGGCCGCGCGCTTCGCCGCAAGCACCAGCGCAACGTCAAGCTGCTGCGCCAGATGCTGATGGACTCGGGCCTGCCCGTGGTCCACTGCCCCAGCCACATCATTCCAGTCAGGGTCAGTACACGGTCGCTGACTCTGGGCTGCATGCGGGGTAGGGGGGTAGGGGGTAGGGGGTAGGGTTTCCGTCGTCTCTGAGCTGTGTGCGGGGGAGGGGCGGGGGGTGGTCAGGTGCTGTGAATAACCTGTGTTTAGGCTGAGTGTGGGTGGACCTGCTGTTTTCTTGGAATGTCCTGTGGTGAAGGCAGGGTTAAGTGTGAACTGCTGTAGTTTCTGGGCGTGGTCCGGTGGGGAGGCCGTCGTTAAGTGTCGAGCTTCCGCGTGGGAGCGGCGCATTGTGCCCGGTTTCAGTTTGCCCTACCTTTCGCTCCCGCAGGTTTCAGACGCAGCGAAGAACACGCTGGTGTGTGACATCATGATGAGTAAGCACAACATCTACGTCCAGGCCATCAACTACCCTACTGTAGCCCGGGGGGACGAGCTTCTCCGCATTGCCCCCACGCCTCACCACACCCCACAGATGATGAACTACTTTGTTGGTGGGTACCATGAGGTTTTAGGTTTTGCCGTTTTGTGAGGATTTGAGCATTGTACTCCAGTTACCTTGAATTAGTTTCTGTCTGGCATGGTAGACAGTTGAACCATTGTATTACAACCAAGGCAAATTAACTGAAATGTAGGCAAAGCCATGTATGCTTGTACAAGATTCCTGGCAGCCAAATTCCCCCACACCCACTCGCCGAAAGAAAGAAAACCAAAGAGAGTCTTTCTTTCCCCTTAAAATTAGAGAGAAAAGACTTCTGCGACCATTTCTGCCATCAAAGGCTTACCAAATCTGACCAGATAACCGCGTTTACAGAAGGACCTCCCTCATTACAGATAATGGTTTTAGTGCAGCAGCTGATAATGGAGGGTGGGGGATAAGCAGATGTCTGGATACTTCTCAGGAGGCTGAATGGGGGGGGGGGGGGAACCAGTTCTCTGCTCAGTCACATTCCACCATAAAACTAATGGAAACCTAATGCATGCGTCACAAGTGTAAGTGAAATATTTGTTGGAACGGGCAGAAAAAACATTGCCTTGCTCACAAAGCAAGGCTTCCGTTACACTGCAGCGTTTATACGGTAAAGTGATAAACTGAAGGCTTCAGGCGATTAATTTCATTTGAATCTCCCAACAGAAAAGCTGGTGGAGACCTGGAAGGAGGTGGGCCTGGAGCTGAAGCCCCACTCCACCGCCGAGTGCAACTTCTGCCGGCAGCCGCTGCACTTTGAGCTGATGAGCGAGAGGGAGAAGTCCTACTTCAGTGGGATGAGCCATCCCATCAGCGCCTGCGCCTGACCCCCACCCCCCCTCTACAAGCCCACCCGTCTCTTCTTTTTTCAGCTGTCATAACTTATTTATTTTAAAATTCAATGTATACTGTATGTATGGGAAATAAATGCCAGAGAGGAAGAATGCTGTTCCGTGTGTTTTTCTCGCAAGGAAGAACATGTCATTCAACCGGAAATGCAAAATTGCATTTGTTTTGTCTTTGTCATCTGCAGACTTCCAGTAAAAGGCGGGCACATTTTTTGTTACATTTTTTAAAATGTTGCATACAAATTTACAATATTGTAAGGTGTGGTGGCTGTAATGCAGTTTTCTTTCTAGTATTTCATTTGTTTTCATTCACTGCAAGATATTTCATCCTCATACTGTTCTAGCCCACACTTGCAGGCGTTTGTGGTATCCTTTCAATCAGCAGCTAATTAAGTTAACAAAGTTAACAAATTAACAATGTGTATGAAATTCTTTAGCCAATCAAAAATTGGGATGAGTGAGTGCAGAAACCTAGCAGACACCTGCCCTCCTGGACATCTATGGCATAACTAGTGGCTTCATTAAGTCCTGTATCCACCTCTGGGTGTACACAAACTCACAGGTCAGAACCACAGGTTTGTGAAGACATAGTTCTATTCATCAGCTGCCATATTTTGATATTTATAGAGTAATTTAAAAAAGATACCTACACTACTAGGCTTCACAGTAGGCACTCTAAAATGTTTATGAAGTGCAATGCTCCCCTCATGCAAATCAGCACATATAGACATTTCCTGAACCACCTGGCTTAGTGTTGACTTTTCTTTTTCCAGCTACACTGAATACTACATTTTATATTTTTTGTTCTGACTAATAAAATGAAAGTGAAAATCTAAACTTTGACAAAATATTTGTGCACTGATTTCATACTCTTGCTATTTGTGGTAATAATGTAATTTGTGTTTTTTCTGTGCGCACATACTTATAACTCCTGAAACTAATCAACCACCAAATCGGAACTACCTTTTTGTTTGTCCAGTACTAATCTGCTACTTCTACCTATGCTGTTTCTCTTTTTTAATTATAATCAACTAGCTGCTAAACAAACAGTGAGTAAAACTTAGTTTTACAGTTGTATGGATGGCAAAGACCAGCAAAATGCAACTTAAAATGCTGTCTTTTAGAAATAGATTGACCAATCGGTAATCTCTGAGCTCACCACTTCCTGGTGCATTATCACTTCCAAAGAGTGATAATGCATCAGGAATCCATAAATGGATTGTAAAAGCATACATGTACCATCTTTCAGACAATGCAAAGTCTACATTTTAGTATTTGTCTTAATGCACTGTCTACAATAAGAAGTGTGAGTGTGCTGGATTTTTCAAAAGTTGGCATGTTATAGGCAAATATGTACACGGTGTTTAACGACCAGTTCTTAATACTGATGTTAATTTCAGCCAACAAAGCCAAACTTTTAGTTGCTGAAATAATAATGGATTATGCACCTGAGATAACAATGATGAGACCAGGTCATTCAGCCCAACAATACTCGCCATTTTCCTGACTAAATTGTACCTAATGCTCTGATTACCTGCAGATTAGATATTATCTAACACAGTATCAAGCCTGGTCTTGAAGAGCTCTATCCAGCAAAGAGTCAGATTAGTCTCTGAAACATCCAGGGGCATTATAAGGAGGGGGGAAACTTACAGGGGCCCTCAAAAAATATTGAAACACAGGATTTTCTGAGGTGGTGAGGCTCAGTGTGAGATCTTTCATGAGGCCCAAAATCCCTGGTGGTGCCCCTGGCCACACCTGGTGGAGTGAGCACACACACCTGGGTTGTGCTAGCTAATGAGCCCAGGTGTTTAAAGATGTGCCCCCCTCCGCAGTATGGGGCTGAGAGCTGGAGCACATACGCTGAGAGAGAGCAGGTCTGTTTGTGTGGCAGAAAGATTATTTTACAGAAAGTAGAAGTGATTTTGCTGAAAAGCTTAGGCGCTGAAATGAAATGCTTTTACTGTGCTTGGTTTGTTTTGTCATTCATGTTTTTGTTGATTACATTTGCCCAAAACTCATGAGGGAAAAGGGCGTTTGTTTTTTTGTTTTTGTGTCTGTGGTGAAAACCCGGAACTGCCGCTTCTCCCTCCCAGGGGTGACACATGGTGTGTTAAGCAAATGCAAAATGTGACATTAGGTCCTAATTTTGATGAAATGTAGCTATGGCACTTCCCTTTTGTTTTTCATTTTATTTAATGCTCGGTGTACTCCTAATCATTCTGAAGTATTCCTTTTTTTTATTAATTTTATTTATTAGTACTTTTCTCTAATCACAATGCTTTACTTCATTGTGGCATATGCGAGGAAGAAAGACACACAATTTAAGCTTCCTTATTGTTGTTTAATATAAAAGTATTAATAAGAAACGCAAATTTTAACTTGGTATAACAAACTCTTCCTTATGTACAAAAAGCTTGGCTTCCTCATAAAAAAAACTTCAATCTAAGTCTTGCCTGACAACTTGGAAGAGGGTGGATGGAGGTAACCATGTGCAGCTTGCTTTTGGTAACAATAACTGTATATAAAATGTCGGGATGAAGCTGTGGTGACCTATATTCATTGGGGAAAGTCACAGAAAATAGAAATAAATGTATCTCTGTAACAAAGCAATGACAAAATTATACCTGGATTTCTAATCGCCTTACTTACGACGAAAACGCAGTGGCCTAGATTTCTATCAAAATACAGTAGAAGGTCTATTTGAAATGATATGGAATTGAATGACCAGATGACCTACTTTCATAGGGGTTGTTGGATTTATCTCTATCTGTTCTCCCCTCCACAAATATCAAAGGAAACCTGCTTGGAGCAATTAAGTCATGTTGCAGATCTTATCTCTACACAAACCTGGGGTGCCCTGGAGTTTTTTTCCTTTGAAAGTTCTATTGCTTTACCTTCTGAAAGAAACACAGAACATCAAAACTACTGGGGGCCAGAGGCCCAGCATGGCTACAGAATGTACCAGGTTCATGGTTTCCATTGACTTTAAGTTTGAATGCAATCTATGACATTTAATTGAAGCCATTGCTTGAATATCTTTATGTATATATCTATATATAATGGTTGAGGCCCGAAAGTTGAAATCTACATTTTTAGAAGTGTTCTCGTTATTGTTTGCTTCTCAAAAAGCCTTGCTTCATTTTAAGTGAATTTCCCACACCCTGTTTCTCAAAGGCTTGCTTCATTTCAAGTGAAATGTGAGGTCTCCTCTCAGATGATATGACCCAGTCCAGAAAGAGGAAGAGGGATTTCAGATGTGTCAGATGTGTCCATTCTACACTACATGAAAAGGGAACCCATGCATATATGTCCACTGAGAGATGATCGGTTAAAAGAGGTGGCATGCTGAATATCAGTGGGTTACTTGCTTTGTTTAAATGTGGAGTTGGCTACAGTGTCATTTCTCTTACCAAATTACATATTTGGTGCAAATTTCCAGAGTGACTTACACGGCTTACATTCAATTAATTTATACAGCTAAACTTTTGGTAAAACAATTCAGAGTAAATACCTTGGTTAAGGATATAACGGCAGTGCTTCTTAGTCAAATTCATTGTAACTCTGATGTTGCAGTCAATCCTACAGCTTCAGAGTTACAGTATAAGCCCAGTTCCTTATGTATTTTGCTTACCGTGCCACCTGAATTTAACTGAATAAAAGTTTGTTAATGGTGCACCTGTGTGAAACATTGATCTGCTGACCTACATGCATACGTCAGCCCTGAATCTGAAAAGATTCTATCTCACAACGGAAGCTAGGCCAAACCCATAATAACAGCCTCATTTGACAGAGGCACAGAGAGCCTGCCTTAGTTCTAACAGAGGTTGGAGAGACCGTTTCTAGAGACTTAAAGCTTTGTACCGAAGAAGACCAAAGCAAGTGGTAACCCTATGCTTTCTGGGAGTGGCTCTGTTAATACTACGTAATAGACTACGTGCGCCACTTGCACCATTTATCTGATTTGATCAAGCCAGCTGCCAGGTGGAAGGGTCTCTGTGTGTAGATAGCTTCATTCCACTGACCCATTTTTGTATCCACGGCAACACATCCTGTTCAAGACCTAGGCAACGCTCTCCCCTGGGTTAAGCCATTAAACCTTGGCTGCACAGCAAGCATTTCTAACATGCTTGACTTGAAAACATTCAGCCATCAGCAATGGGCTTTGAGGGCAAAGAGGCAAATGCAGTTAAATGCATTCCAGAGGCACTTCCTCCTTTTTTTACATGTCGTGTTTGAATTTCAAACCTGTGTGTGCGCGCGCGCGTGTGTGTGTGTGTGTGTGTGCACTGCAACACAAGAACTTAGAGAGAAGTTATTTTACATCTTCATTTTTGAGTTCAATGCTGATCTAATTCAGTCAACTGCAACACTTTACAGAAAACCAGGGCATTGGAAAAATTGGGCAAGCCCAAGGCCTGACCCCCAAAAATCCAGTAAGTGCAGTAAAAACTCCCTAGTAGGAAAGGAAACACTGAAATTGAAGAAAGCTTATGAAATAAGTCCTTTAAACAATGAGCTTCTTCATGAGCTTTTTTCTACATGAAAGCATACCAAGTCACTGAAATATTCCTCACCTGAAAGGTCTTTCACAATTGTACTGTTTCTTTGTGTTCTGTAATACTGAACTAATTAAGATCCTCATCAGGGCTCTCCTGTCATTGTGTTATAAGGGCCTCAGGATGGAATGTGCTTATATGACCTTCTCTGTGTTCAAATTCCAAGGAATCTTGAATAACACACACAACACATTCAATAAAGATTGTCTTTATTTTATTTTATAATTATTTTAGAATTCTGGAAATTTCAAATAAGAATTATTATTCTTTAAAGTATTCGGACAGAAATTTGGAGAAATAACTTCCCACAGATGCCCTGATGCAACAGAGTTGAAGTGTTGGTAATTTCCAAATAAACCGCATCATTTTGAAACTTCAGTGCATTTTAAGGCTTTGTAAATGACACAATGATAATGTCATCTGGACTTTCAGAGAAACTTTCATTTGACATAGATTCTGTTATTTTGTTTCTACCTGAAATTTATTTGTGAATGATTATCATCATGTGATGATCATCAGTTCATCACTTCTTGCCTTTTTCCCCAGTACAAATATCTCCAAAGCAGTGGCTTCATTGCAGGGAGTATACCTCCTTGGTTGCATCACAAAATATTACATTTTTGTGTAATGTAATTTAAGTTCTATTTTGTGTCTATTGTTACCTTTATCTGTATGCACATACATTTTCATAATTTGTTTAAGAAATGTCACAAATGATGATATGATGATAAATAACAGTGACCCTCTGATACCCAGCTAGGGTTCACAGAAAAAAAACAAGTTACACAAATTGGAAAAGAGTAAAATAGGCAGGGAGAATTTACCAAACAAAGGAACTGCATGACCTTTTCCAGTCTAGTCATTAAACACGTGTCTGTGAAAAGCAGCCTGGTAGTTCCAGTATTGCGACACACACATGAGCGTCACGCCCCTTAGGCATTCTCCTGCTCTTGTCACTGTTCGGCTTACTGGCTTTCACTGCACACGTGCAAAGTTGTTTCCTTCTCGTATCTTTCCTCCAGGAACTTTGGACGTTGTGTTTACACATTTTACTGAAAAGTACTCTTCCTCCCTCACCCCCCCCCCCCCCCCCCCCCCCGCACCCAACATGTTATCATTAACCTTGACTCATGAAAGAGAGGGAGTGATCATTATCAAAAGCCATATATGGGCATGTCTTCACTTCCCAGGATGTACCCCTTACATTCAAGGACCTAATTATTAAAGCGGGGGACTTTTTATATTCAAAGCAACAGGGAGGAAAAAGCTGGCCCACACAACAAGTAAAATACTACGCCAAGCACTAGGCATACATTTGAAGCTACGTAGCTGTGTAAGGAATTCATCTGACCCATTTTCTCTCTGGAGTGGTTAGACTATTACTTCCTGGATTGTTAGAGTGCTGTTCATTCCACGCTCACCATATACATGCCTCTCCTCTCTTCCCCATTTGTCCTTTAGTTACCTTTGTTCCTAGTGAGTATAAGGGGTACTGTTTTTTTGTTTGTTTTGTTTTACAGTAGAAATGCCATGACCATCATGACCTTAATAGTGGGTGTCATAAAAGCTGTCTTTGACGTTGCCTTGTCTTTTTTTAACAGCTGTCCCGGTAGTGAACAGAGATCATTTTCCTCATCAGTATTTTTTTCCTGACATGTACAGTATATATTAAGTGTGATTTGAGCAGTAGTCTACTGGGAGAAAAAAACCCACCCAAGTATAATGTCAGAACAAAAGTTCATGAAATGGGGGGGGGGGGGTGTGATTAAATGTAAGCTGAGAAAGGCTTAGTCTGTCCAATATGAGTGACATCTTGGCCTAAGCTGTGTGGTGTTCTCAGGGACAGAGGGCTGCCTGGACCTGAGCTAATACAGCAGAGCAGATGTCCTGCAAGGCCAGGTGGAAATTCCTCTCACTCCCCCCACTCTGGGTTTATGGGAAATAACTTGGCTCCTCACTGGGCGCATTCATATTCTGCAAAGGGAAAGCCTGCAAACCATGAGTCTTTGACCTTGAGGCCTTATCTCCTATTATCTATGGCCAAGGACTAAAATGATATCTGAGACCTGCATTGGCCTTAATCTTGGGCATAATATGATTAATTGAGTCCTGTAAAAATTGCCGATATTAACAATTTGTGTGGTTTTATTTGACGTATGAGACTATGTTAACATTTGCTGAAATTGTACACAACTTGCACTTTATGCCTTAGACGTATTTTGAGCTGACAGGCGGTGAACAGCGCAAATTAGGACAGACTAGACTGCCTAAAAATTTTGATGAGCTTCACCAAAATTGCACTGTGGTACGCGATATTGACTGACACCCCATCCCCCACCCACAGAGCAAGTCGCAAAATTACCAAAAGCGATGTGCCAGGCTGGAAAATAGAGCCCTTTATACCTGAATCAATCAGGCAAACAGTTCCTTTCCGTCTGGCTCATTGTTTAAAGGACTTCCGTCTGGTTATTTCACTATGAATATTTACCGTTGTGTTTCCTGGTCAACATTCCATACACAGATTGTCCTGAAGGTTCACTTGAATGGGCTCTTGGATGCTCAGCAAATTGCGTAAGCTGAGTCTGACACACATAGGCAATTAAAACAACAATGCTAGTGCTCTGTAGAATGAAATGGGCTCTTGTGCGTGCATAACAAAAGCAGCCTGCTGAGCTTCCTGGGAGAGGTCAGTTATCCTCTGGCCAAAACAAGACACCGTGCCAAGCTCTGCAGGATTTCTGTAATGGGCGGAAGAGTCTGCAGTAGAATATAAGCATGATAACAAACTCAGTCACGCAAGAAGGACAATAATTCTCAAGAGTATAAGTACACGCAGTTCACAGTAGATTTGGCTTCCCAAATTCAGGTTTATTTGTCATATGTTTGAAAACAAGCAGACTAGTTTTAAAGCAGTGAAATGCTTATTCACATGAATTGTACTTACGTGGATTGCACAGAGTATGATAGAATTTGTATAATGACTTACAATATTCTTCTGGAAAATTGTCTCAAAGGACATTTTGTGGAGGGAAATGGGTTCCATCTTCATTTACTAACTTATCATAGTAAAATAAGTGTATGTTCACCTGACTTTCTGTGGAAATCAGCTATGAGTAATTTGTAGACTTTGTGAATTCATGACAGGAGAGAAGTAATATGATAACACTTTGCTGTAATGACATGCAGTAAAACTACATGTTCAATAATAAATAAATAAAATATTATGTTTTAATAATTTGATAAAACAAAGATCTATTCACTACTGTGGTTTGTTTTCATTTCCTTGTTTCTAAGCAAGTCACATACATACTGTAAATCAGTTTAGTGGACATATGGAGGAAGTGATTTTCATTTATTAAAACATTCTTCAGTATATGAATCATTCTTTAGTATATGAACAAAAAACCTGGCACCCATTGCTAAATTTATCAAGACAAGCAAAGATTTCATGCTGAAAGAAGCTTAATACAATACCTCTTGTGACCTTGTGTTACACCAGCAGGACGAGTTTTTCAGAATGAGGAAACCTGTTGTTTGTTTTGGATTTCATTCCATGATAGAATCACACAACCTGGCTATTTTCTGAAAATGTACACCATCCTGCAGTAGATAGACATGCTTTCATTGGCTGCTGCTATGTACAGAATCCTTCCCTGGAATTTAGACTTTAATCAAATTGATGAGTATGTAGATAGAGACAATGATAGAAACTAATTCCAGCATCACCCCTTACAGTTATATGGATTTAGTGGTCTGATCTTATTTAACAAAGAAAATTCTATAATCTATATTATATATCCAATAATTTTCCATGGGTCACTCTGGTACTTCCCCTCAAAAAATGCAGAAACAACATTGATATTTCAGTTTGTTGTTTACTTCCACATTAAAAATCAAAAATCAAACTGCTATGCCTGAAAATCAGATGTTCAAAGATTATGGCAAAGACCATGTCTATGGCCAATTCCCATGTAACCAGCAGAACAGGCTTATCATTATCCCTGTCAAAACACATTGGTTATTCGGACAGGGAATTCAGAAAGGTGTCATTAGTGCGCAGACCCAGAAGAACAGACATAACACTATGGTCAGTGTGGCTTCAGAGGTGACAGGTGGTGGGGCTAACCCTATTACATGACAATATGAGGGAAGAACACCACAGCTGTGTAGCCTGGCTCTTAAGCATTTAAACAGATTTGCCATAAGCCACAGTGAAGCCGAGGCAAGTCTCTCCACCATTCTGTGTCTGACACATCAATGTTGGTCTCATTTGAAATTTGGATACCCTTTATCCTTGTGCTGTGCAGATCTCATGACTTATGATCAGTAGTCTCTCAAATTTGGAACTTTAGAATTAGAATCTGACTGCAGTTTGACTCAAGAATAATGAGTAAACTGGACTTATCTCAGTGAATCTGAGGCATTTGAATCCCACCCATATCTTGGAGAAGTATTTCTGGGAAACAAATCAAAACAAATATTGTCTTCACTAATTATGCTAGGTGTGGAGTTACAGCAATTGTGGTCATAATGATTAAATCCAATGCATTTTCCCTGGACCAGTTGGACGTGTATGTTAGCATGACAATTTTGTATTAAAATGGTTATGCAAAAGAACCTCAAATCCTCATAATGCCGCTCTTCCCAAAATGCAGTTTGTCATATTCAAAAGATAAAAAGTTGTAACTGCAAAACACAATCATGTGCTTATATCTTCCCTAACGCCAATGTGTTACTGTGTTACTGTTAAAATACAGTGTTTTGGGGGGCTTCTGTTAAGGCGCTGTTCTAATGCATGGATACTGAACTCAGATCGTGCCAGTGCTGACTGTGGCCAGTAGCCCCACAGAGTAATGGACACTTGGATCTAGCATTACCCAGGGAAGAGAAGGTTTCAGTCAGCTGGGATTAGACTCTTATCAAGCACCAATAACCCCCACTAGTTTATCACCAGCAGGTTTGTCTGCTGAACTGCGCATGAAGTGCCTTCCTAAAGTGTCTTCCTAAAACTCATGTCTGTGAGAATCTGACTTACAAACTGTGCCGTACTAAGTAGCAGCAGTGGTTACATCACGTGCTTGTCCGTGCTCTCCAAAATCTGTAACAGAGGTTGTGATGAGCGATGCAGCATTAGCATGATTGGGCATGCTAAACTGGGCAGAACTTTCATGTTACATGTACTGCCATCCAGCACTTATATTGTACTTTGTATCATTATCTTGATGTTGTAGCTTGTCATGCCTCCCAGTTTGACTTGGCATAGGTTAGGTCAGAGAGTAATGTTTTCTTTGTGAACTGGACTTTGTGTGTTTATGGCTATGAATAACTGTTACAAAATGAGTATCGGACCTATGTTTTGTAGTTGTTCCAATGACCTTTGATATGCACTTATTGTACGTTGCTTTGGATAAAAGCATCTGCCAAATAAATGTAACGTAATGTAATCTCAGAAGGAAGCTGATATTTATCCTCATGGACATTTCAAACAAAATTAAAGAAAAAGGAAATGTTCTTAGCAGGAAATGGTGTTGCTAAATGACATAATAAAGATGAGCGTTTACAGCAACAGGAAAATAATCTCTCTCTGAACACCCTAGCACAAAGCTTAAACCAGGAAAAGGGAAAGAGGAAAAACATATTGCAATGACTTGCAAGCAATGATAGGCCTGTTGATCATTTATTATTTATTTCACATCCTGAAAACTGACCTGCTTTGAAGCTTTCATGCTGATGAGTTTGATATCAGTTAATTTTGTATTCCATTTTCCTGAATATATTCTTTAAATTCAAAATGTAACTTATTTTATTGTTGGTGTGGTCAAAGTTTTAATTTAACACCCAAGCATTGGTGTACATAAAGAGAATTTATCATAACATACTTAAATGTGGGTTGACATATTTAGATTTTGCTCAGTTAACATGCAAAATGCCAGGTTTTCAACATTCAAAAGAAATGATCAACATTTACAAAAGAATCTGCCTTGAGTTATTACCTCAGCCATAATATATTTTAGTGCTGAAATGCTTGACTGTAAAGTTAAATGCCTTTCCTAACTTCTGGTGACTGATGCGTGAAAATACCCAATTTTTAAATGTTTACATTAGAAATTATAAAGGAATTTAAACTTCCATATACAAATCTTGCAGGTTGCCATGTATGAAATAAGACTGACATGGATGACATTTTTGTGTGCTATATGACTACAGCTGTGACTCATGTGCCTTTTGTGTAATTAACGCTGTCAAAACACTGCACTTTCCTCTGACGTGGTATGTTTAGGAGCGTCGTTAGGGTTTGGCCCTAAAAGCTGAGGTATGATCCTGCAGATGAAGTGGTCAGTGTGGTTTGAACTACCACAGATAACATCAGTCCAGCGCTGAAGTAATTAAATACATTCTCAACAAGCTGCATTGGAGGTATATGCCTCCACCACTCTGAACACTCTGAATCTTAACATTTTGAGTACATGTTTAGTAGAAAAACAATTCAATTAACCCTTATGTTTGGTTTAAGTCAAACTGACCTATTTTAAACTTTGAGTAAAATAGGAATGACACATTTGATAGATGTATTTCATAACCAGTAACTAAACCAGTGTAAATTTGGTTCTATCTTGTGTTTATATTTGTTATTTATCGTCAAGATTTGCTATATGTCTTTTTGCCTATATGGTGTCTTTAAATGTAATAAGATGAAAAATTAATAGAGAATGTCAGTACAAAGCAATAAATATATAAACCTGCATGGAAACCTTGTTTCATTTACATTTTTCACAGATGAACATGATTTATGCACCCAGTGTCTTAATTATAGTTAATTATAGATTTAAAAAATATAAATTGCTAATTTTACTTGATAGAATAACATGTTGTTTTAACTTCATTATGAAAATCAATTTGGTATTCTCATAGAGATGATGTTATCAAGTACATGCAGTTCTAACGGGTCAATGCAAATCCACACTACAAGACATTTCCATCTCACAGTTTTGCAAATCAATCCAAGATGCTTTCCCATTCTGTAATAAACCAGCACGGTAATAACAATGGTTTCCACCCTGAGAGGTTCTGGGTGAGATTCTTTGTCAGCTGATTGTCATGAGGCAAAGTTATAAAAGCATATCTTTATTATATATTATCTCATAGCCATATGGCTTCCTGCTTGAATAGCCTTCTTCCCTAATGCTTGCAATTCCTTGAGGTGAAATGGTACCTAGAATAGGTGTATTTCTAAGCAGTCAGATATAATTAAGTGGCAGCTTCTTGGAAGGATAACTTCACTTTAATGACTGATATATTCTACAGTCTTTTGCAATTTTACGGGCATGAAAAAGATAAGGTAATGAGTATTGTTTCAAACTGGTGAAACAATGGACTTGTTTTGTCAAACATATCAAAACAAAAATAAGATCTGCAAAAGAGGATTGTTGGCTGTTGTTTTGTCATTGGTCCAGATTCATGTACACAATTTAATATTATGTGTTTGAAAACAAATATACAATTTGTTTTCCAGTATGCATTCTCTCCAAAAATGTACAATATCATGACATATAACTGAAAACATACAGCTAAATGATCGTTAATGGAGATACACAGTATTTCCGCCTTATGATTTTAAAATATTTTGTATAATTGCAGATTATAATGCATTGGGTGAGAGATAGGAATACACCCTGGAGAGGCAGTCAGTCTATCACACATGTCTTCGGACTGGAGAACCGAACACACAGACAACATGCAAACCATACAGAAACCCAGGACCTTCTTGCCGTGAGGAGACCCAGTGCACTGTGTCACCCCTTTTCTGCTCAATAATAACTGAAGAACACACTGCTTGAATGATACCTTACTAAATATAAGTATTGTTTTTCATTTTACTTTATATGTCCTATGAATTAACTTACTATGAATTATGAATTGACTAATAAATTTTCTGTTAAATCTGCTCAGTGATATTTCCTTCGTGAACAGCTCAAAATTGAACGGGATTTGAATTAATTTCGTCGAGAGCTGGACTGTGCATGCTTTGTGCGTCTCCTGCCCCCTGGTGTCTGAACAGTGACAATGTACTGAATATTTATGGTCGGTGGGTATACTGTATACTGCTCAATAATTGTATTGCAAAAGAGAAAACTTTTGTTACAACTATAACAATAATTTTTATAACATAATTATATTGTAATTTTTTCACTTGGTTTTAGAAATACAAGTTTGTAACTTGTAGTTTTCCCACTAATAAATCTAATAAATACTGAAATATCCTCTTGAGACCCATATTTTAATTTCTTCTCATAATACAAGTGTGTTCGATGGCATAAACATGTTGCAGTGAAAATATTTGGCTTTTTAATATTTTCAAAGACTCATTTCTCCTATAGGGGTCTTAAGAGGCTATATTAGAATAGAATATTTTACCAATATTGAAAAATATAATGCAATAACAGTAATGTAGGCACATGCACAAATTATTTCAGCTTTCAGAAACTGAACTACATATTTTAAAAATACATTGCTCTGAAATTTATATTTATCACTATATATTTTTTGCAAAGCAGTGCAAAGCAGTGTATCCCATTTCTAGAAGGGTTTTGAGAACTAATCATAGACCGGAACCAATTCATTCAACAAAGTATTGCATCGGAGCAAAATTGTATTTCGTCGGCAAACATGTGTTGTCATTACTTTCCCTTTAATTTTCAGACGCAAAGTGCTGGCGCGTAATACCGCGCGTAAACTGAAACGGCAGTTTATAGCTAGTCTGCGTTGTTTATTTTTCCGGCACTTGGAAAAAGTGGGAACACATGATTCTTCCTAGGATTTTAACAAAGATGATTTCAAATCTTAATCCACATGACAAATCTTCGTTGTTTTGTTAAGTGAACTTATATCCAACGTGGCTTTCTAATTCGATGTATAATGTTCCATCACTTATGATGCAGTGTGATTAGCATACAAGTTAATATATAGTTAATTCCCGTAGTTTCTCTTCCAGGGAATAAAAACTGTAGTTGTTGCAGTAGCTATTTTTCTGTAAAATGACTTCCGCTTTGGTGAGTTTATCACTTTTCAGAGTTAAGAAAGTTTGATTTTGCGAGATTGAAAACTTTGGCTAGCAACCTAGCTAGCTACGAACTTTGTAGCCAGCGAAATTAGCCATGTTGGCTAAATTACTGTCTGTTATTTCTCATCTGGCTACGCAATGTTAGCTGATTGCATTTTTTGGTTGGCAGTACTTTTTCTGTGACATTGCCATGTAGACTAGCAGGTTAATTAGCTAACGTATTCAGAAGCTAATGGTAGTATCGATAGCTAGTAATAACTGATTGGCTAGCTTTTGTGTTGTCTAACGTTTCGGCTAAATCTAACGTTAGCCAGCTAGACTTATTACCAGAGCAATCTAATTTACCTGTTTCTCTTGCCAGCCATTTAGAAACGTTGCTGATAAGACTAATAGTTATTTTGTTTAGAAAGCCCAGGCTTTACTTGCCATGCTTTGTGTAAGTATACGACTAACTGATACAGCCATGAATACTGACAATTTGACACACTCTGATGAGTGCTTATAAACTGTATACTAACGTACTTAATTTCCTAGCTTAGCTAACTAGTAAGTTATCAAACGACATATAGCAAGGCACTAGCCTAGATTAAAATAAAATGTAGCCTTTTCAGTTGCTTCATATCCCACTTGTTTCTATTTATTATTCTGTGTTTGCAGGAAGACCCAACACTGGAGAGACATTTCAAAGGCCATAGAGACACCATAACCAGTGTCGACTTCAACAGCAATATGAAACAAATAGGTAAGATATTTTCCATTCTCTACAGGCTTGATTGTGAGTGGTCATGCATATATTTCATATATTATCTCTTGTGTCCTGAATGTGACATACTGAATGTTTTCTCCTAGCTACTGGCTCCATGGACTCCTGTTTAATGATCTGGAATACGAAGCCTCAGATGAGGGCCTATCGCTTCGTTGGACACAAGGGCGCAGTGATGTCTGTTCAGTTTTCACCGTCCGGCCACCTTGTGGCATCAGCATCCAGGGACAAAACTGTCCGCCTCTGGGTACCCTGCATGTAAGTCGGAGCCCCAGTGTCACACACTGCTGCACTCTACCATCACCTATGTAACTTACGTGCTCCCTTCATTTTAGTGCACAAGGTTCAAGAATTTTCTGTCTTGGCACTTGAATCATTACTTTTGTCTATCTGCAAAGAAATATTTGAAGTGATTATCATGCTAGTGACGTTGTGCTATGGCGGAAAGTGTGTTTAAAAAATTTTTTTTTTTAAGTTGCAATAACAATGGCAATAAGTAACACATAATTGAAGGTGTAGATTCTTGTCATATATTAATCTGAACTGCAGCTTCCACTGACATTTTTGGTATTCATTTTATGCTGTGGGGTAGGGTACGGGGAGGCCTTACACCTGGGTGATGTCATTCGTCTGGGCTGGGTGGTGTTCTGTGCATGTCCTTTGTTGCGGGATAAAGAATTATATGTGATGCATTACAAATGCGATAATTAGAAGTGGGATGATAAAAACGATTTTTTAGTTGGAGTTGGATGGAAGAACCCACATAACTGGGAAATGATTATTGTGGTTCCTCTTTTATCCGCTGTGTTCTTAACCACATCCATTACTCTCAGCATTTGAAACTGTATTTAATGGGTGTGGTGAATATCTTTCTCCACAAGGTGGCAATGTCGTTTCATGTCATATGTTGTCATTGTTTGAATTCATGTCTCCTCTTTACAGTCATTCATTCATTCATTCATTCATTTATTCACACATCCATCCATCCATTTATTCATTCATTCAGATGTACGTGAGATTCACTTCAGGGCCTGGGACCCATTTTTATTTCTTTTTTGCTATATGGTGTGTTACTGTTTTATTTGCACATATAACTGTCGATACCTGGTACTGAGCCACTGTCAATAAGCAGTGGGTTAATTGAGTTAAGTGTCACTCTTTAGCCAACAGGCTAACAAATCAGTGAATCGATTGATTTAACCAATAAGTATTCTTTTATGATTCTATGAAGTGCACATCTTCAACCTGCATCTCGACTGCCTGTTCTTGCCCCTGGTGCTCTTTTCTTATGTCATTTCTTTATGGCTGTAATATCATGATTTTGGTTTTATATGAATGTTAGCTGTATGAATGTATTTTTTGTATTATGCTTCTAGGTTACCTTTGGTTTAGTGCTTTAGCAATGTTGCACGTACACTCACTAGGCTGGGAACGTTGGTAGCCCATGTGACTCTGCACTTGTGGATATGCTTTTGTTCTCTTGCACTGAAAGTCGCTCTGGATTGGAGTGTCTGCCAAATGAGTGCAATGTAATGTGTAGGCAGAAGTCTTGCCTTTCTGCTGGTTCATCTGTGCAGATGTGATCTGTTGATTAAAGTATTAAAAATCACCGGATGAAGGGTGGTACTTTCCATTCTATGATTTCTCGCTCTTCTGACTTACTGGGCAAGATGTTGACTGCAAGAGGAGCTTATAGCCCATTGTCTTATTACACAGGAAAAGAAAGTGTCACATGTAATAAATTGCATGCAGCGTGTATTTATGAATAATTTAAGCAGCTGAAATTAAATAGAGTTCCACTAACTGCAGCCTCAGTAAAGTGCAGGGGCTTACATTGAAACAGATTTCTCGGTTTTGCCTTCCCCTGGTTATGGAACAGATCCCTGGATTTACTGCGTTTTTAATGAGTTTGGGGCGTCCGGCCTTACCCATCCATTTTACACCCGATTTAGGGATTCCGTACTGTTCGAGTGCAGCAGGTTAGCGGCATACACAGATGTATCCGGTAGTGCCTAAAGCAGCAGGGGTGCCCGCTCCTGAGTATGAGTGTGAGGGTGTTGTGTAGTGACTCTTCTCACCCTGCTGAGCTGCTGCCTGATCTGTGTATGAATATGCACTTCTCTGCGAGGATGGGCCCTTTTTTTCCACTACCCTGGGCTGTGATTGACACAACCTCGGTGATTGATGATTATTCGCCTAGTTGAGTCCCCATTAACTCAATTACCATTCAGCCTAGATTTAAGTACAGTCACCAGTTTGGTCAGTGGAGGATGGGCTCCCCTTATAGGCCAGGTTGCCTCCCACCAGGGAGTATTTTACTCAACACTTTTTGAGTCGTCGGTTTTTTTTTTTTTTTTCTCACTAGGGACTGTTTTACACCTCACTTGCTGGTGTTTTGCAATTTCAGGCCTGGTCTTTCTCCCTGTGTTCTTCTTCCCCTGTAAAGGTAGTGACAGTGCCTCTGTTAAAAGAGCTACAAAAAAACGGAATCGAATTGAACCTGGAGTAGACTGGTCATAATTTGTGTCAATCCTGGTCATTGTATATTTTTTTGTTTAATGATTTTCCATGGCTTGTTGCACATATATATGTACATTCGGGGTTTGTATTTTGGTTCATGCGTTATATAGTTAATTTGAAATACAATTTTTTGGGGCCCTTGTGCTAAGACTGTGATGATGGTAAACATTTGGTTTTGGTGGAAAGATTAAGTGAGCCTATCAGCGTTTTGATAAAAATGGTGATTTTGTGTGACAGTGTCTGGGGTCTGTTCGGCTTTACTGCCGCTGTCACCTTGACGCATTTTCTCCCTGTATTTAGCGACATCTAGAATGTGAAGTTCTGGTCTTCAAGAGACCGCATTGAAATGTAGGCTTAAAAACTGAAACTTATGACAAAATAAAAAAAAAATTGGAACAATTTACATATTTATTGAACGGTTACATATTGTAAGCGCCAGAATTGGGGGGAAAATATAGCCTGTACTGAAGGATTTACAGATTGTAAGGGGGTCATTATACAGGAATAGTTGTATTTAGGATTTTCATATGTCTTGAAATGTTTTATTTTTGTCATTCAAAAGGCTCCACAATTATACTGTACAGGTAGGCTACATTATTCCCCACATCAGGTTGGCAAAACAGTAGCCCGACTGCGATATGTAACGTTATGTCGATTACATAAATTTATCAAAGGCTATTGAATTTTGTTGAAGTTTAAGTACTGTTTTAAGCCGATGTTGATGCCAGATGTTCGTGTAGTTTGACTGTCCCCCTTCTAGAGTATATCTGCTTGAAACCGATATCAGGAAGTCCTCATCCCAGGTTCTGCTTGTGATAATGGCCTCCTGAGGCACCAGGGATGTGTGAGTGGGTGCACTCTCTGCGGCGCAGGAGAGGGATTTATATTTAACGCGCAGCATGAAGAGAGACGGGGCCCTCGGAGGCTGTGATGCATTAAGCCTTTTTCTTTGTGTCCAGCCACCAGGCCGCGTCTCCTTGCCTGTTTGGAGGGAGGTCTGTTCTAGGAACTGCCGTCGCTCTGTGACCTTTTCTGCTTTGTCTCCCTGCTGTATCGTTAAACAAAATCTATCGGCCGGAAACTTCCAACAGTGTAGGTAGGGACCAAACCAGCATTCCTGCTGGGTCTGGCCACACCATTTTACCAATTGGAAGTATGAAAGGTAATTGTAGATTGAACGCAGAGGTTGAAGTTACAGGAAGTGACCTCACTAAGGTAAAGAGAAAAGTGTGCTTGTTAGATGTGGGTGGAATATGGCTCGTGAAGTTGCCTGGTGCTTTGGGGCATGCAATTGAGCTGGTGGGGAAGTGAAAAAAAAAGGCATGTTATTGTGTGTATGCACCGTTCTATCAGTCTAGTAGAGTAAAACTTCTCACTGTCACCCTTATATTCACTCCCTCACACACGCGCACACTCGCAGAACAGATACTCAATGAATTTGCTGTGAAATAACTCGCAGTTCCTCACGGTTTCGATGGGTGAGCATCATCTATACATCGGTAAACAGGTGACTCGTTGTAGTGAAAGCAGAAGCCTTTCTGTTCCCTCAGCAGATGTTGACACGTTGCGTTGCTGCCGTGCTGTTGCTGTTCAGCTTCAGCGCGAAGGCCCAGGAGAACACGAACACCAAACATGTCTTTAAACACACCCATCGCCGCACCGCGTGGGCGTGAGAGGCAGCGGCTGCTCGGCCCTCTCGCGCTGCTCCCTGCGATCAGCCCACTGCTGACGCGCGCCTCTCTCCAGACGGAGTGCCGTGACGTCAGGCGGATTCCAGACGTGCTGTAGGTTACATACCGGGCGCGGCGCTAGCGCCGGGCGCTTCCGCATGCTAGGGCACGTTTCACGCAGATTTCTGGAGCATGACGTGGCGTAGGAACCTCTTAAGACCCTGGGCCATTTTGCGCAACACTCTCACATCCCCCCCCACCCCCTTTACTCTAAATTACAGCTCATGGGTGCAGCAGCTGCGTGTGCTTCTGCCGCTGTCTGAAAGCACGCTCCAGTCCGTTTCTGAAGATTTTGAAACACTTCATGGTCAGTTGGTGACCCACTGGAAGACAGTAGAGGAATGCATGTAGAGGAATGCATGCACTCTCAAAACATGTTAAAAACAACACATAACGTGTCCATGTCTTGCTTTTTGGCATTGGCTAGGCAGGGTCTGGCCTGTGTGTTTGTGGTGCCTGGTACGTAATGATCTCAGTACTGACGTTGTTACCTGACGGTTTCACAAAAACACAGATGGAGAAAATGAGTCTGATGGTCGCAGGGTGAAAAATGGGTCAGACAGTCGTGAGAAATGCAGCTTCCTGAACACCTGGTACAGTTTTCACCCAGGGGAAGGCTGTTATTGCATTATTAGCAGCTTAATTGCTGTTATTTGTTTACTTTACTTTTTTTTTTTACTGTAAGTCTGTTTATGAAGTTTTGAACAATTGTTCAAAACAATTTCATTTAAATAAAATTTAGGTGAATTACTATGTGAGGAAATTATCATAAATTGCCTCAAGTAAAGAACCACAAAAAACAAAGAAACAAACAAAAAATTCTTTCCCTGACCTGAAATTGAAAATGTCCCTGTGGAATTAGCGTTAATATCAATCACCATGAGCAGTGTAGAGAATCAAAGCTCCGGCTGCAAAATAAATATAAACCATAAAGATTATTTAGCTTTTAAAATAAAAACCCATGTGATTAATGCAAGTCATTGATTGGCTAAAGTGACGACACACTTTGCTTTTATAGCCTAATTTTGGAAATGCTTTCTGCCTCTTTCTGCACTTTCCCTAAATAAGACATTTCACTCAGGAGTATTTTAAAGCATTAATTTGCTATTTTCTGGCAATAGTGTTGTGAAACGATTTAAAAATAAATGTGTGATGATAAAAAAATCTGGCTTGGTTCCGTAGGCTAGTATTGAAGCATAATGTTTTTTAAGATGGCCTTTCAAGTCTTAGGCTTTCCGGTTCCTTTTTGTAGCAGCTGAAGGGACACAAAACTAATAGCTGGAGTGACAAGTGATCCTCCAAGGTGTGTTACTCTGGAGTGGTGAAGTGTTGGACTTGGGTGGGAAGGACAAGTTATTAATAGCTCCTGAGAACCTGATAATTGTGTTCTGTTGAGGGTGAGAGAGAGAGAGAGAGAGAGAGAGAGAGGGAGAGGGAGAAAGAAAGAGAATTGAGAGCTGATGAACACATGATACCGGGCTGAACTGAACGCAGGGGCTGTCATGCAGTAGCTCTGTTGTCGCGGGCCATGGTGGCCGCCGTTCTGTGCCGGCTTGCGCTAACGATACGGTTAAGTGAAGTATGAACTGCGGCATCATTCGCAAAACAAAGGGCACCTTCCATTCACTCGATCAGGAGGGTCCAGTCGTACCCAGGAAGTGCCGGTGTGGATGCAAGCTTTCATTTTAACCCACGGCTAAAGCAGCCCATTCAAGACCATGATTTCTTCCTTAGTCAAAGAACTTTGACTTTGCTTTATAGGAATATTGCCTAGCCATGATTTCATCTCTTTTTTTACATAATTTGTAATTGTAATTGTGTGTATGTCACGAAGATAGGTACGTTGGTATGGTCTTTGTGTCATAATATAGTTATGATTCCAAGCCCTAAAGCTGTGTAACTACTTAAATATGTGAAAATATGCTAAATCGATAGGGTAGGTTTGTAATGTTGCTTCAATGTGACATGACAATAACAAGTTAATTAGCCAGTTCCTTGGATGTTATCTAGGAAGGTGTCTGCTGTACCTATCATTGGCTAATTTTCGTGTTCGTGTGTAGCGCATGCTTTGTAATCTGATCCTTGCCAAGAATGTAGGAAGAGAGCGAGAGACCATTCCCTTATATGGGCTTCAGTGGCTGTTGCACGTAAGCGGCCTTGCTTAGCTTAAGCGGTTTGCCATGAGAAGGGTACAGGGTGGGATGGCTGCCGGCTGGCAGACTACAGCATGTCCCTTGTGCTATTTGAAAATGAGCTTTTGTTACAGTGCATGTATTTAGGAGTTGCATTTGGTCCGCAAAACCACCCGCAGTCTAAGCTGCCATAGTGAATTCTCCAGATCGAAACCAGAGGCAGCAGCTCACTTGACGGGTGATGGATTCATTATCTGACTCTGCTTGTTAGCCGCGGTGGTGATTTCCGTACCGTAAGAGAATTCACACAAAATGGTGATTAAGTCGCAGTGATAGCACTCAGTGGGAACTGCTGCTTGAATTGCAAATGGGGAACATCTCTGTGATGAACTCTGAAGCTGTATTCCTGTTTATTTTTAGAAATGCAAAAGAGGCCGTGCATTTCAATAGCAGCTGCTGTCACTCCGGCTCCTGCTGCCCAGTTTATCTTTGCTGGATTCATCATCGTTGTTATTCATCCTCATCATTTTGGATGCTGTTCAGCCAGTGTGAGCTGCGGCCGCGCCCACGTCTGTCCGGCCCAGTTCTGTCTGTCTGTCTTCCTGACTGCGCCATAGCAAGCTACGCTTTGATGTCATACCCTGTGCTGCCCATTCCTACGTTGCCCATATCCTTGTGTTGTGTAACTCCTGTCATTTCTTTGTGGTAAACCCAGATCTCACTCATTCATCCTCAAAGCTGTCTGTGACAATGCTGACTCGCATGTCTTGAAATGGTTCATTTAGCCTTTGGCCTTTTCTTAAACTACAGGTCTGAAAACCACTGTGGTCACTAGACTGATTGTGAAGCGCTGTTTGACATTTTAGTTGATTTTAGCGAAAACACACAAAACGAAGATGTGTAGATTGATGTGAGGCTGATTAATTTGGGGCACCCAGCTCACCATCCTTGGTTGCCTTTATTATTGAAAAGGATGGTTACTCACTGGCCATGATCTCTCCCCTCCCCTCCCCTCCCCTCCCCCCCAGGAAGGGCGAGTCGACGGTGTTCCGCGCCCACACGGGGACCGTCCGCAGCGTCAGCTTCTCCGGCGACGGCCAGTCCCTCGTCACCGCCTCCGACGACAAAACCGTCAAGGTGTGGACCGTGCACCGGCAGAAGTTCCTCTTCTCCCTCAATCTGCACATCAACTGGGTGCGCTGCGCCAAGTAGGTCCTGGGCAGGGCGAACATCGCACCGCGTCTATTCCCTTCTGCTTAACGTCGCAATATTCGCAATGTGTGATAGAACTGCTAAAAAATATGCCTTTGTTTGCATGGGATCTTTAATTAGGCCAAGAACTTTCTCTCATTACACTGAATCTTTTCTCAGCTTGTCATAGGCATTGCCAGCGTTCAGAGCAGAAAAGTTCCACATTTTCCACCCCAAAGCTGTGGTTTAGTAAATGAAAGGGTGCAGCTCCATTTGAATTTAAAGTGGAGCGGAACTCCTGCCGTAATGAACTAGAGTTTGGCTGGAGTAGCTTAGAATTGGCTTAATCTCACGCTCTTACCTGCTCAGACGCATAGGCACATTTAGGCTGGCCTGTTGCATTGAATGTGATGCACGGTAGAAGCCTGAGGGTGGCCTTATGCGTGGAGGTGTGGATTCATTCCTACCTGCATTGCTGTTGATTGTTTGTGTGGATGGTTGTCATGACTATGGCTGGTAATCACACGTCATCCATCAGCACTGAAATGACTGCAGGGGGTGACTGAGAGGTGGAGTGGCCAGATTAACTGACTTAAAGTTCAAACAAACAAAAAAAAGTTAAAATATTGAACATATGGAAACAAACTAATAAATCAAATAAAATCGGGTAACCATATTGACCAGGAGCATTATATGAAAATCTGTTGTAATGTTTTATATTGCTACTCGCAGGGTATAGTCTTCCCATTTTCTTTACTGGACGATGGGACCACTGGCTAACATATTTTCATCATCCATTAACCAGAATGATGAATGGTGGTGATAGCACTTGGGAACAGTCAGGGCCCAAAAGTAGCCCAATAAGAGAGCAGAGCAGAAACGCAGCTCAGTCAGGGGTAAGTCACAGTGAAAGCGCTGGCATTGATGCCATTGTTTTTCGGGACGTTCAGTGCAAGTGTGAATGAATCCTCCAGCAAAGACAGTGTGTGTGTGTGTGTGTGGGGGCTTTCTTTTGAAGCGGCAGGAAGACTGCACTCTCCAGCTCCTTTTCAGACTCTGCTAATTGCTCATCTTGCCACCCCTGTGAGTCAGAGCATCTGAAGAACACTTGAGTGTGTGTGTGTGGGGGGGGGGGGGGGTCTTGTTGTTTCCAGGCGATAAGCTCTAAATATCACCCATTTTATAATATACAGTAATTTGCTCTCTGACAGTGAGGCATGTTATTACCGTCTCTAGCAGACGTTTTGTAATTGGTCCTCTCTTGTTTTGTGAATCCTCCAGCCAGTATTTAATAATTAGTCATGACTCGTTAGGTTTGTTGGGAGTGTGATCTGTTTTGCCATTAACTCTTTAATCGCAAAGTTTGTCACTTTACCCAAGTGTCTCTATACCTTACAGAAATGAAAAATACTGTAATATGTTGCAAATATGTGGACTTAAAAAAGTATAATTTAGCCATTTAACAGATGCTTTTAACCAAAACAACTTACAGAAGTGCAAAGATGAATTTCATGGAACTGTGTTTAAAAAAAAAATTTGCAATATCTGAAAGAAGTGATAATTCGGTTGTTTTTATTAAATAATTATTTTTGGCCACCACACACTCAGCTCCTGCTGACTGGCTGAAGCTAAGCAAGTGTGGGCTTGGTTAGTAGTTGGATGGGAGACCACCAGGGAATACTGAGTTGCTGCTGGAAGTGGTGTTGGTGGGCCAGCAGGGGGCAATCTTCCCTCTGGACAAATAAACCCCAATGCCCCAGTGCAGTGACGGGGACACTGTGCTGTAGGAGATGCTGTCTTTCAGATGAGAGGTTAAACCGAGGTCCTGACTCACTGTGGTCATTAAAGATCCCATGACACTTATTGCAAAGAGTAGGGGGTTCCCCGGTGTCCTGGCTAAAATCCCAGATCTGGCTCTTGCAAAAACTTGCCATCTAATCAGCCCCTGATTTAATTGGCTAAAAAAAATGTTCTCTCCCTCCACTGAGCAGCTCCTCCAGGAGCTGCTCAATGGTCAACAATAGGGGATTGTGGTTGTACTGGGCAGCTCCCAGGTGTGAATGTGCATGAGTGTGAAGCAGGGCGTTGCTGCAAAAGAGCATCCGTGCTCAGCAAACCTACCCTGGGTAAATAAAGGTTAAATAAAAAACACACAGGCTCCTATATATTTCTTGTCATGGTATTGGATTCAAATGAATTTATTTTGACCGAAAAGCTTAATTTAATACTGTTGCAGTTTTGTTCTTGATTACTGTTTTCATTTTATGAATTTCACATTAAAATCTAGATTTTGGTATCGTATGCAGGAGGTGAAACCTTTTCATTTTATATTATCATTTTTATTGATATCAAAGTCTAGATTCTCTATACAAGTCCAGTATGCAAGAAATGAAAAATTTTACGGAAAGTAAAATATACAGTCCAATCGCAGTATAACTGTTATGGAATACTTCTTGATTTCTGTAAGCATCTATGCTTATGTGTGGAAGTTGACAACATTTCAGTCCGTATCTCATTTGAGTCCATGTCCCTCTTTTTAAAAATGATTTTAGGTTCTCACCAGATGGTCGACTAATAGTTTCAGCGAGCGACGACAAAACGGTGAAGATATGGGACAAGACGAGCCGCGAGTGCATACACTCTTTTTACGAGCACGGCGGGTGAGTGCGCCGCTTCATTCAGCCTTTCCCAGATGTCCGCCTCTTTTGGAGTGCCCCGTGCGTGGGCACCACACATACGCTGAGTGCTGGAAGCGCCAGGGCCTTTGGTGTCACACAGCATGCATCTGCGCTGGAGTCTGTGTACGTTTCTTTTGTTGTGCTGACCGATAGCCTGCTTTCTGGTTGAGAGGAGAGTGAATTGGCTTTCTCTCGCCCACTCAGAGTGCGGTGGGCAATGACTGAAAAGGTCCGTTTAACGACTGTATCTTGTTTGTTTTATTTGCTGTAATGACACACACTTCCCCAGTGAATATTAACCTACAAATCCCTTATATCATGGTGATTTAGCATACCTAATTAGATAGAAACGAATTTTTCATACATGTTAACGGACCTTTTTTCGTATTCACGATTCTTTTCATTAGCCCTGTCAGTTAAATTTTAATCGGTTAAATGTCAAGAGGTAAAATTGTTATTCCTTTAATGCTGTTGGTGTGTAATGTTTCTGTAGTCTAATCTAGTGGTTGCAGCACTTCCTGTTGTAGTCAATGCCGCTTGATGCTGGTACGTGAGCAGACATGACGGTCTATTGCTTCCTTTCTCCGCAGTCATGTGACCTACGCGGACTTCCACCCCAGTGGCACCTGCATCGCAGCGGCCAGCTCAGACAACACGGTCAAGGTGTGGGACATCCGCACGCACAAGCTCCTCCAGCACTACCAGGGTAAGGCCGCTCTGCCGGGACGTCCGGCCCGTGGGGCGCGGGGCGTGTGCTGCCGTACCGCTGCCCGCCGCGGCGGTTCGGCTCTCGCCGGGACTCCCCCGCCCGTACGCCGCTGCTCGTCCAGGAACATCATTAGAGCCTTGCCTTCCTTCTGCTGCTCATACACACGCATGTGACGGTTTATTTTAAAACAAACCCTCACAGTTCGTACTTTCGGTTGAGATGGTGGATTAGAACAGCCTGTTACCCTGGTCCTGTAGAGGCTGCGCCGTGGGCTGGTTTCCAGTTTTACTTCCAACTCCACTCCCCTGTCAGTCCCGCAGTCTTGGTGAGGCATGGTTACTGTGCCGTCAAGTGCTTCCATTGGTCCAGACGCAGGCGTGCAGACCCCTGCGGCTGCAGAAGGAAACCGCGATGCTTGTGTATGCCTGTATCACAGAGTCCAAAGCACACAGAATAAAAGAATAGCGGGTACTGTGAATTGTGAGCAGTGTACAGATCTGCTGTACAGCGTGGGCGGGGAGCCTGCTTCTGTTCTAGAGCAAACTGTCGATTACATTTGAACAAGACGGTGCTGCCTACAGAAGGGGCTCTTCAGTTGGCTTTGTTTCATGCTGTGTGGATACCAGCATTTAATACTGATAGTGCTGATGATTTGTGAGGAGTGAAATTCTACCCTGGCTTGCATTTGTGATGCTACTACCACATGAGCCACAAGGGGGCATTATATACAGGTAATTTAGCCAGTGAGAACCATCCAGAGCACAAGGGTGCTCAGACCTGTTGTTTGTTTTAATGCTTTGCAGCTGTGCTACTGCCTTTGACAAGCTATAACAGAAATAATAATAATTAACAAGTTTAATTATTGTAGGACCGTTCATACAACCCATTTAAAGGTCAGAATTCTTACTGGAAAACGTACTATACAAACACGATATAGCAAAACAATTCCAAGAAAAAACAAAAAATGGTAAAATAAAGGGCTTAAAATCTTTTTTATGTATTTTGATATTTTTAGGATATACTAAAAGCTAAACCATGATCAAATAAATAAAAATAAGATTAAATGACACTAAACATGAATGTAAAAACATAACTTAATGCTATCTATTGTTACTATATGTGCATTCATAAAAACTTACATTCGTGAAACACAAGGTTGGATAACTGTCATTGCCAACAGGTACAGTGTAATTTTCTCCATTTTGTAAAACTACATGCCATTCAGCAAATCAATAATTGTCTGTCATCCCAGCTGTGTTTTCTTAGTAATATTATCATGTAATATTTAGGCTAGTAGTTGCTTTCAGTTTTTGATTCTGTTACAGTGGCTACATGATATACGTTCTCTGTCCTCAGTCATGTTGTAGTGCTGCTGTAGCACAAGTTAACAAGGCAGTATAAACATCAGCACACCATTACACTCAAACACTAATGCAATTTTTTACTGACAGAAATATAATGCAGAGCTGATGAAATATGATGGACATTTATTGTATGTGTGTTTCACACATTTTGTCTGCCACCATTATGGGTAAAATAATATTACAAGGATTGTGGAAAAGTTTACAGCAGTGGCCTTCTGTACCGCTCATGGAGAGGCACAGGGTCTCCTGATTTTCGTTTTCACTGTGAAGCATTACAGGCATTTCAGACACATGAAACCAGGTGAGGTGAGTTAAGCAGCGTAAACGACTGCTTTAATCCATCAGTTAATTGCTGAGTGAAGACTGAAAGCAGCAGACTCAGCCTCTCCTGGACCAGGGTGGAGGACCACTGATTCACACTGTCATTGGTGGGAATGTGGATGTACATGCTCGATTTGAATTGTATGTCTTGACATTTCTTGGTTTAATGTTTGACTGGAGCCTGTTGACTCGGTTTGAATTTGGTTTCGTGGCATCGTCCTGCGAAGTCGGAAGCCCAGATCTGGTAATGGAGTTGTTCTGTGAAGTGTTTCTCAGACTGTTTAGAGTCAGGTGTCTGTTTTAGTGCTGTGTGTGTCATGGTGTAAACTTGTGGTGATATTTTTGGTGAGTAGGCTTCCTGTTTGTCCCTTATATGCATATATTAGGCAAACAGATATGAGCCCATCATTGCAACACCTTTTTACATTTTCTTTCAGTTCTGTGTATTTCCTCATTTCCTCTTTCATGGCTTATGAGGGATGTGTTTGAAAAGGTTCTGTGTAAAAATCCTGAATGGAGATAAAAACCTTTGAAAAATACTTTGTGTTCCTTGGGCGAGCAGAGCCATTTTCAGATTAATTCACCAACTTTAGGCATGGGGTGAACCAGCTATTGTATCTGGGATTACCCAGCATGCCCTGGGCCTGGGTTATTTCACTGTAGTAGCACCTGTGGTTTACCTGGAGTGTAGCTGACGCGTAGCTGAGGGAGACCAGTGGAAACAGGGCTGTTGTGTGTAAATAGAGGTATAAATCAGAAAGCTTTCTGCGCTCTGCTGCAGAGCTGGGCTCCCCCACTGTGTGACATCTATGACATGCTGATCCTATCGAGAGTCGTCTGAACTGTGGTTGTCAGTGGTCCTAGAACAAAAATGGCATGATTTTTACAGAAAACTTTCAAGATTGCCTTCCATAGCTTTAGAACGTGTTGTTGTCTATAACAAATTTTCAAATATTTGTTTAAAGAAAAAAAAAGGCTGGTCAGTAACTGGGCTTTCCCTCCAAAAATATAAACGTTCAGGAAATAAAAGCACCAAGCTGTTTTTAAATGAACATCGCAACCATTCAGGTTACGAACTGTAATGCAGTCGGAAGTAAGGTGTGTGATTTGTGCCGGAAATTCCTGGAATATTTGCAGAATAATTGGAAAGACCTTATCAAGGTTGGCCCCATTTGTTGCAGCACAGCCCTGTCGGTTATGTAAGATTTTTAAGATGAAATGCCGCTGAAGAACATAAATGTCAGTTGCATTACGCAACCCATTGTCTGTAGCTTATTATCAAGCAGTCGCAGGCCAGGCGGGGGAAGAAGGCTGTGTACCGTCTCTAATCACACACTGCTCTGGCAAACTAGCGACTGGAGGGTCACACCGTCACATTGCGGAGGAGAAGAGACCCCGCTGCTTTATCTGCCTGGGGGAGAAGGGCGGAGGGTTCATCAGTGCAGCAGAGCTATACTTCCACTGTCAGCCTTACACATGTTTGAAATTTGAGAATACTCCTGAAATTCCCTGAGATTTGTCTCACCGAAATGTGTCATCGTATGAAAGATCTAGATATCGGTGAAATGGGGAGAAAAGATTGTTTTTTGTAACCGTCTGTGAGATGCAGTAGTTTTCTGGCGTGTAAGGGGTTGAACTATTTCAGATAAAATGTGTGACACCGGTAAGTGTAAAGCAAGGGGTGAATGGTTGCAGAACAGGCTAACCCGTAGAGGCAGGGGAACATTACTCAGACTGATAGGAAACCAAGCTCACGAGAAGACGTTGCCAGTGCTGATTATTTCTGTCCCTTCAGTCAGGAAGTCACTCAGTGTAGCGCGGTGCACCCACTCACTCTGCATAAGTGAATGAGACTGGAATCAGCCATGTCTGCTCTGTGGCTCACATCAAGTCTGACAGCGCCCGAGCCCTGACAGTACTCTGTCATTCATAAAAGGAAATGCAAGCATAATGACACATTACAACCCTTTTTAAAAGCCAAATTCGGTATGTCGGTACTCAAATATGAAATTAGGTAGGGGGGGGAAGTACTTCTTTCCCCACTACCTAATGTCATATTCACTCAATGTCTGTGCTCCTTAGAAATGCATGGACTTTTCTGAAGCTGCCAAGTTAAAGATTTGTCAAAATTATGTGTTGTGTATTTTCAGCCTTCATGAATTAATGCAAAGACACGATGCAGTTTCACTCACTTTCTTCCCTGCCTCATTTCCTAGATTTAATTAACGTAGAAAGAACTGAATCTCAATCCCCATCATTCTCTTGTTCTTGTAATGTCACCAGACGTCCTCTAGAGGGTTTCTGGTGCCTTCTGAACGAACAGCAGTGAACAAGGACACATTCATCCACTGTACAGAGTAAATTGGCTTGAAGTGAGGTTGACAGTTATTTTATATATATATATATATATAGAGAGAGAGAGATATTTACTTAAAAGTCCTTAAAATGCTGGCAACACAACATCTGGATGAAGAATTTGATTTATGTAGACCAGTCAAAATGTGAATAGGGCCCTTACTTTTTAGAGACTTTGCACTTTTTTTTAAATGCTCAGAAATTAAGATAATTGTATTTGAGCTGGGTAATCCTGTTTGACTGTTTTTTGGATGCTCATGTGAAAACATTTTAGTGCTTTCTCCCATGGTGCTGTTGAATATTTGGTGTAGTAAATTTTGAGCTGAGGGCATTTTTTTTGCTTTGGTGATTAGATTAATTCTAGGATGTGCAGCCATCTGGTGTCTGTTGGTCACATGCAGGATCTTATCCGATCATGTGTTTGATGACTTCCTGAGTTCTTCGTTTTAGTTTTCAAGTGCTCATGCATATGGCGATCAGAGACCTGAGTGCCTGCTGTGTGTTTGTAGTGATGAGTACTTGTGTTTGCAGTGCACAGTGCTGTAGTGATGAGTACTTGTGTTTGCAGTGCACAGTGCTGCAGTGATGAGTACCTGTTGTGTTTGCAGTGCACAGTGCTGTAGTGATTAGTAATGGTTGTGTTTGCAGTGCACAGTGCTGTAGTGATGAGTACTTGTGTTTGCAGTGCACAGTGCTGTAGTGATGAGTACTTGTTGTGTTTGCAGTGCACAGTGCTGTAGTGATGAGTACTTGTTGTGTTTGCAGTGCACAGTGCTGTAGTGATTAGTAATGGTTTTGTTTGCAGTGCACAGTGCTGTAGTGATGAATACTTGTTGTGTTTGCAGTGCACAGTGCTGTAGTGATTAGTAATGGTTGTGTTTGCAGTGCACAGTGCTGTAGTGATGAATACTTGTTGTGTTTGCAGTGCACAGTGCTGTAGTGATGAGTACTTGTTGTGTTTGCAGTGCACAGTGCTGTAGTGATTAGTAATTGTTGTGTTTGCAGTGCACAGTGCTGTAGTGATGAGTACTTGTTGTGTTTGCAGTGCACAGTGCTGTAGTGATTAGTAATGGTTGTGTTTGCAGTGCACAGTGCTGTAGTGATTAGTAATTGTTGTGTTTGCAGTGCACAGTGCTGTAGTGATGAGTACTTGTTGTGTTTGCAGTGCACAGTGCTGTAGTGATGAGTACTTGTTGTGTTTGCAGTGCACAGTGCTGTAGTGATGAGTACTTGTTGTGTTTGCAGTGCACAGTGCTGTAGTGATGAGTACTTGTTGTGTTTGCAGTGCACAGTGCTGTAGTGATGAGTACTTGTTGTGTTTGCAGTGCACAGTGCTGTAGTGATGAGTACTTGTTGTGTTTGCAGTGCACAGTGCTGTAGTGATTAGTAATGTTTGTGTTTGCAGTGCACAGTGCTGTAGTGATGAGTACTTGTTGTGTTTGCAGTGCACAGTGCTGTAGTGATGAGTACTTGTTGTGTTTGCAGTGCACAGTGCTGTAGTGATGAGTACTTGTTGTGTTTGCAGTGCACAGTGCTGTAGTGATGAGTACTTGTTGTGTTTGCAGTGCACAGTGCTGTAGTGATGAGTACTTGTTGTGTTTACAGTGCACAGTGCTGTAGTGATTAGTAATGGTTGTGTTTGCAGTGCACAGTGCTATAGTGATGAGTACTTGTTGTGTTTACAGTGCACAGTGCTGTAGTGATTAGTAATGGTTGTGTTTGCAGTGCACAGTGCTGTAGTGATGAGTACTTGTTGTGTTTGCAGTGCACAGTGCTGTAGTGATGAGTACTTGTTGTGTTTGCAGTGCACAGTGCTGTAGTGAACGGGCTGTCCTTCCACCCCTCTGGGAACTACCTCATAACCGCCTCCAACGACTCGACCCTGAAGATCCTGGACCTGGTGGAGGGAAGGCTGCTCTACACACTGCATGGGCATCAGGTACAGGCGGTCCGTAACAACGTTTCTCTGGAGCACTGAGACAGACAGACACCCCTTTCTCTCCTTGTCCGTCTTCCAGAAAGAGTCGGCAGTTATGTTGGGGGAAAATATTTTATTTGTTTCTTGCTACGTTTTCTACTGTTGTGTCCCTGTGTTTGTTGGGAGTGGAAAAGGTCTGTCTTCCTGGCGATCTGTTGCGGTGAAGCGAAGTGTAGTCTTCAGTAAAGTCATGGCGGCCTGCGACCCTTCGGCTTAATGGGGCTTGCGGCCCTCGTGTGAGAGGCGCTATCCCAGCTGGCTTTGCTGCGGGCGGAGCTGTGCCCAGCGTCGCTCCTTCAGGCCGCGCTGTCGCTCTGACCCGCGTCAGCCTCTCCACAGAAACCCTCTTTTCCCTCGTTAGTCTGACACACAGAGCGTCGGCTTCATTTATCTTGGGTTTCCCTTTCTGTAGTTCCTTTAAAATTCTGCCTCCTGAAGTGTATTTAAGAAAAAAAGAATGTCAAGGAAACCACCTCCCCGCTCGGAGTGAGTCATAATTTTTGGGAGCTTTCCGCCTGTTGTGTGATTGCTTTCGCATGTTGGATTGCTGAGCGTTTGGGCTGAAGCAGGTCAGCCTGCTCCTTCTGCTGGGCTCCCCCGCCCCCGCCCTCGCACCTAAGCTGGAGCCTTACCCCGCCCACTTCCGCCCCCGGCTTCCTGTTACCCCTCTTCCCGCCCGCGCGCCTAAGTCCCCCCCCCCCCCCCCACCCCCCGCTCCTGGGCCCAACCCTCACACTTTTCCCCTCGCCTCCCGCCCACGGCCGCCAACTTTGCTCCTCTCCCCCCGCCGCCTCCTCCCCAGGGCCCCTGCCCTCCTCCCCCCGCCGCCTTCCCCCCGGGGCCCCTGCCCCCCTCCCTCACCCACGCTCCTGGCTCCCGCCCTCGCGCTCGCCCTCTCGGCCCGGGCCGCGCCTGCGGCACTCAGGCAAGGCGTGCCGCGCGGGCTCGAGAGGCGCGAGGTGGAGAATGTTCCGGAAGGAATGAAAGCGGGCCCTCGGAGGCAGGGGAACAGCTGCAGGCCCGCTCCAGTCTCCTTTCCCCGTCACGGCTGACGTCCCCGCTGTGGGAGGAGCCCAGAAGAACAAGCCCCCACACGGAGAGCAGGTGGAGGTGTTGCTGCGTTACCGTGGTGATGGTGTGAGGAATCTGCCCCAGTCACCTCTGTCTCCTCTGTGCTGCGTGTACAGGTGCCACGCCCAGTTAGATGACTTAGTTAAACAAGGGGCAGTCAGATTCCATTATCCAATCCTGCTTCTGGTTTTATTTGCTTTCTTTTTTACCTTTAATTAAGCAGCTGAGAGCTCAGTTCTCATTTGCAGTGGGGACCTGGGGACTCAACATGATTAGAGATTGCAATGATTTGTGCTTCTAGTCAGAGGTAGGGGATGATTATTTGGTGAGATTTTATATGTTCCGTTCTCACACACTAAATACACATTAACCTGCGTGTGATTGACAAAGCAACTCAGTGTATTTCCCATTTTAAGGGTTTTCATTCACCAGACTTGTGCGCAATGAGATGGTACCCTTAGTGTAGTGCAGGGAAATGAAGCGCTCTCGTCCAGTACTGTGCTGTCAGCTAAGTAGGAGCCCGTCATATTAGCCACTTCCTGTTTTATGGAACAGCTCGTGAAATGACGTGCTCGCCACATGTTCATCTCGCTGGGTGCCATCTCTTCTAAATGCCCTGAAACAATCATGCACATCCTAATATTTACTCATCAGATTTCCTCACTTAATAGTAATGTCTGTAAGGTTCCAGGAGAGGGGGAGTATACCCTGACCGTCTTTACTTCCCCCTGTGACATGGTAAAACAGAGCACGACACGCATCGGCTGTACTCCGAACACACGAGGTCTTCTGTTAGACTGCAGCTCGCAAGTCGGGGCTTGCGAAGACGCGCGAGATCAGTGGAAGGCATTTCTTGCGTGGTTCAACAGCAGTTAGGCACTGTAACCCCTTCCCAGGGCCACTACGGCCAGCTGTGCTTCGCCCGATGATGGTGGCAGTGGCTCAGATTCGATAGAACAGCGCCTGGACAGGACAGAGTCACCCAGCAGCCTCCAAACTGACCGCAAAATTGTGTAACGTTAACACAGGAAAAAAAAAAAAAAAGAAGTCAAACTTACTTTTGTTAATAATTCCCATGAGATGACAGTCTGATAACACGAGGCTTTGTAAACATGGTGGTTGTGACCCAGTCAGACAGCACGCACCGTTGATGCTTTTGAATTGTGAGAGGGGGCTGCTAACAATTCTCCAGACTCTTTGGGGGCGCTCGAGAAGGGTTTAATTTCCGTTAAGTGGCCTCCGGTCTTGTGTAATCTTGTTGGTCAGTGTTTCTAACTCCTACAGAAGCTGTGATGCAGAGCATTTTCGCTGGGCTGGCTGCTTTCAGGCCTGAGCTGAAGTCAGGCGAGGGCAGTGGAGTTCAGCACAGTTCATATACGGGAAGGTCCTCTTTTAAGGAGCTTCCAGGAGATCTGTTGGCTTCTTTGTTTCTAATGTATGAATCACATTCATGTCCTGTTATGAGGCAAGACCACGCAAAAAAAAAAAACCCCAAGTGAGTTCTCCGCAGTCTGACTTTTCGGTGCTGTTGAGGAGATTTACCGGGGAGATTTCCTGATGAAGTGAGCTTGCTCCATGGTTTCTACCACTTCTCTTTTCCCTCTCAGGAAAGCAAAAAAAGAAATGCCCAAAGAACAGGTTTCACCTTTCTGAATGAAACACTTCCTCACTCAGGGCAAACATGCTTTAATACATCCCAGTTCTCCATATATGGATTAAGATGATCAGCGAACAGCGTTTTTTAAAATCCGTGTTTGATTTGGTATCTCTCTCCAACTTTTATTGAAATGGAATACATTTTTATGTGACAAAGATCAGTCATTTACTTATGTTCTGACTCTGTTTTAATTATTTATTTAATTATTATTATTATTTTTTTAAATCAACACTGTTGTCCAGAGATACAAGGGTAATGTGGCGTGATAGCCCAGATGCTTACGGGCAGAACAGAGCAGAAGGCGGCTGTGTCTGTGCGGAGCGCTTTAGTGGACCCGGGCGCGGGGCTGGCGTGGGGCTGGCGGGGGCTGGCGGGGGCGTGGCCGGTTTGGTGTGGAGCGAGCTGAGCAGGAAGGTGCCGGGGCTCCTGCCTCTGCGCACAGCGGTGCAGCAGCCTGCCGGGCGCACAGACCTGAGAGACAGTCTGGCGGTGCGGCGCGAGGCTGTGAAAGGGCCTTAGTCATCGGCGGCGAGGAGCAGCCCGTCTCCCGCTCGCGTCGGCGCGGCCTGCTCTGTTTTCCTCGGGTCGGCCTGGTAACGCCTGCCTGGCTCCCGTCCTCCGCCGACCCCTGGGTCACGAGGAGGCGGATCGGTGATCTCGTGACCCTGTGTGTGTGTGTGCGTGTGTGTGTGTGTGTGTGTGTGTGTGTGTGTGTGTGCGCGTGTGCGCGTGTGTGTGTGTGCGTGTGTGCGTGTGTGTGTGTGTATGTGCATGCATGTGTGCACACGCGTGTGTGACTCTGCGTGTGTGTGTGTGTGTGTGTGTTTGTGCACGTGTGTGTATGTGCATGCATGTGTGCACATGCGTGTGTGAGTGTGTGTGTGTGTGTGTGTTTGTGCGCGTGTGTGTATGTGCATGCATGTGTGCACACACGTGTGTGTATGTGCATGCATGAGTGTGCACACGTGTGTGTATGTGCATGCATGTGTGCACACGCGTGTGTATGTGCATGCATGTGTGCACACGCGTGTGTGTATGTGCATGCATGAGTGTGCACACGTGTGTGTATGTGCATGCATGTGTGCACACGCGTGTGTGTGTATGTGCATGCATGTGCACACGCGTGTGTGCATGTGCAGTGCGTATGTGCATGCATGTGTGCAAGGTGTCTGAACGTGCGTGAGCTACCAGCTGAGGCTTTCTGCTTTACGCTGTCCCTACTGCTGAGTTTAAATTCCTGCCGGTGATTAGTGCTACAGGCCTGTGTGCTGCCTGCAGCCTGGAGCTGTGCTGGAGGGGCCACAGGCCTGACGACAAGCTGTATTCATTTGTATTTGTTTTCTCCCAAAAAGCACACATGCACCTTTAGCAATGGACATTGTGTTATGGGGTTGTATGCCTTAGATAGAATAATAATAATGATCATCATCATGATCATGATGGTCTCTACCCAGATAAGATATTTGATCAATGAAAAACACCATGGTAAAATAAATAAAACATTGACCAGAATTTTAACAAAAGCATGCTGTTGAGTGTGCTAATATGGTACCTCAGAATCTTCATAACAGAATCTTCACAGAAGGCAAAATAACTTCATCCATAAAGTCTTCTGAACAGATGGGGTAAGTGGGTTTGTGTGGGCTAAATGTGTATACTCTCATGGAAGTTGGTTATTTTTGTCTCTTGCAAAGCATATTGCATGGACTGTACAGCACTCTTGTGTTTGAATGCAGGTCAATAAAAAGGTTCGACACTAGTCTTGTGGGAATATGAATACATTGCAGGTAGTTCAGAGCATCTATAGAATCAGGTGTTTTATCCAACAGTAATCTTGCTTGTAGTTCACAGAGACCTGTAATAGCTTCTTTTTCCTCCACAATTATGAAAAAGTCTACAATTGGCTGTAGTACAATGGTGTTGACTAAATATAGGCTTATGAAAGAAAAGTATATTTTTCATGTGTGTGAATCACAAGAACAACTTAAATAGATGTGAATAATAGAGACGGACCTCTCTCTGAACAAGCCGCCTCGGTTATTTACATTTTACTCAGGAGTTCTTCGCCTCTGAGTCACAGCACACTTGCATTAAATTAAGTTCATTTGTATCTCGGTCATTGACCGGATCGCAAAGATGTAAACCAATCAGAATTAAGTGGTTACATGCTCATTGTATATAGTGGATGTTCGCATAAAATGTACTCGACAGCAATAGCATTTTATTCATGCATAAACTGTTTAGAAAATCCAAATGATATGTTCTCCTCTAAAGTTTAGCGGTGAATGAGAATAATTGACGCGATGTAATCACGACCGTGTTCACTACATGAAAAAATCCTCCAGATGTAGAGTACAAATCTGCAGTTCCATTCACTGAACTGAAGGGATTAGTCTTTGATCCAATCTTCTTATGTAAAGCCGGTGGACTCTGCCCCGTGCGTTGCCCTCCCCTTTCTTCCCTGTCTTATCTGGGGAGAGATGAAAAATACAGGAAGTGTGGTTAGAGGTGGCCTGTGCCTGCACTGGCCCCTCTCATTAGCAGCTTCCTGTTGGTCCCTCTGCGCGGTGATAATGGAGTCTGACGTAAGCCCCGCGGCCCAGCGTGAGCCTGGCTCAGCCGTCCCCGCGTCCGGATCACCGCTGCTCCCAACCCCCTGCCAATCAGAAGCCTGGCTCAGCCCTCCCGCGTCCGGGCTCACCGCTGCTCCCAACCCCCTGCCAATCAGAAGCCTGGCTCTCTTTGTAATGTTACGTGCTTTTACATGTGGTGCCTCTTGGCCAGGTCGCCCGTGCGGAGGACTTGTTCCGTGGACAAATGAAGGTCTGATTACAAACAGGTGAAATGGCGGGTTGGTCTCTCATGCTGCGCTCTGTAATGCATCAGGTGCCTAAGAGTGAGGGTTACTGCCTAGGAGCGGAGAGCAGATCCCCAGCAGGCTCAAGATGTTAACTTCTTCCTGTTCAGCTGCGTGGGACTGCCGACAGCCAATCAAAACGTTTTATTTTGACGAGCATATAAGCGAGACCTATAGAACCCTGTAATCATGCCAGGTAGCTAACGGCCAGGCCTCTCTCTAAGAATCTGTGGAAATGTGGGGGAGCATCGTGGATGCTCAAAACTTAACAGGCACCTCGTCAGTACCATTGTTAATTTATGATATCTCTTTTTAGCACTGCTTTTTACAGTACTGTTAGTGTGACTTTAACCTCTATGGCGTATCTTTGTACATTCTGCCCTTCTTTCTTGCAAAACATTTTGAGTGCACTGTATGAAAAGTGCTTAAATATAATTATTATTGCTATTATTATTATTATCCTGTCTTATTTCTATTTTTCTGTTATGCTGAGATGGTTGGTGCAGTCAGGACCTCTTTGGAGAAGCTTTCTTCAGAAAGAACACAAAATAACCTGCTTCAGAGTGTCATTTTCAGGCAGAGATGACAAAATGTGTCGCATGTGAGTCACCCCCCATTTTCCCTCAGTAGTCTAAAGGACCCTCTGCGCCTCACTGGCTGCTTGTGAACGTGTGATGGCTGCAGCCGGATTCAGGCTCCGGAGGAGAATCTCTCTCTCTCTCTCTCTCTCTCTCTCTCTCTCTCTCCATGGAGAGCAGAGTACAGCTGGAAGGACCTGTCTGGGGTCACGCTGTGAACAGGTGTGTGTGACACGGCGAGCTGGGCGACCGTGCCTGCCTCTCGGCGACCCTGAATCCGTGAGTATCGGGGTCCTGTGGAGGAGCGGTGGAGTGGAGGAGGTTCCGTCCCTGTGTCCTGCCCCCGTTTAAGAGCACGCTCCTGTGGTCACCGGCGCTGGTGAGAGCTCGCCTGCCTGGTGATGTCAGGGAGGCTGCCCGGAGACTGCCTGACTCACTCACTCGCTCCATAGGGCCGCTGACGCTCAGCCCATACAGGAGTCTCCCAGGGGGCCGGGCGTTCGATTTCTCGCCATGACACTCTCTGTACCGTGATCGCATCTTTACCTGTAACCCTCTCTGCCTGTCCCCTTTCTGAACAAAGTGGAAAAAATACATGAGGAGGTCGGACTGTCGGCTGGCCTCTTTTCTGGTGTGAGATATGTAGGTAGTTTAATATACTCTATATAGCTAAAAGTATGTGGATACCTGACATCCAACGTCTCATACAAATTTATGGCCATTAATACGGAGTTGGTCCACCCTTTGCTATAACAACCTTCACTGTTCTGGGAAGGCTTCATACTAGGTGTTGCAGTTGGCTTTCCAATTGATCCCAAAGGTGTTGGATGGGGCTGAGGTTAGGACTCTGTGCAATCCAGTTTGGTTCTTCCACACCGTTCTCGAGAACCATTTCTATATGGACCTCGCCATGTGCCCGGGGGCATTGTCATGCCGAAACAGGAAAGGGCCATCCCCAAATTGTTGGGGAATCACAGAATCATCTAAAATGTGGTTGTATGGTGTAGCATTTGCTTTCACTGGAACTAAGGGGCCTAACCCAATCCATGAAAAATAGCCTCAGACCACGGGGTGTCCAGATACTTTTGGCCGTATGGTGTATTTGTGACTTCTAGGCTACAGAGGCAATCCAGCACTCTCGTGCCTTGTTTTGCTTATTCTCTGTTGTATTTTATGGCGGGCTGTGTGAAGCGGCAGCGCTGAGCCGCGTGCGTTCTGCTCAGGAGCGCGGCGCTCCAACGGCAGCGCTGCACAGAGCGCTCGCTCCAGTGAGAGCGGGCCGACCAGCGGGGCGGTGCGTAAGCGCCGAGTGCCTCTGTGCGCTTGGTTACCGGCACTCACGTGGTTTCTGGGTAGTGCGGTCCGGAGGAGGGGCCAGGGCAGGCCTGCGTCCTTCCAGGAGCTGTCAGAGCAGTGACTCACCGTGACTCACCGTGGAGCCCGGCCCCCTGACAGCCTGGGCACGGACCTCAAACGCCTTTTATATTTATTCATTTATTTTTTTTTACTGTCAGGCAGCGTCTGTGAAAATGTTCCTGGACTGAGGGGGCTCTGGAACTCCCGAGAACCGGTGTTCTCCTGCCTTTCCTAGTAGAGCCTCCCCCTCACGCAGGGCAGAGGTCTGCAACAAAACAGCGGGGAACACAGAGCTCCACGCTCCAGCGAACGCTGGCCTTTATGCGTTTAGTTATGTGTCGTGCAGCACGGAAGGAATTTAATTGCAGAACACCGCCTTGCATACATTTACTTTCTTGCCGTTTGTTGTGTTGATCATGTGGACTGCCCTAGACATTTCTGTTAAAAAACAGCGTGCATGCATAACAGCACCAGTAAACATCAGAAAAAAAACAGTGACACAATATGCTCTATAAACATGAAACAAAATATGCAGCATACGGGCTAAATATAGGCATGCGAGATTTGCATTTTGAAAATCAGAGCCATCAAGCAGTTTGCAAGTGTAATGCAAATGTGATTAAAAGCTGGAATATTAATTAGCCTGCATATTAATTTACCTGCATTTAATTATCTGGTGAATTTCATAGCTTTGATGTAAAGCAAGTTTGGAGTAGTGCAGAGCAGGTTAAGCTGAATTACATTGATCACTGGGTTGTGTTTATATGTGCTTTATGTGCTTATTCCTGTATGTTTCCAATTCATAATTTTTATGTACTGTGAGAGGAATCCACTTGTTAGTAAGCTGTGTGTTTTTTTGTGCATCACTGGCATGTTTCGTTTTCTTCTGTCGCCAGGTGAAAGGATTACCGTGTGCACTGTGTTGTATTGAAAAGTGGCCCAGAGGCTTGTCTGACAGCGGGAGGTTACAGGATTGGCTGCTCTGATTGGGGTTCTCATCTGGCCTGCGGCCAATGGGATGGCGCGCCTGAGGTCCATTCAGAGAGCTTTGCTTGTCTCCAGACGACCTCGATACTAGGGAAACTAGCTACAGCGCTTTGGCCAAACTAAACTGTAGTTTTGGCAGGGTCAGCGATAACTGCTGCCTGTGTAGCCGCACTAGCTTCGGCCTTTTCTTCTCCACCCGAGGGGCTGGCTGTGGGCTGGCTCTGGGCTGGCTCTGGGCTGGCTCGGGGCTGGCTCTGGGCTGGCTCTGGGCTGGCTCTGGGCTGGCTCTGGGCTGGCTCTGGGCTGGCTCTGGGCTGTGGCTCTGGGCTGGTTCTGGGCTGGCTCTGGGCTGTGGCTCTGGGCTGGCTCTGGGCTGTGGCTCTGGGCTGGCTCTGGGCTGGCTCTGGGCTGGCTCGGGGCTGTGGCTCTGGGCTGGCTCTGGGCTGTGGCTCTGGGCTGGCTCTGGGCTGGCTCTGGGCTGCCTCTGGGCTGGCTCTGGGCTGTGGCTCTGGGCTGGCTCTGGGCTGGCTCGGGGCTGGCTCTGGGCTGGCTCTGGGCTGGCTCGGGGCTGGCTCTGGGCTGGCTCTGGGCTGGCTCTGGGCTGGCTCTGGGCTGGCTCGGGGCTCGCTCTGGGCTGGTTCTGGGCTGTGGCTCTGGGCTGTGGCTCTGGGCTGGCTCTGGGCTGGCTCTGGGCTGTGGCTCTGGGCTGGCTCTGGGCTGGTTCTGGGCTGGCTCGGGGCTGGCTCTGGGCTGTGGTTCTGTGGGTGCTGGCGAGGCCGTCTGCACCCCCGTTTGCAGTCTGCCCAGACCGGCCGATCCCTGCCAGGGTGGGTTTTTCCTCAATCACTGGAACTGACTGTTGAGCGTATGGGGAATCGTATCAGATTGTGAAGCTGAAAAACAGAGAACCGCCTTGTGCAGTTGGCCTGGCAAAATCTAGGTCCTAACCACCCCTGCTCTCCAGGAAGTTGGAGTGACCATACTTTTTGAACAAGTGTTATTTATTTTTTTACCAGATATGTTACCTCTCATGTGCAACCAACCGTAGTTCTGCCCTCAGTAACCCTAGTTTCTTTTTTGAAGTCAAATTAGGCGTAAAAGTAACCATGGCAACCACAAAAAATATGGAGCGCCCTGGTCTGGTCTCTGCTGGCGTCTGAGGCTTGCTTCAGTTCTAAAAGTAAACGGCGAGAAGGTTTGCTGCCAAGCGCGTTTTTTGCAGTGTGTATTTTCAGACCTGTAACATTGACTGGATGGAGAAAATAAGATTGGGACTTTTTGCAGGTAATGAACTATTTAAAGATTTCAAAATTGACTACTTCTCACTTCAATTTGATGTCAACATTTTGCTGCTCACCTGCACTTAGTAGTTGAGAATACCATTTGCTGATTGGTGAGCTTGAAGATCTATTTGTGATCACCCTCCCCCATAAGTGTGGGGTTGCGCACTCCTACAGTCCTTTTTGCTTTTCTTAAAACGGTCTATTTTTATATGGAAAACCTCGTTTTTTGTCTCTTGCTGTTTTGCCTTTGATAGTTTTCTTGGTAAACGTCGCACTAATTTGAGAGGTGGTTTGGTAACATGGCTCTGGTGCGGTCAGACGAGCAAACCTTAAATTGAAATGTTGCAACTGTAGGCTTGTTATGTTTTGATATGTAATGAAAAAGAATCATGTTTGTAATGGATGACTTCCCAGTCATGGTCTTTTTTTTTTTTTTTAAGTTTTATTTTTGAAAACATGTAATTCTGTATGGCACAATCGCAGTTGGGCCAAACAATCTCGCCTCATTTAATGAGCTAGCAGTCCATGACGATTAATTCTTGTAATGAAGAACGTACAAAGATAATCCGTACAAATTGAGAGGGAGCGTGCTGTTTATTATGGGAACAAAATGTTATTTTTGGGGGAAAAATGGGTCACGGAATAATGGGGGGCTGGGTAGAAATGGTGACGGGTGCACGTGAGCCCTCTCACTGGAGCACGACTGGCTTTTTGTGTGACTGCTGTGCTCCCCCCTCACCACGAGATTCGAAGAAGCGTCAGCCACACTGGCACTCAGCACACATGGAGGCAGGTTGAGAGTGCTGCTATCAAACACACACTCTCTTAACACACGCCCAGGTGGAAGATGCAAGCGTGTGTTGGGATGCTCGAATCAGAGCTGAAATAGGTTCTGTTTCTCGTGCCTTTAACTGCGACAGGGTTCTGTAAACACTGAGGCCTCCGAAGCGTTTGCTTTTAAGCTTTGTGGCAAACTCCAGGTCCACAGCTGGAAAGGTGCCTTTCATCGTTCTGTGTGAACGTGAACCTGAGGGAAGTGCTTTGGTTGAACGTGCCTGTCTTTTGTTGCTCATAACAGTCTTTATACCAGGGTTGTGGGCTATGCCTTTCCAGTTCGTTAAATTAAGGAGATTAATTGAAATTAGATTGATTCATTGAAAAACTCCCAGGGAGCTTCATGGTGATTTTTTGATTACATTACTTATTGCTTTACGTTCTATTAGCAGTGGCTCCTATCCGGAGCGGTGTAAGAGAACATCCACCTGAGTTATATGAGCAACAGTGCCAGACCTGGCTTACACCACTCCCAAACCAACAAACAGATGTAGGACATCCTTAGTAATAAATGTTAGTAAATGTGTGCCCACATAGAACCATATGGCAAATCATACAATTGCACAGCTAAAATCCACATAATAAGGTAACGGATGCTATAGCATTGCATAGGAAAGGACTGCTTGGGTGGATATAGGAAGGGATTCTAGATCAGCCAGGGTTCAATTTCATTAATTCAGTTTCAGTTCATGTCCTCTGTTGACTGAGTTGAAATGAACTTGACCCTAATCATGATGTATTCTTATTACTCAGTGCATGCTTAATGTACTTACACAGTTTGGGCTGTAGGTCAGAGTCTCAGAGGGGTGTGTGTGAGTAAGGTGAATTCCCATGGAAGCTCAGTTTGCGGTACCCTTGGGTTAAACTGTAACACACACCCTTTGAGCAGCACACAGCAGCAGCTGCAGAGCGGGGGAGCTGAGACACAGGGTCTGGGTTTCCAGGTTCTGGTGTTCCCCGGTCAGGGGAGTAACTGGTGTTGTGTTCTCTGACCGTAGGAGTGAGTGAAACGGTGATGTTCGGTGTATGGCCCTGCCCCGCTGCTCTGCCTCCCTGCTCTGCCTCCCTGCTCTGCCTCCCTGCTCTGCCCCGCTGCTCTGCCCCGCTGCTCTGCCCCGCTGCTCTGCCTCCCTGCTCTGCCTCCCTGCTCTGCCTCCCTGCTCTGCCCCGCTGCTCTGCCCCGCTGCTCTGCCTCCCTGCTCTGCCTCCCTGCTCTGCCTCCCTGCTCTGCCTCCCTGCTCTGCCCCGCTGCTCTGCCCCCTGCTCTGCCCCCTGCTCTGCCCCGCTGCTCTACCCCACTGCTCTGCCCCGCTGCTCTGCCCCGCTGCTCTGCCTCGCTGCTCTGCCCCGCTGCTCTGCCCCGCTGCTCTGCCCCGCTGCTCTGCCCCGCTGCGCTGTCCCGCTGCTCTGCCCCGCTGCTCTGCCCCGCTGCTCTGCCCCGCTGCTCTGCCTCGCTGCTCTGCCTCGCTGCTCTGCCCCCTGCTCTGCCCCGCTGCTCTGCCCCCTGCTCTGCCCCGCTGCTCTGCCCCGCTGCTCTGCCTCGCTGCTCTGCCCCGCTGCTCTGCCTCGCTGCTCTGCCTCGCTGCTCTGCCTCGCTGCTCTGCCCCCTGCTCTGCCCCCTGCTCTGCCCCGCTGCTCTGTCCGCTCCCAGAGTTAGAGGAGCAGGTGCTCTCAGCGCTCTGACCCCCCCTGATGTTTGGCGTGTGCCTGTGCTTCCCCAGGGCCCGGCGACGTGTGTGGCCTTCTCCAGGACCGGAGACTTCTTCGCCTCAGGTGGCTCCGACGAACAGGTGAGTCTTTGTTTCTCATCTCGTCCGTTGCCAGTGAATGCAGGGGATTATGGGTAAAACCCCCCCCCCCCGTTTAGCTGTTCTGTAGTGCCCCTGAGTTACGGGCACTGTGTGTGTGCATGTGTGTGCATGTGTGCGCGTGTGTGTGTGTGCGCGCGTGTGTGTGTGTGTGTGCATGTGTATGTGTGTGTGCGTGCGTGTGTGTGTGTGCGTGTGCGTGTGTGCTTGTGTGTGTGTGCGTTGGTGTGTGGAGTTCGCTGTGGTTTACTTCACATTCATTTGCACTCTCAATGAATGATGCATGGGTGGTGACTACGTGCTGATTCATTTTTATGGTTGAACTTTGTTTATCCTTGCCTTACTGTAATATAACAGCATTCATTTGTCTTTCTTTGAAATAGTTATTTTTCTGGCAGTATCTGTGGAGGTGGGTGGTGCAGTTATTGGGTGTGTTTTCACTGGATGGTGTCCCCGCACATCACTGCTGTGGGGGGGGGGGGGAGTGACTCGCTTTGTGAGTGGGTCAGTGGAGTGGGTGTTGGCTCTGTGAGTAAGTCAGTGGTACTGTGAGTGGGTCAGTGCAGTGGGTGTTGGCTGTGTAAGTCAGTGGTACTGTGAGTGGGGCAGTGGAGTGGGTGTTGGCTGTGTGAGTAAGTCAGTGGTACTGTGAGTGGGGCAGTGCAGTGGGTGTTGGCTGTGTAAGTCAGTGGTACTGTGAGTGGGTTAGTGGAGTGGGTGTTGGCTGTGTGAGTAAGTCAGTGGTACTGTGAGTGGGGCAGTGCAGTGGGTTTTGGCTCTGTGAGTAAGTCAGTGGTACTGTGAGTGGGGCAGTGGAGTGGGTTTTGGCTGTGTGAGTATGTCAGTGGTACTGTGAGTGGGTCAGTGGCTTTGGGTGTGTCAGTGGCTCCATGAGTTACTCTGCAGAGTGGGCCACTTGCAGAGCGATTGACCAGCTCATAGAACCACTGACCCACTCCCAGTGCGACTGATCCACTCACAAAAAGTCTTTTCTCGCCCCTGCAAGCAGTAATGTGCAGTGGAAACATGCACCCAAGAACTGTACCACTCCCCCCCCCCATCCCCTCCCCCCACCCAACAGCTTCCCTGCACAAAACTTTGTGGCTCGTATCCAAGCCAGCTCAGAGAGACAGATTTCCTTCTGTTTGTATGTGTTTAGATTTTCTTTTAATTTGTTTCCATCACTTCTCCCTTGCACTTCCTTTACAAAAAGGAGCGAGCTAGCTGACAGCAAAGGAATGCTTGGAGACGGCAATTTTTTAAACAAGTTTTCATTAGACATTTTAACAGAATTAAGAACATACACAAACCATTAGGAAGAGGGAGACGGCAAAAATCGGGGAGACTCCAAACCCACCATACAGGGCAGTGATCAAATAATCAAATAACGGAGACAACCTTCAGAAGAGAACTTATTTCACTTCTCTGTAAAGTTGTTATTTTATCATCTGTGACTCGAGAACTGAGTCCTTTTGAAGATGTGTTTGTGGCTGGATACAACCTGTTTTAACCAAAGTTGTCTACTGTTCTGCTATTGTGTTTTAAATCATGTTGCCCATTGTTTCAGTTTAATTAATTTTAAAAAGGGTGGAGTAGGGTGGAGCGTTTCTTTATTCTCTGTCTGCAGCAACTGTTTCTGTCTGGTAATTGGAAACACTTTTTCCTCCATTTTATTCTACTTTTATCAACACCATGAATCAAACCACAAGACAAAGCACTGTTGTCGGGTGATTATGTGCAGAGCATTCATTGCTCTTTCAAAGAGTATGTGATGAAACATAAGGAAGCAGTTTTGTTCGAGTGATTTGGATCTCAGAATTGCATGCAAATGACGCTTGGCCATGCCAATGCTTTGGGAATGTTTTTTGGCGTATTTGTGTGGTATTTGGGCTTGTGACTGCAGCAACCTAGGTGTGTGTGTGTGTGTGTGTGTGTGTGTGTGTGTGTGTGTGTGTGTGTGTGTGTGTGTAAATGGACAGTATCTGGCTGTGTTTGCAGGTTATGGTGAATGACATTTGGCTGTGTGTGCAGGTGATGGTGAATAGTATTTGACTGTGTGCAGGTGATGGTGAATAGTACTTGGCTGTGTGTGCAGATGATGGTGAATAGTACTTGGCTGTGTGTGCAGATGATGGTGAATAGTACTTGGCTGTGTGTGCAGATGATGGTGAATAGTACTTGGCTCTGTGTGCAGGTGATGGTGAATAGTACTTGACTCTGTGCGCAGGTGATGGTGAATAGTACTTGGCTCTGTGTGCAGATGATGGTGAATAGTATTTGGCTCTGTGTACAGGTGATGGTGAATAGTATTTGGCTCTATGTGCAGGTGATGGTGAATAGTATTTGGCTCTGTGTGCAGGTGATGGTGAATAGTACTTGGCTCTGTGTGCAGGTGATGGTGAATAGTACTTGGCTGTGTGTGCAGGTGATGGTGAATAGTACTTGGCTGTGTGTGCAGGTGATGGTGAATAGTACTTGGCTGTGTGTGCAGATGATGGTGAATAGTACTTGGCTCTGTGTGCAGGTGATGGTGAATAGTACTTGGCTCTGTGTGCAGGTGATGGTGTGGAAGACTAACTTCGATGTGGAGGATTACGGGGAGGTGCTGCGTCTTCAGCAGAGATCAGGGAGCGTTGGGGACGCGGCGCTGAACGGTGACTCCCACGGCAAGACCTCGCTGTACGGCTCTGCTGCCAAGCAACCAAACCAGGTAACCACTCCCCCGGCACCAGCAGGACAATTGGGGTTGGGGTGGAGGGAGGGGGGTGGCTGGCGCTAATGAAGTCGCGGAACAGCGCTTTCAGATTCTCCTCATTTTCACAACGCGTCTAAGGCTACGTGTACACCGCAGGTCTTTAGGCCCAGTTCCCATTTTTTGCCTATATCAGATTTTATTGTCCGCCTGTTTACATCTACTTTTTAAAGTGACCCATGTCCGATACCTGTGCTGTAACGATTTGCACTAGAAACAACCCGCATGCACACGCAAGGATTTAGTTACAATATGAAAGTAAACATCCACGGCACCATGACCGTATCGCCTCCTACAATGGACACAAAACGAGAGATCAAATAATAATTCAAGATGTTGCTTTTTGAAGCGTCTTTGGTCCGCAACGAGCATCCCCTGTATTTTGGCCTATACTGACTCTTTGCCCCACATACTTAAAAGGATGTCACTTTGGTTTTCGCCACTGGACTTTAGCCTTCGTCCTCATTGAACATTTTTTAAACGTGTGAATCGGAATGGCCGGGAATTTTTGATGTGCGTTTAGATGACAGTATCCGATTCATTTCCACATATGAATGTGGCCCTAAACGGATCTGAAAATATCCGATTCCATGTGCTTTTTCCTGTTTACACGTTCATAGTACGTATCCAATCTGTGCCATTTGTGAGCAAAAATATCGGAATTGGTTCATGGTGTAAATGCAGCATAAGTCAGGAACTAAATTGTTCCACCAGAATCTTTCCACTCATCTGAGATTTGCCACAAGTGCATGTTTTCTTTGAAATTATTATTAGAACTTTTTATTTGCTCTGGAATCTTTATTTTCTCTGCTCTGGAGCTGATGGAGTGGCTTTAGATGTGTTAGTCAGGCGGGGTATGGGGTGAATATGACATTTCATGATTTTTTGAAGCCTTAGTGGAGCGATGCCTTTCACACATCTCATTACTTAAAAAAAGAATAAATGAAATTGGAAATGTGCGCCAGTGGAGGCCATGAGGGTGAGTCAGTGGCGGTTGTGAGGGTGAGTCAGTGGAGGGTGTGAGGGTGAGTCAGTGGAGGGTGTGAGGGAGACTCAGTGGAGGGTGTGAGGGGGACTCAGTGGAGGTTGTGAGGGGGACTCAGTGGAGGTCGTGAGGGGGACTCAGTGGAGGGTGTGAGGGTGACTCAGTGGAGGGTGTGAGGGTGACTCAGTGGAGGGTGTGAGGGAGACTCAGTGGAGGGTGTGAGGGTGAGTCAGTGGAGGTTGTGAGGGTGAGTCAGTGGAGGGTGTGAGGGGGACTCAGTGGAGGGTGTGAGGAGGACTCAGTGGAGGGTGTGAGGGTGAGTCAGTGGAGGCCATGAGGGTGAGTCAGTGGAGGCCATGAGGGTGAGTCAGTGGAGGCCATGAGGGTGAGTCAGTGGAGGTTGTGAGGGTGAGTCAGTGGAGGCCATGAGGGTGAGTCAGTGGAGGGTGTGAGGGGGACTCAGTGGAGGCCGTGAGGGTGAGTCAGTGGAGGTTGTGAGGGTGAGTCAGTGGAGGCCATGAGGGTGAGTCAGTGGAGGGTGTGAGGGTGAGTCAGTGGAGGTTGTGAGGGGGACTCAGTGGAGGGTGTGAGGGGGACTCAGTGGAGGTTGTGAGGGGGACTCAGTGGAGGGTGTGAGGGGGACTCAGTGGAGGTTGTGAGGGGGACTCAGTGGAGGGTGTGAGGGGGACTCAGTGGAGGGTGTGAGGGGGACTCAGTGGAGGTTGTGAGGGGGACTCAGTGGAGGGTGTGAGGGGGACTCAGTGGAGGGTGTGAGGGTGAGTCAGTGGCGGTTGTGAGGGTGAGTCAGTGGAGGGTGTGAGGGGGACTCAGTGGAGGGTGTGAGGGTGAGTCAGTGGAGGGTGTGAGGGGGACTCAGTGGAGGGTGTGAGGGGGACTCAGTGGAGGTCGTGAGGGTGACTCAGTGGAGGCCATGAGGGGGACTCAGTGGAGGCCATGAGGGGGACTCAGTGGAGGGTGTGAGGGGGACTCAGTGGAGGTCGTGAGGGGGACTCAGTGGAGGCTGTGAGGGGGACTCAGTGGAGGTGGTGAGGGGGACTCAGTGGAGGGTGTGAGGGTGAGTCAGTGGAGGTTGTGAGGGGGACTCAGTGGAGGTGGTGAGGGGGACTCAGTGGAGGGTGTGAGGGGGACTCAGTGGAGGGTGTGAGGGGGACTCAGTGGGGGTTGTGAGGGGGACTCAGTGGAGGTTGTGAGGGGGACTCAGTGGAGGGTGTGAGGGTGAGTCAGTGGAGGTTGTGAGGGGGACTCAGTGGAGGCCATGAGGGTGAGTCAGTGGAGGTTGTGAGGGTGAGTCAGTGGAGGGTGTGAGGGTGAGTCAGTGGAGGGTGTGAGGGAGACTCAGTGGAGGGTGTGAGGGTGAGTCAGTGGAGGTTGTGAGGGGGACTCAGTGGAGGGTGTGAGGGTGAGTCAGTGGAGGTTGTGAGGGGGACTCAGTGGAGGGTGTGAGGGTGAGTCAGTGGAGGTTGTGAGGGGGACTCAGTGGAGGTTGTGAGGGGGACTCAGTGGAGGGTGTGAGGGGGACTCAGTGGAGGGTGTGAGGGGGACTCAGTGGAGGGTGTGAGGGAGACTCAGTGGAGGCCGTGAGGGGGACTCAGTGGAGGGTGTGAGGTGGTTTTTGGACAGAGGCCGCTGCGGGCCTCAGACCAGCAGGCAGAGGCGGGCCGGCTCTCCGTGGCTCTGCTCTCCCCATAAGCGTGCGCCGTCACTGGAGCTGAGCGGAAAAGGGAACTCTCCTCACGGTGGACCCTGGCCCTCGACCCGGGCTCAGCGCTAACCCAAACACAAGCCTGCCAGCGCTGCCCCCGTGGCGCTGACGAGCGGGAAGGACGGAGGGCATGTGGTGAGAGGGAGGGAGGGAGGGAGGGAGGAGGGAGGGAGAGAGAGAGAGAGAGAGGAAAAGCCTACGTAGATCAGTATCAGCCAGGGACCTGACGCCACTGCTGTGGACCAGAGGCACAACTTTTCCAAACAGTCTGGCCTTTTCCCTGCATTTCATACTGGTCTCTCTCTCTCTTTCTCTCTCTGTCTCTTTCCCTCTGGGATAAGCTGCATTGCATTCAGTAAGGTGTCCCTTGAAATGAATATTCACCAGCTAATAACAGAAAACATTATAATCCGTTGTGTTAGCCTGTTTTCGCGGTCATGCGTTGGATGGTATGTCGTAAGCGGCACGTGGATGTTTCTACAGTCTGCAGTATACATCACGCTCATTTGACAGCCCAATTAATTTTCCACTGTTGCACTGAATTAGTTATCAACAGCCCTTGACATTCAGAACTAATCATACTAATGATTGGTATTTAAAGTGCTGTGGTGTATTATAATTTAGCAAAATGATCACAAGTAAATTGGTTAATCTTTAAGGAAAACAAACTCGTAAACAAACTCAGTTTTAATTATTTATATTCAGTTTTAAAAAATTCTTTTTAACAGCTAATTCAAAAATAGATTCACGTAGTTTTGTACAGATACTGCTCTATAAAACTCTAACCAGTGTTACTGCATAAAATTTTTAAAAAAATCTACATACAGTGTGTATGTACTCTCTTCACTTGGACGCATGCACATTCCTTTTGTTAACCATTCACTGTTTCCACGATACAGAACTGAAGATTTTATTCAGTGAGTGGATTTGCATAGATGCATGGTTGTGCTGTGCTGCAAATGGTCCTTTTTAGAGCAAGTTTTCACCTTTTAAAAACCTTTTCATTTCAATGCTGGTTATAACATTATTCAGTTTGTGTCCCAGGTGTCACTGAGCAGTGGTAGATTAAACATTTGAATTCCGTGTCACTGTTGTCTGTATTTTTGGCACATCCCGTCACTACAGCACCCTCCATGCATTCAGGAGAGCTCAGGCTGGTGTGCATTTGAATGTGTGCCAGTCGCCACTTCTTCTCCAGTCCAATGGCCTGCTTTGTAGGATAGTGTTTTTCAAAGTCATATAAATTACTACTGACGATGAGGCTGCTGGGTGGCTCATCGGTTAAAGCACCACACTGTGGTTGAGCGCCATGGTCTCGGATCGAGTCTGGACCGCGCCAGCGCTGACTGTGGCCGTTGGCTCCATAGTGCACGGCGCAGTTGGTGATTGCGTCAGGGCATAAAGGGTTCAGTCGGTTAGGGGTCTACGTTTCATTGCTGGTCTATTGGGCCCCCGTGGGCTGCATGTTAAAGTGACTTGTGAAAGGTCTTCCTCTGACTCCACTCTACATGTGCTTAGCTGTAGTCTGTGGTCTGAAAAGAAGCGGACTGGCAACACTGTGTTTCGGAGGAGAACTGCGGTTGTCTACCCCCAATCCAAATCGCCAATGGGGCTTGTGCATGAGCGCGGCTGCAGTTGCTCACAGTCGGCCGTTCCAGATTAGGGTGGGAATTGAACATGCCCAGCCCCACGTTGTGCACCAAATCAAGAACTATGATGACACAGTGTGGACTTTGGAAACCCAGATCTGTCCAGTGCCTGGGATTTGTAATTCAGACTGTGTGATTCAGCTGGTGAATTGATGTGAGACTCGCAGTGTCAGGACAGATGCTTGCCGCCTCAAGCCTCCTCAGTCACAAGGGCTTTTCCAGCCTGGAGGTTTTTATAATTAAGCATATGTTTTTGTTTTTGCTTTGCTATATTTTTCTACTGCTGTGTGTTCTCAGACCTGCGTTTAGTGTAAGATTCAGAGCTCTGAAGCAGACCTTGCTATCCCTCTGTGTGGGCGGTGCTCACACCAGACATGCAAATAATGATGAATACTGTATAATATCATAGAACCACAGTGATTTTCTTAAGGCGAATGGGTTGATGCATCGACAGTAATGTCCCATTGGGACATAATATGGTTTTATGTTGAAATTTCTCCGGAGTGCATGTAACCTTGACGGGGAGGACGTGGGTGTAGCCGTCAGTTTACTCATTTTAATGGTAAGAAGCTCATTGAGATGTATTATGGTTACATTTGTATGAAAAAGTGAATCCCTTGCAGTCTTGCAGCTCCGCCGTCGGAAAGAAGACCACGGCGGCGGTAATGGCGGAAGCTTGCCGAACGTGGCGGTGGGTGCTCTCGGTCTGTTGTCCCTTAGAAGCGAAAAAACACACTGGAACGGCAAAACAAGCGTGTCAGAGCGGCGGGTCATGTGACCGTCTCCATGCTGCATCTAGCGAAGGGGGAGCCATCTGGCCGAGATTCTTGCGTAACCGATTATTCATTCCAAGATTCTGTCTCAGGTCTGCAGTGAGTCAGCCTGCTGCAGCCTGTGCCTGCAGCCCAACAGCCGAGAGTCTGGAGCAACGCACCCTGGTGCTGTTCTCAGGGATACAGTGTCTGTATCAAGGGCATTATCAAAGACAAGCATGTAGCCTAGCTCTTGGGTGGCTCCAGCTGTTAAGCTCTTTTTTTGGACTTATTGGGGGGGGGGGGATTTGGAGTTGCTTAGAGGTGATGAGGGAAGTGGGGCATCCACCGGATACCACTGCCTGATAAGTGGTGGTGGGAGAGTGAGGTACGGAGACACTTGTGTGGAGCTACAGTTAGCTGTCAATCACTGACTTGTTCGAACCAGTCAAATTTTTTGCGTTTACTCTTTACAACAAAACACAATGATTGGTTCAAACCATTCTCTACCATTCACCCATTGCTGCCAAATGCATTTCAAGGGCAAAAGGTAAAAAGAAAAACTTGTCAAAGAAGGGGAAACCTACTGCAATGGGAGCATGGCCCCCTTCTGTCAGGCCAAAAGGGGTGAGCTGTACATTTTGGCAGGCGGGAGAGTAGGCTCTCGTGGGGAGAGTGGGCGAGCGAGCACTGGGAGGCGGGGCCTGTGACCTGTGTAATTGGCGATGGCTTACACGCTAGCGGGTGAGCGCCGGGCGCCATCTGCGCATGGCGGCTTGAGTTTGTCAGCGCTGGTGAGGTAGCTGAGGACAGAGTCAGGCTTGGGCTTCCTCTTCCTCTCCCACCGCAGTGTAGGGACTGTGAGCCGGTGGGCCCAGACCTGGATCTCAGCAATGACCCACGCGCCAACATATTACAATTCACAGATGCAAGCGTAACTGTTTAATTTCACAACATTATGTATGTTTCAAAGCTTAATATGAATGATACATGTCCCGTTGTGTTTGTCAACATGGCTTCAGATGGGGTTGAGAAGATACATAAACTGACTTTATGTCAAATTCCAGATGATTGGTCATTTCGGCGTCCTCTCTGGACCTGTGTAGAGTAAATGGCAAGGGGAGGAGGTACTTAAAGCTGTTAAGATTTTATTTGTGTATTTGATTATAAAGCAAGAACAAACCGAAACGAGTTTATTCGCCTTAGCGTAGTGCTGCGTGCCGTTCGGCGTCCCTTTCACAGAGCGCTGGATATTGGTGGCGTTCGGGTGAGAGCGCAGACGGACGGAACAGGGCCATTAGCGGCGCTTAAATATTAAACACGCTGCTCGGGTGTCGGCGGCGTGAAAAGAGCAGTTTTGGCGGGCGGGCGGGCTGACGGGACGGGGCGCGCGGGACTGCAGGTGTACCGTTTCAGCGCGGTTACCCCAGCCGTGTTGCTTTACAACAACAAGGGCACCGCCAAGGTTCCAGGGCCTCTCTCTCTCACACAGCGCGCACGGCGTCCCTCGCCCGCTCCCTTCTCCTCTTTCACCGATCGATAACGGCCAGCTTTCAAACCGTGCCTTTCATCGACCAAACGCAAAAAGAAACTGCTGCGCTATTCCTGTCACTGTGTGAGGGACGTTCTTCTGAGGCGTCTGTGTGTGTGTGTGTGTGTGTGTGTGTGTGTGTGTGTGTGTGTGTGTGTGTGTGTGTGTGTGTGTGTGTGTGTGTGTGTGTGTGTGTGTGTGTGTGTGTGTGTGTGTGTGTGTGTGTGTGTGTGTGTGTGCGTGCGTACGCACACATGCTTTGATATGCACCCAGGTTTGCCTGCTTTTTAAGGGAACCTAAAAAACATGAACCGAAAATGCAGAGAATGGTAACTAAAGAATAGCTCTCTTTTGATTCCTGCTTCCAAATTGCTGACCTTTGTCATTTGCCTTTAAAAAGGCTGAGGCGTTTGTTTGGCAACATAACGGGGCAATGCACTATGATACATACAGTTCCTACATTTTGAACGTTAAGGACCCTATTGCGGTTTGTGATGCACATACTTAACTTGAATTTCTGCACAGGTTCAGTTCAGTGCCTCGAGTGCTGTAGACGGCGATGTGCACTTGGGCTGGAATCTCATTGAAGGTTTGTTCTATGGAATTTTGAGTTTCACCCATCCTGGCTTGTGATTTGGAAAGGTGGAAAGACATAGGGCAAACCTATTGGTCAGCATATGGAATTACAGCAACATTTCTTTCCAAGTAGCCAAAAATGGTTTTGCATGCAATACTCATAAAATTGATTCAGTCCATTTGAGTTATGAGTTTTGACATTTATGTTGAAAAACAATAATATGCAGATCGCCATAAACACTTAAATAAATATTTGAATGTAACCACATTTGGTAGCCTGTTAGGCTAATAAGGACATTAAATATTGTATGCCTCTATAATTAATACCTAGAATTTAATCTATGCATTGGCAGACTTGTTTTAAATATGCACGGCTTGGGCCATTGTATAACAGGGCTCTACACTATTATGTTTTCCAGTTCTTAAGTTGGAAAATTTAGGCGCACACTAATGCATCCCAATTAGTAGATATTCTCCTAAATCATTTTTTCGGACGGCGCACACAAATTTTCAGGAGCAAATGCTTGTAAAATGGGAGCAGTGCCGAGCCCAGCGTAAGCTAGCAGAGTTCAGCAGAGTTCAGTGTGTAATTACTGTTCACACCAGCAATTCTGTGGCATTTTCTTCTTCCTCTTTTTGTCACACATGCATGTACCTTTTTTTACACACAAATATATATATAAAACAACTGAATAAGCATGGGGTGTGTTGCTTAATTTTTTTACCAACATCTAACGTGCAGCTCTTAAGTACAAAGGTGTTTGGCAGATCATCCATGTTTTTCTCACACGGTCTCATATTTCTCTTATTTGTTTTAGCAATTTTCAGTTGAACTGAGCACAATCGCTGTAGTAATTGCGAAGGCAGAACTTTTTGGAAACTCTGCCGTGTCTTCTAGTTCCAGTGAACATTGCTTAATTTAGTTTTCTTCCCCTTTAATGCCCAAATGAAATAGTGGCCTGTTACATGTGCATTTATGTGTGCATGCCTCCTTGTTTAACCCTTATTCATTTTGGGATTTGGGCGCTTGAAGTATGGAAACAAGACCCCTTTGAATGTACATCCTGCCAACTATTTCATAATTAAAGTCACCCATGCCTAGTGGCACTGGATAATGGGTTTTTATAAAGGAAAAACCAATGGAGTAGTTTTTCCATCTGTCTGCGTGGGTTAGGACGAGCTAATTTGATTAGATTCAGCGCAGCCCGGCGAGGACCACCCGTTTCTGAGCTAAGTGGCGGTGCAGCTCAAGTGAGAGCTTGCGCCCCCTGCTAAACCGGCTGTGAGTGAAGCTCTGAAGCGCCCCAGGCCCCCATCATGGATCACGTGTCTCTCTCTACCTACATCATTAAAACTATACCGGGAGATCTGTACATGCACTTATGGTTGATGATGAGGAAAGTGATAGAGTGCAGTGAACAGAGTACGGACTTCTCACATACACTTTTCAGTCTTAGCAAAGGGCAAACGGTCCCACATTAGGGGATTACACAAAGTAAATGGACAGAATTGGCAGCCAAATTATGTTAATTGAAAGAGACGTTATTTTGACTGTGCCCGACAGTTTACCTTGGATCTGTTTACTAGTTTTATTTATTTTTTTGCGATGCAGCTTTTCCAAATGTGGGTGTTGAGTACTCACATTTAAGGGAAAAATCACCAATGGGCAACTCCATATATTTCAAAGCAGCAGAGTAGTTGGTGTATTTTATGCTTGACGGCCTTGGCTGCCGTAGTGTTTGAAAGGATTTCCAGGTATTACACCCGACTGAACGGCCTCTAGTGTGTGGCAAGCACACAGGTACTGGAACAAGTACAAATCCCAGTGTTGGAACACCTTCACACATTAGCAGAGCAGCTCAGTGAGAAAGCCAGGGTTGTATCTCATAATCCTCTCCAGAAAACTTGTAAGTGTAATTTTGGTCGGTGTCACGGAAAGAATGGTCCTGAAAAGCACAGACCGGTCTCTGAATGCCCGTCGCAAGGTCTTATGCCGACTGTAATTCCCTTTCACATTTGCCAGCGCTCTCTAATGGTTTCTAATAGGTTTATATTTGTCAGCAGTAATTACAGCTGCCTGAAGTGTGGACCCAGGTCATTACAGAACTAAGCACTGCCGGCTCGGGGGATTTTAATGTGATGATGATATGAAGTTACCTGTCCCTCTTTCACGCTGCCAGGAGTTCTCTTCTTTGTCAGAGCAGGGCTAATATGTCAGAGTAAAGCGCCTCTCGTAATTGACGTTGGGGGGGGAGTTACTTAAGTAGGCCAGCTGGGTTGATGCCATTCTGTTCATATCAGGTGGATTTGGTGCTTTTCTCTGTTTAAAGGGCCCAGCGTTTTTGAATGGGCTTCTTATATTCTGTATATGGAGGATTACGCAGTTTTTTTTATATAAAAAATTTTCCCCATATTTTTTAAAGTTTAAAGTCAATACATGTTTGTCAGCCTCGGTGCGGACTAGCGCGGGCACTGCCCTGTTGGCAGTTCTTATCATCACCTGAGCTGCGCAGTCGCTGCTTTGAAGTGCTGCACTCTATGCGCAGCTGTCGCAGCTGCGGGCTCCTGCTCGTCACAGCAAAGCAAGGCCTGGGGGGGGGGGGGGGCACTTTGGTTAACAGTTTCACCAACTGTCCGGCAGCCCGCACTTTCCATTGTTGTGTTTGCTATGATTTATTTTGACCGTATGTATGTATTGATAACTTGATATCGGACTGTTAGAAGGGAATGGAAATGGAAACGGTTGTGCAATTAGAAGAGGACAGTTTTTCTGCCTGACAGTCTACAGCAGGGACCTCAAACTGCAGGTCCTGGAGGGAGGGCCGCGGTCTCTGCTGGTTTTGTGATTTCCTGTCAATCAACAGCCAATTTAGGCCTTGGAAACAGAGAGTGTTGGCTGAGCTGGGGGCAGCCATAATTGGTTCTGAAGGTTACTGTGTAGAAGGTCCTTTCTGGGTTATGCGTGTTGTGGAGAGCTCACTTCCTGGTTTGGGGGGTGGTAATTGGAGATGGTAGATAGCTGATGCCCCTTCCTGGTCGGGGCGTTCCTGGCGGCGCTGGGTGTCTGCCCGCTGCGTGGCGCTTCCCTGCAGCCTGGCAGAGCGCCCGGCCTGCGTGTGGGAGACCAGCGTGGGAGCCCGGCCTGCCCTTTCCTCAAGCATCCGGCTAAATAAAGCATTATCTGCTGAGGTTTTTCTCACCCTGGCATCACACACTCACAGGCACACACACACACACCACACACACGCGCATACACGCACATGCACATACACTCATACACACACACACACACATGCGCACACACACACATACACGCATATACACACACACACACGCACATGTACACACAGACACACACACATGCGCGCATGCGCCCGTACACACACATGCGCTCACACGTACACACACACGCACATGTACACACAGGCACACACACGCGCCCGTACACACACATGCGCTCACACGCACACACACACGCACATGTACACACAGGCACACACACACATGCGCGCACATGTACTCACGCACACAGGCACACACACGCTGAAGCACGCACACACAGCTCTGCTGCTACCTGTGTTCCATGCTCCTCTCCCTGCCATTGAGTCTGTTTGGGTGAAAGCAGTCTGCTAGGATGTGGCTGATCATTTACAACTGCCAAAGGCGTTATTCAGCTCAAATCCTTGAATATAATGAATATTTATTTACTGAAGGTAATTAAGAGAAAGAAGTTGTGCAAACCTCCCATTTAAGGGAGTATCTTTTCAAATGCAGGTTTTCAAAGTAAACCTGCATGTGTACTAAAGCAGCAATAGATGGGGGTAGGTTCTAAATGCTAGATTCTAAAGCATTTATTCTGTCAGTTTTCAGATGAATTTGGACTATGTTGGGTCTACTTGTACCTTTAATGTCATGGCAAACTGACCTCTCTACAGCCATTTTACAGATGACCCCAAGAACAGGAAACAGTCTTAACCCTGATGAGCAGTACTAAACACTATTTAAAAAAACGAAATGACCGTATAGGTTATTGAGTAGCTGCATTAATTAAATCCAGCATACATTTTCAAAATAAATAAAACATAATGAGTGGCTTTTATTAGTAATTATGGATTCATTAGCAGAAGCTGTGTTATTGAGTATTGCACCAAGCATAAGCAGAGGAAAGAGCATTGCTACGTGAACAAAGGAAAACAAGCACCTGTGAAGCAACACCATTTTTTCATTTGAGTGTGGAAAACGTCTTGATTGGCCAGTTGTCAGCCACACCTTCAAACTCTATATGGAGATGAACCCCGCCCAGCTTGACCGTGTGCCGTATGCAGCGCGTGCATTCGCATGGCCAGAGTGTCAGTACTGATTCAGATATGAGTTTTCTCTGTCTGTGCTAGCATTCGCATTCTTTAAAATAGGGCTCCGGGTGTCCTGTCCACCTATCTGCTTTTCACATCTGTGCCATTTTAAAACATGAATTACTGTAGATATAAAACTCCCTTAAACTCACTGGCTATGAAGAAGCCCAGGGCTTTGAAACTTGTGTACTGCACTAGAGATCTTCAGACAGACCTTTGTGGGCTGAGAGATGAGATGAGATGCTGCTCTGATTTTGCTTTTTTAAATTCATTAATAATATAATAACTAATACTGGGGTGGGGAGGATGGGGGAGGGGTGGAGTTTTGAATGCATTTGCTTTATTTTCGGCAGTGGGTGATTTATTTGTGTGAACACCCTCCTTTAAAAAAAAAAACCTGGATCCTTCCCGGTAGGACTATGCAGTCACCTGGAAATGCGGACTTCTCTGGCCGTCGTTTCATGCAGCGTTTCACGTGTATTATTAACGCGAGGCCTGTGATCCGCCGCTTATGAAAGGCCTTGTGTGAAGCCCGCGTGCCGCCGGCAGGGAGAAATCCACTCTGCGCGGCTATTTTCTGCTCCCGCACTCGTCTCTCAGCCTTGTGATGCTCTTCCATCGCTCCTGCAACTGGGACCAACATGTTTAAGAAATCAATCTGATTTATTCTTCTGGATTTTCAGTACACCGAGATTTTGTGTCTCCTTTTTGCTGCCTCCTCAGTAGTAGGGGTAGTAGAACACTCCCGGACCTCCTGGCAGGAGGTCCGGGAGTGTTCTACGCCTCCACAGGCGGCGTAAGGGACACGGAGCGCGTCGTCACTGGGGCATTACTTCAGTTACAGCCACAGCGTAACGAAATCTGAAAGCGGGATTGTTTTGATGTGGATAGAAAGCCTGAAGCCTGCACATCTGGAAAACATTCAGATTCCTTGTGTTTCAGTTTTTTTTTATTTTAGCCAAACTCACAAGCTTGGCAATCAGGGGATATGAAATGGTTTAGATGATGACCAGACCCATAAGCTGCACATGCATACTGCATATGCCCTACTCTGATTTTGCAGTGACTTTGAACCGTTACCAAACCCAGAGGGGCATAAGGATTTATTGCAGCATAATGCAAATGGCCGATCTTCAAATTAGGATTAGAATTTGATTGTAGATGCAAAAAAAGAATGGGTTCTTTTCAGTGGTGTCTAATTTCACATCCTGAATTTTGGCCTGATTGCTTTTTGTTTGTTTCACTATTTTATTGACAGTTGATAGCCCCCCTGCCTGGCCGTCAGGTCAGCGGTGCCCGGTGCTGGTGAGGGGCTGTTGAATGGAGAGGTGGGGGAAAGGGGAAGGCAGGTTTGTGCTTGCTGAGTGCAGATGGGCGGGCAGGCAGGCTGGGGAAGGGAGGGAGGGCAGGGGGAGGCGCAGGGAGGTGAGGGGAGGCTGGGTGACCAGGCACCCAGAGCCTGACAGACAGCTGAGCTCCCTGATCACATCCCCCTCTAATCCCCCCGCTCCACATCTGCGTCTCCCTCCCGCTCACGTGCACAGACAGACGAGCTGCACGCCAGGCTTCCCACCGCACACTGCTGGGGGGAGGGCGTGTGTGCGTGTGTGTGTGTGTGCGTGTGTGCGTGTGTGTGTGTGTGTGCCCGCCTGCCCGCCCGCCCGTGCGTGTGTGTAAGGGGGTGGGATTGAGGAATTACGCTTGTTATCATTGTCACTGCAATCTTCTCCCTAATAAAACAGTCTTCAGTCTTGTTTTAAAGATGGATTTTCACAATACCTGCTGTAGTGGGGGGTGGGGGGGGTCTTTGTGTTCCAAGGGTGAGAGAGAGGGTGAGAGATTGAGAGGAAGAGGGTGAGAGTATGAGAGTGTTAGAGAGAGAGAGAGAGAGAGAGAGAGAGAGGACTGAAAGTGAAGCAGCGTGTGAGCATGAGAGGGATCTTGTGAGGCATTAGCAGACATCTGTTTAGCCTCGTCACACTAAACTCGGAGAAGGAGCTGTGAAACGATGTGAGAGTGCTGCGGCTCCATCACTAATCCCTCCCCTCCTTTGGAAAAAAAACCCCCTTTCCTTCCCCCTAGCAACCCTGCTCCAATGATTTTCATGCAGCGGTATCCGCTGCACACCAGAAGTTATGCATCTTAAGAAGCTCTTACACATCAGAGTCTTCAAACTGTGGGGTGTGCAGTGCATGCTGGGATCTTAAACCCCTTCACCAGCAACAGCGGCAGCTGTGTTCACAGTGCCAGTACTATGAACACAGGTTATGCTGTACTCATAATCCCTGAAGGTACAGTGCAAGGAAGATAATATACATAATTACTCTAAAAATTGTGTTCACAGTTATTGTTCAAAAGTTAGTTTTCAGTGAATCTTTTCAAAATGGTCCTTGTGAAAACAGATGCATCTTCTTCGGCTTGCAGTAGCAGAGCTGTACGCGTACATTTTTTCCAAGGAGCACATGAGCTCTTCAGTTGAAAGATTCAGGAGCGTGCTAATGTATCCCGATTAGTACAGGTGCTCCTAAATTATTCTTACAGATAGAGCACATCAACTTTCAGGAGCAAATGCTCCTAAAACGGATGCGCTGTAGAGCCCTGAGCAAGCTGGCTTTCTGAAAATTTCAGGTCATGCTTGCTAACTAAAGGCAGGTGATTTAGCTTTTTTTTTTTTTGCTTTTTTTGCTTTTATGTTCATGTGAGGTTCTCTGGGACTGAATGTATTATTCATTTTACAATATTGGGGCTGTAATGGGCTTTGAAATTGGGTTTTGATGAAAGGGAGAGTGCGAGAGGCTGAATGTGCAGCCAGGTCTGCTTAGCGCCGCGGTTCTTTCAGCCGTTTAAGTTGTGCTTGATGTATAAATTCAGCCCTTTATTTCCTGCGAGGGTTTAGACGGGGGGGTGTGCGTTCACAGTCAGCTGGTCACTCCCCCACCCCCCACCCCCCGCTGCTCTCGGCACGAAGGCATCGGCCCCTGAAACATCACGTGGCCCCCTCCCCTGGCCCACAAGTACGGGTGGCCCGCAAAGTGCCTCGTGTGCAGGAACAGGAAGTAGCGATGCTAGTGTGGACACGACGAAGGTCAAAACCTCCGAAGCTCTGTGGTTAGATTTGATGAAACAAAACCTGTATTCAGTAAACAATTGGATGCCATCTTGTGAACCTTGAACCAAAAACCCTAGGTAAGGTTTCCAATTCCTCTTTTTAAAATAAAAAAAAGAATATAACCATCACCATAATTGAATGATTCATATTCTTGCAGAACAGAAAATAGTGCTTTAGATCTGCTGTTAGTAGGATACCTACTGCTGTAATTAAAGGTCAAACTATAGCTGCATAAAATAATTAAAATAGATTTTTTAAAAGTAAAAATGTTTTGTGTTTGTGAGTATGCAGTTGTTGTTAGGTCGGGTGGTGTGTTTGTTTTGCTATGAGGAGTAATTAGCATGAGAGCTCATTTAATGTGTTTGTATTTTTATAATGTTCTGCCAGTTATTATGCTGTGCTATTTTTATCTCATTAGTGCTGCGTGTACTTTCTGCGCTTGTTTTCGTTGGGTGGGGGAAGGTAAGATTTTAACAGGGGGAAGCTGGGAAAACACATTTCTAAGACCACTGATATATGATTTGTTACCCATCAAAAACAGGAAGTACGTGATATGTACTGTTCCTGTTTTTCAACATGCCTATTGGATCCGTTGGTGAACCCTTTGAAGAGTAGGTTATTTTGGAATGTTTTTTTAAATTTTAAATCAGTGTTCTAGAACTCCATTGCTTTCAGTTACCAGTAGTGATTGTTACATCACCATTAGAATGTTCACTTAAGAACATATTTCTATTCACACATTTGTGATCTTACACCTTAAAGGGTTAATATGCTTGAGGGGTTGTCACTGAGGCAGTGTTGATTGCATCTTAAAGTAATTTAGAAATACTTGGCGTAATATTATCTGTCATAAATATATAAATCATGGATATTGCATGCAAAACCTGACCGCAGTTTTCATGGTTGGGGCTGTTTTGGAGGCCTCCATTGGTCCTTTTGTGAGGGCCTTGAGTTTGGTGTGGAAACCGGCCCTGAACCCTGATTGGTCGGGTCTCGTGTTGAATTCCGGTGTGACCCTTTTGTCCCTTTTGGGGCCGGTTATGGTGGGCGCTCTTCCACTCCACCTCTGAGGACAGAGCGCGCTCAGTAGCAAGCCTTGGTTACGTTGTTCTACCCTACATTCATTTAGCAGAGGCTTTCATTCAGAGAGACTTGCAGCGCATCCATCCGGTTGATACGAGCAACAGGGTCAGATCTGGCTAACAACGTTCACAAACCAGCAAGTACATGCAGCATCGCTAATGCACTAATGCCAATAAACTTCAAATCAAGAGCCAAAATGCAATCCTGAATATATACAGGTTACATAGATTACAAGCCCAAAATGCGTGAAGCCATGAAAATACTGCAAAGACTTGCCTTCCTGGTCGACAGGCAGCGAACTGTGGCCACTACTTCTCTGTCTCTGGGTGTGTGGGTCTCTCCTGGAGGGCAGCTGTGTTGGCGTTGATAAGGACATGCTGAAAGGGACAGGGTGGCAGGCCCGCACCTCAAAGTCCCGGGGGGGGGGGGTGGGGGGGTGAGGGTGAGTGAAGGTGCGGCAGGCCAATCCACTGCAGCCCCCCCCCTTCCCCAGATAAGCTGAACAGCTGACAAACGCGGGCGCTCCGACGGTCCTTCAAACTCGGGCCTTTTTATTACGCCGATCAGAGGCGTACATTCCTGGAGCCTCCCTGGGTCCTGCGTCCAGCCCCCCTCCGTCCCCCCGTCCCCCCGTCACACCCCTGCAGGAGAGGAGAGGGAACCTGCCACGGGCGCAGGAATTTGAAATGATCAAAACGCTCGCTTTACGAAGGTATCCTTCCTCCGCCAAACTGAAGAAAAGCTCTCGGCGTGTACTGTGTGTCCAACTCAGACAGAGCCTTTTCTGCTCCTCCACAATGTCACCACTCTGGCCCTGTAGATAGATGGACTTCATGAAACCTGGAAGGGAACTGTGTGTTTCTGTGTGTGGCTCTGTGCAGTTTACACTGATCCAGCTCCATGCTGGAGCCCTGTGACGTTGCTCGGGGTTATGCGGTCTGGTTATTCAGATGGCCTCATGCACCATGTCTTTACGTGTCCCCTCCTACTAACTTTAAAAACAAAAAAAAAGATCTGATGTTACGCTCACTGTTTGTGAGGTCTTTAACAGGCAGTGTTTGATCCAGTATTTCTGAAGGGTGAAAATGGCGTTTCCCGCCATGAAAGCACTATGAGGGAGATGACTCCGCCCCCCCCTCCCCCCCCCAACGCTCGCGTGCCCTCCGGTGTGTGTGCAGTGTACCGGACATCTTCCTGTTCTTTGAAAGCGCGTGTTAGGCTGATGAATGGCTTTGCGTGCGGGGAGGGGGGTATTGATGGCTCTGTCAAGCCTGTGTGATTCTGAGTTTCATTTGGGCCCCAGGAAATTTTCCACTGTTGTTTTTTCCAGTCCAGGTGATTCATTGGCGCTGTTTAATCGGAGTGTGAGTCTCTCTGAATTGGAGGGTGTTAAGGAGTGGTGTGTGTGTGTGTGCATGCATATGTATGTATGTATGTGTGTGTGTGTGTGTGTGTGTGTGTGTGAGTGTACGTGTGTGCGTGCGTGCGTGCGTGCGTGCGTGCGTGCGTGCGTGCGTGTGTGTGTGTGTGTGTGTGTGTGTGTGAGTGTGTGCGTGTGCGTGTGTGAGTGCGTGCGTGCGTGCGTGTGTGTGTGTGTGTGTGTGTGAGTGAGTGAGTGTGTGTGTGTGTGCGTGCGTGCGTGCGTGTGTGTGTGTGTGTCATAGCAGATGTTTCACTGCTGACCTGCAAATAGCTCCTCTACAGACCAGGAGTTAATCCTTCCTCATTGGAGCCTGTTGGCTCAGCACAAGCTCCACAGCTTTCACGGGTTTTTCTTCTTCCACGTTCAGCCCCCGCAACAAGACTCAGCCCAACTGAAACGCGTACATGAGCTACAAACGGATCCTCTGTGAGATGGGCGCCGAATTTCTGTCAAAAAAAACTAAACAATTTAGTCATGTTTTCTTCGGTTGAGAAAGAAACATGACTGGTGTTTTTTTGGGTAGATGCTGTTGCTCTAATGAATTTGCCTCCTGGTCTAAGAGCAGTGGCTGACATTTCTGTTTAGAGCTCTTTGCCCTCAACACCGTATAGAGGAAAATGCTCCTTTGAGATGCCACCCTACTCTACGTGACATAACTGTTCATAACTGGGATGTGAGAGCACTGTTATAACCCTACTCTAACTGACATAACTGTCCATAACTGGGATGAAAGAACACTGTTATAACCCTACTCTAACTGACATAACTGGCTAGATGTGAAGCAACTGTTTTTACCCCTCTTTTGACTTCACCTTTTCAAACTCCTATGTTAGATTGCTGGCATTACTTCTGTTATCACACTCTCTGGCTTCTGTTTAAAACCTGGATGGATGTGAGAGAGCGTTACATCCGTACCCTACTCTCCCTGATGTCTGAAATTCGGATGCGTGTGAAGTAACGCTATGACATCTCAAAGCTCTGTCGGAGCCCTGCTCTGTGTGAGAGGACACTGTGTGTGTGTGTGTGTGTGTGTATGTGTGTGTGTGCGCTCCTTATTCAGCTGGTGTCATGGTGGGCGCGTTTTTTGTCACACTCATAGTAATTAGGCTTGCTGAAGCTGAAGACTCTGCATTTTATTGTGCAGGGATGTTGGAAGAAGCTCTTCTGAAATGCACACGTAAACTCGCTATTGTCATCGTTTAGTTGGGTTCAGTTTTCAGCGCCTCTTTAAAGCCTCTCCCCTTCAGGGAATTTAACAATAAGATCCACGTTGCTCTCGTCCAGCTCCGGCCATTTTGTTTCTGGAGAAAGGCTGTTGAAGGGAAGCGAGGCTGGAGGGGTCTGGGGACAGACTCATGGGGCCGGCCTCAGTGTGGGGACCTGCGGTTCAGTGCCTCAGGGGACCGGATCCGCCGGAGGCCTTATCCTCGGGAGCCGATGCCCTTTCCTGTAGGTGACCGGCCGCTCTCGCTGTTGACTTTGCGATTGGACGGCGGGCCAACAGTGCGCCATTGTTCCGTGTGAAAGGAATCCCGCGGTGGCCCTGTGCTCTCTGGCAGGTCCCCGGCTGGATAAATATAGCCGCGCGGGGTTCTGCGCTGGCTGCACAGGGTTTATGTAAGGGTATATCTCCCCGAAAGTAAATATTTAAACTGGCAAGGCAGCGCCTGTACCGCGCGGTGCAAGTGGGCATTGTCCTCCGTCCACATCGCGCCATTGCTGAAGGGCCAATAGAGATTCGGGAAGTGTTTATTGGGAAATGACAAGTGACTGCAGGTTTGGGGGGGGGTTTTCCCCTCCCTTTGAATGTGCTGGAACCTGGTTTTGATAAATGATACACCCCCCCCTCCCCAACACTCCCTCTCTCTGTGGTCTCAAATGGATTTGTCTTTAAGAACACTGGGGTTAGTCATCCAGGTTGCGTGGGTGAAAAGGGTATGATCTCAGCTCCCCGTGTATTAATGATTCACTCGGCGAAGAGTGTGAAATGTTTGCTTTCTTCTCGTGATGATCTGGAACCTCCCCCCCCCCTCCCAGCCCCCTCACCTGCAGGAAGCTACTGTACGGTACAGTAGCCCTGCCGCCGGACCAAAGTCCGCCCGGCGGAGAACGAAGGCAGGCTGTTCCCCGCGTGGCTTTGCTGTCGTCGGGCTTCTGAAGCCGGGTTCCGCCGGCCGCAGGACCGCTCATGGACCCCGGGGCGGCCCGTGGAGAGAGAGAGAGGGGTCCCCTGCAGACACAGGGCCCGGGGGTAGTGTGTTAACCAGTGAAACCCGGGCGCCAGGTGGTACGCAGGATCGTACCTGAAGTGTCCGCCTCCTCTTGTTTGCCCGGAAAGCGCCAGGGGATGCACTGCAAATATTTACGCCCTCCACCTGGCGACCGGGGAGCCGGCCCGCGCCACACCTGCCGGCCACATGTTCCCCCGAGCGCCCCCACGCCAGCCAGCCAACCCCCGCGCCAGCCAACCCCCCGCACCAGCCGACCCCCGCGCCTATTTCTGCACTCAGGCAGGGTAGTAAACCGAAATATGGAGAGTAAACATCATCACCTCTCCTTAGGCTCTCCTCATTAATCAAGCCGTAACGTTAGCTGCAGTGTGAGAACACACGATGAGGAGAGCAGGCCATTCGGCCCATCTGAGCTGGTCTTACTGCGCATTACAGAGGGTAGCCAGCACTGCCCTGGCCTGGACTCGAACACCTGGAACAGGTCTCTGCCTCTCCCACACGACTGCTGAATAACTGTTTAAGTCCATGGCAGACATGTAAGCAAAGTGTCTTGAATGGCTAAACTCAGCTCTGTCAGCTGAGTCTGTCTGCTTTCCCGGATAGCCTGTTCCTTTTTTCTCTTTTGCTTAAACCTGCCTTGCAGGCTGTGTCTTATCGAGCCGCTCATGGCGGGTGTGTTTCACTGTGCGTTTCACATGTATGTCCAGTCCTGTTCCTTCGCTTATTAATTACAGGTGCATTGAGCCAAACTGAGTTCCCTGCATCTTTCCAGTAGACTACCTCAGTCGGGTTACTTAATGATAAAATTCAGTTTGGTCATAAGTCAAAATGGTTCCACAGCATTTTTTATTATTTATTTATTTTTATCACGGGTAGCTAGCTAGTGAACTACTGAATTAGGTTTGCAACGGACTAAATTATAAATGTAGTCAAGCTTTAACTAGACTAGCTGCCCTTTATACCGTCATTCATGGACATTAATATGACTGTGTTGCAAGTGTGATATCGTAACTGTTGGCTTGCTCTCTCTTACACATTTCCTCTTTCTGCGCATTCATTTAGAACGGCGACGGAACTTCTGCTGGCGCTACTCCATACTTGGGCGTATGTGGGGAAATAATACGCCTGTCCCAGCCAATCAGAATCAAATGTTTAGCCAGGCTGTTGTGTATTGGTTTTGTGGGTGTGCTACATTTGTGAGTTGAAAATAAAATTCCTTGTGTCATATCTGACACTGACTGTGTTTATTGACACAATAAACTAAAGATTAAGACTTTATTATGATGGAAAAACTTGGCTACTAGTGTGCGTTGTTATGCGTTCATGCATTTTCTATACGGCCAGTATTACCGCCCGGCCAAGATGCGTTCTAAACATTCTTCCCCATGGTGGGAATCGATTTGAAATCGAGCACATTATGCGATCCCTCGATCTGTAAAATAATTGCAAAGTCACCATCCCTACTTTATTCTGTGACAGGGCACTGTTGTTTTCTCACTCCACTCACAGCTGTTTCCTACTTTGAAGCTTGTGTTTAAAAATAATGTTTTATGATATTTTTAGGTTTTCCGCCCTGGTACTTGTCTTATTGGACTGTGATCAGATGTAACTGAACTGCTAAATGTAATAATGTAATGTAATGCTGAAGCACTGGGTCCTCTTAGCTTTTACATGGCAGAGGCCCATCTGCGTATCGGTGAGTCTGAGTGAGAGGAGTTGGTCTGTTCTGCAGAAGGGCCTCTCGTCTCTTTCGCCCGTAGCGTGTAAGTACCGCGGCGTCCCTCTCTCCGCAGGCGGCGAACCCGGCGGAGCTGTGGGACGGCCGGGAGTCGCGGCCGGGGCGGAGCCGGAGCCGGAGCCTGAGCGGGCCCTCGCAGGCCTCCAGGGGCCCCAGCGCCGGACCCCCCTCCTCCGCCCAGCGCCACCCGCAGCAGGGCCCCGAGCCGCAGCCCGACCGGCGGTCCCCGGAGCAGGGCATGCCCCCCGCCCTGGCCAGCACCCTGGAGCACATCGTGAGCCAGCTGGACGTCCTCACACAGGTAAGCACACGCCTGCCCCGCCCCTCATACCCGCAGTGCTTCTGTGAGCACTGAGGCCTGTTCTCCTGAGTTTGTTCAGGCGCCCTCTTAACCTTATAGAACAAGGCCAGTGTCACACAGTGTCAGTGTGTTAATGATACCGAGTGATCATCCTGCCCTGGCTTTAAAACACTGCTTCGCTGCAGGAGTGGGCTGCCTTTCCCTCCCCCACAGAGCAGGAGCCCAGTGCAGTAACAGTCTGAGGAGCGTGACGCTGACGTTACCCGAGTTTCACCGCCTGAACCCGATCGGGCTTTTATGAGGCGCTCTGGAACCGTGCCTGAAACCACGTTTCCATCCACCGAGCTGGAGTTTATCGACTTTCTAACGGAGGAGCGGTGTCGCTTTCGTCTTGCAGGATTCCAGGCGCTGCAAGACAGGGAGCGTACGGAGAGCTCGCCCTAATGAAGTTACTTTGTGTTTTTTTTTTTTTTTGGTTCACCACCTTTAAGTGAAGCGTCGCTGGACCTCTGACAGCCCTCTCACTCTCTGCCCCGAGCCCCCTGGGAAAGGAAGCGCACTCCCTTAAAATGAGATCATCCCTCAGAAAATACTATTAAGAACCCGTACATTAAAGATAGAGAAAATGCTTAATGGACACGATCCATTTAAAAAAATGAGAAAAGGAGAGTAGCTAAACCGTTTACCCTCAGATGACCCGCCGCTGACCTTAGATCTGGCGCTGAGTTTCCTGTCTCGCTCGAGCTGCGGCCTCCATTTTGCGATCGATTCCGAGGGTAACGATGTGCCATCTTCCCTGTGACCTCGGATAATTTCCCGTCAGATTCCCCGGCTCTCAGCGAAGGGCGGATCAGTCCTTTCCTGAATTATTCATTCTTGTTTACTTCCAGAGGGCGCAGACTGAGCATGCTCGGATCGACAGCGCCCGAAGCGCGGCCTCGCTGAACGCAGGGCGGGCGTGTTTGCTGTGCCTTTCAGAGAAGCGTCCTGCGTTTCCTCCCGCTCGTTAGCTACAGGCGTATCGAGCCAAACGGAGTCCTTCCTGTTTCAGGACAGGGTCCCTTAATCCTTTGACATTGCTCTGCTGTTTCCTACTTAGTCGCTCGTGTTTTTTCGGTTGAGAAGGAAACGCATGCATAGATTTATAGGTCTGCAGGCCCTGGTAATTGCCTTATTGAACTGAGAACGTCTCAGATGTAAGTAAACCGTTAAAGCTCCTCAGCTCACGGTCCCTTTCCTATTACACGGGAACAGCTCATCGACAGCGTGTCGACATGTCCGTCCTGGCACTCCCGTTCAGCTGTGCACAGCGTACGGGGAGCGGCCTTGGCCTCAGGAACATGGCAGGCGCTGTGTGTTTGGCCCACTCGAAGTACGGAGCGCTTTCCTCGTTTGCTCCTTGGAAAGCCGTGGATGCCGTTGTGTGCCTGTGATTGAGGCGGTCCATGCAGAGTCTGTGTGGCGCAGCTGATGAGACCGGTGAGCTCGATTAGCCTTTCGGAGCGCCGTCTCCCTGCTTTTGCTTTGGCCATTTTGCCGTGCCGTGAATGGGCTCAGAGTGGGTCAGTGCTGCCGTAGTGCGGGGGAAATGGTCCTGCCCCGTATGAATGAATAGCGAAATAATAACTGGGCTTAGCTGTAAGACTCGATTGTTCAGGTCTCGGGTTCAGGCATTTTAGATCTGGACATTTTCAAATGAATGGAAGTAAATGAGACTTTTTTTCCCCCTTTAGAGCCCCTTCTGGTGGCAGAGGTGCTACAGGCCTTTTTAGGCACAGCCGCTGCCACCAGCGTGGCCCCGCCCTCCTCTAATCCTGAACTTCTGCTTCGCTCAAGGGCAGATAGTAACTGCTGTCTATCGCGTTGCTTTTCTGTTTAATCTTGGGTCTGAAAGGGCATTAGCGTGTGCCGTTGAGACGGGATTGGGCAACTCAGGAGCCTGCAGGTGGAGGAGATAAGAAGGTGACTGCGCCTTGTCCTCTGGTGTACAGCTTTAAGCAGGCCCAAAACTGTCAGCCCGACCCTACCTGAGCCCACGTTCCCTTCAGCCCGAGCCCGACCAGAGCCCGCTCATCGCATTCAGAGACAGTTTACAATTTTGGAATGTAAAAATCGCTGCAAACCTTTCCCGGGTTTGATGGGCGTTCTGTAGATAGCATGTGTTGACCCAACATACACATTAACCTGGCAAAGTACAGTTGTTTAAGAATAGCCTACGTATGAAAATGTAAAGAAGCTGAATTGAAACTCCTTAAACATGCCACGGCTTGCATTAACGGCGGATCATTGCAGTGATCAAAACATACCCTGATGATGTTCACAGGCTAATTTATCTCAGCTACTGACTTTAAGAATAGAAATAGGCAGAGGTGACCTTATACATTGTGGCTCGTTTCTGAAGCACTGAGGACAATGCAGTACCTCAGTTCACTTTTAATGATTAAGTGAACCAGCCAGCAGCCGTACCATCATGCACCCTGCTCCTGCTGAATGGCTGAAACTAAGTAAGAGCGGGCTTGCTTTGTATTTGGATGGGAGTGCTGGGAAAGCTAGGTTGCTGCTGGAAGTGATGTTGGTGGGTGGGTAGGGGGCGATTTTCCCTCTGGTGAAATAATCCCCAATGCCCCAGTGCAGTGATAGGGACGCTGTGCTGTAGGAGATTTCGTCTTTGGGATTAAACGTTAAAACCAATGTCCTGACTGTTCAGGAAAGGTGTTTCCCCAGTGCTAAAGGAAATGGATATATTGTGATTTTATGTTAGAGATGAATGTTATCATGATGCAAATGTCAAACTAAACCGTATTATTTGCTGTGATTCCATTCAGCTCGACCAGTACTAGAAATGCAAAGACGCAAAAGCTGACACTGGTGGGGCTACAGTAGCGACCGTGTAATCTCTGTGTCCACGCCAGCGGTAGAACTCCTCAGTACCGGCAGAACGGTCGATAAGAGCTGCATGTGTATGTTGCGTCTTTTCTATTATTATTCTTTCAGGTCACGGAGGTACTTCAGAAGGCCATCAGGGTCTTGAGGTCTCTAAAAATAGCGGGCGGGACAGAGCGCGGGTGTGCCAGCTCTTCATGCCGTGGATATTATTATGCGAGCAGGGTTAGCCGAGGCGTTCGGGAGCGAAGCGATGATGTAACACAGCCAGGCTTTTAGTGTGATAATAACGATTACAAATAAGAACAGGCCCGATAATGACGGTAATGACTGCGGCGGCCGTCGTTCATTAATGCGAAACCACACAGGCCGTGCTCCGCGGAGAAGGCTTTTATGCTAATCCTGTTAGCCCCGAAGACGGCGTTCTGGAGCAGCATCCATTAGGGACGAGAGACGAGGACGCCGACACCGCCTAGCCCGCCTAGCCCGCGCTCTGAGGAGCGGCGTCGGGGGTCGGTGGTTAGCGGCGGCGTCTCGCGGCTTCCGTCCTGTCAGGAACGCGGCGGGCGGAATGCCGGTCCTGAGCGCGCGGCGCGGCGCGGCTGCTGGCTTCCCTCCGGGGCGGAGCTGCAGGGTGATCACTGCGCTACGCGCTCTGTGCTGCGTGTAACAGGTCATTAGCGCTGCCGTGTTCTTCTGCAAACCAGAGCAGCCATTGATCTTTCAGCCCGAGCGGCACATCGACCCTGAAATCTTAATTCCTAAATAACGCTGTTATTTTTTTCTTCCGCCCCGGCAGGCCTGGTTTTATTGTCAGTCGGGAGCAGAGAGCAGATTGGGCTCGTAGGGAAACGCATCATTCCTCTATTAGCGCCGACACAATGCTTTCACAGTGCTCACTGAGCCCATTCATATTTAATGTCCCGCAAGCAGAAAAGGAAAAGCAAAGGTTTGATGCTGGGGGGCGGGAGGGGGAGAAGAGTCAGACGATTGGCTGTGACCTGCGTAAAACCCGCTCTGTCCGGGTTACTGCAGCTGTCCGTCTGCAGCGGCTCTCCCCGAGGTTACCGCTGAAGACTCCTTCACTTTCTCATTCAGAAAATGAGCTCCAGCTCGGTGGGAACACTGGAGCTAACGTTTCACAGCCCGACATCTCTGAAGTAAACTCTCTTAATAACCCCAATGGAAAAAAAAAAACGGGCTTTAATTTGCAGACCCTAATTAGTGGAAAATGTGAAGTATGCATTGTTTAACTTGAGGCTAAGCAGTCTGGGGCTTATGTGAGACACGGTGTGGCGCAGTCTGCAGGACGCGCGCTGTTCTGCAGACCTGTGTGGAGTAGAGCTGTGGTGCGGAATGCTGGGGCAGGTCCGCCGCGTGCCCTCTCCCTGCCCCGGGGGACGCGCACGCTTCCGCACGCTTCCCCACGCTTCCGCACGCGGCCGGCGGCCATGTTCTCCAGCGGCGTGCCAGCGCGTTTCCTCTTTCCGCGCGTTTTGAGCGGCGCCGGCGGATGGCGGTGTCGGCGCGCTGCCTCGGGGGCCAAGGCGAGCAGATGGTTTCCACGGCGGAGGAAGTCCCGCCGCCCCAGCGCTCCTCCAGGGGCATGTGCTAAATAACTCTGTCCTTGGCGGGAGCCGGCTTCCACTCAGGCCCGGGCCCACCTGGGAGCGTTTACTGACGTTCAAGGCCTGCCAGCCCCCCTCCGCCCCCCCCCCCGCTTCGGAGGAACGGCGACCTTTAACCCCAGAGTGCCGTCTGGTCAGCCTTGGCACTTTCCCGCTGGTTCTGCAAAGCTGCGATTAGACCCGCTGCCTCCTCCATTTTGGGCAGCTCTGTCAGCCTGACGTCATGCTGATCGATGATAGAAGCCAAACCAAGCCTCCCTACAAACCAATCAACACACGGCTCTGTGAAAACAACCCTGAGAGACTGGGCCTGTGCGGGTGGGGCAGGGTGAAGCCACACCTCCATTACGTTTCTCACATTATCGAATGAATCTTTTTTTTTGCAAGAGCGCACTTCGTCGATAATTAAAGGAGGATCCAGGCTGTTCTGTGTAGTATGAACGTATTATGTAACTGCTTTCAGTCTCTTTTTCCCCATTGGACACACCGGCCGCAGTCCTGGGCCCTGACAGAAACGGGGGGATCCCATTGGATGGAGGCTCTGATGGTTCAAAAAGTAAATAACGTCCAGCTGGAAAATGACGGTCTAAACCGCTGGTGTAGTCATTGCAGTTCAACAGTTACAATAGGGACCCGATCGTCAGTTTAATACTGAGTGCATCATTGGCTCTGACTAATGGTGAGTCCAAGGTGTCTGCCTGCAGACTGATCCTGAGTCCAGGGTGTCTGCCTGCAGACTAATCCCGCCTCGGGCCCTGATCTGGCCCTCTCACCGCAGCCGGCAGCTGCCACGCGGTCGCCGCTCACCGCTGTGAAGTCAGCCGCCTCCAGACTTCAGACACCCCCAGCGCTGGACACGCGAGTGGAAATGTCAAGTGATTTGTAATGAATTGTACATAAAGGCCCTCTTAAAGGTGCAACTGCCAACAGTTTCCACTGCCTACAATTCTCCGCTCTCTCAAGTCAAGGCTTCAAAGTGAAGGTTTCATTCAACTGAGTGTGTATTCTGAATTTATCTGGATGAGTTATCGTCTCTTGGCATCCTCTAATGGTAATCTAAGTGCACGTTTTTATTTATTTGTTTTATTCTGGGGAGGATAGCTTCCTATACTGTATCTACCACGTGAAACAACTTAGACTTTAGACATAAACTTCAATTTTGTTTCAAAACTGGTCAACAACAATTTTCAAGATGTTTTTTCAGTATTTTTACTCTCGATATGTTATTTTGTGTAACTATGAATGGATTTCCCCCATTTATCTTTATAAAAGGGGGGTTGGAACCCGTAACCCTCATCAGTAAGGGGTCCAGGACCCTGGGCACTATATCACATGTCTTTGCTGTGATTACACGTGTGCATTACTGGTCTCAAATTATGTTGTCCCTGGAAATGAATATTCTGCTACACACACAAAACTGCCTTACACCTTTTATTGAACTCACCCATGTATCAAGTAGCTTGGAGGCAGGAATGAATAATTCACATTTGAACCTGATGCTGGGGATTCTGCTGTGTAAGCAACCACTTTCTGTGTGTGTGTGTGTGTGTGTGTGGGTGGGTGTGTGTGTGTGAGAGAGAGAGAGAGAAGGCATGTGAGTTAGTGAGATACTGTGTGAGTGTGTGTGTATGAGTGTGTGTGAGAGAGAGATGGAGAGCAGGCATTTGAGTTAGTGAAAGATGGTGTGTATGTGTGTGTGAGAGAGAGAAAGAGAGACAGAGAGCAGGCAGGCATGTGAGTTAGTGAGAGATTGTGTGTGTGTGTGTGTGTGTGTGTGTGTGTGAGAGAGAGAGAGAGAGAGAGAGAGAGAGAGAGAGAGAGAGAGAGAGAGAGAGAGCAGGCCGGCATGTGAGTTAGTGAAAGAGACTGTGTGTGTGTGTGTGTGTGTGTGTGAGAGTTAGTGAGAGAGGCTGTGTGTGTGTGTGTGTGTGTGTGTGTGTGAGTTAGTGAGAGATTGTGTGTGTGTGTGTGTGTGTGTGTGTGTGTGTGAGTTAGTGAGAGATTGTGTGTGTGTGTGAGAGTTAGTGAGAGATTGTGTGTGTGTGTGTGTGAGTTAGTGAGAGATTGTGTGTGTGTGTGTGTGTGAGTTAGTGAGAGATTGTGTGTGTGTGTGTGTGTGTGTGAGAGTTAGTGAGAGAGGCTGTGTGTGTGTGTGTGTGTGTGTGTGTGTGAGTTAGTGAGAGGCTGTGTGTGTGTGTGAGAGTTAGTGAGAGATTGTGTGTGTGTGTGTGAGAGTTAGTGAGAGATTGTGTGTGTGTGTGAGAGTTAGTGAGAGATTGTGTGTGTGTGTGTGTGTGTGTGTGTGTGTGTGTGTGTGTGTGTGTGTGTGAGTTAGTGAGAGAGGCTGTGTGTGTGTGTGTGTGTGAGAGTTAGTGAGAGATTGTGTGTGAGAGTGTGTAAGCACGCCAGCCTGTATTTCTTACTTCTTCGTCCCACAGAGCTGTGTAGCCGAGCCCACCGCGCCCTCCTCACGCAGATAATGGGCTTTATTATGAGAAGCATTCTCTGCGAGCTCGTTTCGCTGCGCCGTCTTCCAGTCTTTAATACGCAGCGCATTAAAAGGCGCTCTGAAGTTCAGAGCATCCCTCAACGAGCGCGGCGGTCGCCAGACAGACGTCCAGCGCCAGCTCCCAACACCAGACCGCAAAGCGGAGAGCCAAACCCAGCTGCCAGCCGGGCAGAAATAGCGCAGGATCAAGCCCGGCGAGGCTTTAGCGGCCCCATAACACGGGCTTTAAAGGGAAAATCGAGCAGCGGGGGGAGATATTAACAACGCTTTCATGAGCGCTGCTCTGTGTAAACTGTAGTGTTTCGGGTACATCCTGCAAATTCTCTCTTCAACTTAAACTTTTTCTCTTCCCCTCCCCCTTGCCCTGCTTCGGTCGGCTCTAGTGTGTAATTTGTTCTTTTCTTCTCTCTGTTTTGTCCATCAGTGTGTAGGAGTCTCTCTCTCTCTCTCTCCAGTTCTCTTCCCTCGTGTATACCAGCCCTTTTTTCCCTGGTTCCTGTTCCTCCGGTGACGCTGTTTTCCGTCTGTGTTTGGGGGTCGGGGGCGCGTGCGGTGTTTGGCTCGGGAGTCGGGGGGCGCGTGCGGCGTCCGGCGGTGCGCTCGACCGCAGGGCTCCACGCGCCCTGGAACACCTGGCCAATCCCGCGCCTCCCTCCTCAGCAGACGGCCACTCGCTGGCAGGGAAACAGATGATTCCAGATAAACTCATCCTTCAGAACGGTTCAGTTCTCATTTCTGTTTTTCACACGTGAAGTGTGCTGCATTCCTTTTGGGTGATTTTGTGATGGAGCCAGGCAAAGACTTTCCAGATAATTTACCCTCCGTTGAAACTTAAATAAAACACTGTCGAAAAAGGTGCTTCTTTAAGTATTTATCTGGAAATGGTGTTAATGGATTCTGGGTAGGGACAGTTACCCAGCATGCATTGGGCTGTGCCAGGGTAGAGCCCTTCTGAACAATGGCAGTAGAACAGATTGAATTCTTAGCAGGTCAGTGTGATGGATTCCCAGAATGCATTTGATGTCTGCCAGTGCAGTACGGCCCCCCAGTACAGCCATGCCGGCTCAGAGACGTCGCAGTTTCCAGATGTTTTCCCTTTTTAAAAAGATGTATAATAGTAAGAGCAGTCAGCCTACTTCAGTGACTGCTTTCACTGCAGCCGGGCAGGTTGGTGGCAGCAGAGAAAGTTGTGTTGCTGGTGGCGGGCTTTGTTCGGTACTCTTTCCGAGTGGCGTGATAAACACTGTGTATTGATTGGAAAAGCACACTGCAAAAGGAAGGAAACAAACCCCCTGCCCCCCCCCCCCAGAGTATACCAGCAGATGTTATCCTGCTCTGGCTCCCGGGTCCCTGGGGGGAAGGTTCCGGAAGCCTGCTCACCTCGGACTGCTCTCCCGCGTCTCCGTTCAAGCTCTGCGTTCCCAGCTCTGCATTCGAGCTCTGTGTTCCCAGCTCTGCGTTCGAGCTCTGTGTTCCCAGCTCTGCGTTCGAGCTCTGTGTTCCCAGCTCTGTGTTCCCAGCTCTGTGTTCCCAGCTCTGCGTTCCCAGCTCTGTGTTCCCAGCTCTGCATTCCCAGCACTGCGTTCGCGCTCTGCGTTCCCAGCTCTGCGTTCGCTCCGGATCATTCCGAGGTTGTGATAACCCAGAGCTGCCCGCCTGGCTGTGTTCTAAAGGCACAAACCACTCAGTTACTGGGTCAGGGAAAATTGCACTTAAAAAATACAATTAAAATAACTTTTCTTCTTTTTCTGCTACCTGCTTACATTGCAAGTAACACTTGTCTGCAGAGCAATTCTGAGTACTGGATGCGGGGCTGATTGTTAATGTCATCTCATTGAACTCTCCATTTTGCCTTTTTTTTGTTCTTTTTTCTGGTTGAACAGACTGAACTTATTTCCCCTGTTTTCAGAGATCCCTACCTGCCTGTCTGGCATGAATAGATAGGCTTGGCAGGCCCACGCAGCTCTTTTACACCCACGGGTTTTTGACAGTAACGGGTAAACGCGCTGAAGATGCTCTTATTCATGTAATTAAAAGCTCAGCGTCCGCTCGCATTGGAGCACTTTTTATTCCTTTCTGTTTGAGAACACAACTATTTAAAAAAAAAAATATGCACAGTTTGTGACTCATGTTACAATACGGCAAAAATAACACCACTCAGGGACTTCATGAAAACAGAGTTGTATGCAAGAAATTTACCCGCACACACACACACACACACACACACACACACACACACATGCTTTTCTGTAATGTTCTTTCTCTGTTTGTACTAAACTGTAATAGTCCTGGTGTGCTTCTCTCACTGTGTGTTGGAGTTGGACCTCAGATGACCCCCCCCCCACCCGCACCACAGAGGAAACTGAAGCCTCTTATGGAGATTACCCCATAAGTGCCCACATTCCCATCTGCTGACGTCCGGCCACTTCCGGCTCACAACATTGCGTTTTTCAGACTTGATCTAAAATTTGACTCACTTATTTGCCTTATGTATCTGCTCACACCCGGTTTGCTCAGCTCACTTGTTCAGGCCATTTTCCCCTCGTTCAGACGTTACTCTGTTGAGGAAGAAGTCGTGCCTTTCTGCGTGAAGTTAGTTTAGGACTTATTCAAATAGATTGTACAAAAGGTTCTAATTCTTGCTCCTTTCCAGGCAGTATTATATATGTATTTTTCATTTTAACGAGGTAATAATAGGTATTGTCTACAAATTTGAAATCAGAAGAGTGATCATTTTTTTTCTTAATATTTTTTTGTTCGTTTTTGAGGCGGTGTTCAGAGTCCTCTGCCCCTGTCTCCTGCAGCTCCCTGCGTGCCTTTCGCTCGTCTCCTGAGCGCCGTGTTCAGGGGGGAGTAACGGACAGTGACATCAGTCACAGCGACCGTCTCATCGTAATTCAGCCTGCATCACCGCGTCTGCGGGTTCGACCGGTAAACCCCCCCCCCCCCCCCCCCCCCGACCCACCGTGTCCGGTGATTCAGCATGAAAGAATGCCGCACGCTGTTGTGGAAACCATCGAAGCCCGTTTCCTGCGCCGTCCTGTGTGTTTTAGTGATGGGGAAAGGACAGGAGCCGTCATGTTCTTAACAGATGCTCTTATCCAGAGCGAGCCGTGTCCGAGCGAGCAGACGCACACTGCTGCTGGTACGGGGCCTCTGGTCCCGCTGCACCCGGAGCACTGCTGCTGGTACGGGGCCTCTGGACCCGCTGCACCCAGAGCACTGCTGCTGGTACGGGGCCTCTGGACCCCCACACCCAGAGCACTGCTGCTGCTACGGGGCCTCTGGACCCCCGCACCCAGAGCACTGCTGCTGCTACGGGGCCTCTGGACCCCCGCACCCAGAGCACTGCTGCTGCTACGGGGCCTCTGGACCCCCGCACCCAGAGCACTGCTGCTGCTACGGGGCCTCTGGACCCCCACACCCAGAGCACTGCTGCTGCTACGGGGCCTCTGGACCCCCGCACCCAGAGCACTGCTGCTGCTACGGGGCCTCTGGACCCCCGCACCCAGAGCACTGCTGCTGCTACGGGGCTTCTGGACCCCCGCACCCAGAGCACTGCTGCTGGTACAGGGCCTCTGGACCCCCGCACCCAGAGCACTGCTGCTGCTACGGGGCTTCTGGACCCCCGCACCCAGAGCACCGCTGCTGGTACAGGGCCTCTGGACCCCCGCACCCAGAGCACTGCTGCTGGTACGGGGCCTCTGGACCCCCACACCCAGAGCACTGCTGCTGGTACGGGGCCTCTGGACCCCTGCACCCAGAGCACTGCTGCTGGTACGGGGCCTCTGGACCCCTGCACCCAGAGCACCGCTGCTGGTACGGGGCCTCTGGACCCCCACACCCAGAGCACTGCTGCTGGTACGGGGCCTCTGGACCTCCGCACCCAGAGCACTGCTGCTGGTACGGGGCCTCTGGACCCCTGCACCTGGAGCACCGCCGCCTCGGTCTTCACGCTGCCCTGGTGTTTAACCGCCTCGTCTCCAGAACGCAGCGTCTCAGGTGGACAAGCTGAATGAGCCTGTAGAACCTGCCGGAAGCGAGGGTCTCTGCTTGCACACGGGTTTAGTGGGTTTAGTTTCTCAGAACGTCACCGTGCTGCCAGCTCGTTCCTTCGGCTGTGTCTCTGCCTGGGATTACTTCGTGCAGCCTGAACACAGAATGAGATCAGCTCTTTATGCGGCTGCCGTGTTGTGACGCGGGTCTGCTATCGATATTTTATTGTGGCGCTGCGTTCCGTTCGCGAGAGCGGCGCTGTCGTGTACGGGGTCGCGTGGCTGGGACGCATCTGCGTTTCGTCATGGCGGGGTAGCCCCCCTCCCTCCGTGTGTGGTTTCCAGGGGTTACGCAGAACCCCCCCCCCCCCCCAGCCCGGTCCGCGGCGCGGGCTGGCACGGAGAGGGGTGCCTCGGGGTGAGCCGCGATCGTCAGCGCGGACGAGGGCTCGGTCCACACCGCCCCCCCCGTCCCCCCCGCCGTCCCTCCACCCCCCCGCCGTGCTCACAAAGAGGGGGCTTTCTTAAGAGGCTCTCGGGCGCGCGTGCGTGTGCCTGTCCCAAATAGAGGACGCCGTGTTTACGCTCGGCGAGCGCCACGAGAGCGCTTCAGATTGGGCGCTCATAATCGGGGGGATTGTCCGCGCAGATAACGGAACATCTGTTGGGCCACTAAAATAGACGCATTCATGGATTTCTCTGGCGCTCTTTTTCTCTGACGTGACGCTGTGTTGTCACCCCTCCCTCTGCAGACAGTGGCCATTCTGGAACAGAGGCTGACACTGACGGAGGACAAGCTGAAGGAGTGCATTGACAACCAGCACAAGATCAGCCTGCAGCTACAGCACAGAGACCCAGGGCCCTGCTCCTGAGGGGGAAGACCTGGCGCCTGGCCCGCCCTCTCCCTCTCTCTCTCCCTGCCGCTCTCGCTCTCTCTCTTACTCTCTCTCCCCTTCCCACTCTTTCTGTCTCTCCTTCCCTCCCTCCCTTTCCCTCTCTCTCCCTACCTCTCCCTCCCTCTCTTTCTTTCTCTCTCTCTCTCTCACTCCCTCCCCCGTCTTTCTTTCTCTCTCCTTCTCCCTCTGTTTCTGTTTATCTCTGTCTCATATGTTTTATCCCAATGAACTGAGCCGACCCTCAGCCACAACCAACCACCAGCCCCTGTGATTCATTTTCTCCAGCACACTGTTGGGGTCTGAGTTAGGATCCATGCTGTGTGCTGTGCTCCCCTATACTTTATTCTCTTACACCCATGAGCTTCACATGAAGTTAACATGATCAAGTGGCAAGAGTTGGGGGGGGGGGGGGGGCGGGGTCCTGAAGCTCTGGTGAAGAACATTGTCCAAGTTTTGTGTGTTTCCTGGTAACTAGAACTGGGGGGGGGGTGTGATGGAGTGTTTGTCAGTCAGTAGAGTTGTAGGCTCGTGGAAGTGCTTCTGATGCATATGGATTTACGTAAAGTTAAACAGCGGTTTTGAACTAGCATTTTTGCTGAGAGCGGGTCATTTTTTCGCTGAGTAAGTATGTAATAAGTTTCCCCCGGAGAGTCTCTGGATGACGCAGGCCCAGGAGCGATCACGCCTGGGAGATACCACCACACCACACGGGTGTGAGGTCCCAACGAAGACGACATCCGTGGAAAACGAGGGGGGAAAAGCCTTCATGTGCCTTCATAGTTTGAGTAGTAAAGCAGTAAATCCACTAGATTAATGTCATTTTTAACTGCTCAAATCATCTGTGATATTTTTAACTTCATTTTTAGAGGCTGTGCGATAAATTAAGTGGTTTCTCTGGTCCCATTTTAAAATATGATTTTATGAGTTTTCTGTCATTTCTCATAAGTAATGTGTGTTGATATGCTTGATTCAGTCTGTTTTTATACTGTTTTTTTTATAATTTAATTAAATTTTATTGTCAGTATTTCCAGAGGTCAGAATTTTTTCAATGCCCCACACATTGATATTGTATGTTGGAATACTGTAAGGGCCTTTCCTTTAAAAGGGAAAAAGATTGGCTGCTTTTTGACTGTATTGCAGTTAGAGTGCGGCTTTAATTTAAAGGCAGCGTGGAATATTTCCTTTGCATGGTGTCTGAGCCCCGTGTCCCAGGACGTCCGCTCACCCTGCGGACGAGGGCAGTGAAGCAAAGCGGAGGCTCACAAAAACCCATCCCAACAGCCCAACGGCGAGTCTTCACAACAGACATGGAATCAGCAGATTTTTTGAAACTAAACATGTAAATACTTCATTAAAATTTACATCATAGACCAGCCCTATCCCACAGCCAAAAGCTGATGCCCACAAAGCTGGAAAAGCAACATGACAACAGAGTAACGTTGAGGCAGATCTTTAAAGTCTTTAAAAAGTTCCTCCTCTGGGAGGATCTTAAAATCAGTGAGTGCATATAGCTTTACTTTTGTGTGTAGAATATTTCCTTAAAGGTACTAGGCATCCCTCTGAAGAGATTTACTGCTTTGCATGGAATTCACTGAAACCTCTCGTAGTTCACTTTATACAAGCCTGTGTAAGTGGGTTTTCATTTAATGTGCTATTTCATAGATCACTCTATAATGTACTGTGTATTCATATCTGGAACATTAGGAGGGGAAATCAGGGTCGTGGCTAACAGACTACAGAGACACATTTAAATAGCAGACTCATGAAGAGGACCTTTGGAAAATGACCAGATCACACCTCTCCTAGGGACAGTTTTGTTTTTCTTGCTCAGGAAAGAAATAGAACTTGGAAGAGTCGACTCTTAATGGTTAACGATCAGAAGTGCTCCAAAACATTTTTTAATCCCTCTTCAAATCCCACAGTGAAGCTCTTTGCCAACTTCTTGTTTAAAGGAAGGGGAAAAATAGTGAACAAATCAAGGGGTTTGTTGTCATTAAAGTTGCCAGACAGATGACCTCACTGAAGTGTGTGCGAGAGGCTCTTGTGTGCTCTGATTGATCCCAGGGGGGAGGGGGCGTGGTTGTGTGTGCCAGTGAGCCACAGAGAGTGAATTCTACACTGCCTCCTTAGTGCAGAGTTTGTTGAGTGCAACTCTTGGAGGGAGAGAGACAGAGCGAGAGAGAGAGAGTGGGAGAGAGAAAGGGGGGGGAGAACACAACCAAAATTCTTGAGCTTGGCCCACTCTTTTCCTTCCTGTCTGGGGCCCTGAGCTTGGGCTGGACTGGACTGGACTAGGCTGTGCTTCATTCGCAGAGAAAACAAACCCCCCCTCTTTTGGGCTTAGGAGCCAGGGATTGCTGGCGGGTGGGGGCGGGGGAGTTTGGAGGGGCTTGTAAAGACTGGTTTCAATAACCGGCATTCTTGAGCTTGCCCTCCCCCAGTGCTGGCAGGCCTGTGTGTGTGTAAGAAACAGAGAGAGATCCTCTGACTTTCACAGCACGTGTGGCCCATGAGGCTTGTAGGTTGGGGGGGGGCTCCACATTTTCTGCCTCTTCTAGCGATAACATCTGGATGCATTTTTCTCCTTTAGCTGTAGCACTGGCTTTTGTTTCAGAAGAGCAGTGTGTCAGAGTTCACCGCGTGCTTTAATGATCCCTGGGCTTTGTTCTGCCTGTTTTTCTTAGCTTCTAATTTGCCCGCTCATTATTTATTTTCAAAACTTTTTTCAAGGCTGAAATGGAAGCCAGGTGTCGCGCCCCTGACATGTCGCTGTTGCTTGGCTAGCCGAAAGCCACGGGGGGAGGAGAGCTGGCCCGGGAGACGCGTCTGTGTCGGGTTTGGTTTTGTGCCAGCAGGTGATGATGTTCCTCACAGTAAGTGGCAGGGGTAAGATGGGCATTGTTTCTCACATGCGTAGTTTTACAAAATGGCGACGACGATAAGGTCACAATGCGTCGGAACTTGCTGCTTTTAAAGTTCACCAGTGCTAAGGACTCTCTCCCTGGATAGCACAAATACTTTTCTGTTATTTATGCTTGCATTAACCAAAGCTGGGGGAAGTACACATTCCTTGCATACAGAATTTGGTGAGGGGCCATATTTTGTTTGGAGGCGATAAGACTGATTGCCTTCTCACTTGGAGACCTCTTGTGACCCCCCTTGCTTCCCCTGACCATGATTATTGCTGGGACTTGGCGGACGGATGCATTGCCTCATTTCCTGCCCCCCCTCCCTCCCCTCCCTGAGTGAGTATAGGGTTTGTGTTTGTCTGGGAATCCTGGCCAGTCCTTCCCCCCATGGGGGGCCTTCCACACAACTCGGCCCACGCTTCTACTCCTCCCCCCCCCCCTCCCCCAACAAAAAAAGTGTCTCCGCTCGTGTCCCCCTCACCCCGCCCAGTCCCCTTGTCCCATCTCCTATGTAACGTGAAACCTTACCTCTGTAATCATGACACCCCATGAAAGATGGTGATCAATGAGACTTGCCCAAATGCCATGGACATGAAAGGGTTTGACCCCTGAGATTAACATTCTTGCTCTTTCCCAGTTTTGACAGCACACTCTGATGGGGGCTGGTTCTTTCTGAGGCTCTTTCTGGAAAGGGCTCTATTTCACGAAGGAGCTTTGTATAGGTCATTAAATCCTGGACCGCTGCAAATTACACTTCAATTATATTAATGCATACATAAGGTCCATAATTTACAATCAGTGATGCTTACTTGTTCATTCTACTGGGGTATCCATCTTTCATCAGATGATTCGGGAAAAAATGGTTGTGAACACAATGATTACTTCCAATTCCAGCTGCATGGATATATTATGCGAATTACAGTTACAATACAAGAAAATAAAAATGTGCTCTTCAGTTTTTTTGTTTTTTTTTAAACAATACGCAACCTACTTTTCAAGGACACAATCTAGATTGAGTACACAGCACTGCCAGTAAAACAAATCTCAAGGTTTGTGAGCACTAATGGCACTTTCCTTATCTTGCACTACTCTGTGACCGGGACCTCACCTCTATTTCAAGAGAGACTTAGTTCAAGAAGGTGTGAAGCAAAAAAAAAAAAAAAAAAAAGTAACATGAGCAGATCAGCACTTTGGACTCCGCCCATTTTTAGGCTACATTGTCCCTACTTGTAGCAGAGCAGTAATTAAACACCTCTCGTAGAACATGACTCAGTGGAAACTGAAAAATGTCCCCACTCCTTTGACAGGTTTGTAATTAAGACAGCAGGAGATGAGATGTTGGCAAAGTTCAAGTATGAGTCAACTAAAAGAATATTTAAGGATTGTACACCCAGAAAACAAAAACACAAGTAGGTGTTCATCCACGTCCATAACTTTGGATGTAGTAGCGTTAGTATTGTTTTCACAAGCGTATACATTCTGCTATTATTGGTTGAGAAACATTACTGGTCCAATGGAGTGAAGCCATTAGAGTCCCTCCTGTCATGTGATCCTGCACCTGAGGGTGCTGCCCACATTGTAGGCCCCAGCTGTACAGTACTCCCAGCTGTGGTTCTGGGACAGTCTGCAACCGTAGCTGGGCTGCGTTTAGCGCTTTGCTACATCTCAGACGTAGGAAGATCAGACCAGTGGAGGACGCGGAGTGCTGAGCAGTGATCCATGAGAACATTAGAAAGCAATCTGTATGGCTAAACATCACCCAGAGAGCTGCTAACACAAATACATCACTGTGTCAGTATAGGCTGAGCCCTTCCTCACTCTCCTTTCTTTAGCCCTGTTTTTCCTTTTAACAATTGTGATAAATGAAGTGCTGGCAAAAGGTTTTTTGTTTTACTCATTCTTTGTCCGTCTCTTTATCTCACTCTCACTCAGCCTTCCTCCCTCTCCCTCTGTCCTTGGCCTTTACACACCTCCCTGCTAAGAACATGGGTCAGAGCAGCCTCTTCTCACAGAGCTCTTTTGAGCCAGAGCGCTCGTACACACCTCGTATATCAGCGCGCTTCTCGACAGGCGTCCAAGGGGCCCTGGGCCTGTGTGTCGCCACGTTACCTGGCCGCTGCCTTCTCAGAGGTCCCGCACACACAGGGCGGACGCCACTGTCAATGGAGCAGCGAGATGATTGAGTTTGGCCAGAGCCAGGCGGTCCTCCGAGGCTCGGGTCATCCTCGCGTTTTACACGTCGGCTTCACGACTCGCACCGAAGCCAGTTCCCCACGCCCTGCGCCGCGTCCCTTAAGCGTTAGCCACTGTCTAACACGATCCACCAGGCTCCCGCTGATGCGACCGGCAGGTTTACAGGGAATCCAGTGAAAAGAGCATCACTCCTGAGAGCAAGCAGACAGATGTGTCAGTTACGATCATTTAAGAGCGAATTCCCGACTTTACAGAGCAGTGGTAAATCCATGAGTACTGGGGTGATGGAACACAACCCTGCATTTGTTGTTAAGTGTGTGTATGTGTGTGTGTTTGCTTAAAAAATACAAGAAACCTCTCAAGCACGACCGCTTTCTCCACCTTTTTTTCTGTGAAATAATTTCACATAATGCTGTGACATAGTAGACGTCTGCAAGTGCTTGGTTGATGACACCATTACCAGCTTTTTCCTCAAAAGATCTTGCAAAGCGGACCTTGATTTAGCAGGAAAAAAGTGGCAGGTTATGGTGCATATGCTGCCATGTTAAAAACTGATATAATTACAGTGATTCTTATATCTGTGTAGCTGTCAGTGTTCTTTCTATGACTTGGAACACATCCAAATTTAGCCACATGTAGCCATTTTAAGTGCTCTTACCATTGTCAGACCCTACCAGCAATGAGCTACCTTCTGAACTCCTGGATAACAAAATGAAATTTCCCTGTTCACTATAGGGTTTCACCAATTTGAAATAAAAAACAGCTATTTATTTTGTAATGTAATTTAGCATGTCCTGCTCATTTTATAATGTAACATAATGTGCTGCTGTTTTATGTAGCTGCTATGGTCCAAAATCTGCTCATTCCATTAACAAAACCATTAACCATAAGGCTGGCTCCAGGCATGTTAGAGAGGACGTTTGCTATGCACAGCTAATACATCTAAGGCCTGTATTCAATCAACACTTGTCCTTAAACTTGACCGGCAAGTAAATACAAATGTTACTTTTTATTCACAAACATAGTTTGGTGAGTTATAGTAATTGCTGAATAATTTCAAAACTGTTTATGAATAAAAATAATTTTTCTTAGTAATTGTTAGTCAATGACAAGGACAAATGTTGATTGAATCCCAGCCTAAACTAGTCAATTAATAATGTGTATATATATATATATATATATATATATATATATATATATATAGTGTAACAGAATGTGGCAACAAATAAACCCAGTTGATCCATATAACATTGAATCTCTCTATGCTGGACAGAAGCAGAAGTCATTTTAGTTTAAAACGGCTTCATAGAAACAATAACTTTCTGCTTTTTGTGGAAAGTCCATCAAAACTACACTTTGTTGTATTCCATTTAAAATCAACAGAAATGGAACAGACACCAGACAAGAAAGAACACATTACAGACAGCTGTTTTTTATTAAATTAATATTTGTAATTGTCATTACATTTCTCATAGCATTTCAATATGTCAGAAATAATAGAAAATATTTCATTCAATAATCACATTCCAGTGGCAAAATGTAAAATGTTTTCAAAACCAAAGATTTGGACAAACCAAAGAGCTGCTATTCATAGAGTAGCTATTATAAATGATTTTAAAATATGCATTGTAATAATGCCTGCAATATTTTTAAATGCATACATAAAAGTGCCGCACTGAAAATGTATTTACATTTAGCAGTAAGGAGAAAGTATCTGGACATTTGTTGTGAGATTTAAACTATTTATTTTGTTCAAAGCTCATTCCTCACCGTAAATCAACATTTTAGTGTGCCAATGGCTCCAGAATGTTTTGCATTTGCACCACTCTATCTAACTGAGAAACAAAACAGCAAGGGGTTTTGTTACTCTTTCAGATCTAACATTGAACAGTGATAATTTTATCTTGCTGGGCACTTTGTTGTTTTGCAGAAGTGTAATTTATCCTTGTTTACGCCTAACTTTGGTGTTCTGCCAAGCCTATTTATAACCACCTGGGCCAGCAGCATTGAACAATGGGCAACACGGTATTGTCCAGCCATTCTACCTTCCCTTGATTCTGCTGTGCTCCAATAAGAATGTGCGTCATCTTGACTTGCAGTCAACTTTCTAGTTATTTTCAGGAGTTGGACTGTGGATGTTATATGCAATAGGGACCCGGCGCCAGAGAGAAGCAAAAGTGCACACAACTCCTTAACTTGGTAATGGCTTTGAAATCTGGACTGAAAATGGGCTTATATTATTTTTAAAACAGCATTTATTATCTGTTGAACATTACAGGTTACAGAACTGGTAATGATTAACTGAATACCGTTAGTTTTTAACATACTAAATTTAGACATTTTTATACCCGCTATGTAACTGAAACCAACACTAGATGTGCGAGTTTAAATTCTCACGCTGTAATTTTGTGAATGTAACGTGTGACTGAAAGCAAGGAGAGAAAACACTCATCCCACGAAAGGGGTCACTTTGACATGCTTGTGTCATTTTTAATTTTTTTAAATTTATTTCTGTTGCTTCCTGTGTAAGCAGGGCTTATAGCTATGAATTCTCAGGCCTGGCACAAAATATGCCCCCCCCCCCTTTCCCATCTGTGGCCCTGAGTATTAGACATCTGCAGAAAAAGTGTGATCATACACGCCCCCAGGCCGAGAAAATGGCCCTCAATTTGTACTTTCAGCTGTTTGTTAAGAATGCGCCATTTTAGTGTTATTACACTCGTTTTGACCCATTAGTTTGGTTCCTTTTTTATCAGATCTTTGAAGAGTTACTAGGATGAAAGAGTCTGAACATTCTGGGTATTGTGAGGGCTTATTTGCTCAGTGAACAGGATGGTCTTTCGGTGGGAACCGACTGATCTTTCCTCTGAAGTAGCTTTGCATCGAGTATTCATAAGCTACTGCTGTTGAATCACTGGGAAATGTAAGTAACTGTTTCAATTCCCTGGGTAAAAAAATTAGGGAACAGCATATGTGCAATATTGAACAATCGCAAATTGTATCTATTTCTGAATTTCATTTGTAATATCGACTCGTTTTTTGTCTTTAAGAGAGCATTAGAAAAAATGCTATTGCATTTATTTAAATGTAATTGTAAGTACATTCCTCATGAATGGATTGCATTTTTCTGAGTTTATTTTTCCAAGTGCATTTCATATGGATCCCACATTGGATTATCTGAAAGATCATGATCGCTACGACTGATTTTATTACTTGATTCAGTCATTCATGTATGGAAGGCTTTGTATTTTCATCAATGTGATATTAAGTATGAACGCTGCATTATATAGTCTGCTCCTATTTCAAATGTAATACTTTTTTGTCTTTATCTGTTCATCATCATCTTCAGCCAATGATGATCAAAGGAGTCCTGTCAGTTCAGTTTCCACTTGCCACACTATAAAATCCACTTTTGCTTTTACATATATGGGTCCATCTTCTGATTTGTGGGAAAACGGAGATGAGTGAGGATGGCAAATTACTGGAGAAAAAAGGCCAGGAAGCGAGTGAGAGTAAGGGTGCAAGAGAGAGGATGGATATTCCAGGCGTGGATGTATGAGTTGGGGCTAGGCTGCTGCAGACCAGTGAGAAGTTACAGGAAATGCCAAGGGAAGCGTGGGAGTTGACACTGTGAAGGTGGATTAACACTTGAGCGCGTCCTATAGAAACTGCAGCTGACCTCGTGTCATTCTGCACCGTGGAAATGCGAAACGGCTTCAAATCACTGCCACACAGCTTAGCTCTCACCTCTGCAAATTACATCAACATCTGTTCACATATTTTGGTTTTGTACTGACTTTATTAGGCCTGCAAAGTGAATGGTATGGTTGACATGGTGGGTAGTTCTACTACATGAATAGAATTGTGAAACAGCACTTTTATATCAGGTTAATGTGTTGTACCAGGAAACTTCTTGGCCAAGCTCACTGTTATCTTGCAGCAGCTGTGTTCATGGTGATCCCGCATTAGGCTCTATGGCTTAACCGGCGCATCGAGCCGGAAATTAAACCTTTGACACCACGATGTTGTTTCTTGGGCAGAACGGTGTCATACTGACAATTCACTGAAGCTGATGGCAGCACTACAAAGACTGCTAAATGCTGGACCATTGGCTGCTACTGCAGAGAGTCCGTGTAATAGCGAAGCTTTTCTTTTGTGTTGCTTCTTTGTGGTGAGAATGGGGACAGGGTAAGAGAAAGATGGAGAGAGAGGAGGGAGAAAGAGAGAGAGGAGGAGAAAAGTCCCCCTCCCCTCTCTAAGCATGCAGCAAATCAGATTTAGTGAACAAGAGGCACATCTGGCAGCATGCCCTGCCTGCGCTGCCAATTATGATGTGTTCTCTCATCACTTCCCCTTTTACAGCCCAACATACAAACGGCACATTCATACAGAGATCTGGGGCGAGCAGGCCAGCACCTCGGCTGCCTCTCCTCAGCCTTTCCTTTCTTAAAGATGCAGAGGAGTAGGCACCATGATAAAGGTTTCTCTTTCTTAAAGAAAAAACAAACCCCCAAACATCTGTAAATTAAAGAAAGGTTTTTGAGCCATTTTTTAAAATTTCTGTCTGGCAGTTGTCATTGAACACTAACTTATAGGCCTATAGGCATAGACAGATATAGGATCCACTGTTTAGAAATAAAGTGGCATAGAACAGTTTTTTCTTCCTTTTTTCTGAATGGACATTACAGCTACCATAATCTAATCAGGCACCACAGATGCGATTGCTTTGAAGAGAAGGAATATATTGTGTGTTCGATTTCGCCCTGAAAAATTTACACATTTACTTTCATTTCAACTGAATTAGTAGAGATGCTGAATGCTACTTAAATAAATGCAGGTAAAAGATTCTGACTATTGATTAAAAAATCACCATGTTAAAAAAGAAGTATACTGTAGAGAAGTCAGGGAGGCTTCATAGGCCTGACATCTGCGTCTTCATCAAAGCCATCAGTCGCTGAAGAATCCAGAGAATCCACCACACAAACCTGTGCCCCAGAGATAGAACACTGAATGGAAAAACAGACAGGTTTTCTCTGCTCAGAGAAAGTCTCTGAAGGCCCTCATCGTTATTACATTCAAATGTATTTCTTTCTCATTATTTATATTGTACCAACTAACTTTCTCGGGTTCCCTTTGTGGTTACTGAAATGACCAAGACGGTTCCTCTGTACAGTAATCTGCTGTCATTAATTATTAAAATGATCATAATGAAATGTAAAAATTAAATATCTGAATATTAGATCAACTGAGGGATGATCCATCATAGTCTGGCTAAATAAAAATTGCACAACCTTTTGGTTTTTTAAACTTTGTGCATCTGTGAAACAAATCAGAACCTGCTCTCTTGCCCTTCATTACCCAAGAATGTTCAGAAATTGCACTGAATTAAAGGAAATGAAGCAGGTCTTAGTTCTAATACGGCCTTAAACAGCCTTTCTTTATTTCCTGATTGGTGAATTTTTGGCAGTGCCCTCCTTATGCCTTGAGAGCTTCCACATTGGGCTGCTTTAATTGTACCAGCAGTCCGGCTCAGTGAGAAGGCCTGTTACTTATTGTTTGTGGAGAAGCCAGGATGAGAGGAATGGAAACACAAGAGCTGACAGTTTGGAGTAAGTGTAACTCATCCGGCTGCATAAAGGCCCATTGTCTTCAGCCAGAGCACCCTCTGCCTCCTGCCACGCAGCTGTGATCACAGCAAACATTCCTCTTTTTGGTTTTATTTTAATACCACTCCTTCCGAACAATCTGTCTATCAATTCCATTTCCAGTCCTTTCATACTCCTTAAAATTGCTTAGGCAGTCCTCTGCCCCTGCCGCGGTAGCAAGCAGGAAGCCTCCTAGGGGAGCTTTAAAAGAGAGGAAGTAGTTTGCAGCAGAAACTTTGGCCCTTTTGTGTCTAATTTATTTATTTATTTATTTGAACTGGAGTGAATTACTTGATAGTATGTCATCTTAATGTAACCAGTTACCATAAAAATGTCATTTTTCATACAGGGTATCCTCCGGAAATCAACTTGGATTTGCCAGGCAAGATACTTTCTTGGGTGCTCAAAGTTTTAAGATCAATCTAAAACTAAAATACACGTGAGAGTTTTGTACACTTTTAAATACACTTATCCACTTTTCGCTCACTGTTGAGTTAAACCAAAACGAGATCATAAATAAAAATGTGCTGCTCCAGGATGGGTCTCAATATTCTGAAGCTCCTCTTTTAAAAACTCAAATTGTGAGCTAATTGATATCGTTGTTATACATTAATGGTCTCGTGAATAAGAAATTATCACTTTCAATGAAGATGCCTTGTTTTACACACTGAAGTCATGTTGATTGATGATGACGTACATTGTCACAGTTTCAAATATGTTCCATCCTGATCGGCCCAAATGAGTAGGCCTGCATTGTTCTAAATTAATATAACGAATGCATTCATCTAATAAAAACCTTGTTTTACATTTACACGCGAATTAAGTACTTTCAACCTGAGGTGAGCCCCATTCACAGTCAGGACCTGTATGCCAGCAGAGGGCATGGCGCTAGGATCTCTCTCTCTTTTTTTATTTTTATTTTTTAACAAAACTGCACCGTAATAACGAGTGCTGCTACTTTAAATGTATCTTTTTTACTGGCCTGGTTGACCATTTGAAGTTCACGTTTGAATTTGCTAATACGGTAAAACCAGAATAGACCAACAACAACCTAATCCAGTCAAGAACTGGTGGCAAACGCAATCGTACCCACCTGGATCTACCAAAACTGGACATCCACCTGAAAGCTATTTTAAATGCGTTTCTTTTTCCCTTGTAACTGTAATATGAAGACGAGAAGATTTTTTTAAGTAGTCATACAGGAGAAACCCTGATATGAGTCCAATTTTGAAACAACCATCGTGCTTTCAGCACAGGAATACGAAGTCAAATTAGCAGAAACCAAGTTACCCAAGCTCAAAACTAACTCACTGTGTCTTTAAATCCTTCAGCTAAAACTCCTCCTTCTGCTGTGACACGGCTGTCTGCAAAACCCTTTTAATTCGGACTGTCACAGTGTGGTTGCAGGAAATGGCAAACTGGAGGGAGGCATAGTCAAATGGCTGGTGAACATGATGAAATGATGATATCTACTATAAATCCAAATACAAATTCCGTCATATGTATAATGCTTAACCTGGCGTGAAGATCCGCGCGAGCTGTTACATCTCATGGACCTCGACAGTGAAAACCGTACCTTCCAAGTTCGAGGGAGTGAACTAAAATATTCTTCATGGTTTTTGCAATACCTTCGAGTCGTGATCTGTCCGTGCAAACATATTGCCACTAACTGATTTTGGAGGAGAACCGCCACCACAGGGTGCGTGGTGTTTTACCTGGGAGCCGTTTTAGAGCGGTAATTTACCTTAATTTTATTGCAAATAACAGCCTTAGCATATTTCCCTCATGAAAAATAATCTTTGGAGCGGTTCCCGGGACATGACCATGATGATGCCGAGCAAAAGTGTGGAATGGCTGCAAGATGAACTGGAATCCGGAGGGAGCTCGCTGCTTCTGTTGGATTGCCGATCGCACGAGCTCTTCGAATCATCTCACATAGAAACGGCCATCAATTTGGCAATACCGGGTCTGATGCTTCGAAGGCTCAAAAAGGGGAATTTGCCTATCCGATCTATTATTCCGAATAATGAGGATAAGGAGAAGTTTGTCAAACGGTGCAAGACGGACACTGTGGTTCTGTACGACGAGGCCACCTCGGACTGGCAAGAGAACGGCGCAGCGAGCTCGGTTCTTGGGCTCCTGCTGCAGAAGCTCCGGGATGACGGTTGTAAAGCTTATTACCTGGAGGGTAAGTGTAATGATATTTAGAATTTTGGCAACGATCACTTATGCACATGGTCGACTATTTAATTGAGCATGCAGTTATTTTGGAAGCGCTGACGTTAGCGATCCGATTAAATATATATATACGGCTAGCTAGATATAAGATCTTAGCTAGCCAACCACACACTTCGCTGCTGTGCTTCGCCGTACCCCAGCCTCTCTCTTCGACAAGGTAACTTATCGTTAACTACGTTTTGGGATTTATAACTTATATGGTTATTTATCAAGCAAGAATTAGCTGTATGGGTAACGATAGCGACAGTGTTGATACAACTGATGAGTGTTGGCTAGACCCCATAACTTCGTTGTTCATGGCTCGTTTACTATCTTGTTAGAACTGAACTGCTGATGTTGCCCGTTCCCGCGTATTGGATGTAGCCTAATAAGTTAGCTGATGAAGCTCGTGTTCACTCCCTGCTAAGCGGGCTAATAACGCAGTCAGTCAAATTCGCAAGGTTGTTACACTGTTTTGTAATGTCAACCACATCTAGCTAGCTAATGCCCTTGGTTTTCAAGGGAGCTAGCTTCGTGGTTCAATGTGCTGTGCGAATTACACTAATGTTAGCTATCTCGTTTCATTGTATAGAATCGTGCACGCTGCTCAGGTAGCCTTGGTAAGCTTTGAAGACAAACTTATAACGTAGCTAATTATATCAAAGTTGCAAAGTTACCCAGGAAGCAAACAAATAGTCAGTGAACGGTATAAAACATGTTGGGATATTAAAGAAATATAACATGCAAATGATAAACTAACCATACAATCACGATTTTCTCAAGTTTGTTGGTCGTAAGATAACGTTACGGAGTATCAACTTGGATCGAGGGTGTACCCCTAGTTAGCCATTCAATGCACTACAGTATATAGCTAACACTACTACCGCACACTGACATGCACAGCTAGTTAACTACAAACAGAAATCGTTAATTTCACTGTCAAAATTGCAGTTAACACAACTGAAAGGTCGTCATGTTGTCGTAGTAAATTCATAGTTAACGAATTTTCACTTGGTCTTAACTGGGATCTAATTTCGAGGAACGTGTCTTTGGAATTCTTTCAAACTTTGTGAAAGAATGTCTGTGAGACAAAGATGTTTTCAATTAAATTTCCAAAATGGCTCCGCCATGTTGTCTTCCTTCAGGAAAATGCCATGCATTTCATGAATGGACAGGAAAACGGATGCGCACCTGTTCCTAACTAAAGTAAAAAAAAAAAAAAAAAACGACACACGACAACATATTATATAACATTGATAAAATACCTTTTAATCATAATTTTTCGTAGACTAGTGATGGTTTTACGAGATTTTTGGTATTCTAAATATAGTGTTACAAAATGACTGCCATTCACAAAAAGTCCACCAGAAACGTTTAGTGCAGTGTTTGCTTGCGAACTTAGCTAGCGAATATTTGGTCGGAAGTACTGCGAACAATAATAATTAAAAATTAAATATTATTAAAAAAAAAATAATAATAATAATAATATTTGTTATGAGTTTCCAACTTTTAAGAACGAACTACCTTTGTATGTTCCAGTATAGTCACGTTTGCGTGAGTGTGTTGGCGATCCGGTACTATTTAAGTTACAGGATAAGGTTGTACAGAAGCAATAGCCTAAAGTACGAAGTGCAGTTTTGTTTGCCTACTGGCTATGTAGATGGCCCTGGTTAGCACTTATGTGCCCTTCTCAGTTCATTATCTTGTTTGTTTTTTTTAATGACCAATGATAAAATGAATGGATCTATTAATAAATAAAATAAATTTAAAAAACAGTTGATCGTGTTGTGTAAGTACTGATTTTGTGGTAACACGTTTGTTGCATTCATTGTATTAATTTATTACAGGGGGATTCAACAAGTTTCAGACGGAGTACTCTGAACACTGCGAGACCAACCTGGACAGTTCCTGCCCTAGCAGCTCTCCCCCAGCGTCTGTTCTGGGGCTGGGTGGGCTGAGAATCAGCTCCGATTGTTCCGACGGCGAGTCGGACCGGGAACCAGGCAGCGCCACAGAGTCAGAGGGCAGCCCATTGCCCAACAACCAGCCTGCCTTCCCTGTCCAGATCCTTCCTTACCTTTACCTTGGCTGTGCCAAAGATTCCACCAACCTTGACGTGCTGGGCAAGTACAACATTAAGTACATCCTGAACGTAACGCCCAACCTGCCCAACATGTTTGAGCACGATGGAGAATTCAAGTACAAACAGATTCCCATCTCCGATCACTGGAGCCAAAACCTCTCACAGTTTTTCCCCGAGGCCATATCTTTCATTGGTAAGTAGTCTTTTTTTACAGACACGCAAAAAGGCTTGTTTTAATTTAAAAACAGTAGAAGGAATAATTTTAATCGTTTATTGCTTCAGGGGGATAATGTTCCCCTCCAAGAACAGAGGTTTATTCATATTTCAAACCAAGAATTCTTACCTTATTGTGAGAAATATTACATTATCTTTTCATTCAACGTTAAAATGTATTCCTTACTTAGTACATGTGGATTTTCATTCTGTTATTGTTGCTCTGAAAAGTTATGGCCAGTCCCCAAACATCTCATTTGATGAATAGGACAGTGCTCATACCAAGGCTGACATTTGTATATGGAAGCCTTTTAATGTTTTCTACACCCAATATGCTTCTTGTTTGAAAGCTTAATTCATTGAACTGTGAGGTCAGCTATCTGTCCCTACACTTAAGGGATTAGGAGCGATGGGAAGTTGTGTTATAGATTTACTTAAAGTTGCCTGCAGGATACTTAACAGATTTGTGTCAGTGCACTGCTGTGCGCATTAATCTTCACTCTCTTTCCTGTTGGATATCTGATGATGACAACGACGATGTTGCTTTTTTTTTTTTTTTTAAAGACTGCAAGAAGCACTAGTCTTTTCGTTTGTGGACGTGTTTTTCTATTTTTCTCTGTTCTGCTAATTACTTGGTCTTGAATGGGTATTTCAGTGATGTTAAGCGTTTCCTTTTCTTTGTTTTAATGTAAGGTGAGGTGGTGCATGGCCATTAGACCTGTTACATGCAAACCAATGAGGATGTGAAAGTCATGAGGGGGCAGATAATCTGACGATTGATGGATAAACAAAGATGAGAAAACAAATACAGTAATGGTTAGTCGTACAGATATAAATTTGTATGGATCATAAATATATAAGCCTATTTTTTATTTTGAGTACCTGTGAGCATTATTTTGAAAATACATTCCTCCATACATTCTGTTAAATGATTCCATGTTTTTACCAACTCTCTTTAAACAAAAGAAAGGTAGCAAAAATGGATAGCAACACCACAGTTCTCAGGAGACGTAACTGCATTTTTTCCATTTGACGGTCTTGTGTTTTGCTGACCAGTTAAGTATGGCCATTCACAAGTGTGTCCCCTAGCAGTCAAACAAGGACAAGACATCTATTGTAAAATGTGCCACTTTTTGTGAGGTGAAATGATGGCCATTTTTTCAAAGGTCTGAATGACCTGGCTTGCCCTTCTGCTACACTGTGTACACCTATAATTGGGTGCAGATGTCCTCATAATTTAGGTAATCTAACAATCATTTACAGTTTTTAAAAATTTTCTTTTCTTTCTTAAACACGACTGCCACTACTACTTGTGTTTATTTTTATTTTTAACCTTGCCTTGGGGAGGTTTTGCTTTTTTCCTTGTTGTTATGAATTGTGTAATTATTTTTTATGCTTTCTTCTAAATGAAAGTTAATAAGCATTCAGACCCCAGGCCTAAAGTCTCTGTCATATGAATTCTTTTTTAAAAGAAATGGAGCTTGACTTTCTGTGGCTTGTGGGTTAACAGTTTCTGCCTCTCTTTCTAAAACACATCCTGTACATGGCCACATCTGTCCCAATAAGTACATTTGTAAAAATTATGTAATATTGAGACATTTCTGTGTGGTAGACCAGGAATCTCAGTGGGCAGAACAAACTGTTTGTATAAATGATTTTTAAATGAACAAAAGGACCTCTGGCTCAACCAAATTACCTGGTTTCACTCAAGAATATGCATGCATTTGAACTGCAATCTAAATATAGTTGAGCTCACATACAGAGTGAATTGGGCTAGTTTTGGGACATTGGATGGCAGGTATGTCATCTGGTAAGTTAGTGGTTGACAGGCATACCTACACAGACTTTTGCATTTCTCTGGCACCAATATATAGCCTGTTTTGAACAGACCTTGCATAGTTTCACCCTGTATATTTGTATACATATTTTTCTGTGTTTACAGAATATTGCCAGTCTAGAGTTACAGTACTAAGCACTGTAGTTGTTCCTGGTTGCTGTTTCGTTTCTGTAATGTAATGTACTGCACTTCAGTGCCATCTGAATACAAGTGATCTGCCCTCCCGTTTCTCTGGTTGTGCAGTTAGCAGATTTCTGTGTGAAGTGCACGGGAATGCGTGACTTCTGAGAATGTTCACTGCAATGTTTGTGTTTACAAAGTGTCACTGTTGGGTAGGAAAAGCAACAACTGAAAAGGTCAAGTGAGTAGGGGGAAACTATGGCTGCTGGAGCAACCCCCGGGCGCATTGGCTATGTAGGTGGGAGTGAGGAACTCTTAAAATGGAGAACACTGTGCCTTTTATTCAGATTTTCTATGGCATGAAGAAACTTTCCAGAAAAGCACATCTGTGGGACAGAACCAGAACACTGGGACTGCTACCTCTGATCCATACCTGTACTGCTGAGCATGACGTTACATTATTTTTGGAGTAGCCTGACAGACGACTGAATCCGTAAACCTCTAGTGTGAGGATGGACGACAACTGCAAGGCTGCTTATCCAGCGTGGACAAAGCAGAGGGGCCTAGTTGGGGGACTGCCCACAGATCACCATGGAGTTTTCTGCAAAAGCCATCAAGTGCAGAGCTTGCATTCCGGATTGGGGGGGGCGGGGGGGTTGTGTTTTGCCATTCAAGATCTGCTCACTTTGAGAGCTTGCCTGCTTTTGGGAAATTTCTGGAACACGTTCTTTTAGAGCTTTCTCAGCCCAAGCACAATTTAGATTTAATTCTCTGTTTTAAAACTTTAGATTTAGAACTCTACTGACTGTCAGAACTTATGCTAGTTGTTTGTTGTTTGGGTGTTTGTTTATACGTTTGTGTGTACTTTCTCAAGTGATCGTTGTATTGTTGACAAGTGCTCATCCTAGAATCTCTATAGGTTATCTGTGGTATGTTGTAGCAGCCAGGCATTCTGATTGGTTATGAACGGATGAGTGGCCTGTGGTATCTGTCATGGGCCCAGTTTGCCTGTCCTCCCTCTGCTCTGCTTCAGTAGGGAAACGCGTTGAGCCACGCAACTACTTGGTGTTAATGGCAGGAAATGGAGGATTACCTTACCCACTCATGCAAAATCCCTGCCAAATGCTACCATTGTCAAATTGACAGCGAAACTGCTTTCGAGATGAATTTTGAGACAAGCGGAGGAAGAACGTAGGGCAGCTAGCTCTGTAAAAACATCCTGTCTGCAGCCCAGTGTTTTATTTTGCTTACTGTGTGTTTATCCCCTCCCTGTTCTGATGTCCTCTTAACGTCTCATGGCTGTTTTCCACCCTGTGTGCTGGTCAGTTAATGCTGAAATAGTGTATAGCGCACACACACACACACACTTACACAACACACACACACTTACACACTGGTTCCAAATACATGGTTACGTGTACCCTGTTTTGTTTCTTTTTCCTGTTTTCACTTCCTCTTTAATGTCTTTAAAAATAGCCCAGAAGTAGATGCTTGTGAAGTTCTCGAAGGACTTACTAGCAGATATTCTCACCCTCAGTGATTTCTGGGTGTCACTCAACACATTGGTGAAGCTGTATTTAAAGTGAGGAATCGAAAGTATCACAGGACGTTTCGATGATCGCACCCGCCGCGTTGGGAAGCGAGGCAGAAGAAACCTGCCCTCACTGTGAGAAAGCAATCTGGTCCCAGGTGAAAGGTAAAAGCATCTCTGGCCTTGTGAAATCAGAAATGCGTTGGACCTGAAAAAGCGCGCGCCAGTGGGACTGTTGTGCCTCTGAGCAAAAACAAAAGAAGGTCAAACGGTCCTACGCTCGCCTCTCGCACACGTTTGGCCTCTGGAAGACCCAGTGAATGTGGCACTGTGTTCAGGGGTCTGGCAGCAGGGTCATATATGTCCCTCTGGAGGGACATAAGGGTCCTGTATGTGTGCCCCCGCCGTGTTTGCTGGCGGCCCCTCGTCGCGTAACGTTACTCCCAAGAAAACCCGCCATTGATGGTGAATGTCCTCGGCCGCTGTCGTGTTTTGAAAGTCGTAAACAACGGTCATAGATTTTCTATGGTGTAACGCCTGAGGCGAACCGATGTGCTGCATGAGGGGCTTAAAAGAAGAGGGGGGTGGGTGGGCGGCCATTATCTGCCACATTAATCTCGCATGCTGTCATAATGCATACACAATGTGTACAGAACTCGTATTGATCCACAGTACTCTAGACTGTGCGTTTAGGAGGAGGGAGACTTGCTCTCTGGCTATTATAAACCACGGTGCTGCATTCGTAATTCATATTGCTTTATGAAGGCTTGGATCAAAAAATAATATGAAACACTTTGGCTTAACACTCTAGACAGTGGTCAGATTACTGAAAAAGTTTAAAAAGAAACTTCTCAGGATATTTAGTGTTACTGATGAAGAAAGTCAATGAAGAATCGCTCACAAAAAAAAACTTTCAGTTTTCATTACCAGTTGTGAGGTAAGCAGTGGTTAAGTGTTTTGTACTGTTGGTTGGAGTTCACTGACCCACCCTTGGAGTGCCTTGACCAGGTATTGTACATTTTCAGTACAATAATGTCAGACCTTTATTTTGGAATACTTGAACGAGGAAAATAAATGCAACCCCTCTCCCAAGCTGACAAACTCTCTGAGGCAGCTGACCTCAATCTTTAAAGATGCAGCTGGAGTCTGAATGTGTTACTGTCGTACATCGGGGGGTGGGAGAGAAAAGAAAAGTGGAGTGAAGCACTTAGTTTTAGGTAGCGTTAATGGCGATATGGCACAACGGCATACCATAAAACCAGCTACGCCATTTGTGAATAATGCATAGCATCTACTCCATGTGCTGGAGCAGTAGTTGCAAAGGAATGTGCACGGAGTATTGATTTGTTTTTTTCCTCAATTTTTCTCCATGTAAAAATTTTAATGTTTTTTTTTTTTTTTTTTTTTTTTTAATGCAGAAATACCCTTTCAGTGTAATTCTGATAAAATGTCTTTAGACCTTGGGATAACCCGTGAAACCAGTATTTCTTCTCATGCGTAAAGAATTGTATCGGTTGGTTTGTGATGTGATATGTTGAACTGCAGCAGTATTCCTGAAGTTGTTTACCTAGAGTGCCGCAGAAACCTTTTACCATATAGACGGGCTCAACACAATGGCCTATTAGATAACCGATTAAACGGAAAAAAACATCTGCAAGGATGTATATTGCAGTACAGAGCAGTGTGTTTCAGGTTTTACAAGAAAACTGTATCATTGCACTGGGTGTAACCCACTTATTGGTGGCTTCCAGCCCACGCGTACTTCTAGGAAGCCCTGGAATGATCGCACTGCCAGTGCACTTTGTGAACTTCTTCCTCACATCATGGATGTATTTGTACACCCATTTTGAATACAAATGACAAAGATCTTTGTACTGCTTGTACACTTCAGTTACTGAGAAACCTAGCGACTTGCTTGATTTGGTTTATATGTATTTATTTTATAACTTATTATTATTCAGTTATTTTATTACTTATTCACCTGTTTTATTTAGTTGGTTTGTCTGTTCATTTATTTACCTACTCTCTCCTACTATCCACACCACAGTTGTTACGTAATGGCTGTGAGCTTTGAGATGTTAACAGAGCACAGCAACATGACTGAATTCTGGCCTGCTTTGCCCTTGATTGATGTGTTCCCCCCCCCCCCCCCTTCTCTCTCTCTCCCCCACCCCCAGAGGAGGCTCGTTCCAAGAAGTGTGGGATCCTGGTGCACTGCCTGGCAGGGATCAGCCGCTCTGTGACGGTGACGGTGGCCTACCTGATGCAGAAGCTCAACCTGTCCCTCAACGATGCCTACGACTTCGTCAAGCGCAAGAAGTCCAACATCTCGCCCAACTTCAACTTCATGGGCCAGCTCCTGGACTTTGAGAGGACTCTAGGGCTGAACAGCCCCTGCGACAACCGCTCGCCCAACGACCAGCTCTTCTTCACCACGCCGACCAATCACAACGTTTTCCAGCTGGACACGCTAGAGTCCACATGAAGACAGTGAGCCGGGTCTGGAAGGGGGCGGCCCGGGCCGGCCTCTTTGAATGTTTTATCTCTACATCTCCTGAGGCATTTCAGCCCTGTCAGCCAGGGCGAGTGCGCAGCAGGAGGCACAGCGGAGAAGGCTTCTGGGAGAAGGCTGCTTGGACAGGTTTTACTTGGCGGGCTGACTATGGGTACCCCATCGCTACTTCAGCGACTGAGAAGTGGCTTCTCTTGCCTTTGGAACAGACTGTTCTTTTTTTGTCAGTTTTTTTTCCTTTTTTTTTTTTTTTTTTTTTGGAAACAGCAAGTAATAGACTGGAAAATGCAACAAAGAGCTTCATACAAAGAGAGGAAGAAGGAACTGCAGCGCTTAACTTATTGTTGTCTGTTTGGGTGACGCCCTCGACCTCCTGACCAGAAAGGTGCCAATATAGTATCCGCCAGGGACTTTATTTCTGAAGGTGGTCTTGCTCTACTGAATGTAGAGTGTGATTATGAAGCGAAGAAAGAAACACAAGAGCAACTACACACACATTCATATATATGTGTGCATATATATATATATACTGTATATATGTGTGTATGTGCGTGTGTGTGTGTGTATGCACGTGTGTGTGTGTGTGTGTGTGTGTATATATATATATATACACCTATATATGAGTTGTGCGTATATGTCTGTGTGTGTGTGTGTGTGTGTGTGTACATATGTATATCTATCTTATATATTTACATGTGTATATTTGTATATATACATATAATTATATGTGTATATGTATGTACGCACACAAACTACACTTTTTTTCCAAAACCGAAACAGTACTATAATGGCTGAATGGAATTTTAGATTGTAACTAAAGAAAACCAACCAACGACAGTAATAATAACAACAACAACAAAAAAAAGAACTTTGTGATATTCTGATTGTTTTTGTAAATTTTTTTTTTTTTCTTTTTTTTTTTTCTTTCCTACGTTTGTAATGACCTAATGCGGTTTGCACAGTGGCGAAGCCTTTCACATCTTGGCACTTAAAACTGGTACTCCACACAGATAAAGAGACATTGAGAGGTCCTGGCGGGATGGCCAGTCCAATGCGGCGACGGGCCCCTGCAGCTGGAGTCGGGGAACGAGCAGGGCTGGCCGGGGAGAAACGCACGCACTTAAAAGCTCATTGTTCCTTAACTGTGTACAAAAGACGGACCTTTTCTCCCCTCAGAGCTGCAAGCCCCACTTCCTTAAACGAAAGTGTTTTATTCTGGGTCTCCTCTCCCCACCCACAGGCCTTGGTGATGTTATGATGATTATTATAGGATATATGATAAATTACTATCATTATTAGTATTGTTTCTGTGTTTGAGCAGGCTATGCTCCCTTACAGAAATGGGAAGTGGTTGTGGGTGGGGTTTTGGGGAGGGAGGTGGGCGGTTGTTGTAAATTTTTTCACCAGTTGGAAATGAAATGATGAAAATAGTTTCTTTAACTACTGTTGCTGCAGCCTGTTGTTCCGAGTGGGAGAGCGGGCGGGGCTGGGCGGGGCAGCACACAGTGTGTAGAGAGGGGGTTTCTGGGAACAGAACCGTCAAAAGAGGAAAAGCTTGGAAACGGCACTGGTAGGGTGGGGGAGGGTTGCTTTAAGCTGGCCTTATATAACCTTTTTAAGCATTTCTAATGCTGACTGTTCAATACTATATTTGTATTTCACTTAAGAAATAAATCATTGTTTTAAAAAGTGTTTGTTTAAAAAGAAACTAGTTGAAAAAAGCAAAACACAGTAATAAGACACCCACAAATGTCTTTGTAACGGGTCTAATGCGGTTGTTTTTTTATTCTCTGCAATACAACAGACACCTTTTGCAGTATTTTTTAGATAAAGACCTCTGGTTTTTTATTCCTCTACTTTTGTATGAAAATTCCAAGGAATATAGCTCAGCTGCTTTGGAACTGAGGTACTTTTTAACCTGGGGTAAGGAAAGTACAGGGCTATCCATCACCTATTGAAGAACTGGGTAAAAACATTCATACCTAAGCTATGTTATATATTTAGAGAAACACTCAAACAGCATGTTTTTTTTCTATAATATGATTATTTGATTAAATAACAAGTTCCTTAAAGAACTTGATAACCTTACTAACATCTTTACTATATGGTATTCCTGTGGCCTTGAATATATATGTGTAGATATATATTTGAGCTAATATGCAATCTTCATCTTCGAGTGAAGTAACGGTATTTGGGATGACAATTTAATTTTTGAAATGACCCCCCTTCTTCTGAAGCGGAAACCCAGTTCCAGTGAGTAAAATCGTTGACTAGAGTTTGATCACTTGCACCCCAGGATTGACATTTATTTCAGTGCAGAGCTTTTTCTTTTTTATTTAAAAGAAAGTCTTTGATTTCCAGCTGCTTCTTGTGGAGGAATGTTTGTGTCTTTGTAACAATGAAAAGAGAAACCTAAATGTTTTTATTCTCTGTTTGTATATTGCCAGAACACGGGAACAGTCGTTTCTGTGACGTTTCTAGTAGCTACATCATGGTAAGAGAGAATGAGTTGGAGTAGAAGTGAATTAGCTGGTGTGAGAGAGCGAGAGAGAGAGAAGGAATGAGCAAAAGAAAATGAATGACAAAAATGTATTTCTTACCTCACTGAGGAATTTTTCAGGGATTTTTTGACAATGCATCTGCATCGTGTTACAGCTTCAAATACATGTCAAATCGCTGTTTTATATGTGCTGTATACATTTTTTTAAACATGCAATCTATATATGTGTATAAAACTGGGCTTGGTAACAGGGCAGTTCTACTTTCTGATTTATGAAGGATATAAAATTGACCCTATGTATTGTATAGTATATGGAAACCAACACAAGACATGTTTATACTACAAATAAATATTGAATTATTTTTTCTTTAAAAGCATTTGTACTTTGTGTATTGTGTTAAATGGTGGGAGGGGAATTGTACAGAAATCAGATTCCTGGTTTTCATTCAAGTACTTAAAAAATATTTTCTTGCTTTACAGAGTATGTTCAGTCCCGTGTCTGTAGAGTGGTTCTAGGGCTGATCGGAGATGACCACCCCCAGTGCTTGGCCCAAGCGCTTAATTTAGGTTTAGGGAGGGAGTACACTAACATCCATAGGGGAGCTCAGACCTTGTTCTTCTCTAACCCTGGTGCGCTGGGCAATCTTGGTCTTATTGGTTCCGTGTAAACCAAGCCTTTCTTCTCATTGGTCCAAGGTGCGATTCGGGATTTCCCTGTCAGCCTGTGGCTTGGCATGTAGAGCAGTGATCATATTGAAGTGCCTGGGTGGAGAGTGGGAGGGGGGCCTGGCCTCGTCCCAACCCCCAGCTTCCTCGTTGCCCCCCAGCCATTTTTGTGAGTCTGCCAGGTGGAAGAGGAGGTGGGTGACACCGGGCCCAGATTGGCCAGATGGAGGGTGACAGCAGTGTGTTATGGTATGGAAAACTCCGTTCACAGGGCAGAGCTGGAAACGCTGCAGGTGGAATGATAGTTCCGCCTGAATAATGTCAGCAGCGACGCAGTGCTCACATGGTTAACTTGAGGGAAAAAACCCACAAAACCTGCGACCGCCCAGTGTGTTGGCATGAATGACGAGCAGCACCTGATCAAAGGGTGTGTTCACACTTGTTCCTGGATGAAACCAACAGTACAGGTTTACACGTGATTGCGTTTATCCCTGTGTAGCATTTCCCGTTGTACAAGCAAGCAGTTCCTGCCTTCAGGAAACCATGTGGTCGGGAGAGTAGAACCGTGTAACCCTTCGCAGTATTAACAGTGAGTGTTCTCGGAAGGCAGATTTGCTCCATTGTTCCTGAGTAATCCCACGCAAAATTACTTTTTAAAAACCAGGTGAGGGCTTGTAGGGACATAATTTAAACGTGTCTGGAGCAATGGAATTGTCTGTAAGGTCTATGATGTAAGATAAAATGAAAATTCTGCATCCAGGCTGTTTGATTTGGTAGAGTGATTTGAAACATGACACTGGCTGAGCTGCGTGATAAAACATGATGGGGTTATTAAGATCGAAAGTGAAAGGGCACTCTGGGTGCTTCCTGCTTCCTCACCAGGCAGGATATCTGTCTTGCTAGATAAACGCTCGGGAGCGGTTTGAGGGCTGTCCCTACCTGCTCGCCTCTTTACTTCCTGATAATTGAAGCCGTTTTGGCTGTGCGATGCTTCTGGAGTGATGCCTGTTCAAACCCATCATCTCTGTATGCTTGCGTTTTCAACATGCCCCCCCCCCCCCCAACGCCCCCCCGAGAGTCGCCAGTGTGTTTCTCACTAACTCAGACATGTAGGCCAAATAGGTGAAGGTGCTGGCCTTCTGCTCAGTCTGCTTGTTAGAGTGAGTGCCTCATTAGTTCTATCTGGATACCCAGGGAGGCTGCAGTGACAGACGGTGACCAGTACGTCACCATGGCTCTGCCCTTCTGCCACAGACTGGGCAGGCCGGCTGCTTGTTGCTTCTTCGTTACACAGTGGTCATATTGTACATGCTTCCCATTCAGCGCTCTGTCATGTCACCATCGTCTGTGGAAAAAATGTCTCACAAAAACTGCAATGGGGAGATGTTTAAATTTACGAGAAATGTAGTGGCTATATGTATAAGACAAAAAGCAGAAATGGTATATGCAAAAAACCTTGGCCTTTTTTATTGTATTTTCACTGGCCGCATTTGTGTTCTGCTTTGGAACAGTTTGTAGGACACGGGTTAACACTGCCTGTGTGGCTGCTCTCATTACATCATCTTCCACTGAAAGAGCCTCTCTTCTCTCCTCTCTCTCTACGTGCCTCCTTCCCTCTGTTGTATTGATTATTCAGCCCATTGATCAAATTGGGGAAAAAAATTGAGGATGAAAACTGTTTGCATTCCCTTGCGAGCATACTGAATCATCAGGACATGAATTTGTTTTAGAAGCAGCAATACTAATTGTTGTGGTTTGAGACTGTTGCACCCAGAGTGTCATGCTGGGTAGTGCTATCGGACAAAAATCTTAACAGTGTTTCTCAGTCATGACATGGTAGTGCTTTTCTTGGGTTTAAAATTTTTTTATTTCAGGTTTAATTTATGTTTTTGACTAAGCCTAGTGTTTGTGTATGATGAAGGATCTTTTTACAGATGTCTTTGATGCCCTGCTAGCTTTACAATGGTTGGTATAGAGACATTTGGGAGTTAATGGTCTGAAGCAAGAAAATATACTTAAATTGACTCCAAAGCAGCCTGTAGAACAAAGGTATGCTTTAGGTTCTACATAGGTTGGCTGTACATGTTTATATTGTATATTGATTATTCTTTAATAAATTAAGTATTTTCAGTCAGCCTAAGACAACTGTGCTCAAGGAAAGAACTACTGGCACGGTATACAAACTGATACTTGTGTTAATAATTGTGAATATGCACTGTTAACATTTACCTGTTAAAATGTCCAGCCTCTGGAACACAGCATCACTGTACTAGTGGACAATTTCTTTAAATTATTAGCAATGTAAATTAAAACCAATGCACCTCATTTTATGCATCTGTTCACTGAGGCACAGCAAGGCTAGGCTACTGTATACTTACTGTGGTGCTGCTAACTATAAGTAGCCTGCTTGTCCCCACTGTGCCCCTGTCACCTTTAATTTATACCAGTGGAGCTGATAATCGACTGTACACATTTCACTCAACTTATTCTTTTTTTTTCTTCTCAGCATTGTGAACCTGAGAGCTATAATGGGGTGTGATGACGACTGAGACGCATGATTTTGAGAGCGCACCGGAGTGGTAAGTGGGCAGATCCGTGGTCAGCGCTGGTTGTTAGCGAGGCGGCGATGACAGCGCTAACGTGCTGCGACTCTGTAGCGGCTGCATGCTCTGTGCTCCACTCCCAGGGCTTGGTTTCCTGTGTCTCTGCGGTTGGTTTCAGATGCACGGGGACATGTGACAGTGCCACATCCGATTGCTCAATCTACTACTGATCAACTTCCTTTCTGCGCACAACAGTCATTGCTGTAGAAGGCAGGCGAAACTCAGTAATGAGTGTTCAATCTCGATTCTAAATTTCCTCTGATGGGTTTTTAGGTCTCTCTTAAATGACATTTTGTGGGTTGACTGATCTTTTGTTTTGAACGATTGATGCAGGAAATCTGAAGGTGAATAATAATAAAAAAGGATATGAGATACAAAGTAATTGCTATCTGAATGTTTAAAAATGGGCTAGTGGCAGGAGATGAAATACTCTGCCTTAGAGTTTGTAATGTGGGTGCTAAGAAAATTATATTTGAAATGGTAAGTCTGCTCCTTGTTTTCAGGTTGAGTAAGAAGAGCTGACACATTTCCTGACTTTTTTAATACTATCATTACTGTCATTATTTAATATGCATTTACTTATTTGCTTCCTTGCAATGTAAATAATCATGAGGTTATAGGCTGATTTTAATTAATGAATACATTTCTTGAATGTTCTAAATTACAAATGCTAATATCCTTTTTGTTTAATCTCTAGATTTCACAGGACTTTTTGTAAATATTACTACTGCTCTGGTGAATGGGATTTTAGCATAATTTATCCCAGAATTGCATTGCCCCTGAAACATTTTTAGAGATGTCTACAGCCTTGGTCTTGGAGAGCTGCAAGGTTTGCTGGTTTGTTTGTGTCTTCAATCAGCAACCAGTTGAGAGCCAATAAAACAGGCAAGGTGAGCTAACTGTGTAATCAACTGCTCTAATTTATCAATTAATTGTGGAGTAACAAGGAAAACCAGCTCATTCTATGGTACACCAGAACTAGGACTACATACCACTGCATTAGAGCCATTGTTCCAGGCCGGGGTGCTCAAATTTCACCCTCATGGCCAGTAGTATGACTGGATTTCTTTTCCACATGATAATTAGTTGATTGATTGATGTCACTGATTGGCCTGAGAGTGTACTCATCTGGGCCTATACCAGTTCCTGATAACAGGCAAAGAAACCAACCTCAGGGCTCGGTCTGAGTATCCCTGAATCACACAGTTCCGATCTTGTTTTCCTATTTCTCTGGATTCAGCAGATGATCTTCACAGCCATAACCAGCTGGATGTCATCCATGTGTCATCCTTCTAGCCAGAGGAAAGTGGAGGGCTTTTCCAGGTGAATGCTGCACAAATCATGACAAGGCAAGTGGCAGGTAGGCATGAGGGATGACTTGGGTGTGGAGGGAAAGCAGGGGTAACCAGAGGCCCCTCTCTGCTGGGCCCTTGTCTGTCTCTCAGCCTGGGCTTTCAAACGAGCCGCAATCGCGGGTCTTTCGCAAGCGCAAAGCACGCCGAGCGCTCAGAACACAGCTGACGTTGCAGATGTGTGTGGGCGTATGTTTGACCTGCTTGACGGATCTGTGGGAGGTATTTTCAAACTGTCTCTGTGTTGATGTCTACAGAGGGCTGCACCACACAGGCAAAAGGGAGAAACTGGCAGCCTTCCACTGTAATGTTGTTTTGCATGGATGAGGGTCGTCGTTAAACCTTAACCCGCCAGCTCAGTTTTTTTATCTGAAAGCGTTTGTGTCTGATAAGACATTTCTGAACACGTGAGAGATGGTCTCATCTGTGCTTTGCTCTATGGCAACAAATGTGGGGCAGTTGGATCATACCATATTGCGGATCGATTACAGGGGCACAGAACGCTTTGGCACGTGTAAAACGGGTAATGTGTGAAACCACTGGTTCAGAATGTATCTGACTCTGACACTTTTTTAGTACTCAGAAATGTACAGAACTGTATTGCCCAACGATTTATGTAGAGTGCCTATGTGTATGTTCCTATGTGTAAAGAGTGCCTATGGTTTCTATTGCCTGATCTGGAGAAGCCTGCTCTGAGTTCTCAGGAGTCCTCCCTCCCACCCACTGGATGCGGTTGATGAGTAATTTTTTTTGGAAGGCAGTTGTGGGATTCTTGTTTGTGCTGAGCAGGAGAGGGTTGCTTTGGCCTGTAGCTCTGAAGAGCTGACAGCCTGTCACTTGGAAGCTGTTTTTTTTTTTTCCAAAATCGATAAACATGTTCAGATGTTGGAGGGTTTTTTTTCTTATTCATCTAACACTTTCTTTTTTAACAAGGGTCTTTGTAAAAAAAAAAAAAAAGACAGGAACCAGTGGTCTTGTTGCTGTAACAACTTACAGGTCACAGACTCAGGGGAAGTACATTTCAACTGCAATGCACTGAGCCTCATTTCGGATCACAATGGCATAATTGCTACTTCAGTGCATAGCTTACCAACAGACCTTTGAACTATCCAACTTTTGAACAAACAGTATTGAAAGAAACAGCCTATTTATACAAAAATAATTACTTAATTGAAGTTTGATTCATTGTGGGGCAGCTGCATCTGCTATTTTACATGTAATCATGCACCCCGGTCAACCAGTGTGAAACTGAATTTTTAAAACCACAATATTCTGAAATATGTGATTTTCTAAAGCTGCCAAGCTGTTTGTAAAACAGCTTACACAGTTTTTAATCTTTCTGTAAATAAAATTCACTCATTATTTCCAAATATAAATAATACAGGCAACATCATTTTGATACTAATCTCAAAATTTAACTCCAGATTAAGGGCTAATCATCTAAGCATGGCAGTATCAATGGATAAATAGCAGTCCTTGTTTAGGCTGTGAGTGAATAAATGCGTTGGATGATGTTGGTTAATTCCCGAAACCCCTACATTTTTATAAAGTAGGCAATCAAGTCATATTTTTTCCTGTGACTTTGCCGTCTGATAGCTCCGTTTGTGTATGTGTGTGTGTACATACGGTATGCATGTATGGGTACACATCCAAGCATTTGTTAAACTGCTATACCTATATCTACTGTACATCAGGAGAGCGATGGAGGCAGGGAAAGAAAGAGAGGGAGGGGGGGAAAGAAACTTGTGAAAGACACAGACCGGCTGGCTATAAATATCTGCGGTGGTGTCTTCTCCATCGTGAGTGGCATGCTCGTGAGCTCAGCTCCGCCATCAAGGCTCTGGCTGGCAGCCGCAGCAGGTCTGCCTGGGAGGGGGGTGCCCATGTGCTAATTGGCCGATTGGAAAGCTATTTTCAGAGGTCTGACCAAACAGCAGCGGTCCCCCGGCCTCTTGCCTGAAAACCCTGGATAACGGAGGATTATCTCAGCGAGATCACTTCTGCTGCGCTTCTAATGCCTTTCAACCAGACCACAGTCTTAGCAGGTACTCCATCACGAGACTACAACAGGAGCGATGCAGGCCACATTTCACAGTTGAAACAGAGGTGACAATATATTTCACGTATTTTAGAGTCAGATTTAACACATTTTTAAAAATGTTCTCGCCTACAAGGCTGTTTGCCAGGTGACATCCAGATAATTTTGTTTGTTATATATCCCTGTGTTATCTAGCATTTATACATTGTTTCAACATCCATCACTTCCATTTCAGATTTAATACAATGGAATTCAACCTCAGACTTTGAAGTTTTCAAAAAGGAAGAGCAAGGGATTTTAGTACTACATCTCAATTGCTGTGTAGGTTGATAAATAAATAAAAAATCTTTTTCTAGAAAATTTCAAAACTGCTTTTGTCTCCACTACAAGTCTGTACTCGTTTGTGTGCGCAACACCGAGTTTCACAATAAGTAAGACCCATTTTAACTGAGAACTGAAGATTAACTACCATTCTCTACTGCCATGTTCATTTGGCATGAATAAAGCGTATTCCTTTTAGAGAAAACAGTGGGAAAAGCACATCCAGAACATGGACTACAGGAACTTGTATGTGATTATGGCATGTGTTTATTATCAACTTATCAGCTTGCTGTTTGACTGTTTCAAAGGCTCCCTTCTGTCTAAATTGTGAGGAAAAAGGAAGAGATGCTAGAGAGGTTGTCTTCAGATAACCAATGTTTTAAAAGCATTTATGTTAAGAGAGTAATGGAAAGGCTGGCATGGAGGCTTTGGCTAGAGACCATCAGTTTCTGAAAATAGCTAAAAAATGAAATGAGACTTTTTTTCATTTGACCAAAGTGAAGTAATAATCAGATATAACTTCAGTATGTTTTACTCGGTTGGTTTGCCTTTAATGGAGGGAGATAAATATAGCAATTGAACACATCTGCCTTTTGATATAAACATGGCTACCTCATCTGGAAAAAAATCATTCAAAATTGGCCTAAATCTAGAAGGCCCATAGCTTCTTGAAAGTAATAAGCTCTCCCCCTCTCTTGTTCTCTGTGTATTAACATCTTATTTGGATATTAAGTATCACCATGTTAAGCACAAAGCCAACTACAACAAAATGACATGTCCAATATTCTGTGACATGAAATGGCCAAATCAAACAGTCTGGTTGCATAACAATGTTTTTCTTTTTAGGCAATGATCTCACTTTTAGATCAAACTAAATGGTCTGTTTCCTGGTTGTTTATCATCGTAGGACTATGAAAAGAAGTTACTTTGGGAACAGAATGGATTTGAAGCTCTAACAAAGGAAACAATAAACCAGTTTTAATTTAGTAATGGCAAGTGAAACGCAGACATCTGTGTGCGCACTATTGGGAAATAATAGACTACTGAGAAGGTAGAGTCATGCAGGAAGGACAGATATATAACATGTACAGTGTTGGTTTATATAACACACAGAGGAAAAGGCAGTGCTGACAGTGGTAATTGGCTGTATTTTCTGTCTGTGCCAAATACAACAATATACAGAGGAAATGGAATTCTGCTTTGAATGGGAGGTAATAGCATTCTGTCAAGCATTTTCACAAGTGAGCTATTTCCCTCACAGTCCTTTTTAAAATGATATTATAATATTTTAATTAATAAATAATTCTGATAATAATGCATATGTGACAATATGTCAATTTTCAACCAATTTTAAACTATTTCTACCTACAATAACACAAAAAATGAGTTTTACTTAAAAACAATCTTAGAAGCGACTTTCCTCAAAATAACGTCCTTTGACTTTAACTATCAAACAAATGATCCAATCATTATAACGTGTATTTTTTTTTGTCTGCTATCTTTGCTATACAATTACAAGGCAGAGTAAGTGCTACTGACAGCTGTAAAATGGACAATCCAGATTCTAAAATCACTAACTGTAACTTTAGCCACCACTGTGCCCCCTTTATCCACTTAAGGAGCATTGGAGCTGCACTTCTGTAATGCATTTGCCTAAAATATTTTACACATTGCAGTCCTGCACGGTATTGCGGGTTGATCTGGGGACAAGGCGCATCTCTTGCCGAAAAAAACAACCGGTACCCTGTGGCAGCTAATGCAGTACTCCATAAGCCAAAGGGCCCGGGTCAGCGTGAACCGGCCTGCCCCTGGCAGGAGGCCGTCATTAATGGTCCAGCGCTGATGATTCCCTGTCATAGCTGGCTAGTGACGTAGTCCAGGGTTGAATAGGGCCAATAAGACCGGCCTGTATGCATGAAAAATGCATTTGCTGGCTGGAGCACTCCGCAGCCCCTTTAAGCACTGTTAGTGGGTTAAATAGTTATCTAATCTGCCTCCCTTTGGAGGAATAAATCACAGCTGAGCAGGTCTTGAGCAACACTCTTCTCGCAGGTAGAAGCTGTCTTTTCCTCCCTGCAGAAGTTGAGAAAATCACACTTCTGAAGGAGCAGGAGATGCGTGCTGTGCAGTCTCCTGGTGGTTCTTGGGAGCTCAGTTCATCTTCTGAAGAAAACCCAGCTGGGGCAAATTGGTGAAAACAGAATGACTTGGTCTATTATGTAAGTTAGTGATAGTTAAAAAAGGTTCTGAGAATTTGAAAGCTGACCAAGGGGATTTCTGTACAGATGACCTGAAATTTTCCTTACATATAGGAAAGGTGCAAGGTAATCAGCATTTTGGTGTAAATAGAAATTAACATCCAAATTCTTCTTTTGGTGGTCCTCATTAAAGTGGTTACTGAGCCTTTAGCTTATACATTACACCATTAACTACCAATGAATAGATGACTTCAGGCTACTGTGAGGGTGTTTTTTAAACGAATGTTTAAATAGCCCTAGTCCCGGATGTTCTTGAAAGGTTGTGACATTGGCAATCAGATTGGTTCTAGCAATTTTAGCCAGCATTGAGTTACAGGTCAGTGGTTAGGTTTGGTTGAAACACTGCCTCCGCGTGTAGTCCAGTTACCCATGATCACAATTAGTCAAAGTAACTAATTTATTAGCAACAACCTGCTCAGACCTGTAGTGATGCAAGTTTATGAGCTTGAGATTATGTTTTCATCCATAATTTAGTAAAATTAATTCATAAATTAATTACAGGACAGCATGATCTTGGGATAACATGCCGACAGCTGCTAAAACAAACTTGTATAAGTGTAAGCATAAGGTATATGAAGAAATTTGGTAGAATTGGATTAATGGTAGGTATGGATGTCATGCTTACTTGGCTCATCCAAATTGTTAATGGTTTGGTGTAAAAGCTCAATCTTTTCTGCCGAACTCTTATGTCAGGGATGTGTTATCAAGGTGAACCTTGGACGCAAAGTAGACATGCGATCCGTGAAATGGCGAAGTCAAACACAAATCGGTTCTTGTAAACAGAGCTCTAGTAAACAGAAAAAATACAAAGAAATAGCATCTAGTCTGGCCATGGAGTGATAGAATGTGCATGAAAGTGGTGGCTGAGGTCATACTTTATTTCCCGCAGTAATAGTAAGCGATAATAATTTGCTTTGCTCAACCGCCTGACAGATGAGCAATGTTTGGACTGTCACATATCTTGCCCAGTTCAGAATTATTGTCCAAATATTTTTTCTCAGATCTGATCTGTTTTTGTCCGACTGTCCACACTCCATTTCGCAAGTGGACGCTGTGAAAAAAACGCAGCATGAAGAGTCCCCAAATGAAGACACATGCACAGGGAGAGGAAGCATGATGTTGAAAAAAGCACCTGGATGCAAAGATATCTGATATGCACGTCCGCAGACAGGTCACATCCAGAGAATCAAAACTGAATCGGAATCAAATACTACATATGAACGTGGTTAATGGACATTTCAAAAGATTCCTTTCCATTTGTTTTTTTGCAATTTATATGGCTGGGGGAAAAAATCCATTTTGTTTCTCAGGTGATTCAAATCAGATTCATGTCAGATAATAATGACAATTTAAATGTTGACTTAATGTCCTCGACAGGTCATTTGAACACAGTATATGTTTGTCAAAAGCATTCTCAAACAGCACCTGCCTCTTAGTCGGAGAGGCAGGTGCAGCCTGTGGATGCCTTCGACAAATATAGCTTTTGGAACATGTGGATCATGATTCATCCCTGCACTGCGGAAAGCCAGTCAGAAAAGACATAGCAGTGCCGTGTTGTATAACCCTCGTCCTGAGGTGACTCGCTGACATACATGCCAGGTAATTACACCGAACGGATGTGAGGAAATGTGCTCGCACCTTTATTTTCTTTTGCATGTTTTTTTGGCCACGGGCCCAAGGGACTTATCCATTGCTCGCAATTACGTAAAAGACCCACACAGTATTTGTCTGGTAACGCCTCTCCCAACACAATGAAGAATGGGTGAAGCAGGCCTCCCCGGCTTGGTAGAACTTGGCAGGCTGCATACCTTAAAGGCAGAGGAGGATTTGCCGTGTTATGAGAAGGCTGGTAATTGCAGGCGAACCCAGCAAATTCTTCCTGAGCTGATATGGCTTTGTTTGTCAGATAGGCATTCCACTTTCCACCCAGTTTGGGTTAAAGGACATGGGAGATGGACACAATCACACGGAGGTTAGCCAGTGCTGAGGTACTGCACCTCCTGGTCTCTGGCTTTCACACGAGGATCTATCTGTGGCTGTTAGCTGCTAAACAGACCGGGGGGGGGGGGGGGGGGGGGGAAAATAGAAAGTCTTGTCTCTCGGCCAGTTCACCCCTACAGGAAGTGTAATGATTACACCTTCCTACAGCAACACTTCGAGTAATTGACAGATATCAAGTAGCGCTTCCTTTCTGGAAGTACCTCTGCCACCACAGCGTGAAATCTAAGATGGTGGCAGAGTCAAATGGCTTCTGGGCTCCAAGGTGTGACATGCCTAAAGTTTGGCACCAACTGCAGTATCTGTGTTGATAAGTTAACCTTGGTTTGGCAAGTTCACAAACAGGACTTTGAAAGCATTCTTACAATGAATTAGTAGAAAAATGCAAAGCACTATATACATCTGTAGAGACTATTCATTTGAAGGTGAAAACAAAAAAGAATACAATGTTAATTGTATTTTTTTCACGATTAGTTTCACTAGATTGTGATTCATTTACTGATACGTTTTCTTTATCCAATACAGTTATAACGCACTTGTAGCTGCAAGAACATGACAAATAAAAATTGTTTAATAAACTCTAAAACCTGGTTTAGTTCTGTGTATCATACCTATCTTATCACATGTAATTTTTCAGAAAAAGGTTTTATGCGTATTAAGTAAAGGATCAGTCCAAATTAATAATTTTCAGACAGATCCCAAATTAGAGGCAATCCAGGTACAGAATTTGATGAATGGCAGCAGGTGACACTGTGATTAGGGATCACAGATGAAAATGCTGGAGGACTACAAAAAGCGACTGATAACCAGTTATGAGAGTGCTGTTTCATGAACCCTATTATAGACAGGGTTACAATCAGCTGTTAGTCACCTGCTTGGCGATGATTGGTTGGTGTCAGTGAGCTAGTTCCTCCTTCCCATATATGGTGTCAGGAAGCCATGGTGGTGGAGTTTGGGCCGTGGGTATGGTGTAGGAAGAGATTGGGGGTATGCACAGACAGCTTAACCACTGGTGTGCACAAAGCAGTGTGACTGTAAAAAGCACAGTAAGCCTAGTACTTACCCTTCATTTATGGAATGGACGTAGGATGAGAACTGGCACAGCGGAAGGAGGTGAACCTCTGAGGTGGCAGGAGTAGGTGTGGATGGAAAATCCTTGACTATTTGCGGTGACTCAGTGGGTAGTGGAGCCCAGCCAGGGGGTGGGAGAACACCTGGGTCTGGAGTTAGGTAGTCAGAAGCTGGTAGATTCTTTGGATGTGGGATTTGTGGAACACAGTCTAGTGAAACCTGGCCCTGGGGACGCTCTGTGTGTGCTGGTTTTGGTTACAGACAATCTATGAAGGCAGGGGTGCCCAATCTTATGCAAAAAGTGCCCAGCACTACCTGACTCCTGATTCAATTAATTAACTAATCCTGGTTTTCAATTAAGACCGTGATAAGTAGAATCAGATGTCTTAGTGCTGGGATAACATTTTCAGCTAAGATTGGGCATTCCTGATTTAAGGTATCAGGGTTTAGTTTCAGTATCTAGGTCCCCATGCTTTCAATGCTTTCAGCATTTATGACCAATTATGACACCACTTATTTTACCTGTCAGTTTATTTAAACAAGTAAATTTGTTTTTCATAGCACATACAGCTATTTCTGGCATAATCAGACCTTAGGCCTTAGGTTAATCATACTGCAGTCGACATTTCCAATTAAGGACAATTAACAGATTGTCATAATTCTGGGGCTGTAAATTTGGTTGTACCAAGAACCAGCATAAAAAATGAATCCCTTAGGCTGAGTTGGAGAACCACTGGTCGATAGAGTCCAGCACTGGACGTGAATGCAAAGAATTGTTGGAAAAAGGATGAATGCATTTTTAAGTGTTGCCACACACCATGGCAGTCTAGACTAACTTGGCAGGGCAGTCCTTGAAGTAGTTTTGTAAGGAGATGTGCACCTTAAAGAATTGTTGGAAAAAGGAATTTATGTGTTAATATTATGTAACACATGTTACATGAAGGACATGCTGTCTCCTGGCTCAAGAGACATGCATTACATCATAGTTTACAATATCTTACCTGCCTTGAAGAAAAGAAAAAAGGAAGAAAAAATTAGATTTTATTTAAGTCATGAGTCATCTGCTGTAGTTTCAGATGCACAGATGGGTCACGATAGAAAAAATAAAATGCTTAATAAGAGGTAAGGGAGCACCAATCAAAGCTCGCTAAATGACAAAGTAAGGTTGGTGTCAATCGCACTCACTGCTCAACAGCAACTCCTCTGGCCAACTGGGAAACTGCAGGCTGCTTGCACCAAACTGGGAAGGAAGTGTACCCCTTCACACCGCTCACTAGTTAAGAATAGCTGACGGCTTTAGAGGAACTGATGGAAGATGCTGCAGTGATACAATGGGTGGGTGTGTAAAGACCATGAGGCCTTTCAAAGAATGTCCAGTGACCACAGCACACCATGCCAAATGTGATTAAAGTGGACAGGAAAAAATGATACAGAGGAGATTCTGTTTCTAGGTAAAGCACAAGAGGGGGTTGGTCAACATAGTTTGGTTTGACAAAAAAAAGAAGAAATAAATAATTGGTGCATTGCAGAATCAGCATTGCTCATAGTTGACCTTCGTCATACTGTGCTGGACCTTGTACTTTCCTTGGATAGCAATCATTGACAAATTTGCTTGTCTGTCACACTTTGACCTGTTTTAGGAAGTGCTTACTGCTACATGTCAATACAAATCAGTAGCACAAGACATGCTAGGTCACCACCCACTCTTTGCAAATTTTGTCTATCTTTGAGTTGGGGTTAAACATTTCTTACTAAAATGGTGTCCTAAAATGACTGCTGTCAGTAAGTCAGACAAACTGCAATGCTAAGAAAAAACAAAGAAGAAAAAAGCGATATAATTCCCATGGCAGCCGCAGTGAAATGTAGAGTTGCACTTTCTACAGGGGTCTTTTGGCAACGAATGGCACAGGTGGCCACCACAAATACAACATCGTTTTTGCACAATAGCTCTGTTGCTTGATGCTATAAGGTTTTTTTTAAGTGGGTTTAGTGACGTGAGCATACTTTCCAACCTATAAAAAAAATAATTCAAGTATTTTTCATGTGCTTTTTAGGAATTGAAAGTGGGGCTACATCTTGCTTAAGCTATGGACTGATTAATGGAGTTATGACTGCCACTTGACAGTTGATTTATAACCAGCACGCCTTTGTAGCAGAGGCCCCGCAGAAAGCCTGTGGATGATTCATCTTTCTCAATGATACTGTTTCTTTTCTCATTAGCCATTGGTGCTGTACAAGTCATTTAAGTGCCACGAATGGGGAACTGTAATGATGCAGAATGGTTTCCTAATTTCATATCTTCCAGAGGCTGTCCTGCAGCTGAAAAAGCAGGGGTCTGAGACTGAAACAAACTTCGGTTAGCAGCTGTGATCTCAAGCCATTCGTCTTCTGATGGCAATCATTGAACTGCCCGCTGGGGTCAGCAAGAACTAAACTTCGACTAGGTGGCTAAGTCAATATTGCAGTACTGTTAATATATCAGCTGGCTTGTTTGAATTGGATCACAATTTAAATTTTAATTTGAATCTGAAATAGCGTTAAAGTTCAACTTTCCTGCGTAAATACAGCCTTATTTTTTCAAGCCTCCTAACTGGCTATACTTTTTGAAGGTGCCCTGGTTCCAAAGGTTCACTGGATGTTCCTTTTGAGACTGTTACTGTCCTTCAATGGCATTCAGATATCCGTTTGTTCATTGTGGTGTCATCGGTTTATTATTTACAGTTTATATACTTCCTCCAATGTAGAATTGTTTGAAAGCAAGGTACTTTAGAGTTAAAAAAACAAAACAAAAAAAAAACTGGAATCTCATTCTGTCCAGAGTTGGACCCCCTGTGCTTCACCTTTCACATTTTTTTTGTAAGTAAGAGATGGATTTATTTCAGTTCTAATCGTGTCAAATATTGTCTGCGTAACAGGTTTCTTACGACTGGACAGGGTACCCCCAGAAAGTGTGTGATATTGCCAAGACAACACAAAAAGGGTCCGAGGACATCTTAATTTGATTCACCTTTACGACATTTGGCTCAAGATTGAAAGGAGGCCTCTTCTCTTCCGCGGTCCTCATTGTTTCCTGCACTGCCACTCATTTAATGGGCAGACGATTGTCCCCAGTGGAAAAAAAGGATCTGTGTACCAAGCCAGCTGGTGGTCAGATAAGTGTCTGCACATCCGGAGGCTGGTTAAAGAGTAACAGGTTATTACAGAAGTACAGTGCACTCTAGGCTAAACTTTAACAAGGGGGCTGCGTGGAAACTGAGCAATCCGCCATGCTTAATAAGGGCCTCCCGAGGGCTCGTTAAGCATGTGCTTAACCCTGGAAAGGCCTCACGGCCTGATAAAGGGGGGAGCTGTGCCTCGGCGCTGCTCTACTGCACGTACACACGGTTGTAGACAGCAAATCGGCGGATATTGCTGTCGCTTCTCCGGCTTTTATGGACGGGCCATAAACCTTTACTAGTGCCCTGCTGATTGCTTATATAATTGCTATCCCTGTGTAAATATCACATCAGGAAGCCTTATTTTGGGCTCATTTAAAACCACATCCTACCTAAGTTAAGGCTTTAAAAAAAAAAATGTTAACCAGCCCTGTCCATATTTAAGATAGTTAAAGTTAGAATGCTATTTAAGATGTTAAAATCCTCACTTTACACAATTTATTTTGCAACTTCCTCTCATCTTTACATGCATACATGAATTGATTAATTAATCTCAAATATGCCCTCAAAATATTTTTTTTTCACTAGTTTGAGGAATTTTGCCATAATCCCTCAGGACAGTTTTAAGAGGGATTATTTTGTACATAATTAGGCTGAACATATGAAATTGCCTGGGCTCAATTTTTTGCCTTTTTGCCATCTGACTCATCTTTCAGAGAAATAGCTAAATAGTTTTTTTTTTTTTTTTTTAAACCACTGACGTAATCAAATTGTGGCTGCTCCAGTGTACTGAGACCTTTTTAGGTCAGCCAGTCTTAAAAAAGGCACCATTTCATGTGCTATTGTCACATTCATTTGCAATGCACACCAAAAACATCCTCATTGTAACCATACTCAGATGAAAATATATTCTTACATGCATTGTTTTCCACTTTTTGCTTCATTTCTTTTAAATGCCAGCTAAGAAAATATTAATAAAGATGCTCATTTTAAAAATTCCATACATCAAGCATTGTATTATGCTTTGAAGCACAAGCAAGGATGCATCTATTTATATAAGTATTTTTAATGAACACCACCTCCTTTACAGTCAGAATTTGAACTTGGAGGAAGCAAGGCCCATATCCTTTTTCCATTGCTCTTTTCAAGGCTTAGAATGGCAGGGTCATAATCAAGGCTGAAAGAGAAAGACCCGTGTCTTGTATTTGATCTTCCATCTGTATCTACAAAATACCATTTGAAGTGATTATGTTGTTGGAATGTATTGCCTCTTTGTTTTATGTGACCCGAGGTGTCTTCAGATATGGAGAATGTGTGAAATAGAATATGTATTTCTTTACATTTCTGAGGTCACAATTAAGATATTTAAGAATGAATAATTTAATTTTGCCCAGACTGCAGCCTCCACTGATTTTTCTGAATCTATTCACTGCAACTGGGGAAAAGAGAGCCTTTACACCCAATTATTTCAATATGTGACACATTTGAAACATTTATTAGTATTCCTGAGGTGATGGCAAATGTATTAAAAACAAGAACTACTTTTGGCTGGAGGTCCTCTTTGAAGCCTCAAGTTAGTTTCACACAATAATTCATATAATTTCATACCATAAAAATGTTAAATACACTATATAGGCAAAAGGATGTGAACACCTGGGGGTACAATTATTACTGTATGTGTTACAATGAAATCAATGGGTGGCAAAAAAATTAATTGTGGGTGACTTCAGTTTGAAAAGAATTGAATGTTGGAGGAAAGTCAGATAAACATGCAGATTTAGATATGATGTCAGGGCAGGAAGACACTGTCACAAATTTGTTATCAGTGCCATTTTCCACAGGGAATTTTTAGGAGAAACTGGAAATTGTCCACAAAGGCAGACCAATGCCAAGTTTCCCTGAACTTTGCTTGAAAAGGAAGAGGTCTGTTCAACATTTCCTGTAGCTCACAGGAAGTACATGCACAGTTTGAAGAAAAAGTAACTAGTGTACTAGAACACTGTTTGCTGGCCATAGGCTTGGGCCCATATGAAAATGTAGTCTTACAGTAGTATTGCTGATCTAGAATCAGTTTGTTATGATACATAATGTACATAATGTTATGATATAGACAAAAAATACTGGTCTTAGATTGACACTCCTTCGAGAAATGTCTACTTATTTGGTTTTCTTTATATTTTTGTTTTTGTCCTGCATGTGTATGCCCGTTTAGATTAAATCTCTTATGGGCCATAGAATATTTTTTGTAACTAATTTTTGTCACCTTTTTGATAATTTTGAGACTAAATACAGAAAGACCATGTATAAAGAGGAATTGCTATTTTAGGTCAGATAACATTTATCAGAGATGAAAACAAAACAAACAAGGACAAAAACAAAAAACAGAAGGACCATCTTGCAATACTTTTATCCTCAGAGGTTGCTTTTACCTAGTCTATCAATGGGATCTTCCCCAGGATTGTTATACCCACAAGTTTACAGGATTGGCAGTTTCATTAATAGCCTAATTGAGTAACTCAAAAATAAATAAATAAATAAATGATAAGGTGATGTGCTAGATTTCGAAATTACCTCGTGTTATAAGAAATTTTGCTGCCATTAGAGCTACCATCTAGGCCTCGAGCATGCAGGACTAGTGACATCATATTGCACTCTAAAAAGAAAACGATGTTTGTATTTTTACTTCTGAAAAACTGTTCTCTGCCCTGTCTGATGGCTTTCTGATGCCAGTCAGCTTGACCTGGTTGTCAACACAAACCCTGGTGTTTGCTTTAATAAAGCAGCAGAAAATGACTTAATCTGATGGTCTTGGTCTTGTGTTGGTGGGACTCCAGTTGGAGGGGGCCATTCAAGCCAACTCGGACACTGACCACTAAAATAACCCGAGACTCGAACCAATCAGTTAAGCTCACAAAGTGTAATTTCCCTTTCCAGGGGCTCTGGAGCTGAGATCAAGACTACTATCTCTGCAATAAACACTCCTTGCCAGCCGCTTGTTGGAAATCACCTACCAACGCACTGATACCCCAGAGCACTGAGAAGATTGCAGTGACATCGCACATGTGAGTACCCCAGTCATAGGGAATCAGTAGAGCTTTCAGCCATTTAATTGCTTTTGCTGTCATTTCTGCTCCATGTCACAGCAGCAACTCACCTGTCACCGGCGACAAATTAGGATTTGGTGGGAATTATTTCCTCAAAGGAAAATGCTGGTCTCTTTCAAAGCTGATCATGTGCAACTGTGCATCTGTGTGAACTGCAGACATGGAGGTCTGACAATGAGAGAACAGCACAGTTGGGGCTTTGATCCCTCTTTCATATCCTCTCCTCCTGTGAACAATATGTGCTGCATGTCTGATATCAGCATGGCAGGGGACTCTGCAGACCAGGGCCCAGACACCAGCTAATGTGTTCACAACATGCGGCCTCCTCACAAACTGGAACGCGCAGTTGTGCCCATTGATACACATATGTAAATATTCTGCCTTTCTCTGTATGTTTCATTCTTTCTTTCTGTCTGTTTGATTTTTATCTCCCCCTTTTCTCACTGTTGCTCTCTTAATTTATTCAGAATTCATTCATGTTGGCTTGAATAGCATGAAAATCACCAGGAGATTTATTTTTAAAGAAGGAACGGCTCATTCAGCATAAAGTATAGCAATATGTTCTCTGTATCTTTATTTTTCTGTTCGACAGGATCACACCTGATTATAGGTTTCTTTGGATGTTACGCTGGCCCTTTGTGCCTTGCTTCATGTTATCTTGGCATATTAGAGTCTATTGCTATTGAACTTGCAGTCACCATGGACAGATGTGTTATTGCCACTGTAACTAAAATTCAAAGCACTTTGCAAACTGGTTACTGGGTTTTTCTAAGCTTGTCTGGTGACAGGTCAAATGAATTAGTCACATCTGCCTTTGTGACCATCATGATATTGTCGATTGGGCATTTTATAACTTGTAATACATCAATTTATTTCTTTGTAAACACTCATTGGTCCTGGTGTTATGACACTTGATCTTTCAAGTCAAAAATATTGACACTCAAACACATTTGTGAGATCAAACACATTTCCCAACAAAGGAACGTTTAAAAGTACACTGAAAGCATTTCAGCACTTCAGGATGTCTTGTGGCCATAGAGAGTGGGATTCTGTCTGTTTTAATCACTGCCTAGCTCTTATTTATACTCCAGCTGATCTCTCTAATTGGCTCACAATAGCCTAAATTGACCCCCTAAATGGCAGTAGAAACCTGAGTCCTATGATCTCATATCTATTTCTCAAGGGTTGAGTTATCACCCATTAGTGTGATTACATTAGCTAGACACTTCGGGCCTCCTCCCCTGACTGACTCTGTGTCCCGGGTATACAGTACCATCTACGAGCTGAAGCAACATACAGTTCTCACCCTTTCATAGGAAAATTGTTATATAGGAGGGCATGAATTATTAAAAAGATATTAAAAATGCCACTGAGTTATACAATGCTACCACAACAGCTTTCCTCTGGGACATGTGGATTTATGGTTGACTGCGTACACTTGAACTACATTTATTTAAAGGGTGATTATGTAAATTAAGAACTTTAACTGAAAAATGTGTTTATAATTGATCTATTTATTCCATTGACAAGACAGACCTTCATTCAGTTCAACTACAATGCACGTTCTGTAACAAATGTAATGTTACTTTTCTTATTCTTATAAAATATTATGCATTAAATGGTGATTTACTATACTGAAATCTGTCTTAAAACGAGGGGGGACTCAAAGCCAAAGAAAAACATCCTGTTAGGTTTTTTAGCAGCCATAAATTTTAAGTTTCTTGAATACTTCTGTTTTGCTGCATCTAGAAAGTTTGCACAGGTCAATCATGCACAACCATTAGAATGTTCCATAGGTTTCAGAAACACAGCTCATTGAAAGCAAAAGATTGCTCACTGCACATCCGAACAGCTATGCATCCTTAGACAGTAAAACGATTAAAACGTGTTTACTAACAAATTTGATGCCTCAATGGGGAGACCATAATAGGGATAGCACAAGGAACTGATGTTGTATTGGCATATATAGACTATCTTACTCTTCTATTTTATTCTGAATTTAGGAAGCAAACAGTATTCTGATTCACTGCTATTGTTGTGTTGTTGGTGTTGCTGTTGGTGATGCTGGTACTGGTATATTTGTTTGTTACATTAAGGAGTTGGCCACAGAGGAGATCAGCGGGGTATTTCTTGTCCTGTTCTGGTCATCGCCAGGGGAAGGAAGCGGAGGTTAGGTCGCTGCTTGCCTCAGCAGATGTGACTGGAGCTTTTCCAGCCGCTGGACAGCAGCGAGGACACACATCCGCCCTCTTCTGGGGCACCCCTCCCCCTCTTCCCAGCACATCTGCTGAGGTCAACGCCTCATTTTGTGCTGCAAAATCTTAAGGCATTCGGCATAGTGTATCAGCCTCACAGCTGTTTGCAAACCACCATGACAGATCTGTTCAGGGGGGAACAACAAAAATCCCACCCGCTTTTTTTTGGAGGGGTGGGGGGTGGGGTGGGGTGGGGTGGTAAGAGAGCTGAGGGTATGATATACCCTCAGGACGGCATGATGCATGAATGACTTGAGTTTTTTCTACATCCCCCCCCCCCCCCAGAGAGTTAGCCATGAATCAACGTGTATTCCTGAATGCAGTTAGCAGTGAAGAGTGGGGTGGTGTCTGTCAGAGTGGGCAGAAGGCTCTCTGTAGCAGAGGCTTTCACTGTGTAAAAAGTCTTGAATTCCTAATGAATTCTTCATTGGGGAGAGATTTTTTCCCCCCCATGCTGTCATGCCTTTCGTCCTGCCTGGCAAAGCTGTGTTCCCAAGGCTGTGTTCAGTAATCCTACTCTTACAGTTCACCCGTCCACACGTGCCAGAACGACCAAGGGACTCCTTTCAGTGTTTTTCCATGAGATCCCCCCCACCCCCCCCACTACAAGTGGTATAAAACACAAAGACGGCTGTGGTACAACTTTAATCCCGGCTTTTGCGACTCGACCGGTTATAAGACCTGTATGTGCGTGTGGTGTACGTTTAGCATTAATTAAAATCAAAGAAAATGACAGAATTCTCTCAGCAGCAGGCTATTCTCCATTCCTCAGGGCTGTTCCACATTTCTTGGAGGTTTGAAGAATTAACAACTCATATTTTTCCAGCGAAACTCTGCACCCGCTCTTTTCTAAAGCCTCATATTGTTGTGCTCCTGGTTTCATTTCCTGTTGTGTGGGATTATAACCCAATGCCATGATTCATATCTGAAGCCATTAGCAGTGCAGCCCCATCTGTGTAATGGAAGTGGTGGGGCTGATAATATGGGATTAGCATTAATTCTCCCACACAGCTGGGGAAGGGAGCACCAAGCGCGCTCTGAGACGGAGGCGGTAGAGTGGGTGGAGAGGTGGTGTGTGTGTGTGTGTGTGTGTACTGTGGGCGGATTTTTGTTTTCTTGACTGTGAAACTTTGTGTGTGCATTTTTTTTTTGTTTTTTTAATCAAGGGTGAAAATCATTTATTGTAATAGGAAACATTCATCATGCATTGATATAAACTGCTGCCTGTCTTGGCCAGGTCATTCTTGAAAAAGACATTTTTAATCTGAATTAGCCTATCTTGAATAATAAAGTTTAAATTAAAAAAATATGTATAAACATAGTTGTTAGGGCTGGGTAAAAGTGCGGAGCCAAGGTCTAGTCTGATGTGGTGGATCTTCAGTGTTGGAAGATGGCCAATATCTCTGCCATTCTGACTGTTGTGGGAAGATAATGCTACCTCTGCATGGCCAGAAGTGACCACAGATGTGTCGAAGAAGTACAGGCATAGAGAGGAGACCAGATGACCCAAAGTTGAGGAATAGATGGGTTGGGCTTTTCCTAATCACTCTCTCCTCTCCTCTCCTCTCTCTGCCATACAGAAACCCAGGGACCCCTGTATTGAGCTGGCACCCATTTAAGACACAGTTATATTATATTTCTCCGGTATTAAAAAATACTAGTAATTGAAATAGAATATATTTAAGTTAACCATAAATTATCACGCAATTAATGTCAATAACCATAATAACAGATTTTTATAATAACAGCAAATTTGTGGCAGTTCATTGTAAAATCTCCTTTGTGCCCACACTCCCTGTGTTGGCCTTGTTTTAGAGGGAAGGGGCGGTGACTGACACACAGAGAACAGCTGCTGCTGTAGCTGGAGATGGATCAGTCTATGGAGTAATCAATATACACGTGCATGTCTAATTTCCAGATGCTGAGTTTAAAAAGAAAATTGATGTAGTTTAAAAATAACTTGCACACTGTGGTAGCCTCCGATTATCATTTTAATATATTTATACCACAATCCAAAGAGCAATGTTTTGAGCCCTCTTTGTCAGTTATACAAATGGAATACACCCAGTGTTCCTTTGTTAAATATCAATGAAGATTATTTGTGACTAGTGTCTCAATCAAAGGTTTATTACATGCTACAAATAGTAATAAACATTCCAATAAATATACATGTGCAGACATCCATCTCTTCATAAATATGTATAATCTCATGCATCAAGAGTTATCTAAATAGAACCAGTAGTCCCAATAGCGTACTCTACCTCAAACCACTCACTTACCTAAAATAATCTTTTGATAACACTTCTATGAAGCAAACACATTTAATGCACTACAATGTTATAATGTTAAATGAATCATTACTACAAGCTATAAGAACACTGCTTGTAATGATTTATGTAAAATTCTAAAAGCTGTTATAATTGCCTACGTGTTACTTTGAATGCTCATAGCAGTGTTTTCAGTGCATTATACATAAGTGCATCATACAATGCTAAAAATGCAAGTATAAGGCATCATACACTCACCGGCCACTTCATTAGGTACACCTGTTCAACTGCAAACTACACCCGTTAACGGAAATATCTAATCAGCCAATCACGTGGCAGCAACTCAATGCATTTAGGCATGTAGACATGGTCAAGACGATCTTCTGAAGTTCAAACCAAGCATCAGAATGGGGAAGAAAGGTGATTTAAGTGACTTTGAATGTGGCATGGTTGTTGATGCCAAACGGGCTGGTTTGAGTATTTCAGAAACAGCTGATCTACTGGGATTTCCACGCACAACCATCTCTAGGGTTTACAGAGAATGGTCCGAATAAGAGAAAATATCCAGTGAGTGGCAGTTCTCTGGGCAAAAATACCTTGTTGATGGCAGAGGTCAGAGGAGAATGGCCAGACTGGTTTGAGCTGGTAGAAAGGCAACAGTATTCACATTATTACTGGAGTGTTTAATGCCAAACGTAGCACCAAAGCCATTGGCATTTTGGGACGCATGCTGCATTATACCTACCCATCTGTTCCTTTTTTTAAAAAGGAGATCTCATACAAATGAGATTATGCAATCAGATCCAGGTTGTGTTTTCCTTGAGCATATGTTCATCAGTAAGAAAGTGAAACTCTGCAGCACTATGTATCTTACCGGTTGCATGGCTTACACTTCAGAGGTCTGTGTCCTCCTTTCATTGTCCTATTTGCATTTGTGTTTCTGGCAGCTGCGGTCGACACTTTCAGGTGTGCAAACATTTTTTCCTCATACGCTTCCTTGGGAATATATTAAAACATGCAAATTCATACAGTGGAGAAAGAAACAAAAATAACATGCAGGCCTGTTACCTTGGACGATTTCACATCTTAAATGATAATTTCTTAAATGTATATTGTTATATACTTTGTACTTTGCTCACCCCAGAAAACCTTTTAGATGCATAAAATGTGTGTATTTGATTTTCTCAAATGGCTCCAGGACTGGACTAGCTCTTATACACAAGTCTTAACTCTTATCTTAAGAGCCAGTTGTGACTTACTCTCTGGACAGTATAAATGGAACCTCTTTTCATATTGAGTTCTATACTCTCTGTCTCTGTTTCCATCTTAATCTCTTTCTCATCCCCAACCCTATTTCAGCTCTCACATACATGCAATCTGACTCCTGGGTAAAAGAAGTACCTGATTTATGAATGTGAACCTCTGGCTCATTCACACTCTGGACAGTGGGGTGAATTATTGATAAGCCTCACAGGCTGCAGAGTGAACACATCCCCACCCCAGTCATGCCTCTTCATGACTCAGTCACACATGCACATACAGCACACACATATGCTCTCTATCGCTAACTCTCTGTCTCTCTCACCCACACACATACGTGCACACATGCTCTCTATCGCTCTCTCACATATATACAATTCACAAGAGATCACAGGCACACTCTCTCCCACACATGTAATACACCCAGGCATAGACACACTTTCATGCATGACACACACACAAATGAACTCTCATACATTCAATCTCTCTCTTTCTTATACATGCTCACATACATATGCACACACAGACACTCTGTGGTTTTTTTTATACACACACACATTATATATATATATATATACATACATATATATATACACACACACACACACGTAATATATATGCATGTGTACGCAGACACACACATCATACGACGTGTTGCTCGCGTTTGTGTGGTGCGAGTATCTTCACACTGATGGTGTGTGGCGGAGATTTAGAAGGCTGCGTGCACACATGATGTCATCAGATGTGTGCCAGATGTGCTTCACGTTCTTCGAGACAGTCATTCTTTTCATATGGACGGTACAGACTGACCGAGAGTACCTGCAATGGCTGCGGGGATTCGCTTCCATTCAGCCACATCAGTGAGGTCGGGCACTGATGTTGGGCAATAAGGCCTGGCTTGCTGTCAGCATTCCAGTAAATCTCAAAGGTGTCTGATGAGGTTGAGGTCAGGGCTCTGTGCAGGCCAGTCAAGTTCTTCCATGTCAAACTCAGCAAACTATTTCTCTATGGACCTCACTTTGTGCATGGGACATTGTCGTGCTGAAAAAGGAATGGGCCTTCCCCAAACTGTTGCAACAATGTTGTAAGTACACAATTCTCTAGAATGTCATTGTATGCTGTAGCATTAAGATTTTCCTTCACTGAAACTAAGGGGGTCCACCAAGCCATGAAAAACAGCCCCAGACCCTTATTCCTCCTCCAGCAAACTTTACAGTTTGCGCTATGCATTTGGGCAGGTGGCATTCTACTGGCATTTCCTAAACCCAGATTCTTTAGTCAGACTGCCAGATAGTGAAATGTGATTCATCACCCCAGAGAATGCATTTCCACTGCTCCAGAGTCCAATGGCAGTGTGCTTTACACCACTCCAGCCGATGCATGGCATTGCGCATGCTGATCTTAGACTTGCGTGCGGCTACTCTGCAGTGGAAACCCATTTTGTGAAGCTTATCGAACAGCTCTTGTGCTGATGTTGCTTCCAGAGGCAGTCTGGAACTCCGTAGTGAGTGTTGCAACTGAGGATAGGCGATTTTTCCATGCTACTTGCCTCAGCACTCGGCAGTCCCATTCTGTGAGCTTGTGTGGCCTACTGCTTTGCAGCTGAGCTGTTGTTGCTCCTAGACATTTCCACTTAACAATAACAGCACTTACAAGTAACCGGGGAAGCTCTAGCAGGGTGGAAATGTGACTTCTTGGAAAGGTGGCATCATATGACAGTGCCACGTTGAAAACACTGAGCTCTTCAGTAGAACTCATTCTACTGCCAATGTTTGTCTATGGAGATTGCCTGGCTGTATGCTTGATTTTATGTATCTGTTAGCAATGGGTGTGGCTGAAGTAGCTAAACCCACGAATTAGAAGGGGTGTCAGCATACTTTTGGCCATGTAGTGTATATATAGTCAGCAAACAGTATGCTATGTATACACAGGTATTCATACACTATGGGGAAATGCCAAAATCTGGAACGAAATAGATGTTTCCATTCAGTATATGTCAGAATACTTTTACTGACCATACTGTATAATGATTATTGCGTTTGTTTATAGGAAGCTCTTCAGGCCTATTATTTTTGGGGCAGGGTCTAATCCTTTCATAAAAGGGCAATCAATCTTTGGTTCAGTCTATTAGATTTTAATTAGGAAAGGGACAAGATGGGAGTGTGTCTGTGAAGTCTGTCATTTCATTATTCTGATTAATTAATCTTTCTCTGACTTCAGGCTCACATTTCATCAGATTTTTCACAGAACAGTGATATTTTCCACCTACAGAGAAAATAAGGACTTTGACTCACATTTTACACATTGCTCTGGATTGATCATTCACTGCTGCTTCTCTACTAAAGTGATTCACCTGGGAGCATATGATTTGTATCTAAACTTCAACAGCCATCATATTTTAGATGAAAAGATTGATGCTGTTGCTATTGAAGATGGTGACAGATTGATGCTATTTTTGCTTCAGCTGTATTTTATATGAATATGTGATGAAGTTCTCTTTAGAAATTCTCCTTCTTAATGACATCCTATACCCCTGCTTACTATATGTTATGCAATTACATGACAGTGTCAATCTTTTAACAAGTTAATAAACATAATTAAGTGTATTAGGACTGAATGCTCATTGCAGTAAACAGCTCAATTGAAAATGATTACTTTAAAAGCTGTCATAGCCAACAAAAACATACATCCAGGGGTCAGAGGTCAGGTGTAAATCAACATGTACAATATGTCCTGGTCCACAGCTGTATTTATAAATGCCTTTAATCATATGGAAATTATGGGGGTAATATTTGATATTTTAGAAAGGAGAGAAATGCATATGTCAAGTATTCTAATCTTTTAATTTCTAGTGAAGATATTATTTATAAATAAAATTTTTATTTTGTCTCTAAATATGTTCAGCTTTACAAATGGCAGCTAGAAGTGTGATAAAACCTTAATTAATAACCAAACTTCATATTTTCTTGGTTGTACTGCAGGTATGTTCATGTAAATATTCCCATATATATTCTCTCTAGATTGCAGTGTTCCCTACAAGTTTATTGAATAGCAATGGACATGGCAGAGAGGTCTTTTGCACTGTGACACACAGTACAATTTTCAGTTTTAAATAAACATTGAGTACAAAGAGTAAAAATTTGCCTGATAGAGTGTATCTGAATCCTGTGTGGATCAGGTACACTCTATTAGAGCTGAATTAACACTGAGCATTTTTACTGTCTACAACTTACTGTTGCTGTTACTTACTTACATTGAAAGGGTTTAATAGAAATGTTTTCTTTCAGTTGCTTTTTGTGATTATTTGCATTGTTTTTATGCACACTGTTGCATAGCACTTAATAATACAGTATGTGTCATTATTATTATTACCATTACCAAATATATTTTTGTGATTCTTGTTAGGCAGTTCACAGCCAGTCTTTGTGCTCCTGGGCCTCCTGCCAGAGTTCTGTCTCCTTAAAACTGTATAGCATGCCAGTTCCTTCACAGTACAATTTTCAATGTTAATTCATCACTGACAGAGTTTATATGAATCCAGCAGGGGTATGTACTCTGAGTAATTTATATTCTGAATACACTGAATACACTGAAAATGTAACTCTGTTGGAACAGACCAAAATGCAAACAAATGTTTTACATCTCGATCCAGTCTCTCCACCTTTTTCCATTCCTCACTTCCACTCTTCCTCTCACCCTCACATTCCTTCCTCTTACTTCCCAGCCACAGTGTTGGATTTCTTGGAGAAAATAGCACCATCATTAAAAATCAAGATGTCAAACGAGTAATTTCCTCCCAGTGTCACGACGGGCCTCTCTGGTTACAGTGTGCAGTGCAGGGCAGAGGGGTCCGGTCCTGCACCTATTAATGAACTAAAAATCCTCAGGGCTAGTGGTGTTCAGCGCTGTGCCCTTCACCGGATACCCATCCATTCAGCCATCGCCGCAGCTCTACCGATACACTGTTAGCTGTCTGCTAACCAAGGCTTAGCGCCTGCTCATTGTGGTCTCTACGGGTCCCCTTTGCCTGCGTGGGCAATGTGCACCATCCAATTATGAAAGCAAGTTCCCATCTCTTCCCTAATGTGTCTCTCCTCTTGGCCCCCCGTTGGTGTCTTCTGTCACCGTCTGAAAGCACATCCGTTTTCGCTGTATCATGGTTCAATTTACCCGGAACTATGTATTTATTGTGCTTTTAATGCGTTTTCTCCCCCTACACCTCACTCTATATAGCCAAACTGGCACTACAGTGTCTCCCTCCACTACTCTCCCACTACTCTTAGTCTCCCTCTTGTACCCACTGTGGCACTTAACGTCATCTATTTTTAAATAATGGCAGCTACTATCACCTGCGATGCGGATGATTTGCCATTATCTCTGCTCTTTGCTTCAACCTTTGTGTGTACCCTTTTTTTAGAGCATCACTCTAAATCCCAACACTTAAGTGCTTCCCGTGTGAGGGATAACAGCACGGGTGCCAGGGAATTGTGGGTAACATTAATTGGGTGAGAACATTATTTTTTGTTACTCTGGACTGTCTTCACCTCATAAACCCATTGCTGACTGAGAGTGACCCTGGTCTGATGTGCAAACGGAGGCTAGCAGCTGTGGCACAATGCCTCTGCTCCAGCCGTGCTTCCGTCTGCGCCCTATCGTCAGTTTGAATCAGCTTTATTCAGTCAGTCAGATCCATTCTATTTCTGTAATTCTCACACCTTCTGGAATGCTTTTTTTGCGCAGATTAACAGGCGTGCTTTCTTCTCTTGTATTCCAGCATTCTATTTATACATTGTGATGCAGGTTTATGATATACTCAGTGAAATCTGTTTGCAATGATGGGTGCTTTGTGTGTGTGTATGTGTGTGTGTGTGAGAGAGGGATGATATTTTTAGAAGAGTGCTGGTTCTTCTGGCTTTTTTGACAGGGTCAGGCTGAGCCTGTCATCCACAGTCATGCTGTTCTTATTAGTAAGAAAATATTTTACAGGCTTTTTCAGGTAAGTCAAAACAAGTCCATTAAAATAGTTTCCTTGTGCTGATATAGTACGCTGCAAAACTTCCCATTGTCTAACAGAAAACAATTGGGGTTCTTCAGTTGGATGAGAAGGAGAACTGGTGTAAATCTGTTGGTCTGCCAGCTAAAACCACTGTACTATAAATGCTAGCATGTCTCTCCAACAACTTTCGAACTACTTTTAAAAATTGGTCCGCCTATTTACATCACCTAATAAATGGGGAATTTTGAATAGTCCTTTTGACTGTTTCAGGTGGATGGATTTCCAAGGTCGAACGCCCACTGCACAGTGGCTGAGGTTAAGGACAGAGAGGACCTTGGCTTCACTAGGGATCTATGGTAACAAAGTCTCTGGCTATCAGACAGATCGTATTCATGCCCTGGCTTCCTGACTACGTGGGCGAAGGGGAGTCAGGTTGCCTCGCTGAACCTGAAAATAGCCACCACATTAAAATTCAACATGTCAACAAGCCATTTCCTGTCTGCGAAACCCTAGATCCGGAGATACGGAATTCTTGGAGAGGTCAGGCGCTTCTGAGGGCAGCTGTCTCTTCACCCTGAAGATCCTTCTGTCGACTCAACATGATCGAGTATACACAGCAAAATTCCAAGCATTAAATCAACTCAAACAGTGTTAAATAAACTAACTGTATTTACATTTACAAGTCTGCTGGAGGCAATCGGTACTCTTCGTAAATTTAAAAGTACAGTACAGTAGAGAGTTGATGTTACTCTAAACATTTTACTATGCACAAATTACCTTTGCAACTCAAGAGACGTGGGCAAAGAAACTGAGGCTGTGTGATCGTATGATTTAATAAGGCAAACATACAGACAAACAAATGACTTAAATGCTTAACGTTTTACCCAGAAGACCAACATAATTTATTTTCGTGTTTATTTACATTCCAGCCCATCCCAGCATTATGTTACCATACTCAATTTCCCAGCTTTCTGTGGGCCAGAAAGTGTGCAAGGGCTGGTGTGTCGCTGGATCTTGGAAGTACCTTGTTTACTGGTGAGGGTGATCTGGCCCAGTTGCTTCAGGACCCTTCATGCACTGACTGTCAATCATGACAGTTGACAGATCTCTGTGTGGCATATAGACCAATCAGAGTTTGATAACAAATTTCAATTTGGAGTTAATTTCATTTCAATTCAGGTGGTTCACAAAATAAAATCCTCTTTGAACATGATGAGCATTTGATTCATGGATTGAATTTCAATTCATTTCATGAACTGGCAGAACTGAAATGAAATTGAACCCAGAATACCTTCTGGGTTTAATTCTGTTGAACAGATGAGTACATGTTGAGAACAGACCATTCAGCATTCAATCCATCCAGGCTTGTCCTTTACCTGTACAGCCTAGATTGTATCCAGCACTGCGTCAAAGCCTGGACTTGAAGACCCACAGTTCCACTACATGCCCATACCAGCTTTTCAAGGCATTGGCAACTCTCTGTGTTGTTCTACTGAAAAAAGTCAGCCTAAAATCTTACCACACACACACATAAATAAATAAATAAATAAATACATTGATAAATAAATAAATAAATAAGTAAATACATTGATAAATAAATAAATAAATACACTGATAAATAAATAAATAATATAAAGGAACCTTTTTGCACATCTTTTGCAAACCTCGGCAGAACAGGTTGTTCCAAGGAACAGGACAACACAGCCTGGGATGAGTAGAAAATTGCACAGCCTCATTATGGTGGTATAATTCTGTCCTCTTCCTGCACCCTTTTCTCCCCTGTGACGGAGACTGTGCCTGCCTCCCTTAAAGGCCCCTGCAGCCCCTTCCCTGTGTCCCTGCTGTCGGGAGAGCTTTGAGTCATTAGGCTCGCATTGTGTGTGCTGTGACATCACTCACCATGTGCGTGCATTTGCGTGGATAGAGCACGGCTCTGCAAATGCTTGTTGGTCGATGATGCTGTCTTAATATAGAATATAGATGATGCTAGCAATACCAAGGTAGAGGTGCCAGGAACACACTATACTGTATTTAGTCAGTAATATTCAAATGTGTTTTCTTTATTTTGTTACTTGGGCTAAAAAAATGGAAGGAATTTGAGCAAATGTAAATGAAGTGCAACTGCACTCTGTTAAACAGGTGCTGTCTTTATAGTTTCTCAGAAATAAAGTACAGGTGCCAGGTTGAGCTGGGTGTGTTTGAAGCAATCAAACCAACTGGCTCCTGAGCAGTTTGCATTTCTCTGATGACTAATTCAGCCTATCTGCGTCGACCATAAACATTGCTGCTGGGGCCTGAACTGTGCTTCCCATCCGTCCATTCTGCTGGCAGTGACACCAGTGGAGGATTTCATCTCATGAGAGGTCACACAAACCTCTATGTCCTTTAACAGATTTATTTGGATAATTTTGTTTTCCCTCATATATCCCTGAATTTGGAATGCTGCTCCAATAGATACTGGTTATTTTCACAAGTTGTACAATGGTATATGACTCTGCAAAGTGGTGCATCTTATCCTGAGATGTAGAGAGCTTGGGAAACAAAGTAAGAAAACTGAGCCAGTGATGTAGGGCATGGATCAATACCCACTCTAAAGCATTAGAGAGCCATTATTGTACCAGCAGCCTCTATGGCAGTGGGGCAGCTTAGTGGGGAGTTAAACTAATTGTCAGTACGCAGTACAGCTGCCATTAGGTGGCCTGTCCTTTATGGTTCAGTTACAATTTATTGCATTGTCCTTATCATAAGTGGGGAAGGGGGACAAATAATTTGATCCAATATGAATTCAAACCCAACCATCCCTTTTCCCTCCAATCTGTTTTAAAATAATGTTATTAGCTCATGTACCCTTCCCTTCATGCTCCAGTGTTAAGCACCTTGTACAGTTTGACACAACCCTAAATAATCCCCTTAAAGGCATTTCAATCTCTGGTCCAAATGTACTTACAGCACATAATATGTCTGAAAATTCTAGTTGCTTTTTACCAAATGGCTTTTGGTATGATTTCAGAATCAACGCCAGCAAATATTTGTGCCGTTTTGTAACATTTAAGTTGGTCGTTTGCCGACTTGCACAAGCCATGTGAAAAATGCATTCAGACAGTGGCTGTTTCTGAGCTGAAAACTGAAGAGGCAAAAAACTTCCCTTTAATCTGATTATTTGGCTTGAGCTGATTTCAGTCATTTTCCTTGATTAACATTACAACGATTCATTCAGAAAATACTCAATATCATCAAATATAGGCAGTTCTTCTCAAATAGGCTATTAGGTGAATAGATAATAGTTTTTATTTTATCACAAAATTGTGTACAATTTAATTGAATTTTTAAAAAAATTTGTGGATACATGTACTCTTTTTTCTGCACACTTGTAGAATATTCATGGAAAAGATCTGCAATGATTTTGTAATCTAAATGATCTTGAAGTGCAGATTTTGTTAGCTAGGCTAGCCTTTACTGCAGGTTGCGCTGAAAGCTAACAAGATAGTTAACGGAGTGGTGTATCTTTTTCTGTCTTTTGTACATAGTGATTAAAACACTATTTTTCAGAATTGAATTTATTGTTTAATCTCCTTAACATGATGTGGAGAAAGAAGCTGTGTGTTTTACTTGTTCACTTGTTAATTAAGAAGAGTGACTGAAAACTGGTTGAGTTTTTGGCTCAACTGTAGCTCCTGCATTCAGGAATTAATTTACACATAAAATTACAAAATTGTAATAAGTAATGAATCAGCATTATGGCCACATACAGTGTTTGATCTGAGTTTATTGAAGTGCCAGAAGTTCCTTGCATTTGTGTGTGTGTGAGTGTGTGTGTGCATGTGTGTTTGCATGCGTGCGTGCGCGTGCGTGTGCGCGCACAACTCCACTCTTAGCTCGCTAGGCCCTTCATCAGGTGCTGATGGAAATTTGAGAGGCTTGCTGGGCTCCTGTGCACTTACTGTCTTCCGCTCATGGGGAAGAAGTATCCCGTTTCTGCTAGATGGTTTCAAATGTCTTTTAGAAAGCAGCTTTATTGAAGGAGAGATACAGGAAGTCTGTTTTCTCACTAATTGCTTCCCCACAGTGCTTCCAAACATTCTCTATAATCAAGCCTGCACACACAGCTGCTGCCGACGAGGACCTCACGCTCCTGAATAATTGGCATCCTTATGGAATGGACTTATCTATTTTCATATCAAATTAAGCACAGGTCAGACATCTTTTCACAGTGTCAGGGAAAGAGTTACGTAATTTTATGTCATGCTGTGTTATGAAATATTCAAAATGTGAACACTGCTGTTTTCTATGAGACTGACATACAGCCAGATGACTTGTTATAGCACCCAGTGATGAAAGACTGATGAGGTAGACATCATACTACAGACAGACCTGAATAAACCATCTGAATGAATATTGGAGAAAAAATATCTATCTGGTTGCCCAAAAGCAAAGTGAAGCTTGACCCACTGCAGTCAGCTTGGAATAATGTGTATTGGTCCTCCAAAATGCATGAAGTCAGTTACCAGAGGTGCCAGAAGTCCCTTGCATTTGTGTGTGTGCGTATGAGTGTGTGTGTGTGTTTACGTTTGTGTGCATGCGTGTGTGTACATGCGTGTGTGTGTGTGTATGTGTGCATGCGTGCATATGTGTGGGTATGTGTGTGTGTGCGTATGTGTCCATGCTTGTGTGTGCATGCGTGCGTGTGTGTCCCCATGCATGTGTATGTGTGTGTATGTGTGCATGCGTGCTTGTGTGTATGAGTGCAGGTGTGCATGTGTGTATGTGTGCATGTGTGCGTGTGTGTATGTGTGCATGCGTGCGTGTGTGTATGTGTGCATGCGTGTGTGTGTGTGTGTGTGTGCAGGCATGCGTGTGTGTGTGTGCGTGCGTGTGTGTGTGTGTGCAGGCGTGCGTGTGTGTGTGTGCGTGCGTGTGTGTGTGTTTACGTTTGTGTGCATGCGTGTGTGTACATGCGTGTGTGTGTGTGTATGTGTGCATGCGTGCATATGTGTGGGTGTGTGTGTGTGTGCGTATGTGTCCATGCTTGTGTGTGCATGCGTGCGTGTGTGTCCCCATGCATGTGTATGTGTGTGTGTGTGTGTGCATGCGTGCTTGTGTGTATGTGTGCATGTGTGCGTGTGTGTATGTGTGCATGCATGCATGTGTGTATGTGTGTGCAGGCGTGCGTGTGTGTGTGTGTGTGCAGGCGTGCGTGTGTGTGTGTACAGGCGTGCGTGTGTGTGTGCGCGTGTGTGTGTGTGTGCAGGCGTGCGTGTGTGTGTGTGTGTGTGTGTGTGCAGGCATGCGTGTGTGTGTGTGCAGGCGTGTGTGTGTGTGTGCAGGCGTGCGTGTGTGTGTGCAGGCGTGCGTGTGTGTGTGTGTGTGCAGGCGTGTGTGTGTGCGTGCGTGTGTGTGTGTGTGTGTGTGCAGGCGTGCGTGTGTGTGTGTGCGTGCGTGTGTGTGTGTGTGTGTGCAGGCGTGCGTGTGTGCGTGCGTGTGTACGTGTGTGTGTGCGTGCGTGTGTGTGTGTGTGTGTGTGCAGGCGTGCGTGTGTGTGTGCTGGTGCTTGGTTGGTCCCTCTGCGGAGCGTGGGCCTCAGGTCATGGCCCGGCTCCCACCCTGAGCTCCCCCAGTGAGCAGCAGTCTGTCCGTCTCACCGGTTTAGCTTCCCTGTGGAGCCGCAGCACAGGCTGCACAGCGCCAAACTGCATGTGACTGCCCCTGGAGGGCCGCGCAGCACCTCCAGACGGAGAGCGGCATTTATCAACGCGCCTCACGGGCACAGATGGTAAAATAAATACATAAATCCTGCCGGAAGTGGACGGGGCTCACCCGTGGAGCTGCTGATGTGTCAGAGCGGCTTCTCTCCCAGGTCTGAGAATGCCATTTGTTGCTGTGTGTCTTCTGTCTCTGTATCCTAGGCCTTGGCTGCTAGCTCTGTGAATGCTGGGCTATCCATTTTTATGTGTGTAGAGCACACTAGCCTTATAATAGAACTGTATTTAATCATCACAGTGTGAAGATAAGGGGGCCTTTCTTTAAACTTTATTGAGTTTTACTCAATAAAAAGAGTTTTGACAATCTCAATAGATGCACTGAAGTAGTGTATGGTTCTTGCTACTCCATAATGATTATAGGAAATACCCATGGTGCCTTGCAGTCCTGTCTATTTTCTATAATCATTGACTTGCTGAACTCCTATTGGCATAATGGCTTTAAATTATTAAGATAAAACTTGTACTCCGAAATCTGTGTTAGTGTTACATTTCTGATGCAATGAAAGGCGAAGCTCATTTTACGGCCACTGTCTGGTGGAAATGCCCTGTGTAATAAAGAAGTGGGTACAGTGAGTGCTATTCAGCCGTAGAGTGTTGTTGCTGAAAAGAACTGAATTTTTTTCCCAGTCTCAGCTCTGGCGGGCAATGGGCTTGCTTCACCCTGATGGGATCCATTTCTGACCTGTGTAGAAAGGTGGTGGGGGAAGGGGGGGGGGGGATGCCGTGAGTCACGCGGCTCTGGGGTGGTGCACGCCCTGTCACCGGCGCTATGACCTCGTCACACCCCTGATAGCTTAATGATGTCACGACACAGCAATCAATACTCCAACTCAGTCAAATTAGTCATTGATCATGAAAGCAGTCATTAAGAAATGATAGATTTAGAAACGCCTTGATTTGGCCCTCAAAGAAAATACTATTTGTGATTCATCGCTTGTACAAACAGACATTCGTGCTTAACCGCTCTTTTAAAAAATATAACAAAGAAAATACTATTGTGATTCATCGCTTGTACAAACAGACATTCGTGCTTAACCGCTCTTTTAAAAAATATAACAAAAAAAACAACAACAAAGAATCAGCTTATTAATTTTGCTCCATTATAGAATATCAATACAACTAGTTACACATTTCCCACAAGGTTTAAAATGGCCTCCATGCTAGCCTGCCAACACTGCCAGAAAGAGTATTTAAAGAAAAGGGAGAAGATTATAGTCTAGCACAGCACATGCACAAGTTAAAATGGCAGAAATAAGAAAAAAGGTACCAGAAGAAAAATAGTGAGCTGGATTTGATTCACTTTGATCTTGAATTCAGTTGTCCACCACCACTTAAAGGAGTAACATGGTGGTTGAACGTGACACTTCCCAGTTGACTTTAGGCAACAACAAAACAAATGTGCATAATTTTTTTTATTATTCAGTCATTTCAATGTACTTTAAAACATATTTTTCTAAGCCTAAATTTCCCACTATAAAAGTTCACCCGAACCGTCCTGGGCGTGGTAATGAGAACTGTCAGTTAGCTATGATTGACAGACCGTGCCCTGTTACCATAGCTACCCCCATGATACGCGCTCTTTTTGGGAGACTGAATTTTCACAAGCTAGCTAGCTTAGTAGTATATCAAGTATTGATAGATAGCTAAGGTAAGGACGTTGACTTATATCCAATTATAATGTTTGCTATCTAGCTAGCCAAGTTAAGATAAAAGCACAACTATAACGTCCTCATAAAAGCAAACTAGCTAGCTAACGTTATCGATAACATTGCCTTATGAAAGCAAACTACCTAGCTAGCTAACTTTAGTTAGCTAGCTAAATGAATATAACCAGAAATAATCTAATAGTCCTTAAAAGGCACTCTAATTTAAGTGAACCTAACGTTAGTCAAATATTTGCATTGTCCTTGCCTGTAAGCCAGCAGCGCAAACTACTGGGTCTCGAGTTATCCATGGGTTTACGGGGCATTACCACGCCCAGACAGTTCATACCATCTGGGCGTGGTAATGAGAACTGTCAGTTAGCTATGATTGACAGACCGTGCCCTGTTACCATAGCTACCCCCATGATACGCGCTCTTTTTGGGAGACTGAATTTTCACAAGCTAGCTAGCTTAGTAGTATATCAAGTATTGATAGATAGCTAAGGTAAGGACGTTGACTTATATCCAATTATAATTTTGCTATCTAGCTAGCCAAGTTAAGATAAAAGCACAACTATAACGTCCTCATAAAAGCAAACTAGCTAGCTAACGTTATCGATAACATTGCCTTATGAAAGCAAACTACCTAGCTAGCTAACGTGAGTTAGCTAGCTAAATGAATATAACCAGAAATAATCTAATAGTCCTTAAAAGGCACTCTAATTTAAGTGAACCTAGCGTTAGTCAAATATTTGCATTGTCTTGCCTGTAAGCCAGCGGCGCAAACTATGGGTCTCGAGTTATCCATGGGTTCACGGGGCGTGGAAAGGGGAGTGGTTACTGTATTTGTGACGCACTAAGTTGACAACTTTCTCAACCGGTTGAAAATAGGACAACCGGTTGTACTTTACTCATTGTGTTTCTTCAATGCCTCTTGTGCAAATAGCACATAAAATCAAGAAAGTGTGAAAATCACCATGGTACTCCTTTAAGTAATAAATGATCAAGACAATTACAAAAATGAAAACGTAAAAAGTTGTGATCAAATATGGTTAATATATTCACCATTCAGGACAAAAATAAATGAGCAAAAGACGCTTTACTTACATACAGTTCAAGTACTACCAAAAAAATGAACTTTTCATAGCATATATGCACACAGGACACATTAGTGCTATGGGTACGATAATTATGATTCTTACATTCAATTCAATTTTATTTGTATAGCATTTTTTTTCTTTTTTACAGAGAACTGTCTCAAAGACGCTTTACAGAGTAGGAAAAAAAGTGTGATTCTGACACATATAAGCAATACGAGATTGCTGAACAGTGATCCATGTAGATGGTCGACTAAATGAACAGTTACAATGACTTTGGCATTCATTTTACTCTATAGAAGTGGATCAAAGCAGAACATGATGGCCGAACATCTCCAATAACCTTGGTGAAAACCAAAGGGAACAGCAGGCAGGGTTCTGTTAGGCACGACAGCTCCTGGAGACACAGAACCCATTTTCCTTTTCATGTATTGGGCCTGAGCTTGGGGACGGACAAGGTCAAAGTGAGAAAAGAGTAAGACCAAGGCAAAATCAAAGGAAGTCAATGAACATGTAGAAAGATGCAAAGATTTTTTTTCTTTGCCATGAGCTTGAAATTAGATAAGTCTGAGTCACAGGCTTGTGAAAATAAAAAGCAATTCATTACTTTTTTTTTTGCCAGATGACTAATTCTGAATCACAGTGTCCCTCACCTTGAGATGCGTGGTTACTTAAAAAGAATCTGAAAGCAAAGAATTACTCACAGCAGTCCATCTGATTTTTATTTATTTAATGTAGCTGTCATCTAGTGATATGATGTATAGGGCATGTACTGTAGACACATTGCCTGTTTGTAATTCAGATTATATTATCAATGGCATATGTATGTATCCTGTGTCCTGTACACACTTCACATCATTGCAATGTTGCCCTCTCAAGCCCCATGGCCATTCATGCCTACATTTACCTCATTTAAAAGGCCTGTTGAAGTGTGGGGGCAATCTTTCGGGAGACCATTATAATCAAAAATAAAATTAGAAGACACAACAATTAATACCGTCCGATAACACATTCCATCTGCATTTGGCATCCTAGAAATGTGCATCTGGGTGAATACTTTGTGTTTAAACTGGCGAAGACACAGCAGCACGCCTTGCCCTGGGTCAGTCCCTCTCTCCCAGATATCATATCAGTTTGGCCCACTGTACTGTTTGATAATGCTGCCATATCTTGCAGTGAGCTGTACTTAGCTCGTTCAAAATGCAAAGCTTTGTCTGGAGATCCAGTGTGGTTTGTAAATCCAGTCACCCATGCATGTTACCTGGGTGTGGTCATGTCAGTTTTAATGAGCTTCAAGCACAGACATGCTCTCATTGAGCTATACTTCTGCTGTATAATTTACTATTAATTTAATGTAGCTTTGTTTCTTAAAATAATTTTATAACTTCAGCATTTGTCTGTCTTATCTCTCAACAGAAGTTTCACATTTAATTTTGGTAGTGAAATGAAATCTAGAGTTTGAGCACTGCAACACAGACCTTATTTAAGTATGTATGATTTATTCAATTCTGAAGAAATCATACATAATTATATGTATTTTGAAAGGAACTATACACACTGTTACTTGTCAACATTCATTAGAGACAGTGTTTTCCATTAATTAGGCCTAAGTTAGTGTCTATGTTTGGGTACCCGGAGCCCCCATGGCTGCTCATATGGGTGCACCACACCACCTGCTAATTCCACTTCCTGTCCTTGGCTAACTCTTCTGATGGTAGCTCGATATGGCACCAACTGCGCCATCACTGTAGATGAGATTAAAATCATTACCGGGTACTTATTTATGCTCCATTGTTATTCCTGGAGACGGATTGCAATGTTTTAGCATTTTCACACACCAAGTGAGCCCAAGGGACGTAGGAGGAGAAATTAAAGCTAAAAATGATTCGGGTTTTGTTGCTGACGCTGTACAATTACCATTGATGGCATCACACTATGGTGCAGGCCTGCAAGTGAGTGCGGCGTGAGGAGATGAAATTAATTATCAGGTTCAGAATGAGTCCGTGCTAAATGCAGAAACGTGAAAACAGCACCTCTGGGAGCATGCAGGCAGCTGCTGGCAGGAGAACTCACCTCAAACTTTCATAAAAAGATGAGTCAAGCTGAAAAGAAAAGAAAAAACAAAAGGTCACTACTTTGGGAGAAGGATCCTAACATCCATTTGGATCAGTTTTATTGATACGTCTGTTTTCCATTTTCATATATGGGGCTCTGTTTTCCAGTCAGCGCAGGGTGTGTAGCGAGCCGTTACACGGGCGAAATAGCATTTTGGCCATTTTACGTGCCTGCCTCTTGTCCAATGCATGCTGGGATGGGCTCCAGCACCCACTGTGGCCCTGACCAGTAATAAGAAGGTATAGATAATGGATGGATGGATGGAAGAACGAATGGATTTTGATGCACCTGATCCATTTGGCAGTGCCGTGTGCCGAAGTGGGAGGAGAGTCACTGCTGTGTCAGTCAAGATTGAGCAGTTTTCCTGTCATTATTTCTTTGTTATAGCATCTTTTGCTATTTAGCTACAGGTTTAATGGGTTTAAATTAAAACTGGCACATAATAAATATTTAGGCAATGTTTTTATTATGACAAATAAAATTTGAACAAATTTCTCTCATTTATGAGGTTTGTTCAGACTCAATTTTTGAAAAAAAAGTGACCGCCCATCTCTGCACCTCCCACAAAAGAACATTCTTATGAGAAACATCTGATTAGTATATCATTATCCTCATCTTCCATTGCACCCGTAGACCACTGAAACTGGCAGTACACCCTGCACAATGCGCACAGCTAATGGGAATAATAAGAGATTATTTTATTGGCCATTAATAAACCCAGCTGCACCACACCCACGGATAGTACAGCACATATTGTACAATCCAGCCCAGTTTCCAGGTGCGCCATGCATTTTGTGCAGTGCGCTCCTTGCCTCTGGTCCCGAAAATACCAACATTCACTAGCCACGCTGAGTGCGCCAACGTGTCGCGCCATCGAATGGGCCCATGCGCTGTGCGACATTGATTTCTAAAAATAGAGTCAATGGATTAAATATCAGTGGCTCCATTAAGGTGAAACGGATATAGTGATCAATCGGAAATCATGCTAAGAATGTCAAGGCAGAATCAAATGTTTACCCTGAACGCTGTCTAAAGATATCTCTGTGAGTATGGCTTTTTATGAATAGTAACATAATATTGTGTTGGGTAATTAATATAATTTGTATTTCGTTCTTATAGGTTAGTCTGGCACCGTGTAAAAATGTGGTCTAAGGTAGCATTACTTTCATAGGCCATTGGTAGGATCTAAGTACACTTGATTAAACTTGATAAGTGTTACTTTGGTTGTACTGAAGAGCATTCAGTTTCAAGCCTATGCTTTTTGTGCTCTTGCATGTCAGTAATAAATAATAAATAAATAAATAAATACTTTTCTGATGGAATAGTCTGAATCTGTGGGGTGATTATAGCACAATGGATAGGGAACTGTACTTGCAACTCAGAGTTTGCAGGTTTTATTCCCAGATGGGGCCCGCCTGTTTTACTCTCGAGCAAGGTAATTAATCTACATTGCTTCAGTAAATATCCAAATGCAATGTAACAAAATGTTAATAAACTCAGTGGCTGCAGCATACACCACATATAACCTAAGTGTTCAGAGAACACTGAATGAATGCTGGACAGACATCCAGATTGAAGGCCACTTCAATCCATTACATTTTTACACATTTTACCACTTTATGCAGTTGGATAGTACACTGAAGCAATTCTTGGCATGCTGTGCTCAAGAGTCCAATAGTAGTAATATTCCACGATATGAAATGAAGGCTACATTCTGGTTTCAATACTGTTTCATCCAACCACTACACAGTACATAGTACAGTTGCACTGATGATGAGCTTTTCCCTTTTCCTTTCAATGAGCCATTGAGATAATGGCATGAAAAATTCATGTAGAACTGACTGGCCTACTGAAAAGTGTACACAAGAGTCTATGTTGATGGGGCTTTAAGGCTTTTAAGACAGACAAATCATTGAATAATTTAGTATTTGGAAGGTGATGGTTGAGTTGTGGTATAGTAAATAGTATACAAAAAAGAAAACTTGAGATTATGGCAGTTCAATATTTGAGATGTACAGTGCCATCCAGAATGATTAAATTATTCATCCTCAATTATTATGAACACAAAAGCAGGATAAAATTCACTTTATTTATCATATGTTTTATATGCTCAGCATTATGAGATTATATAATCTTGTGATACCATTGGTTAGAGAAAAAAACAGACACAAAATCCTTGAGTGTCACAGGTTTTTGGCACCCTGCCTTTTGTATTTTGTGAACCCTATCTTTGCCAAGATCACTGTCTCCCCCTATGATTTTGATGAGATAGAAGAACATAGCAAGGGATCTAAGATCATTCCTCCAAGCAGAGTCTCTCCAGATCCAGTCCTAAGTCTTTGCATGTGGACTTTCCTCCCCTCCTCACCCCACGATTTGTAATGGGTTTGGCGATGAGGAAAATCTTTGGATTGTGGTCCTCTTGCAAGATCCAACTATGACCCAGTTTTAGAGATGCAGCCACATTTTGTTCTAAAGTCTATGATGCCATGTATTCTACCATGGCTTCCAGGGCAGTGGGACTCAAACAGGTGTCCAACATCACATATCCACCAACATTCTTCACAGTGAGGATTGTGGTCTTTTCTTCATGACCATCCTTCTTTTTATGCCAAACCCTCTTCTGGTGTTTTTAGCCAGAACGCTCTATTTCTTTTGTCTCAACTGACCATAGAACCCAGTTCCAATCTAAGTTTTAGTGATGTTTGGCAAACTCCAGGTTCTTACAGTTCTGGTTTGATGACGGTAGAGGGTTTCTTCTTGCAAGCCTTCCAAACAGCTTGTTGGCATCTAATTGACCCCAAAATGCATCCGACTTCTGCACTTCTCCAGCCGTGATCCTATGAGAACCATCCTCCTCACTGTATGCAGAGACAAAATACACTCTAGGCAGGTTAATCTCAGCTCCAGTTATTTTAACCTTCTTAATTATTACATTCATAGCAGAGATGTGTATTTTTATTTTATTTTTAATAGCTACAGCCTTTATAAAGGTCAACCTTTTGTCTCATTTCATTTGTGTGTTCTTCACCAGTCTTAATGCTGATGGATGACTAAGGGAGCATCTGTGTCACCTCATATTTATACCCTAGTAAAACAGGAAGTACTGGATAGCCACTTAAGATTAATTTAAAAAGTAAGGTATAAATTATAATAGAATTCAGTTACATTTTGTTTATAAGAATTTATATGGGTATATATAATATATATTCTCTTTTTTTGAAAAATATTTATGTTAATATTATTATTTTACTGCAATTAAAGCTTATATTTAATTGAGGTCCTCATATCTTTCATAAAAGATCAAGCTGATGAACACCAAAAACATCAGCTCGATCTTTTATGAAACATAAATATTAATAATTGTTTTCACAGGCCTTTTTGCTCATCTTTGCCAGAGAGCAGTGTCGCTGTTTTGGTGGAGTACTGTGGATTTGTAAATGTCGGTCTAGTTGCTCAGATGTGTGAAACACCCATTTGTGTTTTGTTGGTGTTCTCAGTGTTCTTAACCCCACCCTCCGAACACATTGTACACTTGCACATAAATGTAGAGAGCCACAGCCAGGTGCAAATTAAAACAGGAAGCTGCCTTGAATCTTAACAGCTGTTAACAGCCTCGAAAGCGCTCTGCAAGTGCAATCTGCTGTGTGGTGCTGTTGTTTAGTACAGTGGCAGAAGCTATCTTGATAGAACAAGTATACAGTGACAATTGTCATGGCAAAATTAAAGTCTTAAAGCTATACTGCTTCCTTTCTCTGTAGGGCATACTGACACTGCCATTAACTGCCATGATTATTGCTGCCAGTATATGCCAACAGGGAAAAGTACAGATATACCCTTTACAGACTTTAGACAATTGCATTTCATATTGATACAATCTGAAAATAATTAATGAATGTTTAAAAGTTGTGGCAGCTCTGTGGAATGAAAATGAGGCGTTGTGGTATTAAATGCCAGGATGTCACTGGAGGTCCACACAGAATGTATTAACCTTTTTAAAAGCAAGGAATAGTCTTGTATCCTCAACAATGGGTCTGCCAAAAATAAAAAATAAGGAATTCAACTGAAGGACAAAAATGTTCCACACATTATTTCTGTAAACAGTTTTTTAAAAGTATTTACAAAAGGCATGCTTGGCTCACAAGCAGTGAGCAGACTGACGCAGTTGTGATTGTTTTGAAAGGACACCATGACTGTTGCAGGAAGAGGCCAGGATTTGGCTGGCAGATCACTGGGTCATATACAAGGCAGAGCCTGGTGGATGTGTGAGGATGGAAGAGAGGTGGCTGGTGCCATCTGTCAGAGCAAGAAGCCCCAGTTTCTCCAGCCAAAATTTTCCATCCTGAGACACGACCGAGACCCTCTGTCCACAGTATTAGGTTTTAGTCATTCGGTGACATGTCAGTATTCGTGTTACAGCCAAATGAGCCAGCAGACAGCCATGTTTCTGAAGAAATGCATAATACATTGCAAACAGGGAGGAGTAGACTCATATCATTCTCACTCAAAAACATTATTTTGCAAAAAAAAAGCAATTCTCAGGAAAAACAAAAAACTTTTTCTACTTTTTTTACATTTACTTACATAGGCCTATGATAGTTAGGTGAGGGTTTTTAACAAGCGTATTCTGTTGTCGAGTTATGAAATACTCAGGCTACGTTTTGACTGCCTGGTAAAAGTGACCCAATTCCCATTTTTCGCTCAAATGTGGCACAAATCAGACATGCATTATGAATGTGTAAACAGGAAAAAAGCACATGGAATCAAAGATCTGTTCTGGGCCACATTCATATGCGGAAATAAATCCAAATCTGATACTGTGTGCCAATGCGCCTGTCATCTAAACACTCAGATTACAATGTCCTGATCCTTCGGATGCGCTCCGTATTCAAAATCCGCTATTTTCATACTATTTTTGCATTTGAATGATGCGTAATGTAATTACATGCATAACCACTGTCCAGTGGTAACGCAAAATATTAAAATATATTAAAATGAGGGCAGAGGCTCAGGCCAAAGGACAAATACCATGGTTATATGCCTTTTAAGCCTGTGGGGTGAAAAGTCAGTGTAATCCAAAATAGAGGGGATGCTCGTTGCAGACCAAAGATGCATCGACAATCAAATTATTATTTCTGTCTCATTGTATGTGTATTGCAGATGGCCATATCGCTGTGGTTGCTTACTTTTGTATCAGCAACCAAACCCTCATGTATGCATGCGGGTTGTTTCAAGTGTAAACTGCGTTAACACAGGTATCGGATATGGGTCATTTTTAAAAGTAGATAAAACAGGCGGTCAAAAAAAGGATATAGGTAAAAAATCAGAACTGGGCATTTGCAGTGATCTTGCAGTGTAAACATGGCCTTAGGCCTTGTGGCTGAAAATCCCGTCTTAAACTAGACTAAGCTGGTGAAGCTGGTTTAAACTACTGTATGTTATCACTTTTAGCTGGTCAACCAGCGGTTCACCAGCTGACCAGCCTATATAGTCAGTCAGTCCACCAGTTAGCCACCAGCTTGCTCTACCAGCTTAAACAGCTTTGACCAGCTTTATCCAGCTACAGTCCAGCTTTGACCAGCCACAGACCAGGTATGACCTGCTAGCTAGAACTGTTGAAAACATATCTTAAAACATCATAAACCAGCATAGAAACCCATGGAAAACCATTTTAGCCCCCGAAGAACCGCCAAATCCACACTGTCAGAGGTTAGGAAACTTTTTATCTAAAACCCCTAGGAGAAAGGATCGAAAACATTTCAAAATCCGGTTTTAGCTGTCAGTGTGTACAGGATTGGATGCTGAAACCTTTTTCTTGCATCATAAATAAATGAGTTCCACAGGAATATCAAACATCGTCACAGTTGAACCAAGTAACGCAAAAGATCAAATCCACTGTCAAGAAAACGTACTTCATGGAACGCATTCTAGGTTTGAAAACCACCAAATGCCATCCAGTGATATGTACGAACAGGTCAAGTTGGCCTAAAAACCTCTCAACTGAAATTTTTCTGAAACATTTTGAAACTAAACTTGCTAGCGTGTATGATGCCTTACTGGATATAAAGCAGAAGTAAAACTTTTTTTTGACATTTTGGTTTTAAAAATGGAAATGACAAGACACGGAGATCAAATGATTTTGTATGATATGGACAATATGGTCTGTGTGGTGTAGCCCTGATTATTTGCTTGAAATGTTCTGATTGGAATTTTCACATCAGCGTCTTCGTCTTCGCTTGATTTTAGAAGGTTCCTGATTAGATCCACTGATACAGGCACTCACCTTAGGGGCAGACCGGCTATAGTCACATGATCAAGCCTGTGAGACATAACTACTGGGACATAATTAGCCTCTTCCCTCTAGGGGAAGGGTGGCTTTGAGTCAGCCTGGGTTCCTGAGGTTACTGCTCCATTAACTCCTCCCAGTATTGAGCCAGACTCCCCAAAGCCCTCCCACTGTAATCAGTCTGACGTACAGTACAGTACACTTTTCTACTCGGAGGCTTGGGTGGCCTGTGAGGTGTAAAATGGCCAGTGATTCCCAGGCAGGAGCGCACACCTCAGCCACACTACTGCTTAAACAGGTGCAAACGCCACAGTGCTGACTTGACAGGCACAATTCCCTGTCTCCAAACTGGAGAAAAAGCAATAAAAAAGAGACATGATTCATACTGTGCTTGGAGGTTAACCACTCGGTCATAACTGAGATAATCATACTTCCTGTGAAGTCACTCATCTGACTGTGCACCTTCAAAAGTACAATCAATTAAGCCATTCTGTCATTCTGTCTCTAAATGTCTTAAAGCAACGATAGGCGATATTGCACAGTCATTTCCGGCAACGTTTTCCATTTTATGTTGGTAAATGTATAAGAGCCACTTAATCTGTGTGTGCCTTTGGGAGTGGAACAGGCTCAAGTGGAGCATGGTGATTGTTTTGTTAGTAACGCAGTGCTAAAAAGGATATGAGTTGCCGTCTGGAGTGTCGTGACTCCTGTGGCCTGAGGGCGAAGAAGGTGAAGATGTTATTTGCTGGTCTCTCTGAGACTAGCTGAGTTAATTATGTAGTGTTAGTCATGGATCTTTGGACAGGCCTTTGCAACAGGCCATAACATGAGCCCCAGCTAGCCTCACCAGACACCCGCCTGTCTGTGAGCCCTTTCCTTTCGCCCACTGGTCACATGACTTTAACTCCACTGGCTATTCATTTGTGTTGCTCTGCAATATGACCAGGATGGAACGGTTTTTTTCCTCTTGTATGAGACCTCAAAAAAATATTCATTTTAAAGTAGATATGACACCACTGAATTGGTAATATTGTTAATATTACACCAAGTTACACTGATGTTGTCCACTTCTGTAAGTCGCTCTGAATAAGGGCATCTGCTGAGCAACTGTAATGCAATGTAATATTATCAATAGTGTGGAATCTTTAAGCTCTGCTTTTCATATGCTTTGAACAATAACGGCGTTCATGAAAATTGGACACCAGAATTTTCTGCCAGCTGAACTGTCCAAAGTGCAGTCAAAGTGCTGTCTTAAACTTGTGTATGCAGGGATGAGATCACAAAGGACAGGCCTCAGGCCTCCTCATGCTGTCCTTCCTTCATTAACATGTTCCGGAATGTCCTCTTGTTGTGCACAATACGCATTATTGTTATCTGCAGTGCTGGAGGCCTCCCTTCTCCAGAGAACTGGAAATGGGGGGGGGAGGGATGATCAAATCACTGAGTGCTATTTTAGGTAACATAGGGAACAGTATATATCTGTGGCTCAGAATCATTTTTCACCTCAGTTACTGAACCGAAAGGAGAAGGGGCTTTTGAGAAAGCCCTTGGTTTCCATTTCCCTGGGCGATGGAGATGGGCTTGGACTCCGTTCCGAGCTCCGGGAGGGGCAAACGATTTTGAGGTGCGGCTGTGTTTGGTGACACACGTGGGCTCTTCCCGTTACCCCTGCTGTCGGCGCTGCCGCTGCACGGCTGCCCCTCACACTCGCGCTTTCTGCAGCATCACATTCACAGGTACAAACACACAGCTATCAGAAGGAATTTCACGTGAGGCAGGGGGAGGGAGAAAAAAAAGGGCTATGCGTTGCCATAGCAGCGTTCCATTGCATTCCCCAGAATCCAATCAGTGTTCCGCAAGGGGAAGCCTAACAGGAACTCATGGTTCCATCACATGGATCAGAGAGCTGAATCTTTTTCTTTTTTTTAATGTCTACACATGAGAGCTGCATCTCCTCACGTGCCTGTCTGTTCCCTTGGCCCGACAAAAATAGCTTATTTTCCCCCTGCAATGTGGATGCAGTTCAAGAGCAAGCAGGGATCTCTCCTTATTTTTAAGGGCTTGCATCTCAGGGAGTTGAATCCCTGTCCCTGTTATTGTTTTTGGCTTGTGTCTTTTTGATCTTCGCTCAGTCCTCTGGAGATGCCAATGATGAGAGCACGTTAGCATTCTCTCACGTGCGGTTGACTGTGACACTTCTTCAGCAGGTTGGGGGACGGGCTCTTTCCAGTATAACAAGCCCTCTAGAAAGAACAGCTTCTTCCTGTCACACTCATCTCACATTTGTCGTTTCTCACTGTCATACAAACAGAATTTTTAAATCCCCCTTTTTTCAGTCAGGCATTTTTACAGTATATTCTGATGTTTCCTCATACTCAGCCTGAAATGATAATGGATGGAAAAAACGTTATTTTTCTCATGGTATATATGCCCTTAACACTACATCTTACAAATGCTTCATATTAAATCAAAAGTAATAACCTACAGATTCATTAGAGCAGACCCAATCAAACAGAAAAATCATTTTGTACAGTATATTAAGTATGTCATGTTAGCCTGGGAAAACACTATTATTTTTAACAAAAAAGGTGGCCAAGGCACCTGAAAATTATGCTCATTCTTGCTCTCTAGCATAATGACACATAATATGTGAAACTGACAGGCTTCAGGACATAACTTGCCTTTCCTGTTACGTTTACAAGCAGGTTATATAATGGAGATGGGTGCAAAGGGTCACATCTGCTCGTTAAAAAATAGCTTGTTTAATTCATCTGTGTTTAATTAGCCTTTCTTTATCCCACAATGATTTTAAACTGCAAGTAATTTGCATCATTCCAAAGACGCTCTAAACTTGGTTGTGTCAGTGAAGATGGACGAAACGGATTACAGTACATATGCTCTGTCCGTACATCAATCAGCCATCCCCCCCCCCCCATTTTTGTTTGAAGTCTCCAGCATGAGACCCCTAACATTGGCGCTGTCATGTGACACCAGGCCAGAGAAAATCTTGGCAGGGAGGAGACACTGCTGAGGGTTCCTACCCATGGTAGGCCGTGGGAGCCAATCTCTGAGTCCCCTTGCGGCGATGATGTCACTGAGACTGAAGCATTCTCTCGGGCTGGGGAAAATGCATCTGGGTCACATGTCTGGGATTCCTCAAGAGCAAATCATGACCCTTGGAGCTCCTCACCGGAGCTGTGTGACCAATTATAATGGAGGTGTCACATACTGCAGCACAGGCAGGCCTGGGGGTCTGGGCTAGGAGCTGGGTGCTGGTGACGAAGGGGATGTTAAACCTCACTATGAAATTATGCTGGATAATTAATTGATTAAAATTGCAGTTTGTTGGATGAACTGGCCCTTCTCAACTGCAGATTTTTAAAATGAATTTCTGACAAGAAATTTATGTGTAATAATAAGTAAAATTAAAAAACGTAATAATAATTTTAGCAAAACAAAAGAAATAGCCAGGGGAACAGAACAACACACTTATGCACACACGCACAAATATACACACACACATACATGCACACACACACACACACACACACACATGCGCATATACACACACACACACACACATGCACACACATGCACGCACACATGCAATCATGCACACATGCACACTCACACACTGAAAGAATCCAGGAGGAAGCTTGTTATGCCAGTACTTGTTATAACATGTTAGCACCCAATGCTTCAGGGTATGTTCCTATTTCAAATAATGAGTCATACAGCATAGTAGTTATTAATGAGTTGAACTGAAGGCCTGAGCGAAGGACAAACCATGAATGAAGAAAAACTACATTTCATACCTTGCACATGGTGATCGAGCCAAAAGCTGCATGAGTAATTTCTCAATGAAAATCAGATATTACCCAGTCAATTTTCATTCACGATTCATGCACAGGCATATGCTGGGAGGCTGTGTGATGTGTAAATAAAAGTTTGATGTGACACTTTGCTTGACGTAAAGGCAGTTGCTATTGTTCAGCAGCTTGAAAAAAAGGTATATTGGCGAGTTTTCCTGCTTCAATGGCATCAAATTCTATAACCCTATGCTTTGTATGGCATTAAAACTGATGCATTTGTATGCCAGTAAAACAGCTGGCAAGAAGACCTTCAGTTAGTGGCAAGTGATGCTCTATTCATAATCTGATACACTCAAATAGGATTTGGGTATTACTGATTGCACAGGTTAAAGAGCATCGGTCATTTTAAGTAACACAGTATGAGACTGATTATAAATAAACAGTGCAATCATTACTGCGCACTCTCAAATTAACAACGTATTTCTACTAGAGCCAAGAACGGGACAACCACTCTCCAGCACTACAAGAGAAATGGGCACCTAATTTAGTTTCTGGTGTGTGATGTGTGATCTCTTTACAATGGAATGAATGGGAAATGGTTTGGGATTTGGCAATTCTGTACAAATTCTGTACAAATACCCAAATTATGCGATAATCCGTTGTGCAATTAAGTGGATTCTATATAATGTTTGATGTAGCTGGCACTGAACTGTATCTAGTTTTGTCAAATTTTCATGGACAACCCGATCTGTCTTATCTTGCTAGCTAGCTTTGTTTTGGCAGGTGGGCATGGAGGTTTTAGGCTGCGGCTGTGCGGATCTGAGGTGTGTGATCAACACCGTTTGTCACCATTGATGATAGGCTGCCGAGTCAAGCTGAGTGAAGTGATATTATGGGTTGGTTATGGTGGCATTAGTGGAATTTCTTCAAGTCCAGTTAAATCTATTATGCTTGGTAGCTACTATTCTTTTTTGCGATCAGAATTTTATTTTTTGCTACTGTCCGTTTCATTGAACTTGTAGCCCTGAAGCCCTCTGTCATTCTTGATAGATAGATGCAGCCATGCCAGCCATGTGTGTTTGCTTACTTATGGGTGGTACGTTTTGAGAGGAGGTGAGGGAGGAGGTGAGGTGGCAGGACGCTCCCGACCATGCCAATACAATCCTGAGGTTTTTTTCAATACGGATTTTATGCCTGATTTGAAATGTGTGTTATTACAGTTGTTGACATTACTTTGAATAGATATTTGGTGGATGTGTAGCAGATACATCCCTCTAATTTATGGTTATTTCAACTATTTTCAACCACTTTACAATCACTTCGAAAATACTGTTGTCATTATTTCTTAGTTATAGCATGGCACATTTCAGCAATTTGCTAGTTTAATGGGAAATTAAAACTGGCCCATAATAAACATTTAGTGTTTTATTTTAATTTTGACTGAATAAAATTCTAACAAATTCAAATTATTTTCTCTTATTTTATGAGATTTTTTTAAACTAATTTTTGAAACTTTTTTTTTGAAAAAGTGAAAAAGTGGCAACTCAACTCTGCATCTTCTGCCAAAGAAACTCCTGATAAGCATATCCTTATTTTTGTCTTCCATTGCCGTGGTAGACCATGGAAATTGGCAGTGTACGGCCCTTTTCTGATGAAAAGAAATGACGGAAAACAATTTATTTTCGGCACGAGTTTTACGTCTCAAGCGTTTTACGTCTCAATATGCTGCGCACAGGCATGGCTGAATCATGTTTCCATTTCTTTATTTGTAAAAATGATGAAGTCATCAACAGATTATTTAGGCTGAGATGCCGTGTGGATAGAGGCAGCTGCTGAGCAGTAGTCTGCGCCGTGTCTGTCCATGGGTCAGTGTGTGAGACTGCTCAGGCTCAGCCCGCTATACGTGAGAGGCATGACTCAACCCGGGCATGATTTTGACACATCGCTGGTAGAACGGCACATTTTTATCACAGATTTTAAAATGGAACGTCAGAGTAAAATTAGACATCCCCAAATCAGTTCACATTAAAACACAGTGTTTGCCACAGTGATTTCGTTGCTCTCATCTCTTTTGTGTGTACTGTAGACAACACCCGGGAAGACGAGACATGGTAATAATTGTTATTTTTTCCATTGTAGCCGTACCAGACTGACGCAGTTCCCAGAAGCTGTTGAGGAAGAGCTCTTTATGTGGCAACCTCCTTTTTTCTCGCCCATACTGATTATTTATCTACGTATTACATGCACTGACGGTTTAAATTACTCTTTATTGTATTTTTTCCCTATGAAAATCTAAATGTGTAATAGAAAAAAAAAAAAAATCAAGATAGTAACAAGAGAGTGTGAGGCAGATAAATCTGTTTTCTTTGCCTTTCTCTGAGTCACCGTTCCGACTAGTATTGTGAGATTACCCCGCAGGAAATACTGTCAGAGGGAACTATACACCTTGTGAATTTAATACAGGTGATGGTTTCAGGTTCTGGGTTCTCCTTGACCTATTAATAAAGCACGCTGATTGGTCAATTCAGTTCAAGTCAATTAAATTATGCTTTAATTGATGTGAATGCTTACTCTACTCTAGTCTAGTCCAATCCTGTCCCAGCCTCTGGGCAAATACACAAACAGGTGGCTGATGGGAAATACTGCAGGCCCCAAGGCTTTGGGAGGTGTCATTCCACAAATCTTTATTTTACCATCTACAAGCCACATTCATAAGTCTCCCTGTGCTCCAACTTCTGCCCTGCACTGACAGAGACAAGACAACACAAGACATTAGTCAAATTCTAGTGTGGCTACTTTATTTTGGCATCAGGTTTGTAAGGGTGAAATCTGCCAATCAAAAGCACATTTTTATTTACACATACATTATAAAAAAACATGTAATCCCACTCACTAAATTGTTTTAACCAGGCGTTCAACAACATCTTCTGGTCCAAATGTGGATTTTATTTATACATTCATTGTGAACTCATTTAACTCTTGGGTGGGCACCTACAGAATGTGTGTTAAGAAGAGGATTATTCATGTCTTCAAAGCACACAGGCCAGTGGTTGGAGCAGAATGGTTTACTGGACTCTCAGTGAGTTGTCGTTTCTCACACAAAAGAAAGAACGGATTTCAATTCTTCATTAGTTCTCTGTTGCCATTCACTGAAAAGTAAAAGGAACAAGGTTAACTCCACTGGAATTTTCGGTGTCGCCTCGCACCCGTAATTATGTTCAAAGCTATGGGGCTGAAATGCTAAACTGCACAGCTAATTATAAAAAAGGGGGACACATTCTGAAGAGGGTTTGTCCTGTGTGTTGCCTAGCTTTCCTCCTCGATAGAGAGAGAGAAAGAAAGGGGAAAGATGAGAAACAAGTAGAGGGGAGTTGGGGAGGGGGGGGGGTGGGGGTGCTGGGTTACCTCCTGAGGTCTCACACAAGCCACTAGGCCCTTTTCAATCCTTCATTAAAACAATGACACAGAATCCCGCTCATTAGGGGTGCTGGCCTCAGCCCAGAGATGTTGGTGGAGAAATGGAAGCTCTGCAAGGAAACGGTCAAAGAAGGGGGAGGGGGAAATAATGCTCAGGCTGGTGCTGCCCTGTCACATAGGCCCTTCAGTTTCAAAAATAACTAGGCCTTTATTTATTTACAGAACACTGCAGGGAGCCAGGCCCTGTACAGTATATCATGCCAGAGACTGCACTCTAGCACCATGGCCATTTCTCTGAAAATTCCACTTTGATGTAAAGGCCAAATTCCCCACAAAACGTAACCAATTTGTATGAAGTGCTGTGTTTTCAGATTGACAGAAATAGGATGTGTGGAATGGGCAAGACAGTGATTGGATTACGTAATGTAAAACAGATTATAGTCCTGTTTCAAATGGAATCGACTGAGAGTCTGGGGCGCTGGGTACTGAAAACGGCTTTTTTCAGCTCTGTCTTCTCTGCCTTGAGGCCCTGAAAATGTGGCCACAAAGGGCATCTTAGAAAGGACTGAGTTGATAAGCCACACCCCAGACTCAGGAATCGTTCAACCCAAGACCCAAGCTTCCAGCAGGCAGCGGGGTACCAGTAGCTGCCAGGATGAACTGGAGTCAAAACTGCATACAGCCATTAAATAATTTAGTCTTCCTAATCGTTGGAACAGATCGAGTATTCCGGTAACATAATCTTTAAAGACTCCGAAGCTTAAAATGAAAGGAAACCCTTTGTAACTTTGTTAATGATATACTTAGACCTAGACATATTCTATTCTTAGACTGACGCCGTTCAATGGCTGTTGTTTGCGAATATCATTTTCCATAAAAATTACCCATCGTGCGTACACCAGGTTTTCAAATGAACATTACAAAATATTAATAATTTTACTTGTGCCTTAGAACAGTGTATTGAACTTGCTGCGACATGATGAAGTGGATAAATATATACCTTCCCACCAGTTCCATATTGATTGTATATCAGTTCATTAAGGTTTCTAGATATATTTGTCCCACAATACATGCTGTGTTAATAGGTTGTGCCTCCCATTTACTTAAATTGAGTTTAACTGCATAAAACAAACTATAATGGTATCCCCCTTCCCCCATACATCACTGATAGCTAATTATTGATTTTCTGATTGGTATCTTTAATTATAGGGGTGTAATAATGGTGTCTAATATTCAGGACTAAACATCTAGAATGTATTTAATGTAAATGCATTATTCTAAAGCTCACTGCGAGTCCCTTTGAGTTCATTTTGATTCAAGAGATTACTGTATTCTCATTACTGTATGTCAAATATATTCACATTATTTGGGAACTGATGCTTGCTTTTGCATAGAAAACAATGCTCTAGGAGATTATGTATATTCTGGCAAAAATAAAGCGGTGCACACCCAAGTAGCCTAACCTGCACGTGTTTGGATTATATTCATGCAGGCTTTTAGATGAGCAGTATCTTTTTTTGCAAATGTTTAAAAAATAATCAGAATCAAGAAGTTTGTTTCATGTAATACACTGCTAATATCTGATTGATTTTCATCTCAAAAGGTTACATTTTAAAGTATTAAAAGAACTGCACTTTTGTCTAAGAAATTAAATTTCCAATACATATTACGCTTGACCCAAGGTTTCTTTAGGTATAACTATCTCACTTCATACTTGCTTGTGAGTTATACCCTAGGCTAACTCTCCTCAGACTGACCTGTGTACTGTGAGTGCACTATCACACTGCTGCATTGACTCATTAGTATAATTGTTTATTGAGCATTTTAGTGATTATGATCAGCCCCCATCTGCTTACTCAAATTCCTCAGATGAAGGTATGAATAAATAGCAAAGAGATTGTCCAAAAAAAGGTATTCCAGGTAGCTTTACTGGATTTGGCTGTGAAAGTTTAACTGCACTTTGAGTACAGATATTCTTATCTTAATCTTCAAAAAACAATAACATCTTTGCCGTCTGTTATATAATATTGCTATTTTCTGTGTGTTTTATGAAGTAATTGCTCTCGTATATTGTTTGTGCCCTGGGAGTGGTCCTGTAACTCAAGTAAGATAGACATCAAAGATTTAGAAGATCTCTGGTTTCTAGCAGTTACTGTCAAAATGCCAGCAATCATGTCGGATTACAGTGGCAGAATGATGATGTAATCTGCTTCTGTATATCGATCACGCTCACCTTACAAGGCCTTTTCCCTGACCTCATTCAGATGGTGGGGAACGAGCCTTGACTTTAACACAATAAAGCAAATAATCAGACTGTAATAGACTACCTTATTATGAGACAATATAAGCAAAATCAATATTTTCCAGTTACTTTGGAATCCCAGAAAGCATTTAGACATCAGATAGAAGCCCAAGTGAATCTGGGTTCTGCAAAACTACATTCACAAATTGATTTTAAAGAAAAAGAAAAAAGAAATGTGCACAAAATGAGTCATAGCTATGCTCTTTGTTGTTTATATGGTCTTTGTTCTTTCAAGCTGGAGTAACCAATTTATTCATTTTTTTATAGTGTCTATTTGAGCAAAAATACTTTGCATGGCTACAAGTCATAGACTACAATCTTTATGACCATCAAACATGTTTTTCACACATGCCAACTTTAAAAAAAACTCACACATTTGACATTTGGAATAACTAATAACTTAGACCACAATCTGTATAAACTCCTTCCTGAAACTAGGTGGTTGGCAATGCGATATATAGTAAAGAATTTCTGTTTTGTATGTAAATAATTACATTTTTTCAACATTTTTCAGTTGATTTCATAAGCATCATTAGTATTCAGTAATTACGTAAACACCCATTTAGTCTGAAAGCTTTGTATTCTATCTGCAACCTCTTGATTTCTTCTTAATTTGAAATATTTCAGGGACACAGGGAGCAGAGAGTTACTTGTAAATATGTGTTTATAGGACATGGATTTACTATCCTATCTACTGGCATCATCGCAAATCCTGCCACAAGTCTAACTTATGTTAGGCTGAATTACAATTCTCATGTTCTCATGTTGACATACATTGCATGCAATTCCATGCTAGTACAAACATAAACTTGGAGCTTGTTATGCAATTCAGTGCATGATTGGATTTTGTGTTTTTTTATGCATGTAAAAATGTGTATGAAACAGATAAAAAATAATTTTAATTATATATTTTTATTATACAGAATAAATATTTTGTGAAAATATATGTGTATAGAAGTAGCATTAAGCAGTTTCATTTCTCTTAAACACAAAACATGCAACAGTCATTTCACCAAGATGAAATTTGTGTGAGCTTTTCGCATATAGCAGATTGCTCATACCTTTTTTGACTCTTGGACTCCTTCAGCAGCCAATCGTGGTCAGATTATTCACTGCTAATGCTAGCCCTCACTGCTATTGTGAAAAATCTATGTATGAAGAAATATGTTTCTTTTGATGGGGTTTCTCTGTTAAATTAAGTTGAGTCTGATAATTTAATTTTCTCAAATACATATTCATTCATTACACATTCAATTGATTCAATAGAGCTTGTATTCCAGTCAAACAGGACAGAAAGGAAACCTGATCAAGCAAGACAAAACAAACAAAACACATGCACTCACACATGCACACACAGACGCACGCACACGCACACACACACACACACACACACACACACACACACACACACACACACACACACACACCTTTATCCAATAAGAGAAAGAAAGTGCTGAATGTCAGACATTAACTATATCAATGCATTATATTAGTATAAGGCAGATCACATAGATCAAGGCTCATCTCAGATTGGTCTTGGGAACGACAAGAATCACAGCTTCTCTGCATTTTAAGATGTTGCACTCTAAATACATTTCTCTGCATATCTTTTAGCTGCAAATATATCTTTTTATGCAAATTCCCACCATTTACAAGCGCCTAGCCCACCTTTCTTTCACATTGGCAGGTGTGAGACTGAGACTAGCCTTAGACTAGCTTGCTCAATGTTGAGCATCTCCTCTTTGTGATTGTGCCTTATTAGTTTTTATTTTGTTGTGACTGCTGTAACATGTGACATGAATTTTATGAACCAGGGAACATTATAGATTCTAGCTCAAAAATTCATCAAATTAATTGTAAACCAGCGTCATAATGTGTTTAAAACTTCGAATCTATGATTGCTGATAACACACTGATGTACCCAAATCAGAATTTCAGTTACTCATCTGGCTGAGGAGACAGGAAATGACTTGACTTGATTTGTCATTTAAAAATACTTATGCACAAGCATATGCCCTGAGGGAAGTCATGTTGGTGCATGACAGGTCGCCTCCCTTCAAGTGCTTCACAGTCGTTCCTCCTCCACAGCGCGCAGGGACAAAGGCAACCCACAGAACAATGTCCAGATAAATAGAAAAACACTTCAGTTTGTAAAAAGCCGCCTTGAATTTAATAATATTTAATAATAATATATTTCCAGTTCACAGGACTGCTTTCTCTAGGGAATTCTGTGAATCCTGAGAGTGAACTGCTTTTTATATGATCAAATCACTGTCTTCTATTTTAAAATATACAACAGCTTGGCTGAATATCCAATTCTGATTAGCTGGTATTATTTTTCCATATACGCCCAGCTATGAAGTAATGCTGGCAAAAGCTTAATCATGGTTCTAAATGAATGCGCATCAAGAGTCTGACTCAAAAACAAATGTGGACAATGATAGTTTTTGTCGTAAATTGCTAGCGAGCCAGCTGTTACAATATCATACTTGCAGCAGTGTTAAGTGATGTGCCTAGCCACTGCCAGCTCAAGCAGCACCAACTTCTTGTCCATGAATGGCTGTTCAGAGTTGCTAGTCAAGTTTGATCTAGCCTCCTCAACCATCTCGTGAAATATGGAATTGTCCCACAATTGGAAAATAAAAGAGGTGCTTTGTTTTCAACTCACATGTCACACAATTCTTTCTGTATTTTTTAGAATGATTACGTTTATAGTTTAACCTCTGTTTTTAATATAATTCAATAGTTGGCTAGCTAGCTGTCCATGATAACAAGCCTGCTGTGAGAACATTTTGACCTAACTGAACCCAAGAGAAACCCAACTGAACCCAAGAGAAACCCAACTGAACCCAAGAGAAATTGCACACTCTATTTCCACTTGGCTCCGCCTACTGCACAATTTTGTAAAACGCTTCCTGGGGTGGGTGGAGTAAGTGTGTCCATCTCATTTGCATAGAATATTCTCTATACAAATGAATTTGTACAGTGTAGCTGTGCCTGGCTCATGAAACTGCAAAACAAGGTGTTGCAGATCAAATATGAATCAAGAATCAGCAAATACATGGGCTATTTCTCACCTCAAATGTTTTCTGAAATATTTTAGTGGACTGTTTAGGTGCAATATGATAAAGTTTATGAACAGGCTTCTCTGATTTGAAAATGTTGGGCTGAAATAATCTAACCAATCCGGTGCCAGCAGTGTTCCATCCATATTTTGAAGCAAATGTTTTGATTATAATGATGATTTTTATTGGTGGGCTTTTGTATAAGCAGGATAATGACCTCGGGGCTGTGAATTATGCAGTTTGAATGCCCTTTGTCGAAGGAAATTAACTAACTCTGAGTTGTGCATTCAAACTGTATAATACACAGCCCCTTGGCCTTACTTAAATTACATTACAATTCATTTTATTACTTTGGGATGCTTGTATAAACTCATATCTCATGTCTTAAAAAGCACTGATTCGCTGTTTTTTATATAAGCACTTTACACACACACACACACACACACACGTTGAGTCTTTCCAAAACTGAAGATACTTTTGATTGTGTGACAACAACCACATTCACAGTGACGGTAGGAACAGAGGAAATGTTCAGCACAGTGAAACCTGGGTCACAGAAGTCATGATCAGGAAGCTGAAAATCTAAAACAAGCAAACAACAAATCCTCTGACCTTGGAAATGGCAATGCTCTCTGAAATGGGAATAAATTGCATCACTGAGTGTTCACTGAAAACAGAAAACATTTTAATGCCTCAGATGATCATCTTTGCAGTATTTCATTCAGTACCTTTTAATTATAAGAAAAGTTTATATTTTAGAAATAAACAAAATATTGCACAAATCCATGATTTGTCCCAGAATGTATTATGTATTTTGAGAGAAAGCACCCATGTCTTGAAGTTGGTAAGAATATTTTTAGTCATACTTTCCGCTCATCAGTCGCATGTCACTTTGTATGTTCCACGAAGATTAGTGCCGGCTTCACCGTGTTTGTAAAACCCACACCTTTGTCACTGAATAATAATACTGTTACCAGGCTGCCACACCTGCCTGTGCTGTTCTTCTGTTCTTTAATGTATCAACAAGTATCCCTCTGCCTGAAAGGAAACTTCAATCAAGGCTTATCCCTCTTATACTTTACATAACATCCTCCCTGTTCGTGTTGAAAGAACGGCCTTGTCTTTTGAGTGTGCCAAGGACGGCTGCACCTGGTGCAGGTGTGGGAAACAGGTTTAGGCAGGTTGATTAGTCATCCAAGCGCTGGTTACTGGTGCTCAGAAGTACAGGAGACCGGGTCGTAAACCACGTTGAGAACGAAGGAGGGATCGGATCACCTGGAGAACAGGATACGCTGACTTTCCCATCTAAGCTTACTGAGACCATCCGCACAGGAAGTCCCGTTCAGACCCTCTGGAGTTTCTGCAGTTTCATTTCCTCCTGTCACTCATCCAGAACAACTTGTCATTCTGAGGATGGAGTCAGTATTTGTGTTGCCTTAAAAATAGCACTAGATACTGCAGTTCTTTGTGTTTCTACACATAGGAGCCAAAGCTTAATTTGAATGTTATAAAATCTGTGTTTTGAAGTGTGCAACTCTGATCTCATCATGATGGAAGCATGTTGTGAGTACTGGATGGAGATGATATGCATGTTGAATTTTACTTTTAAGAACCTTTCACAAAGGACAAATTCTTCATAATGGAATTTAAATGCATTTTATCAGTAATTTCTGTATTCATTTGGCTTTACAAAGTTTTTACTTTCCTCTTGATCTCAGCAAGTTGTGCTTTTGGTGCTTTTGTGTCAGCTGCAAATGTTTATTTGTCTGTCATTCTTTGTTTTATGGCTTTAAATACTATTGAATATTCCAAAAACTTTAAGGTTTATAAGTCTCTTTCTCCACTCTGCAAGTCTCAGAAAGATCAAAGTCACACCCCCCCCCCCCCCCCCAATCCCTACAGCCCCCCTCATTTTCCTGGTTTCTAACTTGTGTTTCTGTCAGAACAGCTTCCCGCTCGCTCCTGGCGTAGTCAAGGAAACACATTCAGCTTGTTAGGGGAAAGCCACCTAACGAGATTTGGCTACATTGGCCTCCACTGTGTGTCTGTCATGCCCTAGATTTGGCAGGCCACACAGGAGCACAGAGAGGCTCTGCCTCTTTGCTGTCTTTCCCAGGAGGCTCAGGGTCGACTCGCCAATTAACCATGCTCTGTGACCAGGAGGAAGTCTGCATTAGCCATTTGAAATGTATTAGCTGGCCAGAATTTCCAGATTAGACAGATTATGTCTACTTAAAAAAGTTGAAAAAGTTCTTACAGATTTATTTATTATTTATTTATTTTTTGCATGCTGATTTCACTTCCATCTGAAAAACAGCAGCAAATTCTTCCTTCTCCTTGTAAGGTGCATTTATTGGCATCAGCCTGGATGGCACTATGTTTATCATGTTATCCAATTAAAGAGTCAAATAGCTGAATGGGTCAGGTTGTCACATTGATGAATGTAACTTTCTGGGCAAATTTCTTCTTGTTGCCCTAGTACTGCTCTGCTTCATATCTGATAGACTTAGAGTATTATACTTTATCTTCAAAACTACAACTAATGGCATTGAGATTTAAATGTAGAGCGCAAAAAAGTGTCGTTAAATTGAAAATTTTCTCCAATCTCACCATATCTTGGAGAGATTTCTAGGAATTATTTCCTACGCAAGTGGAAAAAGTTATCTACAACATTCTTGCAAAAACTAGAAAAAAATGTCATGAGTGCATTCTAAACCGCTCATTTTCACTGCCCAGTTTTGAATGACCTGTTGTTTCTCTTGAGTTTCTGCTGTGCCACCCACACCAACACAAAGAACAGTGAGGCTGAAGTTCATAGATTCTCTCATAATCTCCCTTCCAAGCCAGGGTCTATTTTCCACTTTATGGTCCGCTTCCACAGTACTACAGGAGGGTTACCAGCCACTGGGGGACAAAAGCATCTTTCACTGATGACAACAGGTAATCTGTGGATCAGGGATGCTGATGGGATGAGGGATGCTGTAGATCAGGGGTGCTGATGGGATCAGGGATGCTATAGATCAGGAATGTTAATGGGATCAGGGATGCTGATGGGATCAGGGATGCTGTGGATCAGGGATTCTGATGGGATCAGGGATGCTGTAGATCAGGAATGTTAATGGAATCAGGGATGCTGATGGGATCAGGGATGCTGTAGATCAGGGATGTTGATGGGATCAGGGATGCTGTAGATCAGGAATGTTAATGGTATCAGGGATGCTGATGGGATCAGGGATGCTGTAGATCAGGGGTGCTGATGGGATCAGGGATGCTGTAGATCAGGGGTGCTGATGGGATCAGGGATGCTGTAGATCAGGGGTGCTAATGGGATCAGGGATGTTGATGGGATCAGGGATGCTGTAGATCAGGGATGCTGATGGGATCAGGGATGCTGTAGATCAGGGACGTTGATGGGATCAGGGATGCTGTAGATCAGGAATGTTAATGGTATCAGGGATCCTGATGGGATCAGGGATGCTGTAGATCAGGGGTGCTGATGGGATCAGGGATGTTGATGGGATCAGGTATGTTAATGGGATCAGGGATGCTGATAGGATCAGGGATGCTGTAGATCAGGGATGTTAATGGGATCATGGATGCTGTAGATCAGGGATGCTGATGCTCACTCAAAATACTAGTGAGACACTGTTATGTGACACCTCTGTCTCTTTCTTTGTTTTATGATGTCCCATTTTCCCATAAACAATCTGGTGCTTTGCTTTTAGAAAATAATGTAATAGCACCCAAAGGGACCATGGCTGCTATAAACCCACCCAATCTGGGGTTGTAGAAAAACAGCACTGCTACGGATATAAATGGACTGTGGCCTATACCTATGAATCCACAACTATTTCATTTGATTTGAATACCCTCAGACGTGCTGAACTTAGTTTACCTTTAATGCTATACCTTCAAGTCCATCATGCTGCTTTTCATTCATTTATTTTACCTTTATTTATCCAGGTAGATCAACTGAGAATTCAGTTCTTTATTGCTATAATGAAGTGGGGAAAGAGGGTATGGAACGTGAGAAATTGTGTAGTTAATCTGATGTAGGAGGTATGGTTTGGTGGCCAGATGTCGGGGAGCAATTTTTATCTAGGAAACCAGGGCTAATTTTGTCCACAGCCAGGACCTTGTTTAACATGTAATCCATAAGATGGAATCCTTTTCTTCTTACAGCACTCTATCATAAAGCTCCTGCTAGTACCTGCTACAGCAGATATGTTTATGTATGTGTATGTGAGTTGTAAGTTTGTGTAATGACACTTATGACTGGTTGTGACACAAATAACTCTGCATCATTATTATTATTAGCTGAACATTTTTACATACTGTTTGGAAGCTGATCCAGATAAAAGCATCTGGTAAATGACCTAATGTAAAATTTATGGGGCTCTGCCTATATTGTATTTGTGTCTATTGCCATCGTTCCTCTCACAGAACTTTGAAAGAAAAGAGTTGTGAGAAGGGAAATTTGGGCTTGAAATATTTTTCACACCAGAATGGGTGATGCTGAGCTTCCAGTTTAAGGAACTAAGACACGGCACCCTAGTGGTGAGTCACCTTGGCTGAATAGTTTCGTTAACTGTCTCCAAGAGTCAGAAATAGTAACCCTGCGCAACATGGCTGAGTCACTTCCTAAACTCCCTAAATGCTCTAGAACATACATTAAAAAAAAAAAGAAAGTCAGGCAGTGGCTGTGGACACAATTTGTAATGTTAAAAACCTTGAACAGCGACAAAATAAAAAATAAAAACATCATAACGATAAGGCATGCCGTCTGTTTTGTCTTTGTTTGATAACCTTTCAGCGACTCTTTAGCATTTTAAACTACATGTGAAAATGGAACACATTATTAGGAAATGTACTGTTTTATGGTCATTTTTCATTGACAATTGTAGAAATAAACCTTCATCTGTAAGGATGTCTAAGTTTCTTTGGTCTGTTGACCTGGGCGTACCATACATAAAAGCTTGCCGACGTTTGCACCCAAATTGGGGGACTTTTTCTGTATAAGTGCACATTATATTGCAGCTACAGATGTTTGTTGAACCTATAAGATTGGCAGACATTAAGTCATAAAGAATAATGCTTGAGGGTCTCAATTTTTTAGATCTGAATGAGAGAAGAGATGAGTTGTTGAAATATATGAGGTTCTCTGGAGGAAGACAAGAAGTTAACAAGACTAAAACTACTGAAACTACTGATAATGGGACTGCATTCTTTGACATTTATTTTATTTTAATGTAGAAACTGTTGAGTGCCTTGAGCTTGGGAAATGTACTTGATGAATAAAATGTATTATTATAATTACTACTACTACTACTGCTGCTGCTGCTGCTGCTGCTACTACTACTAATACTACTACTACTAATAATAATAAATGTGTTTAATGGTGTTAAAAGAAACAGGACATACAGGTGGATCCAGAGGGGATTCATAGAGTTCATGTTGACCCTCCTTGGACCTTTGTGAACCACTCCCCAAATCGAATGAGTGGATATGTGCTGTGTTTGGGTTTACAGTGTGTAAGATGGCAAGTTTATTACAGAGAGATTTAAAAGTGAAAAATATTCTGACTGAATGAATTGTGTTCATCTTGATGTTACACAAATCCCCTATATATTCTGGATAGCAGGAATGTACCTACATTGCTAAGTCAGCTGTAGTTGTTCTGTTTCCTAACATTTAAGTTTCAAAACTGGTGTGCTTTCAGCTCACTCATCACAGACGAAGCTAATGTTGGAAGTACATGTTGCGAAAGTCTGTTTCACCAGAAATTGTGCACATTTCCGGCATTAGCTTATCCTGAGATTAGCATTTATCTTGAATGAATAGACTTTCTTGTGCACCATATCTGCAGTTTACTGTTCAGGCATTTTAAGTTTTAGCCCCAGCAACTTACAAATGGTGCATTTAACATGGTAAAAAAAACACCCACAAGAGCTGAGTACTGCCACAGTTAATACAGTGCTAATGCACAGATGCGTGCAACAACTCCTACAAAAGGCAGGTAGAGAAGGGTTAATTTTCTTTTTTAATTAAGGCATTGATAGAAGTATAGGCTGCAACTGAGGGGCGGTAGGTGTCTTGCTGAAAACAGTCAGCGATTGTGTCTTTCTGACTGAGTGGGGAAAGTTCTCCCACCATCTGGGGAAGAGTGTGGAGAAAAGGCAACCTTCACTAATCGCATCCAGCAGCCTATGATAAGCCTTGATTGTATCCTTGTACCTGCACACCTTGGCAGTGTTTTCTGAAACAATTTTTGTCCACCTTCCTTACATCCTAAAATTTTATCCTTAGGTGACATCACATAATGTCTGTGTTGTGTCGATCAGAAAAGGCTTGAGTATGCTTGAGTTGTCTGATTCCAGCATTTCCCAGTCTGTTATACGATGAGATAGCGGAAGCCATATGAAATATGTGTAGATGCCAGGGGTGATGGGTAAGTGAATGCACCTGGTAGTAGATCATTTTCATTCTCATCTTTTGCTGAGGAGTTGAATTGCTGTGGGGATACTGTGACATGACACCCAAGGATTAGCCAGCATTTTCTGGATTGGTCACAGTATTGGACACACACACACGCAATCACAAGCATACACAGATGCACACCCACACACGCATGCGCACACACGTACACATACACACGCACACACACTCACGCATGCACAAGCACACTTATAGACATACACACACACACGCATGCTCACACACACACACACACACAATTCAGTGAGCTTCTCTTTATGAGAGTAGGTAGAATGGGGGGGGGGGGGGGTTTCTAAGTGAGGAAATTAACAGAGCAACCACCAATACCACCAGCAATGAGGCACCGAGATTACCCCGAACGAGAGCACGCTTTCAGCCAGACATCTTCCCTTTCTCTGTCACGTGACACCTTATCGCCTTATCGGCGCGGATATCCTCTCTTGGGCCTGATCTCTGATCTCTGATAGCATGAGATGCAAAGAGCCGGCAACAAAGCAGACATGACTAAACATGTACAGGCACCCCTGAATATTTTAAGACGTTCGAACTGCTCTTTTGTACACATCAGTTTTCTTTAGTTACCTTTATTGCCCTTGAGTGAAAAAATTAGAAAACGGGAAAGTAGTCATTCTGAAATATAATTTATGGTATGAGTTATGGCTCTGAAAATGCCATATTTGGCCATATTTACACCAGCGAGTCAGTCCAACGTGAGCCTCTGTCTACTGGGCCCACACCATGCATAAGCTGGAGTTCTGTGTGTGATGTCATCACCATGATGGTTTGTGCACCGCCTCTTACATTTTTTGTTCAGGTTTAGCAGATTTGTTCATATATTATGGGGCACTAGAGTAGCTTCCCGGTGTCACATGGAAGTTCCAATACTTTTGCAGTAATTACTGTAGTAGGGAAGCCATATGAATGAGGTGGGCATTGCCAAAGGTGGTCATCCTTGCCTTTCGTCAGAAACGAGAACATGCATACATCTCCTTTTACTGCCGCCTTAGCGAAGAAAAAAAAGAAATGTGTGTGAAAGAATTTGCTTACTCTCTGGTCTCACTGTTCTGGTGCTACTTCACAATCCCTTCTAGGCAAAAACCGGTTTGATCTAGTTCCTGTTAAGCCATCTTATCTCTAGCGGAGCAGGCTTCCTGTCAGAAATCCAGTGGCTTGATGGCTGCATAATGATGGTGGGCCGTATTCCAGAGTACTGAGGCTGCGGGAGAGTACTCCCATCATGTGACCTGCCGCACTGTTCCATTCATACCGTGACGATCAATGGAGGGGAAATGTATTCTGATCATGCAGCAGATCCCTGCAGCAACCTCGCTCTCACTTACTTTCTCTCTTTCTCTCTTTCCTTCTCTCTCTCTCTCTCTCTCTCTCTCTCTCTCTATTTAACTCCTTCTCTCTCTCCTGCCTTCCTTATTATTTCTCCTCTCTCTCTTTCCTTGTTCTCTCTCTACCTATGTCTCTCATCCCCCTCACTGTCTCTCTCTCCCTGTCTCCCTCCCTCCCGCTCTCTCTCTCTATCCCCCTCTCTCCCTCCCTGTCTCTCTCTCCCTCTCTCTCTCTCTCCCTCCCTCCCTGTCTCTCTCTCCCTCTCTCTCTCTCTCCCTCCCTCCCTCTCCTCCGTCCTCCCTCTCTCTCTCCTCCTCCTCTCTCCTCCGTCTCTCTCTCTCTCTCTCTCTCTCTCTCTCTCTCTCTCTCTAAGCTGCATGATAAGCTGTAGTGCAGCCAGATGAATGAGAGTGCTGCCACCCCCCCTCCCCTCAGGAACTTCTGCTCTTTGACTAAGTGTGCTGCTGCCCAGCAATGCCAGAGATCAAAGGCAATACTAATCTACCCTGCATAAAAGCACCAGAGGCCCTAGGCCACACCAGCCTCTGCTACGACTCTATTTTCATCCCGTTTTTTTCAATATTGGTATATAAATTTATGTGGCTACTGTCTGTTATGTGTAATGACCTTTTCTTTGCCCTTGTGACGGTTCCCTGTGCTGTCTGGTGAGGCTCTGCCTGCCTGCAGACAGGATGCTGTGGGTGCTCTGCAGAGGGAGGGCGAGGGGTGTGGGACGGGGGCCTGTACTTGGGCATGACGGTGCCTCTGTCACATGTCTCCTGCACAGGAACACATGATTTACTGTGGGAGGTCCCCAGGCCATGGAACTGCATGCAGAGCGGAGGAATCTCCACATGAACATGTCAAAGCCAGAAAATCGAAATGCGCACAGTACAGTACCATTATCTTCTTCATGGTTAAATTGTGTGTTTTTTTAAACGTTTTTATTTAACAGAAGGACTTTTGATATTATAAAGATCTTTTGCAAGAGGGACCAGGCAAGACCTTAGCAGATGGAGGATATCTCCATCTATACGTTTAAGGTTGTAGTATACATATATAGTCATTGAAATCAATCTTCATAAATGAACATAAAACAAAACTATTTACCCAAATTCAAATGGGAATGATCCACAATCTGAGGATATCATGTATGAACTCGGGGGAATGAAAACGAGAGGACTGTTGCTAAGACACATGGTGCAAGTGAAGCACAACTGGGTATGGAGCATGGAGGGGTGTTGCGCCCCCCCCGTACCCCCCCCGAGCCCCCCATTACCTGAGGCTCTTCACGTGTGAAGCAAACACTCAGGCGGAGTGATGACAAAAATAGGTTGTATCTGCCAGAGAGGAAACAACATCTGATAAAAGAGCTTCACTTAAACAGCTTCACTCAGGCTTTGAATAAAACTGCAAATCCAACACACACAGCTAATTTTTTCTCAGGTTCATATTATTGAGCATGACAGTATTTATGGCTTAAAGCCCCTTTTGAGATAATACAGACTAAGCACAATAGTATTTTTTGGTTATACCAAGGCTGAGTCATCGTAAGGACTTTTTACAAGAAAACTCGGCCACCAGCCAGCCCGGTAATTATGCTCATTTATTCTTGATGAGCATAGAAAATTATTTCCTGTTGTGCAAGTGCAGATGCACAAACAATTATCAAATCAGAGGTGTTCTTTCTTTGTTGTGAGATTTCTTATAGTCAAACCACTGTTTTCATCTCGGTTAAGGTGAGAGAACATCACAAAACAGGTCACAAATTTCCATATCAGGTTGAATTTACACACTGTTTCCTAAAATAAAGAATATATCGGCAGGATGTAATGCATTCCGAAGACTTTCTTGAAAAAGACCAGAACCGTTTCTGGATTTTATTTATTAATAAAAGCTGACCAATGGAGTGGAAAACATTTTTTCTGCTTGGAAAAAAAATGCTCCAATACATACTGGGATGCCTGAGAAATAGTTGTAAAATTGGTGGTGATACATGGCCTTTTAAGTCCCAGTTGGCCCTAGTATTGCCCTGGGATAGAAGGTTTCAGTCGGCTGGGGTGACAGTATCTCATCATGTGTTACTGCCCCCCCCCCCCCCTCCGCCCCCCCATCGTTCAGGTGCCTCAGACTCTGCTGTGCTGCATATGATGTATCTTCACCCGACTCTTGTCTGTTTGAACTCGACTTATAAACTGCCGTGTGCTGAGAACTCTCGACTGATGTCACATGACATCAGAGCATGTGTTTCCTAGTCCTCTCCCAGATTGGAGACAGAGCTTGCAACCATGGGTGGTTTATAATGGGGAAAAATCATGACAAAGAGAAAGAACAAATCATGCAAAAGAATGTCAGTTGGAAGCTGCTCACAGTGATATGCAGCATATCATTCACTACTTGCATGCCAGCTAACCATGATTTGTTTTTCAGAGCATCTGTTCATTCATCCACTGATTCAATTACAGCAATTAGTTCAGTGAGGCAGAACAGCAAAAGAATAAAATCAGCCTCTGAACCAGGAACAGGCTGGAGGAAGGGTTTTTTTAGCAATGCTCTGGAGAGAAGACTTTGAAGCCACAAATCGCTGTTTAGTTTTATTCACAGTGGGTGAACATTAGGCACAATAAACAGACAGTTGACACTTTTGGACTACTGTTCAAATGAATGCTGCTTTTTTGTCTGTAGGGGTCAGCAATTTGCACAAGCATTTATCTTTCTTTATGGACTAAAGAAAGAATGATAACATACAAATTTTTCACCCTTCACCAAGCTACTTTTGCCTGTTATAAAAGTGAAGTTGGAATTTTGGTTTTGTGATTTTATGTCACAGTTTGCTTGCACCTGAGCATTAGGCTTCAGCCCAGTCCTTGGACAGGAAGTGGAGCCATTTTTAGAGCTGTCGAGGCCCACATGCCTTTGTAGGCGAGGATGCTGGGAAGGGAAGCACAGCGTCGAACCCTGTAATCTGCAGAGCTGATCATGAGCTTCGCTGTGACTCATCCTTCCTGTTGACAGCAGAATTCATGGGTGTTGGAGTCACCAGAGCTACAGTTTCTGTCCGGCCACACGGCGACTTCCTTCCTGTTCTCCGTTTGTTGAGAGAGGGTCTAATATCAGATGTCCGACTTTGCTTGTGCTTTCAGATCAGTCATACATATGCAGGTTCCAAAACCGTATGTGCTGCCTTGCCTTTAAACTGAAAGTGCAGTTTCCCATCACTACCAAGGTTTTCATTGATGTCTCGACTGAAATTTGGCCTCATCAAATCAAAAATAGATGCAATATGTACACCATTCCTAAATAATACCTGTGTAGAATTATTATGCTATGAATATTTAGATCAGTTGAGCTAAACAACTTCATTGATTTTTCCTTATGTTGAGTTTAGGTTGAGCTGGACCAGTTGTTACATCCCACTCTCCAATCAATACTGACTGATTGTTTGGTTGATATATGATTCAGTGATTGACCGGACAACTCAGAGTGTCCTACAGTACATGTTGAACTGAGAACTGGAACAAGGCATATTATTATGTGTGAATCACAATGACAGACACATGGTGGCAACAATGTTCCAAAATGAATTGTATTATTATTTTTTTTAATACTATTTTTACACGGTAACCTTTCATGGATACAAAGATACGTTAAATCAAAAATAAATAAAAATGCATTTTCCCGTGCGGATTGGAAGATATCCAGCCATATGTTCGACATATTACAGATGTATCATCAATAACCCCAATTAAACTTTTATCGAATGACAGATGTGCCTGTCTCGTTTTACATATTAGAATACGGTCATCCTCCTGCGGATTAATGAGAGCTTTGTTAATTAGTCTGCTACAGGTGAAGGGAATCCTGACTGTGTATTTGTCATCAGTTCTTGTTTGTCATCAGAAATCTGTACTATATGACCAAATTTATTTGGACACCCTTTGGTCTGGGGATGTTTTTCGTGGTTTGGGCTAGGCTAGTTCCAGTGAAGGCAAATTTTAATCCTACTGAACACAATGACATTCTAGGAGATTCTGTGCTTCCCCAACAGATTGGGGAAGGCCCTTTCCTGTTTCAGCATGACAGTGCCTCGGGCACACAGAAATGGTTTTGTCAAGAACGGCGTGAAAGAGCTTGACTGGCCTTCCTAGAGTCCTGACCTCAACCCCATCCAACACCTTTGGGATCAATTGGAAAGCAAACTGCGAGCCAGGCCTTGTTGCTCAATCAGTGCCCAGCCTCACTAATACTCTTCTGGCTGAATGGAAGCAAATCCCTGCAGCAATTCTCTAACATCTAGTGTACAGCCTCCCAAGAAGACCGGAGGTGGTTATAGCAGCAAAGGGTGGACCAGCTCCATAATCATGGCCATAATTTTGGTTGAGATGTTGGATGTCAGGTGTCCATGTAGTGTATCTACAGCATAATATGAGGTTCAAAAGGCCATGCTGTCTGATGTTCAGGCACAGTGTACTGGGTTCCAAATATGGCTTTAAAGTTTTCACTAACTAAACTCAGTTTATTCACTAAGAGCCAAAAAAATTACAGTCAAAGCTGCTAGAGGCATTAGAGATGTAATCAAATTCTCTGTGGTTAAGCTAAGATTTCTGATGAATTGACATATTTCTTATGAGTTTTTTTAGGAAAGCTGCTTAAAGATTAGAAACCAGTTTGTGCAGTTGTACTATTTAGCAGTTTTAAAAAAAGTGTATTTCACCTATTTACTTAAGTCATTTTGCTTGCTAATGCAGTGGTGAGTGTTCACTCCTATCAAATGGAAAGTGGAATATGTATTACTTCTTTATGATGTCTACAGCACATTTGACAGGCCTCTGTTTAGGTTTTTTAATGACTTCCTCTGACAGTCTGCCTGTGCATGCCTTCCAGTCAAAATAGGCCTCATTTAAATCATGAGTTTCCAACAGGAATGAGTCTGTAATATGAAACTAATTACAATTTTTCTGTCATTAGAAATAAGGTGAGCAGAAAGTGTAATGTGGTGAGCCTCATACTGACTAGGGGAGCCTGTGTGTGTGTGTGTGTGTGTGTGTGTGAATATTTGTGTGTGTCTGTGCGTGTGTGTGTGTGTGTGCGTGTGTGTGTAGGCGGTGTGACATTGTCCTTTTCTTTTGTTCTGATTGACATCATTCTGTCTCTCATTTTACGGTTACCCTCCCCCACCACCACGCCCTCCCACAACGGCTCTAACCAGGCCACTCCTGCCTGAAGCACTGGGGACACACCCACTCCAGGAAAAACTGGGCCCAATTTCATAAAACATCTCAGAGTAGGGGTGCTGATCTGGGATCAGCTTTGCCTTTCAGCTCACAATGGATTCGATTAAGACATGGACAGGGGAATCCTGATTCTAGATCAGCGCTTCTACTCTGAGACACTTTATGAATGATCTCCTTGGTCTCCATGGCACCTCTCTCTACTGTTCTGTACACAGCACAGCAGACATCAGTTACATTAAAGCCAGAACGAGTGAAATTAGAGGAGAAAATGCACAGAGACAAATTAATGAGGTTAATTTATCCAAACCCCTTGGCCTGCCTTGCCTTGCCACACATCTGATAACATGATTAGTGATCGAAAACAGGCATCAGCTATTTGTTTCTGACAGTGTGCTTTCCTTAGAAAGGGTGGAGGGCTTTCTCATTAACTCTCACATATACACATTAAGGGTCATACAATGGTGAAGCAGCCATTTTTTTCACTAATAATGATAATAATAATAACAATAATAATAATAATAACAATAATAATAATAATAATAATAATAATAATAATAATAATAAGAAGAAGAAGAAAACTGTGAGATGTATGAAAAGAGCAGAACTTTACCAATAAGTAAAAAAAGAAAAAAACATCTTTGTAGTTCTAGGAATTAGTAAGTATTTTCCCACTGAACCCCTGTGGCATTCAGCCTAGTGATGTCCCAGATCTTTTGACAACTGCTTGCTACACATTATTTATTTAGTTAATTATTTATATAAGTTAAAAAAATTATTTCCGGCCCTTTACAAATATGAACATCATCATCAAATCTCCACTGCCTTCTACAAGAAAGCAGACTTTTTAAAATTTATGCATTTATTTATATATTTTATCTGTAGTGTGGGACTCTTATGTCAGTTCTAACCACAGTAATCAGCCCTTGTCAGTGTCCAAAGTGTGGGCTTTGTTACTGAGCATCCTGCCATAGTCCCTGTCTCGGTTTATCAGGGCTGCAGAAGCACACAGGGTCATTATAATAAATGGGGAGTCAGGGAGGCATCAGTGAGAAATCGGGTCAACATGCTGTTCCTGGGACCCAGATTACTCAACAACGCCATGTTAAAAATACTACTGCAGTCCATTTTTCTGTGTGACAAGGAGCGTGAGTCACCAGCATTCTTATGTAACATAATCATTTCCCTTGTATACTGATTGTCTCCCAAACTATCTGGTCCAACCAGCTTTTTAAAAAATTTATGATTCCACTTTTTGCAGGCCTTGGAACACAGCTGTACTTTAAGACATATTTTGTTTAGTTTGAGATTATTAAAAATAAAATGTCTTATTGTGATTTTATGTGAAGGTCTTGCTTAAAGCCATGTTCTGTGTGCCTACATGAGAGTGTTAGCTCAGCTGGCCTAATAATAGCTATTCTAGTTATTATTATTATATACTATGTTGGTTTTGCTGTTGCTATTTTCTGTGAACATTTATTATACTTATTGTGTCTTAACTGTTTTTGTAATCTCGGCTGCATTGAAAATGAGGGCCTGGCCCTCAATTGTACCTCCGAGAATTAAATAAAGGTTATGATGATGATGATGAATGGAATTAATGTGAAGAATTAGTTGAATAGAAATCGGATGCACAAATGGATCATATTTTATGAAGTGTTCCACTATTGAGCTACAACATAAAAGAACATTATTACTAGAAAGGTGTCAGTATTTATCACAGAACTTTCATTTTTCCGCACCATGCTTGTACACTGGAATTTTGCAGTCTAAGCTCATGAGCATAATTTGTGATATGAAAGTAATTGCCAGCAGTACAAAACTACTGCTATATTAAAATAATCGTTTAACCCTTTACTCTTCTGCTAAGCTGAGTGCTATACTTTTTCTGCTGGTTTTTACCCTTTGACTGGTGTTTCAGTTAATAAATATTACCCCACCTCCCTATGCATACTCAACCATTTAATTTTGAACTTCTCAGTAAAGTTCACTAAAGTTTGCGTACTTGTATAATAATTTTTTAACATACTTAACACAGGAGGGACATTCTGAGTGGCCTGTACGAGTCTGACCTGTGAGTGAATCTGAAATGGAGAGTGCCTTGCCTGGCCCTCTGCTGTGATTGGACAGAAAAGTGACTCACACCTTCTGCTGGACCTCCGCCCACGCCATCAGAAGTCACGGTGAGGCCTGCTCCTGATGTGCTGTGACAGCTGGTGTCCATTCAGATCAAACACTTTCATTCACTCTCTCCCTCAGCCAATGGGAGAGCCCGATCATACAATAACCTATTTCCCTCCCTTGCCTCTTCCTCTCTCTCTCTCTCTTATATGTTCACTGCCCCACATCATGCTGTCAGGGACAGGTGACCATTACTGTTACTTGTGCACATCATCCATGATAGGGCTAGAACTAGTCTAGCACAAAAGGGGGCTAATATTCCTAATATTCCAACTGACCCCAGTGCTGCAGAACTGCTTTATCACTGCATTATACAGAATCAGAACTGGGGCCCATGACCTCACATAGCGTCAAATGCTGGCATATTCCCAGATTTAGGTGGCTGTCCTGGCATTGTCTGTTCAAAGTTGATGTTTCCCAGAAGAAGAAGAAGAAGAACAGCCCCTCTGCATTTGCCTCCGGCACCTTTGACGAGTCATGGGCGATGTGTTGATCCTCTTTCTCCCAGTCTTATTCTGTGGGTGTGCTTTAATTGGGGTGACTACATGGAACGGGCGATGGAGGACTGACTTTAACTGCATGTTTTTACGGGCCTTCCTCGGGGTGGACACCATCTGCACCTCGTTTCCTCTGGCAACTGCGACCTTCTTGGAGAGCTGCAAATGCACAAATCGAGGGCCTGAGTAGCTGGCTTCTGACTGCAATTAAATATACATGAGCCTGTCAGAGCCGCGGAGGCAGGGCAGCATATGCTTCAAATGTCCGAGACCGATACAGAAAGCCAATCCACCGTCATGTTAAACAACAGGCCAAAGCAAGTGCAAATGCGCCTTTTAGTAATAGAATATGATAGCAGTGTCTTTATTATAAGATTTGCACTTTCTGTCATTTGGAGAAATAATTCACCATGAATTTTGTAGTCACTGAGGGAGCTGATACGGCAGAGACAGCGTGGCGATTCAACCAGCTCCACACTGCTCTCCATGTATTCACTCCCTCAGATCTTTCCTCGCTGAAGCTTTTTACTTTGTATTTACAAATCAATTGTGCTCACAGTTCTATAAATTGTAAAAAAAAAACCTGAAATGGAAAAAAATAGCTACCATTTTTAGATACTATTTAATAATTTTGCGGAATTTGTCTTTTGCAAATTGAAACAGAACCACAGAACTGAAAGCAACCCGTATGATGGAGAGATCTGTTTTCCGAGACGATTCCTGATCGATGAGCTCGCCTACCCCCCATCCCCCCCCCACCCCACATCAGCAGAAAAGCTTTGTGTCATCATGTGGTTTATAATGCTATCTACAGGCAATTCTCTCCTGGGCCTTTCTCTTCTATCACACAGAGGCATCCGATGTCAGGACTGGGAGACAAACAACAAGGGTTGGGAGGGGTTGGGAGAGCGAAGAGAGCATGCCGTCACCCTATCCTATATTGTGATGACATCACTGTTTGTTTGCATAGCTTAATAGAACAAAAATACCTTTCATTTTTTCTTTGATTGGGAAGACAGATGACGATGCAGTTTCCCAATGGAGCTGAGGTAGACTGATAAAACTTTATAAAAATGACTTAATTTTCCTGGGAGACAAAGTTTGTTTTTCATGAAAAAGAAATAAATGGGTGGAAAAAGGGGGTAAAATAATATGGTGGATGAAATGAAAGGAAATTAAACTCTTCCCTCCTCCCTCCCTCCTCTTCCTGTGCTCACAGAAGGAAAGGGAATTTGTATTGGGGACCAAAGGAAGCACACACCTTGCCTACTGGAGATGCACGTGGCAACAATCGAGATGACCTGGAAGCGGTTTTCCTGGTCCATAGGAAGATGTTGCTCTTTGGGTTGTTTCCGGGAACAGCACAGATCATGTGATGTGGGACGCAGTCCCTGAGGCTGCTGTTATGTAAACGGCATCATGATGAACCCCCATGCCTGGTAGGTAGCTGAGAGAACACTTTGCCACCCTGTTTGGAAGAGATTGAGTTAGGCATGTCTGACATAGCATGGATTCACAGCTCTCTGAACATCTGAATTGTATTTAGCCGCTACCTTTCTTTTAGTGTGGTTTGAAATACTGAGAAATTACAAAAATACCTTGGTTATAGTTTTACATGAGAAATACTGTATTACAGTTCACATACTGCAAGACCTTCACAAAATGGGGTCTGGTAACTCCAAGGATTTCTAGAGAACTAAAATAGTTTTATCATTTAAAGTCTATACAGAATATTCATTCACTTATTAATAAACCTTTATGAGCACACTGTCCTCCTAAATTTAGTCATTTAAACCATTTAATCGTTTAAAACTAAATACACAATGTCTGTTTAATAATCCTTATGTCTTGATGGAGGGAAAGTAGGATGCATGATATGACTGAAAGATTTTTTTCTTATGTGAATGAATTCATATTTACATGGAATAAGGGAAGGCGAGACCTATATATTTACCAAGTCAGGTTACTGCAATACCATTATTATGAGAACTGAGCTACTTAGCTACTGCTGACTCTTTGGTGAAGGAAAGATCTATATATGGTATGGTGAGTGATCCCTTCAGCTTCAGCGGTGCTTCACCACGGTTGAGCTGCAAGGGGCTGCAGAGTTGGAGGGAATGGCATGGGGGGGCTGATGGGTATTCCAGGTTTTGTCATTTCTGCACGAGAGCTGCACAGCACATCACATGGCCCACACCACAGCCCTCGGGAGAGAGGAGGGGCCTCTTTCTCCACTCCATTTTACTGCACTTCTGCTATCAGCGCAGAATAGGAGTGCACCTTCCCCCCTGCGGCCCAGAGTCCTCCCCAGGCCTGACGTCCTCTCTCAGCCTGCAATCTTTGAGGAAAATCTGAGGTCTGAATGACCCAGATTTCTATCACCGCCAACACACAGCAAACATAAATAAACATGTAGAGTAAGGCAGAGAATTTCTTTCTGTAAAAGAAAAAAATGTATTTACAATACAGTGCAATAAATCTTAATAACAGTATTCTGAAATATAATATAATAAAATATAATATAATTTCTCATTAAATCAATGGGAGACTTGCCTGCCACATTGGCAAGACTCTACACAGGCAGGGGGAGAAAGGGAAAGACATGTTACTTACGATAATTCATTAATGATAGGTTGGCTCTTTATTACCCAACATATTCATGGATTATAATTTTTTTTCGCAACTGGAAATAAAGCAACTTTGTTTCAATCAATGCAACTTAAAGGACTCGCTCTTCATTCAAGTAAACTTTTTACAAGTGCTCACAATTTATGCTGTTTCATTCAGTGATGTTTATGACAACATAAATGTTTTTTTTTAATGTTTAATTTTTCTTTTAAGTCCCCCTCCCCCAACCCTGTCTCCCACCTGCCTTCTGTCATTGTCACCTACTATCAAGATCCAAACTGACAAGTGGTCATTTGAAGTGCTTTCTGTTTTAAATGCAATGCTAGACAATTAAAGGGTTCTCTCAAGTGTTTATATTACCCATTTCTATGATCTGTAACTCATCATGGTTACTGCTACTCTTGAGATGAAACTCACCAGGATGGATAAACAATTATAAATACATACAAAATGTAGACTTCATGGGCAGTGAATTGAAGCAGTGTATAAGGCCATAAGTTTGTGACCAAGGAGCAGTGGTGGAAAGTCTAGGGATCAAGAAGCAAAAATCATGCCATGCATTTCTTCCACCCATGAACTCAGCCAGTTGATTTCACAAATTAGTTCTACCTACTGGCTGAAGAAAGGTAGAAATCGTTCTTCAGAAATAAATAGCAAATCGAGTTGATAGGAACAAGATACTGGGGAAGATTTTTACTTTTTGGTCTTGGGTTTTCCACCTCTGCCAGGGAGTACTTATGACCAGGAAGTGCGAGGTTAAATCCAGCCAACCAAATCTACCAATCAGATAAATGAGTAAGATTTAAAAAGGGAAGCCCTGGAAACTCCCGCAGAATAAGAGGCTCAGTGAAGTCAGTGAACGGTTAATCAATACTCAGTGGATATGTAGAAAATCCACCAGCAGAAATTGTTAGTGTATTGTTCATCGGGCTGGAGGTTGACACTTCTAAGAAAAAAGGAAATAGTGTATGAAATTTACAATAACCCGTCTTCTAAGAAAATTAATCACTTATGATTCTTTGTGGTATTCTCTGCAAGTCATACAATTGCATTTTCTGTGAAAGACCAGAAGTGGATATTGCCGCCTTGTAGGTCTGTTGCATATACCCACACTGACACCCCCTGGCTGGTTTTGTAATGATTCAATTATCTGAAATGAGCACCAAAATCAGTGAGATTATCAGTGCAGTGTCATTATAAAAACATACATTTCCCCACGAATAAACCAGTAACTTCTATTACAGGGTGATATACTGTATCTGTCACTGTCACAGCTCAATATGACTTCATCCAAACAAGTGTGAAGTTAAATCATCTCATGTAGCAGCATTCATTTCCTTTATAAGAAAGATTGAAAATAAATAAATACAAAGCACAATAACAACAATAATAATAATAATAATAATAGTAATAATAATAATATTAAAATAATAATAATAATAATAATAATACATATGGCCATTTGTATTGCACTTTTCAGACCACAGGCTCAAAATGCCTTATTTTAACACACACACGCATGCATGCACACACACACACACACAAATTAACAGACATTTTTTGACATTTTTAATTCAAAAAATGAAAGCTGATTGGTTCATGTAATGCTTTAATTTTCAGAAATTGTTCTTAATTGAAAAACAAACAAAAAAGAAAAATGCTTTTTTGTTTCATTGACAAAAACATAATTGCTACCTCCACTCATCGTTGCTGTCTTTTTTGATATATATATATATATATATATATATGTACAGTAAGTCTTCACATATTAAGTTAATTCAGTCACAATGTGCTTTCTCATCAGAAGTTCGGCATAAAACATAAATATGTATGATATTTGATCATTACTCATGCTTCTATTTGGTGTTGGTTTTGGGTGCATTATCATAAAGCATCTCTGAGTAGGAGTGCTGTTGCAGGATCAGGGCTGGTGTTTGCAGATGTGGGTGCTGAAGGGTAAGATGTGGACCAGAGAAACCTGGCCCTAGATCAGCACCTATGCTCTGAGGCATGTTATCAATATGGAGGAACCCAGATTTCCCCAGTAAATGTCAAAGCATCCATAATGAACTAAAAGGCTAAACTGATCTTAGATTGGTGCTTCTGTGTTGAGACACCTTATGAATATTGGCCCTAGATCAGTTATTTTTATGGCATATAAAGTTAATGTTGTGGGTGTGCTCAGATTTTTTTGATTAGATCATATCTTTCTTAGCAGAATGCATCAAGATCAAACATAGACTCTCCCCATGTTAGCAGAAACAATATGTTAATTCTTAACAGGTTGCAATAATGCATTTTGCACATCCAATTTTGGATGAATATACAACTAACATTATTGATATTGATTATGATCATCACTGGGTTTGCATTGATCAGTAAATCAGCACACTTGTTGGTTATTCAACTGAGTGGATCTCTTTGCTCATTCTTTTAAAGTGAAGCTCTTTGGGGTGTATGAAAATTGCTATGCATTTATCAAAGACATAGTATTTTTTGTTGGATCGGCTGTATCACAAGGTTGAAAACATTATGGAAGGATGCCTTTCTAATTAAGCTACATTCACAGGGGATTCAGGGGGTCAGACATTGAGACATTGAGTAGGACAGTGGGGGGCTCACTTTTCAATATAAATTCTACAGAATGGAAAAAATAATTGAAATGTATATTTTATTTATATGTATTTCTTTATTTAAATCACACTGTGTATGGCGTAACTATTAAAACGTGACAACAGAAATCATACTAAAGCTAGAGCACAGAAGCCAATGACAATGACTGTTTTCCACAGACTATGGGTTTTATCCCAAGCGAATACGTATGGTGGTACGTACTGGGTGTTTTTCTTTAATGAACTTCCACCACACTAGATGGCAGCATCATTATTTTTTTGTAAAACGTATGGTTAAGACAAGCTTGAAAAAACTTGGGGTGAAGAAGAAGTAATTCTCTATGGTTGATATTTCCTGTCGTGCAAAGCGCTCGCTCTTTCTCTTCCGGTTGTGTCTCCGTACGTGTGGAAGGTACTGAAGTTTCCCCAATTATGTATTTTCCAAATCTCTGTCAATCCTTCCATATTGAAAGTATAGTGTTAAGCTTAAACGTTGTTAGGGAATTAATAAGATTCTGACATATGAACAAAGGGTATATTGACGCTGAAACGGTTCCTTTTTCAGTGATAAATTTGTAATCCAAGATGCTAACTTCACTATGCCTAAATGCTCCCACAGTAAATTGCATGATGACTGCGAGTTTCTGTATTATTTTCGAGGTGTACCTCTTCCCATTCGCGTGATTAGCTTTAGTTATATTTATTTTGACGTTATTGTTACAAGTTGCATGAGTTTTTGTATGATAAAAGTAAACTACATTGCTCGCGAGACATGCTGTTTCTTTTTCTGACTAACATGACTTACAACGTGTTCGCGTTGTTGGATCATAATGAGGGCCAATCGAAAATATTTATTTACCTTTTGTTTATCACTACGCAGCACCGCTGAACCAAAATGGCAAAGTCGAAGAACCACACCACCCACAACCAATGTAAGTAACAGGCGAATTTGCATTCAGCTGTTTGCGTAGCTTTTGTAAGGTCAAGATTACACTTGATTTTCATTGAAAATAAATGCGCGTTTCCCTCTATAGCACGCAAAGCCCACAGAAATGGAATCAAGAAACCACGGTCCGACCGCTACGAGTCCCTGAAGGGAGTAAGTATACATTGAATAAATGGACACCTAGCTACCTACCAGTTCCTGTTGTCTCAATTCGTTTTATGCCTAATGTGCAAGACGGTAGCCAATTCTAGATACACAAACAGCTGTCAAAGTTGGGAGTAAGACACCAGGAAATTGTATCTAAACTTTCTGCTTGCAAATATTTTGTATGGCTATGTAGGTCTGTGGCTTAGCTGAATACATTTCTGAATATGGCTGTCTTTTTGAAGTACCTTTATGTGCATCTAATGTGAAGTCTGATTGTCAGGCTGATGGGACTTTTGTAGACAAGCTAGCATGCTTTCATATTATCAATGCCAGTGTATTATTAGTTATAGTACCTAATGGTGCCATTACTGATTTGGCAGAACACTGATTCAGCCTATTGCCCAGGTGTCAAACGCCTGTCCTGCAGGGCCACAATGTCTGCTGGTTTTTGGGTTGTTCTTGGCATAAGTGTTTAAGGCACTGATTGGCTAAGGAACCCGCACACCTTGGTCTCAAGGCCTTAATTGACAGGTGATTGAAAGGAAAACGCAAACCCACAGATACTGGCTCCCTTTGGGATTCAGTTGAACATTGCTGGCCTATTGGTTGAGCATCACTGGTGTTGGTGCTGCAAGTCCTTGTTCTGCACTGCAGTTAATGTAAACGCCAACTTTGATAAACCTCACAGATTTTGCAGTCCAATTTTGATCTCACTTGATTCCATGTGGCTTATGCTCGATGTCCTATTCTAGGTTGACCCCAAATTCTTGAGGAACATGCGCTTTGCCAAGAAGCACAACAAGAAGGGGCTGAAGAAGGCGATGGCAGCAAAGGCGGTGGCAGCAAAGGCGGTGGCAGCACAGGCGGCTCCCAAATAAACAGTGGCAGCCGTTGGAATGTCACAGAAGTACCACCTCTGTCACCATACTGCATATGGACTTTATCAACTCACGCAAGTTTCGTACTTGAATAAAGCCATGACTTGTTGAATGGAACCTGGGATTGTTTTTTCAAGTTTGTAAATCACAGGGCTGTTTTGGTAACTTTGGTCATAAAATATGCATTTTACACCCTTTGTATGGCTCCTGTGTTGGATGAAGTTTACATTAGGTTTGGCATACGGTGTTCAGGGATTATTGATGCTTATCCTTAACGCTGTTGCATTTCCTCTGTTATATGGGTATTTACTGGTATAGTACCAGTATAGAGTATAGTCAGTGATGAAGTTCATGTTAAGACATTATCATCCTGAAGAATGAATTGTGTGAACTGAGAAATGAACCTTGTGCTAATTTGTGATTTTCAGTATAGTCAACATTGAAATGCAGTTTCAAATATATTGGTATTGATTATGGTCACTCAGTTGACTAGTAGACTTTTTAATGGGTGCTTCTTCACAGTTCTTAACCTCATTGGGAAGAATCTGAAGATTATTCCTCAACGGTGTTGAATATGAGAAACTACAATATTTAAATCTTCTGGAATTAGAATTAAGATGGGGGTCATTGAAGAGAGTGGGATTTTGCAGTCACAGTATCAGAAAACCAGGTGTAAAGAGTTAACTGTTCTCAGAAGTTTTCGGAGTACTAATTTTTCAAATAATTACAAAAGGCCATGATTCATTTGAGTACTGAAATATTCATTGAAAATGAAGGGCCCAGGAGCTCTGGTTACATATTTTTAAGAGCAGTTTGCTCTTGAGTAAAATTTATAGTGGAGGATGGGGAATTGTGGGTAGGACTGCTAACATGCAGCATCCACAGTCTTGTTTAACTTATCTTGATTTGTAAACATGGAGGCCCTTTGAGGGCACTAACAATGGCAGGTTTATTTGTGGAAAATTTTGACGCATTTCCACAGCTCACCCGGCTGTGGAGTAGGTGATGTCAGCTCCTAATACGTTGTACTCGTGGGGGGTGCCGTTTCACTATTGCTGTGATATGCTAAACGAGTGTCCAACAGCAGAGGTGGAACAGGGTGTTGCTGTGAAGCTATAGACCAGCCATTGGTCTCCGTCAATGTAAACTTACAAATGGACAATATCGGCGGATATTTTTACTGGACCTTCAGTTTGGCTGTATGGTTGTGAATATAGGGCGATACTTTGGGTGGCAAAAAAACGTTGTGGGTAGTACACTTCTATTTTATTTTTTTACTTTGCTGGGAGGTCAGTTGATCACTTGAAAATGTGAAGGTTGTGTTTGCTAATAGCTCTTATTTAAGTGACAACACCCAGAAGTAGTTGTAATGTCTCAATTTTGGATGAAGAATTGACCATTTTTACAGTGTCATAAAGGTCAAACTGGTTGAATTCTTGATGGTGCATTCCTGGCTGATCCCGTCCTGCCCCCATTCTCGTTTGAGCTATAAGCTAGAATGCCGAGTCATAAATGGCTGGAATAAGCTGGCAGTATATCATTTCAATACTAACATGGCATCACCTGGACCCGAGTCTCGTTGGGTGAGGTCCAGTTTTCCCTCCTGGCACCGGTGTCCACTGGGGACTGGCCTTCCTGCAGTATGAAGAGCTCGCAGGCACCGGGCTGAGCTGGATTAATAAGAATAATACTCTTTATTTATACAGCACATCTCATACTGGCTTTCAGAGCTCTTTCCACAAAAGGGAACAAAGAAAGAAAAGACCAATGAAATGAGCCAGGTACAGTCTAGTCACAAATGCAACTAAAATTAGTAAAAACAGGCCTTCCCATACAAGTATGAACAAAAGAAAAATGGAGCAAATGAAAAGCATGTTTAAAAATGTTTTTAAAAGGTATTTAACAGGAAAGAATGGCTGAAGGTACTGATGCTTTCTGGTGAAGCAACCAAATGAAACCAGACTGCACAGTGAAAGCCAGATCGCCCTTGGCTTTCAATTGTGTAACGGAGACAAAGGAAACCCTTATTGAACATTTGAAAACCTATTATATTTGATAGAGTCTAAGTAATTTTAAAATTTTGTTCTAAAACCAGCCAAGAGCTGGTTTAGGGGGGCAAAGACTGGAGCCATACGAGTCTTCATTTGTTATATTTAGATGTCTAGCTGCGGCATTCTGAATCAATCGGAGACTATCAATGCATTGCAGCTTACATTTGTGTATAGAACACGACAATGATCTAATCATGAGAAATATAGCTGACTACTTTGTGTCTTGAAACGATATCTAGGCTAATTCTATATTTCTTAGATGGCAGAAGCATACCTGTGATGTCTTAATATGTTTCTCAAAACCCAGCTTTGAATCAAAGACACCAAGGTTCTTTACCACACATTATTTGTTGGGAATTAAGGGACCCTGACTTGCATGAGTAAAATCTAAATGTTGTTCATGAAATTTTTAATTAACAGAAAACTGCACTTCTCAACTATGCACTGATGAAATTGGATCTCAATATGAAGGCACTCTAATTACATGAATATTTATAGAAGATGTCTTAAAGTGAGAAATGACATTAACCAGTGAGACATTTTTAGAGGTGTTTGTATCATTATCTCCCCAGCTAACTGCAGCTTCTCTGTCAGTTTTGGAAAGTGCAGACAAGGACACACTTTCCTCTGGAATACGCAAAGCCACTGCTTCTCCCTCTCCAGCATTCCCCAGGCAAGCTCACGCAGACATTGACAGTTATTTCCTCAATTAGAGTTTAAATCAAATGCTTGTAGTGGAGGGGCAAATCATTAACCCAACCAGTGAAAATTTCCCCCAGCTCTTTCCCCTTAGAAATTAAGCCTGGTGTCACTGAGATTTAAATAATTTGGTGAATGTGGATTCTATATTTCAGCAATAACTTTACTTGTATTTATTTTTCTTTACTTCCAAAGAAATACAATGAGATATTTTGGGGTCTGAGTAGGAGGCATCAGCCTCTTATTTTAGGGCCAGATGCTGTGTCTGAGCGACAGCTGCAGCAGGGCTGTTGCAGTTGTGAACATGAGTAGAGTGGTCTGTGGTACGCAGATCGCTTTGAACAGTTGAGAATTGTGTCAGCTTTAGTTCTGGACACGTAGTCAGAAAGCATCTCAGAGCGGGAGTGCAGATCTAGGATCAGGTTTCCCCTCTCCATATCCTGATATTATTCATTAGGGGTTAAAAGGAAAACTGATCCTGCATCAGCGTTTCTCCTCTGAGGTGCTTTATTCATACAGACCCTGTTCTACAGAATAATAAATGGAGGGTATGGAGCACAGCATGGAGGGTGTTTCTGTGTAGGAAAAGGACAGAACTAAGCTAATTTTGGCCTAGGATATCAAAGCTCAGAGAAGTGAATCCCCAGTGTTCTGGATCTGAATGCCCATCTGAAAATCAGGAGGTTTAACCAGGTGTTGCTCATCATTCATTCCCTCTCTGTTTGATACCGAGTTCACAAAACACACTTCCTTGTTAAAATACTGAAACAAACCTAAACCTTTTTGCAAACAAGCTCTGTATTAACAGCATATATGTTGACATTTAGATATATGTGTATATATGTGTGTATATTTTTTAAAAATGAGTTGAATGTTGAGAGACTGATGAAAGGCATGCTTTCTCATATTAGTGCAGGGCTCTGCCATGCACGCGTTACCACCCTGTAGTTTCTGAAAACTTGTCACCACCTGTTCTATTCATAGCCGCCACTGGTTTGACAACTGCGCTAAGTATACAGACATGCTAATGAGTCTGGAGAGGGCATTCCATGGGCTTGCAGGAAAAGGGACCAGCGGGCTCTACTTTATTATTCATCGCTGGAGGAAAGGGGGAAGGGGGGGGAGGTGTGGAGGTGCACTGTGTTAACACTCTTCTTCTGGCATGTGTGGGGCTAGCCGGCTAAACAGGGTCAGAGAGGCAGAATAACGAGGGCTGGGAGGGTATTTGTGAATAAGCTCATTCAAAATGTAGTTTTGAAGCCTGGGTTCCATCTTGCACATACTTGGCTAGAGGTAGAAATGCTGTGCGATTCTGAGGTCATGGAGGCAGTTTGTAGTCATGGAGCCGGCCTCTAGGCTGTCCATTAACACTGCCCCCGTAACCATTCTGGTAAGCGTGCTAATATAGCATCACTAAAATTAACGATGCCCATGTCATTTAAAGTGACAGGGTATTAAAAACAAATTATCACTGGTGGGTCAGAGTTACGAATGAAAGGAGAAAGTTTCGTCTGGAGGACATCTTCTGTGTGATGATTGTTTGGAATCAGAATAGGGCTGGGGTTCTGAGGACTGTGAGGCCTTTTAGAGATATTTAGTTTGGTTTGTTCAGTTCTAAGAAGTGTGAGAGTACGGACACCATTATGTGGCTGTTTCAGTTCAGATGAAATTGTGTCGGAAAGTGTCTCTCAGGGTTCCAAAGACTAGGGGCCCTAACAGTGAAGGCCTGGTCACCCTTCGTCTTAAGTGTAGCCTGAAGAATGACCAGGAGTGTCCTATCTGAGGATCTTAAACTGTGCTGCGGTATTTATGGGGTTAAAAGATTGTTAAGAGAACATGGTGCTAACCCATAACTTTCCATAAAAGTTAAAAGTAGAAAGAATTTTAAAATCAATCCTGGAACTGGAAGCCAATGGGGGGAAGCTAGTATCGGCTGATAGTAGGGGAGTCTGGCAGCCGTTGGTAGGGGAGGAAAAAGGAGAGCTGTTGGATAATCCAGTGCTCATTTGGGGTTAGGGCACTGAGAATGTGCCTTAGATTTAAAGACAGTGAGAGGAAGCCAGGTATGTGCCCCAGCTGGCTCTATAGACAGAAGTGTCTGAGGGGGAAAAAACTAATCTGAAAGCCAAATAATCAGACAGGACTAATGGGACCAAGGGGAGAGAAAACAGCAGGAAGAAACCATGAATGAAAACTCTCATTAATTTCACCTGGTGGTGGTAGATAGTGTCTCAAACAGACAAAAGTCTTGTTTAACATCTTTAATACCAAAAATAAATATTAAAAACCAGCGGTACATGCTAACATGTTTTCACTCAGTCTTCTTGCAAGATGGAGGGGAAAGTAATGATATATTTTGTTTCCTTTTGCCTCACGCCAGGCTTGAATCCTCTTTTTGCGGTGTAGTCAATTTTAATTCAAAAGTTTGGGCAGCCTAAGACTCACATTCAGGGTTGGCTACCACCATGGAACATTACACCCTTTCTGATTTTATACTATACTTGACATGATTAAGCACTCATTTCTTTTTTTCTTATTAAAAGCCTAAATAGGGACAGAAGTTGGAAACTAGCAATAGCTATACTCTCTGTATGCGGTACATCAGTAACATCAACTTGTTTGTAACGAGTTGAAGTGGTACTATGTTAACTTGCATTGTCCCTACCAAATAAACTATATGAAATGAAATGAAATACTGTAGTTAAAATACTGGGGAAAATCTGCTTTGAAGGCATGCTACACAGTACAGTATAGCATCATTGCAGTAAAGAATTCTTACAATACTCCCCTGCTGAATATGTCAATAATTCAGTTTATTACTATTCATGTGTTCATTAATGCAACCAATCCATCCAATGAACACGACTGCCCATCTCTACCTATCCACAACTGTCTCCCCACAAATCTATTAATAAGTCTATGTCCCTCCTCCAATCCATGAGTACAACAATCTTTCTCAACTAATTTGTGTGAATTTCCTGTCAAACTATAATGAGGACTGGTAGTCCTCATGTGATTATAGGTACAAAATATGATTTTACACACTGAAGACACAAGAGTAGAATTTTAATTCGGGTTTTATTAGATAATTTTACAGATATAGCATTTCAAAATCTTGCCACAAACCTGTATGTACAGTAGAATAACAAAACATTGACTATAAAATAAAAAAGGGAAATATTTATTTATCTTAGGCCGTTTCAGAAGTACTGGGGTTGTAATTGTGCAGCAGTAATGACCTTTTACTGTATTTAGTCTGTATGCCAGTTCAGCCCAATAAAGGCAACATACAAAATCCCACCAGGAACTGAGGGACTTTGGTGGTGGTGCATGGTGGTGGGGGTGGGGGTATGGTAGCATTTAAATCTTCTCCAGTTTATTCTACTCCCTTCATGAACTCCAAGAACTCTGCAGCAAGAGAGAAACAAGAATTTATTTGTCATAGCAAGAGAGAAAACATTTTTGATCAGCTGGAAACAGAACTGATGTAACCATATGCATTTGTAGTGCCTTATGCACAGTTACATACACAGTTAAATGTTAATTTCACAGAGAGTCCAATGTGGATCAAATGTACATCAGCATAAAATCTACTCTATCACTGTTCATTTAACAATGAAAATTGCACTGTGTACATATAGATTTACATGTCGTCACCACTATTTATCGGTTATCCCATACTATATAGTATGTGTACATGGGTCTCATTTTACACCATTTCTTGCCTAAAATGTTCTTTATGCTCAATATGATAATTTTTCATCTAACAAAGTTTTCGTCTTTCATTTTTAATTCTATTCCCTACAACCCAGTGAGCACAAGCCCAAATCTAGAAGGAATCTCGAGATCTAGAGGGGTGGAAATCTAGATTGAGAGATGTTTTGACATAAATGGACTAGGTTAGATCTGGTTATCTCCAATTTAGCTCAGGTTTTACCCAGATATAGCCTGGCTCTGTCCTAGTTAGCTAGAAAACCTTTCACTTTTCAGCCAAATGTAGCCAGGATTTCACTGAACATTTAGATGATCAATATATTGTTTGTGTTACCAAATGCAAGGTGACATGAAAGTTCTCTTTGTATGTGTATGTGCCAGGTGTTATAATGTCATGTGAGGTGATGATGGGTATCTGGAGATGGACCGATTCGGGGTGGCAGTTTTAACATGCATGCCTCACCATCATAATCAATCTTTCCATCGTTGTTTTTGTCTCCGTCCTTCATCAGCTCCTCTATGTCATCCTCAGTGATGGCTTCTCCAGTGGCTTCCAGCATTATCTTCAGCTCTTCGAGGTCAATGTAGCCATCCGCATTCCTGGGGTTAAGATGGACGTTAAACTGCTGCCTCTAAACAGATTGGGATTCGCCCTAATCCGTCTCGAGCGTGTCTTACTTGTCAAACATTCTGAAGAGCTCTGCCAGTTCTTCTTCAGATTTTCCTTTGCTGTCGTCCTTCATACACCTCACCATCATGACTAAGAACTCGTCAAAGTCCACCGTGCCACTGCCTGGAAAACAAGTATTCACAAAGTCCAGGTGATTTCTTTCCTAATGGTATGCAATATATGGTCCCTTTTGTGAAAGAAGACAGAAACTTTCCAAACCCTAGCACCACACACATTATTTTCCCCACACACCTCATTTTTGTTCACTGTTTAATGGTATACTGTGTTGAAATCACACACACCCACACATGCACGCACGCATACACACACACACACACACAACATTACATACATACACCTAAACACACAAGCGTATACATGCATGTGCACACACATAAGCACAGACACATATACACAGGTGGTGTCCATACCATCTTCATCCACCTCGTCAATCATCTCCTGCAGCTCCTCCGGAGTGGGGTTCTGTCCCAGCATCCTCATCACCTTCCCCAGCTCCTTAGTGCTGATGCAGCCGTCCTCCGCATCCTGCACGAAGATGTCAAAAGCAGCCCGGAACTCTGCAGTGCACAGACATGGAGGAAATACCAACATTTACACGCTGAGGGCCTTTTACCTCTCATATGCCACCAAGGCAGATTTTCTCACAAATAACATGACAGCACATAAAATACCCAAATGAATGGTTTTATTCATAAAATTCAAGACCCTGGTAGAAGGAGCAGTGGTCACTTATTTCATACTGACAGTTCTTGTCAGCAGCAAACCTTATTACCTTACTGCATTTATATAGCACTTTTTCCAAAGCGCTTTACAATTGATGCCTCTCATTCACCAGAGCAGTTAGGGGTTAGGTGTCTTGCTCAGGGACACTTCGACACGCCCAGGGCGGGGATCGAACCCGCAACTCTCCGACTGTCAGACAACCGCTCTTACCTCCTGAGCTATGTTGCCCCCATGTTCCTGAGCTATTTTATGGATATTACTGTACTGGTCATGCTCTGGAAGTGTTTGGCTGTTCGATAAAGTCAGACATTCAAATTATTTGATGATGTTCTCAAAATGTTTTTGATTCTGTACAATGGGTAACATTCTGGAGGTGTGTTTGTTCCTGGATATCTCTAATAATGTTCTAGGTGTTTTTAGGGTCTTCAAGAATGTTCTAGAAGTGTTTAGGCTATGGGTGTGGCAGAGGCTGACTGATTGCTGTTCCAGGCTCCAGTCTGGTGTAACATGAGCACTAATGTAGGGAGACTGATCTTCTGTTGCTTTTCAGACATACCCTGGAGCCACAGTTATCCACTTAAGGGCTAATAGATGAAGGAACATTGTTCTTTTCCCCTGGTGAGACTCATGTCTGCTTGTACAATGATATGGTGGAATGTCCACTAGCATAACATTGCAGTGGCTCCACAGTGTCCAGTGTCACTTCAAACACACATACAGCTTACTGATGGATAAAAATTCAATTTTACACATACCATTTTTCTGTTCTTCTGTGAGCTGCTCTACCTGTGGAAACAAAGTTGTTTCGACTGTTATTGTAAGCACATTAACTAACATTTCATTAATCATGTTTCTTTCTCCTCTTTTGTCCTGTAAGGATCTGCAAAGTATTATTATTATGATTAGTATTATGATTATTATTACTATTATTATTGCTATTGCTGCTGTTCTTAATATTGAAGTGATTATTATCGGAATTTCAAAAAGAATGCTATGTATATATGAAGTGGCAACAGTCAGAATTCAACGCCTGTATTACTATTAATCAATATTTATTTCAAGAAAGCTTTTCCCTTGAATAAACATGCCTGGAGGTGCTTTATAATGAGTCATGGGACAATGCGGAGAAATGCGAGCTCTTTAGGATAGCCACGTTACAAAGAGGAAGCCTGATACTGTGATTGACACAAGTTAAAAATAAAGGCCAGCGGGCTAATAAACCGCAGATAAAGGACTCAATACGCAACACTTTAAATAAGCGGTGCTGTGGATCTGGTTTAACAATGGGGCAGTAATCTAGGAAAAGCTGGCAGGCGTGAGCGAGGGAGACAGCTGCTTATGTAAGAGTTATTGTTGGGAGTGGGGGTCCTGAGGGGGGTCCTGTACCGATTCAACACAAGTTCCCACAATTTTATATAAAAAATGCTGAAACTAGCGTTCCAGTGCTGTATTTCCTTCTTCGTTTGCAATATGATAGATGGCCATGGGCAGAGGCAGGACGGTGAGTGTTAGTGGGTGGCTGGTTGCCGTGGCTCTGACTGATAGCGCTGGAATTCAGCCTTGAGAATTTTTTTTATCTAAATCAGAGAGTCTCTCTCACTGGCACCGAGCAGGATGCAGGCAGCAGCGTCTGAGAGGCTTGCCAAAATTAGCCACGGCCGGAGATCGCTCCATTTGTAGTCATGGATGAAAGTGCGCTGTGGACCTCAAGCCTGAACCACGTCCGTCGCAGCAGAAGTGAGTTCCACCACCGATGATAACTTTTAGTGGCACTCTGGAGCTCACAAGCCCTGCACTCATCTCAGGCCAACACGATTACAATGCTCGGAGAGGAATGTTCCATGGCATTAGGCCTATGTGTCAATATGCTGCGCTGACCACAAGGGACATTTCTTTGATGTTCAGGGGCAAATAGGGAAGACATTGTGCATTCTACATTTGTTACTGTATGACATGACCTCACATGAAGAACTGCTCACAGTTTATGGTTCCAATTTCTATTCTTGTCCATAATACGCAATTTGGTCCTCACTGTAATGCAGAAGATCTCTCAGCTGTGGATTTCCATGTCATTATAATGGGCTGCACTGCATTCACCATAAAATGGTCAAAACTATAATTCTTACTGCATACTTTTTACTCGTATGTGTGGACACGTTAGTGCTACACTTTCTCCTCTGCTACATGTAAGTCAGCTTAGTATTTCCAAAGTTTTGTAAAAGCATACACTTATTCCTTTTCCTGGTGACAGTTTACCAAAAAACCCATCATAAAATGCATTTTGTAAAAAAGTTATTTAAAACAAAAAGAAAAAAGTTTTAAAAAAGTAAAACATTATTTAAAACAGTACAGTAACTGAGGTGAAATAATAATTTATGAGCTGATTTTTCTTGACATCCATATATTAAATTTAAATTTCATGACGTCCATAAACGAAAGTCTTTAAATGCAAAAATATCAGCCACATTACATTATTACCCCCCAGACATGCCAGACATTGTGACTCACCGCTGCTTTGTAAATGTCGTCCATGGTTGGAGCTTGTGAGATGACCCCCCAGTCGTGGGACGCGTAGGGGAGAGGCACGTAGCAGAGCGGGGTGGTGCTCTCACAGCTGGGGGTTTTATAGGAGGATCCTGGTTCGGGCAGGTCCCTCCCAGCCCTCCACTGCATCACATCATGCCACTCTGCGCCTGTAGATCAATCACAATCGCCCATGGCTCAGATAAGAATGCGGTGACTCTTGTTGGGAATACTTTAGACGGAGTGGAAGAGAGCCATTCCCAGCCCTTTGCCCCTTAATTGCACCCGAATGGGCAGCGGACACAGAACATTCCAGCAGAGGGTTCACAGCTCGAGGGGGTTGAGGTTGGGGGGGGAGGGGGCGGCATGGTGGCTCACAGGGGTGCAATGGAGGGTCAGGGCAATGCTCTGACACAGCTCAAACAGGCACTCACTTAATTCTCTCATCAAGAGGAGAGCTGCTTGGCTGGATTTTTAACTCCCAGTGCAGAAATTTGGTTGAGTGAAATGTCACGTTTACATGAGAAGGCCAATGGCGCATGTGCAATCAAGCAGTCTCAATCTATCATTTATTTACTACAGCACCATTTATGATCAGACTGCTGCATATGGCTTCACAGGGGGAATAAAAAGAAACAGGGAAAAAAAATTATCTCAGTCAATGTGGGGAAAAGAAGCATTCATCCCTGACACCGTAAAAGGTCACAGAGTTGAAAATACATGGGATATAAAGATTGCAAAATAGTAGCACATGACTCTTTGAATTCTCAGTGACCAGATGTTTTCTTTGCCCTGGAAGGTTTGATATGCACATGTAATTAAATAGAAAAGGCCAGTACATGCAATTAGATTAGATAAAAAGCCAATTGCTTGAACCAACCAGATAGTTTTAATCTTAAACTGGTACAGTATCATGAACAGGAATAAGAATGACTGGTGTTAATTGAAGCCAGATAACTGGGCAGAATGTTGTAAAGCCAACCTCACAAAGTGTAGGAGTCTGATCATTTTGTCTGTTTGCTTCAGCCTGGCACCTCAGGTTAACACTACACAGTAAACTCCTGGCCACTCATCAGGCAAAGGCATCAGCTGTCATCAGCGAGAAACAGGTGCTAGCTTTCCTGTAGTAAGCTTGCTTGGAAAAAGGCACATGTATTAAATGAGTGCACATGCTCAACTACCGTGCTCCATATGGGTCTGGATGGTACCATAATTTCATGAACAATTTAACATTGCTTTGAAAATGCTTAAATGTGAAAAACAATAAAAACCTTGGACCTTATGATTTTAAGGTCCAAGCCAAGGTGAAGAGAAAAAGAAAAGAAGAGGACATAACTAAGACAGACAGACAAATCAGCAAACAACAAATCTCTGAAAAGAAAAAAAAACCTTCCGGTGGAAAAGCGATATAATAACAGATGGCTTGTGCTTGTTCACGACAACATTTACAAATATTTTGAAAAGATGTGTAATTAATTTGTTTAATTTATGGTGTTGTTGTGGAATCTCCTTAAAATTAAAAATTAATTAGAAATATTGAACATTTTCTAATTAATTTTAAATTTGAAGGAGATTTGAATGTCTATAACTCTATACACTACCAAATGGTTAACAGACCCGTGGTGAGTAACACTTCTTTTTTCACTTTCACCATCTTTGTGAAACATGCTTCGTTTTTCTTCATAGTTCCGGTTCCGCTCACGCTTGCGCCTCCCTTGCATCATTTCCCTTCTACAACCACCTGGCATTTTAGTATTACGCCGGCTGAGGAGCATGTGAGTTTTCTCCCTTGAATGAGCAGACTGTTCTGTACTTATGAAATCTGCTTTTGGCGAGCTGCATAATGCAATTTTATCTGGTTCTTGTTGAGTGCGTGTACGTCGTAGCTTGGAATTTGTGGCTGCTAGTTTCCAAAATTTTGCTTGAGCTTCTGTCGTCATAGCTTGCTAACGTTGCAGCTAGCCTCTTCGCCACTTGCCGATAACGGATGAAGTTATGCAGGCAACGTTAATGACCTATTTATGCCACGTCAATAATGCTATGTCTGAATGAACAGCACGCATTTTAGCTGTCTCACTGTTCCATTAAGTTCAGATAAAATCGGTACAATAAAAAGGCAAGGTGATGCTACGAAAGTGTGAAACGTTAGATATGTACACTGGTCAAGTTCAATAACACAAAGATGAGAAAGTATAGGAAACTGTTTAGCGACAAGCCAGCCATCCTGGAATTGGCTCATAATCTGGCAGTAACTGTCTGTTGTAGAGTATGTCAATCACTGTCTGGCACTAATTGTTGCGTAGATTGTAACTTAATTCGGTTGCATTTAGTGTTATTGTGAGCCTGCCAGCTACACGACGCAGCGTGTACCCCAAGTGTGCACTGGCTCTGCCAAGTTTAGTATTTATGAGCGTAAATAGTTCTGAGAGACTTGATGGAGGTTGGGTTTCACAGTCATTAGGAAAGCAGTGGAAACCCAATTTCCAGGATGTTTGTAGGAATATGCATTACTTATTGCGATATACTATGTGTTTTTTAGACACCATGGTGGAACCAGTTCCGGAATTTATTCACTTTCCGACCGAGGAGGAGCGAATCCTTCAGCTATGGAACGAGAAGGATTGTTTTCAGGAGTGTCTGAAACAATCCAAGAACAGGCCAAGGTAAACAAGGTGTATATAAATTGTAAACTGAAAATAATGTTGACGTTAATCTCTTGGCCAGATTAAGACATTGTTTTTCTTCAGATTTGAAAGCCAAGGGTGTGGTTTGGCTTTGTTATGTTCGGTATGCAACTGTAGAATGCCTTGGCACCTCTCCCTTTGCATATTAATTGCACCAGTTTATGGAAACACTATATCAGTTCTTCCTTGTCCTGACACTGTTATAAGACAGGCTTTCATTAAATTACTATGGGCCATGACCCGATGAGGTCAAATCAAGTACAGTGGAGCTCACCTGGGAAGATATTCACATAATGTTGCATTTGGTTCAGTTGGGTTACAGTCCATTAATCCATCAGTACAGTACTGATGTATTTTTAATTCCTGGACTCAAAGCATTGCACATGGGAATAGGGACTATTGCTGGTGTTTACTAATAAACGCAGCTTTCTATGCATTTTCGAGAGCTGATCACCTTTAAAAACATACTCAATACTTATCTTATTATCTTTCAGAAACTCTTAAACGGTTTCTTTTATTAATACAGGTTGTCTCACTGAGATCAAGATGTCCATCACAGAAACCTGTTCAACAGCAATTTTGCAACACGTCACAACCCTCACTGACTGTTAAAATGTAATGTTCCGGGAAATCATTTTAAGACGAAAGCAGAATGGCATCATACAAACTTTTTGTCCCTGCAAGGAACACTAACATCAACAGCAAAACAGAAGTTTCAAACTCTTCTAAACTATTTAGGCTAATTTAAATGGAATATTTTCCATTGAGAATGGCACGCCCACATAGCCTGCAGTTTGGAATAGAATTTAGTAGAAGTTTTTGGCTCTGAAATGCAGATGTGTCACTTTACATGTTAGAGGGTATACAGTAAGTTGACTTACTGACTTGTCTGAATGGTATAAGTTATAAGGGTTGGTTCCCCACAGCAAAGCACAATGACTTGTTCAAACCAGTTAGTCTTTCATAGCATTTGGTAGCTGTGCCTGTTTATGGGTTTATGAGACCTCACTGTGCAATCACTTTTATGCTTTATATTTATTGATTAATATCTTTCTGCCCAGGGACCGCAGATGTAAATTAGCTATATATAGCTAACTCTGGCCCAACGGTTGTGTTGTGCATGGCCTCTGTTAAATAAATAAATAAACAAATAAACTAAACTAAACATTGATTGATGTCACTCTGTGCAGGTACACTTTCTATGATGGACCACCCTTCGCCACTGGTCTCCCCCATTATGGGCACATTTTGGCTGGCACCATCAAAGACATTGTTACTCGGTTTGCCCATCAGAGTGGGTATCACGTGGACCGGAGGTTTGGATGGGATTGTCACGGTTTGCCTGTGGTAACTTGTTTTTAGTTTATTCGTTTTTTATGTGTATGTGTACATACGTACCAATAGATAAAGCTGATACTGATGTATATCTCCCCACACACTCATAGAGAATATCTGTTTTGTGTCCTTTTAGGAATATGAGATCGATAAAACCCTGGGCATCAAAGGGCCAGAGGATGTCGCTAAGATGGGGATTGCGGAGTACAATAAGCAGTGCAGGAGTATTGTGATGAGATACGCTAATGAATGGGAGGTAAGAGCTTGGCTGCCATGCCCCCAGCGCTCCAGTCATTTCACACAGAAGCAGTCAAATTACCACCGCCTTATTTTTACCTTCACCATTTCTGTGTCCAAATTTTTTTTTTCTTATAGTTTATCAAAACGTGCTTGCCCGTTTACTTACAGGCAAATGAATAATAATAATAAATGCCTAATAAATAAGACCTTTATTCTTTACTCTCAAAGACTCTAACACAGCCAAGTATTGTCTTAAAGTCTACACATGCTGCCCTGTGTAGTTATTTATCTATTAGCATAGACTCATTCTCTGTATATGTTCGAGTATTTTGCGCAAGATTAGATTTGATGTTAGGCATGGCGGCTAAAATGTCATCAAGTTTGTGTCCTTGGCATTTTGATTCTGCATCAGAAATGGAAATTATTGCAGTAAATTTAAGAAAAGTATGTTTGCACATCATGTGAAACAGTAGTTCTGAAGTTTAAGTGAAAGACCTCAAACTATAAAGATAGTATTATATTTCTCTCTGTGTTGTCCTAAATGTGCGTCATCTTGGCAGCAAAAGTTTAAGTCTGTTCCTTTTGGTAAAAATCCGTTATGAGATGAGAGAGACTGAAATGGCCATTGATATGCCAGTGATTAGGCATGCCTTGCTTTTTTGAGAGCTTTGAATGTGTGTGCAGTCGTGTCTCTTCCGCCCCATAAGAGAAATATAGGGTCAGTGGTTCCATATACCCCTGCCTGAACCATACTCATAACTTGAGGTTGAGGTTTTCATTGTGGTTCAGCCTCTGTTTTGTTTAATGAAACAAGACCAGGTTAAAACCTAGTATGTGGCTGGACCTGACACACGTGATCCGGCCGACCAATGGTGTAACTTCGTAACTCGGCCGACCAATGGTGTAACTTCATCACTCAGTCACAGACATTCCCGTTTGTAGGGCTGGCCCCGCTGTTGCGGTCCAGCCAGAAAGGAACTATATCTGCTCGTTGTACAGCGCTACTTGAATTTCGGACAGATTGAAACTTCCTGCATAATGTATCTTGTGTAAACATATTTAGAAAGAGATGTGATTTATTGTGGGAATGGATTGTAGAACAAAGCATGATAGATGGCTGGCAGGGCAGGTCTTTCAGTTTATCATTGACATTTGAACAGGAAGGAGAAAATGGAATGCTCCCAGTAGCTCTGTGTTGTGATGTAATTAAACATGTTTGGGTGTATTGTGACCAACGGCTGCAATTCCACACACGTTCATTTCTCTCTCAACACCTGATCCCATAAGCCAATGTGCATGTGGCATTTGGAGTCTGATAAAACATTCATATTTGACCGACTGGCTAAAATTGCACGGAAAAGGAACGTGTGCATTATCTCTCTCATTGCTGTAGCCGTCCTGTAGATTGAATTAATACTTTTGTGGAAGTGCGCAATGTATAGATTGTTGAATACAAAACCTGTATCAGATTTTCTGTACAGTTATGGCATCTTTTGCTTTTGACATAAGACAGGGCTGCCCAGCCCTGTTCCTGGAGACCTACCATGCCCTAGGTTTTAAATTCAACCCTAATTTGGAATATCTGATTCTACTAATTAGCTTAGATTTCTACTCAAAAAGATCTCTAGCTGTTGAATGAGGTGTGCTTTGTTAGGGTTGGAGAGAGAACCTACAGGAAGGTAGATTTCCAGGAACAGTACTGGGCCCACCTGACTTAGGAACTGCAAAAGGTTTTACTTTAAGTATTTTTCTATCATAATAAGCTGACAGTTCAAAGAGAGCCAATGCGTGTAAACATTTCTTTGTTCAACTGAATAATTAAGTTAATTGATTCTTGTTTTGTAACAACAGCACAGATATGTACAATTAATAGTGATTAATAAAATTAGAAATGATCTGAATGCAAGATTTATGTTGCTGAATATCATTTCTGTTGTGTCAAATATATTTGTTAGACCTATTTCATGTTATGGGTATGTTATCATAATGTGTACAGTTGAATTACTGTTCATTTTTTGACTATTTTTAACTTATGCATTAATTATCCATTTAAACTATCTCGGTGAAGAAATATTTGTCTGTACTGTAAAACCTTAGAGGTTCATTTTCTCTAGTGGTTTGAAGAAACTAGTTGACTTCTGCCCTGTGAATAATGCAACTTTATTTGTTGAAGTATTTGCTGGTTTTTAACTTGAGTAGCTTTTTTATTCTTTTAATTTAGGTTATAACTCCCATTATAATGTAATGATTCAATTTTTTAAAGCTGAGACTACTCTGTTGATTTAGCGCGATTGACATTTATCATGTTGTTTAGTTGCACATAGACAAAATCTTTTTTTCATGCTCCAGGTATCTGTTACCAGAATGGGACGCTGGATAGATTTTAAGAATGACTACAAAACTCTCTACCCCACTTTCATGGAATCAGTTTGGTAAGATTGCTCTTATTTCATTGTGTTTTCGGCTTTGTGTTTTCATTGTACAATAGGCTTGGTCCGCGTTGTTGTGTATAACCTGTACATGGGGGGCTTGAATCTGAATGCCAGTTAAGACTCTTGGCATGAACTGATTTGGCTGTCACGGCAATGCAGTGGGTACCAGGACTGTTCTGGTGGTACCTGATTAGATGCATTTTTTTCTTCATGTCCTCATTTCAAATCCATTTATGGGAATCAGAACAGAATTCCTCTCTCGTACCTGTAGCGCTGGACTGTGGGAGCATTCCAGTAGTTCTGGATCAGTAAACATTTTCCCACATTCGTTTGCACGTAAAACCTTATCTCCAAAGTTGTATATATGGCTGCAGTTTTCCTTTGTTTTGTATTGTTTATTGAAAATGAAAGTCTCAAATTCAAGAATTCTCTTGAGAACCATTATAATGCAGCCGTTGTTTTATATGGGCGTAGAGACCATAATTAGACTGTTTCTTCAGTGTGTGAAAGAATCATATTTTGATATATCAAAGTCTTGTGAGTGTTCATAGGGGAAAAAACCCTGAACGCAACCATTACAAATACTAACAATAAGTAAATACACTGGCAAAGACTGAAGTATTTCTTCTATAACATTTGTTTGTACAACAAAAACGTGAAAGAATGAAAATGTACTTAATACCACCTCAAACATTCATTACATTCACAGTCACTTAGAGTTAAAGAGACTGTTTTATTTGAGTTTATCTGTATTTACAAAGTGGTTCAAAATAATTTCTGTGCACTCTTGTGCATTACAATCCTCATAGTTTGAAGTCCCATTTCCTTCATCATGGATGGTTGAACTGTAAATTAACTAGTATTTCAAATGCTTTAGCAAGTGTGGTTGGGCTGACTGGACAGTGCATTTATGGAGCTGGTTCACTGAAGTAAAATAAGGTTAAAGCCACGCATGGGAATGGAAATGCCAAAGTAGCTGTGTTTGTTTAGTACCATGCTGTTTTATATGTTTGCTCTCCCTGGGCAATTTTTAAATTAAAAAAAAAAAAAAAAAAAAAAAAACATTTCACAAGGAAACAAAATCTGCTGTCCTCATTAAGCCCCATGTATATTTGGGTACCAAACTGTCCACAGCCATTTCTGGACAGATGCACAGAATCTGGACAGATTTCTGCAGCTATGAACAGATGCTGGTGATGATTCTATTTGCTGGTTTCTGCTTCATCTAGACAAGACCTTGAATGAGTCTTGTGCACATTCATATGGTTCCTCTGGTCCTAGCTGTCCACCATGGCTGTGATTATGAACACAGGGCTAGTAAATGAGGCCCTGATGTGCTTCCCAGGAATTTTCAGGGGACGTGAAAGGTCTGCTTCTGATTTGTCCATGTACTCTACACCAGGGCTGAGCAGCATCCAGTTTTTCATACCGCTGAACCGTTCCCAAATTCTGCACAAGTATACGGTATTACCGGCCTATTTAAAAATAACGGAGTTGGGGTTGGAGGGAGCCGCCAACCCAACATTTGTGGGCTCTGTTATACCGACTCCGGCTCTTGGCTGCGCCGAGTCTTTTAATGCAACAAAAATGTGATTGCGCTACATGCGCTACAAAAAAAAAACACATTTATTCTGTATCTGGACAAATGTTACACATTTACAACACCAGAATACTGAAAAAAGCAAAACGTTTACAGCACTTACATTTATTGACAACAGATATACAACTTGAGTGCAAGTACAGAGGGTAGCCTTACGTGGCCTAAATAAAAAATAGTGCAAGGACAGAACTAGGGATGGGGTAAACTTGGAAAATGGCTAAACTGTTACACGGTTCGAAAAGAAAATGGTTTTACATGTTACACCCCGAGACAGGACATTAATTTGTTGACATCTGTCTACCAAACGGAACGAAATGGACAGTAAATTGTCTCAGGGCTACGGTCCAGTGCAGTGATCTTCACAAATGAAATGAAAGTGCGGCCTATGGCATTCAGCAGCTTATCAAACGACTAACAATAAATAACAAAAACGGCGGTCAGGAAAATTAGCACAGGTGTGTCTGAGGAAACGTTAGACTGTTGTTCAAGCTCATTCTTGGTTCTTTGCCAGAAAAACAAGCATCCTGGTTGAGCAGGTTGCATAGCCTAACAGGCATGACAGGTTATTTATCTGACTAATGCTTGTCTCCAAAAGAGCATCGTTCAACGAAGAGTTGCGTTATCACTTTCATAACGTTTCAACCATAAAGGCCGTGGCACTGTGTTACACTGTGAACAGCTCTTAATTTTGGCATGTATTATATACACGCTGCAGATATTCAATGACGGTAATGAAATGGACAGCGTTGGTATATGGTATTACCATCATACCACCCATCCCCACTCTGCACACATACTCTACACACAGTATACTCTACGCATGTACACAGAAAGTACTTGGTTCTGTTGTAGCACCTATAGGGCTCCATACCCATGGTATGTAGATGGCATCTGCTGTACCCTCCACCAGGTGGGTCTTCAGACAGCTGTATGACACAGGCCTGGTCTACAGAGGGGTGAAGGTCATGCCTTTCTCCACTGCCTGCAACACCCCCCTGTCCAACTTTGAGGCCAACCAGAACTACAAGGTAATCCAGTCCTGCTCCACTCTTCCTCGTGATTAAGGAGTTTCTCTTCTCTGTCCCTCCATAGCCCTGGTTTATCTCCTCACTCAGTCCCTACGGTAAAGATAAAGTTTGGCTAATGCAGGTTCCTTCCCACCCAACACAGCAATTACTCCCCGGCTTTAATGGAGGCTTGGAAGAGGCTGCTATTTTTATTGAATTAATAAACTGTTAGAAGTGTTTAAGCCTGCATCTTCCTACAGGATGTACAAGACCCGTCTGTGATTGTCAACTTCCCCCTGGAGGACGATGAGAGTGTGTGTCTGATAGCCTGGACCACCACACCCTGGACCCTGCCCAGCAACCTGGCCCTGTGCGTCAACCCAGAGTTGCTGTACGTCAAGGTTAAAGGTCAGGACCGCCCCCACCTCAGATAGATGAATCATGCAGTTCAGGGCTGCTGCTGAAAACTGAAGTCATGGTCCTCCTTCCTTCACCTGATCTATAGTGGACAAGTGGAAGTAATATGGACAGAAACCTCACCTCGTCAATCATTAGCCACTTCATACCAGCAAAAGGACAGTTTCTTATAATAAAGCTGTTCTACCTGATTGGAGGATGTTTGGGAACATTACATGAACAGTGTTGGCGGGAAAAACCTTTAAGACTATAACCTCATGAGATGTTGTGCTGGAACTAATCTTATAATTACCCCAGTAACTGCCCTAGTTTATTGCTCAACGATCCACCCACCGCTGATATTATAAGGACTGCCTCACAAGTTCTGAACATGCTATTTTTCGGTCGATGGCACATCTGCATAACATCGACCACTTCCTGTGGCCTGGCATGAGAAAACAAACTCTAAAGCAGGTCACTCAAGAATCGGGAAGGGAAGTAAAATCCTCGTTAATGTAAAAATAGTCATCTAAAGTCACAGGGTGTTTTTTTTTTTTTCTTTCTCCTCTTCGGATCCCTCCGAGGGTGCTTATGGTAAATGGTTGACCTAGTTTCGGAGAGGCCCGCAGTGCCCCTCGGTGGACAGCGGGTGGTGCTGTGGCACTGCGAGCTGGATGCCGCACGGTGGCGGAGAGCGTTTGCTTTAGTAGTGCTGCATGAGAGGGTAGTGCAGAATACCAATGCGCTCTCCCCGCCAGCCTACCTGCTCTGTGTCGATGCTATCTGTGTCTGGGCTGCCCAGCAGCCAGTCTGAGCAGCACAATCATTTATCTCCCTGCAGGAGGGGAGAGGGGGAGAGGGGGAGAGGGGGAGAGGGGAGGGGGGCGGGTGCGGGTGCCAGTGCCAGTGTTTATTGATGGTGCCTCTCACTCAAGGCTCGTCAGTCCCAATTATTTGCAGCTGATCAGGGGGGGCTTTCAGTTTGCAGTTTCTTCAAGTAAATTTTGCCACCCCCCCCCCCCCCCACTCTGCCCAAACCTGCTATCTTCTGTTTGAAATGTTCTGGGTAATGTCTTATTAAAAGCGAGTCGTGGTGAGAGAGGGCACCCTGCCCTGCTTGCTGAGCTGGTGCTTTGCCGCTAACATGGCAGTGTGTTTTTGCAGTGCAACCCAGGTTCCTTGTGGCACTGCGCTCACGCTGTCTGGCTTCACCCAAGCTTTCCAGTGATCTCTTAAGAGTCAGTCCTGCTGTTGGGCTCCTACATTGTTAGCTGCTGAGTGTGTCTGCTGACGAATATAATATTCAGTGTATATACTCTGACTGCCTTCCATAACTAGGGCTCATTTGGAAGAGGGGTTGTTAGGACACTGGGCCAATGTGAACATCCAGGATTTGTGCAGATGGTGTACTTTGGGTCCCCCCCCCCCCCACTCACATCTCCACCCTGATTCTTAGCGTGCTTTCCTCTGGCTACGTGGCTCTCGAAATCGCGCAAATTGCCCTAATTCTGTCCTTTCTCCTTTCTGCACTCGCAGAGAACGCCACCGGAAAGGTCTACATCCTGATGGAGGCACGCCTGGGGGCGCTCTTCAAGTCCGAGGACGAGTACGCGGTGCTGGAGAAGTGAGTGCGCGCCGCGCGTCGTTAGCGCGATTGTTAGCGGGACCGTCGCCGTGGCAGCATGCGTCATTTAGCGTGTCCCTGTGGCGCGCTCCCCAGGTTCTGGGTGTCAGGCGAGGTAAAGCCCTGTGCCCTGTGCCCTGTGCAGGGGAGGTGAGGGCTTTAGCGGTGTGAGAGGTATTGGGGAAGGATTGGAAAGATACGTGGCCCTGCACTGCTCATTGATTTGCATCTTCCCTGCTTCTGATTAGCTCTTCCTCTGGGCTTGTGCGTTTTGGCAGAGGGGAGCTTGTGTAGGAGTTGTGCTTTTCATTCTTACCGCCCCCCTGGCCTGTTTGCTCATTGCCTACTATAATCCAGGGCCTTTCAAGACTTAAAAAAAAAATGTATACCTCTGATATTGAGAGAGGAAGCATATCAATCAAAGTTGTTAGGTAAAGTTTGCTTTACTCTCCTGCCAAGGAGCAGGTAAGCAGCAGTTTTTCATGGTGCTGATGCAAACGCACAGCAAAACATTTAATAATTTTACTGTCTGTTTTATTAAGGCCTCTCGCTCTGAACGCGCATGCAGTAGAGCCGCAATGGCTCCTCAGCCCTACGCCTTGAGGAAATCTGATTTGTGCTTTTCCCGTTCCTCAGGAGCACTGTGTTTTACACTCTGTTTTACAGAGTCCTGACGTTTAAAGTCAAGCGGTATGGATTTTGTGTTTAAACTTGATGCTTTAGAGCCGTGAATTATTCCGAGTGCTTGGGCTTTGTTGCAATGCAGCACAGGCTCACAGCGCCCTGGGTGTTAGGAGCACATCTAATGGAGAGGGGAATTAGCAGCCTTGTACTGCAGTCAGGAAATATGCGGCAGGGCCCAGGCTCAGGCAGATGGTATTTTACGGCCCAGTGGTTTGGGACAAGCAAGTGATACACAGGCAACAAGTGTAATGGGTTTTGACCACCCCATTCCCCCCCCCCCCCAACTTAGCATGAACCCTTTGTGGAGGAAACCACAGGCTTGTTTGTTAAATCAGCTTTTAAAAACCATTCTTCTCCCCAGCCCCCCCAAAGTTTTGCCTTTTTTAGCAATAAGACATCATACAGTGTACTGAGAGCCAGTGACTATTAGAAACCCTACAGTCCACATAGTACTGCAGATTGTACTGCAGAAGGGTGAGTAACTGTTATGCAACCTACAGTGGTTCTACAGGAGAGCTAATGACTATTAAGCACCTAAAACTCAACACAATACTGTGACTGACTGACTGTCAACTGAGTGTTATACACCTCACATTGCTGCAATGGAGCCTGTGACTATTATAAACTCTCCAGTCCACATAGTATTCCAGAAGAGTGTACTGTTGTGCACCCTACAGTGGTTGTGCAGGAGAGCCAGTGACTATTATACACCTTATAGTCCACACAGTACTACAGGAGAGTGAGTGTCCAGTGGTTACGTTAATGCAGGATTCTGACTTTTTTACATGGGGGGAAAAAAAGACCAGAATGCAGGAAAAAATATGTTGTGCTCTATAAATGCAGGTATCTTGAGATCTTTAAATTTTACAAAGATTGCAATGGGTTGCTGACTTGTACCAAAACAAAATAATTAACCGTCTTTCGGTGTCTAACATTTGCGTTGTTTATTGATATGTACACAGCCGTTGGTAGTATTGCAAGATTCAGAGAGAAAGCACTTAATTTGAAAGAAATATTTACAGACTTATGAACAGTTCCAGAAAATTCTCAAGTAGAATATCTGGTCATCTGTCTGTGATCTGAAGCTGAAGCTTAATTGGGTTATGCAGCAAGACAGTGATCCAAAACACAAAGGCAAGTCTACTCTTATACACCCTACAGTCCACACAGTAGTTCAGCAGAGAACTTGTGCATCTGTAGATGCGTGAGCTTCTGCCCTTCTGACCGTGTCTCTTGTTTCGCAGGTTCCCTGGCAAGACCCTGAAAGGGAAGAAGTACAGACCGCTCTTTGAATACTTCCTGAAGGTGAGTGCAGGGCATTGGTGTCAAACAAAGACCATTAAGACCACCGCAGGACCGTGTTCTCTGTGTGCAGTCTCTCCCAGAGGGCTGGATGGGAGATGGACGTCTGCGCTAGGTCATCCTCGTCTCCCAGAACCAAGCTCAGGAGCTCAGCGTTCCTCTGCCCTGTTTTGGGAGATGTCCCAGTTCTTGTGTCATCACCCAACGGTTTGTCCATGATATAAATGTGTCCAGGTGAGGATGCAGCTGCTGACTTCTTTATTTCATCGCTTTCTAAGTGCAAGGAGACTGGGGCCTTCTCCGTGGTGACAGACAACTACGTCCGCGAGGAGGAGGGCACAGGAGTTGTCCACCAGGCCCCATATTTTGGCGCTGTGAGTACGCCCTTCTATACAGAGTATGCTTTCCTAAGCTAACAGCCACGCTACATTTTCAAATCCATTTACTACGACCCCTCACCTTATTAAAATATACCATCATGACCAAATATGGAAATGAATGTTATGACTGTCAAAACAACTGGTGCTGTGCAGTTGCAGTGCAGTGCAGAGTCTAACTTGTGAATGTCTAGTGAAAGTTTACAATATGCAAGAATCCATAAACATAAAATATATTTCACCTTTTTTCTGCATAATTATGCTTGTGACCCACATCTCATGGGAAACACTGGAGAGAAAGCGTTCCCTCAGTGTATTTTTAAGGCTCTGGAAATGCAGGAGAGAGCATTTCCTCCCCCATTGTATTTTGAAGGCTCTGGAGGTGCGGTAGAGTGTGGAGAGGTCCTGTCTGCGTCTCGTAGGAGCTGCAGGACTTGTTAGGCTTCAGTCCCTGGCCACAAGAGCTTGTTTGTGCCTCAGCAGTCCTCCCCTGCCTGAGCTGGAGTGGTCTGTAAATGAGCGTGTATCACACTCAAGCAGGCTGCACTTCTTATTGGCTGTGTGAGAGTGTAGGGCAGCCACTTGCAGTTCCCTTACAGCTGTGTCTGTAAATGTAATCTCACTGCTCTGTCTGGCCGGGTATTTTCCGATGCCACAGGAGCCTGAATGGTCACATGTTCCTGCCGAGCCCTTTTTGAAACCGCTAGTGTACACCGCTCCTATCCGACTCTGGTTTGTGGGGGGTCTTGGCACCCGTATCCACTTTTGGAGGTCGATAGTTGGAGCAGTGGTTTTGAAAGTGACGACAGCGGAGTGGGGAAGAACGGCTGAATAAATAATCTGATGGCACGCTTGTCTCATCTCCACAGGATGACTACAGGGTCTGCACGGATTATGGCATCATCCGGAAAGACTCCGCCCCCATCTGTCCGGTGGACGCCTCGGGATGCTTCACGCCGGAGGTCGCAGACTTCGTGGGACAGTATGTGAAGGTTTGCACCCCCCCCCCCCGAACCACGGCTTCCCCGCTGTGTTTATCTCGACAGTTCATCCGTTTCCATTTGCTGGCCTGAGATGACCGAGAAGCTCAAAGACTTGGGAGGGTTTGTGACTCCGCAGACAGCTTGCATCAGCCCCTGTGCTGGGAGAACCTGAAACCTAACAGGGCCGCTGTCCCCGGGGACCAGCTCCCGCTAACGCACTCTGATAGGCAGTGAGCAGAGGTGGCGGGACTCTTCTCAGGAGCCGGGAGAAGTCTACTGTGCCTCTTTTTGCCAGAGTTAGATAGCAGCTGGCACAACTCTGACCAGTCTGAATTAAGGTACAGCTAGCACAACTCTGACAAGTCTCAATTAAGGTACCGCTAGCACAACTCTGACCAGTCTGAATTAAGGTACAGTTAGCCCAACACTGTTAAATTTGAATTAAGGCACAGCTCTTTTAACAGCGACCAGTCCAAATTAAGCATCTGAATTAAAGTGCAGTTATCGCACCTGATCTGTCTGGATAAAGTTGTAGCTAGTGGAACAGCGACCAGTCTGCATAGACTGCTTATAGCCTAAGTGACCTTGAAAACTCCTGATCTTGTCTGATTTTGGGACCTAAGCCAGGTTGTGCCTGATTAGTGCTTGGACAGGAGAATGTGACTGCCAGGCATTCTCTGGAATCAGAGCTAAAATGGCGTCCCAAGGACGCAAGGAGTCTGCCTGCACTTGAACTTGTTAGTTGAGTCTAATCTCAGATGGGCTTGAGTAATGAGGGCTGCGAAATGGAGCCGGATCACGGGAAAACTTGTGACCTGGTTTCAGGTGAGTTTTTGGGGCAGCTAGAAAACTAGCGCTAGGGGAGAAGCGAGTGAGTCAGAGTTGAGGGATGGTGAAATGGGGAGTAAAGAGGGTGCTATGCGAGTATCTGTATGAGATGGTTTTATTCTTCTTAGCTGCAAGGACACTGTGGACAAGTTCATTTAGGTGAATTTGCCCGACTTTAGAAGGGGGAATTAAAAGTTCTAGTAAATGAGTGCAATGGACATTGAACACCTGAAGAGGCCTTAAAGCAAAAGCAGTTCACATGAACTGTTTGTGCATTAACTATGTGAAATGGATGATTAAGGCTTCCCGCCCCCCCCCCCCCCCCCCAAAAAAAGAAAGAAGCAAACAGAGATGCCCCATGCCGTTGCAGCGTTGTTCGCAAATGTCTGGTTTCTGTAGCGTGGGTCATACTATTCTCTACTTTTGTGGGGTCTGTGTATGAGCATTTTTGTTAACAAATGTCTGGAGTGGGATCCATTTTGACGGCGCGATGGCATTTGAGTCTCCAGATGAACCGCTCGCGTCTTCCATCTTCAGAGACTTCAAGTGCCTTAAGGCCTTCTTTTTATTTGGTGCCGTCCTGCTCTGACGACATCATGGCAGACTCCGAGTCCTCATGGAATAAATCACTGAGTTCTGTGGTGATGGGCTGCTTTTGCAGTACAGACTGGCACTGTTTGTACCTTTTGGACTGTAACTGGAGTTGCCATTTGAATGATTGATATTTTAAATCGAGTGATTTATGTAAATAACAGCCTCTGTTACATTCTTAGCTGTGCTTTAAAAAACAAAACAAAAACATGGTTCTGCTTTGTATTCCTATTTAATCATTCATTTTACCTAGAAAGACCCAATCAAAGCAGGACTAGTTCCCTTGCTATTGTGATTATGTACTGGGTGTTTAAGCCTTTGATGAGAGAGTTCTAGATTCTGGATTTTCTGGAGCAATGAATGCCATATCCTGGCACATATTCCTTTGGGGGTTAAAACCACAGGGAAAAATGTGCCCCATCATTGCTGGTGTGATTATGTAGGGTATGATGCCTCCTCTAGGGAGTTACTCCACTGCTTTCCTGCCAGGCTCACGGTGCCATTGTGCTTGATGTGCCTCCCTGCAGGATGCTGACAAGCACATCATCAAGCTGCTGAAGGAGAATGGGCGCCTGGTCAATGCCGGCTCCGTCAAGCACAACTACCCTTTCTGCTGGAGGTGAGTGCGTCCGCCGCTGACCCGGGCGGGCGTGGCTTTTTCGCCAGCGCGCCCTAGCGTCCCCTCCCTTTCCTGCCCTTGTGACGCGTGCCGTGCCTCCCGGAGTGTGAGATTTCACACAGGAGTCTGCGGACTCTCCCCGGGAACCAGTTCCTCTTGACCTGTAGAAGTGCTTGCGTCGCCAAACTCGTAAAGAGAGAGTGAAGAGGAGCTGACAAAAGGATTCTTCTGTTCACCCCTCCCACCCCACCCCCACCCCCCGCCTCGACGCCATCAGAATTAGCATGGGGCGTCGATACCGCATCCGCTGGCTCAGCGATTCGCCCAGTCAGTCGGCCCCAGTCAGAAAGGTCAGGAGGCAGCCTGGGGAACGCAGTACCACGCTGAGACCCGCAGCAGAAACGCTTCATTCACCTGCATAACCTGCACAGTGCATTCATAGCCATCTGCCCACTTATCCTCATTGTGTTACATTTAAGGGCTCTTTAACTTTCAAAAGAACTGTTACAGTTTGTTGAATTCAATGTTTCTGGGTGGTGGGGTTGATAACAATTTCATGTATTACAACTGTAATTAAGCGTATGATAAGATTGGAAGTGTTTTCTAGCTGTGACATCGAGCTATTAATTTCCCTCCTGTTTGTTTCACCAATCAAGAGAAAAGCAACAAGAAACTGTTGTGCCAGGACTCCTTCCCTGCTATTTTATTGCAAAATGCAGACAAGTACTGTCTGCAATTTAGTGAAAGAGATCACAGTGGGACTCACCTGGATAAGCAAAGGGAAAAAAGAACCGATGGTGAAGCAGAATCACAGAACGCTCACGACTGCTGCTAAACTGATACTTTTTTCCATTTGTGAGTAAACTACTTTCTGACACGAAAGATGAAACATTTAGCCTTGTGTTTTTGCCGACATTCGAATGCTGTTTTTTGAGCAGATTGTGACATTTCAGCTTTTTGTGGCTGCAGCTTGAATTCAGTGCTTGTGACATGCGCCTAATTTTCCAGGGTGGCTCAAATGGGGTACGATTGGATTACTCAATCACTCAGTTCAGTAAAGTCACTAAAAGTGATGAATCGTTGCCTTTGATAAAGTGGCAGTTCAAAAGTCTGAGACAAGACCATAGAACTAGTTGAAGAGCCAGTGAACCTTTTATGATCTTCTAGTTATAACAGATATATAACCGAGCAAGCCGTTAAACTGAAGTCCTGGAGTGCTGCAGCATCTGTTGGTTTTTGTGTTTTTCTTTCACTTGGCAGTCAATTTAGGCCTTGGAAACAAAGCCCTTCAGGACATGAATTTGCGATCCCTGACATAGAGGATATTGAAAAAGAGGTGGTCAGAATATGGGGTAGATTATCTGCTTGATTTTTATTTTCACTGAAATTAATTCAGTTCCCAGCATCTCAGAATTTACATCTCTTCACTCCACTGTGATAAACTGTCCAAAAGGAAGTCCCAGCCCACAGACCCCTTGGGAGTCCCAGACTCCTGACTCTGCAAAAGAAAGTTGGCATACCACGTAGCCACCTAGCAAACTAACCAGCTAATGGTGAGTCAGATTCGGCTGTGAAAAAGTGTCCCCAATTATCTCACACATTCATGCCCTGCGGGCTCCTGGAAGGCAGTTGGAGATGAGGAGCGGTCTTGCATGAATGTGAAAATGCAGTAATCGTGCGGGCTTTTTGAGCCACACACCACAAAATAGGCTAAATTTACGTTGTTTGTGTACAAACCGTGTTTCCCCCAGGATTTCTTTATAGGAGGGGTGGTGAGAACTGGGGAGGTGGGTGCGGGTTACCTCTTTTTTGTGAGCATAATGTAGAGTAGGCACCTCAGTAAAACTCCTTTCTGTCCTACCTCTCTCAACTGACTGCTTGTGTGGCCTACACAAGTGGCAGAGCATCTCTACTACAGTGGTCAGAATTGTATTATGTCTATTGTGAATGGCATTATAAATGTTATTTGGCCATGATTGCTTCAGTATTATCTGTGCTCCACTATTCTCCCTGATCTTGTTTACATTTGCATGGAAGAAAGATTAGATCTTTTCCGGACTCTTTTGTTGGTGGCAAGCTCAGCTTTTTTTTTTTTTTTAGCTGAAAATGACATTCTCATTTAGCTAGGCTGGTTATTTGCTTTCTTGAGGAAAATCTCCAACTACGTAAAACAAATCAGTTTGTCTATGCATTGCCAAACAGCCAGTCGTAGTGAGATAACTTCCAGTCAAAACACTGAATTTCTGGTTGGTTGCTCACCGATAGCGTATTGAATCGCTGTTAATTTCCTAAGATGGATCACAAAATGGAGTACTTTGTCAAATTTTCTGTTAATTTTTAAATCGTACTTTAAAAATCAACAGATTATTTATTTTAGTAATTATTTTTCAAAATTACATTGCCATATGTTTAGGGGGCCAAGCACAAAATGCTGAAAACCTATTGTATTTGGACTGTATCTTCTTACTATCTTTTTTTTAGTTATATCTATCTCAAATTTTGATCATTTCTAGCGATTTTGTCTCAACTTTTTCGAAACTGCACGGTGGTTGAAGGTTCCGTGCATTACTGAAGGGGAGATTTTGGCACCGATTGGATACTTGGTGGCGCTACAGGGCTCAATTGAAAATACAGACTTTGAATTTTTTCTTTTGCAAACTAGTCCTTGGCCATTTGGCCCATTGTCGCCTAGTCTCGCATAGCCAGACCTATCTCCACACTTCGTTTCAGCGCCGTGCCAGCGCTGGAGAAAGGTCTGGCTCAACCCATTATCATTCGGGAATAGGGGGAAAAAAACACTCTGGCTTGTTTGTATTTCTTTAAACCAATCACAATCGTCTTGGGCGGCACTAAGCCCAGGATGCAGCGACGGTGCCCTTGCAAATACGGTAACACGCAGATAGCGGAAAGGGGAGGAGAATTCCAACAGAACTAGTCGGCCAATGGGAGGCTTATACCCACAGTCTATATCCTGTGAGTTAGACTAATTGTCGCCAAATTAGACTTGAAATGATCTGTGGAGTGGCCTTCAATAATTATCAGAAAAGGTTGATTTTTCAAAACACTCTGTGGCTGTTACATGTCAGTCAGTTGTTGGGGATGTGGTCATTTTTACAAAGTCATTGTCCAATCGTCACGAAACTTGACATCTGTGCAATGGTCATAGCAATGGCTAATCACCATGAATCTTGTATGTATAGTGACCTCTAAGCTAGGAACTACAAAGACAAATTTTGAGACTGAAAATTTGTACCATTCATTCAACATGTGGCCTTACAGCTTAACATTTCATAATTGCATCTTGGTGCTTGGACCCTGTTAATTACCACCTGTGGTCATATTATTTTTTATATTGGTAGGCAGGGTGGCAACTCTCTTAGGTGGGGTGGCCGGCTCCTCCTAATGTATTGGGGAAATCCTGCATAATATGGAGAACAGTTTGTAAGAATTGTCTCCGTAAAGTTTCTTTTAGAATGTTCTTGAATTACCTACACATTTTCTTAACCTAATTACATCTATTAAACCATTCGGTTATATTCTACTTACAGGAAATATTTTGAGTTTATGATTCAGTTACTGTCATCTTGAAAAAGTAATTCTCTTCTGGCTTGAAACTAAAGCAATTGTAATGAAGGTTTAATACGTTGGGCATTGCCCGAATTGTGCTTGAATACAGTATTTTGTCCTTGATTTAATGTTCTTGGATCTGTTCCTCCGGATTTTAATAACTGAAAGTATATCATAAAATATAACCTTTCCCTTGTGTCCTCAAGATTGAGTTGATTTGATTATGCGAGCATAGAAATGGAAAGTTACAATTTTTTCAAGCAAAAAAAATCTGTCGGCATAAACTTTTTGTTCAGTTTTTGTTTACCTTTGTGGGAGTTTTCAATGTTGGCAGTGTAATTCACCAAGATCATATATGCAAGTGGGACACAAAGAAAAATATAATTCATTTGTCTACTGTATTTTTTCACACTTAACATGGTTGATATTTTTCTGTTCTTTTGAGTAAAACTAGAATCTACAGAATTATCTGATTCTTTCATGACAGTCTTGTGATCCTTAATGGTTTGCGTTATTATCTGAAAAATATCAATCAAATTTTATTTGTATAGCGTATTTTACAGCAGTTGTCACAATACGCTTTACAGACAACCCTGGCCTAAACCCCCACAGGAGCAAGCCTAAGGCAACAGTGGCAAGGAAAAACTCCCTGTGGCAGATGGGAAGAAACCTTGGAAGGAACCAGGCTCAAGGGGGAAACCCATCCTCCTCTGGTTGGCTCAGGGTGCCGGCTGGTGACCAGCATGTCAGCCAGTTTCATAAGATATGTGATGTGGCTCAGATGATGGGTGGGGCCGGGTGGCGGTGATGGGGAACAGCAGGTGGCGACAGATGTGGGCAGGGTGGAGGCAATGACGAAGGAGGGGCTGGACCGCAGAGGTGGGGGAGACCAGACGACTCTCAAAGCACTCTCGAGGGTTGGGGCAAGAGCCCCGCCGGCAGCGTGGGGAAGAGGGTAGAAAGGCAATTAGGGAATTTGCAATATAGCAGACAGTGAGTAAGGTGGCAGTGGTATGTATTGGGGGGACCCCGCCAGGAGTAGAATATGGCTGCATATCTACTAGGACAGGGATGGAGAGCCCATGCAGTCATGAGGGGTAGACAACCATACCCGCCTATCAAGAGCCAATTTCAGTGGGTTCAATTCATCAATATTGTACTCACATTATCACTTTTTCTGAGTGGTTGCCCCAATATTGGTTGCCCCTAAATTAAGAGCTTGTCATTTGCATGGACTGTTCCGTACAAAATCAAGTAAGGTAATAGTTTTACAAAACCACTTGTGATATTAAAGACTGTATTTTCTCTGGAGCTTGAGCGACCATGGCAAGAATAATTTATCAAGTGGTGTATAAATGGATTCACATTAATTATTGGCGATTTCCTGAAGGCTGATTGGGGAAGCTATTTGATATGTTGCGTTTTTTGGGTGTCAGATGTGGGTGACAAGGAGTGACGACCTCGTCTAACGATAGGTGAGGGAATCGACCAGTAAAGGTTCCCATGATCCTTGACGACTGAAATGATAGATTTTTCATGATTTTCCCAGATGTATCTGCCATCTTGTGGAATTACTGGTATTATTATTGTGATTATTAATTGCCTATCTTTTTGGTTTGTGTACAGCATTCCCACAATTTGTTTTTTTTTTGTTATTTAAAAAAAACGCAACTAAAAATGCAGTGTACTTGCGAAAAAACTTTAATTTTTAAGTTTGTGTGTACCGATTAAGATGTACTTAATGTCTTTAGTTTTTTCTCTTGTGCTTGTTACTGTGCTTTTTGTGAGACTTAATTGTTAATAGATGCAGCAGTGTTCTTCTTGCCTTATAGTATTCTCAAGACTGAATTCTAGGTTGCTTTGCATACGAGCATCTGCTAAATGCAAATGAATATGTTAATTCAAAGTTGACAGGATAAAGAACTTGTTAAATTTGCATAGGGTCTTTCTCAGCCAATGCGAATGCGAGCTGTGGGGGAGTGATCCTTTTTAGTGTAGTTGAATCACTGCATTCAACCAATCATGGTGTGCTGTGGATGGTGAATACTTCTGATTGGTTCATGGCGATCAGTGATTGTGACAGCACGTGGTAGCCCCAGCCAATCTGGAGTTGTTGAGTTGCACACTCCCATCAGTACAGAAAGCCCTTTTCATTTCTAAATGCCATCCTGTTGTTAGGTCCTTGAGTGTAACTGGGGGGGGGGGGTGGTGGTGAGTGAATGTGGGGATGGAAGAAAGATGAGAGCTCAGCTTGCCAGCCGCACAAGAACAATGTTCTGCCAAGAGAAGAGTGATTTAGCATGTTAAGTTCTCATAAAGAGAATTTCTAAACGCTCATTTATAACAGGGAACCAAGCACCCCAGATGTCTTGTCAAGACTTTTTATGCAATTTCAGGCTCCATTTACGTAAGCAGGGATGAATTTTCTTTGGTTTTCTTAGAAAAGTCGTGCATATTTGCTTGCTGTTTGAATAGCAATTATTGGGGAAGCTGTATTGTTTTCTGAATGCGTGTATACTGAGCTTTAGTTGCTCTGCTGTTACAAAGACATTGGATACCTCAAGCCTCACATTTAGCCCACCGTTCACTTGAAAAGATGCAAAGCTAATGATTAAGAATTGTTTTTCACCCTAGTGGACCAGGTGGTGTAGGGGAACGGGAAAAACAAAAAGGCAAAGTTAGCTTTCTAACTACATTAACTGTTTTCTGTATACATTAAAACTTGGAATAACAGTGCTTGGGTTGGGGATGCTACATAGCAAATGGTTTACTTTCGTTGCTCACCACTTGAGGAGTCATCGTAACTGGCTGGTTTACTGCATATTACCAAAGGGGTCCCTGTTATTGCTGTACCATGTTTTGCTTCAGTTGAATGACAAAAAGCTAATACATGCAGCAGAACTTGTACTCTGACTGTTAGAGAGTGAGCATGCATCAGTTCTGGAATTGTATGGAACTGGAATTTCTCTGCCGTATTTGAAGCTGGTCTCATTTTTAACTGTACATAATGCTTTCACTCCTGAATTGCCATGTGATACTCGCTTTCTCTGTACTCCCGAATATTGAAATGGTGTGGTAGGTTCTGCCCTGCATGAAAGTATTTTCTTATCTATTTCCTTGTCGTTCTGTTCACAGTGAGTTTTTTTGTGTTCGTTCTTTCTCGGAAACAGGTCGGACACCCCTCTGATCTACAAGGCTGTGCCTAGCTGGTTCATCAGAGTGGAGCACATGGTGGACAAGCTTCTGGACAACAACGGAAAATGCTACTGGTGAGGCCACGGTCTGGCTCCAGTAATTATTGACGAGGGGTCAAAGGTCAGGTCATTGTGACCGTTAGTGGATCTACATCTGGTGTAGTGTTATTTGTGATTTGGCCCTCAGTTGTACTTGGGGCGGTCAGTGTTTTAATGTATCAGAGGAACCACCAACATGTCCCCTGCTCATAACCCATCCCTCCTGACGTTCCAGATAATATGTGATCAAATAAAGGATATTGTATTGCAACACACTCACACACAAACATGCTTGCACTCACATATATGTATAAATGTATATTTTTTATATTATATATATATTCATACAGACGCACATGCGCCACACTGGCGTTTTTTGCCGGGAGACGTTAGCTCTGTTCCTCAGGTTCAGCCTCCCCTGCTGTGCATTGTGCAGTGACTCCCACTCGCTGCAGGCCCTGTGTAAGTGGCAGCTTCTCCATGTGGGAGGGAGGGTTAGGGCGGGGGGGGGGGGGAGGTGGGGGCGAGGCGAGCAGCCGGAGCAGCAGCGGCAGCAGAGCGCTCCCTCCACAGCTGCTTATCGTCCGTGCGAGCGCAGGGGATTCGGCTGCACTCAGGAGACCTCCTCCACCGGGACGAAATGACAATACGCTCCTTTCAATCAGCCCCATTACCTGCCAGCTCTCCCTTTACTGCCAGCGTTTCAGCTAGATGGAGCCATCTCATTTCCTACATGAATAAAACAGGCCGATATCAGTAATGGTTGAGATGGTACCGTTCTTTAGAAGTGCTCATTTTTATTGCGTTTTAGAGGCTTATTTTTTTTTGCGGCAGGTGGAGGGGGATGGGTGACCGGTGACTGAAGGCGGGAAGCCGATGCGGCTCCTCTATCAGACATTAGCGCTAACCTGCGGTTCCTCTAGTGGGTGTTAGCGCTAACCGGCGGCTCCTCTAACAGACATTAGCGCTAACCTGCAGCTCCTCTAACAGACATTAGCGCTAACCTGCGGTTCCTCTAGCGGGTGTTAGCGCTAACCTGCGGCTCCTCTAGCGGGTGTTAGCCCTAACCTGCAGCTCCTCTAACAGACATTAGCGCTAACCTGCAGCTCCTCTAGCGGGTGTTAGCGGTAACCTGCAGCTCCTCTAACAGACATTAGCGCTAACCTGCGGCACCTCTAGCGGGTGTTAGCGCTAACCTGCGGCTCCTCTAACAGACATTAGCGCTAACCTGCGGCTCCTCTAGCGGGTGTTAGCCCTAACCTGCAGCTCCTCTAACAGACATTAGCGCTAACCTGCGGCTCCTCTAGCGGGTGTTAGCGCTAACCTGCGGCTCCTGCACCCGGCGCCTTCCGGGCGCTCGTGCGGCTAATGAGCCGGCGTAATTCATTTGCGCAGTGACACATTTCGGGGGTTGATGCGGCGCTGCAGGTGTTTGGTAGTGCCAGCATTTTCCCCCTACTCCAGAGCAGAGCGTTGGGTGGTAATATGGCTGTCACCTGGAGATGAATCGCCTGCAGATAGGAGGTGGGTGGAGAGAGGCCGGGGTGCGAGCGCTGAGCTGTGCGCTCGCTGTTTTTAAAGAAACAGGGAGCGGTTTCAGACCACAGCTGTCATATCAGAATCACTGTTTTCCTCTTCGGTGTCTCCTCTTGACCAACAAGCACCTTGCTCCCCTCTGAACTTTAGGGGGGAAGACAAAGCTATGTTTTGCCACAATGTCATTGCTACTATTATGATGATCAGCTGGCTGTTTGCTGGTTAATGCGCTATATAATTATTTGGAAGTTATGTGGCCAGTTTGGAAGAACACTTGCCATAGACTACTTGTCAGTTATGAACTAATGAACAGATATTGACCAATCAAAGTCCTGAGGACCACTGCAGCAAAAACACTTTTTTCTATCATAACCACTGCTAATAAATTTCTAAACCTGATTTAAACGTGGTCTAGTCATACTGTAGGCGTACTGGTTAGGTGTTTCCCCCGCAGGGTTAGTCCTCAAATGAAGTCATATTGGAAAATGAGCGAATGCTGAGAGTCGCAGAGCGTATCCATGACGTTCTGCATGACGGACAGCTCGTTCGTCCCCTCCGATTGGACAGTTATCGTCCTGCTCAGAGGGAGTGTCGCGTCACATCACTGTTTTTACCGTTTTCACGTGAACCAGTATTCTGATTCCGCGCTGACTCTGAAGCTTTATTCTGAAGCCATGTGAGACATTGGAGCCCGTATCTTGAGACCCAGGCAGTCTTGCTGCTAATGGAATTCTGAAAGCGCAATTATTTTAATGTGTTCCATCAAATCCTGTGGGCTGCAGCGCTGCTTTTAGAACAGCCTGACAGGAGCCCCACCCGTGCTCGCGCCCGCGCCACTTTCGGGTGCCGTGTGGGTGGGCTGCCGAGGTTACCGACGGGATCCTTCTCATTTATCTCCCAGATTTCAAGAAGCCGCAGCGTAACTGCATTCTAAAAAAAAATGTAACGAAAAAATTAAAAAAGACAAACGCTAGAAGATTTAGGGATCTGGATTTAGGTACACAGTGTAGTGTTGACAACATTAGTCTAAATCGGTATAATATTCAATCTGCTTGCTTTGTTGACTGCAAGTAAATTTTTTTACACACCTCATCTCCAGTACAAAAAAGGATTTGTCATCCTCCATGTAAGATATGACATTGAGATTTAGCATTTTCCCCTCTTGTTCAGAAAGATAGACTGACTGACTGACTGACTGGAGCTGATTAGCTGCTGTACCATGGCCTTGATTGACCCCCTGGATGTCAGAGATTCAAAAAAAAGAAAAGAAAAGTGTTTCAGCCCCCCCCCCCCCCCAAACGCACCCCCTCGAGCCACACCATGGATCCACTTAGCCCCTTGTCTCGGCCTTTTAATAGAAACACGTGGGTTGTTAAATAGCCCTGTACATCTAGCACAAGACGGCGTGCTTTAAATTCTACATTTAGTCTGGGGGAAGAAAAAAAAAATCATTAAATTGATATATTGGGTGCCTAAATAGAATGCCTCTTTCTCAAATGGGAATTGATGAACTCATCGCTCTGCTGGTGGAGCCTGAGCACCATTTATACTGAGGTATTCTCCAGAGGTGGCGTCCTGTCCCAAAAAAAGAAAAATGGAGGGGAGAAAGGAGGCGGATGCCTGGAGGGGAGATTTAACCTTTGCGGTTCGACTTATTAGAAACGGCACAACAGTTATTTTTAGGCCAAGGAATGGCCAGAAATGAGAGGCCAGCTCAAATTAAGCCCTCTGGTTTGTCGTCAGATTTTTTACGTGGGACATCTATGCAGAAATTTGTCGTCGTGCCACAAATGATTCGCTACTGAATTTCCGTGTTTGTTGGCTCACTATTACAAAGTCAATCACACTTCAGTAACATGGTAATGAAAATGGGGGAAATACTGGATTTGTGTTTTCTGTTTCCGCTGAGGCAAATCCCAATAATTGTCGCAAATAAATGGTCATTATTCGGAACATTCGGAAGGTTTATTTTATTGGATTGTTTTCCTCGGTGTTCGAGTGTCCTAAACGGAACGGAATAAACCTACAGAATTTTGTGAAGCGTGTCCCCCAGCTGTGAGTCACAGAATGTATTTGCGGATACGCACCTAATTTTAGTTGGCTTTTTTATTGAGCTTTGCTGCAGGGATTGTTCCTCTGCCCCGGCTTTCCTACGCAGCCAGACAGAAAGGCAGTGGCGGTTGTCAGTGTCACATTAGGCTGAGAGAAAGGCTGAGTGCAGACACCCCTTTAATAATGGCATGCTGGGAGGATTTGTTTGTCCTCGCTTGGTGTGCAACTGTGGGTGTTTGTCTTTCCTGACACGGAGAGTTACGGGCCTCCGCTCCTCTCTCCCATAGGCATAGCACCTTCGGCACCTGTCGCGGTAGGGAGGGAGTCATGTGACTGCAACCGGAGAGGCTAATTGGGCGAAGTCTGTTTTTGTGCAGGAATATTTCAAGTGGAGGATTCGATTTGTTTCGACAGCGGATTCAAATTTTTATTTGAGGCTTGGAGGTGGGTGCTGTGGTTCTCCTCAGTGTCATCATAGGGGCAGAACTGCTGCCGCTGAGCACTCAACACTCTTCTTTCTCCGAATAATTTTCCCATCAGCAGCTTCCCCTGACAGATGAGCGGCACATGAAAGGATGTTATATAAGCTGTGTTCTTAAACACTTTGTTCCTGCCACAACCATGTTTAATGTCCCCCCCCCCCCCCAAACACAGGATAACTTGGATGTTTAAATATGAATCTCCAGTTTGTCATTGATCTCCCAGCAAAGTTACAGTCCATGTTTCCTCCTCCCCCGCTGTTTTTCTGTGACTCATTCCTCCCAGGGTCCCTGAATTTGTGAGGGAGAAGCGCTTTGGCAACTGGCTGAGGGATGCACGTGATTGGGCTGTGTCCAGGAACCGGTACTGGGGCACCCCCATTCCACTGTGGGTCAGCGATGACTTTGAGGAGGTTTGTTTCTGACATCCATTCCATACTTTGAGAAAATGGGCTACGCTCACATTGCTGTCACCAATGTAATGTAAATGATCTAATCCTTGAGCAGCCAGCAAGGCAAAAGCTTTGCTATAGTTGAAAATTTAATTCGCTTTCATTTAATTGTGTGATAATGACATGCAGTGCAGTGAGGTTGCAAGGATCTTATCACAGTATCAGTTTCTTTCACTTGTGTTCGTTAATGATTTATTTTGTCCTTGAATGTGCTGTCGAAACTGTAGCGTTTGAATTAAATGTTGTTAACAGAGCCTTTTAATGATTGCTTGTTTTGGTTAAAACCCTTCCTTTTAGTAAACCTTTGTACGAAACATGACAATGATCATGCTGCTCCGCCAATTCTGCACGGAGACGGACCACAAAAAAATTTCCATTCGCTGCGGAGTCGGAAAGGCGAACTTAATATAGACCTCGGAATTGGGTTGTTTCAGTCTTTGAAAAATGAAATGAGCGACTGAATAAAAGAAGGACAGTGACCTGCTTCCTGGAAATAGCACGGTGACTGTATCCAGGCAGCAGTCTCCAGGGTGCCTCTGACTCCCTGAGCTTGTGCAGGGCCAGGAAAGTGGATCTCTTGCTCTCCCGTCTCTGTGGCGGCTGTACCTGTATCTGGGCCAGCTGCCCAAACCCTGGGCAAAACTGGAGTGTGCGGGCGGGGCTTGCATTCAGCAGGGCTCGCGTTCAGTGTGGGGAAGTGTAACGCGTTCAGCATGGGGAAGTGTAACCTGTTCAGCGTGGGGAAGAGTAATGCGTTCAGCGTGGGGAAGAGTAATGCGTTCAGCGTGGGGAAGAGTAATGCGTTCAGCATGGGGAAGAGTAATGCGTTCAGCGTGGGGAAGAGTAACGCGTTCAACGTGGGGAAGAGTAATGCGTTCAGCGTGGGGAAGAGTAATGCGTTCAACGTGGGGAAGAGTAATGCGTTCAGCGTGGGGAAGAGTAACGCGTTCAACGTGGGGAAGAGTAATGCGTTCAGCGTGGGGTAGAGTAACTTGTCCTGCGCAGCAGCAGCGGCAGATAAATTCATTCTCTGCCCGATGAGTTTAGGATCGATGTGCAGCTCTGGCCCCACGCCCCCTTTCAGCCACCCCAAATCACAGCTGAGTCCTTTTCTGCAGGCCAACCGAAATCCTGTTGATGCTGTGAGCAGCAGGCTTAAACGCATTCGGCAGAGTTTGCGCTTTCATGACAGTTCATTGGCAGTTTCTTGAGGGAAACATTTTCTCTTCATTCTCTAATTTATTGTAGTGAAAGCTTTATTGGCCAATATTGGCCCGCAGATGGTAAAAGATGCATCTTATTTTCTTTGCGTGAAGAATCACAGGTGTGGAGTATTTATGCGGGATTCTGTCATGCAAATATCTGCTGAAATTGTGTTTTACTCAATCCTCTAGTCCACTGTTACTCAAATCCTAGTCCTGGAGGGCTGAGAACTGCTGGTTTTCCACCTTCCCTTTACCTGGGAGCCAGGTGTGAAGACAATCTGGCCAATCAGTAGCACACTGTTCAATAAGCTGCCTGGTAGAATAGAAAACCTGGGCTGAATTTGGATTGGTGGGCCAGGTTTGAGTGTTCCTGCTCTACTGTTTCCTGGGCCAAGACTGGGATTGGCTGCTGATATGTGAATGTCTAACGAAGCCAAAGAACATTAGCTAATAGCCTGAAGAATGAATTTTAAGGATACAGGAAAAACATAATTGATGAATGATGTTTGGATATCCTGTATTTTGCCGTGAATTGATTTAAAGTTGATGGGGTATGCTCGTGCATGACCACCTGCTGGCTCAGTAACCTACCAGATTTTCTAAAGCTCTCATTAAAATTTTAATGTCAGTTTACATTTGTGATTGACAGCCAGAAAAGTGCCAGCTTTTAAGCGAGTATGTAACGCTGTGTACACACCGGCACTCCTGGTGCAAGCTGGGACTGTGGGACCTCCCCTGCAGTATTTGATTGATTTTTATGTACTGGAAATGCCTGGATACAATTCCAGAATCCTGATGTACAGTGATCCAGCTCGTCTGTACCACTGAAACTGAACTAGCACAGCCTACATTGCTGTTGATGAGTTGAACATATTTCTCTATTGCCATTTGATGTTACCCAGTGTTTATTTTTCTCATTAAAATACAGTCATTAGGTTTGTTGAAATAATTGACTTTGTATATTCACATTTGTCATCTGCCAGGCTCATCTTAATTTTTACCGTTTTATCTAACCGTTCGTGCAGGAGTTTACGGTACAGTGATAATCGTGACATTCCCCCTGGGAAAACTTAAGTTCTGCTCTGCTCTGTTCGGTTATATTCTATTCCATACTGCTGCTAGCATGTGCATTGTGCTGGAGAATTGCGACAGTGTAGGAGGACATCAGGAAAGTAGAGATTTGTTGGCATTAATTTTCTCTAATGAAACTGAACAGGGGCCTGCTGTTGAAGTCTTGGTATTAATTCTCTGTTCAAGAACAGCAGTGGCATTGCATATGTGACCAGTTACCGGCGATGAGTCATCGGAGGAACTCCAAATGATGTAACCTGTTTGTCCTCGTATGCCTGGCTATTGAGGTCATTATTTTACGTGCGACTGGGCATTACGTGTGCATAGTGTTCGATACACGTCTCTTGCATGCCGGTTTTGGGTTGGAGCTCCTCGTGACTTTTCCTGCCCTGACGTGGCGTGACGTGCTGTCCTGGCGTTGCGTGACTCAGAGCTGACCCTCCCCGTCTCTCTCAGGTGGTGTGCGTGGGGTCAGTGTCTGAGCTGGAGGAGCTCACCGGAGCGAAAGTAACTGATCTTCACCGGGAAAGGTGAGTCATGGTCTGTCTGCTGTCGGGCTGGTCTCTGGCGCATCACCTCTGTTTCCTGAGCACTCGGTGGCCTCGCCGGGCATGTCCAGCCGTCGCTGGGATCAGTTTCCCTGCTCAGTTATGCCTGATTAATTGTGAGAAGCAGCAGCCCTCGTTCAGCAAAAGGAGGGAATGACCAATTTCTCCTCTCTCTCCCTGGAGTTGTATGAATCACTGTGTCTGCACAGCAACAGTGCGCGCGCGCACACACACACACACACACACACACACGTACCTCAAAACCTTTTAGATTAGCTGGGTTAATTTTAATACGGAGTGATACTTAGGCTGTGTTTTAGCCTGTGCCACAAGTATGGCTTTTGTGCCAAAAGTGCATAATGAACAAGGGCCATTGAATTATCTGGAAATGCAGAAAATGGAAGTGCTTCTTCAGTCTCCGCTGTGGCACGTGCACGTGCACATGCACTTCTCCAGTGCCCTCGCCTGATACTAGGTGGACATTTTCCACTCTGAAGGCCTCATGGTGCTGCTTTCTACTTTCCAGAACATTTCTAGTGCACTCCACTTCACCTGAACTTCGCTGTACTGCGGTTATTTGGTGTGCTCATTCGTTTTTTAAAATAATTTAGAAATATGTATACCACAAAGATTCTTATGAAAACATCATAGAAATAACCGGCCTTCAGAGAGTACTGTGCACAGTATAGGGTAGGACACATTAACATACACATGCCTGCCTGCTGCTTTCTGGAAACCAGCAGCCCATGCTTGGTATCAGTGAGTGTGATGTAACCATATCCTCTACAGGAATACGATACGTGGAGTGATGCTGCCTGAATTTAGTCCTCCTCATTAAGGTTCTGTTCCGTCTGTTACTCGGAATTGATTTGATGAAACGTTCTGGCTTCGCATCAAAGCGCCTCTGTATGGAAATGGAGGCACTAGTGCAGTTGGAGAGGGGGAAAAAAGAGTGGTTTCCTTTGTGTTGTGGCTGTTTTTGGCAGCGCACTGCACATTTCCCTTTCTGGTGTTTGGTGAAGTTTAGCTCCCCTTGGCCCGACTCTGAGGCGGTAGCGTAACGCACGTGCCCCTCCGCCCTCCCGCAGCATCGACCACCTGACCATCCCGTCGCGCTGCGGGAAGGGCGAGCTCCGCAGGGTGCCGGAGGTCTTCGACTGCTGGTTCGAGAGCGGGAGCATGCCCTACGCCCAGGTGCACTACCCCTTCGAGAACCGGCGGGAGTTCGAGGACTCCTTCCCCGCGGATTTCATCGCGGAGGGGATCGACCAGACCAGGGGATGGTGAGGAGCTTCCGCTGTGCTTATGCGCCGTTCTGTAAGGCCTCTGTGATGTCATCACGCAAGCGACCCTGTCAGCGGATACTGTCCTGTCAGTGCATCTTAAAGGAAAGGCTCAGTCTAATATAAAATACACACATATCTATATATATATATATATATATGTATATATATATATATATATATATTTACTATCTGCATATATTGAGTCGAGCATGAGATAAATAAATCCCTGGCTTGGCAAGATGGTGCTCTGGGTGAAGGGTGTTCGTACTAACTTTGAACTTTATCTTGATGGCCTGTGTCTGCTGCTGTTTCTGTATGTCCTTGCTGCAGTCTCCCGTACCTCAATACAAAGTCATTGTCTATGATGTGTGTTGTATGCTGGTGCAATGTTTAATAGGAATTGCAATGCCAAATTGATTTTTTTTAAAATTTAAAACTTGTGAAAACCTATCCAGTTATATAACTCGACTTGGATCAATAAAGCGCATTCCATTTAATTCTCTCGTATGAATGAGCTTGTAGAAATGAATTTATTTTTTATTTATTTATTTATATTTTATATTTATTGTTTTTTCCCCCCCATGTTGGAATTCTGTCTCTCAGTGCTGTGTGTGTCATCATGTTCTGCTTTTTAGGTTTTACACACTGCTGGTGCTGTCCACAGCCCTCTTTGGCAAACCACCATTCAAAAATGTGATTGTCAATGGCCTGGTTCTTGCAAGGTATGTGTCCCCCTTTTTAAATGATGGCATGTAAGACTCACTGTGATGAGGCCGGTAGTGTAAAAGTCTCTTATGTAATGGCCTTTGATAATTGCCCCTGAGGGAGGTTCATATGGTATAGAATGGCATTTGATCCCCAGGCCAAACAGGCAGCATTGTTACTGTGCGCTGTGTGTTAATTACTCTGTGACCTGGAAGATGCTGGCTAATTTAAATATGAGATATGAATTAAATATGGATTTCTGTGTGCTTTTTTATGCAGTGATGGACAGAAGATGAGCAAACGCAAGAAGAATTACCCGGATCCTGGGCTGATAGTGAAAAACTATGGGGCTGATGCCCTGAGGTGAGCAATCGTCTTTGTTGAACTGGAATTGCCCTTTGCAAAAAAAAAAAAAAAAAAAAAAAGAGAGAAAAAGAAGAAAATGTGTGTATAGGTGTGTGTGTGTGTGTGTGTTGTAAATTCCGCTGCAGAGGAATTTAACTTGTGATTTGTGATGGGCGCAAAGGCATTGTGTTTGAAAGCTGGGACTGATGAGCTGTATTTTTCAGGTTTAGCTGGCTGCAGGCCCCTGAGCGCTAGTGAGCAGGGCCATATGGTGAAGGAGCGAGGCACTATCGATCCATATGGTCAAGACAGCTCTTTTTCTGAATAATATCTGAATAAACGCGGTTTGCCTGCGAGCCTGGGATTGCGAATGCATTGGGATTTTAGAGGATTATCTCAAATAGATGGCGGGTGGTTTTTAAACATTCATTATCTTCTGTAATATTTACATTTCTTTCGGCTTGGTCTACATAAAGTAAAAAAAGAGAAAAGAAAAAAAAGAATATATTTTTCTGAGCAGAACAGTTTTCAGTCTAATATTGTATAGATTACCATGCCTTGAAGTGGACAACAAGGAAAAATAACATTGTTAAAGCAAAAATTGTCCAGATGAAGGGGATTTATAAAGTTGCCATAATTGGCCTTAATGATGTTAATTGGTGTTGTTCAGATACCAAAATTTTGACTTTGATACCGGTACCAGCTTTGGTACCTCAGTATCAATAGCAAATCAATACTATGGTAAATCACTTAACCAAGAATTTCTCATAAAATGTAACCTTGACATATCTTTTCAAAAACATTTAACTTTATGTACGATTTGTGCGTCAGATATTTTGTTGAGATGTGATCACTTTGTGGACAACTGCACTGAAACAGCTGAATTATCAAAATTCCTTAATTTACACTTGTCATGCGTCTGCCTTACAACACGTGTCTGGATTTTAAGTCCCTGAAGAGTTTGGGATGGTTGTTGGACAGATGCTTTAGGTTGTTACCTCCCTTGGCAAAGCAATCTAATAAGCATTTTTTGCAAACTGGCACTGTAATAATGCTGTAAGGCTCTCGATTAGCATTGGCTTTGTAGGCAAAGAACTGCCAAGTAAGCATGCACAGCAAAAAGATCAAAATGTGCTGCAATTTAGTGTCTTTAATAAAAGTGTACCTAAAAATAGGTACAGTAAAATTGTCGCATTTTCATCTTTTTGCCTTGCATGCCTACCTGCTTACTTACCTTTTAAAGCTAATCAGCACGTTGGGGACGGTCAGACTGACCTACTGCTGCCTTTATATCAGGCCAACTCCTCTTCCTCTGTGGGGATACAGAGCTACACAACTTTCTCTCGCTTACAGGCTGCAGCTCGAATGGAAGGCAGCTGCCTACATCCTTAAGAACTTTTTGTTCGGAACGCCCCGTTTTGAACGAGAGACTAACAGAAAGACGCGGTGTACAGCACAGAGTGTGCAGGCCCCCGGTGCGAACTGTTCGCAAGCAGTTCACTGATTCGCAGACCTCCCCCTGTCTGCAGTTGCACCATCCGAATATCACACGTTTGGGCGCCTCACGGTTGACTAGCCAGGGGGCAGAGTTCATCTTTATTTTCCTGTTCGCCTCATCGCTGTGTTGTCCCGTAGAAGGTTGTGTCTTAAACTGTGCCCTGTTCCTCCTTCCAGGGGGAAAGTTTGACCTAATTTTTTAGTCAAGCTAAGGATAAATCATTTGGACATAAAGGCTAGCTACCCCTTCAAATCTTAACAACGCATTTATTTTCCAGTGGATAGAAATCATTTTGCTGCAATAGACGGCTATTTCAGGTGCGTTTTCATAGTATTTCAAGTATTGAATACTGCAAAATGCTGGTATTGTACCATTTTAAAGCCGCTTTTGTTACCGTGATACTTTCTGATACTGGTATACCGGGTAACCCTACTGTTAATGAATAGATACTTTAACCAGTTGTCCAGCACAGTCCTCTTTCCAGCGGTGTTCCCTGTGCTATGGTGCGTGTTAGTGTGTCACAGCGTGTTCCAGTGATCCTGTAATTGAGAGCGGACATGAAGTGAAGCGAGGTCGTGTGCATGAGGGTACAGGAAGTAAAATCCGTCCGCATGCAAAGCAGAAGCCTGCCACTTTCACATTAGGGAAAGACTGTTGTTAAACACGAGCGGCGCTCTGTTTATCTGCCTGAAAAAAGTGGCGTTTGATTTGAGCTCTGAGGAGCCTGCTTCTGCGCAGCTGTCAGGTTGTCAAAATAAATGGGGGAAAGCGACACCCTTGAGGACAACTCTCAAATTTAATTGCACCTTGCATTGACCTGTTTTTCAAAAAAAAATTTTATAGCTTTTTTAAATGTGGGGAACTTCTTTTTTCTTCTATTCTGCTCCCGAATCCATGGTTGCAGTGGATTTGTTCAGTTGGTGGGGATTTCAGGGCAGCGTTTCCCACTTGCCAGTGTTGTTGGCTCTCTTCTGTCCCCATCTGTTTGCTCTCTCGATTCAGTGGCTCGGGCTGTGGCTCTGCCAGGTCCACAGTCATTAGAGTGGAATCATGTGGGGGGTAGCCTGTACTTGTGTAATGTTGGGCACAAGGGCTTCACTAGGGAACGGTATTCCCCCATTTATAAATCAAAAGAAAGATTGGACGCTCCGTTTGCTTCTTATTTTATTAAACACAAGGAAAGCGGTGTATTGGCCCTGCGTGCCTTCGTCAGGGTTAGTCATTCCTGGGTAACTGCCATCAGTTTTGAGTCACGAGCCTTAAAAAGCATATCTCGGTGGCAGAGATTTGTACTGTAGCCTCTGAATCTTGTGCTTCTATTGCAGGGGGACCACAGAAACTTGGTGTCCCCTGAATCCTCCTCATTTTGCCCGCCCTGACGGAGCTCGGTGATGGGGCGCAAGTGTGCTCAGTCTGTTCCCTTTCATGCCCCCCCCCCCCCGGCAGGCTGTACCTGATCAACTCCCCCGTGGTGCGGGCAGAGAACCTGCGCTTCAAAGAGGAGGGCGTGCGGGACGTGCTGAAGGATGTCTTTCTGCCCTGGTACAACGCCTACCGCTTCCTGGTGCAGAATGTGCAGAGGCTGCACAAGGTACACCTCGGGCATCCCCACACACACACACACACACTCACACACACACACACGTACACACACACGCACTCACACACATGCGCACACACACACACACACACACACACACACACGCACTCACACACATGCACACACACACACACACACACACACACGCATGCACGCGCACACACAACGCCCTCCGCAGTTAGTCAACAGTCATGAATCTGGATTCATGAAAATTAACCTCTGGCCTGTGTGAGTAATAGTTCAGCAGTGCGGTTTACTTCTCCTTTGAGCTGCACCTTAGCTCCAATGCCAGTACTCTGCTTTCATACTCCTCTGCAATACGGTTACAGAGAAGACGCAACCAAGCTTCCAGAGATTAAGAGAAGAATATACAAAGCAGCTGGCTTTAATCAAGCAAAGTGAGATTTCAGAGATTTGCACTGACTGCAGATCTGACATCTACAAGACCAGTGGGACCGCCGTTATATGTGAGCATGTCAAAACATCGAAACATGACAACAGCTTGGGACAACAGGACCAGTGGTCCAAACTTAAATGAATACGAGTGTTCTGTTTTATAACAGACCCACAGGGAGACTCGCACACAGAGGACCAATCTCATGCTCAGACTCCCAGCTCCAGAAATCTCACACATTCAAATGAAAGTGGCCATGCCGGCTTTTCAGAGGCTCCGGTGGTGAAGTGGGCGTATTTTAAAAAAGAAAATGTGAATTTTTTTATTTGAAACTTGGGGTTTACCAACATTGTGGGTGCTATTTTTCGCCTCGGCAACGGTGGCACCTGTGGTTACTGTGCTCTTTGATATTCTTAATTGGGCGATTTGTGTCTGAACAAACAAGTGCACCGAGGTGTGAAATACGGAAGCATTGTAGCTTTCCTCATTTTCCTCTGTGGACGTAGTGCAGTTTTTAAACCATTGCGGTGTCGACTGTGTGTGGCTGATGTGAATTGTGGTTAAAGGTGAAATAGTTGCGCTCCGTCAGGACTACTTTTGGGACATGGGGAATGGAGCATGGTGGAACGGGATGGAAACGGATGAATCCAGTGCGTAGGCGTGGCGCCCTTAGAAGGTTTCAAATATCAGAATTTATTTAACAGCTCACATGGCGAAAAGTGAAGTGGTTCGTAAAAGTGACAACAAAAGAATAATTTAGCGGCAAACGTTTCTGCTTGCCGGTGATGACTTGACTGTTACCAGTGTCATATTTTTGTTGTCATTTGTTTATCAATTTATTTTGTTTTAGGAAGAGGACATTCAGTTTTTGTACAGTGAGAGCACAGCCAAGCCGAGCGACAACATCATGGATAAATGGATCCAGTCTTTCACCCAGTCGCTCATCCAGTTTTTCAAGGCCGAGATGGACGGTGAGTCCGGGGAAGAAACGCACGCCGCATCCCCGACGGTCCTTTGTCTTGATGCGATTTAAGAGCGTAAGAGCATAAGTATACATTATCACAAGAACAGGCCATTAAAGCCCATCTGCTACATAAGAACCTAAGAATACATAATGAGGATAACAGGCCACTCAGCCCATCTAGGCTAGTCATTGACCTACAAATGGTTGAGTATCCAGCACTATGTAAAAGCCTGGAACTGAATGTCCTGAGGATATCTGCCTGTACTATGTGCCCTGGCAAACCGTTCCGGGCATGGACAACTAACAAAATAAATGAGTAAATATCTTCTTGATATCTGCAAAATTTACCTTTAGCTAATTTTGACCTCTTCAGTTCTACTGACAGAACATAACCTGAAAAATGTTTGTAGCTCACTTTGTTGATCGCTTTTGGTAGTTCTTTAACGCCTCAGTCAAGTCCCCCTCTTTTTTAAAATAATAAACCTGGAGAGTTTACATATCTTTAGTCTTTTCTTTTACATTTCTTAACAGGAACCAGTTTAGTTGCCCTTCTTTCTACTTAGAAGAAATATAGTGTTCATAGGCCATTTTGCCCACACGCCTAAGCTTTGAATAGCCTCTCTGTCCTTTTAAAAAAAATCAAATACAGATCAAGATGCCCAGACATGCTGATTATGCGTTGCTTTTTATATTGTTCAGGACAGATAAAGGATGTTAGTGACTGCTACAGATATCCAGCTAGTGCTACTTTGTTGTTTAGTCTTGAGCATATCTGATCAACCACTGGAAAGGATTTCTCCCATTTAACACAAAACCACATCTCTCATGGGTTTTCCAGATCTGAAAATAGAGTTGCATTTTCCCATTGTACAGCTTACAGGTTGTACACTGTTGTGCCGAAGCTGGTCAAGTTTGTGGACATGCTCACCAACTGGTACGTGAGGACCAACCGCAGGAGACTGAAGGTACTCATTTATTTTAACTGATTTAGCTGATTGTTTAAAAAACAAAAAAACATGCTAAGCTGGTATGAAATAAAAGAGCCCGAATGGAGTGCTGTTTTCCTGTATGTTGGTGGACAAAGAAAAAAAGCTATTGGTATCGCTTGTATTGCTTCCATGTTGATCTTCTGTATGAGCCTGAATAGAGGCCTCGGGTGGTTTGTGATGGAAAATGACTGCGCCGAGGGTATTAGGCCTGCGCTGAGTTCGCAGGCTTTATTTGGACATTGTGGTGGAGCAGGCACGGTGGCATGTGGGGTGCGTGACTGGCTGTGCTCCCAGGACTGTGTCACAGGCTGTGCTGTCTGTGACCCCGCAGGGTGAGAACGGCGCGGAGGACTGCTTGTGGGCTCTGGAGACCCTGTTCAGCGTGCTCTTCTCCATGTGCAGACTGATGGTGAGTCACGCCTTCCCTCCCCACCTGCTCTGCTCATTTCGTCTGCCGATTGGGTGAATAAGGTCATGTAGCCCTTTTTCACCCAATGAGACACCTCTCTCATAACAATGAGAACCTTGAATTTTATAGTCTGTCCATTTGTTCATCGCATTTTGGTTTGGTAAGCTGTCGATATTTAAAAATAAAAGCCACCAGATTGCTGCTTTCTATGTTGAATGGATTTCAGACCTGCCCGGGAAAATAGAAGACAGTTTATATAGGTTAGCAGATGGTAATTTAGGACTGTTGGCAAATGTTATAAAACACTTGTTTTGCTGAACCGGCGTCCAGTGCTTGTTAGGGATTTCATGTCAGAGCAATGTTTGTCAAATGGATCTGCATGGTGCGCTTTTGTCCATGTTCTGGAACCTTCCATGGGGACTGAGCATTGATTTAGCTCTTCTGTGATCACATAGGCGCCCTTCACCCCCTTCATCACAGAGATTATATACCAGAACCTCAGACACCTGATTGACCCAGCCTCCCTGGACAAGGATGCAAGCAGCATTCACTACCTAATGCTTCCGCAAGCCAGGTGGGTGGAGCCTGATGTCAGCTGACGGACTGCTGGTCTGTCAAATCGCTGTCTCCAAAGAAGAAGAGTTCTCCATCAGTTGGGTGGTTGGTTACTGTGGTTTCCTGTGAATAAGTTACTAAATTTGACAGCTGGCATTCTCTTTGTCTGGGAGCTGGAGAGTGTTCCTGTCAGATTCTGCCTGCAGAACTTCTTTTTTTTTTTCCTGTCACGCACTAAAAGTTTTAGTTCAAGTTCCAGGTTCAGAAGAGTGCTAGTGGGAGAATATTTGATGATGAAATGTAATGAAGTTTTTAAAAAATTTGTGAAAATTATTTGTTTCTTTCCCCTTCAGGTAGAGAAATTGTATTGAGCTGTTTAATTCAGACTATTAGATACCTTGCCAGAGTTCATTGACACTTAAAATTGGGGAAAAACATGCAAGACTAATATTAACACCAATTTTTAAAATTTTTATTCACACCCGACAGATCTTTCTGTATAATTTCAAATGGCTCTAAAGTCAGTGGTCAGTGTCTCTGAGCTGCAGTTTCCAAACTCATTGTCTGTTACTGGGGTATCAAAGCAGCCAATTGAACATTATCAGTACATCCAAGGGCTGATTACTCAGTTTTGGTGGCAGCCCGCGTTGCGCTTACCGAGGCTATTAGCCGCAGTGCCGCGTACTGACGCAACAGCTGATTTCTATGCGTCTCATGAGAGCAGCCGCTTCTGAAGGTCTGCCTGCATCACCCCCGCCCCCCCCCCCCATCAGGAAAATTCATGTAGTGCCCCACATATTACAGTGCTTGTCTGTATTACTTAGTGTACCTGTACGAGGCTCGGGACGCGTTTGTGAAGGTGACCTGGCATCGCCAGCGGAACTGGCCAGCCCTTCACAAATAAACTCATTAAATGTTTGGCTGTCCTCTCTGCATCTTGGTGCTCAGTTATTACAAGAGTTTTTATTTGGTTATTTATTTATTTCCTTGACACCGGAGCCCGTTCCTCCTGTTTTAGCTCGAGACCTGCGCCGTGGGATTATGCCGTTCAGCTGTAGTGAAGCCGAAAGTAGGAAATTGGCCTGGGCAGCAGATGTGTATTTAATTAAAAAGGAAAGAAAAAAAGCACCCAGAACTTCTATTTGTTCATATTTCATAAATCATAATCATGGTACCGAGTACAGCTTTTCCTGGAAGCCATTAGCACTTAGCGATCCGTGTCTTCAGTGTTTCTCTTTGGCTCTGAATAAAAAAATACGTGTCTGGTAACTGTCATAGGCAACCAATTTATAATACTGTACATTAAAAAAAGATTGGGCAGGTAACAGAAAGTCAGTGATGGAAAAGCACAGAACAAAAATAAATAGAATAGAAGTTTCTAACCTGGCTCATGACTTTATAGGACAGCCTTTTTCAAGAAAAATGTCAATCCTGCTGGGATATTGTATCACTGCAGTACTGAAATATAGATTGTAAATATTTGATTGATCGACACTTCCAACAGCAAACAACCCACTGTATTTTTCGAGTTCCTGTGTGTAAAACCGTGAGTTTCGCCCAGGCCTTTCCTTGCCGTGCGACAATTGTCCAGTTGCCCCTCTTCAAGAGAGTTTTTGTTTTATCCCGTGTGTTTTTTCCATGTTTGGCTGAGCCCTTGACTGAACTGTGGCATTGGCCTTTCAGGGAGTCTCTGATCGACAAGCGCATCGAGAGCGCCGTGTGTCAGATGCAGTCGGTCATCGAGCTGGGCCGCGTCATTCGGGACCGAAGGACCCTGCCCGTCAAGGTAAGGCGCGATTATCCCCCCGAGCCCCTCGGCGCCCGCTCCCCCCCCCCCCCCCCCCGCAGCCTGGACGACGCCCGTCCACCAAGGAGAAAGATGACAGGACGGCAGCCGCTCTGCTCAGAGTAAATGGAGCTGTCAGAGGGAAGATGGGTTTATTAGCGTCTTATTATTTTCCAGGGGTCCGCCGCGCATTTCCCTATCTGTTTCTCAGGCCCCTGTTTCGCGTGCCTTCTTGGGACACTTGTCCTTTTTGATCCAGTGCATGTTAAGGAATATTAGAGAAACGGCGCAAAGAGCCCCCCTTTCCTGCTGCAAATGATTGTGGATGCTTCTCCTTGAGATAACGGTGAAAATGTTCTGGGTATTTTTAGTATCCCCTGAAGGAGGTGGTGGTTATCCATCAGGACCCCGAGGCTTTGAAAGACATCCAGGCCTTGCAGAAGTACATTCTGGAGGTGAGTGATGCTGAACACCGCAGCGGACCTCCTACTACTCCTGTGGCTTAATCATTATTCTTTATGAAAGGTCGCACGCTCACCTGAATGCAAGCACGAGTCACACATTAGAAAACAGCAGCGTATGATCTGGTCTTTGGGAAAAGTGAAGGTTTCACTGACATTGGTGAAATGGCACTAAAAGATTAACTGTATGATTCCATTGTGACTGCTGTGTGGCAGCATAAAAATGTTATATATATTAATAATAAAATATATATTTTTTTATTTGTCTGGGAAAATGAATCATTTTTAAGGTATTTTTTATTTATTTTGGCAATAAAATCTGATGCATTGGACCAGATATAGCTAGAAGCTAATTTTCATCTGCAGTTCTTGGGCAGATGAAAGGACAGACAAAAACACACTGAATACAAGATATACTAAGACCCAAAAATACATTAGAGTGTAGCTACAGAGATATTACAGTAGTAAAACACAGAGGACTTCTTCCTGTGGGGTTTGATATGGAGAAGAGGAGCATCCTGTTAGGATGTTTGTGAAGTGTATATTCACAGGTGTACTGAAGCAGCACAGGTGCAGTGTATTGCTGGAGGGAGGGTGACACCTGGGAGTTGGACCTGCTAGCTTGTGGTTACAAACCCAGCTCTTCTTCCACTATCAGGGTTCTCACAGTGCTGCAGAATATTCATCTTGGAAAGTCATGGAACAGTCAGGGATAGTAGATCAATTGTTCTCTCTCCTAGGAAAGTCTGACAGAAACAGCTACCTGAATTAAAAGATCAAAATGAACCCTAACTTGAGTGCATGCCTTGCATCATTTCACATTGCCCTTTTTGTGCCCTGTTTGCAGCAGTGAAACTGAATTAGCATATCCACATGAGGTTAGGCCTAGCATGGTGTGCTGAGTATTACATTTGAATCATCTACGACCTTAACTTGAATTTAGTGTGGCTAATTTTTTTTCAGAGTAAACTCTGATTCAGAAGGGCTGCCCTGTATTGAATAATTTGTAACATGATAAATTATGGAAATCTGTCAAATCTAAGCTTGGGCCATATTGCTAAAACTAATGGTGATCTAATTCTCAAGTATGTCTTAATTCTCTGTTTTAAACTGGAGTTTGACCAACATATTTATAAAATTTCATTATATTTCAAAATGTCGTCTTCAAACCTGATGGTTTTTCTCCTTGTTTAATATATATAGCATAGACATGCACATTTTTTTTTTGTTTCTGATACGAAATTTGTCCTTATTCTGATGGAAATAATAAAAAGAAAATGTTGAAATGTGCTGTAGCTGTACTGTATATGCATATGACCAGTAGAACGGTACTTGGCCTAAATGTGGTTATCCGTAGAGATCTGATTTCAGGTCATTCTGAGTACGTGATGCGATTCATCTCGCATTCGTTATATATGATCAGGGACGTCTCATCCATCTGAAGTTTAGTGTTTGATGATTTGTATGGATCGGTGCAGCTGGGTTTGTGCTACCTCAGGAGGGTAAACATTATGGATGATTGTAGTCAGTGCTGTGGCACGAGACCTCACTAAAGCTGAAACACCATGCTATATCATCGTCATGCACTGAATTTCTCTACCTGAATAAGACTCCTCACATATCCTGAAGCTTAGGAAGACTTTAAGTCTTGACTGAGGACGCACGTAGCATAAGGAGCTCGGTCTGCAAGTTGTAGGTCCTTGAGCAAGGTACTTGACCTAAATTGCTTCAGTAAATAACCAGCTATATGTAAAAGAATGTCAGCTATAGAAGTTTTTCTGCTTAAGGATGTCTGGTAAATGCTTAATATGTAATGTATATGTAATTTAACGCTAACAACTGTGCCGTTCTCCTGATTTTGTCCCATGCTCTACCATGTCTTGTGTTATTGTCATGTGCACATGGCATCTCTGTGGCAGCATTGGTATTATAGAATATATTTTACTTCAGTGAAATGAAGTATAAAATCATATCATTGTTTATGTATTAAAATGTCAGCTTCATACCTTGTTGACATTTTGCTGTTCAGGCTTAAATAACTGCAGTGCAAAATGAGTATTCTGATTTGTGAGCATATGAATATTTATTACATTGTACCTTTGCTATATTGCTGGGCATATAGGTTCAGCTTAAAGACTGTGAGATCACTTTTTCCCCTGCATTTGAAGTGTAAACCACAAGATGAATATTTGTACTTTATCAAATTTATAAACAAAAAATATAAGACTATTTTTTTTAGATGTGAAATGTCATTTCTCATGAGGTGAAAAAGACTTATTTAAATCTTCAGGTGAATTAAATTGAAGTAATGTTATAATATTTCTTTAATTTTATTCTTTGTGTAATAGAAGGAAAGGCCATTTTAAATGCACAGGGGTTTTAAAATATGTACTATATGCTATGCCATATGCCGGAGCAAGGGTCTGTTGAAGTTGGCATTGCTGTTTGGGGGCCACTGTGGGCCATGTAATACATTTGTAGTGTGTAGTTCCATAGTATAAGTATTTATAGGCATGCTAGACTTTCTTTTGGCAATGGGATTGGGTTTCTTCATTGAGCGCTTATCCTGAACATTAGGGCACAAGTATCTTGTGTTTTATTATAAATATAATTGTGAGTATTTGAATGGATTTTTCATTTCTCTGTATATGCAATGGGAATGTGGCAATTCCTTCAGTCTGAACAGGGTAAATTAAAGGTTGTGAGAGAGCTGGGATTGTTTTTACGAAGTAATTGATTTCAGCATTTTCCTGGTTAAAATTTTCTGTTGTTGTTCATTTACAAATGGGGTCTTAGAGCAAACCTGGTCCTTGGAGGTCCTTGAAAAGTCCTTGTATTTTGCAGTGCTGTGAAACTTCACAAAGTGTGTTTGTACCAGGTATTCCTCCATCTAGCAATCAAGTATTCCTTGTCAGTGGTTGAAATGATTCCTATAAATTGCTTTTTAAAAATGTCTCAAAGGTTCTATCTACTTAGATGTTAGTTGCTTCAATCAAAATCCCAACTGAGTTGAGGGCAGACCAAATGTGTTCCTGCCTTGTTTGGATCTTCCTTTGTGTCTGAAATTAACAAAATATAACAAAACAGCTGGTATTAGGACTGTCGCTAATCAATGATATTGCTGAAATTAGGAATTGTTTCCTATGAAATATGATTTTGTGTAGAGTGTTAAAAGGACATTCTAGAATGCTGCTGTGCTCTACCCCTCTGCTAAAGGATGCAGGAAGCAGCTATTCCAAATCCCTTACTTTGAATAAATGAATGATGTATGGGTTTTTTTTGCACACGGCTGGGTAGTGTAGCCCCTAGTACAGCAAACAAGTGAGGTATGTCATGTTTTACCTGTGTGCATCCGTACACACTGGCAATTCTTCTCCGGCATTTTTACGCTGAGGAAAGGCTCTGCCCCTCCACCTGTAATGGATGCTCGTTCGCACTCGCATACATGTGTAAACTGTGGTCGCGCAGCGCTTGAAAAACCTCCACCAATCACGATGGGTCATTCAGTGTAGTCCATGGGTGGGGCTGACGAATCGTGCAGCCGACAGCCAACCTGTTGTCCTTCGTGTTCCAGCCATGAACACTGGGATTGATGGAGATTGATGGAGGAGGGGGACGATGTGCTAAAAATAGCTGCTCCGCTGCTACGTCAGATGCGGCCCATTTGCCCCCCCTCTCCTCCTGCCACCGTGAGGGGGGGGGGGGCTCGGGATGGGTGTTCTCACAGCCGTGACCGGGACTGATTCCTCTCGGCTCAGAGAGAGCTACAGCATAGCCGAGCCTCATTTATATTTAAAATGTGTTTCGTGATATCCCTCCCCCCTCAGAGTGACAATAACAGTCAAATTGCTATCGCTCCAAATATGTAATAATTTAGTATTTGGAATCCATTTTGGCTGCTTCCTTTTGTTTGCACATCCTGTTTTTGGTTTTGCTTTAGATAAGATACCATTTTATTCCAGGGACTTTAGATTCAGGTTTTTATACTGACACCACACACCATTTGTCTTTCTCATCACGGGACCAGTGGCCATATAAATTACAGTGAGGTACAGTTTGGTATGTACAGCACTGCACTACATTGACGATGGGTGGCTGGGGTCCTCCCTGTCTGTTCAGAATAAATGAATCATTCAAACTGCCAACTGACAGAACGCAAACATGTGCTTGCTTTAATATCATCTATTTTGCTGCAAATGCATCGGCCCTACATAGAAAGGGGTGCGTTGGTAAATGACTAAATTAAAAAAAGGTATTAAATTAAAAAAAGGTGTTTTTAATTAATGTTTGTTTCAAGAAAAAAGGTGATTTTTATTTAATTTAAATAAAATTTAATTCAGGAGGTTGAATGCGTTCAAATGGTCAGAAGTTTTCAGATGACCACTGTCTTAATTGTTCATTCTAAGCGTACTTAAGTACAGTGTGAATGGCCTGTGCAATTAAAATAGCTTCCATTATACACAATGTTTAATAAACATCTAGTCCAGTTATCTAGCTCTGTGTCTTATCTCAGTTTTGCAAGTAATGTTTTTTTTTTTTGCCTGTCCTAAATAGATATTAGTGATTATTAATATTATTTACTGATTGGTTTATTTACTTTGTTGAACAGTCATTCCATTCTTGGGCTGATATTGTTGTAGGATATTTTACGCACAAACTCGATTTATTTGATCTTTGCAGCATGTAGATTTCCTGCCAGAGTTGGCAGTCTGGACATGCTACTATTACTCCCATACTGTGCCTTTATGCCACTGTGCCACGTATATCGCCTGCTTTTAAACAGCATGAGAACCATCTGTTGCCATGACACCTGGGATAAAAGTTCTTATGCTGTAAACAAACTGAAATGTGAAACAGGAAGCTGAGTGGCAGGTGGCAGTTTCCTGTTCTTGTAAATGTGGCAAATTGCAAATATGAACAAATTGAATTTTCACAACATTGGGGCAAGGTGGGGGGGCATTTAGTGATATTCTTGTTTGCGCATGGATTTAATTGAATTGTACTTTTTGGCTGACTGACTGATTAATTGTCGTCATGTCACAATAAAGTCAAGGAGTAGAAGAGAACCAGTCCTTAAGGACCCCTCTGCTAAAAGCATCAGTGTTGTGTGCGTGGTGATTCATGTGCACTGGTGGGCAGAACTGGGTTACTCCTCCTCACCAAGAGAGTTTTTCCTCCACTGCCGGCTTTGAATATATGATGGAATTTCAGATGAGTTGGTTGTTGTTGTTGTGCTTCCCATAGAAAGGGAGATGAAAGGATCATCCGACTGCTCAGTGGAGATTCTCAACCAGGGGCCCTTCTTGTTATGGGCTCATTAGCTACCATGTTTTATTAAGATCACTTAATTCAGAAGCTGCCCTAGAATTGGGGTAAAATCAAAAAGAAATGTACAGCCTTGCTGTAGTTTGCATTTTCTTTCTGATATAAAATTTCCCAGAATGTTGGACGGGGTTGAGAAACTTAATTGAGGTGCCCCAGACATATTTGATTGGGAGTGTCTTATGAAGTTTCTAACAAAAAAATACAGTAACAGAATTTGCAGAAGAAATGAGCCACTCAGCCCTTCAGTTCTATGTAAGAACTGGTAGATGCAAACTTGGCGATCCTAACCCTGGCCCTGGTTGTCCTGTAGGGGCAAGTGGGAGATGGCATGTACGTTTTTGATTCACGTGTAAATTTGTGTGTTTATGGGTTTTTTTTTTTTTTAAACCAGGAGCTTAATGTTCGGCAGCTCACCCTGTCCACTGAAAAAGACAAGTATGGCATCCGGTTGAGGGCGGAGCCTGATCACATGGTGTTGGGCAAGCGTCTTAAGGGGGCCTTCAAGCCCGTAATGGCGGCCATCAAGGAGTTGAAGAGTGAGCAGTTGGAGACCTTCCAGAAGACAGGTGTGTGTGTAGATCTGGCTGTGTGAGGAAACCGCATAACTGGGGAGGAAAAAAAGCATGTTTACATTTTATAAAATTTACATTTTCGTTTTGTTCAAGAGTTTATTAGAGCCAAATAATTTTTAGTAATGTTTTTTGTAGTATTGTATCTATTGTGTTAATGCTCTTCCTGTTTCAGCATGTCTTGTTGGTTTTCCCAGTGTCAAACTGCAAATGTACAAAGAAGTTATGTGAACATGAAACGTTACAGTATGTTTTTAAATTTGTAAATATTGATAAACTCAAATAACCTTACATAAGCGAATATGTAACATTTTTCACAATCATTAGATGCAGGAGGAATGGGATAAATTAAAGTAAAAAAAAAAAACGTTAGGTTTGCTGTGTGTTTCTAATAGGAGTACAGAAGGAAGGTACCTGGCACCTGCCATAAAATCTAAAACTGTTGGGCATACTATGATTTTATTAAATGAATGAGCTTTAAGCAGTGTCTTACTCTTATTAAACTGCATTATATACACTGTTAAACTAGGATATAAATGATTTGATATAATAATGGAATGTTCTAAGGCTGTGTATATCACTGAGATAAGTGGAGCTTCCTTAGTTTCCAGTGTTTAAAGGAAGTGGTTGTTCTCTGCCTGCTCAGTAGAAGTGCTGATTCCACAGTGTGGTAACTGAGCCTATTGAAGTGTTGAAGCATTCTTGGAGGGCTTTCTTCCTGCTTGCCGCTGAGCTGGCGGTGGTTTTCTGTTATTTAACGCGTTGCGGGGAATGAAAGGGCTCTGTTGCTCTGGGGTCAGATGGATGTGTGGATCTTTGATGTCCGGGGAATAGATAAGGTAGAGGAGAGCGCTTCCTGATTGGAGGCAGGGAGCGTGAAGGTTTTGCGGAAGTGGGCGGTAGCTTTTTATAGCCGTGAACTACCTGGGATATGGAGGCAGAGACCCCAGGCGTGGTATGGGGGAGGAGGAACAGGGAGCGTTGAAACGCTGCTTTAGAGGGCTATAATTCAATGGTCGTGTTCACCTCAGCTTAAAGGAACGTTAACGCTTTCTTATTTACAAATGGACTGCAGAAACCGTAAAGCTTTTTGGTCAGAGGTAAAACATCAAAACCCTTGTATATATCAAGTGCAGAGTCTGGCCTGAGTTTTTATTGAAGTGAAGGTGCACATTTTGAGGGTTTGCAAGATGAACAAGTCAGGCCATTGTTAAGGCATTCGTGGAGTCTACAGTACTGTATTTTCAGCTCTTCTTTCTCTCCCCCTCAGGATCCATTGTAGTGGATGGGCATGAACTTCATGAAGAAGACCTGCGTCTGATGTACACTTTTGATCAGTCTTCTGGAACAGCTGCTCAGTACGAAGCTCACTCAGACGCACAGGTACATACATGTACAGTATACCTTTTCCCAAGGTCCATATCCACACGCACGATTTAGCTTTTTACAGCAAATTAGCTTGTGACATGGAATATTTTCGAATAAACATCACAACAGATACATATTGACACATGCAGTATACCTCTAACACAGGTACATGTCTTTCTGACATGTACTTGTGTTAGAGGTCTCCTTGAGGTTTTTCTATTCAAATCTGGAAGTGAGCAGAACAATTGATTTGAAGGAGGACTATATACCTATTTATGTTAGGTATATGTCAATATATTCTAATGAACAAGATGTACCTCTTCAATAGGTACTCATCACAAAAGATATACCTCTTCCATTCAATTCCTATCCACCCCAAAAATGAAAAGCAAGAGGCAGTCCACTGTCCCAACTGCATTAGCTCAAGTGGGAATTCAAATCTTTACCACTGCAAGTGCATCAGTGCTTTCTATCCGGGACACTGCTAACTGCTCCAAAGGCCTGCAGGCATGCTTGTTGTTACAAGATGTACTTTGCTTACTGTACACATTTGTACAACTTAATTACAACCCCCTAACAGCAGAAACAACTTTAATAATGAAAAGGATAATGGAAATAAGATAATGCTTCCTAAATAAAAGCAACAGATTCATTCATTTTTTCTGCAGTGGTATGTGTTGTGTGACACTTTGTTATCATAATATAAGGCATTGGTTATGTCCAGTCAGCGTCTTGCAGAACACAAAATCATGTGGTTTGAGAGGTCTGCAATCACGTCCTAAGGTTTTATTTTGTGCGCTTCATTCAAATGGGTGTCCTCTTTTCCCCCTGCTGGCTAAGGCTGGAGGGAGTAGGAGCTGGAAAAGGGTCTGTCAGTGTGCTGTTATGGAATAATTACCACATAATGAATTTTCATATGAACCACTGATAAGTGGAGTCGCTTTTGTTGGAAGGCGGTATTGTGCAAAGCTCTTTACAAATTGCTTTTTGGCCAATTCTGTGGCATGCCTTTGGGAAGCCAGCAGTTTAGCATACAAGCGGACACTGTAGATTGGCCTGCTTTTAATATATTGTTTGCATATTTATCTTGTCTGTGGAAAATTGAATTTTGACAATCTCACCATTATTGGGAGACTAGAATTAAAATCAGGTCAAATTAATCTATGTAAATTCTCTGTCGGTACCTGATGTATTTTCGAAGGTTTTACTGAAAGGTGCTGTGATGTGTGTGATTTCTCCAGGTCCTGGTTCTGCTGGACATTACTCCTGATCAGTCTATGGTGGATGAGGGCGTGGCCCGTGAAGTCATCAATCGTATCCAGAAACTCCGCAAAAAGGTAAAGGGCAAAAATCGGAACACGTGCTGGGTAACTGTCGAACAGCCAGGGTTTTGTATGCACTTCAACAACTACACTCGACAGGTTCGAAAACAGTCGAGTCAATCCCATGTGAATTTAAATGAAAACCTGATATATAATTCACACAATAACTGGCTTTCAAATTTAAATTCAAGAAAGGGATCCAGCAGCTTGTAAACGTGATGGAGCAGGAATATGGCCTGTTTGCTGTAATGTAGAGCCAGGCATGACACAGAATGAGCTCTTCAAGCAGGCATGCAGTGAGCAGAAAGACAGTGCCTGTAGCAACGTGCGCTCATTGCACCATGCAAGTGCGAAGCTCAAATTACCGTAATTGTCGTTTTGGAAAGAGCGTGCCGTTGTGCTGTCGCTATTTCAGTTTGCGAAGCAAAAACACGGTTTACAAGGTAAGAAACGTGCCTGTCTATAGTCATTTGAGCATCTTCATTTCAAAGGCACGTTGCTGTAATGCAGTGGTGTCAGAGAGCCACTGGGTGCTTTTTTCCCAGGTTGTTTTTGTTTTGTTGTTGATGATAACACCCTCAACTTGTCTCATCCTTTCTTGGGTTTAAATTGGTCTCTGATTTAAAGCTGAACATGGAAATCCTCAGCCCTAAGACTCCCCAAGGGCATGAGCGTGCAGTAGCACCACGGCTGTGATTTGCGCTGAGTGGAAATTGTACTTTAGCGAGTTGTCATCGGCCATGGCTCGGTTCTCACAAAAGTAGTGAAGTCTCACTGAAGTGTGTGGGCATTTAAAATATGCCGCGGGTAGCACTTCATACCGATATTTACTTCTCATTAAGCTCCCTGGGATGCCTTCTCCCCTGAGGAAGGGAAATCTGGGATGCTGTTGTTCGGGTGGAGACCCCCCGCTGAGGCCCGATCCATAATCAGTTCATCTGAAGGCCTGGCCCGGCACATGTTGCGTTAGCCGTTTGTGGGTTAGCTAATTGGATGTGCTTACAGAGAGGCCAGACAGGCACAGCGCTAGCGCATAGCTCGCAGGTATGTCTTAATTGGGCCAGTTTTCTCCCCCCACCCCCCTACCCCCTTCAAACTGAGTGGACAGCGCTCCCAGCCTGGTCTGTGTGGAGCAGTGAGTCCACACACGGCTTTCTTCCGGCCGTTTCCCCACACTCATGCAGGAGGGAGGACCCTTTACTTTCCCAGGATCTGTGCTGCATTGCCTTGAATGCCAAAAAAAAAAGACAAGTTTATTGAGAAATGGCAGAATCACTGTGATCAGGCTAAGTAAAAAGCATAATTGTCGAGGATTTGATTCCAAACAAACAAACCGGGACTTTGAAGTGCGGTTGGCTATTTATAAAGAAACAGAAGCTTTGCTTTACTCTTTTTCTTAACAAACAAACATTTCTCTGTCCTGAGCCCCAATCCCCTGCGTGTGTTTACAGGGGAAGGGGGTTTGGCAACCTGCCAAGGCTAAATTCTTCTGTTATTGAAAAACTCAAATAGGGAGGAATTTTCCATCCTGGGGAATTAATTTTTAACGTTTCTGCAGAGATGAGTAGAGGCGACCTGGGGGGCAGTGGTCGTGAAGGGGGTGTGAGAAAAGAAGAGGAGAGGGGGAGGCTGTTGTCTCGTTAGTCCAGGAGCGCAGCGCACGCCGACCTCCCTGTTCTTCCGAAGCGGATTCTGCGGCTTTCGGGTTGCTACCTTGAATCGGCTAGAAGGCAATAAAAGGCTTCCTTCATTGATCGAGCGTGCTTATATATTTATTTTTTTGCCCTTGAGTCTGGCTGTAATTGGTGCCTGAGTAGATTAAGAGAAGATCGATGTGTTTCGGTGTGTCAAGGCTGGGGTCAGCTGAATGGGCAGCGTCGCCATGGCAGGGCTATTGAAATTTGCAGCGTGGGGGGAAAATGCACCCAAGGGGGCAGGATGAATCGGGGGGGGGGGGGGATACCATCATGAAACAGGTGACTGATAGGTGACACATCAACCCCTGCCTTAAAATACAGTAAACATATCAGAAGCAGAAGTGTGTGGTCATGAAAGTTCAGGCATCACCTAGGGGTCAATGCATTCATTAAACAAAGATTAAAAACGTGTCTCTTGAATGTACAGTATCTCCTCCTCTGCAAGGTTCAGTCTAAAGCTGTCACTGGACGGCACACAATGTGATGCAGTTTTTTCAGGCTTTCCGAGTTTCCGAGATAACATTGTAGGCTTCCTTCTCATTAAGGTTTACCTCTGACACAGCAGGATGACAGAGTACGAATTTCAGAGTGCGTGAGCAACTCCTCCTGTTTTCCAGGGTCACCTGGTTCCGTCTGATGAGATAACTGTGTACTACAGTTCCCAGCCTGCCGGGGACTACCTGGACAAGGTGATCCAGGCCCACACTGACTTCATTCTGGCCACCATCAAAGCCCCTCTGACTCCCTATCCGGTGCCAAAAAATGCCGGCGTTATTGTACAGGAGAAAACCCAGGTAACGTCCCGACGTGCATTTAGCAAGCAGATCTGTCGTGACGGACTACGTTTCTTTTGTAACGGTCACTGCATAACAATTTCTAAATGCATTTTGTTCGCCAAGGACATTAAGTTAAGATGAATGTGACTGTGAGCCTCACCGTGGATTACCCTTGGGTTTTTTTTTGAAATGGTTAGGAACAAAGACATTTATTGAAATGAAATGAAATGCCTGCCAAATGATTTCTGTGCTGGAGTGTCACCTCTGTGGTTGGCTGCTGTCTTTCATTTTGGATTTTGATTCGCAGCTGAAGGGCTCTGAGCTGGACCTGACCATCGTGAAGGGGGCCTCCTGCGCCCCTCTCTCCGGACCCGCCTGCGCCTACGTCAATCTCAAGGTCAGGCTGAACAGTAAGGAGCAAGGTAGGCCCCGCGAATGGCGCCGTTAAACCGCCACAGTTGTGTGCGTGTACGTGAGCACTATCTGTCAGTAGCACATAGGTAGTTATAGATCTGTGCATAGATGAATGGAGTTTATTTGTCCTTAATGGGAGAAACGTCACAACAGTTAACACAAAAGATAATAGAATACAGTGCACAAGGAAAGAGAAGGCAGCACACAGAACTCAGAATAGAGTAGAATGCTATAGCAGTAAGAGTGGGATGACATTCAGGCGTGAGCTGGGTAAAAAGGGCAGGCTACATGCAAGCTGACAGCGTGGAGAGCGTGTTTGGGCTTTAAGGTGCACAGTGGCTCTCTGTGTGGCACGTGCCCCTGAGGTCCTTGTTACTGGTGCAGGGGTACACCCTAAGATTTAACTCAGAATGTGGAAGCGCTGACTGTGGCTGCAAATCTCACAGAGACGCGCAATCGGACCACAACTTAGCCCAGGCATGGGGAGACTTTAAAAAAAATACTCCCTTACTGCTTCATATCTTCAATTTTTAAAATTTCACATACGGTATATAAACATTTTGTGTTCAGCTGAGTGCCTGTACATTTCTCCCCCCCCCCCCCCCCCCCATTTGTGACAATACGTGTGCTACCTTGTGATTTTACCAAAAATACAGTAGATGCCACATTGCATTGAGACAATGGAAGAAATAAAAATAAAAAAACGGCAGAAAGCCATTTCTAATACATGAAGTACAAACTATGTTAATAAAGACCAGTATTCAGATAGAAGAGGAAAAACAGGCCGGAGGGAGGGCTTTGGTTGGGAGAGTATTCCTCTGCCTCAGGTCTGGTATAGAAACCTCTCTGGTCGCATGGGGAAGCCTGCAAATTCTCCTCGGTCTTACTGCATGCATGCAGCCCTGCACCGCAGCCATGCAGCCATGCAGTCATATACCCTCCAGCAGCTGTCGCAGCAGCATGTTCCCCCAGACCTGAAACGAACCTGGGAAGAGCTGTGGCATTTAAGCCATTTTATGCATTCTTGTCTGTTTTGTGTCTTGAAGACGGAGTTATCCTGCTGGAGAACCCTAAAGGGGATAACAAGATGGATGTGGACAGGCTGAAGGTGGTGTGCTCCAGCATTTTTGGTGCCCAGAACACTCAGCTGTTCAATGGGAAGACAGGTGAGTGTCCAATGATGGTGCAATACTGAAATGCAGAGGACAACATTGTGCTTACTGGAAGTCTTATCAAAAACTGCAACCTTTTTGTACACAGTTGTGGCAGGTTTGCATATACGGTTTCTGAAAATTAGTTCTCAAACGGTGCTGTGCTAGAATATTGTGCCACTTTAATTGGCTGATACTCATTCTGTAACAACTGGTGTGGAGAAAGATAGGCTAGTTGTAAATGGGGAAAATTCTATGGTGGTTTGGAAACTGGGTTGTGACTCTGAGGTTGCAGGTTTAATTCCCTTGAACTTTGAGCCAGTTCAAATCTAAGCAACTAAATCTGAACTGCTTCAAGAAATATCCGGCAGTATAAATGGATATTATGTAAAAAATATAAGCTACCGTATATGAGTCACTCTGGATGAGAAATGTCATGTGAAAAATGTGCTCCTAAAACCCATTTCTGTGTTGGTACCTGCTTGCCGGTGCCACTGGAATTGAAGTGGTAATTACAATGTCTAATTTGAAACTAAATGTTTGATTGGTCTAATAACTGGTACCGTTGCTCAGTTCGGTCTTGTGCTCTCATGTTGGCAACCTCCTGGAAGGGATGTGAGGCACAGCTAGGTGCCCTGTGGCTACAGTCATGGGAAACCAAACCTGAACACTGGCCTGGGAATTTTGCAGACATGGTTTTGATAAACCGAGAAAGTCTTGTGGGCCTGAAAATCTCCAGCTGTCTAGCCCTAGTATAAATAGTTCAGGAGTGAATGGTAATACCTTTATTTGGTGCTCTGATTCCTGCTGAAATGCTTCTACCCCAAGAGCTTGCTAGCACTTTGGATTTTACCTGTCCTATTTTCCGGAAGTGCAAATCTATGAGTGTGTTACTCAGTGACAGAGACGGAATGTTGATCAGTCACGGCACTGGTGACTATCAACTATTTATCCTCACGATGGTTTGCTACCCAACCGATGTCACTTAGTGGTTTTTTATTTCCTTCTGTGTTTTTTTAGCTGTTTGTGGCAAAAAAGCTGGGTAAATGAACATTTTTAATACTCTTACAAACTGGTGTTTAAATTTTACACATTCCGAATTACTACTAATGGTTCCCTTTGTAGTTTTTTAAAATACATATATATATATATATATATATATATATATATATATATATATATATATATAATTTTTTTCTTGGGAACATGGAGTTAACCCCCCCCCAACACACAAAAACATGCACATGCGCACACACACACACACACATACACACACACTTAATCAGTTACTATCACAGAAAAGCTGTGTTTTAATGCACTTAACAAATGGCTGCCTGTCATCCGATTTCCCTGCAGAGATGTGAATGGATTCGTCTCTTGATCATTTCAACATTCAGATCATTTAAGGATATTCTGTATATCATATGGGCAATGTGACTTAGGACTGTGTTTTTTGAAAAGTCGTTGTCCCGTGAGTTTGGGGTGATAAACTGGTATCCCAGAGAGGCGGGTCTCTGAGGCCTGCTGGCCTGAGGGAAGGGCCGTGGGTGCGTCACGCACAGCCGCGGCCATTTTGTGAGCGGGGAGCTTGGCTTCCGAGCGGCTCTCTCCGGGTGTCTATTGTCACTGCGGGCGCGCTCAGTTAGGAGGGCGGCCTGTGGAGCCATCTCCTTCCCAGGGAGCCTCAGACGGGCGCGCTGATGGAGGCGGTAATCGTCCTGAGCGGCAGGTGGTACTTTTCACATCTGACTGGCCCCCCAAATTAGGCCCAGAAGCTGAGGGCCCGCCCTGGCCTGCCCGGGCTGGTAGCTGTGCGGCACCGTGGGCCCTCTCCCCCCGGGGCACGGCCTTCCGGCCCCGGCCTCGCAGGGGTCTGCTGAGTTTCACCCCTCTGACTCTGCCTGCTCTGCTAGTTCAGCTCGAGGCTCAGGGGGGCCCTTTCTCTTTTTTTAGGGCGGTTTTGCTTCTCTGAAGGATGTAGGCGCTACTCCAGGAGAAGGGAGCCTTTCCCGTCCCAATCTGTCATTTTCTTCCTCTCTAAGGCCTTGGAAACCCTGGCCGTCTGCACACACATGCACGCACACACACACACTCACACACACACATAGCACACACACACACACGCACACACACACACGCACACGCTCACTTCAGTAGCCAGAGGCATGAATTTTTGCTGCAGCTGGTGAAATTCTGATTGAAGACTCGATTGTGAATCCAGAGGGTCTTAGCGCTAACAGAAGTGCGGACATCAGTAGCCGAACACGCGCGCTCAGAGGTAATCTGAATAAACATGATCAGAGTCCCTGGCTGTTTATCACAGTGTTGCAGGAAAGGGTCAGCTGCCTTGGCCCTGCATTAAAGTTGATTGATTCCTTTCTACTCGGTCATTAATTACTGTATGACAAACAATTTCCAAGCACTGCTGCATTGTATTCTTGTCTTTGGGTCTGTTTTTACACCCTTCTGTTGTGAGTGCAAGCACAAACCATTTTTTGGTATTTTTAACAAGCGCCAGGGTGATTTGTACCTTTCAGTACGCTTTTATAATTTGCAGTACTTACAGTAATGGGCTCTTTATTTCAGTTGTTAGTTTACCACTAAAATTTGGAGAGCATCTAAAACCATAAAAACATAAGTGAGTGGTAAATCTAAATGTTTCTGTTCATGGCCTCAGTGCTCTTATCTGGCTCAAACGTGTCATGTGGGCTCACAGTAGTTGTAACAGATTGCACAGTTGTGTACAAAGTGAAATCGATCACAACTTGTACTAGCAAACTGCAGTGTTTATTTTTACGATAAAAAAATATGGAAGAATGTTTAGGCGCAACAGTTAACCGACATTTGCAACCGACGACAGCCTGATGCACGGCTGAACAGATGTGAATTAAAAAAGAAATGAGTTTTGAGTCAAAGCTTCCTCTTGAAGATTAGGTTTTTGACAGCTGGGTTTCTCAGTGGAGTTGCTGCACTGACAGTGAGGTGTGTATCTGCAGGATTCTCCTCAGCCTGTAGGATCAGTTATCTGTCACTGTGCCACAGAATGGCTCATTGGTAAATAAGCTCAAGAGCGTCTAATGTCAAATGTTACCTGACTCTATATAAGTGCCAGTTTGATTGGTGAAATACCGTACATACTAATGTTAATGCTTGAACAAAATGGTATATATTGAACAGTTATTAAGTATACACTTGCATGTTTTTTCTCTCCAGGGGAACAGTGTTATTTATGGATTAGCCTTGTGCTAAGAAGGAAAACTAGCAGAAGGCCAAGTAGCCTAATGTAGCATCCTTTTTGAATTGGTTAAATCAACTGCAGTTTCTGGCTAGCAGGGCATGTTACGTAGCTAGCGGTTCATTATTGCGCACAGAACCATGGAAGTGCCCGTTTGGATTCAAACTGTTGATTGTTGCCATTTATAACGGTCCACTTAAACATGGTGCCATTATTTTAAGTCTTCAAAGGCATAGTGCTGATAAATGCACATTTAGCTGTCCTGACACTTTCCTCTCCGTTTTCTCATTAACTCCAGCCCTTTTTCAGGTGTGCTCAAAGGTGATACGTCTGCTTGTAAGATTGAAAAATTTCAGCTGAGCTCCGGTCTCTCCCACGTATCCTTTTATTTCGTGAGCCGAGCTGGGATCCGCGTTTGTTTCTGGAGCCATGAACGCTGCTCACAGTGCGCTCTTTCTTAAGCCGTAAATTCATTAGGCTGAAGCCGAGTCAATTGCATTGCCTAAGCCTCCTGCGTTTTTGAAGGAAATGCCCATAAAATTGAGAGGTATTGCAGAAAAGTTTAGAGTTATCTTGGCTGCTTTAGTCATTTTTCCAGTTGAGTTGAAAAGCTCTGTGAATAATTCCCTGTCTAACGGTTCGCATTGGTTTTTTGGGAGAGTTTTCATTTGACCCCAGCTGAGCGGATTTCCTGCTTTCGTTCTCCAGAGTTGACGAGCAAGACGGACCTCATGGCCCTGAACGGACAGACGCTGTCCGTGACCTCGGGGGGCGGTCCCTCGGACCCTCCCAGCGCCGACCCCCTGCTCTGCCCCTACATCAACCTGCAGCTGCTCAACGGCCCACCCGCCGGTATGCCCATCGCACCTCGTCCAGGCGGTTTGGCCGTCCCGTCTTATCGCCGTCCACACAAGTATATGCTGTCCATGCCAGAAGACTCGCTGTCCTTTTTCGAAACTGGTGCAGTATGGCAGTTTTTATGTCGTACTGAAACTACAGACGCATGCGGCCTACTGGCCCTTACACTGGTGCAGATTTGAGGGATGCCCCTGCAGTGTGCTCAGTGAAAACCCAAAACCTCTGAGTCTGCCATTTCATTCGCTCTCCAGAGGTCATGGTTCAGATTTGAAACAGGCTGTGTTCTGGACTGGATCGTTCCTGCAAGTCCTCTTTATAATGGCTCAAACACGTGTGTAATGAACTGATCAAAACCAAACGCAAAAAAAAACCGTCACAATACTGTCCTGGTTTCGCTGCCCTTTCTGACCTTTCTACTGCAGGGCTGTTGCAGCCGTGCGGTCAGATTAGCATGCGCGCATTAGCCTTTTCCGCAATGCAGAGGCTCTGTGAAATGTCACTGCTGTTCCAGTCCGGTCCAGAGAGCAGGACCTTTCCCCTGGAAAGCACACTTTATCGCATTACCATTGATCCTGGAATTTGTTCTCTTGCTTTTTTGGCACTTACTGCATAGAAAGTAACTTTTTTTTTTTGGTAAATTTCTGAAAATGTAGAATTTTTACACGGACCAACACGATTGCAAATTAGTCTCCATTTGATGCGGTGAAAGGGCCGGCTCAGCTAATTATCATGAGCCTGGGGTGTGCTGTTAGGGTTTTCTGATTGGGAGTTCACTGTGCCTCCTGCCCAATAACATGCCAGATGCCCAAAGGCTAGCAGGCAGTGAGAGATGGGCTCTGCTCTGCTCTGTTCAGGTGCAAGCTCTCCCGCAGCCTCAGCAGTACTGCTTTTTGTGTGGGTGTAGGTGAATAGCAGGGATTCTGCCAAGATGAAAGCAAAATAATTAAAATAGTTGCTCATTTTTGAGTTTAATGAAATTCATTTATGACTTAGGAAAATGTAGTGCTTTTTATATGATGTTTTCTGTGATTGTTCCACTCGTTAATTAAGTACAGGTTAGATACAGATTATAAGTTTCAAAAAGTTAAGAGTTTGATTATCACTACCAATAGAACTCTAAATAACAAATGTAGATAAGTTGAGAAGGCCACTGTGCTTGTCTCTGGGGTACTGGAATTGAATGAGTGCAAATCAGAAGAGCTGTAACCATATAGGCATGTCTAGGAAGACTGATCTGGGGACATGACCAAATTTAACATAATAGGCCCGGTGCAGATTTATTGAGTTGTGCAGTGCAGTAAGAGCTCTCTCTCTCTCTCTCTCTCTCTTTCCCAGAATGCCTGAGTGGAACTGTGGGCACTGTGCTGCTGGCGAACCCGGTGGGCCAGAACGAGCTGACGTACGCTGGCCTCCTCAGCGAGGCTGGCAAGCTGTTCGGCCACAGGGGCCGCAGACTGCACCTGTACCTGGACGAGGCCCTGAGTGAACGTGAGTGCTTCCCACAACCCCGCTCTTTTTTTACCGGTGTGTGCGTGTGTGCGTGTGTGTGTGCGCGTACACATACGTGTGTGTGTGTGTGAGTGAAATAAAGAAGTTATGCCCCAACCCCGCGTCCATTGGTGTTGCAGCAATACTAATAATAATAGCGTAGCTATTCGTTATTTTTTGGTTATTTTTTGCATTGTTCAGAAGGGCCATCTACACTTGAAGACGTTTCCTTTATCTGAAGTGCGATAGCTAAATGTCACACAGGACTATTAATCCCATGTAGTGCCAGTGCCGGGGGTTCATTACGGGCAGCGCGTACCATTTCCCATAAATCTTGCGGCTTGTTGCCGTGCAGGTTGCCGGGGCAGGGTGAGGGGTTATTTACTGCCACGTGGTTAAGCGTACTCCGTGCGGCCGAACCCAGACTCTTAATCTCCTGATGGGAGATTGCACCACTGACCTTGAACCTTGATGAGCGTGGAGCCGAGCGACAGTTAATCCCTCTCAGATGATCTCTCCGGAATGGCCGCGAATGCCGTCAGCGCTGCACCCACTTTCTGATTACTTTTTTTGGGGAGGGGGGCATTTTTGCGAACCGTCACTGTAATTCTGGCCTCTCGGCGTGTGCTGGACTTGCTGCGGATAGTGATTTTTTGAATTGTAGGTAGAGACCTGGGTGTTGGCACCGTGATCCTGCCCAGGGTCTGGAGCAGGCCAAGTTTATTGCGGCGTCGATGGGTCAGTCGTCTGCATAATGGGATTGTGATTAGAGATACTGTGAGAGGTTCTTCTACCTGCATAATTCCCCAACAGCACTCACGAGCCTTCTGGGACTTGTAAGTTTGAGATTGGATTAGATAAACATTTAGACCAATATGTAATTAATTAAAAATACGCACTTACCATTAAATATTCAACAAATATGCACTTAAAAAACTTTTCCCTTCCATTGTGCCATAGATCATGGACTAACTGGCAGGTCAGTTCCACGTTATTAACATTTAAAGATCTGTTTCTCTTCAGTTTAAACTGATGTTTGGAGGTGGTGGAATCCAGTACTGTAGTTCAGAAAGAATGATAGCATAGGAGATGTACCTATGGTCATACTTTATAATAGTTTTTATTGCCTTCCCTATATTCTGCATTATGGAATGCCCAATCACTGTGGGGTAGCCTGACTGTCCTCTGTCAGTTCACAAGAGTGTAGACGAGCATGCGTGTCCTCCGATTACTGAGCCAGACACTGCTTCTCATCGCTAGGGATGGGACGCGAGTACGATATTTTGCGAGTACGATATTGTCACGATACTTAGCTGCCGATACAATATATATTGCGATTCTGTTATTTTCTGCTTTTTTGGTTAACTTTTTTTGAACACTGCGCCATGGAAAATGAAACAATTCAATCATTTCCAAAGACAATGCAGGTCATAAGAGGTTACAGCTGCAATCAGTTTTTCTGTCACTAGATGATCAAGATACCTCAAAGATTCTGGCCTCAGAGATATATTTTTAGCATTTCTGTATCTCTTGGGCACAATCTAGTGGCAGGAAATCGAGGATTGCAACTCTTGTGATGAGTATGAAAATGATCATTAATGGGTCATCATTTACAATGCAGATGATGAACAAAGGGAAAAAATAACTTTTTAACAATATTATACAGGACCTGACAAAAACACTTGATATTTAAGAAATCATGAAAACATCTTCCAGAAAACTAACAAAAAAGATTCATAAAACTATCAGCAGCTACTGTTGAAAAACTATCAGCAGCAACTGTTGAAAAATGGAAAAGTCTAAATTTATCACAGAAAATTTTTTCTATAGAATCTCTGGCCGAAACATGGATTTTGCTTCACGGAGGTCTGGTCATCTGGAGGTTTTCAATTTCAATTTCAAATTCAATTTCCAATTCAATTTCCAATTCCAATTCCAATTCCAATTCCAATTCAAATTGGTAAATGGTAAATGGTAAATGGACTGCATTTATATAGCGCTTTTATCCAAAGCGCTTTACAATTGATGCCTCTCATTCGCCAGAGCAGTTAGGGGTTAGGTGTCTTGCTCAAGGACACTTCGACATGCCCAGGGCGGGGTTTGAACCGGCAACCCTCCGATTGCCAGACAATCGGTCTTACCTCCTGAGCTATGTCGAAATTCAAATTCAAATTCAAATTCAAATTCAAATTCAATTCAATTCAATTCAATTCAATTCAATTCAATTCAATTCAATTCAATTCAATTCAATTCAATTCAATTCAATTCAATTCAATTCAATTCAATTCAATTCAATTCAATTCAATTCAATTCAATTCAATTCAATTCAATTCGTGCTTATTTCACAACATTTCTGTTGTGAAATGAGTTACAGAGGTAACTCATTTCACAACAGAAAAGTAGTGACCTGCTTCGCAGAAGTAAACATAATGTCCACCCAGCCAAGGGCTTGTTCCCTGGGCCTGCAGTACCTTCACTAGTGCCTTTTTGGTGTGAGCATGCATTTGCTCACGTGCAAGGTCTCGTTTTCTTCTTGTGAGTTTTGTCGCCAATTTGCCACCATATGCTCTATGAGGCACACTTGCAAGATAACGTTGTTTTCTGAATAAAATACGGACTAAATATTGACTCTGGAGCTCATGTAACGATATGAAAACTGTCAGCAAACAAAATCACAATATGTAACCGAATCATCCCCCCTCATTCCTACTTATCATTGGCAGTCTGTGAGCCATTAAGCATCTTGTACAAATACCACAGGCTGACCAAAGGAGTCGTTGATGTGTGGCTTCTGGTAATATCCTGCAGACTTGAACCCTCCCTGCCCGGATGATGCAATGGAAAATGATTCAGTGTGCCACTGGATTCTCTGGGTGAATAGGGCTGCTGCACTGTGCCTGCACCAGAATTACTCCTCTGGGTGAATAGGGCTTCTGCAGTCTGCCTGCACCAGAGTTACTCACCTGGGTGAATAGGGCTGCTGCACTGCAGTTTGCCTGCACCAGAGTTACTTCTCTGGGTGAATAGGGCTTCTGCAGTCTGCCTGCACCAGAGTTACTCACCTGGGTGAATAGGGCTGCTGCACTGCAGTCTGCCTGCACCAGAGTTACTCACCTGGGTGAATAGGGCTGCTGCACTGCAGTTTGCCTGCACCAGAGTTACTTCTCTGGGTGAATAGGGCTTCTGCAGTCTGGCTACACCAGAGTTACTCCTCTGGGTGAATAGGGCTGCTGCACTGCAGTCTGCCTGCACCAGAGTTACTCCTCTGGGTAATAGGGCTGCTGCAGTCTGCCTGATTTACTCCTCCAATGCAGTGACTATGTAGCTTAGCTGGTAGACTGTGGAGTTATCATCAGAGCAGTTTGTGTGTGTGTGTGTCTATGCAGTCCTTAAAGCAACAGAAGCGTTTTGTATTAAATATAAAGTACGGAAAGTACTCATAAGGATTCTTATGCCATTTGAGGTGAAACCATCTAGTCAAACAGATTGGGGACTGGACACTGGACTGAAGGAATTTTTACATAAATTTCAACTAACATATCTGCTGGTGCAGTATTCTGTCAGATTCTTACAGTTGAGTAGCTGAGTGTGCTAAAGGCTGTACCCACTACACTGAGTGAATAACATTACTGAACCCTCCAGCCCTTCCCCTAATACAACGGCAGTGTTTTTCACAACCATTTATGGCATCAAGGGCTTTAAATTTATTGTGTTGACAACTCTGTGTTTTCTTAAAGCCTCCACAAGTATTCGTATATAGATACTTCCACAGCAAAACACGAAGCCCTGAAGAACAGTCATCATTTGACTGAACATTACTCCGAACATCCTTTTTAAATCTTGGTTTCATATTGTTTTATTTTCTGTTCCTGTAAGTTTGGAACAGTGCTGCGTGCCCGTCCTCAGCGCTCACACTGAAAGCGGGAGCCTGGTACAGAGTAATGCACACAGCCTCCATTTGAAAGGAATTGAATTGAGCAGACACACCCAAGTCCGATGGGTATCGATCCCCCCCACCCCTCCTCTGCCCGTGTCTGCATTATAAAAAGACCTGAAAAGTTGTCCGAAGCATTTATTTAATAGTTTGTGTGATTACTGAGCCTGAGAGAAAGTAGGTCACATTCCTACGGCTCCCCGGGCCCTCCTGTCTGCCATGTGCAGTTGCTGCCATGCAGAAGAGGGCTCTCCTTCATTTTAGGCTTTCCCTCCTGGAAGACGGCAGGTGCTTATCTTTCATCGTATGTTTATACAAACACAGGTGTTTTAGGGTTAGTCCTCCCGCAACGCCACCTTTTTAACGCTGGTCGGTTGTCATGGCAACATTGTGATCGCTTGATTTTTGCATGGACAGCGGTTTGCCTTCGAGCCAGCCAATAATATTTTAAAGTGTACAGCGACGCCAGCTTTCGGCCTGTCTCCGCCCACTTCACAGTCGTATGAGACGCAAATTGGGGTCGAGAGTGAGGGCGCAGAGGGGAGCTGGGAGGAACGTGGGGTGATGGAACCGGTTGGTAACGTGATGGGCATCTGGGGCGGAGTCAACGAGGGCGGAAATAATACTGTGCCTGTCAACAAAAAAAAAATCATTTTCTCTCACTCTGAATAGGGACCTGCTGTAGATCAAGCTAGATGTAACTGTTATTTTATTATAATGTTTGCAAATTACTTAAAGGTATTTTGGCATGATAAACTGAATAGGACTTGAATGCTGTCCTTATGCGGTTACAGAGTAGGGAAATATAGTGATCCAACTGTATTATTCCCTGACGTCTTCCATCTTATTTACTCCCCCGTTAAGGATTCACGTCAGCTACATTATGATCCATAATTGTAAACCCATGTCTGAGCTAAAATTAGAAAACCGCTAGACTTGGCCTACTTGATGCAATTGAAACTGAAATTGGAAAATACTGCATTTGGAAAAGACTAACATTAGAAATAGGAAAAGCTATGCACAATTATAAAGATTAGTATAACTACCTAAATCTTAACAATGAACTATAAAATACTAATGTTACTACTACTGACTGCTACTAACAAACTACTAAAATGCCAAATATAGGGCTAACGAGCAATATAGAAAATAGACCTGGAATGGAGCAAAGAAATACTAAAATGGATTTCTGACTATGCTAATCTGAAGAGAGAAAAACACTGTCCAGACTGTGACAGCTCGACAGCAGGCAGTTTGAAATGAGCATGGCAATGTGTGCAGTTGTATTAGATTGGTTGGTATACATAATACTTACCCATCAGTCTAGAAGAGGGGTGGAGATGGGGCTTTGGCTTGCGTACATCGTAGCAGGTTTTTACGTACTTCTGCGTCTCGGATGTGGACTGGGGCGCCGGGCGAAATGGAACGAAATGAAACCTCACCTTTGGGTGTGTGGCTCTTTTTTTGCCACCACATTTATTTGCGCAAGATGCACAGTGGCAGGGCTTAATTTTTAATTTTATTTATTTTTTTAAACTATAGTACTAATGTGATGCATCTAATGAAGATGGGATGATCTGCTTTAGAACTCAGGAGACATGGTTCGGTGTTTATTCCCCCTTTAACAGTTGAACAGTGCCTTTGTGCGGTATCTTTCTTTTTTTGTTTCCGATTTCACTTGACATGTTGTTCAGTCTCTTGAACTTTTCTAGTTGCCTTTTCCTTTTGAGCAGTTGTTTTACTTTATTTATTTATTTATTTATTTTTACTAGTACTTCAATATAAAAGTTCTTGTTGAAAATATAACTTTCATGGATGCCATTTTGCATGCCTGTGTTCGGTGTTGAGTTTTCCACTGTTTGATATTCTTCTTTTTTTGTATTTTTATATATTTATTGCAGAGGTCACTGAAAGCACCCCGGTGAAGACTCTGAACACGAAGACGCTGTACATTAGACTTTTACCCACAACAGCTGAATCTTAAGGATTTCATCTATTAGGAAAAAATATTGTGTTGCCTGCAGTTCCAATCAAAACTTTAAAATGTGGTGAGAATTTAAGTAATAATACTTCTGCTGTCAGTCCTGGATCATTGAATACTTGGTATTGTACTCTTCATTTTATATCCTAAAGTAACCGTCTCAGAGTCCTACAAGGAAACTGTTACTGAAGGACCGTCCAAAATTTGAGGTATTGCTGAAAAGTAAAAAAAGAAAAAAAAAACCCAAAACGGCTCTCTCTCTTAGCCGTGTTCAGACTGCTACTGTAAAGCACTTCAGTTTTTAGTATGGTCACATGGAATTCTTATTATGGGTGAATCAGGTTAGCCTTTCCATGATTTTTGAAGTAACCCTTGTAAACTTAAAGGGAATTGTACTGTACTGCTCTGCTGTCTGGAGTTTATTACTGAAAAACTGGGAACAACGGAACACCCTCCGTATAACTTACAAAGCCAAACTCAAGTGGGTCGCCAGATGTGGTGCCCCGAGGGTTGCCATGGATGCCTGATCTATGAAAGAAGAGCTCCATGAAATTTTCTTTCGTAGAATAGAACAGGTGTCTGTGTTTTAGGATGCTTCCTGTGGTAAATCTTGGTGAGGGACTAGGGTTCATTCAAAAGCCTCAGGAGCAAAACAGCAGTGTTTCTGTTCCACAATGGTAATGCACAATAAAAAAATAAAAAAAGACTTTTAAAAACCAAATCCTGTTTTGTAGGTTTATTTACTAATAGTGTTTTTCAGCCTTTCCTTTTTCCCCTCCCCAGCACAGAGGGACGTTTACCATCGGTAAGTTCAGTACGGCCTCTGGGCGGTTCATTTGAGTCCCAGGCATGAAGTATTGATCTACTTGAAGTGACATTGAGGTCATGCATTTACTTGCAGTTACAACTTCAGAGTCAGGTTTGATTTATTTATATTTGCCCTTTTCTGCCAGATGTACAGATGTCACTGCTGTACATTAAAAACATTGTGTATTTAAAAAAAAAAAAAAAAACTTGCTATGCCTGTTGCTGTACAGTGCTTGAGAGAGCTTCAGAATTTCACCTTTTGACATTGGGAGGACAGGTGAGTGTGGGTCGGCCGAGCAGTTCAGCGGCACTGCAGCTGGTGGTGCTGTTGCAGAGGGGCTGGGCTCGGGCTGCTGCGGGCTGCAGCTCGCTCCCATGGGATTAGGGCTGCAGTCATATCTGAGAAAGTAAGATAAATATAACACCAACACAGCCAAGTACATCCCTCACACGCCTCCCCGATTAACGGCAGTTAATTAGGCTGTTCGAATGCGTCGCAGTCTTTGGATATGTTTGGATCGTTTTTGAGTTGGTGTTCTTTTTTATTTTCTTTTTTATTTTACCCCCTCCCCTCTCTCGCATTTTTCTTCTCTTTTGCGTTTCACCTCTAAAACGCGTGCGTGAGGTCAGACGCAGCCGGTGCTGTCAATACGGGGGAGACTGCAGAAAGCCCGCTGTTTCTGTCCAAGAGAACATGTTTCAATAACGATGACTTGGCCTTTTCCTCACCACCACGGCCGCATGCCGTCGTGTGAATATTAACTACACCTTTCCCCATCTGTTCATATGCGCGCGTGCACGCATACACACACACACACACACATACACACACACTCTGAAGCATTCGCCAGGCCGGCGAACAACTAGTCAACCATCTGCTGTTCCACCCGCCATACCGCCTCCTCATTCTGCCCTGTGTCCAGTCTTCAGGCATCAGAAATAATTAAGCAGTTCGCTCAGTCTGTAAGTTTTACTGGGACTGTCAGATCTCATTCCACAGTTATACAAGCCCTCCAAATCTCATTGGAGATAGAGTTTTGCTTATTCGTGTGCCTCAGTTGTATAGATAATAAAATAAGGCTATTTTGATTAAACTAATAGTGACAGGTGCTCTATATGGTAAGAGCTTAAAATAGAAATGTAAAAGCATTTAAATGCATGTCCCATTGCAAGTAGGTGAACTGTAGCAATTTATTAAAACACAAATGCAGGTTATTTAAAAATATTTCAATATAATAAAAAAAGTTTGAGCATAACATAATGAATGTTATGATGTACTGACACATATAATCTGTCCTTTATAGTTATTTGGAATTTTATAAATTGGATGTGGAGCAACAGCGGTCAAAAGAACCCTGTTGTAGTCACTGGATTCTATAATCTTTGGTAAATAAATTGAAAATGGCACATCCATGAAACTACAAACACGCAACAAATTACATGAGATTTGCCCATCCCAGAACACAAGATAATGCATAGCAAAACATGGTGGATCTAAATGCTTTTAAAATGGCATTTCCTCAGACTGTTTGGCTCACTATTGCCAAACTCTGCAAGCATACATTCATTTCCCTTTAACCAGATCTGTTCATTTCAAGTAGTTTTTTAATGGTTAGTGAAATTGCAACACAAAACATGGATGCCAAAGTTTTCTGTGATTTATGTGTAATTTTTATCTTTTTCTCCCCTTTCCAATGTAGATACCCAATCCTATTTATAGGCCTATGCCATCACTGTACCATTTTCTGTCAATTGGGGAGGGCCCACACCACCATGCTAGTCTTCTGAAACATGCAGTCAACCACTGCTTTCCCCCTTGCAGTCATCAAGCTGAGCTGTGCAATCACTACGCTAGAGTCTTCTGTCGCACGAAACAGCCAGCACAGACTGGTCGGTGGCCCCCGTTTGGTCAGAGGGGTCGCTGTTGCGTCATGAGAAACCCAACGTCCCTGTGTGATGATTTGGCTAATGATGGCCTACACTGCAGGACGGCTAGCCGCAATCTGAGCAGCCCTGACCAGGTTTTTCTGTAGGCTGCTTAGTGCCCTGCTGCACTGAGAATGAATGTGTGAATTACCATGGGAGAACCACCCAACTGCCCCCAAAAGTTGCTGTTTCATAAACAGGCTTATTTTATACTGCTCGAATGAATCATTGAATGTACCACATTCATTAGAGTTATGGATTGCATGATGCCACCAAATTCAACATTTTAGCAAAAATAAATGAAGTCCTTGCCCTCACAAAGTCCTTGAAACTAACGATTTGGATTTAAATCCCCCCAATCTGATCTCCATCTCTCCAATGCATGGAAGTGGTAATTTACAGGTCATCTTACATAATGCACATTTGTATAGGTATCGGACAATCACTTTTCATTTGGATTTCAAGAATCAAAATGGAAGAGCAAAATGAGGCCAAGATACACCAAAACTCAAATTAAACTAGATTAATTCCAAAACAATGCTATGCAATGTTTTCTAAATTGTCTAGTGTAACTTGGCCCTGTGTTTTATTTTTTATAACTGCATTGTACTTTGGTATATGTGGAGATTAGTGTAAATCATGAGCTCTGTAATGTTACAAATACACTTTTTTTTATTGATTTGGCTCTGCTCCACAATTTTGTATGTGTAATCAAACAGTTCACATGTAGTTAGTGTGCTTTCTCAGCTTTCATTAAAGAGCATTTTGTATACATTTTGGTTTCACCATTTAGAAACTACATTTTATACATAGTCAGGGCACCACAATGTTTGGGACAAATGGCTTCACAGGTGTTTCTGATTAGTTCATTGTATTCATTTGTTTCATCAGTGCAGGCATAACAAAGCTTTCAGTATCTAGTCTTGATTCTAGCCTTTTGATTGCCTTTGGAGTCTGTTATTGGCGTTTAGCAATATGAGGACCAGAGATGTGCCAATGAGTCAAGGAAGCCATTAAGGGCTAAGAAATAAGAAAATAAAGTCAGAGACATAGGCCAAACCTTAGGCTTAACAAAATCAACTGGTTGAAACATCATTAAGAAGAGAGCACTGGTTTGCTCTGTTATCGCAAGGGGCCTGACAGGCCAAGGAAGACCTCTACAGTCGATGCATGCAAAGGATATGTGAAAAAGTATTAAACATGATTAATTTTGTTTACGTAGCATAAATACGTCCCAAACATTATGGTGCCCTGAAATGAAGAGCTACGCATAAAACTGGCTCTAGCCTGAAACCAAAGTGTATAAAATACCCTCAAATAAAAACTGAGAATGTGCACTTTAGATGTATGCAAATTGTTTTATTACAAATCTAAAATTGTGGAGTACAGAGCTAAATAAAACAAATATATGTTTTTCCCAAATGTTATGGAGCTCACTAAGTAATCTGAAGACAAATTCACCCTATTTTATGTAAATACAGAAAAGGAACCTGTTAATATCTGATTCTAATATGTCTAATTTAATGCTATCTGCATTGGTGATTGAAACTGGAGGTAAAAATATCAAGTTGCACCCACATAACGACTGGAACTTTGTCTTGGAGATCGTATAGTGTAGCACATTGAAAGACCCATTGACCTCCCTTGAGATCTTAGGACGAAACGTGTTTTATATGTGCCATTTTATTTTGCGTTGTGAACCTATGTGGTAAACAAGTATTTAAAGCAGAAGGGAGAACTGAGGTAAACATTTGAATTTTAAGTGTCAAGGTCATTAAATGTGGAAATGAGACGCTGCATCTTTAAACACTTAAAACCGACGCTAATGCCTTTGTCAATGAAAACTACACTGTGTGTTTGTGTGTGTGTGTATGTGAGTGTGAGAGAGAGAAAGAGAGAGAGAAGGAGAGAGAGAGTTTGTGTGTGTGTGTGTGTCTCTCTGTGTGTATGTGCGCGCGCGCCCCCTTTTCAGTTACTTCGCCCCAGGCCCCGCATGTGTGGTACGTAATGGAAAAATCTCAGTCACTTAAACCTACTTTCAGGCGCTCTTGCCCTCTCTGGCAGGATCTTTTACAAATTCAACACTGCTCATTGGAACACCAAACACACATAGCAACAAAAATAGGTAAGGAAACATTTTGGCAAAGGGCTCTCGTAACTCATGGCGCGCCCCTTTCGTTTCTAGTTCTTCCCTGTGGGGTTCCAAAAGTACAAATTGTGTATCTGTATCGTTGGTTAGAGATCATTTCATGATTATTGAACAAGTCGTTGGGTCAAACAAAGCACGTAAAAATTGCACCTGCGAAACTGTCACAAGGGAGTGCGAAAAATAAAAGCAAGGTCTGCTTTTGATTGAGAGTTCCGATTCATTGGCTGGTCTGCAACTTGCTTATGAAGTAGCCTATGGAATAGGCCTAGTGTTCTACCGCTCATACTGTTGAAGGCTACATATGATTTAATTCCCATCAAGTCCAAAAACTAATTGTTTGTTGTTTTTATAATATCAACGTAACAGTAAAGCGGCTTATCAATATTGTCTCCGCCCCATATGGCTAGCTTCACGCAACGTGAATAAAACATTCAAACTAGCATAAGATTAAAACGACAACTTATATTTAATGCAAGAATCTCTCATGTCTTTCAATAAATATGAAATGCAAAGGCAGGTATTCGGCATTACATTATCCCTACACCGTTATTTTTTATCGCCTAATGTTGAAGTACCGCATTTTTAACCCCTCGTGTAATTGCTGTGATTAGTATAGGCTACCAAACCTGGCGAAGAAAATGAAATGTTAGTTGGCCCGTCTACCTAGGGAAAACTGAGACGCAGCGTGCTGAAAATGGAATTGTCGGTGCGTTTCTCAGTGCTAGGCTGCTGAAGTGAGGTTCTGCTGATACGTCTTAGCAACCGCATCCTCCGTCAACGCGTTGCTTGGGTCTCCTATCAGTTCGGCTCGCACACAGGTAAGGAAACGATAACCATGCTCATTTCTGAAGTTTCCTTTTTGTCTCCCTCTTCTCACAGGTTTTCACACGTTGTCAGCTTGCTTTAAAATGACCACATTGACCTTGCGTCTCTGTTTTTGCTTCCTGAAGTGCGCCCTGAATTGAAGAGAAAATATTTTTCTTCCCGTCTTTAGATGTTCTTATCTGTAAACACAACTTGATGCTTTAATTTGACAATATGACTAAGAATAGTTTTCGCTGCTTATATTGGTTTATGAACGTTTCATTACGTGAAAATGCAGTCGGGAATTACCACCCGATTTGATAGCCAAGAGGAATTATTTCAGTGCATTAGTTGAATTTCCCACGGTTTTGTTCTAAACTGTAATTTTTGACTTGGCTGCAGGTAGTCTCCACCTGCAACGAAGGAAATTAACCGTGTGAAGGACTGATTGACTTGTATTAACTGGAATGTGTTCACTTAAGCAAATGTTTTTATTCTAACGCCATTAAAACGAGTTGCATTTTTTCATGTTGCGGTATGATCGAATTATTTTGGCAAAGGCATAATTCCGTTGATGTTATGGATTTTTAAGAACTATTTTTGTTCGAAGCGTGACAGCAACTAATTGGTTTAAGATACAACCTACAGAAAGATCTTGCAGAATACATTTTGATGTGCTTTGGTGACAAATCTTTTACAGTTTCAGACAATGTAGGCTATGTTAAAAGTGTTTAATTAAATCTGTAAATTAAATATAATCAGTAATACCGTTATATCAAGTTAATACGATCATACGTTTGCGCATGTTTGATTGCAGTACAAGTGGTGTAAAATAAGCAGAGGTGTTTTTGAGGTGAAACCCTGCGGTTTTGCGCCTGATTACTAAAATAATAGTAGCCAAAGTAACAATGAACAGTAAATTGGTTCATGCTGTTAACATCCTCAAATTATCCCAGTACTCATTATGGTATCAACAATGCAGATAGACAAAATAAGCAAGGGCCACACTCAAAGACACAAAGATACCAGGTAATCACAGTTTTCCCAATTAAAAATTTTTTTTTTTTTTTTTACAAAGACTGTTGTTGTCAGGTATAAACGTACATGCATGTCAGTGCAATGCCACCATCAATGGAAGATACAGTAATTAGGCATGTAGCTACAGTATATCCCAGCTTTGATGGCTGTGGTTTCTCATTTCGAACAGTAGCCAGAGAATGAAATATAACCACACCTAACCATGGGTCCATAAATGTAGTGTCTTAAATTTCGCTTGATGCACAGTCTACCTGCTTATTTTTATCTGGAGTTCCAAGGATTTCTAAGTGATTTTCAGAGGTGATCGGTCCAAGTGCTCTCCATGTTAAACTGTGTGTCCAGCCATCTCAGGAAATAGTTTGAAGTCTGAAGGTAAGCCCAGACTAGCCTGAGTATTAGTGACAGAAAATGATCCCTACTATCTTTAGCCAGGTCCTATAAATTATTGTGGCTGAGATCATCAGTGCTACTTGAATTGCCGTTTTCACTGATACGTTTATAGTCTGTGTCTTGTCAGTGTTGATGGCACATAATTTGACATTTAGACAGCTGGTCTGTATGACTGGGCCAATACTGTGTTTTGTGAAATAATATGCAAAGCCCATGTGGTAACTGGAGCATCAAATGTACATGACATAAATTAACAAGTCCTTTAGCATACAGCTGAATTCTTTGTAGGTGATCTCTGATAATGACTGAAAACCAGAGCAAGTCCCATCATTTTCAGGGTAACATCCAGATATACATATTTTTTTCTCCTCAATCAGATTTTCAAAGTTGAAAGAACTTGAAAATCATGCTTCAAGGTCTTCTGCTGTTCCTGATTTGTGAGAAACCATTGTCACAGTCCTGGAGGGCCGCAGGGGGCTACAACAGGCAGAAGACGTGACCTGGAAGTGCAGGTTTGCTGAGGTAGCAGAGGTGGCTGGTATTTAGGTTCTGATGATCTTTTGAAGATGAAATGGAGCAACCCCTTTTCCCAAGGCTAGCACCATTTAAAATTTTTTTTTGCAAGTCAATATAAGTAGCCAGCAGTGAGAGATGAGAAAGGGAGTCGCACGGATGAGTGTAGGGAGGTTGTAGACCAGACACGCGGCTGTGTTCTAGATGAGCTGCTGAGGTCTGATAGCGGAGGCCAGTGAGGAGAGAGTTGCAGTATTCCAGACGTGAGGTGACAGAGTCTGGACTAAGAGCTGGGTTGTGTAGGTGGTGAGGAAGGGAAAGATTCTCCAAATGTTGTATTGGGTTAATCTGCATGCCTGTCATAGCACTGTGATGTTCTCAGAGAGGGACAGTGTGTTGCCCAGTACCACGCACAGCATTTCTGTACTGTGATCCCATCTGTACTCGCAAGCCTCTCTTCCGTTCTTCTGTTGGACGTAAGGAGGGTGGATTGTCTGCTTTCCTTTAATAATAATACCTTATTTCTTAATGATCTCATCAAGCTTAACTGTCAAGCTATGAACCAATTAAGACTATACATTCATAATTGTTAAAATGGTGTCATTGAGGCCTTGCCGATATGATATATGATCAATGCTTTTCTCAGACTGAAAACCACATTCACATAGTTTTAGCTACAGCTTGTTTATTAGTACAGTACAGCATGGTGTTAATGTTTCACACTATTAAATAAAATTACACTTAGCTGAGGAAATGGCATTCACTGTGCTATTCTGCGCTCAGGTCTGATTGCCATCACTTTTTTCAAACCTCCTAGCAATAATAAAAACTAACCATTATTGTAAAATGGAAGATTTGGTAATTCACTTCTGTAGTGAATATGCAATCTATTGTGTTGATTTTTAAAATTACTTTTTTAACCACAAAGTAACATTTACTGTACCTCTTCAAAAAATGAGAGCTAAAATGAGTCCTTTAAGGGGAGTTTGATTGAGGTTTTTACATTCATAAAAGTGCAGTAGATTTTTCACACTGAGTCTAGGCCTTACACTACAGAGATTTTCCTGAATTGCAGACTCTTGGATGTCTTAGATTTCAAGTCACCTATTTCAGAAATCGCACAAAAAAACCTGCAAAATGATTAGAAATGGTCTGTGAATTTATTAGTACAATTTGTTCGTGAACGATACTGCATTTAAGGTTTTTAAAGTTTTGACTGTTTTCAAGTTTATGTGCAACCTTAAACATACTAAAATGGCTACCATAGAATCCACTTAATTGCAGTAATTGCTGCTTCAGTTATTGTTGTGATTTTCTACATAAACCGCCTAACTTTGTAAATTTTTGTGATTTTGTGTCTTTATGGGGTAATTGTTCATTTAATTGTAATGTATATTTATAGATCATTATGCAATGTATCCAAATATCCAAATATGCCCTAATGGTTTATCCAAATATGTAATCTCTTTACAATGGAATGAATGGGAAATGGTTTGGGATTTGGCAATTCTATGCAAATATCCAAATTATGCGATAATCCGTTATGCAATTAAGTGGATTCTACTGTATTAACCCACACTGTTTTTGCCTATCTGTGCAAATTCAACTGAGAAAGAATATTCTGAAAAGCCTTTAATGTTGTGTAGGGTACAAATAATAGCAGTGATTAATAATGAATCATTTAAATACAGTAAGCTGGCATTTGTGTGGATTCATTAAGTTAAAAGGTTAATTAATGGTGTACCCTAGGTTTTGAATGTCAAAAATGAAATGCATTTCAAGATGTATTACAATTCCTGTGGAATGACCCCCTTACAATGTGTAAATCCATCAGTATGGGCTATATTTCCCTCCCAGTTCTAGCACTTACAATATGTAAACCGTATATTAATAAATATTTAGATTAATTTACAATAAAAAAATTTTTTTCCACACGTTTCATTTTTTATGGCTTACATCTAAATGTATTGTGATGGTCTCTTGAAGACCGGAACTTTACATTCTAAATGTAGCTAAATATATGGAGATGACGCATAGAGTCGACAGTGGCAGTATAGCTGGACCAACCAGTCGCTACCAAACAAAATCACCACCCAAGCTTTATTTTGAGCCAGGAAAATCCCTGCGCTGTAAGAATATCTTTCCTGTAAACAACTTTGTGGAAATTGCCTTTGTTCAGCTGCGCTGTCATTTTTTTGTGTTTGTGAACAAATACGTTTTATTCTACCCTGGTTCATTTTATGCTTATAAAAATTGTTATTTTTTTAATCCAACGTCTGCCACTGCTAATTGGCACTTTATAGGCTCTTATTGTCATTCATTTTTTTCCACTGATACACAATAGTTTATAGTAGATCAGAATGAAAAAATGAGAGCATCATAGTTTATACCATATGAAGTCAGATAATTTCCAAAAAAAAAAATTGAAAATCAGTGTCATTCTAATGCTCTTACCTGTACAAATATTCTAACATCATATTTGAGGAGGAAAGACACTTGGAAAAAACGTGACCTACCGGGGAGGAGCATACTGTTATTGAATGCTAGTGTCACTGATGCCCACTCAAAAACAGCCGAGAGAGGCCAGCATTGCTTTGCAGTGTGCAGCTGCTAGACACGCCACTATAAACAGGTATGACGAGACAGTAATTTGTAGACCAATCAGGCTGCTTCTTTGCTGTTGCTGGTGTTCAGTTGCAAATGCTGCTCCAAAGAGAAAAACTCAAAATGTCAGTGCATCTGAGTTTTTACAGTAAATGGAAGATGTAAGAACCAAATTAACAACTGGTTTGCTCTTTTGTGGAAGCATGTGAACTTTCAAAGTCTTAATTAGATCAAGAATACTTATGGTCTCTTGATGTATCAAAAAAAAACATTAAATGCCAGACAATGTGTTAAAAAGTAGTTGGTGGACATCTTAGTTCAGTTAAAATGGCACAAGAATGACTCTGGTTAAATCCATGTAAAGCACTTATTTCAGACCTGTTTTAGTAATAGTGCTGATTTGTCTTAAACCCAGAGAACTAGTGGGCTACTGGGTGGCTCATCCTATTAAAGCATGGTCCTAGTGCATAGATGGGCCCCATGGTCTGATATGATATGCAGAACATGGCAGTGCTGCCAGCCCTGCAAGGCAATGCACAATAAGGTTCTGGAGTTGCCTGCGGAAGGGACGGTTCCTTTGCCTGGGATGACAGCAACTCATTGTGCACTTGTGACCCCCTGCTGATCAACCAGGTGCACATGGTCTGCCTGTTGAGCTGCAATTAAGTATCTTCCTGCAACTCATGTCTGTTTTTCAGTGGTAGCTGAATCGCATGCTTTGGAGGTGAGCACATTTGCGCTGTCCTGAATCGATAAGGACAATGTGTTCTGATGAATGTGACTGGCCATTTCAAATTGTGAGGGAAAATGTAAAAAAAAAAAAAGCAAGATTGAAAAATGTTCACAACTATCTACTTGTCAAGTCCCACATTCTGGTTCTTACACATAAAATAATTTCCAGGAGAATTCAGTATGTTTTGTCTTATCTGATAAAACAGCTTTTCCATTATTCTGTCAGAAATGGATAATGATGTCATAACAGTAGAACGACGATGCAGGCCCATGATGTGGGTCACATACTGTACACGCAAATATGTCACAACCTTTAGGCATGGATGTATAACAATGATACACAAAAGCTGAGTAGATGTTTCAACTTCACATAATGGTTAAAAAAGCACCAGCCACTGTATTTTATTTGGATGTGACTGAAGTCAGTCTTGACTGTATTACATTAAAACATGACTATATTTAATATTTCATTGTTATTTTGAGATACTATAGTACAGGATTCCCAATAGGGATGTTGGTTCATAATAATGGGTGTTCAAAGATAATTTGTATCAACTTTGTATGGTATGAAAGTGAAGAAAGATGTTCTTGAATTACTCAGGCCTTTGTTTTGGCTTGATTGGAACATTTTCATGTACACACCACAGCTTTTATGCATATGGTTAGTGTACTCTACAAAATTACCCACCCGTAAGCAATCATGAAAAAAAAAGGTTTGGGGAACAATAATAACTTATTTATGTGCCAACAGTTTCTTTGTACTGATGTTTACATTTGGCGTACAAGGGTCTAATTAATAGTTAGTTGTAAAGGTCAAAAATAGTTTACCTGTGTGTTTTTAAATTTTTAATTTTTATATACATCCATGCAGTAGACAGGGGACTTAAACCTAAAGCTTAGCTGTGTGCTCCTGGCAAAAACAGCATCAGATAAGCATATTTGATATATTGTATTGGAAAAAAAAATGCAATTGCATTTTTAAAATTAATCCTGGAGGAGAATGTACTTTATCCTGAAGTCTCTATAACAAAATGAAACCAGAGCAAACACACTTTTTTTGTGCTGAAACAGTTTCCAGCCTAGTCAACAACCTTCAAATCTTTATAACATGATGCAAAGAAGAAAGGCAGTTCTTGCATAAACTTGTCATTCACGTTTGCGAACTAAGCCCATGTGTCTTATTTTAATCATGTTCAGATGCTAAACCACAATGTTTTCCCCAAAACATTAAATGATGTTCAAGGTGCTATCACTTTTTAATTTAGACTGATTAACATAAACTTAAAGTAATTTAAAAAAAGGCATCCACAGAGCTCCATAGATATTATAAAAAAAAGTTATATTGACTGTGAATTTGTAAGTATATAGTTTGGTCCATAAGCCATGTTGTTTATGTCTTTCTAAGATGTCAGATACTTGGGTTACCGCCTCCAGCAACGCCCCTGTGCCAATAGCACACCCATCTTTTTCTCACAAATAAAATGTGTGGCCGGTTTGCCAGTTAGTTACAGTGAAGAAACGTCTGACTTCGCAGGTAAGCACACAGCTCCACCAGAGATCCAGCTAAGCCCAACCAGCTGAAAAACTATTCCCCTTGCAGCCGAAAACAATGAAGAATGCTAATGTTAGCTATCAAGCTATCGTTCTATCATAGCTAACGTTATTCCACATGCATATTGAACAACACCGCACACAGCTAGCCCACATAAGACAAGTCACGTCACTAGCCATTTGTGTAACTAATGCAGTGCTATAATATATTGCAAAATTGCTATATGAATATATTCATTACTTGACAAAGACTTATCGCTTGTTATTTTGGATGCCACAATAGCTTCCCATCACGCTACGTTCAGCGCTGTACCAGCACTGTGCACAAAGTCACAGGTTGTGAGAGAAGCTGGCAACCACGCATGGGGGTGGAGTATCATACTTTGGGTTGGGATTCTCCATTGTGGATAATAGATGGGGTTTCAAATGACCTATTGCACCTTTAAACAAGACAGTAAATGGTTTTTCATTTCGCTTCATTTCAGTTTTTCTTAAATGTACTATATTTTACTAATTTTCTTACAGGTTGTCTTTTATAGCCCCTATAGCCTGCTCAGAAAGTAAATTAAGTATGTCAGGTACTTGTCGCCTGCCTTTCTGTGCTACAAGATTAGTCTATACACAGTGAGCTTGGTATTACTGTTTAGCTTTCCATGACTAATTCCATTATACTTATTCAGCTGTGAATTGCACTATTTAATACAGGTCAATACCATCGGAAACTTACTTGTGTAAGGAGAGGCATCGGTGCATAAAATAAAAACACTTGTTGGAGTAGACTCAAGTGTGACTGAGGCTTAAGAACCCAGAATAGATCTGGCGTTAGCTTTATACGTTTCATTATTTTTGCTTGGCGAGGGGTTTTATCCTGGAACATATTTGTATATGTTTGAGTTTAAGTGTATTGATTCAGATCAGGTGCCCTTTTACGGGAATGGCTGATGGTTTCCACCAAGGATTCAAACCACAGTTTCCCTCATCATAAGTCCAGTGCTAAACTCTGCCTTTCACTGCAGCCAGCCAGACAACCAATTAAGTGTGTGCTGACATGTCTTCATCACCATTTTTTGTCATAGAGGCTCACTGTTTTATACAAACATAGTGCTGTATTTGCTTGGAGTAATTTTGCTGCATTTGGTCCTGGTGTTGACAGGAGATCAGTGCGCTATGAACCCCCCCCCCCCTCCTCCACCCCCGGCTTGAGAAGAAGGGTTGTTGATAATTAACAAGGTCACACCATCCCTGTCCCTCACCATCTTTACCTCCTCTTCCATAAAATTGAAATTGATTCCCTCACTAGATGCTATCTGTCTTGGGAATCCATGTTGGATTTATGTCAGATGGTTTATAATTTTTTCACCTCCTGCCTCTTTTTTCCTCTGCAGATTGATTTAATTTGGGTTGGACACAATTTCGTGGTCACATCAGTTAATGTAATGCTTTTAACATGCAAGTTTTGGAAGAATTGTTCTCTGTCATACTGAGATCTGTTGAAAATGTAGTTTTCAGTTTCATCATTGGCATGTTGCCTCTGTTTTTGGTAATGATTAAGTAGGAGTGAAATCTTAATTTATTGTATCAGTACTGGGGGAAGGGCTTTCTGCGATAACACTAAAAAAGAGTCACTGTTTAAAAGAAGGTATATCTGCACACAAACGTTCAAGTGTAGTCACAGCTTGGCAAGGGTTTCTCTGGGTGAATCATTCCAGAAAATCAACTTGGTTAACTAGCTTTTAAAAAAGGAATGTAGAAACATTTGTGGTGGATTTTTTATATATTGTTTTGATAAATCATTATTTATTTTGACAAGTCAACTCTTTTAAATTCAGAGTTGTTAGTACCAGGAGCGCAATTGGACATCCTACTTTGAGCATACAGTTGATGTGTTATCGCGATAGGCTAAGTGTTGATGTGCAATAAGAGGCAAGCAACCCATGCAAAGGTTGCAGTATAGTTGCTGCGGAAACTTTGGCTAGTTCATGCAAATTAAATGATGTAAAATGATGCGTTAGCGGCAAAAACAAAACTGCATTGACTTCGGCCTCCGCTGTGTGCACATCGGTTGTGGGTGAACTAGCCGAGATGTTCGCACACTGATGTCAGTGCAGTGGTTGCCTGCAATTGGACTAAAATTGGACATGTAGATTTTCCAAAGGAGAGGCATGATCTCTCTTTTACTATCAGAGTGCTGGTATGCTGTTATGTATTTTAACTTTGGTAGTATTTCTCGTTTCCTGGGAACGAGGCGGGTTGAAATTAGTCAGACTCACTGATAAAACCACCAGCAGCTTTATGTGACCTACAGGCTGTCTCTCCTGGGTGGCCACACATTAATAATTTTATTCACTGCCATGCATATAAAATTGTAGCTTGCTTGTCGTTTACTGAAAATTTGTAAAGTTATTTTCACCCTGCCTATATTTGTTTTCCCACAGTTGCCATATTTTAATCTACTTTCCACTTGACGCTTTGTACGTGCAAATCTGCACTAATTAAAAATGGATCCCCATGCCAGTTGAGAAAGAGCAATAAGTTGGTTGGGACATTTTATCCTGTATGTGTAATGCTGTCATGGGCAGGGGATTATTTTTACATAAATCCACTCAATATACGTATCTTTGATATATAAGCATTCACCCTGACTTTTCCCTGTTTATAGACTTAACATTCCTTGCATGCCTCTTTCTTGCACAGTAGCTGAAGTTTTCCAGAAAATGCTGCAGTTGCAGTTCTAAAACTTAAAATAATAATAATAATAATAAAAATCAAACAGTGGTGTTTATTAAGTAAACATTTTCTGTACAGAAATTGTTTGAGAGCAATGTTCAAGAGCTAATTTGTATGCATTTGATTCTGAGCTAGGTCCATTGGTAGTGGAGCATGATGTGCATTTAGAATAGTAGAAACACACCTACAGTCACAGAGTTAGCCATTCAAATATTTGTAGCCTTTTGGTGGTTTTTCAATAGCTGAACGTTTGAAAACAACCATGTCTGTCATTTCAACTGCAGATAATCCTAAAATGTCTTTCAAAATGGCAGAAGAGCTTGTATGGAAGGGAGCATTGTTGGTAACCTTGGAAACTGAGATTTTTGTGGCTTGTTTATTTTAATTTTAGCCACAGTCATCCTATACTCATAATGACAGACATACTGCCCAAGCCATCATTAATCATGTGTTTCTTTGAAGCACTAATATGAATTTGTTTTGTGAAAGCTGTATTGTGAAATTGTATGAAGTGTTATATGATTAATATTGGTGTTGTCTTGTGGTATTAGGAACAACTTCTTTTTGCATTGTTTGTTTACTATGGTGGTGAACAGTGTGGTATCGATAATATTTTTTTGTTGTGATCTATTCAGACCAGGCTCTTATTTCCAGAAAGCCAATTTCGAGTTGGTGATTTTAGGTGAAGAGATTCCCTGCTTTGTAAAGATCTGCATAGCTAAATACTCCAAACTGAATACAAAATATGGTATTGGTCAATGTATAAAGTAGAATTCATCCTAGCATGATCACACCATATTACTGCCACCTCCTGGTTGGAGGCCAAGATGCAATCAATATTTTTTGACTGGTCTCAACGGTGGTTCCTATTAGATTCATTGATTCAGGGAAAACAAATGCAGTCACTACATTTTAGAACTCATAGTTTATCCATCATTGGTGAATTAGGTTTTTGCATTGCATAGTTTCATTATTTTACTCAACTTAGAAATTATATGTTCATGTAACTGGCACATGGTTTCTTTGTTGATTTATTTTTCCAAGGTACAAGCACATAGAAGTAAGTAAGAAAGTAATTTTCTGTTCCCCAGCATATTGCTCTGAAGGTACCAGCTTTGTGTATGCTTTAAAGCCTATGCTAATTTCTCTTCACAAAATGGGGAGAGGTTAGTAATTCAATTGTACATTCTACCTAGTTTACCGGGCTGAATGACCTTGGCTCCAATGGATCATTTATGTTATCTATGTCAAGACATTTACATTTTGAAGACTTGTGGAGGCAGTTCTTTTCAGATTAATTCTTTCTTCACTATCTAAACTATTCCCCTCCTTACTTCATTATTAACACAGAATAAACAGGTGATTAAAACGATTGCCTTAAAAATAAATACATTCAACTTATATTTTCTGTTAGCCCATTCCAGGGGGTGTAGCATGTTTTGGATGTCTTTTTGTATTTCTCTGGATTTTTGTATGGTGTAGTGATTGTGCCAGTCAAGCGGGATGGTATTGCTCCCGGATCTCTATAGCAAGCTCTTCATCTCCCTAAAATTCCAGAACTTCCCACAGTGGAGCCAGCAGTGGGGTATGTGCACTGGAAAGGGGAGCACGCACATATCCCAAGAGGAGGGGAGGGCAGTGTACAAATCAGCCCATGAGGCAGTGTGAGGCTGCTAGGGAGAACATTATAGGGTAACACTTCATGAACTAGATGCCATAAAGCCTACATATTGCTTCTGTAATCATGATGTTAGACTTGTCGTTACCAGCCATGGCAGCATGTTGCAGCTAATTTTATGCATCATGTCACTGTCACAATATACATTTTTTAAAATGCAGATGATAAAATAACTGCTCTAAAGAGAACACAGTGTGCACTGTTATACCTATCACAAGCTGTAATAACTGGTTATGACAGGTGTTATGCCAGACTAAAGACAGTGTTATGTCGACTTTATGACAGTTCAGGTGAAGTGTTACCTATTATAGTGTGTATATTCACCTTAGTAGGTGGCTTAGCATTTTGGTCTGCTCAATGCCTTGTGTTGTGGAATTGAATATCATGGTTGTGTTTCCAGTTCAGACAAATAAGCTTCTTAATTCTTGTATTTTGATAATAGAGGCAGGTTCCTGGAGAACATGCCAGATATAATTTTCCAAATATAATTTGAGGGTTTTCACACTTCTTTTCTTTGACTTTATCAACTTTTTTTTGTCTGGAATATATTTATACATTTGGCTGTTTTTTTTATTGACACGTGCTGCTGATTGTCTAACAGTAGTCCCTGTAGTCATCACATTTGGATTAACATGTACTAATGAAGCTCTTTGCCATGTGACTGAATTAGTGTGAGGATTAATAATGAGCCCATTAATGAACTGTTTACCTCCTGCTTCTTTATTTGGATGCCGAAGCACTGAAAATGGACCTTATGGATACCTTATGGATGTCTAAGTCACTGACTCAGTGAAATGCCACCCCAAAAGGAGTACTTTCTGAAGAATCTATTTAGGAATACCTGTAATATATCTATCGGCAATGCTCACTAGGTTAAAAGACATCTATGAACGCTCAGGCTGACAATTCTTGTCTGATATCTACAGCTAACCTTGGTGACCATGCGCCTACGACAATTTCATGGATTGGATTAAACTGTTCCCCAGTTTCCTACACACATTCCTGAACAAAATGTGCATATTCTGCTGCTCTGCTCATTTGATGCCTGCAGCTCAGAAAATGACAGGTGTCATGAATATGTGAAAGAGGAAGGCCGAAGCACACCATACACCTGATTCTGTAAAAGAACAAGAGAACTGTTCTGCCATTAAAGCAACAGCAAAAAGGTGTTCACTGTTATTTGCAGGCACCAGCTCCATAGATACACGTTCTTGCTGTAAAGTTTACCAAAGTCAGTGCATGGCTAAAGGCATTGTTCGTCAGCTGCCATTACTGAAATTTAACCTCATTATCATTCTTATTTGGTAAAACTCAAGTAAAATTCAGATGCAGTTACAAAAGCCCCTTCGCCCGGCTTCAGACTCTTAATAATGTGTCCCATTAGATTCTGATTGGCAGAGGCAAAGGACATGACTGTTGTCTTTAAGTGCACCACTAGGTCAGTTAGTAGCTACGTAAACAGTAATTGCTGTTGATTACAGTGTGATGCAGGGAATTCGATATCTGGTTACTGAAATTGGGAATAAGTCAATTATATAGATACAACAGTAGATTAAAATTTTACTTGATTGACACGGGGTGGATGGAGGATAAAATTGATAGAACTTACTACCCAATTTATATGCAAATACTTATAGTGTTTACATTTTGTAATAAAAAACAATGTGCATCATCATTATGCTTGATTCAGAATATGTAAATGATTAATGTAAATAAATGTAAACAGGAGGGAGGGCTGTTCCTGAGTAAATACAGTGCACTGCAGAGCTGCATGTGCTTTATAAATGGCTTAATATTGAGTGGGCCTGCTTGGCATGGTAGTGCTGAAGAAGATGCTGTGTTTTCCAAGGTCTCCACATATAGGATGCGCATTGCCCAGATTATTGCACATGGCTTCCATGTACACCTGCAGTGGTAATATTGCAAGTAATATAATCTCTTCCCCCTGACCTTGGGTGCGAGAGGAGAATGATTCAGTGCCATCTCAGTCTCATTATTCTCCAGCCCAGTGTGTGATAACTGGACTGAACCATATTAGACCCGAGCCTTCCATCTCCTGCCCCGCCCTTCTGCCTGCACATCCAGCTTTTTACTCTGCAAATTCACCTTTCTGAAAGCCTCCCTCTTAGAATGGTCTCATAGACCTCCATTAATTATCACCCCCCCTCCCCTATGGGTGACCATAGATTGTAATTTTCAGATGGTGTGGATATATGGTCACATTAGGGGCCAGTGGGAGAATGTGCCATTATTAATCTGTATTGTACTGGGAGTTTGTAATTTGTAAATTATTTTAAAGGCTCTCTCCCACAGGAATTTGAGTAATTTATACTCTGTGAGCTCTCCATTGTGCTATTCTATTAAAGGGGAAACAATGGAACCTCAAATGGAATGCAGTGGGATATAAAATACTTAATATCCAAAATGTACATCCCTAGAAGGATACTTTAAATATAATAAAATCTCCAACTGCAATTTCCAAGTGGTGTTTCAGTGGATGGGCATTGCTGTCTATGATGAATCATAATCTTAGCTACAGTACATTATATGAGACTGTATGGATGGTCAGTGCCTGTGGTTTGCAGGGGTGTTATGCTACATTATTGGCCATTATTTGCTATAGATTAAATCACTTTATTAACAAGATTACTAGCTGCACTGGGATATAACACTGCATTAGTCTCTGTTATTCAACTAGAGCTTATCTGTCTCTTGATTTAAATGTGGATAAGCAATGCATCACAATTTAGATAGAAGTGATTAGAGCCTGGTGTCATAGTACATTATGAAAATGTGAAGCTCGTTGATCCCAGCCATTCAGAGATAAGAAAAAATATAATTCTAGATAATACACACACTCTCTCTCTCTCTCTCTCTCTCTCTCTCTCTCTCTCTCTCCCCCCCTCTCTCCCTCTCCCTCTCCCTCTCCCCCCCCCCCCCTCGCTCCCTCCCTCCCTCCCTTTCTGGTGGGAAAGAGCTCCATCTCTGTCCTTACTGCAGTAAGCTCATTGAGTGCTGCTGTTTATTCAGTTGTTCGCCGGCACTGTTTCTCACAGACCCGGTTCACCTCCTGCTGGTACTGTGGGCTAAAAATGGACCTCTTTACTTACACATCTTTGGAGCAAAAACGGATCATATCTCTCTCTCACACACACACACACACACACACACGTATCAGGAAATGGACCAGACCACTGAAATTCTCAGGAATTATCTCTCTTCATTCTTTAAGTAGGGAAATAAAGTATACTGCAATATGCTGTAAATATGTGGACTTTTTAGAAAAATAACAAAAATATTTTCAGAGCAGTAGTTCACCCTTGGTAAAGATGCACTTTTTGCTTTTTGCTGTAGAAAACAACAAATATCACCATTACTGAGATATCATTTTCTCATGTGGAAAATATTGTACTTTGTTTACAACAAAAATAACACTTTTTTCTGAATTATAAATTTACTTCCAAAAAAAGGAATGTCTTGAAATTTGGCACACTTGTGATTAGTACATGGTGCAGCCTCCCCTGTTAAGGATAATGGCACTGAGCCTTTTCCTATAAATGTTTACTAAGAACGCATCTGGAGGGATCTTGAACCACTCCTGCATGCAGAACCTTTCAAGATCCTGGATATTCTTGGGCTGGCACTTATGGTTGCCCTTTTCAATTCAGTCCACAGGCTTTTGAGAGCCTGAGAGAGCCATTTCAGAAATGGTCTGACAGAAACAGTTTTCACTGAACCATTTACGTGTTTTGAGGTATGCTTGTGGTCATTGTCTTGTTGGAAGACCCACCAATAGCTGAGTCTCAGCCTTCTGGCAGGGGCAAAACGTTTTTTAGACTAAATGTCCTGATACTTGGTGGAATTTATTATGTCAGTGAAACAGCCCCAAAACATTAGCAGTTCACCAGTGTATTTGACGTAGGTGTGAGGTGCTTTTCCTTGAAAACATCCCGACGATGCTTGTAGCTAAAAAGTCCAATATTGGTCTCATCTGACAAATAATAAGAGTATCATTTTTTTTTATTTGATTTGATTTTTTAAATGCTATTACTCAATGAATCAAATTTTTTTAAGAGTAAAGGTGTATATATTCAGATATTGCAATATCTGAAAGCAGCAACAATTTGTATAGTTTCCCCATATCTTGGGATGTGTGGCAGTATTTTAATACTATATTTTATAAATATTTTATTTAATTTAGTTTCAGTTTCCATTTTCGTAAGTGTCTCTTCTGACAGTTTTTTTCCTTGTTGAGTTAACACCTCTACGAAATGGCAGGTCTGTTTTTCTAGAAGAATTATTTCCTCTTTGATAAACAGGCCTGTGTTTGTGTCACAAAAGCCGCGTTTCCACCAAAAGTACCCAGAACTTTTAGTCCCAGGAAGTACTTTTCAAGGAACTAAAAGGTTCCTTCAGCCCATTGTTGTCTGCGTTTCCACCGCGGTCTAAAGTCCCGCGAAGATTAGGCAAATTAGCCCACTGACGTATGAAAAAGCGACGTTGTCATCGGTCCATCTGTCCTATGATTTCTTCTGTAACCCCATACTACCACCGAGGTAGCCTACATTATTTTCTAATAACTGGGACAGCCCGGGGGGGTTTATTCCACTTATATACAACGGGTTAACCACTATATATGGTTACTTTTGTATTTATTGATTTTTATTGATTTAATCACCTGGAATTGAAATATTCTTCCACAGCTGTTTTGGCATATTTTACCGTTGTCAAGCAAAACTGTCGTTGGTAGTTGAACTTGTACCGTTGTTATGCAACAAATAGGATATAACAGGCCAATAGTCAGATTGTAACTGTTTTATATATCCTCGCAAACACATTCATTATGTTTTTATGCGAACATTCACTTTCATGTCTTGACATCCGAGAATGCATTCACATTCCACAAATAACTGGCAACAACAGCAGAACACATGCACACGTTGTAAACAATTTGCTGTTGAATTTATTACTTTCTCATCGTCAATTCCATATAGGCTAATCGCAAAATGACAAGAATAGAACGAAAACTTGGACTTGCGTGAAAATTTTAATTAGCAGTGGTACAGCCACCGTTTGCTTTCCTTCAAATTTACTGCTAGCCGAGCAGTGAAGTGTGCCCTCCAGATGCGAACCATGCACCATAAATTAGTCCATAGTCTTCCTGGTCTTTTTGTGGAATTGAAGAATGGCAGAGTAAAATTACGGCAGTCTGAAAAAGCAAAAGGGACGATTACTAGAATTAACCTGTTATTTAAGTAGTCATTCTAATGAGCAATCAGATGCCAGTGAAGTGAACATTACCTGTAACAGTATCTAATGCGGGCTCCTTCTAGTGATCATGTTCAGGTATTATTTTAGGGTCGTCACTTTACTCCGATCTTCATTAATTAAAAATAACCACAAGGTTCAAATCAATAATTTATCTGTAACTTCTAGGAACTGGGCTTACGGCTAAACAGTTTATATTTGAGATCAGCGCACCTTTCACAGTGAGGACAGTTCTCTGAAATCCAGTCGATCCACCCGTTGTGTGCCCTGGCTCCAGGTTCTCTCTGTGATTAGACCTTTCCGTGTATTCTTCTGTTTGTTCTCACCTTCCTATTTAAAAAAAAATATGAAGTAAATGAAACGTATCACGAAACAGTTTCTAAAAATGTGTGATGAAATGTTTCTGATAATGTCATATGGACACTGCTAACATGCGTATTTAGTAACCTTATAAGTCTGGTGCTGAGGACAAGCAAAGATGAGAAAAGGACGGAGTGTAGCGCAGTGGGTAAGGAACTGGGCTTGTAACCGAAAGGTCGTAGGTTCGATTCCCGGGTAAGGACACTGCCGTTGTACCCTTGAGCAAGGTACTTAACCTGCATTGCTTCAGTATATATCCAGCTGTATAAATGGATACAATGTAAAAGTTGTGTAAGTCGCTCCGGATAAGAGCGTCTGCTAAATGCCTGTAATGTAATGTTTGTGTGTACCAGGTAGAGAGGGGTATCACAGGAAATATGTATTTTAAAATTGCTCATAGAAAGAAAGAGGCAGAAAGGAGAGAGGGAGGGATGGGGAGAGAGGGAACCATAGTTGGACAGAAATGGAGAGAGAGAAAAGGAAGGGGGTAAGAGGGGGAGAGAGAGAGACAGAGATTATAGCGGGTTATATCATTGCTTTATGATTGTTGTTGTTTTAATTGTTAGTTTATCCCACTGTTACCATTTTAGTTTTTTATGTTTTTGAGTGTGCTGTTATTGTGTGCTCTGGCAATGCAACGACTTGTACTTGCATGCCAATAAACACTAAAGCTGATTATAATTTGGGAGTTAGAGAGAGAGAGTGTGTGTGTGTGTGCACGTGGGGGGGAGAGGGGGTGGTTGCAGACAGACAAAAAAAAACGGCCTGGAAGCAGAGACCTTGGTATTCGGCCAGCTTCATTCTGAAGTCTTATCAGCGTCTAAAGTGGTGGCCCTGTCATAGAATCCTGTCTCTTAATGTAGTCGTCTTGGGGGTGAAAAGGAAAAATGCCCCCGATTAACCCATTAACCTGAACCATATAAGCATTGTCAGGGACATAGCTTTGTCTCCTGGCCCTCCTTAGAGTGTTTTTTTCCCCCGGTGGGGTGGGGGCAGTGAGGAAAGATGGCATGCAGAACTTTCTACTGTGTGATCTTATTATGATCCAACCCTTCAGAAAGACGTGTGTTTTCTGTGTGAAAGACTCCTCTCTCGGGGTGATTTGAAACAAACAATGGAATATTGTGTGCTATAAATGAGCACCCCTCCTGTGTGAGTTTTGTCTTAGCTAAACCAAACCGCTTTGTCTTCTGAGTCATACCGCTTTTGTGGCGGAGGGTCTGTCTGTCTCTGCTTTTAACAGAAGCCGATGCTCAGCAGACACTGCTACTCTTAGCTGTGTTAGTCACACCCTGAATGCAAAAGTGCCTCAACTGAAGTGTGAAGGAATAGCTTCAGCACGATGCTCTGTGGTGGCCATCATGAAAAACCCAGCATCTTGATTTGGTTTCAGACATTTGACCGAGAATTATCAGGAATTTTGTTGTATTCAAAAAAACTGCATAAAGTTTGAGAACACAGCACTGTGTTGATAAATCGAGTGATTATTCTGCATACTGCACAGTGCAGTAAGTGTGTGGTACTGACCAAAGAAATCTGGCCTGTAAACGTAACTCACTCTGTCCTTTTTCCCAGAGTATATTCTATTTTTAAGCTGCCAATGTTATGCAAATGACAGGGTCCAAATTAGGCTGACAGGCAGCTCACAGAGACCTTAAGCAGGTGTTCAAGCTAACAATGAGAGAAAAATAGGGGCTTTTATTTCATGCCAGGCATTAGTGTGAAATTTGAAGAGATTATGCCAATCAAACAAAGGGCTTGAAGCCATGGTTGAGCTGCATTTTACACGTATTCACTAGGGATGGTACACATCGTGTCCCATCTATAAGCAGCAATATTTCAGTCGACAAATGAGCAGCACTCAGATCATAATACAGAGAGAAGTGCTGAGTGAGTCAGGCTCTCCTGCTAGTGGAGTCCATCTGGGATTCGCAAGCACATTGTGCAGAGCGCAGGACTCTCTCTGGGACTCTTGCTGCACGGCTTCGGAGCGTTCAAAGTGATACAACAAATAAATGGGCTTAATTATGGCCAGCAAAACAACTTTGATACAACCAAGTGGCAAATAACAACACAAGGCTCAAAATGGCTGCTGTACTACCAAATAACAACGCACAGCAAAGAAAACCGCCTCATTGTAGGGAAACTGCAATGAGACGGTTTCTTGTTATATATATATATATATATATATATATATATATACATATATATATATATATATATACTGTATATATGTATATATGCCGTTTTCTGAATTTAGACATATAGTGTGTTTTGTCACTACTCATGCAGCTAGTAACATTAGCATGACATTGGAAGGGGTAGACACCTTAGGCCTATTTTCAGCTTTTTTCGTGTGCAGTTATGAATGTCTCCTGTTTGTAGTCCCTGTGAAGGAGTTACATAATTTGCACAGAAGACCATTCATGTAACCGCAATTTTATCACACAATTCTGAAGTCACACCAGAAATCCCCCAAAAATGTCATTAAAATCAAATAACAAGGCAGCGTAAAGCTTCCTTAAATGTAATGACAATTAAAATGCCACTGTAGTCACACAAACAAAACATTGTGTGTCCTATGGACCTATATTTGGTCAGTCCTGAAATGTCTCCTGTAGCTGTAGGGATTATTAAAGTTACTAGGTCATAAACTGAAGATGAGCTTCCTCCCATACAAGAAGATGGTCATCTGTATTCATGCAAGGCATAGAGAAATAATTTGACCTATAAATTGTATTCATGAATTTAATGAAATCTTTATGGATGTTCAATACTGAGATTAACCCCTTAAAACCCAATTGGAAAACCCAGGGTAAGATCCCCCCTGTCCTCTTTAGCAAAATGCTATTTACAAAAATATAAAATCTAATCATAAACAATTTACAGTAATAAAGTGCCCTTTATCACACAGTGAATATGCCGATAAACAAATGAACAATCACAAATAAACAATCTTGAAGCACGTGCCTACAGTAGCTGCCACTTGTGCGCTGTGCAAAAACAAGCCCGTTCGCAACCGAATAGCTAGGCCACAATTTCTGCTAGAATGAAGCCATAACTTGCATTGGAAAGCAGTGTAAATGAGCTTAAATTTAGGTCATTTACTTGGCACTGGAATGTCTAATTGAGATACATTTTTCACTGTTCGTAGAGTAAGAAGTTGCTTTTTTAGAATAACGGCACTTCTGGTTTGAAATTCTATTTACATACATAGACATGCTTGTGTTCAAGTGCTTGTGAAAACGCTTTCATGCTCAGTGGAAGTAATGCTTTGACTATTCCTAGCCTATGTACAAAGAGTGAATTGATTACAGTTATTTGACTTGTTGTGGACAGTTATTGGATTATAAAATGGCATCATCAACCTGCGGTGTCACTTTCAGCCCTCCTTTGGGGAAGAGGACTGGTATGCAATTAAAAAAAAAAAAAAAAAAAAAAAAAATCTCTAGTGGTTATACCGATCACGACAGGGTTTTTGGATAAAAGTCAGAAGAGTCTAAGCTTTTCAACAGTAAATGGGTTATAGTGCTGCACCTTGAGTCAATGGCAGATAAAAGCAATAATTTAAGAGAGTGCTATTGTTAGATGCCTGCGTCTAATTTCCTGGCTATTGGGTTTTAAGGACTTTAATATCTGTTCACTTGGAGAAAACAAGTGCAGAATGTGAGGAGTGAGCCCTACAGAGTCAGTACTGCTTGTATTCAGGAAGCTGCAGTAATACCATTTCTGGCCAATGGGTGCCTGAAAGGTCTAGTTACTTAGTTGGAAACTTGCAGTGAGCTGGTTGGTGGAGTTGGCGATGATGCAGCAGATGCTGGGGTTTGGTGATGCTATTCTGCAAAGAGGCAACTGGCAATGGGTTGATGGCACACCTGGGCCCCATTCATAAAGCATCTCAGAGTGGGAGGGTTGATCTAGGATCAGTTTAACATTATGAGTATTTAGCATACTGTACTGATCCAGAGCGATTTTTTTGCCTTGCCTCATAATGGATAAAATGAGGATGTAGACATGGTAACGTGATCCTAGATCAGCACTATTGAGATGAAGTACAGGCCCTGGTGAGTAAATGAAACACTGGAAGTTAGCTTGCTGTTTATGTTCTTTTGGGGGGGTTGGGTAAGAGGGCCAGCTGTCACCCTCATCTCAAATATTGAATGATGAGAATACACCTTCAGCAAAATCAAAAAAGTGTCAAAAAGGTTAGATCAGCCGATGTCATTCATAAGGCTTCTGCCAAGTCATATCATATCTCATCAAAATACATGGCTGTAGCATTTCTCATTTTTTGAAGAAAACCTAAAGCTGAAGTTTCGCAGTTTTCCAGTGGCCCTTGTGGAGTTCCAGTGGGAATTTTTCTCTAAAGCACACTGCGCATTTGCCTCATTGAATCACAGTTTCTCCTTGAAATAACATCAGCCTGCCAGCCTCCAGATCCCCTGCTAATAAACATTCATCGTTGTGGAACCTGGTAAAGGAATAAGCCAGCGAGTCCGTTGGAGGTGTTCGGCAGTGTGGAATACTAACGGGCCATTAGTGTGCTGGAGAATCCCAGGTGTGCGGAGTTGATTTGTTTCTGTGAAAAAGGTGGGGGTGCAGGGGTCAAGTTCACAGAAAATGACAAACACCTTCCCAGGATTTCAGCAGGGGGCACTCTTCCCCTTTGGTGAAGGAACACACCCCCCCCCCACACATTACATCCTGATGTGTAGCAGCTGTAATTTGCTCTTTTCCACCAAACCCAACGCGCCCCCCCCCCCCCCCCCCCCCCCCCCCGCTTGATTCTTGATTACATTGAAGGTCGGGACAGCAGAATGCTCTGGTGGTCTCTCCGTTGTAGGTGGCGGATGGACATTTTCAAATAGGTCAAGATGGCAGTGGCTGAATTAAACAAAGTGGACATTCTAATCACAGAGGACTGCAGAGGAGAAATCTGGTCCTGCCTTAAAAGAGCAGCTCTCAGTGCGGATCAAAGACGGATCATTTCCCATCGGTCCTCCTGGGAGCCCTTCCATCTTTCTTTTAATCTAACCCAGATAATATGTTCCTCCCCCTTTCCCGGTTTAGTGATCAGGGGCTGCTGTTTGTTGGATGTGGTTTGCTGTTGAACAGCCTTCATCTGTATAAATGAATGGCCTCTCCCTGCTGGCTGTGATAAAATGAGTTTTACTCAGAAGCATGCAATATAACAAATTGACTGACCTCTCCTGTCAAATTGACTGTCCCCTGAAAAAATTTCAATGATGAGTTCCAACGCTTTCCCTCCCCCTCGCCCTCGTGGTATGATATGGCAGTAAAACAGACATTTGTAAATCTTTAGAACCCCGCAGAGGCACTGAGGCAGAGACGAGATGCTTGTAGTTATTGCCGACCCTTTATATGCACAGAGAGGTCTCTGTGAGAATATTGTATTGACACTTTACATGGATTTGTACCAGGCTCTGGATAATGCTGGGCCTGTGTGATTCTGCTACTCCACAGAGCTCTGCTCTCACAGTGTTGTGTCACAGTCTCTCGGGAGTGGTGTTGGACACTCAGCCTTCGTGACAGCTGAGAACATCTACCTGGAGGCTTGTGCACCCAGTGCACGCTGACACGTTTCTTAACCTACTGTGATACCACAGATAACATTTATCTTATGGACTAAACAAAACACATATTCTATAATTGCTATGAAGCTCTTATAGGGTATGGAGGGTATGTATGTCTAATAATGATATAGTAAGAATACAGTTATTTGTAATTGGCAACTGACTTTTTGAGTCTCTAGAGTCTGTGGAGTGTTCTGATAATACTTTGAAATAACTGCTCTGACTCAGTTCAGCTGTGTTTTAGGTGGCTATTAAATGCTACAATAGCCATTGTTGGACTGAAAAAATGGATTTTCAAACAATATCTTCTTGTGTGTGTACACGGTATGTCACTTTGTCACTAATATTTTGTGGATACTCTGAATCAGTGATTTTCAGGGTCGTCCAGAGCATGTGAATGAATGTATGAAACTATTCAATTGCAAAAATAATAATATATATTTGCTGTGCATGGCAAATTGTGGTCACTCACTCACGGACGACCTGAGAGGTACGTTTAGTAGGAAGCATGCGCAGGTGCATTTCCCAAAATCACCACTTCGAACGGCACAAGATTTTTAAGCACAGCTTTATCGCCTAATGTTACTTTAGCTAACCCTAACATGTTAGCGTTTCACCTACATTAGTTAACCTACTTAGCGCGTACCACCGATACAGATGTATGGACACACGGAGGACAACAAATAATGTTACAGAGGTGAGGATAGGCCATAGCTAGATAGCTATATAGTTAGCCAAGTTTTACTCATGACACTTTGTACAGATGCGCCGTGGGTCTTCACGGTTTTGTGCTTGTTTATAACACTGAATAACATGATTTTGGTGAGTGACATTGTGTCTTGGTTAGAGGATTGAGGGTCATGGGTATTTTACCTCCTTATTTTATTACTCCACAAAAAGGTCAGCTGAACTTCTGGGTTACAGAGTATTTAATATGTAAAACTGTAGTCCTCCCTGGTTAAAAAGTACTACTACTTCTAATTACTATTATTATAAGAAGAAGAAAAAGATGAAGAAGAAGAAAAGGCAATTGTTATGTGAATAGTATAACTTTAATGCCTTGTGAAATGTATCACACTGTAATGTATCCGTTGAAAGGAATATAAACATTGGCGTATTTGATTTAAATGAGCTTTTTCCACTTTTTCCAAATGTCTTGACCTAAGAAAATGTCTTTTGAGAGGGAGTTGACTGTAGATCAAAAAGCACTGGTAAGATCCAATGGAGATGTGCAGTGTGGGCTGCCACTCAGCACATGCAGTGCTTTCCCCTCTTTTAGTCTTTTCAATAGTGCTTCAGTGCCATGCCCTCGAGCTTCACTTCTTGCAGCACGTGTATAGTAGCGCACAAGCATATGTCCGCGGTATACAGTACCTATCTGTGGCTGTCAGACATTAAGAGAGAAACGCTTAAATGCTGTTTGTGTGAGTGGTGGTGAAAGCATATGCATGACAGCCCCCCCGCCTGCCTGCCTGCCTGCTCGTGTGCCTGCGTGCTGTTCCCCGGCCTCACAGGGACAGGGCTTTTATGTGGCTCTCTTGCTTCGGTCGACTCTGTGTATTCGTGAGTCATTCCAATTATACTTCTGAGATAGTTATTGAAGCCTGAAGCGAAAGAAGACATTAATTGCGCTATTATGTATCATCACAGAATCTACAGTAAATTACTGGTGCTGTTTGTCTCGCGTTCGTTGAAATGTTCCGAGAGTGAGGGGAAAAAAGGAATAAACCTGACCTTTTCATTTTTATTAATGATTTTGTCTCTTTTGAGCAAAGGCTGAATTGAGAATTCCCGCTTTTGCTGTAGGGTACTGATTGAAGTGACGGACAATATATGTACTATTAGGTTCGCGTGATGTCATCCCGAATTATCATCTGGCCAGTGATGCAGCATAGCAACAGCCATAGGCTGCAATTACATTCCTGTAGAACAATATCTTAAAATTCAGTTATATATGCAGTCTCTTTCTTAAGCCTTTTGCACTTGACAGATTCTTAAATAAAACATATGCTGTTCGCTGGGTGGTGTGCATATAAAGGCGGGACCTGTACGTTATAAATAGAGTGAGCATTCTTCATGAATGCAGCAAAGTTTTGTACTTGCTGAATTTGCCAATACAGCAAAATTTGGCTTGGTAAATGAATCAAGTATCCAATTTAACAGTGAGTGTATCCTTTGACCTTTGCTAGATTCTCTGTTGGAAGTTTTTATCCTTTAGTATGTATACTTCAACCTTTAACGTTACTACTACATACTAACACACACACACACACACACACACACACACCACACAAATATAACCCTTTATGAGGGGTTTTCTAAATTGTAAATAGTTTTTATCGTAAATGGCATGAGTTTATGGGACCACCCTGCCTTGTGTGGACGGTGCAGGCTGGTGGTGGTGTTGTAATGGCGTGGGGATTGGGGAATGTATTCTTGGCATGCATTAGGCTCCTTAATACCAATTGATGACCATTTCAATGCTGCCACATGTCAAAGCATTGTGCAAGCGTACAGCCTATCATTTTTCAAATGGATACTTCCAGCAGGATAATGTGCCATGTCACAAAGCACACATCATCTCAAGTTGGTTCCACGAACATGGCACTGACTTGGTTGTGACAGTTTATTACAATGACCTGCACAGTCCCCAGATTCTCAATCCAATACTGCACCTTTGGGGTGAGGTGGAATGGGAGGTTTGCAGCATGAATGCGTGGCTGAAAAATCTGCAGGAACTGCGTGATACTATCAAGCAAGCATGGACCAAAATCCCTAAAGAATGTGTCCAGCATCGTATTCAATCTGCTCTGCAAAGCATTCAGGCTGGTCTGGAGGCAGGCAGGTCTGAAGCGGGTCCTACCTGATACTAGATACTGTTGGTGCGCCTAATAAAGTGGCCAGTGAGCGTATATTATATAGGCTTGTTGGAACATGGCTTTACCCAACATGTTTAATAGCCCCATATAAAATTTAGGAAATGGGTTCAAAAGACCACAGTAGTACTTCCCTTCTTTTGAAATGAAATATGCATATGCCAGTGCATTCAAATAAATAAAACTATTGACCAGTCTTACAAATAATCAATTATTCAAAAGCTTGTGGTCCTCATTTATGCTTTCAGGAAGCTATTACAAAATGTAACAATGTATCCAAATTAAATTATAGTATGGCTGATGAATAATTAAATAGTGCATTGCAAAAATGGGCCCTTTGGCTTGTTTAGGGATGTGATTTTTTTATTGGTTAACCAAAAATGATAACAAATATGCAAAATTATATGAATAATTACTGAAATAAAAAATGATACTGCACTATGTCTTTAAGAATTTAATGTGAATAAGAAATATATTCATAGTGCGACAACGTGATTGCTCAAATCTGGATTGAATGCCTAGCCCAGTGAGAATGAAAATAAGTCCAAAAATGAAGGGAGCAAAATATTTAAATGTAAACTGCTTTTCTAAGCTAGCTCATACTTCAGAGAAGGAAACCGGCAGGAAAATGAGCTACGATCTCTATGAAGGTAGGACCGCATTGAAAGATTACTCATGTTGTCACATTTGAAGCTAACTAGAAAAGCTAACCTGTTTTCACTGATGTTCTGAAAATATTGGTTTCACTATGGAGATACACTTCAATTTCCTGTTTTAAAAACGAATAACAAACATTATATTTTAGCATCACATATATTCATTTATGCTGTTTCATTATATATAGCATAGCCACATTAAGGCTCTAGCCAACAGAACGACAGATAATACGTCTGCTGTGAGGCACTGCTATATTAAAAATGCAGTTATTGTGCATCAGATCTAAAGCTGAGATATAATTTAATGGTTAAATAATAAGCATCCAGCCCACTAGCCAGTCTGAACAAATCTGAGCCAAGAGCACATGTCTACATGCTGAACTGGACACTAAGAATCTCCTTTCTACTTCTGTGTACAGAACAAAAATATATAAATCATTTAGTTTTTAATCAATAGTTTGCATTTATGTATTGCCTTAATTTCATGATCTCAATGTTATGGTGATTGAGGGGAAACTTATGTACCTGAGAGTTGTACGGAAGCCATTTTGAGCCAGAACATTCACCACACATTAGTTGAGGTGAATAATGAGGGAATTACTAAACCAGTCAAACTAGTGGATTATACAGTGGTAGGTTTAAAGAGCAAAGTTAGGAATTTTTGCGAGGACACAGGGGAACCCCCTACTATTTTGTGGCATGTATTCTGGGACTGTTATTGTCCATAGCGAGTCAGCACCTCAGTTTAATGTCTTTTCTGAGGATGTTGTCTCTCATAGCACAGTGTCCCTGCCAGTTAGTGGGACATTGGGGTTTTATTTGGTCCAGATGGAAGACTGCCACCTACTGGACCACTTCAGAAGCCACTTACCAGACCTGCTTACCTTCAGCCTTTTAGCAGGAGCTGAGCACTTGGGCACATGACTGCTGGTGTGAAATAAATAACATACCATAAATAATGCAGTAGTTGAAGGTGATTGTCTTTAAAGTTGTGTTATTGCCACTTTATTTTTGCATTAAGCCAGGTACGTGGTGTTTTGGGCGGGCTGGTGTATTGGGGAGGTGTTTCATGACCAAACTGTGTCTGTCTGTCTGTTGACTTGAGGAGACCGTGCTGTTCTTACTCTCTGTGGAAGCTAAAAGGTTACAGAGAGAACAAACCTTAGGTTGTATTTAGTAACCACATTGTGATCAATTCTACAAAATTTGTTTTCCTAAACGAAAGCCCTTGCCACATGCCTCCGACATGATACTGGCAGAGACATCAGTTTGAAATGTCAGATCAGATCAACATATAAGGAGTATAGAGAATTGACATTTGGGAAATGGTCAAAGGCAGGCTTTGTTTGATTCACATTTTAAGTGAACCCTACGCATATAAGGGGTTCCTGGTCTCACTTTCCTCTTCAGTGACTTATATGAACAATATGTCCTAGTTCCAGGTTCTTTTTTTGTCATATTAAAAATATCTGATGAAAATCATAGCCAGATTATAATCCAGATTATAATCTCAATTTTCTCATCCACAAACCCATTATGTTGAGTTTAAAGTGGCATATTTTAAAATTTAATGACAGTAAATACAGAGTACAATATTCTTCTAAACAGAAAAATCATTTATGTGGTCTAGCTTCATAAAATCGCTATGATTACACATTTTCCGTGGGGAATTTTTAGGTTGAATGTCTGTTTCACTAGAGGCATGCGATTGTGCTGAGCGAGAGGGTGTGTTATCTGTGCAAAATTGGTTCCTAAGCAGGTCTTCAGAAGGGCTCTTTAAAGATGATATGCCACCTTCCATTAAAGTCACAATGGGAGAGCTTCTGCCTTGCAGGGCCTTTCTGAAAACACTGCACTCAGATATGGAAGGGTAACTTGCAGTTTGTTGTGCCTCACTTTCATTTGTCAGACGGAAACAGCTGCTTGTGTTATTAGCACTGATTACAGGACATTACATGCATTAAAATTCTTAAAGTGCTTTTACCACTGGTGTAGAATTTTAATGGAGAGTGCTTTTTCACTATGATTCATTTAGATAGATAGGGATGGTAGTGTACATTTCGCTCAGTCAAGGACATTGATCCTAACGAACAGATGATAGTGTCCCAAGCTCTTACTGGTCTGCCCAGTATTTACAAAGTGGTTAGTCGTAAAAATAATTAGTACACTTTTTTGCCATTTAGTTTCTCGGATGAGTTTAAATGCCATAGATGCTGGAGGTTAACATCATCAGTTCCCACTCTCTTTGTTCTTTATATTTTCCCTGTAGACTCTAAAATGTAAATGTTAACTCAACTCAAACTAGCGTGTATCCAGTGTGCTCTATCAGAGTAAAATGTTATCTGTCGGAGTTGATATGTGTGTACAATTGTAAGATATCAGGCTGGTACTGTTCATAAGTTCTGAATGTCTTTATTTCATCAAATTAATCTTGCTACATGTGCACTACATGAGCACACAGTGAGTAGAACTATTTGGTGCTTTTAGAATTTGTAAGTGAAACAACATGATCTTTGCTCTTAAATCAGAGGTCCCCACTGGGGATCCGTGTATTGGTGGTCTTCATTCCCACTCAGGTCCACTTTCCTGATACTCAAAGCCCTTGTTTGGATGGGAATTTGAATCAGGTCACAATTGGTTGAACTGGTTGAAATCCATGTCTAAAATCATCAAAATTATAGATATTCAGGCCCAGAAGCAAACACCACTGCAAATATGGAGCATTGCTGTGATTTTTATATGAAAACCAGATAATACGCAGAAACACATACTTTTCCCCAATATGGGACTGCCACAATCACATGTGAACAATAATTTAGCATTCTTTTTTAAAACTGTTGTAGTTTAGATTAAATACTTTCTACTTAACTCATTTACTCTTTAATTGTCATACCTTATTTATTACTGTATACAGTGTTATTTTCTATTTAGAGTGTCTACTATTAAGTTATGTTGTAATATATTTATTTCTTAGGTTTTTTGTGACATATATATATATATATATATAATGTACTTATTTTCTATATATTTCCTTGTCCTACCCCACCCAGTGTCTGTTGGGAAATCAGTGACCTTATTGGACATGGTACTACAGAAGCCAGCCAACCAAACCAAAATGAAATTCATGGGACACCCGGCCATAAGCCCATTAAATCAGAGTGCTAAAATACCAGTATATTGTTTTTGAGAATAATTCTTTGCCACAGACAGGATTTAGATCACAGATGTCACAGAAGCAAGATCAGTATTATTCAGATTACAGTGTTTCTATTCTAGGCTAACAGTACGCTCACTCAAGCAGTGATGGCACAGTATTTAGTACACTAGCGGGAAAGGGCTCAGTTGCACACACTGGAGTGAACCAGCGGTTATCATTGCAGTATTTGGGACTTATCATGGAACTGCAGATTTATTGGTTCTATGGAAGATTATGGTCTTGCTGGAAGGAAAATGGTTTCAGTTACTGTATTTGTTTTTCAGTTTACATTTACGGTGACAGATTGCCCAAAGCAGTGTTAGAGGCGTGCGTATTCACGGTCAGTTTTCACTGTCAGATGTTAAAGTGTAAAATGTTATTTTTAAGGTGTGTGAACCACTACAGTTGTATTGTTCATGGAATTAAAATGGCTTCTGAATAGCTCCGTAAAATTTGGGATGATCTTGGTGATGTCACAATGCCACAATCTTCTTTTGATTATCAACTTTAAATAGAAAGTATTTATTTCGTATGTTGGTTCTCTCCTTAAGAATCATTTTAGGGCTGCACAATAATAGCGAAGTTGTATTGATAAGCTGAGAATATGACTGATGTGTCAGGCTGATATAATGAAGTGCCACACACAGAAAGCCGATACATTTGATGTTCCCTCGATGCTGCAAATTAAGTTGAAATCTCATTCTCAAAGGTAGTCTAATCATTGTCATCTAGATGTATTTAATTTATCAATTGTTATTAATTTATAATTTTTGCTAGCCAAATAAGAAATACAATACAGAGTCTCAGTAGCTCTGCAGACTGTGTGTGCTCTCTTAGAATAAATAGCTTAAATATTTTGTTATACAAATAAAATTTGTTACATTTGTTTTGACGGCAACTTGGTTGCAGTTTATATTGGTTGCAGTCTTCATGCTACAATGTAAAACAGGGAGGTACTGGAATTGGCCAGTTTGGTCAGTTAAATATCCATTATTAAAATCAGCCCCAGAATTTATTTTAAACCGTCTTAAATACTGTGATTGCGGCTTCAGAAATATTGCAGAACAATAGATTTGTAACACAGTTACACAGTATTCTCAAATTCATAAGACACCTCCTTTCACATAAATAATTAGTGGAGTTGCATCCTAGTGACAATAATATCTTCAAATGGGAGTAATGCACAGTGTTGTCATTTGGTGATTCCTGCTTATTGAATCCCATGCAGATATTAATTGAATTTAGGTCCTTTAATGAAAGCATTTCAAGAAAATTTATGCTTTCAATAAATGATTTTAATTGACTGAATGCTGAATGTAACCTAGGTCTTCAGAGCTTTTCAGTTGTTTTTAGCTGCTGTCCTGGTTTTTTTCATTTCTTCATTTATACACATTGAATTTATGGTACAAATATAAGTAACAATAATACTTTTAGCATTATTATTAGTACTATTATTATTATTATTATTATAATTAATAATAATAATAATAACAATAATAATAATAATAAAATAATAATAATAATAATAATAATAATAATAATTATTATTATTATTATTTATTTATGTATTTATTTTATGATAAATATACTACAGTATAGTTAAAACTATAGTACATATCCTATTTAAACTTTCTCCTGAAATTTCATGTGAATGGCAACATTTTTAAAGTTTCCCACGGCGAAGTTGACTTTGATGTTTGATGTGAAGTAAAGTGCTCTCTTACAATAACACAGCCTTCTAACCATCTTTGTCTCTTAGTTTAGACTCTTAGTGTCCAGATTGCGACTCATGTAATATGAACCATTATTAGACAATCTCTTAAAGCTTCAACAGTGTTGAAAAGAGGGAAAAAAAAGTTTTTATTTACTGTAAAAGGTGAGTTTATCCCATTGACTAACCCTGGAACTCACAAGTTGGGTGCTGTTTATAGAAGGGTTTGGGGGGAGGGTGTGGGTAGAGGGGGGATCTATTTAAAAGCAGCATTGCCTATGGGAGATGTCCAGCTCTGACAGAAAGGGCATGGGAAGCCCGCTTTTCCAGTCTTCCTCGTATGTCTTTTCTGCAAAGACATTAAACACTGGCAACCTGACTCTGTCTTCTAACGTCCTGGACACTGGCCCTGATACTGGAAATGTATGCCTGACCTCCACCTTTTCATTGTTTTAACAATATTTTTGAGAGTTTGAGACAGAATTTCATCAGGGGAAATGAGCATTGCTTCCACTAAAAATGGCTCATATTCTCTTTGCATTAGTCCTTTCCTGTGTTTTAGGCACTTGTAACATTATGCTTTTCTTTGCTGCATGGATACATGTAAGAGGAGGAAAGATCCCAAAGAAAGACAAACCTGCTTTCCCTTGTGTCTATCTGCACCAGTCAATAGGATGGAATTAGGTCAAAATATGCTCTAAGGTCCCATTGCAGTTTATATTGCAGCGTAATGATTTTGGAGGCACAGATTATTTGGGATTTAGCAGATAACGTGAGTGGGGCGGAAACGCACACGCTCCCCTGGCTTCAGAGGAACGGAGCGGGGGTGTTGGGTGAGGAGGGGGGTGGGGGTGGACAGTGTGGGAGGAGCAGGCTCTCTGATCTGTCGGGCCGAGCCGGCTGCAGCTGTCGGGCTCTGACCTGGTGTGATCTCACGGCTCCGGGGCCTGCCTCAGATGTAGGCACGCCGCGCCGCACGGGGCCGGTCGGCCCGTGAAGCCACGGCCGGAGCCCCTAGCTGGGAGCCCCGCGCGGCCGGCTTTCTCATGACCAGCGCATTGTGCGCACGGAAATGCCAGATCTGGCTCTGCGGGCTATTTATAGCTCTGGGGCCTTCGGTGACCACAGGATGCTCATGTAAATGTGTGCCAGGCTTCCTTATGCACATTTAATGAGTAAGTACTGTACTCTTTTTTTTTTTTTTAAAGGAAGAAAATGCGCTCTCCTACGAACATATATCAGAGGAGTAGCACGGTTGTTTAGTTTTTGCTTTTAGGTAAATGTTGTGCTGTTTTTTTTTTTGCCCGTGATCCTCTTGTGCTCTCTAAGCAGTGTGTACATTTGGTTTGCCCCTGTAGTATTTGATTGGTTTTGATTTGGTTTCTCACCCACACGGTCTGCACAGATAAGCCTTTGACAGATGCAATTGGCTCCGAGGCCCTGTGTTGAAAAAACAGCCGTACATTTCAAAAGCTGACTTGTTTCCAAGGGCTACAACTTGAACTTGTTTTAAACTGGAATGCGGTCGAAACACATTCTAGAGTGGATAGGATAGGCTCCCTGCCAGTTTTTCTGTCAACACATTGTACAAACATACAAGAAGTCCCTCAGTTCTGACAGCCGCACAGTGTAAATACAGCAGTGTTTTTCTGTCACTCAAATTGTATATCAGTAACACAATGGAGCAGAACAATTCCACCAGTCCCCCTTTCTCTTATGTAAACATTCTTTTGAAAGTCAAATATGTTTCTGCGTGTTTTCCAAATCGGACTGAACTGCAGTAAACACAATTACTGCAGCTGCTCTGAGATTGATTAAGGGAGTGCCAAAATATTGTCAGGAGTCAGATAGCTGTGCCAAACTGTGAAAAATCTCTCCACTAAATAATTGTGAAAAATAACACGATTGTTTAGAGGTCAGAGGAGATTGATAGCCAACACCAGGGTTGTGAGATCTGTGCTGTTAATGAAATATTAAAATATGTAAGGATATACCATGATTTTTCCTGGCTGGCAGGTTAATCCCAAGGATAAATTCTTTCAGTGCTAGAGATCTGTCTGGGCAATCTCTCTGGAACTTACCTCTTCAAGGTACACTTTCGCTGGACACTTTCACACCAGTGGAACATCTTTGCTCTTCGGCAATACCAAATTAAGAGGGAAGTATTTTGTTTTTTCAAGTGAAAGTACATGGAAACTTTGAAAGTGAACACTTCATCTCTTAAAATGGAAAGTAAATGTACATGTAATGGCTAAGTGATTGTGGGAACATCTGCAGTAACAATATTCATGCCAAGAACAGAGAGTGGAAGGGACTGGAAACACACTTGGGAAAGGATGACTCAGGAGGCCTAAAATAAAGCTAAAAGGAAAAGAGAGAAAAAAGACTGGGGGGCTGATTTCTCCCTGAAGATTGGGGTATATTTATATAAAATAATGACAATTCCATTGGAAAAACAGGTGCGCTTGCAAAGTTAGTCATACACAGAGTGTCAGCACATTTAAAATGTAGTCTATACAGTAAATACTGTATCGAAAAAAAGGTTTTTATGAATATTACTGTCTGACAAGTATGAAGTTGGATAAGCAATGCAAATTATCATATGAGGTTAAGTAACAGGATAATCTTAGTTATTTAAAATAGAATCTCTTCTGTGGGTTTTATAGTACATGGGTGGCTGACCTTTACAGAAATGTAATGGGTAGTGAAGTAAAATGTATTAACATGTACACAGGATATAAACTAATTATTTTTAAAATACCCTGCTCTGAAATACATTTATCATTATGCCTTTAAAAGTTGATGTATTTAGAGTATATTGTAGTATTACATTTCTGTAATTGGAGGGTGGTTTTCTGCTACCAGACGTAATGGGTACGCTTAAGGTCTCTCCTGCACCCTTCTTGTTTCAGAGAGGTGTTGAGAAATAATTCAAAAGGATGGTTGCATAACAAAGATGGTTACATTAATTGGGACACGGTGTTCAGCATCTATTTCGGTTGAATAGTGTGTGATAGCCCACAATCTGAATTACGTAGCCGTGTGCTATTACTGCTTGATATACCATGATTACTTTACTTTATCATTAGCATATAAGTCATTACAGTGAATACAGATACAGTACAAGCTGTTCCTGCACAACCCACACAAGATATAAGAGGCATGGCTTTAGGCTAATACCTGGAAAATGATTTCATGTCCAGTAAATGTATGTATTGTATGCAGTAAACATAAACAATTTCATTTCCCTCATTTTGTTATCCAAGCCTTAAATGACAGCATGTATTCATATCATTATCAGAGGTGACCTAATAATCCAAATGACAGGCATAACCATGTTCTTGTTCATGTATGACAGAGTTGAGTGATGAATTCTGAAAATTAGACTTTCTTAAATGGCTAAAGAAAAAGACTGAAGAAACGTTCCTGCTGTCAGAAATCTTTCTCTGGTTCTGGGGGTGACCTATTTTTCTCTGTCCTGAATTATGCCTTCTTTGTGTTCAGTGATGAAAAAAATATGCTCACCTCCAGCGATGTCGTGCTTGGCCCTCTGCAGACTGATCTTTGGTACAACAGGGATAAATACTATCAGTGCTCAGGGTTCAGGAGTTGCAGACAAATCTGTCTTTCTCTTTCTCTCTCCCCATCTCTCTCTCCCTTTCTGTCTCATATGTAAGAATGTGTATTTCTTATACAGTATTGTACTGTAGCACAGATACATTTATAACTTTATTGTGTAGATGATAGTTTATTGTGCAAACTTTGCCTGTAATGCATTCTGAAATGATTATCATTGCTTCAAAAGTAGTTCCAAAGTTTACAGTCTTAAAGAGCCCTCTGCCCGTTATATAGCTTAGCCAGAACGACACATTGTATCACCGCACAGTGCATCTGCCTTTGATTCTATGGTCCCTCGGTTTTTTCCTGTCTCCCATAATGCATTGCAGTGTTACTATGGTGAAAGCACTGAGTGATGTGTCAAGGCTCATCTGCACTGTAGGTGTAATAGGCATGGCACATAAATGGCACACAGAAGCAGTGGTGTTTACACCAGTTCCATTCACTTGCACTCTTTCTCCAGCCTGTTTATCAACAGACTACATTTGTTACGCTGCTGTATCTTGCTTCACTCATGAGTAAGGCATAATTTGGGTTTGTGTATTCCGAAATAAGTAATTTAATTGTCAACATTGCATATTTAGATTTTATTTATGTATTTTTTTTAATCAAAAAAATTGTTTACAAAGTGCAAGATTACCATTAAAAATGATTGATCAGTTTTGTGGATGTTCCAGCTCTTTCTCCCTCTCCGTTTCCCTCACGTTTAATCCTCCAGATAATGTCAGTTGGGATATTTTCAGACTGTGTCTGTGTCAGCTTTGAGAATTATTGTCCCCTTCCACAATGTCCTCATCCTGAACTTATTATAATTTAGAAAAATATTGTTGCATATTCATATTCTATGAAACATTACCATAAAATTGTCTTTCGTTCGTAAAAAATACATCCAAGTGACAGAAATTCAGATTAAATGTGTGATTTGTGGTTCAGGAACTACTAACACAGCTGCACTAGTGCTTGTGGTAGCTCCTGAACCTGAAATTGCTTTCAACAAGTATAAAAAATTCCCTTTTGTCTCTCGCAGTCGGGGTTATCTTTATTCATATGAAATGATCTAAATGATCAGACAGAGTCTGATTTCTCAACGCCAGTTTCATCATCATCATAAAGATAAATGTTTTATCTTGAAGGGATCGCCAAAGTAGCATCCCCAGCTTTGAGCACCAAGTGCAATAATGGTTATTGGGAAATTCCATTCACAAAATCCTTTTCATCAGCAGTCAGAATCTGCTGTTTTAATGCTTAGCACATTAAGAGCGAGTACATCTGAGAAATCAAACTGGCTGGGAACAACAGTTTTGATTTAAGTATATTTTCAGCTCAGAAACAGTGGTGCCTCTTCTCCTTCAGCTCTTAGGCTCCTTCATTTGATTGGCATTTCTGTTGTGTATTTTCAAAATAACACCACTACCTGCACAAAATCTGCCTTTTTCCCCCAAGGATTTGACTTGATTTATTTTCAGGGCAATTTATAAATTAAAATGTTTGCTCTTAAATCTTTTAGCTGCTTATTAAAGTAGTATCTGCTGGCCTCCACTGGCACAGAAAGGATTAAGAAACACACCTGCGGTGATATAAAAATGCAACTGATATCCAATCATGTATTCTAGAGCAAATGCGTAAACACTTCTTTGCGTAACGAAGCAAACCGATAATATAGAACAGACCCATACTGCAAAGATGTGCTGCATCAGATCTGTGTGCACTTCACACCCAGTTCAAGCCGCTTTTGCTTCTGGTTTAGACAAACATATCCACAGCCATTTCTTTAGTACACTTTGCTGATGGGTACGGTACGCTATGTGGGCGCGGTACGCTATGTGTGCGGTGTAGTTGAGCCTTCAGAATGGGTCTGAAGCAGAGTGGCTCTGGAGGAGAGATGAGCATCCAGTGAGTCAGCCCCATACCAGCAGAGTACTGACAGGACAACAGCAACTGTTCCAGCCGGGTCACTCTCAAAATCAGCCAGTCATTTTTCATCAGCAGAAAGCAGAGGCTCTAGAACTAGCACTGATAGAGTATTGGCCTGGTGGAGGACACAGAGACCTGGAGAGGACGTGTACTCTAAAGCTTCTTTCTACATGCTTGTTGATGATCTTTGGCTGTACTTTTTAAAAAAAATGCAGGTTTGGGTATAGATTTTTTCAACTTCACACTGGTTTCTTTTTAGAGAACAGCCATGGTCCTCCCTTCAGTCCTGCCCCCATCGCCACCCTGCCTGCCTGTAGTGGAGGGTCGTGTTTGCTGAGTTTCTTTCACTGTTTTTTTTTGTTAGTTTTTTTGAGAGTCAGGTTATTTGAGGTGGGTAAGGCCATGTAGGTGAAACCCCCTGGGAAATCTGTCACTGCGAGATGATCAAACTAACATATTAGGTCACACAGGGGCCGATCAATATCTCCTCTGCAATGACTGGAGTCCCAGTAGTGCTGTTAGGTAATACTGTTACGACATGGCCATACATTCTGCACATCCCTCACTGGCTGGCACCCTGTGGCTAACCATCCCTTATAAGAATAATAATAAAATATATCATCAACATATGACCCACTCTTAATGAAATATACTGCAATATATTGGAAATATTTGAGCTTTTAAAAAAAAAATGTAAGCGAATTCACGTATTACACACACTTGTGTATTTTGGAAATTAGGAAGCAGTGTAAACAATAAAAATTATTCAATATGTTCAGATAAAGGAGCTTTAGGGAATATATCCACACAAGTACCATAATGCTGACTTTGGCCCTCTGGGCACCTATATTTCTGTTCCTGATACAGTATGTAAACACAGTTATGTATCTACTTGACAGTTTGGTGAATGGGACAGGTTCTTTTTTGAGGACCAGGCTGTTTGGCCTTCCTTGCATGGGGCACATATTATAGGGAGCCCCCACTGGGGAAAAAAAAAAAAAAAAACATGAACTACAAATGCAGATAATGGTAAATTTGGAATATCTCCCATTTGGTACATGGTCATTTATCTGCTCATTTATTTGCTCTAAAAAATGTATTGGTTTTCAAATCGATATGGTTTTAAAGTGACTGTTAAAACCATATCATACTTAATCAGAGTTTTTTCCCCTGAAGAGCTTTAAAATGGATGAATATGAAGAACATACAGTAAGGCAATAAAAATGACAAAAAGCAACACCATTGCTGCCAACAAAGCCAGGAAGGAGCACTGGTATGAAATTGCTAATCATGTAAATTTGTTAGTTAATACCTTATTTACCACTAATGAATAAATTTACACTCTCAGTAATTGTCATACAGTTTATTTTTAATGTGACAACTGCACAAATGAGAGCTCCTAAATTTTGAATTTGATACAGCATATTTAATGTCTTGCCTGCAGCAGAATACTTCAAAGAATACTTCATTCTGTTTGCCTGCCCTAGACCAGGTTAGCTGTGCCCGCATACGTTGCAATTGCGATGTTGTCATTTGGAAAACTCAGGGTTAAAGCTTATATTAACTTGCTAACTCCATAATCTCGCTTTATACTCGCCCCTGCCCCAGACCATGTTGGCTGTGCAGTATAAGTTACCATGGCGATATACCCTAATTAAAAGTGAACCCAGGGTTAAACCTTAAGTTGGCGTGCTGACCACATAATTTCACTTAGTAGTATACCCCCATGCTCTTGGCTGCTTTGTATTATAAATGAACTCAGTGGTACAGCATAATGACTGGGGCTATGCAACCAGACTCCCTTGTATTTATGGGCAGCCCTGCATCAGGCCATTTCGGTGAGGGGGGAAAAGAGGTGTAGTTTCCAGAAATACGGTAGGATTTTCTCCTTCTGCACTCTAATGAAGCAGGCATACTCTACAAGTTATGTGTATAATGCCAAAGAATTCGTTTAACAGCCACCCACATTGCATCACAGTTCACAATTAAGTTTAGCTTTGTGTAATGGCGCGACTATAAGTCGCATAATGCGTAGCAACGCGCACAGAGTTGAAAATAATGGAAAATCAGATAGTGGTTTCTTACATTCTGAGCAATGGAAAATACAGGCCAGTGGAAAGAGGCCTTCTAGCCCTGGGAATAAATAACTTGATAATGCTAATGGTGGACTCAAAGAACAGCTTAGGAACCCATTAAAGTGCCTTGTGAGATATTATCTATGAAACCATGCAGACAGAACGGGGGACATAGAGGAGACCTGCACACAACCTTCCAAAAGAGGGCTGCCTCCTAAAAATAGAAGCAAGCAACCCACTCTTTGGGGTTACTCAATTCAATTAGAGTGCATAATTAATTGGCTGTTTATAATAATTACATAAGCAGGAAAGAGGCGCCCTAGGGAGCTGGTTCAATACGTCCTGAAAAATTGCTTTATGTGCCTCTGGGAATTGGTCTGATGCACATTAGCATTCCATTTGACATCCTGGGTTCTTGTGATTTGGTCTGGTTGCAGAGCAATGTTCAAAAAGTTAATGAAGGTTTTTTTATGCATACAGGGGCCTGTATCACAAAGCTGGCTAAGAAGGGTAGCCAGCTAACTTTGGGCTTAATTCTGACTTTGTGGTATCAAAAGTTGCTCTCTTTGGATTGGGCTAAATCATGGTGCTTTATGCTATGGAGCTGACCTGCTCCAAAGCAGTTTTTGTACAAGCTAGGTGTTCAACCCATATAAACGCATCGCTCCCTGACCAATCAGCTCACTAAAAAAATAGGATGTGCTTTCCCGAAGGATCCCATTTATGGAAGCATCATCCAGTCTTAATTTGCAGGTTAAAATGCAGATCAGCAAATGCATTTCGTTTTCATTCGATGTGCGGAAAAATTATGACATAATCGTCATGATGAAAGCGCAGTTTGCATTTTCATTTTCAACTTAACGTACACATTTTATTTGACAATTAGAAAATTTAAATGCAAATCCTATTTGACGTTTCACTTTCCATGCATAACATGACACAACCCTGTCATAATTAAAATGCAAATTGAACCATCAAGCCTGTTCGTTTGAAATAACATTTTCTTATTGTAACTGCATGATTGATGATAAAAAGAAAATAATTCAGTTGGTCGTCTTACTTTGCATGCTTGAAGACCAACCAACTTCTCACGGTACAAGGCTGACATAAATGGCCATGCAGTGTAGTTCTCCCATTTCCAATTGTGCAATGAAAAGGAAAATGCCATTTTAATTTGAAATATGACCACATTATATTTCCATACCTGTTGAAGTTGGTGCATAGATTATAAAACAGGCTTCATGTGAATCGAGCATAGGATGTAGGATGAGTTTGGAAGGTTTATAAGTAATTCAGTTGTTTTGTATTGCCTTTAGTCAGGTTTTCTAATGGGAAAACCTCACTCAAAAACGCAAAAACATGTAGGCTAAAGGGTCTGACAAATCTGTAATTCCCAATTCTTAATCCTCCATCCCATCCCTCAACACGTGTTATTCACGAACCTTCCAAAAAAATACCACTTACATATCGGAGTACGTAATGGCTCTTGCTCTTTCCATGGTTCTGTATGATTGGCTTGTTGTCTTGAGTGGGAAATCCTGGGTTGACTGAGGTTTGTTGACAGTGGTTTGTCATATATTAGTTAATAATAATAATACTAACAATAACAATTACCAGAAGAATAATAAAAATGCAAAGGTTATTATTATTATTATTATTATTATTATTATTATTAGTAGTATTTGTAGTTGTAAAAACTCAAGATTTCTTGGTCTTTCCTCTCACAGGGCCTAAGATGAGTTAAAGCAGTCGGTCACTAAACTCAAGCCATCTGGGCACACCACAGACAGGTAAGCTCTCTTTTATTTGTCTCCTTATGTAACCAAATTGGCAATCAATTTAAAACCACCTTTAAGGGGACAGGCCTTGTTTTCTGGGAGCTGGGTTGCGAGGTGCATTGCCTCTGGAAATGTGCCCGGTATTGTTTTATGGCTTGTTTGTTCAGTTCTGCTGGTGTTAGTGCTGTTGCTTACCAGTGCTGCAGTCCATGCTGTTTTCTGCTGAGCTGCAGAATACACAGACAGTAGATTATTTACTGGGAGTATATCCGTTTTATTATTTAAAATCCTAGACTGCATTAATAGTTGTCTTCTACAAGCATGAATTTGTAACGTTCACACATAAAAAAGCCACAGAAGTCTTTTTTTAGCGTTAAAAAAGATCCACATCGACCTTTAAAAGCTTGTAAGCATTTAATTCATAATTCATACGTACAGTACTGCAGCCATGCGTATGAAATTCCCAACGGGGAATGCTCAACCTGAAACACGTCACACAATAGTGTCTCTACTTGCCTGGAACAACAGGTCATGGTGGAGTCTTCCTTATGCTGGACTTCCGGGTGGGAAAAACATGAAATCCAATTAAGGGACGGCCCTCTTGCCCACACTTTGCTATTAGGCCTTAACTTTGGGTGCCAAACCTTTGTGAAGGTCATCGTACTGTGGCATGCTGAAGTCACTGTGCATTGTGTTCAGAAGCATCATCGTGGATCTTAACATAAATATCATCAGTACCAGAAGGGTTGAGTGAAATCACCCCTTAATGGCGGTTTACATTTCTTCATTGCCAATAGCTGATATTAAATCTCCCTGAATTCCACTTGTCAGACTCATAAATATGGCTTGATGAGCCTGGCCAGAATGTCACTTCGATGTGAAATATGGCTGCACAAATTCTGGCCATGTGCTTTTCCAATAAACCAATGGACAATTAAAACTTTACTTGAACTATATTGCATTAATAACAAAAGCTTGATGTGATACCTGTCATAGCCAATCATGACAGAATATTACAGCTTGCAAGGGTGTCATCACACAGTGTCATGATGGATGCAGTGATCATTTCATAGAAATGATTTTGAATCTTCTTAATAAAATTTTCTGTATATTTTGTGGGAGTATTATGACATTTGTAGTGCACTATGTGAAATATGCTGTGGCTGGTTATGTCAGGTATTCTGTTATGCTTATGGCAGCATTATGTAGGTGTTATGTAGGCTTTTTTTTGGGCCTAGTTCAAGGAAAGTGTTAATGCCATATGAACGACTGACCTGTAATAAATCATTGGCTAAAACTTGGTTCGAACCAATCAGATAATTGTGCACCCCGCACACAAATTTTCTTTTCCAGATGTTCTAGAGAAGGAATGTCAGGGGTTGAGACTAAATCAAATAAACGCCACAATGACAGTTTTGGGGATATAAACAAATCTGAAGCACAGTCATATAAAATCCATCATTTCTGAGTATGGTCACTTTCACAAATGTTTAGTAAATCTTGACTCTTCAGTCTTGTGTCTTTTTTAAAAGCCTGAAACTAGCTGGGATATCACGTAAGAACCGAAGAACAGTAAGCACTGTAACAGCCGGCTGAATGTGCTGCTTGATGAAAAAAAGCACTGCAACGTCATCCATAGTCTAATATAAATATACCGTATTGATCGGTGTACAGATTGAAATGTGATCTTGACAAACAAACAGAAGTTGCATTCCTCAGACAATGGTCTCTCCACGGTGTGGCATATATATATATATATATATATATATATATATATATGTATATATAAACCACTCTGGCTATCCAATTTGCCGCTCTCTCGTTGCACCAGCAGTACTCTGAACTGACAGGTGTGCCAATGCTTTGACCGCAGGGCCACCACGGTGCTGATGATTCCATATTTTACGGGGTGGTTGGCGACCCTAAATGAAGCTGTAGGGTACCGTAACTAGACTGGCTAACGTTACTCTCTACGGTCATTCATGGACAACAAGCCGATTATGCTTGAGTTTGCTGTGACTGGACCCATCCCTTAGCACTACCGCAAGTATGATGGGCTATTGTAACAGCTGGCTTGCTAGCAGTTTACAGCAAAACGGATCATTGTCCACGTTTGTTTTGTCTAGTCAGACCGTTGATGCGGATTAATTTACAACTGTGATTAAGCTTTTAACTGCATTACTTCATAGCTGGGCGTTTATTGAAAAAGGATGTACCCCACTCGGCCAATCAGAATTAAGCATTCAGCCAAGCTGTATGTGTGTATATATTTACTTACATACTTTACACTGTGTATTGAGCAGCAGAAATAACATTCCCATTGTTTTCTATGGGCTATGGTTAATTAGAAGATAGATCATATTCATGCTGGATGGTCTGTGGCCCTTGTAAACCCACAACTTGCTGGCACAACGGCTAAGGGTTCACGGAGTTATGTGAATACAGTTTCACAGACATGCATCTTAGTTCTAAATTGGATGTTCTTCAATACATTTAGCTTTTAGTACACCATTCAATATGTCTCTCGCAAAAATGGTGCTCAAGGCGCAGGACCCTATAGAATCAACGTTTGAGTGTGTGTGTATGTGCATGCTTGCATGTCAGCACATGTGGGGGCATCTGTGTTTATGCAAGGGACGCGTGTGAGAGCCAGTTCATGTGCGTGTGTTTGCGCAGACGTGGATGTCAGTATATGCACACGTGAACATTGTTTCCTAAACAGCTTGATTAGGTGCTTGCTGCAGATGTGACAAGATTATAAGCTCTGCCTCCATTTTGAGTGTTGACTGTGACACTCAGTGATGGAAGAAATGCCCTAGCAACTGGAAATTCCTCAGTGTTTTAGTTAAGAGATTGAGGTTTCACAAATCTTTCATAATGGGTGGAGCAACAATGGGCTGTCAATCATGACATTGCACTGTCATGCAGTGCTCCCAGCTGCAATTATGTCATTTAAAATCAGAGAGTGACTGATTAGCATACGGCAGGTCTGCCTATTTTTGTAAAGCCTCACGTTTCCATCACTAATTTAGACTCCTCCCTTTACTTATCTGTACAAAGTCATATGGCAGCATCACAAAGAGCTCCAGATAACCAGTCTGTACTGTGGATGACCACCAGTCAATAACATCAATGTTACCATTCAAGCTGGGATAGTAGCCAAACCCTAATTTAATCAGAATAAAGATCTTTGAAAAGCAATGTGACGGCGATCCGCTACAGCTTTCTAAGTGAACCATTTTATTTGTAATTAACATTGAAAAGACACATGGGATTTTGTCAGTGCTGCATATGCAGTACAGAAAAACATAACGTCAGGAGCATGAACATCTAGAAATCTCGCCATGCGGAAATGGGGAAAGACTTTGACGCCTCTTCTGGTTCTGGCTAACATCTTGATATTTGAGGCTTTGGCAGTGACAGTGACAGTGTGCACCCCTGGCTACTGACAGAATAATATCTCAAATTGAAACATTTTTTTTAATGTGACCTTTACATGGATTATATAATCTTGGGATGTTCAGGTTTCCTTAGTTTCCTTGCACTTTGGCCAGAGTCATCTCCTACTTTGAGTGGTTGCAAATATCATTCTTGACCTGAGGAATGGATTGGACCTGCAGAATATCACACAGGCAAGACATGAAATAGGCCTGCTTAATGTGTGTCATTTTAAAAGCTGTTTTATATTCATAGGTTAAATATAGCCCATGCACTACACTTTCCTATTGTTTATTCAAGTATGGAAAATGTTGAGCCTGCGTTACATTGGTCGTGAGAAGCTCAGCACGCTATGGGGCATTCTGTACTCTTCAATATTTCATCTTTTGGGCCTCAAGCATATAAGCAGCTGATTGGAGGCTCAAACAACACAAGCTGACTAGGACAGGACAGAAAATGTAGCCCTTTATCTTAAATTATTTGAAAAATGGTCAAACTTCAATTAGTGTGCTATGGGTTTTTCCGTACTGAAATGCAATAACAGAGAAAGATAACAGAGGTGTTTAATGTGTTCTTAATTAGACACGACTCTCAAAGTAATATGGCATTCCTGATAATCTGTGCCATGATTTGGAGCACAATGCGTTATGCTTCTGTTTTTTTATATGAATAGCAATGCAGATGTACAGTAATTAATGTAGATAAAATCCTTACATATGTCATTCTTGATGGTTTGAGAACTCACTGCAGAGGTCTCACTTCATCAAGGACACTAGCTTTCAACATGCCTCTCAGTACAAAATGAATTTCAATCAGTGGCTGTGTGATAATGAGAATCCTAGTGCATGGCCTACATTAATGTTTTCATTTTGACACACAAGGAAAAAAAAGCATACCATAATGTGCTGTATGTGTATGAGCTCCATTATTCATGATGGGAACAGTAATCTTGTTGACATATTCTGAAGTACCAATGTCCTCTTTAATGAAGGGAATGAAAAAGAAACAGACAAAAACCAATTCCTTTTGAAATGGGCCGCATTAAGTCTTTCCATGTTTTAGAATTTTGCATTCTTTTCAAACCTGAGTGACTCAGTCATGCAATAGGAAACCTGTTCACCATCATATCTGACAAAGAGCATGGTACCATTATGCTCATGTTAAGAAGCATTGAAGAAATCCAGCCATATCACAGTTTCACTGGTATAGACAACAAATGCAATTAATAGAACAATATTCTATTATTCCAGGACATCCCCCAAAATAGATTTTTTGCAATGTCAGTAGATGCAAGTTCATGTTCTAAATTATGAGCTTCAGTGCTCTGTGGTATTATTTTCATGACTTAACTGATCAAGATGTTGATATACAGGAATTCATATCCGCTAAGTTATACTATAATTATCCGGCAAACGTGACAATGGCAGTCGTATGCCGTAGCCCTTCAGAATGAGCTTATAATGTTAGAGATTATTGTGATGATAACTGAGTCAAAGCAGCAGTAACACAGTTCGGAGTTCTTCGTGACGCATCGCATTATCAGCTTCCCATCTGTCTGCGCCTGCTTGCAGTTAAAACTGAGCACTGCAGCACTGAACTGGCAGCACGAAAAATGAGATTAATACCACCGCATGCATAATTCACTGCTCACATCTCTCCCCTTCCTTCTCTCTCCGCCCATCTCTCTCTCATTCCCTCTCTCGCTGTCCCCCTTCTCTCCCTCTCTCTGTCCTCCCTTCTCTCTCTCTCTCTCTATCTCTCTGTCCCCCTCTCTCTCTCTCTCACTGTCCCCCTTCTCTCTCTTTCTCTCATTCCCTCTCTCTCTGTCCCCCTTCTTTCCCTCTCTGTCCTCCCTTCTCTCTCTCTCTCTCTCTCTCTATCTCTCTGTCCCCCTCTCTCTCTCACTGTCCCCCTTCTCTCTCTCTCTCTCTCTCTCTCTCTCATTCCCTCTCTCTCTGTCCCCCTTCTTTCCCTCTCTCTGTCCTCCCTTCCCTCTCTCTCTATCCCTCTATCCCCCTCTCTCTCTCTCTCTCTCTCTATCCCTCTGTCCCCCTCTCTCCCTCTCTCTCTCTCTCTCTCTCTCTCTCTCCCAGTCATTGGAATATAGAATACATGCATAAATGGGGGGGACCCTGCAGCCCCTCACTGAGCGTGCTCAGAAGAGAGTGCCCTTGGACTGACCGTGAGTGGCTGTGTGTCTGTGCTGTGGGGGCCCGAGCAGGCAGAGTGTGACAGTGCCAGGGTCGGGCCCGATTGCGCAGCACAGCTACGGCAGCCGGCCCTGGTTAGCATGCGCCGCAGCGCCTCGTCAGCCGGCCTTTAATCACACGCTGCATTGTCATTTTAGCCACGCCCACGCCGCGCTCCCTCCCACACCAAACCGCCTGCCCTCGAATAGTGAGCCAGAACCAGGAACCAAAACAGCAATCCACTGTAGGAACAATGCGCACACACACACACGCACACGCACACACACACGTATGCACGCAGACACACGCACACACACATGCACATGCACACACACATACGCACACACACACACACACGCATATGCTCACACACATACACACACACACGCGCACACACACACACACACACACACATGCGCACACTGCACCGTCAGCTGATTCTTGACACACCTGTGTGCATAATGGGAGCACCTGAGTGATGGCATAGAAACCTATTGACTTCATATATAGCCTTTTTCAGCTAGTCTACCCTCCTGATTCAGTACGGGAACTCCAGTGCTGGCACATGCATGCAGTGTATTGTCTAAATTAGCAGAGCCCGGATCAGTCAGACAAAATTGCCACCATCTTCAGCCAACTAATAAATCCCTGTGTTCAGTGGTGCCAGTGCTTGTGTTTTGACAATTCAATATTCAAAGTGGGGAAGAAATTTTGGAAGTCCAGCAGTCACAATTAAACATTAAACCCAACCCCAACCTCCCTGTGCTCTACATCGTTCATCTTGCTGAGATTACACACAGGAAGCTTTTAGCTAATATCAGCATTATAAAGCATCTGAAATGTAAGGTCATTTGCGTAATAAATACCTGAGGAACACAGACTCCATAGTTATTCATCAGGGCTCACTGGTGCATTGGGGAAAACTGAGATTTGTTCATCCCCAGTACCTTTCAATGCAGTTTGCTGGCCTTTAGAATGAGCACATGATGCTTGTGATTTACAGCGAGGCTGACTAATATAGACTGCAAATAAATAACTCCAAAGAACGTAATACATATATTTCTCAGGCCTTATTTAGTTTTTCACTGAGCAGAAAATTAAATTACTTGTTGAAGGGGTTGTAAACATGCTGAAAACATATTGAAAGGTTGAGAAAGTGTTTGTGTGTGTGTGTGTGTGTGTGTAGCTATTGCTGCCACTTTGGTTCTCATGGAGACATGATTGATTGGGATGAAAACGTGTTATATACAGCTATGGACAAGCCATTGGTCATAATTTGCAACACCTATGGACATAAATGGTAAATGGACTGCATTTATATAGCGCTTTTATCCAAAGCGCTTTACAATTGATGCCTCTCATTCACCCATTCACACACACACTCACACGCCATCGGTGAAAGGCTGCCATGCAAGGTACCAATCAGCTCATTAGGGGTTAGGTGGGAGCAATTAGGGGTTAGGTGTCTTTCTCAGGGACACTTCGACATAAATAAGTTTTCCAACTTTGGAAGTTTGCTTTAAAAATTGCACATTTTAAAAACTAAAATAAGCAAAATTGACAAATTCCAAATATCAGGACGCCCTTATTTTGTAATTTACACAATATTACAGTTTGTTTTACTTGCAAAATAAATTCAAGATATTTTCTAATTAAATATGAAGAATTGAACAGGTGTTCAATTTGGATGTGTATTGGTAAAACAATGCCAGGTATGAGCAGAGGTCAAAAAGTCCTGCCATGTGTTTCTTCCATCCATGAACTCAGCCAGCTGAGCTCACTAATTAGTTCTACCTCCTGGCTGAAGAATTGTGCTAATTAGCAAATCCAGGTGACTGGAACAAAGCTTTTACTTTCAGAACCCGGATTTTCCAACTCTGGTTATGGGTGCCACTTATGTCAGATTGATTCAGTCAGTCAGTCAGTTACTGCTATCTCAAGCTCACGTTCAGAAAGTACCTCAATGTTATCATACATCAGGAGTACCTGGCTCTTTCACTATAAGCAGCCAAATTGGAAGTAAAGCATTGGAAGCAAAGCATGTGTACTTAGGCAATTGATGGCTAAAATTAGTGCATAAGAGCAAACCCCCCAACCCCCCTCCCCCCCTCACACACAAAAAAGAAAAAAAGGGACTGTGCACTCCTGCCTTGCATTGCATCCTCAGGCATGGCGTGCATTGTCAAGTGCACTTGAATAGAACTCTTCGGTCTGTGATGTAACAACACCACAGCTGTCCATTCATGTTACGCTTGGGACTGTTGAGGTTACGTAACTTGCTCCTGAATGCTACAGTAGGTAAACTAAACTGTGTACTTGTACAAACATCCTGACCACAATGTTTAATATGTACACAACTCTTCGTATTATGTGTGTGTGTGTGTGTGTGTGTGTGTGCGTGAGAGAGAGATACTTTGAAAGCAAAAAGTTTTTTTTAATATTACATAAAGTAAGGGATTTGAAATCCAGCTGCATTTGAGAAATATGCCAAAACGGATCCTTCTGTGCTTATTTGTGAAATGTATGTTTGTGAGAAAAAAATATCTCTGGCTTGTTTCCTGAGATGACAGGCAGGAGTGCAGAGGATTGTGTGATTCTCTGGGCCTTCTGCAGTGATGCAGCAACCCCCCTCCCCCCTCCTCCATGCTGCATCCAGCCTGACTCACACCTGCCCAAATTTCACTTGACATCTGTGGGATTAAATGTCTGCTAATTCTGCTAAAATAGACAGGAGTGAGAGCAAAGCTAATCTTTTTACCTGTGCCGGAAAGCCGCATCAGATTGCCTTTCATTTCTGTTAGGGAAGCCGCCGGTAGTCGAGGTACGTACTTGAGGTGATGAAAGTGGACCTACTGTGTGTCCTCACCTGAACACTGCTACAACACTGCAGCAATAAATACTGAGCTTTTGTACTATCCAAGAGTTAGGCAACAGTGCTACAGTCTATTGTACATCTATTTGAAGGTTAAGGACCAAAATTAGGAGTTAATTCTGCATTCATAGGCCCACCTCCACACTGCCTTCCTTCACCTGAGTAAACGGTGAGCTAAAATGGCGTACTTACTCTAGTTACTCAGTATGGAGGATTGATTAATGCATATTCCTATTGTCTGATCTTTACCTCAGATTGGTTATTTATTTATCTATTTATATTTTGCTCACTAGGATTTAAACCCATGACCATGTGGTTACACATGTAGGTTCTTACATTAAGCTCTCTGGTGACTATTGTCCAGCTATGACAGAACTACGGCAGCAAATCTGGAAAATCTGAGCACAGTGTCATTTATTTAGCACTGAAATCCAAAGGACAAGTGAAGGACGAGTTGGTATTTAGTAGGATGTGCAGCAAGTGTGCTGTATGAGATATCGAGAATAATTATGATCATCAGCACTCTCACCCCGCCCCCAATTCTTGAGAGATTCTAGCAGCTCTCAAAATCCATCGCCAGCCTCCTCCCCCCCTCTTCGAGTTAATGCTGCAGTAAGTGTGTCACACGCAGTGGTACGGAGAGGTACCGATGAATTGTCCCTCTGTGTTATTTCTGAGGGCCCCCCTGGTTTCACCGCTGACACAAAGCGACTACATGTGAGGAAAATAATGACATGAAGATTTTCTGTCAAGCAAAGGTCAGTGGGTGAGGAATCAGGGATGGCGTGATGGGCTTCTCTTCTTCTCCTCCGCTGAGCTGTCAGCTCTTTGAAACTGACCCAGCGTTCCGCCACAAGCGCCGCTTCAGACGCAGGGCTGGTTTGTTGCATAGCAACAAGAACTTTTGAGCGCAGGGAGCCTGTTTTTTTCCAACGGAATGTGTCAAGCGGAGAGACGCTTGGGCTCATGATGCAACACCCCTCACAAAAAAAAAACAAAAAACAAAAAAAAAAAAACACTTTGTGAGGTGCACCGACATAACCCTTCGACCCTCTTGTGAACTGGATCCCGTGGGCACGTTGTTTTTTACCGAGGGTCAGGGCGGAAAGACGTGCACAGCCTTGTCGCTTCCCCCCTTGCGACCGCGGATGTGCGCTGCTGTTTTAATGACCTCTCATGTCGATGAGTCAGCAGGTGCGGGGGATTTATTGAGGTGAGCGAGATCATTAAGCCGTGTGACCTCTGCAGGTTGGCTGTTCACACTGAAGGGTGGCAGGCTGTACCAGGCTACCATGCGGGCACCGTCCCCGTCCGTCTGTCCTTGGCAGTGCCGGTTCATCACTTAATCACTTTTTGTTGTGCAGCTACAGGATGATGCAGATATTCCCTCTGGAGGGGGCGTGCCTATCTGCTCTTCCTGAATCCTCTTGTTATCACTTTGATGGCTGTATGAAAGGATGTCAAATATGTAATGCTGCATAACTGCATATATATATAATATATATATATATTTCTCGATGGGAAAGTCTTGGCGAATGCACTGAAGTGTATTTTATCAATTGTCTATTCCATATTGTGGATTTGATTAGTCTATCAGGATAAAATAAACCTCCCTCTCTCCGAATGCTTCGCTTGCCCAGTTGAGTTTTCCCAATATTCCTGAGACCCACAATGTCCATTGGTGTCTAACCCACAGCTAATGAAGTCCTGTGGCTAATAGCATCAATACTGTCTGTTATCTGAAACACTTTTCCCTACATGGGATATAAAGTTTTTCCTTACAGATACTGTTTTCTTTGTTGTACTATTCAGTCTTTGAATTAATTATTAATTGCAAAGGCCATGCATTAAAATGTCAATAAAATAATACATTATGTGGGACATATACTTCCATGGTGCTACACATGTTTATATATGTGGTGTAAATTTGCGGCATGTGTTAAAGTTGTAAGATTTTCTAGAACAGACATTACGATCGATCCAGTCTTGATTTTGCCTAATTACCTCCCAAATGGTCTCCATGCTGTACATAAGCTAAATAAAACAAAGTTCTACCAGTCAGACTAATTTATGGTCATGACATATCAAATTTGCTTGCCTAGTTGGCCCTGCAGGCCTTTTGTGAAAATTAAATGTTGTTATGAAAGCTGATCATAAAAGAGGAGAAAATGTGTATTGTATTTGTCCTTCAGCCAGAGCTGACTACTCATGTTGCTCCAGGAAGTGATCTTTGACTGAACGGCATCTGGAAATGGAGTTTGATGTGGGAGACCCACAACTAGAAACAAACACACACAGATAGTCTGCACACTGTGCAGCTTTTTAGTTCCATTGTACAAATCTGCAATCTTGAGAAGTGGTGCAGCTGCTCAAAAGCATGATCATAAGCATTTTTATTTGTGATTATTTTATGAAGTCTGGACATTAGGGAGGTTTGGATTTTAATCTAGGCGATACCAACCCACTAATTGGTAGCGATGTTGCGGTCTCACTGTCTCTGTATTATCTGACAGAAGCACTTGTTTTTTTTCCAGCCGGTAAACCTGTGTGATTTTGTTCTGGAGGTTCACCAGGGACAGACATGCAGAACCCTGCCACCGCAGTATCAGTGCCACAGAGCCGTATCCCAGTCACAACACCCACCCTCCCCACCGGTCATCGTGCGTGGCCACGCCCTCCACACAGAGCTGCGTATCGCTGCTGAAGTCCCCACTATATATTTGTCAATGGCAGCTGCTCATTTTGGCTGCGTATCCTGTACCTTTTGAAAAGCCTTAAACACGGTGCAGTCTTTCAAGGCTCAGGTGTGTAGGGGGAGCGTACTTCAATTAAAACTTTCTTGTTTGCGAGCCTAACTGTGTCAGGGGAAGTTAATTTGGTTGTTTGCTTGGCTTTGACCACGTCACAGTCAGTGTCACTTCTGTCCCTGCTGTGTGATGTCTGTACTCTCGCTGCCAAGCTGTTCTGGGAAATGTACTCAGCAGTCCGCATTGTGATCATTGCAAATAACAGGCTTTGCATGGGTGGAATTAGCCACACTGACAGGGTGCAGCAGAGTCCTTGGGAAGTGGTGCGTGTTAATAGGAAAAGGTACAAGTGCAAATGCTGTAGGGACCGGATTGAGTTTGTACTTTCTGGTTTCTGGAGTGTAGTCTGACTGCCTTGCTTTTTTTTTTTTACTGTGAAACACAGCACTCTGTTCAGTACAGACTCTTGGAGTATGTGAGACTTTTTGAGGTGCCATTCATTCTGCAGTGTGCCTGTGCATGTGTGCGTGCGTTGCGGGGTGGGGGGTGTTGGTACTGATATTTAGCTGCGATTTGCAAATGAAGAAAGTGTCATCTGTGACTGTGGTAGGATATGTTTTTGCCTTTGATTGCCTTGTGAAAGGACACTCTCAGCTCTACTGTATAAGTGGTGTGGAAGAGCTTTGATCTGACCGGAGGGCTGGGTATACTGGTTACCGCCTTGGTCGTATCTAACAGTAGAGTCTTGTTTGACCCCTCTGGCCCTTGTTTTGACTTGTCTTTTCTAGTATCAGTGAGCTGCTAGAGCTTGGATCAGTTCTCTCTGTACATGGAAAATCAAAGTAACATGACCCTCCCCTCCTCGAATGCTGGACACAGAAGGAGGGAGACAGAGAGACAGAGAGAAGACACCGCGTGCAGGAGGGGGGGAGAAGGGGAACGAGAGCTGTTGGAGCGAGTATGCCGCAGTAGAATGAAGATACAAGCATTTGGGTTTGCAGCTTGTGACGGATGTATTTTAGCGCTTAAAAATAGCCTACAGTATGTCTCCAAACTGAATTATGCAATAGCGCTGGCTGAGGAACCCTGGGATGCTGTGAATTTTGAATGGCTGAGGCAGCAGTACCTAACGATACCTGCATGTCAAACAGTTAATGAGCGGGCACTGTAAAAAAATTTTTTTTAAATCAGGTGGCTCTATTACTTTATCCTTTTGTTTTAACATTATTTATGAGTACAGAAGCATATAAATTAGGTCTGTTTGTTACATTATAAATGTATTAGACTGTGTATATGTAGTTATTAAATATGTTATGTCATATACAGTATACCTTTCATTTTAATCATAGAAACCATAAAGGGACAAGCGGCATTGTTGCATTTTCTCATTGCCGGTCAATTAGCCAGCCGGTTGTTGTGGGTTACCGTCACAGTGGTCAGGTGTTGTGGGTCACCGACGATGGTCAGGTGTGTGCTTTTTTGAAAGAAGTAAAAGCGGGGTGTCATTTTCGGGCTGTCACGCTGGTGTCTGAGTGGTTGGCATCTGCCCGAAGCCCCTGTCACTTGTGAGCTGAGCTGACTAATTTGGCTGGCGGTTGGGTTCCCATTGGGGAGTCAGATAAAGCGTGCAGCCGCGGCAGCCCGTATCTCTCCCTGCAGCTGCAAGGTCAGGGTATTTCTGCAGAGACGACAAAGCCGCCGTCCGGAAGCTTCTCTGCAGTCTCTCTCTCCCGCTCCCTCCCGGGCGAAACAAGCAGCGCGAATCACTGCCGTGCTAAAAGTTTCCGTCACTTTTAAGGAATGATGGACACTGGCCTTCGCAGCGAAGGAGATGTGCGGTCAGTGTGCCACCTTCAGTGCAGCAGCAGAATGAAGTTTTTTAAAGTTTTTTTTTATAAAAAAGGTCAGAGAAGGTCACAGCATATGGAAAATGTTCTTCCGCTCAAGGGGTTGAAGTCCAACTTATATATATATATATTTTTTCAAACTTCTTGACCTGTACCTGCAGTGGATTAACAGTTAAATGTAAGGGGGGAGGAAAGAAAAACAAATCTGTTATGTAGTGAAAATGCTTAATGTTTTCCAGTGTGTCATTCTGTTTCAAGAATGTTACACAATACCGCATTTTGCATTTTGGACATTTTTGGCACAGACCCGTCATTTGTGCTTGAAAATAAATTCAGTGACATGTAATTACATGTATTATCTATATCATTAAACTTAAATGTAATTTTGCTTAATTTTACTTGTATTGTAATTAAAATAAAAATATGAACACTTTAACAATATTAATATTGATACGATATGAATGAATGAACATTAATATAGTGTGAAATAAGTGTATTATGAATATTATTTAAAAATTTTAAAATATTATTTAAATACTGTAAGTACACTGGAAGACTTTCTTTGAAATGAAGTGTAGATATATCTATACAGTGTATTCAACTCAAAACCAAAGAATCTCTTGAAGCAGAAGCAGTGCTGGCTGGCCACCCTGGACAGTAATTATAGTGCTTGCAGCCCTGTCTGGCTGAGGCTTTTGTCTGCTATAGTTTGATGTTTTATCCAGTTTGATGCTGGAGTGCTGCAGAGTGGACAGAGTATAGTGTGTGTGTGTGTGTGTGTGTGTGTGTGCGCGCGTGTGTGCGTTCATGTGTCTTACGTTTGCTTTAAGTATGCAATATCACTAAAGCACTAATGCAAATGAACTATGCTAACCAGGAACCAGAAGGAAAATCTTCAATACATACCAGTTATGTCCATCACAAGCCCTAAGAAGAAGGAAAAAGAAAGATGAAAATACCATTAACTGAACTGGAGGGTGGAGGTGCTAGAAGACTGTCGGTGCATTGTGTTAGAATGCTCTGCCATTCATTCCATTTTCAGCCGTGACATTAGTCTGTGATTAAATGTAACCTGCATTAGGAAGATGTGTCGTCTGTAACCATTAAGAACCCAACTGTGCCCATGGAAGAATAGACACATACACTACCTGGCTGAAAGCATGTGGACACTCCTTCTAATCAGTGTGTTCGGCTACTTCAACCTCACCCATTGATAACATATGTGCATAAAATCAAGCATACAGCCATGCAATCTACATAGACAAACATTGGCAGTGGAATAGGTTGTACTGAAGAGCTCAGTGACTTTCAATGTGGCACTGTCATAGGACGCCACCTTTCCCACAAGTCAGTTCATCAAATTTCTTCCCTGCTAGTGCCTCGGTCAACTGTAAGTGCTGTTATTGTGAAATGGGAATGTATTGGAACAACAACAGTTCAGCTGCGAAGCGGTAGGCCACACCAGCTCACAGAACGGGACTGTCAAGTAGCAGTGGCTAGTGTGTAAAAATAGATTGTCTTTGGTTGCAGCTATCACTACTGAGTTCCAGGCTGACACTGGAAGCAATGTTGGCACAAGAACTGTTTGTCTGAAGATCGAATCTGGGTTTGATGAATGCCAGGAGAAGGCTACCTGCCCGAATGTATACTGTAGTGCCCACTGTAAAGTTTGGTGTAGGAGGAATAATGGTCTGGGGTTGTTTTCCATGGTTTAGGTCAAGCCGCTTGGTTCCAGTGAAGGGAAACCTTAATGCTACAGCATACAGTGACATTCTAGAGAAGTATGTACTTCCAACTTTGAGGCAGCAGTTTGGGGAAGGCCCATTTCCTGTTTCAGCATGACAAAGCCCCCATGCACAAAGCGAGGTCTATAAAGAAATGGTTTGCCGAGTTTGGTGTGGAAGAACTGGCCTGCAGAGAGCCCTGACCTCAACCTCATCAAACTCCTTTGGGAACGCCGACTGCGAGCCAGGCCTTATGGGCCAACATCAGTGCCCAACCTCACTTATGCACTTGTGGCTGAATGGAAGCAGCAAGGCTCCAACATCTGGTATAAAGTCTTCCCAGAAGAGGGAAGCAGCAACAAAGATGTTATAGCTGCAAACGGGGGACCGACTCCATATTAATGCCCATGGTTTTGGAATGAGCATGTTTGGGTGTCCACATACTTTTGCCAATGTAGTGTATATTACATACACCCTTCTAGTATCCAGCATTGAGACTGAACAGTATCATACTTGTGAATATTAAATGCGCTACTACCTTGTTTCCCAAACCAAACTATTCAGCAATTTGTCTTGCTAATAAATATGGCAGAGGAATATAAACTAAATACAACATAAGTCCATCTGCATTCTCACTCATACTGAGCAATAGTTCTCAAAATGTGGCCTGGCTTGCCGATAAATGATAACATACTGACTATGTCCATAACGAGCCATAAGAAGCAAAAAAAAAAAATATAACCTAAAAATGTGGAAAAAATGCCTGGAGTGGGGACAGGAAGCAAAGCAAGATACTGTCTGAAGAGGTGCTTTATGAACTACTTGTGTCATTTTAGTACTGATATGGAGGTAAATTGCAGTCTGTAGGCTGTTTACTTCAAACATATTCCTCCTACTTTGGGTATAATTTGATCATGGCTTTCCATTGCTGTAAAAAGTGCCAGTGAAATTTAGGAATGAATCATTCACCTTTACCATTCTGTCCGGTTCTGTATGTAGCCAATGTGGATGATGTAACACATAATTTGAAGTTCTCTACCCTCATTTAAGTTTAAAAAAGGGGAAGAAATGACTCAGATTCTTCCAAAAATGTGAGAAGGCAATGTAAATACAACCACTGCTCTTATAATGGCCGGTCTCCAATATTGTGTCACTGTTTGAAGTTTTTGCTAATATTTAAATAGCTATTGAGAAAGGAAGCAACCATATGCATATGTGTGTCCGAGTTCATGTGGTAATTCCAGCACTACAACATTGAAACTTTCCATTCCCCCTGTTTAACAAATCAACCATTCATCAGGAGTGTTTTAACATGGAAATCTTAACGGTGTGAGGACAAAAAGGGGTGGGGTTTGCTATGGAGTAATTGATTGCTGGTTATAGATTATTTGATTTTTAGTGAGTATTGAGACAAAATAAGAAATCATTCTCTCATTGTTCTTCTGGTCAGCTCTTTGAAGAGGAAGGATAATTTCAAAAGAAGAGTTCTGACAGGTATGTTGCTTCTTATCTTCTGAGATTTTTCCATGTGCTTCCATTTTAATGGGATTCTCAAAATCCTTAATGCATTTGGATTTACACGGACCCCGCTCTAGTCAGCTCTGTTGTTGTACAGTATATCATCTTGTGTTAAAGGGACAATATCTCTGTAATATCCATTTTAACCTTGAAGCATTGAATCCTGAAGACCCTCTCCATTCCCAAAGAGCAGACCTGCTAATGCAGATCATTCAAAAAATAAAAAAGCAGCGCAATCTGATTTCAGCAGGAGTGCTAATATCCTTGTTACTGTATGTGTATTAGATGTCATGTTGAGAGTCTACTTCAGAGCTGCCCTGAGCCTGCAGGGCTGCTGAAGAGCTTACAAGGCTTCTCTGACATGTCAGGGCTGTATTTCAATTTCCTGAACGAAGTTTTAATGGAATTGAGCCCAATCCTGCCATATACAGAATGTATATTTTCTGGATATGGTGTCTATTCATTGGGGTGCATTGTACTTGATGCTGTAGCGCAGCGATACTCAGATCTGGCCGATGCTGCAGTTCATTTTCCTTCTTCTTGTCTGTAAGGGGCCCCAAGACACTAGATGAGTGGGATCTCTGATCAATCAGTACCATTAATCATTCAATAAACTATCAGAAAAGGGAAGAAAACCAGCAGTGCTACTGGCCTCGAGGGTCAGATTGTATTTGCTAAAGTTTTTGATGGTTTCATGTCCATGGAACATATGTCAAGAAGTATATTTTTCCTAGTGATGAAGACTTTTAATGCTGTCATAATTTGAATTTAGTTGCTGAGAACTCTATATACTTAGGGATTTTACTTTTCAGGGCATTTCACATTACCCATCTCAAATATAGGCTCAAATTCTAGAGCTCTTTGGAGTCTTCCTATCACATTTTCACGATATTTTGGATTTAAAATGAAATTCCAGCATGCCATGTCCAACATAGTAATCCATGGCTCAGAGATACTCAGAGATTAGCGAGGATTTCCCAGCTTCGTGAAAGAAAAAATGAGTTTATGAATACCAATTCATTGACTGGATTTCCATCCCGTGCAGATGAAATGAGCTGTATTGCATTTGCGTTCTCTGTCCCCATGACTTTTTAAGCTCGCAAGCTAATTTTCACACCGCCAGAGAAGCCCATAGAAGCTGTTTGCCAGGTTCCATCCTGCCAACCCTACAACACCCCATGTACTCGCTCTGCAGTTAATTTATTGAAATTCTGTTGAAAAATTCAACATGGTCCATATTTAGAAGCTAAATCCAGAAAAATGTCATATTTAATGCTTGGAGTTAGAATATTCCTTGTCTTCTTCTATTCTTCTAATAGCCAAATTTTAGTGAGTTTTAATTTTCAAATACTATCAATTTCTGTCTCATTCTCTATATTTTTAATATTTTGTGCCGTGATTCCAGTTTCTAGTTACATTTTATACTTACTAAGATAGACTGTATTGTACTGTAAAGCAATTTATCGGATACATATGGTTTATTTGTTTATAGTTCATAGTATACATCCTCTTTGGATGAAAAAACTGTTTCTTATTTTAGGAGTACAAGAGAGCAGACATTTGGAAATCTGCATTTGTTTTGTTTGTGCATTTTAAGCCATTTCATGGCAATTGTTCCAAAACAAAAGGATTGCAAGAAAGAAGAAATTTTATGTAGGCTATATGAAGTAGAATAATCCCTCCTTTATAAATACATACTTTACGGAGAATGTAGAAGGAATTAGGAGGATTCTGAGCATCCTGCTTTGAAAAGTGGATTCTAGACAATACTAATTTCAGTTTCAGCTGCTGTGGTTTCAGATGTATTGGGGGATATTCTTCCTTTGAGTATGGATACTTATCTGTGTTCTGTGTGATAACAGTAACCATACAGGAAGTGATGAAACATAGTTTTATTAATGTGTAAGGTTGTAATGCTGCATAAACTGAGACTGAACTATGGAATAGAAACAAAATAATATGAGAGGATATGTGGAAATCCAGAAACTGCTAGCTGAGGTAATATTTGGTAATTTCCTAGCAAATGTTATACCCGTAGTGGTCTTCCAAACTCCTGGAGTGTGCTGACGTATTTAATCACATATTCAACAATGTACAATGTTGTAGCAATAAAGACATTGTCAATCAGTAAGTCCATTTTTGTTTATTCAATGCCTTCTCTCAACTGTTTCAAAACAAATATTAACCCAAATTTCCACTTCTACCTATGAGTCAATCATTACATTTATGGAATTCTATTATGTGGAATACAGGTAAACAAAATAAAGGAAACACCAACCATGGTATACCTTTCTCTGAAGTTCTCAACCGATTGTTCTTGATGAAACTGTCAGCTCACACCCTAGATTGATATTTATAGTCAGCTCATTTAGAGTTGAACCAATTCAAGGCCATCACAGTCGAAGAGTATGTGTTTTCAACCAGTTGCTCCTTGGTTATATCTTGCCCTCAGACTTCTGGGCAAACATCACCTTGGCCACTGTTCCTCAAGAAAACATCAGCTAGTTGAGCAGTGTTCATCCATGAACCCAGTGAGCAAAAGCTGGAATGTAAATGTCTAGAGGGGAGGAAATCTAGGTTGAGACACTTTCAGACATAAACGGACTACGTTAACCCCAATATGGCTCAGGATTTACCCGGATATAGCCTGGCTATGTCCCAGTCAACAAGAACACTTTTATTCTTCAAACAAATGTAGCCCGGTTTTAACCTGAACGCCTAGTTGGACTTTTCACCACACACACGTGTGAACGCTTTTTCAAAGTCACTGAAATCTCTTCTAGCTATTGCAGCTGAAATAATGGGCAACTGGGCCTACCCAGCATTTTCATGCACAACTGTGAACTCACTGGGACATTAAATACTTACACTATATGACCAAAAGTATTTAGATACCCCTTGGTCTTGGGTTGTTTTTCATGGGTTGGACTAGGCCCCTTAGTTCCAGTGAAGCCAAATCTTAATGCTACTGCATACAATCACACAGCCCAGATTCGATACCAGACTACGGGGCTCATACCTTAACCGAATGAGCCACCCAGCAGCTGGCCTGAAGCACCTAATTTCTAATGTTAACTGCACTTCTCTGTCATGTTAAGGTATATTGCAGAGGTACGGTACAGTATATGTGAATGTGTGGTGGTGGTGGTGGTGGTGGTGGTAGGAGGGCTACACCCCTCCCTCCCCTTCCCACTCCCTCGCTACAAGCTGGCCAATCAGAAGGCGAGCCTCAGCAGCTGAGAGGGAGAGCTGCTTCAGAGGCACCTTCAGCCTGGCTCTGTGTCAGGAGCTGTGCATTAAGGCTGTGCTTTATGGCTGTCCTTGAGAGAGCTAACACTGCCGTCCATCACCCTGGAACAGCTCGCCATCCTTGATGCGTGCGGTCGACATGCAGAGGGGAGGGTCTTCCACAGCGCATATGGCTTTAGGGAACTCATTTTGAGTATTTTTTCATTTATTGTTAATGAAACTATCCTCCTCAGATACAGCTTTGTGTGAATATTGCGTGAATATTGCGTGTTGGTCTATGAATTATTTGTTTTTCGATCACGTGGAAAGATACGGACACTAAACGCCAAACAGTAAATATGTTGATAGCAAGGCTGACCAATGGAGTTGGAGCACAAAGACCCCAATGGGGCCATCCAATTAACTAAAGTAGAGCCGTTTCATTTTATTACATAATGCATGCTTACTGTGTGTTAGGTTTTCCTCCATTTAGAGAGAGAGAGAGAGAGAGAGAGAGGGAACCAAGGTTCGACAGAGGCCTGTTAAACCTCTCTGTTTTAATGCGTGTTGTCTGTATTAATGGCTACCCTCTGAGTGCAGATGGATTTTTTATGGTAACCCTACCTCGGCACATTTTTAATCAGTGCCAGCAAGGAGACATTTTGTTCTGTGAGAGCTTCCCCTCCAGCACTACAGTAATGTCTCTAATGGGTCACATGACTGAATATCATTTAATTAAGACCGATGGTATAAATCAAAGCATTATACACACAGCATTACAGCCCAGAGGCCTGAGGATAATAAACCTCTTGGGAGAGATGAAGTGTTATGTTGTCTGCTGAGGCTTTGCCCTGTACAAAGATTTCTGCTGTGAAAGTGACTTCTGCCCCACAGTACTGGAATTTCGCTCTACAGACCATGCCGTGGTGCCCTCTGTTTGTTATAACTACATGATCAATGAGCAAATTTTTTTTTTCAAATGTATAGCAGACTTAAGAATCATCTGTGCAAGGTACGTCCACTAAAAAAAAGATTCTGATAACACTGGGCGGATGCATGTATTCTAAAGAGAAAGGTAATTATCTTGTAACATTCTTCACTGGCGAGAAGGGAAACCAAGCATTTGACCTGCCGGCTTTGGCTAATTAGACATGACATATCCCGGTACCTGTAGTGGCCTTTGGAGCCGCCACAGAGGCTGCACCACTGTGTACGGGGACGTCATTTCTGGAATTCTAGTGATGGGGCCAGAGAAAGCGGGCGGGTGGGGGGTCGGGGGGGGGTCGGATTCATTGTCATTCGGTGAGATGCTCCTGCCAGTTGGCCCCATCACCCAGGTGACACAGGAGTGACTCACAGCGCGGGGTTGAGAGGGAGGCAGTGTTGCGGACAGCGCCTTGGGCGAGGGCCGCTGGGTCTGCCCAAAGAGCCGAGGGCCCCATCGCGTCCGGCGGCTCCGCTTCCTCTCTTCCCACACGAAGAGAGCGAGAGAGAGAGAGAGAGAGAGAGTGTGTGTGCGTGTGTGTGTGTGTGTGAAGGAGGAGGGGGTAGAGCCTGTTTCTTTTGCCCGACTTCTCTTTTTCCGTTACACTTATCCTGTGCCGTGCCTCTTCAGCCTTTTAACGTTGCTTCCTGTTAACAGTTCGGCGGCGTGGCCGTTCGCTGATAAAAGGGTTGTCTGAAACATCGGAGTGTGCGTGGATGTCCTGGTGGAGGATATTTAAACGATTAAAAACGCTGATTAATGCCGAACGCCTCAGGAACGGCGTTCCGAAGTGCGGCTGCTCCCCGCGGCGGCTGCGTGGAAGAGGCCGCTTTGTGGCGGGGTGAGCGCTCGATGCGGGTAACGCCTCAGTCTGCTGATTTCAGCTGGGTCGGGGTTGCGGCTGTGCGACTCCTCTCCTCCTGCTACCTGATTTTGGTGCACTGCAGAACCTGCCTTTCTGAGGCGGCTGCGATTGGTATTCAGGCTCTGACTCTGATCTCCATCAACGGCTTCCGCCCTCTCCCAAGTTCACGGGCGCAGGGTTTCCTGTCCCGGAGTGACAGCGCTACAGTACAGCCGCGCCCGGACGCGGCGCTCTCAAGGTTTCCAACGCTAACCTTGTAAGAACCGGAAGAGAGTGGCCATTTTGCTGCAGTTCCTTATGTGAGGATGTGAAGTGTTTAAATCACTGTGTGTGTGCGCGGGTGTGTGTGAGTGTGCGAGTGTGTGAGTGAGTGTGTGTGTGTGTGTGTGTGTGTGTGTATGTGAGTGTGTGCGTGTTGTTTGTGTGACAAACGTCTTGTCACTATCAGTGTGAAACACCTGTGATCGAGAGGAAGAGAGGAGATGCAGCAGCGAGTGTGTGATGGCAGCGTGGGACCTGTAGCAGAGCAGGGGGAGGGGGAGGGAGAGGGAGGGGGGCGACTCGCACAGAAAGGGCCTCACAAAGTCCACTTAAATGGTGATGGTGGCGGCGAAACAGAACCTGTTTCCCTTCAGAGGATCAGGGCTGTGTCAGGTGAGAGAGATGAGCGCTCTCCAGAGATACACATTCTGGTGAGGGGTATGGAGGGTGTGGAGTCAGCTGTGATTAGGTGTGCATGCTTCCTGCGTTGCTTTTTTGGGTGGAGCTTTTGCAGGTCACCATGTAGCTGTCATCACAGTATAAGTAATGTCAGAGATCTTACTCAGAAGCTTATCTTTAGGACAGTATAAATGCTATCAGTTGTATTCTGCTGCATATTTGAAGCACAAGGTCACTTCAAGGTTATAAGATAAAATGTGACAGCAGCCCTATTTAAAAGGTTCTTGCTAATTGCAAATAAGGGAGGGTTACATTCTTCATGCTGGAATTTATGTGTACATTAAGAATAAAATGGTTTCCTAGCACACGTTACATTGCTATGCATACTTTTCATATGTATGTTTAAGTGTATTCATGTGTGAGAGTGAGTGTGTATGAGTGTGTGTGTGTGTGTGTGTGTGTGTAGGTGTGTGTAGGCATGTTTATATGTGTGTGTGTGTGTGTGTGTGTGTACGTATGTGTGTATGATGAGTGTGAGAGAGTGTGTGCATAGGCGTGTGTGTGCGTGGGAGTGTGAGTGAGTGTGTTTGCGTGTGTGTGTGTATATGTGTGTGCACACGTGGGCATGTGTATTGGTGTGAGTCTGAGTGTGTGTACATAAGTGTGCATGTGAGTGTGAGAAAGTGTGCACATATGGGAATGTGGGTGAATGTGCTTGTGTGTGTATGCATGAGAGAGTGTATATGTATATATGTGTCAGTGTGTGCGTGTGTGCACACAGGTGTTGGTATTGGTGTGAGGGTGAATTAGTGTACATGTGTGTATGTGTGTGATTGTGTGTATTTTTATGCGTGTGAGTGTGTATTTGCATGTGTGTGAGTGCGTGTGTGGGCGATAGCGTGTGTGTGTGTGTGCATGTGTGTGTATGCATGTGTGCGTGTGTGTATGCACACGTGTCTGTGTGTGTGTGTATGCGTGTGTGTTTGTGTGTGTGCGTGCGTGCGTGCGTGTGCGTGTGTGTGTGTGTGTATTAATGCTTGTGTGTCTGTGTGTATGCGTGTGTGTCTGTGTGTGTTTGTGTGTGTATGAATGCGTGTGTGCATGTGTGTGTGTGTGCGTACGTGCGTGCATGTGTGCGTGTGTTCCTGTGTGCGTGCGTGCATGTGTGCGTGTGCGTTCCTGTGTGTGTGTGTGTGTGCGTGCGTGCATGTTTGTGTGCGTGCGTGCGTGTGTGTGTGCGTTCCTGTGTGTGTGTGTGTGTGTGCGTGCGTACATGCATGCGTGTGTGTGTGTGCGTGCGCGTGTGTGTTATTTAGTTAGAGGCAGAAGCGATTCTGACATCCCCTGTCCTTGAAGGTCTCTTCACTCCCAGATGAAATGCATCACTCTCCCGGGACCCATCCTCCGTACCTGGCTGTCTGGTTCCCCTGGGGACCATCTGACATGGGGGATGACATTTTCCCCTGCGCCTGTAATCCCCCTCCCTGGCCCACCCTCCTCCCCTTTAAAATCACCTCTTCACTGTCTATTGTCTGACACTCCTGGTCCTCTCAGAGTGGGTCTGATGCAGCCATCTTCCTCTGACAGGGCTGGCGTTTGAGTGCACTGAAACTCAGGAACCGCATTCCACCGTCCTGCAGGGCTGCCTGCACCCCCCCTCCTCCTAAACGCCCCCCCCCCCCCCCACCACCACCACCACCAGCCCCCCCTGCTGCTTCCTGACATGGTACAGGCTGCCCCAGCACCTCCTGTAATGTAGCACAGCTTATCAAGCCTTTACAGATGCTGAGCAGTGATTACTCTGCTGTGTAATTGAAATCATTTTGGGATTTTGCGATACCTTTTGTCAAGTAAGTAGCGATTTGCACCGATTGCATGAAATCTTACCCAAAAAAAGATGTCTGATGGTTTGATTGTCAGATTTCTTTGTCTATGGGTTTTTTCTAAGTAAATGTCGTCCGCCCGGTCTCCTCTTTGAATGAGCGGCAGGACAGAGAGAGAGAAGGGGAGAGACGGTGCCGTATCTGCTGTGCGTGTGCTTGCGGTGTTTTGCCTGCTGGTCGCGAGGAGGAGGGGGGTGGGCGGTGGGGGTGGGGGGGTGAGGAGCGTTGTTGCATGCGGAGGAAAAGCGGGTGCCGGTGAGGGGAATGCGCTCTATTGTGGTGGCTGTGGCTCTGCCGTCGGGGATGCATTAGGGTCTCGGCTCCTGTCACACGCGGCTCTCTAAAAATATTCCCCTGCATGCGGCGTGTGTGGAGGCGGGATCGGCGCGCGGGTCTGCGGCAGCCTGGCGGTATGTTCTTCCCTCTCTCCCCCACCCCCCCGTCCGTCGGATGGCGAGAGCGCGGACGGCGCCGTTGTCTTGTAATTCGCGGATGCTGAGATTACATTTGCGGTGGTCGTTGTAGGGGAAACAACTGAAATAGCCTTTTTACAAAACGTGTTTCTCGCTCTCCCGTCCCTGTGGACGCGCCTGAACCAGAATGCAATTTGTTTACGAGTGGCAGAGGGGGACGGGGCTCGGCTCGGTGTGGCGGATGGCCGTTTCAGCCCCCGGGTGGTATTAGGGGAAGAGCCGGCGTTATAGAAAGTTATCCTCCTGTGTACCTAGCCTCTCCTTTTTTGGTGGCGGAGGAAATTGATTATTTTCCCCGCGGGGATGGCTGTGACCTCCAGCTCGGTAGTTTCACTGCGTCAGGACAGCTGTGGGGGGAACGCGGGCAGGGTAAGGAAGGACACGGCTGCCGCTAGCCCGGCGTCCTAACGAGGGGGGACCAGATGTGTCGGTCCCTCTCGCAGGGCTGCGCGCGAGGGTCAGGATTAGCATTTCCAAATGGTCCACAAGGACAAAAAGACCGGTCACCTGCAGGCTAGCCCCTTCACTGCTCGGTAAAAGCGCATCCGCTGCTGTGCCGACACGAGCACTGCTGTACTTCAAGCAGGTGTTGCTCATGTTCAGCTGGACTTGTTTGCTTTCTGCCTATCAGTAAAAAAATACAAAAAAAAAAACAAGATAATGTGAGCTTCGTTCAATATTAAGTCATTTTTTTTCATTTTTATAATTTATGCATTTTTTGGGGTATGAGTCATCTGAGGTTATTCAGTGTGAATACGCTGATCTGAATTGTGTTGAAATCTTTGGGGTGTTGAAACTGCCAGTGTTCCCAAGCTATCGAAGCTGCAGTCGAGCCTCAGCGCTGTTTAAAAAGATTTAGCATTAATGGCAGGTACTCGTACCAGCTGCTAAGCTGTTGATACACAGGGAGTGTGTGGGCTGTGGTAAAGAGGTAGCTATCTGCAGGCTTTGTCATAAGCCTTTGAAGAGCGCATTACCTCATTTACTTTTGGATGTGCCCGGTGTGTCCTGCGCTGGTTCTGTGCTTGTAATTAATGAGGTACGGGAAGGTTACTCATCTTCTGTGCTTGGAACCATGCTGCCACATTACAGTGGAGTGTTAACTAGGAAAATTGAGCTTAGTACAGAATGCTTTGCAGTGCCTTCCTAATAATGCACAGTACTTACATTAGGACTGTACAGTACAACATATTCGCTGATTGTAACGTAGTAGCTGCTCGCGCATTGTAGTTTTTCATATTGCTGTCATGTGTAACAAGTGATGATGGTTAGCAGAAACGCTCTTCGGGGGCTCTGCGGTTTCCCGGGGGTACATTAGGGAACACCTCCATGCCTTTATTGCTCAGAACCCCTAGCTATCTGTTTTTTTGGAAATAACATGCTGTGTGAATCATCGCCTGCTGGGATTGAGAGGTAGAAAGAGGAGGAGAGCGGTCTATGCATGCCCTGTGGTCGTGTCAGATGTACGGAGCTATCGCACACTGCAGCCTGGGGAATCCACCAATGTCAGGAATTACGATGCAGTACCACGGTGCTGGGAGTGTGCACAGGCACATAATGAGCATCCTAACTGCCGGTTTCCTGCAGAAATCTGCTCGCCCAACTGCTGCCTTTATGCCGCTTGTAAATTGGAGACAATGAAACAGTGATGCTTGTTCCTATGACAAGCATTTTTACGTGCTAGTGTTGACTAAAAGTTTAAGATTTCATTGGATATTCTTGGAATCTTGGGATTCTGGGGGTGAGGGGATAATTATCTGTAGATGTATTTGTTTTGCAGCAGTTTTTTTTAGGTTAAAACTAGCTTAATACTATGATGTGTCAGGGGATTTTGGTGGGAAAAAAACCTGATGAACCACACAGCATTAATTTCTGGATAGTCACTGTCCTGGTTAAGAGGGATTGTGGGTTATGACACTTTCAGCTCTGCCCCCTACAGGCCAGTAATTGCATGGAAGCTACAGCAGCACCATTCCCAAGATGCAGGAATGTGGTTTAAAAGCAGAAAAGGAAATGCTGGCAGTCAGGGTTTTTCAGGACACCTGTCATATAATCCCTGTATCATGAGCATTGTGAGAAGTCCTGACTGGCATTTAATGACAGATGCTCGGGCGCTTTGTCCCATGCTCACCTGAATTGACACAGACAGATTTAATGAGATTAGTCCTTTTCCAGTTCTAGGAATAGAAATGATAATGAAGTTAGAGATTTATAACAAATTGAGAAAACCAAGATCTTTTGGGCAAATATAATTCTGCTTGAAATAAATAAACTGTATATATACGACACAATGTATGGAAGTCATTTTAAAGCACTAAACCAGGGAATGGGGTTTTAATTGGGGTAGCTGCTGTTGTTCCTCCATCTTGTATATACCTTATCTCCATACTGACAGCACCCACACATTAGCAAAAAGCCCTTCAGGCTGCAAGGACAGTGCACCAGAGAAGGACGTGCCCATACTCTGTCTTATAGTGATGCTCATCTTCTGCTTATCTTCGGTTTTTGCATGCATTTGTCCAGTTTTCTTCAACCTCCTCCTCCTCCTCCTCATTATAATCTTCATTGTTCTCACCATCATCAGTGTATTTTTTTTGAGCTGATATTGGTCAGTTCACAGTTAATGAACAGCAAGGATCAGGGCAAGCATACTATCCTGGGTGGAATTGGGTGCTGTAGTGATGCATCATGATCTGTGCTGCTGTACATGATCTTTGCTCAGTAGAGAAACTCCTTTGGAAATGCCAGGATGGCACTATTGAAGTATCGACCGCATTGTCTTAAAAGAAGTCTTTGACCTCTGTAGATGCATGCATGCATATACAGTATGAGATTATGTTCTCTGAGAAATCAATGAAGAGTAATATTGATCTAACAAGGGATAAAGCATGGCTTATATGGTGATGGATAGCAGTGGAGATGCATTTCTTTTTTAATTTTAGGAATGATAACAGACAGCGTGCAGTTGTGAAATGAAACTTAAAACACAGAAAGTAAATGCCTAAATGCCTACAAAAAATTCCAGATTAATGTCATAAGGGAAGAAAAAAAAAATTAAAATATAATATGAACGGACAGTCTTTAAGGCAGTGCAGCTTACAGCCTATTTAAGTTTTAACTTGTGGTACACAGAAAAACAGAATTTTATCATGTGTCAGGTATCTAATGTTGCAACATCACCACTGAACTGAAAGCTATTTTGGAAGCTTCTGATTACGTACATAACATCAGAATTGATAGCTCAACTTTGAAGTTGACTTTTTTTTAACCTCGTAAAATGAGAACTCCTAAATTGTGTTTTATTAGAGCCCTTTTCACAGGTTATCTTTTAAAATGGGGTTTTATGTATTTTTGTTGCCAGTGTTTTTACTCTCTCTGGCAAGTCCAGATAGTTTTTGCAGTAGCAGCAGTCATGATCATCACTCACACACTGCACTGCAACCGCCACCAGATGCGACAGCACATTACAGCAGAGGGGTGTGCTGGCAATGATGATGTATCTGTTTTGTGAATTAAAATCTGTTTATTGGTGCAGTTGAATTTAAATTCACGATATATGTTGAAGGTGAATTTGGATGTGCTCTGAAATAATTAAAAAACCTTTATCTAACATTTTTAGAAATACATATTTTTTCATATCTAGAAATATGCTTAAAAATAAGCATTTGATAAATATATGTGTCCCCGTTTCACCATAATTTGGAATGTCCAGAAGCACCTGTAGGCAACGTTGTCCATCAGATGGGCACATTGGTTGAACCCTGTACCACCAGTTGCCACTTGGACCCACTACACACTGCACACCTTTGTTCTCTGAGTCCCTCTGCACACTGCACACCTCTGTTCTCTGAGTCCCTCTACACACTGCACACTGCACACTGCACACCTCTGAGTCCCTCTGCAGGAGGGCGGCAGGTTGCTGGCGTAGGTGTGAGTGGGATTGCTGAACACTTGGCTGGAATGTAATCTAGCAGATGTTTTATTCATGACTGAATCCTTACCTCACAATCAGTAAAGCTAAAATTTTTTTTCTATTTTCACCTAAATGGTTTTTTACAGAGTGAATGAGAGTTATGTTTTGCACCTTTACTGGTATTCCTTAGGAAAGGTAAACCTAAATGAGTTCCTGGTGCTGTCTGACACAGTGATTACTGCTGTGGTATGAACATGCAATTTAATTTCAACTGGAGTCTAAGAGAATGAAATCTTGAGAAGGGAGCTTTCAGACCCTTAGTGAAAAGGAACAGGGATTCCCACAAAATAACAGAGTGGGACTGCTTTTGTCCTCAGTTTACCAAGCCCATTAGACAACCTAATTAATGGGCTACAGCCAACTGCCTGGCTGTCTTCATTAGCTATTCATTAGCTCGGCAAACTGCCCCAGGCCAGCAGCACAACTGCATCTGTACTAAGACTTCCTCGGTGGTGACTTTACAGAGCCCTTGGTGACAAGTAAATAAATAAATAATAGATGAGATGGGCTGTTTCGTGAAGGCGGTGGCGTGTGGACCATCAATCCAGCTCATCCCAACACGTTTTCAATCGTGTGTCTGAGGCGTCCTCCCAGTGTATGATATTTGCGTGATTCATAAAGCGCATCCGTGTTTGATTGATAGGCTTCTTTTATGCTTCTTCTCCTTTTTTGCTCTGTTGTTGCCCTCGAGTAGAAGTAGAAATCTGTCAAGCGAAGGGCTTCGAAATTAGTCATGGCAAAACATTTGCCTTTGCAAAAAAAGACCCGCCAAAAAACAAAACCCTTATAATCAAGAAAGTGATGAAAGCGCTAAAAATACAGTGATTGATGGGGAGAGCACTGGAACAGGGGAAACAGTTGTGGGCTATTTCCACGTTGTCACTGTCAACAAACCGGGGCCTGTCACTTTTCCTGCGCTTGACGGACACGGTGTCTCCAAGGCTTCTCAGGCCTGCCTGGGTCGGAGAGGAATGTCTGGCAGCTGTTGATGGCGGGTGGTTGGGGAGGGTGGGTCGAGCGGTAGATGGCATCACAGTGTAGATCCTCTTTGAACTTTATGGCCTGCTCACTCTCCCAGAGACGCATATCAGGTGGCGTGAACTCCTAGCGCTACCCTTGCCCGCTTGTTGATTCATTTTTTTTTTTTGTAGCTATTCAGTGACGCTCACTCTGTATTTGCTGAAGTGCATAAATGGAAGAGATGAGTTGAAGCACGAACGTGTCGCAGTATGAGGTCTGTTCAGCGTTGCCGTTACCACATGTTGGTAAATGAGGTTGCGCGTCCTTACAGTGGCTGCGTCCTCCATGCTGTGCTTCGTAGTGACGTGGGAGCGGCGTGCTCACTGGTCACAGGGGTCACCGGCTGCCCCCCTGATGCAGCTCATGCAAACTCCTTCACTGTGCACTGCCGGCTGTGCTCTCCCTAGCGCAGCTATGTTTGCTGATGATAAGGCTTGCTGTCTTTCTGGGTTCCCATTTCTTTTTTTAAATTGCGTTGTCAAATCCTTACTGGCGCTGATCAATGGGTTTGACATCATAATAATTTGATAGCTTATGTTATTACAGTACAGGGAGCCTCCCATTTTAGGTTAATCCTCCCCATATGCATCACCGAGGCCTGCCCCTGCCCTGATTTATCTGCGGTACTTTCTGTGCTCCGTGCTCAGACTGTGTGCTGAATTTAATTAGAACAATAGGTCCCCAATGATTTTTTTACACAATGATCTGGAACAAGGAGAGGACGAGCACTTGCTTTTTTTTCTCTTCCAATGACCTTGCTTGTGTAAGACAGAGCTGTGTGTGTGTGCGTGTGTACGTGTGCATGTGTTTGTGTGTGTGCGTGTGCACAGCATGTGTGCGCTCGTGCTTGACGGTGTACATGCACGCACACGATTGTGTGTCTATGTAACGGTTTGCGTGCAAATGTGTAATCGGGTTTACACGCATTTCCAGTATGCTGCATAGAATCTGTATTTGTGTCATGCTGCATGAGTGCATGTGCGTATGCATGTGCGTGTGGCATCCATGCATGTACCTACGTGTTTGTGTGCTTGTGTGGGTTTGTTGTACCTGCACACGTGAGGGTGTAGTGCACATATGGCCTTGCGTCTATTTTTATGTGTCCAGTTCATGCTTCCCGTCAGAACTCACAGTTAGAAATGTATCTGCCATACCATTTTCAGAGTGCGATAAGAGGGTCTTGAGCAGCATGTTGCTGTGTCCCATGCATAGAACCTATTTTCAGATCAATAACTCTCTGCACAAAATTCTCAAGGGCCCTTTTTATCCTGTGAGGCATAGGGGACCATTCAGATTCTTAACACAACCTCGTGTTGTGAACATGTTGTGTGCTATTTTAACTCAAGCTGAAATCACACTGCCAATTTCTGGATTTCTTTCTTCATTTAATTAATGTCGCACACAGGAGATTTTCTACTTTGGTCGGGTACAGTTTTTAGAAGCTTTCATCTCACGTTGCAAGCTCATACTCCTTCTGGCAATATCGTTTCCTTATTAGCTCATGCAAATGCATAAATATGAAAAAAACATACAAAGTACTTTTTTGCTCTACCTTCGCAGTAGCAGAAAATAAAGGTATTAACGAAGCCAGATGCTTAATTTGGTATTGCTTTGTGACAGATGTTGAGCCTCGGAGTCAAACTGATGCAAAAAGGAGTGACAGATTGTTAACGAATGCAGACCCCTCCCCCCACATTTCATTATGTAATGAAAAGTAGGCATTTGCATTCTTTTCATCATATTACTGGATTATCAAATCTACATATATAATTATCAGAGGTATTTAGCTATTTGTGTGTTTTCATTCCCGGAAAACAACAGCCAATCACAGATGGTTCGATGCCCTGGCAGAGTGGTATTGGCTGGCTGTGAGAGGATGCCTCGTTTGGCATCCATTTGCCTCATTTTCTCTAGTGTCCTGTTTTAAACTCCAGTGAGGATCATACACTGAAAATCAATGGTGTCAAATTGGATTTGTCAGGATGACTCCCTCCCTAATTCCTGAAAGCCAACATGTCAGTGTTTCCCAGACCGTTCTATTATGACTGCCCCTTTGAGCAAATGACAACAACAAAAACAAACAAAAGAACAGGATATAAAATTAGAGATTTATTTCTAGCTTGTAAATTTCCACCTTCACCCCAGAACCATCAAGCCTCCTTTTTCTGGGCTTTTTGACTTATTTTTAGAATTTCCGCATTCATGAAACATTGATAGTCTTTCCAAAAATAGATCAAATAAAGGACTCAGTATATGGTTAAATATAACACGTTCAAGCAGCCTGCTGACACAAATTATAGCCACTGTAGCTAGCCTGAAATAAACAAGCTACAGTATCACATGCTGTGAACACCAAAATATAGCCGGCATACAGTAATATAGATTTCTGAATATTACAGTACCATGTGCACATCTTTCTGTGCAAAAAATAATATTGCATTACTGGGGTTAATAACTGAATTTTTCTGTAAATGCAATTATGTTTGTGTTTAGAATCCTAAGCACTGTAGCAGCAGAGCTTCTGGTAAGTGTAGCATCCGTGCACCAGCCTCAGACTCAGACTGACGCGGGGTTGCAAGCTGCCTTGTGGGTTGCAAGATTCAGTAATGAAGCACAGGGCAGCCTGCGTTGTCTGCGTGAACTTCCCTGCCTCCCCTGATGAACACCGGGAGTATCCCTGGTGACACGTTTCGGGTCCCGAGCCATGGGTCTGTGCTCCCTGCCTGCAGCTCGCTGCGCCCCTGACCTTTCACCTGACCTTTCACCTGACCTTTCCCACCCGGGCTACGGAAAGAGAGGAGGGGAGAGGAGAGGAGGGCAGGGGAGAGGAGAGTAGAGGAGAGGAGAGGAGGGGAGAGGAGAGGAGAGGAGGGGAGAGGAGGGGAGGGGAGGGGAGAGGAGAGGGCAGTACTGTGGAGGCGGTTTGGGAAATCCATGGTGGGTTCTGTCCCACCCTCAGCTGCCAATCTCTTTGACAAGCTCCGTCCCGTGGAGCCTGTTAGCAGCCGAAGAGGGAATCAGGTTCCAGTTGCGCCCCTGTGTTACCCCTGTGTCTGTGGGCAGCATTGCAGTGGCCCTGGGCATCTCTGGTCCTCACACTTAGCTCAGCTGCTGTCAGTGTTCAGAGCGGTCACTTCAGCGTTGCAGCTTGTGCACTTAACAGATACATCCACTGAGTCAAAGGCTGGCAGTGATGAAAGGATTTGTCATCTCTCACAAATGCCTTTTTCTTTTAACTGGCCTGATAATGATGTCTTCTAGCCAGCAGGCATAAAGAGTCCACTGAATGTGTTTTGGTCAAGGAGATCTGTTACGTGATAATATATTTGTAGCTGTAAAATAAATGAAATCATAATTAGTTGACAATGACCTAAAATCTGTCTGTCGGTTTGTCTGTCTTTTGGTCTGTCGGGTATATCTGTCTACCTATCCATCCATTAATCTGTCAGTCTTTCTAATCTATTTGTCCTGCTCAGGAGCACAGAGGATAAGGGAGCTCATCGCTATGTATTTTCAGTGAAATCAATACCATCAGAAATAACTGTGAACGAGCAGCGGTGTGAAATAAGTATTCTTTACGAGCTTAGAGGCCCAGCTGGGGCTCACGGGGGAGTAAATCTAACCAATCCCACGGAGAAGAGTGGATCTGAGTGGGCAGCTCCCTCCGCATCCCCCACGCCGCTGTCGCCACGGCAGCCAATGACGGGCGGCCGCTGGCTAGCCCCGGGGGATTCAGGAGGCCTTGTGATAGGAGGACCCGTGGGGAGATTACAGTAGCTGTTACTCATCTCATCATGTAGAAATTGATTTCGCGCTGTCCAGCCACCACAGCCCCCAGCCCTGATGGGAGGGTGCGGTTTCTGACCGGAGATCACTGTTCATGTGTCCAGCAGGGCAGAGGGCAGCTCGGTGTGAGTGTGTGTGTGTGTGTGTGTGTGTGACAGTTCAGTGCTGCAGAGGTGTAATGTAATGTAATGTGTACGGGAGAGTTCTCTCGGAGTGGAATCTTCGCTGTAGCGTAGAGCGAGGTTAGTTTGACGACTGTTCGCTTTTTTGTTTTATTTTATGTCTGATTGATGGTATTTAATAGTTCACTTTATATCTACTGTAGATAGCTGCAGTAGATGCTTATGCATTGAACACCTCTGTCAAACTAGCACATGCTGCATTGCAGGCGATTGCTTGGGACTGTAAGTACAGGTTTTCTTTGGTCACAAGAGCACTGCCTGTTTATTGCGTTGTTATTTTGTGGTGTTGAAGACCCGGGGTTGTCGGGCGGGGCTGATGCAGGCATGTTTGCGAGGGCTTTGCTTCTTCTTCTGATGGAGTCTGAAACCTGAGTGACATGGTGACAAGCTGGGTTTTTTTGCGCTGTTTTTTCCCTTCGTTTTTTCTATAACTATGTGATGGGATGCATTAGGTTTCACTGGGTAACAAAGCTGATCGCTCAATTCTGCAGTTCAAGCAGTGTGAGAGTGTGTGGTCCCTGCTTTCCTCATAAAGGGATTGGACCCCTACAGCAATCCATGCTGCCATTCTTCAAAACCAACAAAAGCGCTTTCCTTTCAAACTGTGGAATCTGAATTCTTTTACTCTCTTGGATGAAACAATTTCAAACATCTCTTTTATCCCTTGCTGTTCATATCAGAAATTGTAAATATTTATTTTGTTGGGGGAGGGGTCACAGTTGCATTTAACATGATTGACAGGCACCTTCAACTCAATTAGGTAAGAACTGATCATGAAAAGGATGCATGTAAGTCACAGCTAATACAAATTCACATTGACTCCAGTCTTATGAGTTAACTGGTCCCAATGTTCTGCTATTGACCAGATGCAGTATTTGGCTGAAATATGCATTTTCTAGTTTCCTAACTACTGTAGTTTGGTCTGAGTGTGGACAAAACTTTAGCATATATGTAAGATGTTTATAGGCCTAATGCAGCTTTAATTGGTACCTGTAGATACCCCACCAGCTTATGTTTAGATTTAATATAAATGTAATTTTTCTCAAAAATGTTTTTTCATTTATGGCCATATGAGCAGGAGAGAGCTCCACATGTGAATTGTTATTGAGTCATAGGACATGTGCCATCATAGGGTCTGCTGGAAGATAAGTCGTGTTACTGTAAATGTAGAAAATGTGGCCGGAATAAGAGCTATGGAATCAGATCTGGTGTGGAGTACTGTGGCTCTGCTTTCTCTACTATATAACTGTTCGGTACCCTGAGACACTGTGGTTTGAAGAACTTTTTATGAACAATAAAATTGATGGAAAATTGATTGGACAAAACCATCCTCAGGTGCATTCAGGATCCTGGTCCGAATTGTACTCTGGTTTGAGGAAGAAGGTGAATATGTTTCCCTACATGTTTCAACGGCTGATTGGAAATCAGTGACCTTCACCCCTCTGTCTTTGTAGTAGGATACTGTGTGTGTTATTGTATTTTACTGGATGTACAGAGGTCCTCTACATTTGACTTCTGTTCTTCTCGTAGCTCTTGCTTGTCTTGTTCATATGAATTCTAAAAATCTCTGAAAGCACAAGGAGGAACAAACCTTTTAATTAAGGAATAATTGAGGAGAGAGAGAGAGAGAGAGAGAGAGAATTGAATTGAATTGAGAGAGAGAGAGAATTGAATTGAGAGAGAGAGAATTGAATTGAATTGAGAGAGAGAGAGAGAGAGAGAGAGAAAGAATTGAATTGAATTGAGAGAGAGAGAGAGAATTGAATTGAATTGAGAGAGAGAGAGAGAGAGAGAGAGAGAGCTGTGTTGCTCCTTTGAAGATGATGAAGAAAGCACTGTGCAGACTGCATACAGAAACAGGCAGCACAAATGAAAGGATTGCTCCTTCTGTTGACCTTTGCTGTGCTGGGGAATGGGTTTCTAGTGGTTTGCGCTTCCCACAAATGCTTGATTTAAGATTTCTTGAACCTATTAGAGTCTCTGAAAGAGAAATGCAGTGGTTCTGCTTGGAAGATGAGATGACTGACTCGCCAAGGCCAGATGGAGCTAGAATATTACATTTTTCATAATTTAGTTTCTCATTAGCACGTGAGAGAACTGTCAAATCTGAGTCATCCTCAATCTGCAAGGGAAGATGTTTTTTTCTCTCTTGTTTTTGCAGGATTTTACTTGAAAGTCATTAATTACTATGCACTATTTAAATACATAAATACATTTTTTTCATACATGAATTAAAATTAACCCTTATTTTGTGAATATGAATTGTAAATAAGTGGATAAGTTTGCGATTATTTTTTTCTGTATTATTTTTTATATTCAGCACTTTTGGAAGCTTAATGGTTTTCCTATACAATGTACAGCATATGCTAATTAGTATGCGTATAATGCAATGGCATCTTGGTATTTTTAATTGTATTTTCAGAAAAGAAGTCATTGATGTAATTTTGTATCAAGACCCAAAATCTTTAGGCATGCAGTAATACCACAATAAAGAATTTCTGCTGATGAGCTCTCATGTTGGTTAGAAGCAAACTGACTTTTAAATGCGTAAAATGCAAAAACAGCAAAACATCTTCTGGAGATGAATGCCGTTAAGGCTGTATTTATATGCAGTACAGTGCTGAAGCGAGTGTGATAGCAGTGATGTAGCGCGTAGGCTGAGGTATTGTGCCCCGAAGAATGAAAACAAATGAGCATTGAAGAAAATCTAAAGGGTGTAAAGCCATGATGCACATGCTTAAAACTACAGTTCTTGCTTTTCTAAAATGGTACATTTCACAGTGCAGTGCTTCTCCATTTGGGTCGCTGGCCTTTGTACTATGTGGCTGCTACAGGGTAAGGATAGTTATGCCTCCTACACTGTTCCCCTGTAGAGGAACACTAGCACTTTGGACAACTGCCAGGAGAATGTTTTCCCAAAATGAAAATTGTATGCTGTTCTACTGCAAAAAAGAATACTTCATTTTGGAATAGGTTTGATTCAGACAGTAAAATATGATGAATAATTTTAATATAATGATATAATAAAAATAAGCATACACTTGTATAATAATTGTAATGTATTAAATATGTGTTATATTAGATCCTGTGCATACATAACACACGCATCATCACTGTGATAATTTCAAGTGTGTGAACATAACGGGCCAAGGCCAGGCTTCATTATTGAAGCTCACTTCCTGTTCTTCTGATGTTACTCTCTAGCGTCAGCACGGTTGGCTTCAGTATAGGTCTTTCTGAGTTAATGATACCAATGCGGTTATTTTGTGCTGTGGACAATGTTGTAATATTTTGTGGACCAATCAGGGACAATGTGCATCACTGCCTAGTCAGTGTGCACCCCTTGGGGGGGGGGGGGGGTGTTATCTCACATACTTAACATACTTCATTCAAAGTCGAACTCAGCCAAAATTGAACTGAAACCGAACAGGGCGCTGCATAAAAACATTGTGTATACTCATTGTGGTGTCGAAATGTTCGTTTAGTGACACTCCATGCCTGTGGGGAACACATTATTCTGTGGTTGTGATAACCACAGGAAACACGGAACTGACAACATTTCCCGCACCATTTCATTATTTGTTTTTCAGTTTTCCATGTATAGCCTGTATATAGTGTGCTTGGATTGATTTAAGGTATAAAGACATGCTGTTTTAAATGCCATATATATTTATATATTGCTATAGCTTTGAATGGCATGTATGTTTGTATAGTTTGTATTTCGCAGGCTATGTTAAAATAAAAAAGAAAATGTTTGCTGCACCAAGCACCAAAAACAATGGTTGTTGTAAAGGAGTAGAAACTTTGACAGATGGACGTTGCTTATTTAAAGGTCGCTTTAGTTTATTTAGAGCCTGCAAAAAAGAACAGAACAGAGAAAAGATATGTATGTTTGTCCACTCAATCAGGTGAGTAGATGGGACACAGCCAGTGTAGCCACCCATGTGATATTTTAGACCAATTGCAGGCGATCTTCCCATTGACGTTGGCATTAACATCTTAACAATAACATCTCCGCTTGTTTGGCCAGGAGGGATGAGCACACTGCAGTGGCCGAAGCCAATGCAGAGCTTCATTTTCTCTGCAAATGCATAATTTTATGTCATTCTGTTTGTACTAAATAGCCGAAGTTAATTTGTGCTGCAAGTATAAATCCAGCTTTTGTCTAGGACCCAAACACGGTGCGGTCTTTATGACCATATAAGGGTTCCCCCCTTTTCCCTACTGTGCAGTCTCTGGCTCCAATTTGTACAACATGGCAGCACAAAAACTGCACTTCCGCGGCTTCAAAACACTTTTCACAAGCCCTTGAAGAGTCAATGAGTGACATCACAGTTCCTTTGTCCATATTTGTTATATAGTATATGAGGTATGAATAGACTCTAAAGCAGTGCTATGCAAGTGTGGGAATATTCAGTGTTGTTATTGTGATGTCATAATAGTTAGGCGCTGCATGAGAGAAAAGCACTATGAATGGGTGGCACTAAAAGCTTCAGCTTTGGGGCACGGGGCAGCTTCTCAGGCAACGTCACACTGCATGAACACAGATGCTATTTTTAGCAGGCATTTCCTCTCCAGCGTCAGGGAACATGGCTCTTGCAGTACTGCTCACTGTGGCTAGGGGCTCCGGAGGAGCAACAGCACTGCAGATGCGCTGCTGGGAGCTGTGGGAGAGCTTCTCAAAGGACCTGAGAGGATATTCAAGGGCACATCCACCACCTGCCCTTGGGGGTTCTGGCATGAAACTGAACCCGTATCGAGTCTGACGAGCTGAAAGAGCGGGCCTTCCTGTCAGCTGACCCGAGGCAGCACTCCAGAAAGCATTGACCACCCACCGGCTGCAGCTCACTCAAGATCACGCTGGCGTATCATCCCCGAGCAAGCAGCTATTATTTCGTAATGAAATAATGAGTGCCTCCCTTGAACACATGGGGCTTGGGGGACTTCCTGGGGTGTTCAACCTGTCTGCAGTGCAGTGGGGTGCCAGATTAAGATGTTCATTCAGCTCTGCCAATGGCGGCGCGCGTGCAGGTTTAACCTCTCTGAGGTCTGTCCCATAAAGACAGGGTGGCTGAAAGAACGGGCTTTGGGCTTGAGCATAGTGGGGCTCTTAGTTATTAGTAAATATATGGGGTGCAGAAGGGGTTCACTGCTCCCTACTGATCGCTGATTGGGACGGACTCCTTGGCCACTGGGCATTTTGTCCTTGAACAAATGACACATGACTATCAGGAGTGTAGTGCACCCACATTTTTTGAGGGAGCACAAATGCAAACAAATAAGATAGGGATTGTTTATGTATACAATTAAGACTATTCAAGATCTCAGGGGGCACATGCGATTGCGACCAAAAGGAGGGCGGGGGGTGAGCAATTGCGGACCGGGGGGATTGCGGACCAGGGGGATTGTGGCCCAGGGGTACGGGTCAAAAAGGCAATGGACACGACGCTGCTAATAAAAAAAGAAAGAAAGAAACATTAGGAGGGATCAGCTAATTAAATAAAAAAATAAAAAATAATAATTATAAAGAAGCATTCACTTTATAAAGAGTATTCAGCCTTTATAAGATAAACATCTCCAACGAAACTGCATCCAACATGAATGCATATGAATTATTTTGTTCTTTAAGGCATCATTGTCATTGCAATGTCAGTTAATTTAATTTCATTAAAGATTATTTAGAGCCAAGAGAAAGCAAAATATATAGCATAACATCCAGTATGTGGCTGTGCTCTCTCTCTCTCTCTCTCTCTCTCTCTCTCTCTCTCTCTCTCTCTCTCTCTCTCTCGCTCTCTCTCTCTCTCTCTCACTCTCTCTCTCTCTCTCTCTCTCTGTTTCCTCTAAGCTTATTTTTAGATTTGTTTGTACTGTAAGCTCAGCCGCAAAGTGTCGAGACAGCAGGTCTTGTGCAGGGTGTAATCAGAGCTCTGAAATGGTGTCCGGAGGTAAAAGATTTATAGGGAATGCAGCCATTTAGCTTATTCAACAGGAAAAGACATGCATTTTTAACTTAAATGTAATTTGCCGATAAATAGTAATGAGTCATGCAATCACCAGAGATACGCAGGTTACTCTTAAGTTAGCATCTCTGGTGAATACATTGGCAAATAAAAAGGGCAAAAAGATGTGCTAATATGAATTTCAGATTAACGGAGGCTCTGCCATTTTAAAATATAAAATGCATTGCATTTCCTTTCATCATCAAGGCCAGGCGAAATCAACCATTTAACAATAAAAATCTCTCATGAATCGTTAAAATCACCAAACAAACGCCTCCTGCTGTTCAATGCGGTCGTGTGGCAGATGATGATGCTTCACCTGGCCTATAGATCCATGGCAGTTGTGAGCCAGCTCCTGAGATCCTCCTGCTCCGGCGGGGCGTAATGCATTGGGTGCATGTGACTGGTGAGTGGGCTGGAAACCATCCTTTTCAGTTGCTTTTTTTTTTTTCTCTTTGTTTTTTATTTTGTCACGCGGTCCCGGCCCCGATAGCGCTCCTCGTTCCTTTTTTTTTTTTTTTGAATACCTCGACGCACCCTGTCTAGTGCTCTTCATCTCCATTAAATAAGCTCTAGTGGAGACCAATCAGCACTTTATAGTCTTGTGTTGCATTGTGGGGAAGATGAAAGCAGGTGACTCCAGGCGGAGGAGTCGAGCGCCACGTTTGATGACCCCGCGCGATTACATAACGCCATGCAGTGTGCGCTCACACGTGCTGGCAGCAGCATCAGCGACGGTGCTCAGAGCCTTGTTTCAAAGGAAGAACCGGCGCTGCCTGCCGGAACCTCAAAAACCTTCTAAAGTGTGCCTTTATGTCTGTGTAAGGGTTCGTCAGCGCAGTTTAATAAGGAAATCACATTGGTGGGAGGTTGGGAGAGGGAGAGAGAGAGAGAGACTTAAAGCTTGTTCAACCCGCAACTGACAACAATCTAACTAACTAGTCAGCTTTCTGTGCGCTTCAGTTTCAGTTTTCCACATCGCGATCATGTAATTTGCATATCTTTGCATGAAGGACCATGATAGGTTTGACATATTTGTGATGTCACAAATTTTCCTTGTACGTGCACATTTCCAACTCAGTTTTTTTGGGAAGTATGGAGAAGCTCTCCATCTGCAGTGGAAGAATGTGAAAAAATGTGACTAATTCTGCATGATCAATCTGTGTAGTGAAGGTCATGCTTCTAAGAGGAGTTAATCATTAAAAATGGTCTGTAAAATTACAAAAATATTGGCATCACTACACTTTAATGGATTTCTATTTATTATTTGTTTATCTTTATTTATTTTCTTTATTCAGTTTTAGTTTAATAAAAATACATGTTTTGGTCTAAGCCAGGGCTTCGCAATCCTTCTCCTGAGGATCTACCATCCTGTAGATTTTCATTTCGACCCTAACAAAGCACACCTCATTCTACATCTGGAGATTTTGTTGAGCTGCTAATTAGTAGAATTGGGTGCGCCAAATTAGGGTTGAAATGAAAACCTACGGCAGAACTCCAGGGACAGGGTTGGGCAGCCCTGGTCTAAGCCATCTCCAGTGTCAGGACGGCATAGGCCAATACATGTCTGCAAAGCAAAAGACGTAATGTGGACCTCCGTCCATTTTATGCAGTTGTTTTATGAAACCAATGCAAAGATGTGTTACATAATTCTGGAGAGCCACAAATAATATTTTGTATCAAGCAAAAAGATGATCCTCCTTACAGAAATGCTATATACTGCAATATGCTGTAAAAATATATTTCACAGCAATGCATTTTTAAAAAAGAAAAAATATTGCAAAGCCTAAAGGTAGCAATAATTTCTATATTTCTGTATATAATTTACATAAGCACCAAATGAGTGCAGCTTAGATATGAACACCAGCCCAAGGAAATCGTAACATAGCTATGACAGAAACTATGTTGTTATTGCTAAAAAAATAATAATTTGGTGCTTAGCATGTGGTAGACCTCTACAAGAGAAAATAATAATGAACATAAAAGTAGGCATGAAATCTGCACTGCATTGTATACATAATTACAGCAAGGGTATTTATTTTACCTGAGATTTGACTTTTGTTCATTTGTTCAAGTATATAGATTACATGGTGGACTGGGAGTCTATGCTGGCATGAACACTGTGTGTTGCTACAATGAGCTGGTTAGAAAGTTGTGGGAGAGGACTTGATATATTGCATGCCTAGTTCTTTGTTCATAATGTGAAGCACGAAAACACTAACCATAGCTACCTACACTTAAAGAACCCCTACCCAACCCCCACTCCCGTTTTTATTTTGCTTTGCTGTGTGTTGTCATGTGTATGCTGTATTTGCGTGTGAGATCAACCTAGTGGTGTTTAAATAAGGAGCAGTGAAGGTTGCGTTCCCTGTTTAGCTGGTACATTTAATTCCTCTAATGATGCCTGTAATGGCTTTGTGTATTCACCTCCCTGCTGCACTAGGTAGGGCTGTGTGCTTTAAGAGAAAATTATACCCCACAATGAGACTTCTCCCTTAGCGCAGCTTTTTTTTAAAGGCATGAATATGCGTGTGCTGAAAGACTAAGGAGGTGAATAGATATTAATGGGCTATTTTCTGGGTGCTATAGCGAGGGCCATCATTTTGATACAGTGTAAAAATTGTCAGGTTGTGGTGGCTACAGGGTGAAATCTAGTTTTCTGATCCTGTGGCAGGAAAAATACACAGCACAGGCATCTGACTGGCCGGCTCTCAGGGTCTTTCATTGACACACTACCTGCTTATCTCTGCTCTGTGTTTCCTCTTCAGTTACCTTAAGGGGGCGCTGTGTCCACCAGTCAGAGTGGGGTGCTCACCAAATACTCCACCCTTACCTCTCCAACCCAATGATCAGTTAGTGTGTTTGAACAACACAACATAACACAAAATACAAAAAAGATTGAGTTTGGAACTTGTTATTTTCATGTCATTTGGATGATCTTATTCACAAAGTGCTCGTACAATTTGCAATAACCACTTCTGAGCATCTGCACTGTTATGTTTCTTTATCATTTTGTTCAGCACCATGGACAACAGTTGAGCTGGTTACTGATTTTTGGCGAATGCTTAAGTTCAAAGGTTTCACAATAAAAAGTAGTCATGGTATCAGGAGCCAAAAGTAATTGTAATTATTCAAGACCAGCATTTGCCAATTAATCAATAAAACATACTTGCTACTGACAACTTACAACCGACTATCCGTCTTCTATTAGGATCTCACATGCATTCAAAATGAAAATTCTATAACTTTACATGTTTTCCATTTACTGACAACTGGCCTAACTTCAGAACGAATTTCAGATGTTTTGACGGTAAAAATATGTCACCTGTCATTTTGACAGACAAGAAAATTAATGGTTCAAAACTACAAGTTTTAACCAGTAGGCCAAATAAAAACAAAATGCAAGTTACATGCTGATGCCTGCTTGAAAGGTAATTGTCTATGGTAAAACAGAGGAGTTATTGCCCCCAGATTTTGTTACAATATGAGAAATGACATCAATATGAAATAGTAGTCAATGTAGCTATTCAACTAACCAGCTGGTACAACCTATCTACATACACAACATGCTGGATAAATTATATGAGCCATGACAAGTATACTGTGCATGTTAACTATGCCATTGCATACCACCTTTCATCTCTCTTACTGTGACCATGAGCCAATTAAAATGTGGTGATGTCAATATTTAAAACCTATTCATACTAATATTATTGTTACACTATGACAGTATTAAGAGGTAACATGAATTTATTGGCCTAGATTATTTATGAAATAATTCTGAAGGACAGGAATATTCATAATTTTAGTTGCATACAATTTTGATGTACTTTTGTATTTTGGTTATATGACATTTTGATTGATTTAATTTGAAATCTTTTATCATTTAATCTTAAATCTCCACAGTGATGAAAAGCATTTTTTTAGTGTTTTGAGAAACAGTTTATGAGCATATAAGTGTACTGTAAATTATAAAGATGTGCCTTTGGTTTTTATTTAGCTTTTTCTTGTTGGTTGTACAGCATTGTACCCGTCAACGCTGTACCCTACACTTAATTGTTAATGCGCTTTAGCCTTTAATAAAAAAAAGTAATTCTAAACCCCTGCCCTCTGCCCACCCCACACACACGCACACACACACACACACACGCTTAGAGTGACATTCTGACACCGCGGCGGGGGGGATGATCAGAATTTGTGTACAGAACGAGCGCCCTAGAGCCCCACGCTGCGGCCCGCTAGGTACAATCTCCAAATTGAAAACGGAATATATTACCACCCTCCCACACGGCAAACACGCCGGACCCAATGTGTCACTGTGAAATTAGACTGTTAGTCATGTCACGCAGCACAGGACGAGACGCCATTTAGTCAGACCGATCCTGCACTGTGGGTTGAGCTCCTGCTCTCTGGGATGGTCAGCAGTGAGCATAGCGTACTGCAGTCAGTGAAGCACAGTTTTTAAATGTTTAAGAGTTTGTGAGCTACTGTAGATAAATATGTATGTTAATAATATTTGCTCTGTGGTGTTACTGTACACACAAAGTATTTATTCCTTGTCTTTGGATTTTTGTTGTCTGACTTCAGAGAAACTCAACAAAGGCATTTGATAGTTTAGAGTTTTTGTTAAGATTCTGAGTCTGAATTGTTCATAATACAAGTTCATTCCAATGTTCACAATTCATCTAAATTGAAATATTAGGGTTACATACTCTTTACCAGGGCTAATGTGTGAATAACCTATTCTCACTGTGAACATTTTGGAAATAAATTCATGCATGACAATAATTAATGCAATAATCAATACAAAACTGTGCAACAACAAAGAGTGCGTTGTACAGACATGAGCAATATTCAATTGTGTGGCTACATTCATGTATGTAAGTGAGTTATATTGAACCAAACCGACAAAAAAGCAATAGCATTATTGACATAAATGCTGTGTATCAGAATACATTAATCTTGTTTAGTCAGCTTTGTTTTACGATCGCGACCAATAGTGAAACTACTGTTGCAGCAAGAAATATCGGTCTGCATGCTTTCCAGCTTTACGTCACGGCACAAGATTAGTGTGATGGGGAATCCCATCGATATTCAGCATGCTCCTGGGTCTGTGCATTGCTGGGAGATGACGTTATATCATACGGCATCATGTCAGCTGACTGTAATCAATGCACTAACACTCAGGTTATAGATTACTGCCCTGCTCATCCACTGCTCATCGCTCAGCGCCGGGTTACCATAGCAGCCGTGACGACCACTTCCGCGAACGTGTAGGTGCGGTACGGGGGATGCGGTGTGATGTCACAGTTTCAGTGTGTTTCCAGTTCCCTCGAGATTTGAGCGTGACATGGAGATGGAATCGGTCCATCCCAATGTCGTTCTAAGTGCCAATAAAAATGTACTTGAAATACTCAGGTCAAACTACAAAATGTGATTGCATTTCACTGTACATTAAAGTATGTCTGAGCACATTAAACACTGTTGTGTTTCAAAGACGAACACTCTTAAATGAGTATTGGTGAATTTTCACCATCAGAAAAAGGCTTTTGCTTTGATATTGTAACATATGGTGCTACAAGCTGTCTCCAGAAATATAGATTGTCTGCAGGATGTGCAGGAGCATTATGAGCGACACTCATGGTACAGCTCATGTGCTGTATGTTTTACACAGTGAGAGAGCACTGTCATAATTAATCAATGAAAAACAAATTCTTTGGCTCTTTTCATGTGATACATTATGGCCCAAAATGCTATAGAGGTTAACATTAAAAACACAGATATGATGCACACAGACCTCTTCCAGAATTAGCATGGCTTCCCTGCTGTCCAGATGGATCACATCCATCTGTTGGGGTCCAGACAGGGCTGTCTGTGGGCGCATCATTAGGAAAATTAGAACCCGTGTAATGTAGTGCCAGTTTTCAGATCAGCGCTTGATTGGTTCCCCCCCCTCCCGCCCCCCCGCCATTGGTTAGCTGTAATCTCAGGGAGCTGGCACAGCTGGTTGAGCTGGCATTTGCAGAGTGGCACAAGCACTGATCAGTCCTGATGGACCCGGCGACTGGAGGAGATCCTCCTGCGTGCCAGCGGGCATCGCTGCCCACCCTGCCGCGCGGGCGTCCTCACGCGGGGGTCCCGGCGGGGAGACGGGCGTCTGACAGCTCCTGCCCACAGCCCCGCCCCGCCCCGCCAGCGCCGTCCCGCAGAAACGGGCAGGTTCACACGAGTTCACCCGATCTGTACCAACTGCACCCAAACCCACTGCGATTAATAGTGGAAAAATGTACTGCAACTCCCAAGTGCACACTTGTACACACACTTGAGTATAGTGTTTCATAGTCATTTTTATTTGTCATGACTGTTATTAACACTGCGTATCCTATGCCGCAGAAACTATGTTGGATGTATTTTCGGGTGGATTTTCAGTGCCGCAGTTTGCCTGTTTTTCACAGTTATTTAGTCCCCCAGGTGTCAGCCTGATTAACAGGATATTAAGCGTCCCCTCTTTGGGCACAACTGTGTGTTTCCCAGCCATGGCGTCTCAGCCTGAAAGAAACCGAACCCTCACATCCTAATGTAAACCTCAGTCATGTCCCCTTGAACCAGCATCAAGCGCAGATGCCGGGCTGCTGGCTTCCCGCGCGTTACCGATGACACGGGCATTGTTGTCCCACTTTGATTCGCGCGGCAGGCTGAAGTCACGCAGCGCTAAATCATTTTTTTCTTTTTTTTTTGAGCCGAAAGACATGAACGGTTAGCTCCCCCTCGATTAATATTCATGAGCCGCCTTACTTGGCGACTGCTCTGGGGACTGATCAAAGCGCGGCGCGGTGCTGCTCCTCCCGCCTGCGTGTGCCGGCGGCGTCTCTGCAGAGAGAGGACCGGTGTGGCGCGCGCGCGTCGGTGTGTGTGTGTGTGTGTGTGTGTGTGTGTGTGTGCGCGTGCGCCACACAGCCGGTGCGGCGGACACACAGCCGTTCTGCTCTGCCGGTCCCGGCGATGACAGCGCTGCGCCGCTCTGCCGTACGCGCTGCCGCGGAAACGGCGCCACGCTCTCGCCCGTCATCCTCCGTCCTCTGTGCATTCTCATCCTTACCCCCCTCTCTCTCCCTCTCTCCCTCTCTCCCTCTGTCTCTCTCTCTCTGAAGGAGTAATGGAGAGGATCACCATGTAGACAGCAGCAGACTGAGACAAGCAGAATGGGAAACTACATATGGAGCGGCGCCGGACTGCAGCCGTGAGAGCAGGCATCCTCGGGGCCTCAGCCAGGCTTGTTTTGCCCTTCCCTGGATGGTCTCCTTCCTTTTTTTCCTGAAGCAGACGGATTTTCTTCCTCGCGTTTTGGACACTGGACTGGATCCTTATTCTCTCTCTCTGTCTCTCTATCTCCCTCCCTCTCTCTCTCTCTCGCGTCTCGCTTGGTGACCCCCACATCTTTTTTTTTTGCGGTTTCTCACAACCGGCAGTACCGCCGCCGAGCGCCGTCACCAGAAGCCCCCGCCTTGCTTGCTCCTGAATTCACTCAGATTTCCGCCAAGCTCCTAAGCAATACTAGCCATCATGGGGGACATGACGAATAGTGATTTCTACGCCAAGAACCAAAGAAATGAGGGCAACCATGCGGGCGACTTCGGCTGCACCCTCCTGGACCTGCGCTCCCTCATGGAGCTGAGGGGCAGTGAGGCCGTGGTTAAAATCCAGGAGGACTATGGGGACATGGATGGACTGTGCAAGCGCCTGAAAACCTCTGCAACAGAAGGTGAGTCCCTGGAGCGCACCTGTGCATGTACATGCGTCACACGCGGCACTTCACCCAAAGTGGCCCTTTTTAATTATCCCCCCTGCTACGCACGTGCACACACACACCTACACACACACACACGCACGTGCACACACACACACACACACGCACACACAACTATCTCTGCTGTGCTCCTTTTTATTTCAATATGATTTAAGTTGCCTAGGAACTGCTGCAAGTATATGCCTTTAGGAGCTCTTTCATTATATCACAATGCTACTGCACAGGAGTTGTTCAGGAGAATAGGTCTCCTGGGCAACAATTCAGGGGTTAAAAGGAAATGTGCTGCTGTCTAATAATGAAGGACGACAGAGATGCGTAAGGTGTAATTGATACCGTTACATTGTGTTAATAAAAGGCCTAAACAATTACAGGCTTGCTAATCGGGTCTGAGACAGCAGTTTACATTCTATTAGATATAGCTCACCACAAATACATATATATATATATATATGTATATCTATGTATTTCTTGAAAATGTATTTTGTGTTGAAGTTGAACAGTTCAATCAGCTTTTGAGCTGTACAAATGGCGAAACTTCCCCGTCTTGACCCCATCAGCAGACGCTATGACCTGGACTCTCACAACATTCTATGATCCTACAGTCTTTATGTTGCACTTGCACATGACCTAACAGTTTTAATGTTGCTATATTCAGTATGCACATGCACACACACACTTTGTGGCCAGATATTAATTATTTATGTTTCCCCATTGTGTGACAGTGTTGACAGCTTTGTTGACATTATATAATCGTATGAAATATTTTTCAGTAAATACCAAAATACTTTTGCGGTCCTCCATGGTGATTGGCAAAGGGAATGCTGTTTTTGAAGGCTGATGCCAAAATGAGTCATTACAGAGAGCCTACTGATAGGTACGTTAGTCTTTAGAAGTATGGGAAAGGGAGACATATTTTGGTCATTAAATGAGGCATGTCGGACATTTTCGGTAACAACAAGAAGAGAAGCTGAGGAGCTGTCAAGCATCTTCCCTCCTGAATGGCGTGTAAGTGACATCACTGCTCCATGTGAGCATGGAAATAAGATCTGTGCTGTTTTTTTGTTTTTTTTTGTTGAAAAACAGTCTGTCGGCCTACGTGGCCTGTAATGTGCCTGAGCCTGCCCCCTGGAGCATGTGCTATAGGGGCTAGGAGGCTAATACAGGGCCAGGCTCCTCCTGCATGTGGCCAAGATTCAATTCAATTCAATTCAATTTAAATGGAGTTTTATTGGCATGGCAATCTTGTGTTGCAAAAGCATAGTAAACAGTTAATTAAAAAAAGTAAATAAAATAAAATAACAATAATAAAATATATATGTTGAAAGTTGATGTATACACACATGTACATGTACACATGTACATTCATACACACACACACACACACACATATATATGTACACATTCACACATGTATCCCTAAACATATATTCATACATACAATACTCAAATATATTGTGCACACACATGAATACACATACTCATACATATACCATATAAGTACAAGAGCAAACTAATCAATCATCATTATTTGGGTGTACCCACTGTCCCTTAGACTCTCTCTTGCAGCAGCGTGAGCTGCTTGCCCGATGCCGTGCTGCTCGTCTCTGATTCGCTGCGGGTGAGAGTATGAGAGGCATCCGGCTGGAGTCAGTGTTGCATAATGAGACTCGGCTCATGTCCTCCATCTCTCCGGAGCATTTCTCTAGTGCGCCCTGCCCGTTGCCGTAGCGCTCATTTCCTAGAAGTCGTGGGAGCCAGTGGAGTAGGTGCACTTGGCAACGGGGAGTTTATCGGGAACTGTGAGCCAAAGGAGGTCGGAAACATCAAAAGCCAGAAATTCAAACACCAAAAGCTCTTATGTGAAGCAAAGTGCCCATCAGTTCTGTGGGAGATTATATCAGAGTGTTAGCTTCCACAACGTCACCCAAATTAGATAACCAATTGGCTTTTTTTGGCCAGTAAAGGTGAATAGAATAGAATAGAATAGAATAGAGTAGAATATAATTTTATTCTTACTGCTTCCAAATGGTAAAGTCTCTTTGGCTTTGATGAAAAAGACAAAAACAGGGCTGCATTACTTGAGATGTTAAAAATAAACTAAACATTGATTAAAATATCCAACACCATCCCCTGAAAGAGTTCATCCACAACTCAAAAGCAGTTGTGATACAAAAGTAGTATTTTTTAAACCCAGATACAGAATGCAGAAGGGCTACGTCTATAGTGAACTGAAAGATGCACTGAAGAGCGGGTATTATGCGGCTGGTATTGTATGGTAATAGGTGTGCCGTGCCGTGCTGGGCACCAGCTGTGTGCCAGGGAGCAGAGCCTGTTCCCTCGCAGTGACTGTCCTCCCCCGTGACTTCCTCTGCTCCCATTTCTATTTCTGTTAGATGGCTCGTCACATTTCAGCACCATGCACATCCTCTCCTAAAAATAATCCTCATTTCTCAAGCTTCTCTGTCTGTGTGCATTAAAACGGCATTGAGTCTCTTTGTCATTTAGGAACGATTTAGTCCTCCAACCCTCCCATTGAAAGACAATGCTGGGCCTGAACAGACATCACCGTAACAGCCCATGTGCAATCTAATCATGCACATCTTAATTTAGGAAGCTATTGGTTAACATTTTTTTTATTGCTCAGCCGTGATAACTAACAAAAAAGTTGTATTACACAAGTTAAGGAGACATTTGTTTGAGGTTAGAGTGACACATAGATGTGGGCCGGAGAAAAAAGCTGCCTGACCTCTATCCAGTGTACAGGAAACGTGCGATGCATTTAACCCAGTGAGCATTGCTTTCTCTGGAGGCATTTGGGTCACAACCCCACAGCCAAATGGCACCAATTAAAAGCAGCTCAAATCATACATGTCATAACCATCCAATCCAGTTACACAAGAAACATTCTAATACTCTATGTAATGAGTGTCCTTATATCGCCTACAACCTACGGTTATACATAGGGTAACAAGTTCTTTTCGTCATTGTATATGAGTTTGATGCTAAAAACAGATAAATTATTTTCATCTTTTGTGTATATTGAAATTTTACTTAACAACTCATTGTCTGCATTTGCTGCTTGCTACTGAATATTATGAATCCCCACAAAATCGTTTGGGTCCCATTCACGGAGTATATGATTATTGCATTATTCACCAAATCATTGGAGGTACACGCTAAATAATTTACATAATGTACTGTTGTATACTGGCTTTGCTGATAAATTTAGGCTTTGTATGGGAAAAAGTATGGGAACATTACCACTTAGGCCTTATAAAGAAGAACAGAGTACTTATGTCGCTCTATGAATATACTGCTTTTAGCATAAAATAAAATAAAGTTGTAAACTACTGGCTCGGTATCAAAATGCTCTTTGCTGTGTAGATTAAATAAAATCTGCTGGACCTGTGCTAGCAGTTGGAATAAAATTTCATCAACTGGACAGAGTTCTGTGGGATATATTAATAATGAAGCAGTGATAGAGATATAAAGTGTTTTTCTTTTGTAAGAGTAAGCTTAATCTTCTGATTGCATATATACAGTATATATATATATATATATATATATGAATATATATATATATACAGCGAGCTCCATGGTGTTTGGAACAAAGACATATTTTTTTCTTGATTTGGCTCTGTACTCCACAATTTTAGAATTGCAATCAAACAATTCACTTGTGGTTATGCCTCCAAGCTCATTGGACTTCATCCTACAGCATGCTAAAGCAAAAAAGACGTTTTTCAAAGCCAAAAACAGGAAAATTCTTCACTGGCCAAATAATTCACCTGATCTGCATTCAATTGAACATACATGTCATTTGCTGAAGAGAAAATTTAAGGCAACTAGCCCCCGAAACAAGCAGATGGCTGCAGCACAGGCCTGGCAGAGAATCACCAGACCACTCAGCACCTGGTGATGTCTATAGGACACAGACTTCAAGTAGTCATTGCATGCGAAGAATAAACTAAAGACAAAGTACTAAACATGACTACTTTAATTTACATTAAATTAGAATGTCCCACACATTATGGTGCCCGTAAATGGGGAGGCTATGTATAAAAAGTGCTGTCATCTCTACACGGTGAAAGCAAAATGTATAAAAATACCCTTTAATAAAATCTGAGATTCTGCACTCTAACGACATGTGAATTGTTTGATTACAAATCTAAAATTGTGGAGTTCAGAGACAAAAAATGAAGGAAAAAATGGCTTTGCCCCAAGCATTATGGAGGGCACCACACACACACACACACACACACACACACACTGTTTATAAAATATGCATTCTATTGCTCTGTGAAGATAAGGGGGGGGGTACTCTCCACGGGCCAATGGGACAATTAATATGCCTCCACCATCCGCTGGGCTTTTGCGTTGATCCCCTAAAGGGTATCAGTGGAGGACACAGGCGTGCAGCGGGCGGGGCTGTTAGTGTTAGCTTTGTATCTGCGCCTGGTGAGCAGAGGGAGCCGCGTAGCGTGCCTGCGTGCGCACAGAGCCCCAGTTACGCAGCATCCCACCTCCTGAAGGCCCTAATGATCACGCTAATCTGCTCTTCCAGCTCAGCTGTTCCGTCCCCTTCCGACACATCCTATTAAATCTGGGCTCCGCCAGGAATTGCTCTGATGGCGCACAATCTCTTTTAATAAGGACTATTTCTCCTGCTCGCAACTTGCCATGCCCTCCTTCCACCCAGCGGTTCTTAAAGAGGAGAAACCACTGTCTCTGGCAAGATTATAAAATGTGGGCTCTGTAGCCTTTTGAGTAACAAAAGCTCTCCACCGGATGACCGTGGGGACTTAAATGAAACACAACTCCCGTCTGTAACACGAAGAAAATCACATATGCCCCCGTTTAAGCAGGTATACAACATGTTAATACAGTGCATTCAAAATGGGCTGTCTCATTGTGATGCCATGGGATTCATTTCATGACAATGGAGAACGTTTAACAACGTTTCATTTGCCATTCCTTGACTATCTTGTAGATCAGCAGGATCTGTTTGTATGATTTAATTAAACAGTTGTTAGACAACATCTAAAGGCACAACCCATTAATTGATTCTTTATCGTGTGTAATGAATGGACTTGCATGAAAAAAGGTTATTGGATACTGCTTCTTAAATATCAAGTGTTCATCGTTATGTGCCCCAGTCTTAAATTACTCACAAAAGAGTAGCCTAGAACTAATAATGACCTGTTTCCTGTTATACAATGGTGGAGTTTATAATGAATGCCCTGGCAAAAAATACTATTTCCTAATAGTCTTTAAGGAATAATTTACTTGTATAGCTGTATGTTAATCATTTAAAAATAAATAAATAAATAATAATGATGATGATGTTTTCAGTAAAAGTTGCTGAAAATACAGTCAGTGTTATTGACGGGAACAGTCACACATATTACTCAGTGGTTAAAAAGAGCCCTCTTTGTATTCTCATCTCCTTGATGTTTGCTGCCTCTGACAGTTTTAGCCACCACATAAACGATGTACTGTATAAATGGCATGAGGTTAACATGCACATTTTCAGGTTGTTACGTGTACTTCTCGCGTATTCTGGCTGGACCCGACACTGTCACGTCACATGTTATCATGAATATTCGCCCTGACATTTGGCTCTCGTCGACAGTAAGCTACTAAGCGGTTTTATTGGTGTGTGAGCACTTTTCACAGGAAATCACAGATGGTGCAGTGACATGTCCGGTTAAAAAAATTGTTTCTATGGAGAAGAGGGTTGACAGGGCTTGAGGATCTGCTAGAAGAGCCGTTTATTTGCACTTTGTGCTTTAAACTTTTGATGTTCCTCGCTTCGCTGTTAAAATCCATCATTCTTGGTCGTTAGGGTTGTGCAGATCAGTGCTCGATTGGATTAGATGGAGTGACACCGAAGCAAGCTGCTTGCTGACTAAGCTTTGTTGCTTTTGTTTTCTTACTGGTTTTTTTCAACATCCTGGTTTAGCTAATCCTCTATTTTTATGCAGTATTGAAGGTACAAGCCTGAAAGGTGATGACACAGTCTCACTCTTTCCCTGCAGTAGCATTGCATCCAGGTGTCTGTGTTCTTTTGAGTGGTAACAGACCCAACTGTGATGGAATACTTTTCTGGGTGTATGAGTAGTCACCATCTACAGTAACTGCCATCACAGTACAAGTAATCTTACAGTACAAGAGATATTACTCAGAAATTTTAGGACAAGGTCACCTCAAGGTTACAAGGTAAAATATGACAGCAGGCCTTACGGTGGAGTACATTCTCCATGTTTGCAGACTGTTTAAGTATAAATTGAACCTAAAATGTGTTTCCTTGTCAGCACAATATTACATTTCTATGCATACATTTCATATGTGCTTTTAAGTACATGCAAGTGTGTGTGTGTGTGTGTGTATTTATTTATTCACACAGTAGGCATATGTTGTTATTCTGTCTTGATAAATTCAAATTAACAGAATTATTTTGGGTCTGCACTGGGTCTGCTTGTGCAGTGAAAAAGAAAAAGAAAACGCACACCTTGTTTTGGCAGACTGAGGTGCAGACCAAGGACATGCAAGTAGAACTTTGAAAGTTGTGTCTTATTCAGAACCACGCAACCCTAACCCGACTAGATATGCTGCAGGGCACTCATAGGAGTAGTCTACCTGTTTACTGTTACAGAACAAGAAGAAAAGGTGTCTAACTGTATCAGCGTGTACACCTTACATTCACTTGGGTTTTAAATGTGCTTTTCAAGGATTTTCTGTGCCTTTTTTCCATTAAACAATTATTGTGAGTTAATAAGATGTCATCTGTCAGGGGAGCTGAAAGCTCCTAACGAATGAGTTTAATCCGCTATTAAATCGTTTTGCATAGCTCTTTGTCGGAGTTTGCCTTTGCTGTACGTTTTTTTAGCGGGCTGGCTGAAATCAGCTTTTACATGATGACATGGTTATGAACTTTGTGCATCTTGTGACAGAAGGCTTTTAGATTACCTGTGCTAATTCACAAACAAAGAGAGTGAACCTTTAATCCTAATTTGCCCTATTTCCTTTATTGCTGATGTACGGATCGGTAGCTCTGTGACAGATTCCAGGCAGGGGCCAGGCCGGTGCTGAGAGGTCATAGGTCATTTGGGGGTGCTGTCATCACATTGCACATATGAGAATCATACGTGTGTAAGAGACCCTCAATATATAATAGATTATATATAATATATAATATAAGCACATGACATTTTTGTAAAAAAAATTTTTTACTTCCAATCCACATACTGTACAGTGCAGTCTGTACATATTTGGACAGTGACACAATGTGACAGTAAAGTCTGAGACCCATAGACATCACCAGAAGCTGGGTGTCTTCATCCTCTACCAGACCTGTACTGCAGCCATCTTCAGTTCTCATTTTGGCGGATTATTGCCTTCAGTTTTGGCTTCAGCAGGTGAAATGCTTTGGATTCATGTCATGTGACTGACGTGCCCGTCAAGGACATTCTACTTTTTGGCCCTGAAAAACTTTGCCTATATCTTGGAGAGTTCTCTTGATGTGTTCGGCATTTGAAAAGGGGCTTTTCCTCACAATTATAAGTATTCTTTGATCATCCACTACAGCGGTCCTCCATGGTCTACCAGGTTGCCAGTGTGATCATTGTTTTGGCTATGTGTTTAATTGATTTATTTTGATTTCTCCATCCCATTTGGGCCAGCTACACTAGCATTGACACTTCTTTGGTCCTCATGTTGAGAGTCAACAATAAGAGATTCCGAATGCAAATGCCACATCTAGAATGAACTGTAGACCTTTTGTTAGCTTTCTTGTACATGAACCAATGCAATGACACAATGACACATAGACACCCAAGAAACAGCTGATAAGTCAACTGTCCAATTCTTTTGGTCCCCTAAAATGGGGGGACTTTGCATAAAAAGGGCTGTAATTCCTGCATAAATTACCCAATATGGATGTAAATGCCTGTAAATTAAAGCTGGCAGTCTGCACTTCAGCCTCATATTCATTGTTTTATTTAAAATCCAATGTGCTGGAGTAGAGCCAAAACAACAAAGATTGTGTCACTGTCCAAATAAGTATGGACTACCGGGTATACAGCTATATATTTACTGAAGTAATCCAGTAATCAGATATTTACTGGAGTAACCTAGCCTCAAGGGTACCACTGAATCATCCCTCTATGTTATTAACATTTTTATTGGTGATTGGAACTGTGCTTTACAGGTATGTCAGGTTCCATGATTACAGTATCAGATTAGGTATGTCAAATTACAATATCTTACTCAAGCTTGCTGGGCTCTGAGAACCTGCACAATTTGGTTATCAATCCAAGCTCATTGACCTCTACACCACTCACCTCTTTTGTGGTGCTTCTGGGGAAATTTTGCCTCTGAGGTTTTGAAGACCTTTCCTGACAAATATAAGTGAATGAGATTTTTTTACAGACACTTTGAGGTTATTGTTACATGGCCTGAGGTTATTGTTACCTGGCCTAATCTTACAAAAAAACTTCAATACCAACTGAAGACAAAAACTCAACATTAGTCAAAATACCAGTGAAAGTTTTCAAGGGCTTCATTCCAGAACACATTGCAGACGCAGTCTGGCCTACTCTGCCGTTTAAAAAAAAAGAGGCCATGTGAATTACTTGTCTTCTGTTCTCACAGTGACTCTGTCATGGCTCACTTTCCCTGGTAATCTGCATTTTAATGTGCACTTGTGTGCCAGGCATACATCCGAGCTCTGGAAGGGAAACCTGAGACGGACACCGCAGCTGGTTGCTAGAGAACGGCCACTCTCACTCATCTCGTCTCAACGGGGGGGGTGGGGGTGGGGGTGGGGGGAAGTCAAACCTAGAATTTTCCGCATGCGTGGAGTTGTGGTGTTTACTGGAGGTGACGTTCTTTATTTACACAGTTGATTGTGGAATGGAGGCTTGAAACACGGGCGGGTGTGTTCATCCAGACTGGATATTATGACACAGATAGACAGACAGACAGACAGACAGACAGACAGACAGACAGACATAGATAGATAGATAGATGGGGGGAAGTGACATGCATTTGGCAGGTTTGGCTGAAGTCACTAAAGCCTTTCAGAGTCTTGCTCTGACAGACGATCCTGTTAAAACACATTTCTGCTGCCTGCGGCAGTTAGTGTCTAATTAGGTGGCTGTTTGACATTAGGGAGGGACATTCAGTCTAACTGCACCTTCTCTGGCCATGTACGTAATTATGCATTCTAGTTAAGGCCACTGAATCACTAGTTCCTTTGAGTGTTCTGCCTGTTGTGGGAATATGGCTTCAAAAAAAGGAAGGCGCAGTCATGATCAAGAATACCCTACTAGCGCTAGGTAAATTTAGCTCATGGGCAGTCCTTTTTTAGGTACTTCCTAGCAAACTGAAACCTGGCCATCCTTTTTTTGCAGCTAACTAATGGTTTGCATCTTGCAGTGTAGCACTGTAGTTCTATTTGTGAAGTCTTCAGAATCAGTAGTCACTGACACACAACACATGTCAATAACAAACTCCAAAGGCAATCAAAAGCCTAGAATCAAGACTAGATACCGAAAGCTGTCTTAAACCTGCAGTAAGGAAGCAATTGAGCGCCCCTGACTAATCAGAAACACTTGTGAATCTATTTGCCCTAAACATGGTTCCCCTGAAAGTGCTGGAATTTCTACATGGTGAAACAAAATACCTTTAAATAAAACCTGATAATGTTGCACTTTAACCACATGTGAATTGCTTGATTACAAAAAATTGTGCAGTACAGAGCCAAATCAAGAAAAAAAAATGTCTTAGTCCCAAACATTATGCGGTTCACTGTATATTGAACGAACATTAAATATTTATTCTGCAATAATGCATAGTAATGTTTACCTTTTTATTACATGAATTATCAATCCAGAAGTGTTTTCCAGCGTAGATGAAAATGTTTACATTTTGTCCAATTGGATTTCATAGCCTATTGTTTTACTTTAATATGTGTAAATATACAGTATATTTATGAGCTACAACGAGCAATGAGGTGCCCGATGCATGTATGGTTCCGTGTTGTTCACCAGACCTAGGTTTAGGTGAGCCCATTAGACCGGTGGACATCTTATGGTTTTCATCTGTGATTAGATTGAATACCCCCGCAGCATACTGAATGTTTCTCCAGTTGCATTATTGAATGGTACAGAACATAGCAAATGCTTTTATGAATCTAAAAGGTTTGGTAATGTCAGTCTGAAAGGAAGCTTTACTTCTACGCACCCTGTGCACCCTGTCTAGCTAACCATTACTGGCTGATATAGGAGAATTGACCCAAATGGTAACTGAAACTTGTGGAAGCAGCTCTCTGTGGCACTGCGTCAGATCTGGTGAAATATTTCTTCCACAATTCAAGACGCAAAAACCCTCCCCCTTCCCTAAGGAGCCAACTATTATTTTTGTAGCAGATATTGGAACAAATGAGAGATGCAAGCATACTGTCTTCCCTGAAGATTTATGCAGGCTCTGCTGAAACTCTTGGCTGTGGCCTCCTACAGTTTGAGATCTGGGGATGAGAAGTTCTACTTTGTGAGTTCAGCGCTCTGTCCTCGCGCATTGTGTCTGCTGTTTATGCAGACTCAGATTTAACCCAGCCACAGACTGCTTTTGTTCCTACTTGAGAATGATGAATATGCAAGCGTCACCATTTTCAGTTCTTCAATAATGTTATTAATAGTTGATAGGTAATGATGTTGTTAATTTGGACAGTTCCCGAGGCTATAATCTGACACACTTTTAGTGATTGTTTGGGGATCGCCTGGTTAAGGGTGTGGATAATTAGTGAAAGTTCAGAGTTGTGCCAATAAAACTACAGTATTTCAGCCGTAGGGTAGTATGGCTGCCATATGAATGAGATGTGTTGACAGTATGATTACAGTATCTTCTGGCTACCATTGTTGAAGGGAAGGGTGTAATGCTATACTTGGTCTGACTTATTGTTGCATACATCCTCCTTTGTGTTTCACATGCGAGGGGACCTCACAGTGAGTGTGCTCTGCTGAGATAGGTCTACAATGGATGTCTTTTTGAACTTGCAAGCCTTTATTTATATTCCCTCAAATCTATCCATGTTCCCAAGTGGCCCGCAGGAGCCTAGCTATTTCTTCAGGTAAAATAATGGTGAACCCTCTCTGTGGACCTTAGTATTACACCTCCCCCTGTCTTAAATGCTTGGACTTAGCACCATATTTGCTGTGTTGTGTTAATGGAGTTCACTCACACTGTCAGGACCCAGGGGGACGGGGGGATGGGGGGATGGGGGGAGGGGGGGGAGGGGGTGGTGATGTGATGAAGAGTAATTTTCTCTTAACTGGTATGACAAAACAGATACTGTACATGCATTATATTAGATCTTTAGAACTTTAGAATATTAATGTTTTGAATGTATTGTTTATATAAAATAAAAATATGCTCACATCTACAATATTTGATGCTATAGCATAGAATAGACTGATAAAATGTTTCTAGTCTATAGTTATCACCAGAAATGAACATAATGATACCGATACATTACAGTGAGTGAAGGGATTTGGTATTTTAATGGTCCGTTCTCCAGTTCTGCCAAGCTTTAGCTGTTTCTTCGCATTCAATTCTGTTCAGTTATCTGATTTTAATCTGCTGTTCTATGTTCCTGATTTATGGGTCTGACATCACTCATGTCATCACGTTTCATTTTATCAAAAGGATGTTGATCCTGATTTAGATCTGATGGGAAATATTCTGGAGGGCCACAGCCCTGGAATACAAATATGTATTGTAATACTTTATTTTGCCCAACACAATATTTTTCCCAACACATTAAAACTTTCACAGCAGAGCCAAAAGAGGTGTTTGTTTATTCTTTAATTGTACCTTTATCTAACGAGGTATGCCAACTTATAATTTTATGAAAATTTTATTTTGCATTGAGTACAAGATGCATATTTACAGGGGTGATTCAATGGCCGGATGTAGAGACTGTAGAGTTTTGTAGGAATTTGACCGGGAGACCAGGGTTAACAGGCCCACTCTTTTGTGCTGTGGGACCTTTGGATCTCAGTTTAACTCATGTGAAGGATGATGTTTGTTATCTTGGAAAAATGAATATAACAAACAGAACAACAATGTCAGGATGTCAGGAATGAGATGCATTGTTCATCGGAAATCAGTTAGAGTCAGTTTCTTTTCTCCATTTCTAGTCGAAGCTTGTCTCCAGTGAGTGTGGATGTTTGTCTATGCTCTCCTCCCAGCCTGTGTCCAAGGACACCATTGGCTGTTTAAGTCTGGCTGGCACAGAGCACGCAACTTCCACAGGCACAAATAGTCATACAACCCCTCCCCCATCCATTCTCAATAGATTGGTCTCCATGTGCACCGCGTGTGTATCTCCTTATTGTTTTCCCAGATGAAGCTTCAAATAATTCTTATTTCCTCTCAAGAGAATTTGGCCACTCGCTTTCCTAGAAGGATCTGCTTTACCTGAATGGCCTGATGAGAATAGAAGGGGAGTTTCACAATATTTGTTTTCAGATACTGTATATTCAGTTCCACAAATGCATGCACTCAGATACTGTATATTCAGTTCCACAAATGCATGCACTCAGGTACTGTATATTCAGTGCCACAAATGCATGCACTCAGGTACTGTATATTCAGTGCCACAAATGCATGCACTCAGGTACTGTATATTCAGTGCCACAAATGCATGCATTCAGATACTGTATGTTCAGTGCCACAAATGCATGCACTCAGATACTGTATATTCAGTGCCACAAATGCATGCACTCAGATACTGTATATTCAGTGCCACAAATGCATGCACTCATATACGGTATATTCAGTGCCACAAATGCATGCACTCAGATACTGTATATTCAGTGCCACAAATTCATGCACTCACACTCAGATACTGTATATTCAGTGCCACAAATGCATGCACTCAGATACTGTATATTCAGTGCCACAAATGCATTCACAAGAACAGGGCAGATATGTTTTGACCCGGTCGTTGGGCATAGTTCAACTAAAAATTCAACTGCTGGCAGTTGCAGTGAAATACTGTAAATACTGTAATAGGTGGCCAATATTTTTCCTATTCCTATACTCTCTCTTAATCTACAGGGAGAGAATGTTTATCAGATAATCCAAACTGCCTCCTCTTTGTAGAAATTGTAGGCCTTGCAGAGCATGCTGCAGTATTGATTTGGTGGAATGGGATCAATATTATGTATCATCACATACTGTCTCCATGGAAACCAGTTTTGGACATAGTTCTGCATGGTGTAAAACCACTCTGAGTTTGACATTTGGCAAAGGCGGAGGATCCGACTTCCTGCTGTCCAGACAAATAGATGTGCACAAGGGTAATTATGTTATCAACCTGAGTGGTCATGTCTGCCTGTGCTTTGTTACATGTATACTGGTAACCATTGCGTGTGTACATGCATGCTTGCTAGTGTGTGTGCATTCATTTGTATGGAAGATTAAGGTATACGGGTGTCCAAAGAGGTGCGTATTTCTCTTATCCTCTTCACAATCATTTTTCTTTGGTAAAACCTTCCCTAAAACCTTACCTAACAGCTCCGAAACCCATCAGGCATTTCCTAATACAGAGGAAGCCATGGAAGCTCTAACTTATGATCATATGAAGGCAAATTCTTCTAATTCCCTCATTATGTGCTTGAGTGGGGCAATTTAAACAACACAGTTTGCTGATACCTTTCGATATTGTCTAACCGAGCATTTGTCTATCTGAAAATAGCTGCTTGCATTGCTCTTGAGCTGTGGAGTTCACTGGGTGCTCACGAGCATTTCAATCCAGCCAGCGTGATGCATAGCGTTACCATGGTGATATATTTTTAGCCGCACTGAAAAAGCCAACTGTTAAAATATGCAATATCTTTCAATGCTCCCTCATTTGCAAAGACTGACATGTGTTTTTATACATGCTTAAGACCATATTTAAGATGGTAAGAATTCAGGTGCACATTTTTTTTTTGACTGCCTTGAAATTACTATTCAAACAATGCTGCTAACTTGCATGTTATAATGTATGAATAATATAGTGTAAACCGTAGGTAGGCCTACGAGTTTTTTCTTTTCTTCTTGTGAGCTCCAAATAGATTCAAAATCAATCTTTGATACCTTTAAATTCAGCTTTTTTCCCCCAAGTTCTGAGTCTCCCTCCCTCATACAGTATGTGATGTCTCATTATTAGTGTATGAGTGTCCTGGTTTTACACCCACATTAATGAGGGTATTCTGGTGTAGCTTCAGCCCTGTAGGTCTTCAGATCCTACTCTCCTGGTGAGTAATGAGGTCGACAGAGCGCATTCTCCATCTTCCATTTGATCTTAAGAAGACGGCTGTATAATGTTTCTCACTCACACATGCTTTCTTTCTCTCACTCACTCACTCACTCACATTTTTTTGCCTGCTTATACAGAAGTACTGTATCCTTTTGGACCTAGGCAAACTCTGCTTTAAAAAACGTCACTTATTTGGGTGAATATTTGCTGTTGAAACACTTCATTTGCATTACCTCATTGGTTTATGATCTTTTGGGTCAAATGACATGGACTGGGGGAACTCCAGATGTAAACTGCTAACTCTTTACAAACACATTCCACTGTGAGAAGCAGAACTGACACATTGCACTACCAGAAGTAGAAACAACAAGCTATGTATTTTAACTTTTAAGATCAGATTAACCTTTTAAAACTTTATTATTCCTGTGCTTGAATCAATTTCTGTATAAACATTAAAATAATTATCAGAGTATTCACACTTCAGTACTTAAAAGTGTCTTGTCATTCAAGATCATACACTACTGGGACCTGCCTATGGGTTTTGATAAATATTTCCCTATTTATGCAGATTCAGATTTATTATTGGTCACCAGTGTTTTTCAGTCTTCTCTTTTTAGTTTCATGTAACCCACTCCTGCCATTCAAATACATACATTGTTATTCCTTTTGTGTTATTATGAAGCACAGATGCTTGCATTCCTGCAGTATAAAACAAAATAATAAAAAGAGCAGCACAGGAAAGAAGGACTGCATTATGAACAGCTTGTGGAAAACGACGTCACGATGCATTTTATCTGGTGCCTTTTTGAAATCCTTTTGTGGGCAGCTACACTAGAAAGAAAAACCGGAACGAAGCGCGGTGGTTTGGCGGTTAAAAAGATGCAAGGAGGCAGCATCGCGCCTTGTTGATCTCCGGTACTTCTTCACTCCTTGTTTTTCCGAATCTCAGAGGGCGTGGCGGGGATTCCGCCAATGACGAGAGGGGATTGAGCCCCCGGACCATGACCAGGCACATGCGTGGACTGGGCCTGGCGCTGCACAGCGGGGATCCGTAGAAATCCTGCTCGCGCAGCTACAATTAAAAGGAATGTTTGATTAGCCTATTTTTACCCGTCTGGAGCCCGGGTGGCCGTAGTCTGTGGTCCTGTCAGTACTCAGCGGCGCTCGCTTCCCGCTCACACAGTGAGGCTCTCCTCTGTCCTCGCCCTAACAGGTTCATATAGAGGCAGAAACCATTTCGTCTCCCGCAGCGGGTGCAGCGCGCTGTTAGCTTTAATACTATTCAGGAGGAACGATCGCTCGCATTTTAGGCTGAATAATGTGCAGTTTTTCTGTCTAGGCGGCCCGAAGACGAGGTGACGAAAAACACTTTTGTGCTTTTACAATACTTGGAAAAACAATGCTTTATATTTCTATTCTTAAAAGCCTGTTAGAACCTAAGGAAACATCGTTTACTCAATTGCAATGCAGTGGAGCTGTGATTCACTAAAACAAAATGAAGTAATCTGACTTTTCTTACAACATTTAAATGAATGAAAGCACAAAAAAGAAAGTGAAAACTGTCACTCAGGAATGAAAGAAACAGTTGAACGGAGGCCGAAGTCTGTATTGTTATAGTACTGTGTTACTATATTTCCAGTCCCACCTTTAAACTGATCTCCTGACCTCCACTGGCCTAAGCGGTTGTCTTTGCCAGAGGTGCCCAGATGTCAGACAGCAGTGTTCTTTCTCAGGCCAAGCAAGTGATGGGGCTGAAATCGGCAACACATCCGAACAGCATCAGTGAAGGGGGCTGAAGTCACAGACACCTCCAAATCTGTTTGGACCAGTGGGAGTGACTGGGGGCGTTAGTTTATTACTTCCAATAATGTCCCTGGACCTGTGTCTGTGTACTTTGTTGGTTAATGCAGCGTGGATATAGTTTTAGTTCAAAACATTATTTCAGATCTGTTTTGGCACTTTAGTTTGAGTCTCAAGTGAACAGGAACAAAAACCCCTGTTCTCTGCTCACTTTGGGCTTAGCAGCAACGTTCCCTCAATTAAACCCTCTTTGCCTGTCCTGCTTCCTGCCAATGCACTGGGGCTGACAGCTCTTTGAGGCTGTGGAGCAGTGAAAGGAGCTAGTCAAGTTGTATTTTTAAGTGAAAGTCACAGCATGAACATGTGCGATCCTGTGATGAGAGGTGTGGAGAACTCCTGCCAAGGTTACTGACTGTGCTACTGGGCCTTCTCATTTTCCATGACCTGACTTGGCCCTATGGCTACCCTGCGCCATAGGCAAAAAGAACCTCCCAGGGTGGTAGAATCCCGTTCGTCTCTGTTGAGAGGAAACAGGGCATCATGGGAAAAGGTCATTTAGGAAAAACAATCAACAGCGACTTTGAGGAAAAAAGAAAAAAGTAATCTCCGCTCCCAGGGGATGCTCTTGAAATAGATTTTGCTGTGGCACATGAAACTTTTGGCTGTGACATTGGAATCTTATTACAGCTCTGTTCCTCAGGTATCAATACTGACAAAAGTGTCTTTTTGAATGAAGAGATTGTACAGGTGTTTGATCTTCAGAGACACATCTCCTTTAATGTTTAGAGAGGCTTATGAATATGGGAATGTTTCCCCTGCTCAGATAATGTATGTATGTGTGTGTGTGTGTGTGTGTGTGTGTGTGTGTGTGTGTGTATATATATATATATATATATAAGTCCAAAGACATGCAGATTAGGCTGGGTGTACTGTACTCCTGCCGTTGCCCTTGACCAAGGCACTGGCCTCGGAACTGGAGTTGGTCCCCGGGTGCTGCACTGTGGCTGCCCACTGCTCCTAAGTAATTAGGATGGGTTAAATGCAGAGGATGAATTTCACTGTGTGTGTGTATATATATATATATATATATATATATATATATATATATATATATAATAATGGCTTCTGAGGAGCCTGCCAGTTTGTAGTCTCTACTCTAGTCTCTCTGTTTTCTCTAAAGGCTGAGGTTTGCAATAGCTCTGGGTATTGTTGTTTCTCCAGTGCTATTCAGTGCCACACTTAGCAAAAGCTATACAATGCTATTTCCGACTTGTTACAAAGAAACATTTTCTTTGCTACATGGCATATATTGATTTCCTCTAAAGGATACAGCCGTGATGTTTTGTACCTGAATGGTAGTTTTGTAATGAAAAAAATAATGAGAGGAGAATAACAGATCCATTGAATTTATTATTTTAGTAATTGATCCTGTGAGCTTAGTTTGCCAAAGGGCATTGTTCCTGGAATTTTTCTTTGGGTTCAGTGAGATTTAGAAGCTAAGAAAAGCTTCTCCTGTTTTAAAGACTAGCTAGGGACACTGGGTGGCCATATGAAGCATAGAGAGTATACAGGAAACACTGTACTTTAGTACATAGTACTTTGACATTTATTAAAGGGTCTTAACATTATTTTCTTGTATATAATCGGAATACAATCATCACTGCAAAAAGCGAAGTTTTCAGCAAAGTGTCAGTTTCTATTTTTTATTATTTTGGGAGGTTGAGATATCTCTTGTTATACCATGATTACAACTTAAAACATCTTCTTTTCACATTCTTTATAAAACAAATGTGTATTCCCCAGTTTTTTCTCTAAAACGTAGAATGGCCAATAGTCAGTGTGAATATCAGTGAAAATATCCTTAATGAAGTAGCTCTTTTCGAGGCGGTGTTTTCAGAGGGATACAACACTGAAGCGCGACGCGTCGGGGAGGGGTTGAACGCACCGTGGTTATGTTGTGCGGTTTCATTTATTTTTATTTTATCTTTGAACGCACCGCTAAGTGTGCCTGGAGCTTGCTGGAACTTTGGCAGTGTCAGGATAATTTGCATGGCACACGGTATCTGCAGAGGAGGGGAGGGCGAAGGCCTTGGCCCCTGCCTTTATAGAGCGTCTTATGTAAGTGCAGCAAACAGCCCGGCTGATGAGTCAGCACTGTAATTGAAGACTGTGGGGGGGGCACGAGGGCCCAATCTTGCAAAGAGAGCGTATTCGTTTTTTTTCTGTCCGTGTGCATTCGCTTGTCAAAGGCTTGATTTTTTATTTTTTACTTTCTGATCGATCCCCTGGCTTTAATCAGTATTTGTACTCTGAATGTGCCATTATGACTCCTGCTACAACTTTACCAAAAAAATGAACATAATAATATGTATTTATAGCCCTACTGACGGGACTAGTTTTACCCTAGGATGTCGTGTAATTGGAATTATTGCCCATTACTCCAGTGCAGGGCTTGACATTGACACCCACCACTCGGCAAATGTGGGTGGAATTTGGCAGTGGCGTGTAACTCCGTCACTCTTACTAGCTACTTTCGTGGGTGACCTTTCTCTAGCATTTTCTATGAAAAAATAAAAAATTAATTGTAGTTTTCAAAAGCATTTGAAATAATTAAGTGTGACATCCCTTTTTTCTGAAGGAGGATACCATTTTCTGCTAGAGCTCTGTCTAAATGAGAATGATAAATACCTATGGTTATAGTTAAAATCTACACTCCATTGTTTTTTTAAAAATAATTCCATGAATTAATTACTTGCTGGTATCATGCTATGACAGTTGCACTGGTTCACAAGTGAAATGTATTTCATGCTGTAGTACTAATGGTGCCAGGCAGGCTGCAGTCTTGCAGTTGACTGTTGCAGCAAAACAGCATACAAGCTTTTGATTTGAGGTTGACATTTCGAAAGCATCCGAAGTTGTGTTTTACAGAAATGTTTCATTTGTTTTTTGAAATTTTTATTATTGCTGTCATACATGTTTTTTTTTGTTTTTTTTTCCTTTCAGGTTTGTCTGGAGTTGCAGCCGACTTAGACAAGAGAAGAGAAGTCTATGGGAAAAACATTATACCTCCAAAGAAGCCAAAAACATTCTTACAGTTAGTATGGGAAGCGCTGCAAGATGTGACCCTCATTATCTTAGAAATCGCCGCCATGATCTCCCTGGGACTGTCCTTTTACCACCCTCCAGGGGAGGGGAGTGAATGTGAGTGCTAAGCTATCTGTCTATATGCCTGTCTATCACAGGAGTCGCAGAATAACATCATGCTTTTGACTTTAAAAGGTAAACGGTGTGGGATCGGTCCCTGAAGACTCAGGTAATGAGTGTTCATTACAGGGCCGATATGAGCAGAGATAATTTATCCTGTCCGCGCAACCAGAAACGATGATCCCTTAGCTGGCCCTGAATTACCACTCGTGAATTGTTGCCGAGTGAGCTGGCTCGTTACGACGGGGAAGGCGGCAGCGAGCTTTGAGAGCAACAACTGAACATGCGCGCGCTCTTTACGCAAGGATCACTTGTTTACATGGAGCTTTCTAACAATATAGCGTGGCACATCTGGTGTGTGCTTCTGCCTTCGCCGTGTATATTCCCCTGGGTTTGGAAAGGAAAAAACATCACCTCACATGGCCTTGTTAACTAGAATGACTCTAGAATGTTCCAAGCTTTCTCAAACAAGACAGGGAATCGGAATCCACTGAAGGTGCTTTCTAAGGGCCAAGTTAATGAAGCATACGAAAGATGTCATTAGAGGAATAACCTATAGGTGAAGGGCATGCATCAAACCACTCTGCTGTAAAATGTACAATGACGACAGCCATTAAGCAAGCTTGTTCCAAATGCAGAATTAGTAATATAAATCACAACAGTTAGAAATGAAATTACATGACCCAAAATGCGCTTTAATTTTGTCATATGTCTAGATGCTAAAGCATTTATGCAAGTTCAACCTAAAGTAAAGTTTTACCTTTTGTGTTGCCTGTGTTACCATAATGCAATGTAACCATATGGCATGACTACAAGACTATATGAAAAGGGACCTACTAGAGTCATGACTATAAGGAAATAATTAATTAATATCTTTTGGAATGCAGCTTATAAACTTTTTTAGTAGAATAAAACTTTAGTCTGTTCTTCTCTGGATACTTTGTGTAAACTATTGTACCCATCTAACCTAGCCTGACATATCAAATATATTACAGCTGGTTAAATAGATAATCGTTTTTAGTTAGTCTTTGGTGTGTCTGTTATCCTGCTTTATCAAATCCGCATGTTTAGTTGTCATATATTTCATTCCAAAGTTGGCATGAGGAATAAAGCTACCAACAATTTCAGAATTGATCTCGAGTGAGCAATACATGTTGCAGCAACAAGTTAGAGCTTGTTACTGCAACTGAAGTTGTAACTCTGTTTTTGTCTTCTGAAATGAATAAACCCCATCAGTGATGTGTATTGAATTCTAATAAATGGGCATCTTGCCTCTCCTGCCTTCCATGTCTCACAGAGACACAGACAAGCTGTCCTACCTGGCTTTTAAAAATAGCCCAAGGTGAGGTAAATGGTGGTGAACTACTTTCATGTTTCGCAAGTATTTCAAGACACCTAGTCCTAGTTTTCTGCCTGTGTCAAGCCGGTAAATGGGGATGCAATGTCAACCTAGTAATGGGCTTCAGAGACAGCATTACACTCATCAGGAGAAATTCCTGATGGGCGTGATGTGCCCATGAGGACTGGGGCGGCTGCTGACAGCCAGCCTCCCTCCCTGGGTTTGCAGCAAGAATGACATGGTCTGCTTTCGGTAAGGAAGATTGATGGTGCTGCGTGTCTGCTCCCAGTCATCACTGCTGGTTAGATTGAATTACGCCGTTACAGATTTTCTCCCTGTGGCTCTCCATGCAAAGATAAGCAGGCGTCTCAGGATCAATATCGTATATGGAGGGGGAACAAAAAATCACTTTCCTCATAACATGAAAAAGAGTAGCAGGCAAACAGAGAGTGCATTGCTCAAAGATTTGCTTAAAGGTCACAATCCTTTGTGGAATAAGAAAAAGAGACCTTTTTTCTGATTTGCATATAAAAAGATATCTTCAAATATATTCAGAAAATATAACAGATTATATAACAAACACAGAAACTTAAAAAAGTGAAAATAAGTAAAGCAGTAATGCCAGTGAAGTAATGTCCCCCTCATGTTTGCATTCCAATGTGGCAAAATGATGTGTAGTTAATGTATTCTTTAACTTCAGCCATGGAATATACTAGGAGATGCTAATTACACATTTTTGCAAAAATGTCACCTTCCAAGAGACAGGGAGCATTTAATAAGAACAAGACGCAGATAAAGATCTGGTGCAGTGTTAAAAATGCAAAAACTGTATATAGTGGTTATATGATGTACTTTTACTCTTCAGAACCATGGACAGCAACTAGGCCAAATATGAACTTTCTGCTTATTCTGCTTTCTGGATTGATGTATCAGTTCAATGAGCAATGATCTGGTCCTATCGATACAACATGCAAAAATCAATCTGTATTGTTATAAATCATAGCAAAATATTTATTTTAATGTCGATAATCTTACAGTGGTTTGCTCTCTAGCAACACTGCTGTAAACGTTGTTTGCGCTTCCAACTCGACCTCTTGCGCTAATGTCCGTCACTAATGTTAAACATGACGTTAGTATGTTTTTGCACTCCTAATCTCATCTCAGTTGTATGTGTCATGAAATTGTGTTAGCTGGATCATATACATCAATGGCTTCTTACTATACAGGATTGTGTTGGATCATGTCATAGCAAAATTTGTGATATTGCTAAATATCAAACTTTTGCTTTGAGAATCGAAATCATACCCTATCATGGTGAAGCCTTAGGTTTACTCCCCTAGTAACAATATAATTGTTTTTGTCCCAAATGATTTACTTTGATAAGAAGTATTTATCAGGACACACGTATTTTTAGTTGTTATATTCGGTAATTATGATTAACTGAAGTGAGGTATTTTTTGGTATGTTCCATCAAGGTGATGTTCGCAGGAAGGAATAAAAAATCACTGGCAGAGGGTCAAATGAACCGTGTCATCATAGCTTTAAATGTTCCCTTCAAAGACAGCGCTCCCAATGACAGCGCTCTTCCCTCCGTAGCCAGTGAGGTGATGAGGAGGTGCAGCTGTGCTTGCTTCTCAGTGAATTTACATTTAGCTAAAGGTGTTAGCTCACCCCACAGAGCACGGGATACCGAGGTGCTATCCTATATCAAGAGCTCGCTTCTGGAAGATTTTCATTGTTTCTCTGCTTTAGAAAGCAGCTCCAGCACTCTATTTGCAAAGTATTGGGCATTGCAGATAAATTGACTGATTTTATTACAGTCTATAATAGAAGTTAATTTCATACCAAATAGATGTGTCTGCCAGCAGGCAGCTGTTGCTTTCTGCTCTAAAATATGCTACAGGATGCAGTTTAATGAGGGATTGAAATAGGAAGGCAAAATCGGGTACGGAATGCCCTCTTCGTTTTTTGGAGCAGAACCCAAATGCTGGTTCTGCTCCAAAATGGGTTTTGATCCCTGCTGGGACAGTGCTGTGGCCTTGTGACTTTGCTCTCTATGACTGAATATCTGAATGACAGCCTCTACTGCTCCAAATCTTACAGGTGACTTCTGATGAGGAGAGAGGGATTTGATATAATGGTGCAATGGTGTCTCGGTATTCACAGTGGAGACAATGCCAAGGCTTGATGACTTGATGAAGTTCGGGTATCATCATTTTTCATTACTAACGGGCCAGTGATGTCGATGAAGGTGACTGCAGAATTAAGAAGGCTGGAGCGCCAGAGAAAATCATTAAAATGCTGTCAGAATGTTCCTATCTGGGATAAAAGTGAAGCATCTAGGTCAAGTTCAAATAGCAAAGATATGTAAATGTAAAAGATGGATATTAACATTCTCATCTACAATGGCCAAAAAAATATATATTACACCAATGCAGTTTTTGACAAATTCAACAAAAAACTACTGCTACCACCACCTGCTGTTTAAACAGCAGTAACCACAAAAACAGAGAGCACAGGATATGGTGTTTAGTGATCAACGATGACAATAAAGATGGTAAATTACAAGCTTTTAGATATTCTAGGCATCCATTCATTCCAGTGTCATTTATTTGATTGATTTCATAGGTAGTTAGCAATGGCATATTATTCTCTGTTTTTTCCCCCAGGAATTGGGTGTAATTAGCTTGAATGGTACCAAAAGAAAACTTCGTATAGCTTTAATATATTCAAAAAAAATACATTGTCTCCTGACATTTATTTCTGGGATGTGGAAAAATATTCTTGGTGAAAATGGATCTACTTTTTATGTTCGTATAGGGAAATTATGGTTATGAATTTTTGATAGTCAAATTTGTTTGAATTGGCTTGCAAAAATTAGGAATCATTTTTCCTTTGGTGGGATATTGCATGTTGAATTTGCATAATGCATACTGCTAATTTTCATCATCTGTCAACCCAAATAGTACTGTATATTTCTGTCTCAGCAAAAGCAAAAAGAATACATTTTTGTCACATCATGAAATGAGATGAAAAATTGGGGTGCACCGTTTGTTCCCTTTGGCGAGTGTTGTGGAAAATGTACTCCTTTGCCAAATGCCATCCCTGTCCACTGCAGAGTTGATGCACTTATTGTAGCTTGCATCATCCACCAGACTTTTCCCATTATGACTCAGTTATGTGTCTTTTTATGATTTACTGTCGTTAAAGTGAGATGAAATAATATGTACATATTAGTATTGACATAAACGTATATATTCAGATACAGGTGCTCTGTGTTCTCACAGCTTGTGGGAGTGAGTGTGTGTGTGCGTGTGTGAGTGTGTGTGAGTGTGTGTGTGTGTGCGCGCATGTGTGTGTGTGCATGAGTGCGTGTGCATGTGTTTGTGTGCGTGTGTGAGTGTGTCTGTGTGTGTGTGTGTGCCCTGGTATGCATTTTCATACACAGGTGCTCCGTGTCCTTACAGCTTGTGGGAGTGCTGCCGCAGGGGCCGAGGATGAGGGGGAGGCAGAGGCTGGCTGGATCGAGGGGGCTGCCATCTTGCTGTCTGTGGTCTGTGTTGTACTTGTCACTGCCTTTAATGACTGGAGCAAAGAGAAGCAGTTCCGAGGTTTACAAAGCCGCATCGAGCAGGAGCAGAAATTCCAAGTGGTGCGGGGCAGCCAGGTCATACAGCTCCCCGTATCGGACATTGTGGTCGGCGACATCGCACAAATCAAATATGGTAAGTGTTCCGTAACTGTAATGGAATGTTTACCTTTTGTCTGCCGTTCCACACCAGCTGGATGCATAACACAAGGGCCTGGCTAGATGGCTAAGGAGTCACATTAGAGGACATCTGAAGTGAGGCATCAATTATCTTGACAATTAACAAATGAGAAGATGCATATGAGGACATGATTAACTTCACTTTGGATGTTAAATAGTTGCATTCTGAACACCTCTTTATTTCTTTGGTTTTTTATTTTTGCACTATTGTGTCAGTCATGCAGTAGATTTAAGGTCTTTTTTCTTAATCTCTTCTTTTTTAAGGTGACCTACTTCCAGCAGATGGAATCTTAATACAAGGAAATGATTTGAAGATTGATGAAAGTTCCTTAACTGGGGAATCGGACCATGTGCGGAAATCGGCAGACAAAGATCCCATGCTTCTCTCTGGTCAGTGACCATTGGCCTGTGATTTACATTTTCTAGGTGACCTTGTTTTTCTTGTAGAGAAGTACAGCAGTGAGAAGCAGTGGGACGTACCAAGTTAGTCATTTATACTGTAGGTTAACAAATTTACAATTAAAAGACATTGATGAATTAGTCAGACTTCACCCCTATTTTCTGTAAACTACGCAAAAGCCTTGTATACCGAATCAATTATTCAACTCACAACAGCCTGACATTTTCTAAATGGATGAAAAGGGATCTTAATTATAATGTGAATTTCAATGAAGGGAGAAACACGTAAAATTGACGTACAGTTATGAATTTCTTTCTGCTTTAATGGCTTTTATTGAGGTCATCCCCTAGTTTCAGAAAGTCCTGAGAAAGATTGATACGATACTTACATATTTTCGACAGAGCCATATTTTTGCAAAGTTCTCTTCCTTGAAGTGTGATGAAAATTGTGCCATTAGTCTTTTATTTTGTTTTCAGCATATTTAAAACGAGAATTTGGCTTTATTTTCAGTCATACCCCAGATTATAATATGTATGGTGAACAGCTGGTTATTCAGAAAGGTTACGGATCTACCCTTTGATAATGTGTAGTGTGGGATTCAGGGTTTCTATTTTAGAAAATAATGTTTTTAATGCTGTAAATATATCCTGATCAGACATTTATGCAATTCAGTTTTGTGTCATGTCATTTCTAGAGCACATAATTGTAAGGTTTTCCTCCAAACTTTTAGAATTTTGGAAGTACTTCTGCAGCTTGAGTTGAGCTAAGCTATCTTCAACTGATACTCTGTTACAAATAATCTGAACACAAAGGAAGCAATCTGAATAGAGGAACAATTATATTTTCAAAATGGGTGTATTTGCAGCTTGATGTTATGGATCAGATGACTTGAATGGCAATATACTACAGATAAGAATATTCCCACGAGCTTTGACAGTTTTATTTACAGTTTAATTAATGACCAGTTGGATGATTGTTCTCCCAAGCAGTAAATGTAGGGATAAGACTGGATAGTCCAATTTTCTGATGTTTTCCTATGCGTTCACAAATCAATTACTTGGACTGGAATTAAAATGTTTGTTAATCAACAAAATGTTAAGAAAAACACAATGACTTATTTTCTCAGTAATATTCATGCAGGAAATCATGAGATCCCTGTGTGCATACATTTGCAGCTAATGAATAATATTTCCAAAATGTCTGCCTGCATTTGTGAGTGAATACAGATCTCTTTTCAGTGTTTCATCATATACATACAGTTCTACTGAAAAAATCAGGGTTTAATTGGTAAATGGACTGCATTAATATAGCGCTTTTATCCAAAGCGCTTTACAATTGGTGCCTCTCATTCACCCATTCACACACACACTCACACACCAACGGTGAAAGGCTGCCATGCAAGGTACCAATCAGCTTGTTGGGAGCAATTATGGGTTAGGTGTCTTGCTCAGGGACACGCCCAGGGCAGGGGATCAAACCGGCAACCCTCCGACTGCCAGACAACTGCTCTTACCTCCTGAGCTATGTCGCCCCTATAATTATATGAGCATTTGAACTTGGGAACCAATAAATAAATTAATTAATTGAATGTCCAATCACAATGCTCATCCCTTTGAAGAACTGTATGACATTTATTAAGCTACATAATGTAGTTGGCACACAAGAAGAATTAAAAACCATTGTTGAGTGAAGCCAGGTAGTTTGGATGACCATTTATGAAATGTGACTCAGTGGAGAGATTATTTTAACAATAATACTGTTCACCACACACCAGATTTGAGCTGTAGATGATCTTCTCTGACCAGTGACCTCTGTCTGCCACACATCTCAGGGACCCATGTGATGGAGGGATCGGGCCGAATGCTGGTCACTGCAGTGGGAGTCAACTCTCAGACTGGGATCATCTTCACGCTCCTGGGGGCTGGTGGAGAGGAGGAGGAGAAGAAGGAGAAGAAAGGTATGTGTGTCACTCTCCGGTCTGCATACATTTGGAATGTTGCATTGAGCTGTAGAAGTGATCTGAATTACAGTTGTTTTTTTGTTTTTTGTTTTTTTGTTTTTTTTTTGGGGGGGGGGAGGGGGGGTCTGCAGTCCAGCTACTGTACCGACGTGGGTGAAGAAGCTTTGCTTACACTACTTGCTGATGAGTTCAGTTCAGTTTATAAATGCAGATTAGCACAGACCTACAGAGTGCCTCTCTCCTGCACTAATCTAAACAAAGTGCTTGATGAAGTTTGATTGTTTACAATGTTTCTTTTTGTATTAGTGCATGGCAAAATAAGAGTCCAGGCAAGTACAAACAATAATATGCATTGCCTTCCAGGATTTTCGCTCTTCCAACCAGAAAACGACATTAGTGAATCATTACGTTTGTAAAGCTGAACTACAGACAATAATGACGGCTGTTCAACATACAAAACACATGTATTTAAGTATGGTTAGGAAGTATATTTATCATGCTCATTGATCTTAATGATGTGCTCACATTTGCCTTGCCAAGAATGTTCTAAAGCATAAACTATGTTACTCATATAGTTTTTAGAAGCGGCCTGGAGTTTTGTGATCATCTTTGATCCTAAATAATTCAGGGACAAAAACTGCATAGGTGGAAGGCAAGATACTACTAGACATTAAGCTCCTATGTTTAGTTCATATAATAATGTCCATCCAGTTCTACAGTAAATGGGAAAAATACATTTTTTTGCAGATGTGACCTCTTCAGCACTGAACATCATCTGTGTTCATCATCTCCTTTATTTAATATGAATTTCCTGGTGTAATTGGTGCTGAAATAAATAAATAAATAAATAAATACATTTTCACCCCAAATCTTAAGAACATTGTTCCTTAAACAATATACAGTACTGGTCTGTAATAATAATGTTACCCTTGCATTCCCCAAGCTAACGGTGTGAACGTCTCAGCTAGCATGTAGCTACTCCACCTTATTGTCTTATTATTCTGAAAATCACTATGCAGGTCAGGCAGTGGAGGATGGCCAGCAGCCAGCAGGTAGAGTATGAGCCTGTGTCACCTGACCTCACTTTGCCCCAGGGGTGTCTATCAGCACAGTCACCGTTCAGTCCTCCCCCCGCCTCCCCTGCCGCCCAGCCTCTCCCCGTCCCACCAACCCACCAGTTTACCCAACTAAACCCTCTCTTTAACTCCAGCCCCCCTCCCACCCCCACCCCGACCCCCCCATTCCTGATCCAGCTTCAGTCACAGTGATTCTTCACTTAAAAAGAGAAGCCTTCCAGTCATGTCTTTTTAAGTATGGGGAAAAAAGCATCTCATCCATGTTCCTGCAGAGGCTGAGCTGATCCATGGGTTGACCGAATCTGCTAAAATTCCTTAAACAAAATAATAAATGACTTCTTTTTTTATTTATTTTTTATTTTTATTATTATTTTTTTGCGCATGGCACATGAATATTATCACCAAAGCAAATATTTTGGGCAAAACGAGAACTGCTGGCTCGCTTTGTGATTTTGTGATTACTTTGAATGTGTTTGTATTAAATGATTAAACACCAGACAGTACACCTCAGTGATTTATTGCTTGTTTTCGATTGGGCCCACTGCCTTATAAATGATCAGTACAGCTGAGCCTCATATGCTGATGCATACATTTGAAGGCTCTGCCTTAACACAGATTTTCTGCAGATTAAAATGAACAGGGGATCCCTCTGTGGCCCCAGGCACCTCATCATCACTGCAAAACCAGGCTGTGGCCCAGGAAAGTGAAAATCAGATATCACTCATTTGAGATGACCTATCTGAGTTAGATGGCCGACAAGTTGCTGTTTTCATTTTCACCTGGCAGAAAGTGTTGATGGGTAGTCAGGCCTTACGAGGGATTCACCCTTATATTTAAAAAACTCTAACAATAAATAAAAACAGGAAAACTAATCAAATTAGAATGAAAGCACTTAAGGTTGGCTATATTGGAGCAATATAACAAAATGAGCAAACTATGTAATTGTACAGGATGTGTTTTTATTTCTTGTTTTAATAAGCCTGTAGGACATACTTTATATTCATTGTGCCTAAATATAAACCCACCGATTGATTTTGAAGCAGTTCTGATGGTTACAGGTTTAGCATAGGAGAAGCTGGTCAATCCACTCTTACTGTGCCATTGATCATTGTGTACTTGTTATTTTTTGTTCTGTTTATCCATATTATGTGAAACGTCTTTATGTTGCATTGTGAATGTTATGCCTGTTAATAGCATTCTTCTCCCTGCCCTTTCATTTTGAACCGTTGTATGAAAACGATGCTAATCATGGTGATGAGGCTCTTGTTTTTCTTAACCATGCTATTTTTGTTCACTATTTGTTGTCCTTTTTTATCCATTATTACTCGCTAGACCACTCCCATCCCTCCGCCAACCCCATCTCAACTATAGCTACCGATGGTGCTGCAGGCGCAAATGCCCCTGGTAATGCCAGCCTAGTCAATGGTACGTTGAGAAGACTCCCTTGTCCTTACCCAATGGGTTCCTCCCTCTCCAACTATTTTGATTTTCCCTTCTTATTTGCTGACTGTGCACTTCTTTTGAATGCATGTCACCTATACTTGTGAAACAGTCCTTTTTTCTCTCTTCTCTCCTTTCTGTTTTTTTTTTTTGTTTTTTACGTTCCCCCATGATGCCAATGAGTAACTTACACAGGAATGCCACAATAAGCAGTAAAAAACACAGAACGGATCCACCCTGTAGCTCGTAAACGCAAGCACAGATATCCGTGTGCCTTCAGCTGGGATTGGAAAGGCTAGGGGCGGGCCATGTTATTTAGCAGGTCACACAACATACGCCTGTGACTCTTGACTGAGATCTAAAGGAGAAGAATCTGTGTTGCTGCCCCATTGTCTGTGATCTGTCCTAAGAATAGAACCGCACACAGGACTCTGTTCTAGATTGTTGACCTTTCCCCCTTATCAGTATTTTACCTGAATGGGGCATTTTTCCTTTTCCTCAGTCTGGTGACTGAAAGGAATTGATATACTGCAGAGCTTGAAATATATTGAAAGGATTTCTGCAGACTTCAAAACCCACCCAGCAAGCGATCACCTGTCGGACCGCCGTCGGCAACTGCAGCAGTCCGATAGTGGCAGGACCGCTCGCCAGCTGTTCTCTGGAAAGCGGATCCTTGTCTCGACTGCCTCAGTCTCGTGTGTCTGCTGACGGCACACCGTACTGACCATTTGCAGTATGCGGGCGGACCAACGGCTGTGCCGATGGCGGGCCGCTAGTTGACCGCTCCGTGCTTGCAAGCTGGGTAAAGGAGCACAGGAAGGGTGATGCAGCCTTATGATAAATGATAAATATGGCAATATACAAATGCATTTCACAAGTGCTAATATTTATGTGTTAAGAAGAATGTTCTATTCATTTGTAAAATTATAATATTAACAGAATTATTCTCTGCCTTGTACTACTAAAGCTACAAAACAGGATCCTTCTCACATGTTTAATATTCATAGGGTAAATGTGCACCAAATATTGTGGCAATTCCTTCAGCATGTGTACTATGTTAGATTTTAGTAGCATGTTGGCAAACTGCGTTTTTATTACTTTTCATGCAAACCTGCTCACATGATCTTATTCTGTAGTGTCTTCCTTTATCTTTCTTTGCCATAGTATATTAAACTCCATTAGAAATACAATAATAAGTGAAATTCTCAAAATAATTAATAAAATAAATACTCAATCTCAGAATTAAATTATTTACTAGAGGTGATAAAATGACATTTATACATAGTTAAAGAGTTTTCCTCTTTTCTGAACAGTATTGTATTCAGATGAGTCCAACAGCCTGTACTATTCAATATGTTAGTCATTTTCATTTTTAGTCCACTTCTTAGGAAGTTCTGTTCTTATTCAACCAGTGGCAATAGTAACGAGATTTATTCAAGCCAATGGGTTCTATTTTTTATGAAAGACTCAGTATTTGTCAGGATTTCACGTCTTTAGCATCTCTATGGAGGTTATACATTGTGCGATAGAACAAATCTCCACAGTCACAAAATATTTTCTTTGGGTACTTGGGTACTGAAAAGCCCAAGTTGACAAATGATCATCATCAGTTGATTAATATCTTATTTGCTAAGCTGTCGAGTGTGAGCCAGTATAATACAGTCTAATTCCTTACAATTTAAAATAACATTATTTCTTACTTGGAATGGAACAGTGGTTTCAGTTCTGTTTTCTTTTGTTGCCCAAAGACTTAAAAAAGTTTTATTTTAAAATCTGTACAAGTAAGTTAATTTTTTTTACCCTTTTCCTACTTAACCCTACATACGAAGGCCAGAATCCTTTTCACCATATCTTGATAACTTAACAAACTACTCTATTTTGTACATATATAATTTGCATATTTATTTACCAACTGCCCTTTAACATTTCACTAAGCGGCCATGCAGATTTCTAAAGTTTAAATACAGTAAATTTGATGTAAAATTTGATACACCATATCTTTAGATGCTCCTTCAATTCAGCGTTGGCTGGCACAATCTCATGTGTAGCTGACCATGTCAGTAACATACACAGTGTTGGGATCTTTGTTGGTCCCATTATGTTGGCCTCCCATCATGTTGGCCTCTCTTCATTCATCAGGAAATACATTTTTATCATGCACATTACTCAATTAAAAGTAAATACAGATTTGGATGGCTTGCTACCAGTTAGTCTTATGTATATACTCAATTCCGTGTACTGTAACTGAAAAAAAAATAAATAAATAAGGTACAGTAATAGATATTTTAGCACATGCATAATTAAAATTTTAATGAGTGATACCAATCCAGGAAAACACTACAGAGCAGACAGGTTATCTGGTACTCAGGTTTGGCTGGAGTTTTATCCACTGAAGGTGTTGTCAGAATATATCAGAAAAGTGCTTTTGTTAATCTCCAAGTGCAGTATGCTGCTTCTTAGAACCATAAAGTTATTAGCAATGCAGAAATTGTTTCCAGCAGAAATAATTAAATAATAATTGTGAACACACGTATGTATGCACACACCTGGTGCAAAAAGCAACAGTATGGCAAAGGTAGTGCTAATGAAAGCAGTTTCACAAAACGCAAAACAACAGGGCTTATCACCGATGGAAAAACACTTCTGCAGTAGTTCTAAATAATAAACATGTTCTTTTGAGGCTCGACAGTGCTGGCGTTGTCATCGTTTTTTGTTTACCTCAGTTTTCAGCACCTTTTCATACTTTTGAGTTTGAGATGAACGTGGGGTGAAAAATGAGCCAACCCATGTACTTTCATTTCAAGGCGCTCAGACGAACAGGGACTGTAAAAACTATGATGTGACTGCTTTAGTAATACTTTTTGTTGTATGTTTAAATACAATGTTCTAGACTAGCAACCAAATATCATGTCAAGCTCCAATTGCTGTTGGACGTTTACAAAAACAATTTGAATGCTTTATACTGAAGGGTGCTGTTGACTGCAAATTTTGTATGAGGAGAATTTAAGTTTGTCATTTTGCAATCCTATCTGAGTTAGAGTTTACAAAGGTTGCTTATGCTGGGAAAACCAGTATTATATGACACCTTAAACTGTATATTAATTGTTGTGAATATTTAGTTTTTTGAGGTGTATAAAACAAAGCTGCTTGCCAGTTAGTGAACATGCTTATTCTAGTTACTGGAACTTTCTTACTCTAGTGCTAAATACCCTATTAATGCTTACAATACCATGCCTGCCCTAATAACCCTGAACATACCTTACCATTCACTCATATCATAACAGATATATTAACCCTTTCCTTACTTCACTACCATTTACCTTTAACACTGAATACATGTCCAGCGTAGGTGTATAGACAGTAATATTAGTCTATATATCTTAGCATACAGGTACAGTAGAGGAGAGTTGGTATAAATGTAACAGGTTTTGAATGTTGCACATTTACTCAGAAAATATTTAGCACCTAGCACTATGAAATTTCACTTCAAACAGCTTTGATATGTCAGTTTAGTCATTACCCGTTTCATTTACATTCATAACTTCATCGAATTGCGTACAATTTAAACCAAAGTACAAGCAGTCCGATGTTTCATTCATATGACCTAGTCGGTATAATTGTAACAGAGGGGTGGAATAATTGAAACAGTAAATTAAAACTGCCTATAATACAAATATGGAGGTTATTATTATTATTATTTTATGTTCAAGGAAACACATTTCCAATGGCAATGTGAGACCACCTCAGATTATGAAAAGTAATAATAATAATAATAGCAATACTACTACTACTACTACTACTACTACTACTAATAATAATAATAATAATAATAATAATAATAATAATTAAACAACAAAAAATAATGCATTAAAAAACAGATAAATATTGTTGATATTACGATATTGATTTATCTACTACGCATGCTGTAGCGAGAACGCACTTTACAAAGAAGCTCTTTGCTAAGTTCCTCTTAACAGTCTGTCTAACCTTCGTGTTTGGGAATCCTACTTAACAAGAGACCGTTTGTTGCTTAAGAACCTTGTAAACACACTTGTTAATCCTAAAATATAATGTTATCGGGAAACCCACCCCAGATGTACTTGTCTTGCTCAAAAACCGTTAAAGAAAAAACAAAATTTCCCCCAAAATATTTTGAATTGCTCCATGTTTTAGCACTTGGTAGAGGACCAAATTGCACATGTAAAAACCTGAAATGGCTACTGTAGCTTCAGTGTACAAAAAGTTATTGACCATGATACATATATGGTGCTTTACATACTGTATATACCAACTCTCCCCTGCAGGACCCAATAAAAGCAATAAATATAAAAATAATTTTCAAATATTGTAGCAGCATGAAGTGTGCTGTCAAACTGTCTGGTCAATGTTATTCTACTTTCCATTTAAAAAATTATCCTAAAAAGTTAAATGTTATTCTTTCTGTGAATTAAATGAAGAGAATAGTTCTGACCTGGCCAGAAAGACATACACGAAATACATTAAATAAATAAATTAATTATTAATACAGGTTTACAACTACCAGGCACATATTCTCTTCCCAAATGTGAATAGTTGTTTTACATTAGTGGTGTGCAGTTTGTAAATGATTTGTTCCAAATGAACAACTTTTTTTTTACTGACTCGGGAGTAATGATTCCTTTTCTCAGTTGAGTCATTCATTTTACTCTTTTGATTGACCGAAGCAGCTCCACCTACATCACACTCAGTCTCCAACCAACATGCATTTAAAAATGATAATTTATCACATTGTGAAAAAGCATTTAAACAATGCGATGTTGCAGTAAAACCAAAAGTAAATACATTAGCTGCTGACTGCCTAAACTTGTGTTTTATGAGTCAAGAAATGGGCAGTACCCTAGGCTACTGAACGAAATGAACTATAATCACGACTCTTTCGGGGCTCGAGAATAACAACTCTTTTGAGTTCTTCTAATCGGGTACATTATCTAGTTGTGTCTGCTGTCAGAACCATTGCAATGATTTAGCACTCATGGGCCAAGCTAATCTATCACACCAAAGAATGGCTATATCCATTCCACTGAATGAATGAGACACGTCTGAATGAATAGTTCATAAACGGTAAAGCCAGCTCTGAAGGAGAATCACTTTTCTGAGTCTTCTTTCGCTGATTCCTATGCGCTCTGAGGAAGTGGAATTATTGAATCAATTGAACGTACTGAAAGATTCATCCATTTCACTGAACAAATTGTTTGCGAAGGAGTCAGGAAAAAAGAATCAAACATCCCATCACTATTTTGCATACATACCAACTTCTTGCTCTGTTCTCTGTGTGGAAAAATACTTGCTTCTGCTCCGTACTTACGCGTAGTCATGTGATCTTAGAAAACCAACACGTTAGCTTAGCAAAACACTGTACACTTCAGGAAAGAATACAATGTTGTGTATTGTAGAAGAAGTATCAGAAGTGTGCTTTGTAGCATGATGCATTTTGTATATATTTTTCAAGAGTGTAAGCTGCTTGGTTGAACTTAACTAGCTTGCTCGGAAACTGGTTGACTAAACTAGGTATTTTGGACAAACTTCAGCTATACGTTATCAGCTGGACAAAATAGCTAGCTTTGCTGCTGTTTCCTGTATTGTGGTAATAATATGTATGAGTACAGTTGCTGGCTTGTATAATATCTTTACCTAGGCTTGTGGTGTGATCTCCTATACACGTCATAATAAATTATGTATACCTTGCTATACATGTATTTTATAGATATTATTTATTAAATATCCAATTCAATTTTAATTGTATAATGTTTTTTTAAAGAAAGACTGTCACAAAGCCTGTCACAAAGGAAAAATATTTCTCTTCCCTCATAACAGTTACAGTAACAGTAATTAATGCACAGGGAAGGAACATTATTTTACACAGCATTATAGCAGTGCTGTACAGAGTATTGCCCATATTACCAGGTTCAGTGACCTGTTTAGATGATACAAATATAACTACTCCTGTAAATTTCTTCACAGCACTTCTGCAAAAACAGCTATATTTTGTAGTGGTGAAGAAAGAAGGAAATTTGACGCTATGTAAATAAAATAAGTCATGTAAATAAAACATTTCAGGGCATTTACAAAATTTTAATTTCGTTTGTTTGCGGTTTCAGTCAAGCACAAAGCAGGAAACCATGTAAATCATCAAGAGAGCACTTGATATGCTTTCCTTGTTGCTGTACCAGTGAACAGGGAATTGGTGCAATCGTGATGTCACACTTTCCAGTCCTAAAACTGGATAAGCGAACTCTCAAAGACAACAAAGACAGTACATATGAAGGTTATGTAGTCTTTCAGGCCTCTTGTACAATGAATTCTGGCGTTTAACAAGCAGCCTTTTCTATTGTTTTTAAAATTCTTTTTTAGTTTTTATTGTTTTTTCCCTGTTTAAATCCCTTTGGTGATTTAGCATGCGCATCCTGGTCCAAGTGTTGTTCTGCATGCTGTGTATCCTTCTGTGCTTGTGTTGCTCTCTTCTCATTGTGTTTAATGTGTGACTTCTTTGTCCTGATATTTTATGAAGTATCTGAATTGCTTTTCTTGTATAATTGATTAATGGAGTTCCTTCTAGTCAGTAACGTGAGTATACCCCACTTAAGCTGATTTTCACTCCAATTGGACATCTATAAATAGTAAATATATACACATAAACACTTCCCTAAAATGGACCAGTGGACCAATGGACCAAATGCCTTTTCTTACAGTATGGTGCTTATGATTATGTATGTAAAAGTCACCAAATCAAAGTTAGCTGGCACTCTTATTGTGAACCAGCCACCATTTTAATGAATGTGATGGCTGCTGTGTGCTATGCATTGGTGTAGGAAAATTCTGACCCCTCAGCCAACTTAGTATGGCTTTCAATCATTGTTGTTATTGATGCAGTTTTGACTGGTGTGTGTATTGACCCAGGTCTAACAATGGCATGCTACATTAATTCAGATTCTGTGCACTGACAACTGGTGAGAGAAAGTAATGGCGGTGAGTCTTCACTGCCAGTAAAGGTCACTAAAGCAATTTGTCACCAGTGAGTTCTCGTTCATTGACTTCTTTCATTATTTAGTCAACAGTAGGTCAAAGACAATTGCGGAGACACAATGTATGTAGCATATCTTTGGAACTATACTATGGTCCACTGCACATACTGTTTCATAATTATAACGATAATCCCAGCATTAAAATATTGGTTAACATGCACATTAAATGCACGCGCTTCATATACTTTCCAAATTCTGTTTTGTTCTGTGCACCTTCCAAAAATCTCTGTAGACACAGATATTTGTGTTTGTGTTGTGTTTCATGAAAAATGTTTAATGTGGTGTGGACAGTCGTCAACATTTTAGAGAACAAAAATCCCAAGTCTAACAAAATGTTATATTCATAATGTTTTATAAATCACATTAAAATGCAAGTGATGTAGTAATCTAATCTAATTATCTAATCTGACAGTGGATAGTCCACAGACACATCACCCACACTAGTCATGTGACTTGTCATATGACATTGCATACATGTTGGCAAGTCTGAAAACATGCCTGCAGTTCATGAGACACATCACACAAACCACTGCAGCCATGTACTTCGCCTAAAGAGGACGCCTACACGTAACTCTCATTTATGATGCAGCATTTGTGTTATGTATGTTACTGTCATGGATGATGTGAAATAAATATTCATTTTTCTGTCTTCCTTTTTTATTTGATTTCACTGTAATGTCCTGTGTGATGGATGTTTTATTGTCTGCTTTTTTGTTATTTTGGTTCTGTGTCTCGTATGTCTTAATCATAGGTAAAATTCAGGATGGAAATATGGAGAACAACCAGACCAAAGGTAACATGCTTTCACTTATCCTGGTTTGTGCTTCCCCAGCAGTGCAGATCCACACCTCTCCATTAGATCTAATGTCTGTGTTCACAGTGTTGTCATTTTTACCTTCCAGCTGTCTCTTTGCTCTTGAGGGTGTCCAGGATTGTGTATCTGTCTGATGTTGTTACTCCAATACTCATTGCACAGTGCAGAAGAACAAATTATACTGAGCCTTGAAGTCCATCTGGTATCATAATTTCAAAGCATCTGCCTTGTCTCTAATAGATTTGGATTGCATAAAGTTATTTTGTGATAAGTAGTAAATGCGTAGGCAACCTTTCTGGTAAATGATTGCGGCAATCTGAAAATATCATCCAGTGGGGTATTCTGTTAATTGTGCTCACTAACATTTCTGAATTTAAGAATGAATATTTCAAGGTATAACAGTTGTTTTATATATTTTATTTGTCATTAGTTTTCCCTTTACTGTGTAGTTCAGCTATTTATGTTGCTGCTGTGTGGTTTTGGGTTTTACTCTATGCATGCTCTGAGAAGATTGTATGACTTTATTTGCTGTCTTAGACTGGGAATCAGCCCAGAATGGTAAGCTGTGGAATACTGTGACATGATGATTATAAAGGTGTGCAGAGGTTTCATGTTTTAAACCATTGATCCCCATGTCAGGTTCCTTCATGCCAGTTTTTATTAACAGTTAACAATGCTTTCACAGGATGTGGGTAAAAGATGGCCCTTATGTGTTTGTGGTATCTGGGGTTTTATTGTAGCATGTGTAACATTTTAAGGAGGGGAAAATGGAAAAAGTACCTTCAGTAAATCAGTGAGTTGTGGTTACATTTCTCCAGACCCTGATGGTCAGAAACAGGAAGTGGTGGATTGAGTTCTGGGCTCTAATTCATGAAGTGTCTCCGAGCAGGAGTGCAGATCTAGGAACAGTTTTAGCTTTTAAGCTCACAAAGTATAAGGTTAGGGTATGGCCAGCAGAAACATGATCCTAGATCAGCACTCTTACTCTGAGATGCTTTGTGAATGCGGACTCTAGACTAATGACTGGAGAGTCCTGGTTTCAAAATGCTGGTCTCACATTTCTGCTCTAGACTTGGTCTAATTTGCTTTGCAGCATATGAGTGGGGTTTGAAATATCACCATCTCTGTGGATACTGTAAGAAAAATCCAAATATATCCTACACAAAGGTGTTGTTGAAGCATCCCATAGAAACAGTTCATTCCAAAGTCTGTATGTTCTGATCATTTCAGTTAAGAAACAAGATGGTGCAGCCGCTATGGAGATGCAGCCTCTGAAGAGTGCCGAGGGAGGGGACATGGATGAGAAGGAAAAGAAAAAGACCAATGTCTCCAAGAAGGAGAAATCCGTTCTTCAAGGAAAACTGACCAAGCTAGCCGTTCAGATTGGGAAAGCAGGTGTAGTAGCGTGTCGAACAGATTTAAGCAGTTTTGTGGATTTTGGATTTTGTTGTTAACGTTGTGTGAAGTAGCATATGTTGCATTGTGTATTGGTACCTTGATGATGTTGAATTTACATTCTGTGTTTAACTATGAAGTTACAATGAAATACATTTTTGAATGACTGGGACAGAATCAGTCAATCGATCTTTATTTTGGATATCACAATTAACAACAAATTATCACATAGCATTTCGTAGTGGAAAGTTTTACAATACAACAGAGAGAAAGCCATCTGGGAAGACTGTAAAAGGATTCCCAGACCCCTGTGCAGCCCTTAACCTTGTGAATTCATGGGGTACACACATTAAGAATGGCACATCAAGATGCTCAACACAAAACAGGGTGCCTGGGCAGCAGTGCAGTGGACAGCACTTGATATTCTTTGATGCTTAGAGCTCTTTGTTTTGTAACCCATGTACATTAAGAGACTTATAAAATATACCAAAATTAAAGAAATTGTAACAATGGGATCTGCCAGTCAGTGATCACCTATATATTTCTTGTTGGCAATTAAATCTCTGGCTATGCTTGTGTAGCTATGTGATGAATTCTACAAATCAGTGGTTTGGGCATTTTATAAGTTTATATATCGTCAGTGAAATATTGTTTTGGTTGTTTGTAAACCTTATGCACTGTTTTGCAGCCCCCAAATAGGCTGACAACTACTTTGGAAATCAGTATATTAGAATACACAGTGAAGGTCCTTAGAGAAAGAAACAGTGATTTTTGACATCACCTCTCGAGTGGAGCTTGAGTGAAACAGGAAGCATTAGCTTGTCTTCAAGGCAAACAACATCAATTACAGTACATTTATCTTCTTCCAAAGTCAACAGATTGCATAGAGGCACTAACCTGTTTTGTCTGAAGCCTTCAGCAGATGATCATTTCATTCAGGTTTTGCTGGAGAGGTAATGTTAAATTGAATTATATATTTTTTGTGTGGTTTAGCTGCACAACAGCCCATTCTTTCAGGCTATGGCATTTTCTGCCGATTAGAGACTCACCACTTTGTCCCTGCTGCCTGGTAGGTTTGGTGATGTCAGCTATCACGGTCATCATCCTGGTGCTGTACTTCGCCATTGACAACTTTGTGCTCCAGAAGAGGCAGTGGATGCCAGAGTGCACTCCTGTCTACATCCAGTATTTTGTCAAGTTCTTCATCATCGGCGTGACCGTCCTGGTCGTGGCTGTTCCTGAGGGGCTTCCTCTGGCTGTCACCATCTCTCTGGCCTATTCCGTCAAGGTGAAGTACCACAGCCGCATACTCCACCTCTTCCATGCACAGCCAATGACACGTATCCCTCATTAAGAGTTTTCCCATCGGTCTTCATCTTTAAAATTTATGAGGAAAGGATCATTGCTTCTTTTCTGTTAATGGTTTACCAGTACTAGAACATTCCATTGCTCCTGGCAGGCCGTTGAGCATCTGCCCTACCTAGAGATGAAGCAGAGGTGGTCAAATGATTATACACTTAAAGAAACCCATTATGATTGCTACTTTTTACGTATGTGTGGCATTGAATGAAAATGGCTAAATGTTTTTTTTTATACTATAAACAGAAAATGATGAAGGACAACAACCTGGTGCGCCATCTGGATGCCTGTGAAACCATGGGCAATGCCACGGCAATCTGCTCGGACAAGACCGGCACACTGACCACCAACAGGATGACAGTGGTGCAGGCCTACCTGGGAGATGTGCATTACAAAGCGGTCCCTGATCCTGGCGCCCTGGCCCCCAAGACCCTGGACGTCCTTGTCAATGCTATAGCTATCAACAGCGCCTACACCACCAAGATACTGGTAAGGTTCCAAGCAGAAGAATGTGAATTGTCTTTCATATACCTCTGCATATTCCAATATCTATAATGGGGTTTGTAGCACACTCAGTGCTCTATTGTCTGGCTAGCGCATGGCGTTTTGCGGGCTGTTGTACTTATGAAATGGTATATTTTTGTCATGGGTTCTGATCCACCTGAGCTATTTGGTTATTTTGTAACTCGCCCTGTGCCAAAGTGGGAAGGGAGCCACTGATGGGGGTGTGTCAGACAATATCGCATAGCTCAGTGCAATTTTGATGCAGCTCATCAGAATTTTCAGGTCAGTCTAGTCTGCCATTTGCACTCTTTGCCACCCACCTGCTCAGACCATGTCTATGGTGTAAGTCGCAGGCCATCGTACAGATTGAATATTTTGGGGCTTTCCCATACAAGGGAAAGCATGATCACAGCCTATTCAAAAGCCATTTAACGGTTTTGTATGGATCATATGCTGTCCAGTTTGACTTATAGATATATATATAAACTTATAGATATTAATCCCAGAAGCAGGAAAAATGCATGATTTGCATTTATTGTTCATTGTCTTTTTTCTTTGTACTTTAATCATTTTAATCCTGTATTTATTTCTATTTTTAATTGTCTATGGCTGTTCTTATACTGCATTGTGGTCCCTGGGGTATTGTATTTCATTCTTTTTCTTACACCCGTCTGTAATGGGAAGAATGAAAATAAATGCAGCTTGAACAACCTTTTCATTTTAATTGACTGTAGTTAAATTGTGGTACAATATCGTCAATATTTACAGGATAAACCGCTGTTTGTTCAAAAGAGAATACTGTGCATTTATGTTTAACCAGCAACTAATTAGGAAGGTTATGGTTTTTCTTTTTGTTTATTGTCAAAAACGGTACATATGTGGGATTGGATGAGTTGTGATTTTGTCATGTTGTAGGATTTGTCTGTGTAGTCATTTTATTATTTTTTAAAAGTTCTGATGGAAGAAAATTTGAACAAATTCAAATGAATTTCTCTTATTTATGAGATTCATCCAACACTCAATTTCTGTGACAGCCCGACTCTGCACCTCCCGCAAAAGAACGTCTTGTGAGAAACATCTGAATAATATATCCTTACCCTTGTCTTCCATTGCAAGACACAGGCTATGGAAATTGGCAGTATGCCCTGCGCAATGTGTACAGCTCTTAAAGGGAATGAAAAGAGGTAATTTGATTGGCTATTAATGAATCCAGCTGCACCACACTCACTGATTCAGTATAATCTAGCTCGCTTTCCTGGTGCACTCTGCCCTCAGAGCTGTATGCTCCTTGCCTCTGGTCACAAAATATTAACATTCACTAGCCACACTCATTTATTCTGGAAAATAGAGCCCCTGGTGTCTGTTTGTAAGCAGGCAGAATCAGAATCCATATATAGTCCGGTAGTGAAATCCAGTAGGGAATTTTCTGGAGCTTTTGTAACTGTCCTTATGATTGCTACCTGTTTGCTTGGCAGCACACAAGTCAATATGCTGATCTGTAATGGTGTTGCAACTGTGTTGCTGAAAAGACTTTTAGACTGCTTCAGAACATTCAACCTCATTCAGTTGCTAGAGGGCATGAATGCTGGTATAGAAGTGAAACGGCTAATTTGAACCACTGTCCCTTGATATATTGTAAATTAAGTTGTGCATTAATTAAACCGTCCCCTCTCAGAATCACATTATAAAATCAATATGTATGTATTCTAAATTAGAAAAAGCCCTGAAGCATAAGGTTTTAATATAGAAACAACCAAAGGTCTTCGGAGTTACTCAAAATGCACTTAAATCCTTTCCAGCATGGGAGGTGTCCTACATTCTTCAGTGCTGGTGGTAATTGGAGTTATCTATTTATTGCCATGTGCTTCACAATTTGTAGATTCTAAAGCCAGAAATTTATTAGAAGCATATTCTCTATTTTGTGATATAGTTCACGGTTTTTTTTTTTTGGGGGGGGTGGGATCTGGTGGCAGAGGGTAGGACCTCCCTACCCGGCTCTTGGGTACAATTTTGAGAATCGCGCACATTATTATACAGTACAGTATTATATTGCATTATGCTGTAAAGGGTTTTCTTACTTGACACTTGTTAATTATGAGGAATGATGCAATGTTAAATAGGGGGTTGCTATTTTATATTTTCATTTAAATATAAGGATCTTGGTTTTTTTGCTCCAAGCTGTAATATTGATTAATAACATGGAATCTTGAAGAAATTACTGACAAATACTATACCAATATATCAATTTCTCACCCACCAACCAGTCAACCAATCACATTTATGAATAGCCCTTATGGAAATGGAATATATTTGATATATATGGTGTCAGTATATCAAATGCACAATATATTGCCAAATATATAAATTATTGTACCTAGAAATATATTATACTGCTGTGATATCATTATATAGTTCTTGCATAAAAATCTTCCTTAGAAAGGAAGTCTAGATGCATTGGAAAGTACTAATCATTTGACAGTTCAGTTTTTTAGTTTTATATATTGTTATGTTGTTAGAATCTCCAGATAAGTGGCTTAGCTGCCCATATCATGACTGCAGCTGGAGCAGGAAAAGGGCGTGGGATTACTTGGTCATGAAATTTAAAAAAAGCATGGATCAGATTAGTATTTTCTGCCAACAGAAATAAATTATACAATCTACAAAGTATACAATCTATTTTCTAAATCAACACAAAATGGCAATTTTATGTTCATTTGCATGACAATTACACAAGTAATGTTATATTGTTTAACCTTGTGTAATGTTATATTATTTAACTGTTCAATTTAAAGGTCAACTCACTGTATATAGATATATGACATTTATATATATATATATATGACATTTAAAGTTAGATATTTGTACTATGGAATCCATAGTTTTTTCCCTATTGCATTTTACGCATAACAATCAAAATCAAAATGTTACATTTTTCCTAAAAATCCCAATTCAGCTTTAAATCCATATTATTCAATACATTCTGTTGTATATCAGATGTAGCACTATCAGAACGTTGTTAGTTTGCTAAGTGACTCACTTTGAAAGTACTTATTTTAATCAGGACATAGAATATTAAAATATGGTGAGAATATATTGTTCAAAAAGGTATTTGTTGCCTCTGCCTTAATTTTATGCTGATTGGGAACAATTCTAGGTCATTTTGTACACAGGAAAATGTGATCCCTAGCAGAACTTGCCTGTAATAGTGTTATGGCGGCATAATGTTTAGAAAAGGAACTTTTACAGTTAAGTGGTATTTTTGTGTCTTTCGGGATCAATACTACATTTCTATCATTCATTGATGGGCAAGTGTACATTTTTAATCACAGAACGACAGAATAAGACAGGATGGGGAGGGGAAATTTAGGTAAAACGTCAGTTGGTAAGTCTTATGTACTCTAAAAGGGGGTCAGGGTGTTCTTGGGAAGTCAATGGATGTTGGTTGAGAAGGAAAGAATGGCTGGGTTCAGACAAGCTGCAAAGGAATGTGCTTAGCTCATGGGGGTGAGGGATGAAGTGGGGTGGGAGGGGGTTTAAAACTGAAAGTGGGCTTAATGAAAGGATTTGTAATTTTAATCTCCTTATTTATGAAAGATGTTGCATCATACAGCAAATGAATCCCACAAAGCCCAGTTTAGAGTCTATGTTCTCCTCATGGTAATTGAGGCAGAAACTAGATCCCCCTACAATGAAGACACCATGGTGTTCTCAGAGAAAAGGAAATGTGGGCATCGCTCTGTAACTGTAACCCTAAATGGTGTCTGAAAATGATTAGCCATGCAAAGAGTCAGAGGGCATTTTCTGTCCGGGACACACAGTTAATTGTGTGTTCACCGAACACTGGGTTTGTCATGAATAGGAACCATACTAGATCTCCTCAGGTTCCATCAGGGACCCTAACAAATGCAAATGCTGGAAGGGAAAAGAGCTCAAAGGAGTGAGTCCCCTCTCCCAGCTGGTTCTCTGTGCAGATGTAAGCGGTCTCCAGGGACAGCCAAAGAAGACTGATAGCTATATAAAGAAGGCTTTGATATCCATATCATTTTAGCTTTCTCCTTTGTAATATAGACTGAAGTCAACAACAATCCCTCTTCAGCATATCATCCTTGCACGGTCTCCCAGTTCTGATTCATACATTTAAGGCAAAGGACCCTGAACTGAAGGCACTGTAATTCCTAAATGTGTGTTGCTTTGTCAATTAAACCATTTTATTCAGTGACCTCAAGAAGGGCATTGCATCTGAGTGCTTAGCTGAGTGCATCACATCAACATCACAAAATGACAAGTCATAATAAAGTGAAAATACAGTTATTTTTGACACCAAAATGGTGGATTCAGATAGTCTAAATAGGATTAATTATACTAATTTGATCTGGTTTCGACTACTCCAAACAGGATTAATTAATGCACTCAGATCCAATTTTGAGCTGTGGGGTGCATGTTAGGTTGGTAAACAGAGTCTCCGAGATACAAATCCTCAGCTATCCCTTGTGAGGAAGCCATATTGGCAATGCTGATTCAGTCTCCCTCCCCAGAGATGAAGACAGTTTTAGAGAGGGAAATGTTTCAGGAGGGGAGAGGCTCAGAAGGAGTGGAGGCCTCCCCTGAGGCAACAGTGTCTCTCCGAGTTCAGATCCCCCGCATCTCAGCCATGATTGGTCAAGGTCACGGTGAGGACATAGGAGAGGCAACTGATATTAGAACTGAAAGGAGCACAGCTTCATATCCAAAACCTGTACTATAACCAGACAGCATAATTTTAACCTCTTGGTTTTTCTTTAACTTTTACTCACAATAAAAGTAAGTGTACGATTTGGTGTGCTCAGGAGACACCGCCATTAATTTAGCCAAACATTGTTGTTTTTTTTTTAAACAAAAGAAATGACAAAAGCCAAATTCACAGAGCTGAGGCTCAGATCCAAAAGGAGATTTTCGGCGAAACGAAGGAGCCAGCACAGCGCGTGAGTGTGCTGATCCTCCCGGAGCCGGCTCTGTATCCTGAACCGCGGCGCGACTTCCTCTGAGCGCAGACGCAGGTTGCCCGCGCCATCTGCTTCGTGAACCTTTTGGGTCACAGGCCAGGGAGGCCAGTTCCACTGCTGATGTCACACGCTCTGAATCATTGATAGTGCCTTTGAGCCAAATTCCTGACCAGCCTCGATTCCCAGCACTGCACGTCAAAGAGACAGAGGATTACAAAGTGCCAATTAACTGTCCTCCGAAGATGTGGCGCATTTCTGTCATTGACAGATCTACTACAAGAGAAGTTAACAGTGGTAGAGACGATGAGGCAATTGAGTGGCCAGCTGCATACTTGAGAGTTGATAACGGTGTGTACAAAAATCTGCTCTGTGAGAAATTGATCTTTATTTTGTTCTGCAGTGTTAGAATCAGTGACAAGTTACACATGCTCTTATTTTCCTATCCCTTTGCTCATTTTATCCCCTTAATAAGCAAATTTGTTAATTATGTTCTCTTGACCTTAAATCTCATAATGATCAATATATACTGTATACTGTCTCATCAGATGGCATGACTGATGCTGATCATTAAGTTACATGAAGCAGTTTAATAGCAAAAGGGTAAGGAAATCTACTAACCAAAGCACGAACCAACTTTTTGAACTTATTAATATGAATACTGTCATCCACATATTAGTCATACAATAACCATGGAAACTACAGTGTAATTTACATGTTCAAGCCTGTCCATAGAGATGCTGTTTTCTTAATTGTAATTTTAATTTTTTGTAATTTTAATTGTATATTTCTTTACATAATTTGTATGTCCTTAGGCAGCACATACTCCTGTCTACTGGATCCTGCGTGCCTCTTTGCACACCATGAGTTTACAAAAAAATTAGTGACTTCAACAGCTATGGCTAGAAGCAAAGAATGCATTTTCTTTGTATGTGGACAGCCATTTTAAGCTTCATAAGCAGGAATTTGGAACAATCTTGCAGACTAAAATGTATATGTATTAGCAATATGATACATACTTTTTCATCATACAACGTGACATAACCAATACAATCAGTAGTGGGGAGAAATAATTCCCTCACAAAATATATGACTGCACGACCTCAATAAACAGAGATGAGCTTAGTACTGCATGCAGTGCATTGCACTGAAAAGGGCAATCAGTATAAAATGCATATTGCAATCTTGTAGTTACAGCAGGAAGCATGTAATAACCTGGCCAGGTTGCAGGGCTGGAATGCAAAACTGCCTGCACTGAAGCATGATAGTCCAGTCTGTTTCAAGGTCATTCTTCAGTCAAGGTCATTTCAGACTAGATAAAATATTTTGAAAATAAATAGAAAAGCCTACCTTCATATATATTTTTAAGGGTCTTTAATTTTCAAAATAATTACAGATGAATGTAGTGTTTACATTATTAAGCAAAATTTCACAATCAGTAAGCAGCTTCTGAAATGTATGTTTCTTATATAAATTATTATTTTTTTGGGTGATTGCAATGTATTATATGAATTGGGGTTAGATTCTAGATAATGTAATGGGAGTTTTCTCATTTCTGATCTATTCATCATTACTATACCTGTGGCGTTGTTAGATAACATAATAGAATGACTCAATTCTATTAACATAGTGTGTCAGCAGACTGAACACAGTCTTTCGAATCTGGCTTGAACCCGCAAACTTAGTGTTATAACAGACTGCAGATTCGGTGGTCTGGAAGCATGTATATCCATTAGAGAAAAAAGGTTAGCATAACGTCCGTGAACAAGTTTATTATGGCGTGAATAGGAGCTATTCACATCTTATCACAACTTCCGTCTCCAGTCTCAAGCTGGCTTCTGCCTTTCAACGTTTGAGGCCCAAAAGGATCGAAGCATCAATGCGCAGTGGCCGTTTGATGTGATCAAACATTATTTGAAAGCTGTCGGGGGAAGGTGACGCACCCCTGCCATGCCACAGGAAATCCATCTCATATTGATGATGCACTTTGTTAAGATGACAAAAAAAAAAAGGCTGAGTCACTGCAGCAGAAACGGGCGGTCTCCCTCCTGACCCCCGCCGAGCTCCGTGAACCCGCTCTCTGAAGTGGCAGAACCAGAGCCTTCGCTCTTGCGCTCCTTTCAAAGTGGCTTCCCCCCTTCCTTTTAATTATGCATCCGAGCCACCGGTCGATCGCTCACCTTGTTTCCTCGCGAGGGGGGCCGCCCGCCTCTCGCCCCTGCGACTGAAAGAGTTAAGGAGAAAATGACCTTATTGGGGACGCAGGGGGAGTGCAGCGGGGCCCCGTGGCTCCAGGAATGTAGAGCGCTGGGCCTGCGGTGAAGCAGGCAGGGGGAGGAACAGATTTGGTGGCGATAAAACCGCGCTAAAGAGGAAATGCCTTTGCCAGCCCTCTCCCTGCCATATGCCGGAGCTCACCGGAGAGCGTGTTGACCGGGGAGCAGGCAGCTGCTCTGCCATCGCCACCGAGCCAGCTCCCCTCCCAAACACGCAGGGACCACGTCAGACCACACCGCACACCCTCGCACGGTCACCTTCTCCGGTCTGGTTTGCTGGGGAGGCGGGGTTTTTCACAGAGTTTCATCAGAGTGAAAATGTCTCCTTTGCAGGGCAAAATGTCCCCCTGAATCCGTTTAACTGTAGAACTGTTAAATAGTTTTCTGTTAAATTTGCGCATGTTGTGTCTTGTTTACTTTATTTTAAATGTACAATTTAGTTGTCCTGCAAGAGAATGACACTGGGGGTCTGCGGGTTTTAGGTGCGTTTCTGCACTTAGAGCATTTCATTTAAGTTATTGACTGGCTAAAGAATGCTCAAACCATGCTTCCTAATCCTTGCTTCTGGTTGAAAGAAAACCGTAAAAACCTGCCACCACTGTGGTCCTTCAGGACTTACGTTGGATACCTTTTGTAAAGACTATTCCCATTAGTTCCAATAGCTGACTATTTGAATAATAGCAGTAAAAAATATGATGGTTTTTTGAAAACACTTTCATTATACAGTATATGCTTTGGATCATACCTCGATCTTTCCACTAATTAATTAGCCACCAGAGATGAGGAAAAATTACTGCACCTGTGTCAGGAGATCTTTATCAGAGTTCCTTGAAGATGTTATGACCAGATGTTCCATTTATACACTCACTGCAGGGAACTATAAAGTTCTGTGTTGCTAGGAGACGCTCTGCAGTAATTGGGGGTTCTTAATACCTTCCTGTCAACTAGAGGTCAAGATTCCTTGTATTGTATGTCTTGTAGAGCAAATATTGTAGGTGATGTTGAGTAGAGGATGTTCTTAATGCAATTTTTTCGTCAGAAGGAATGCAGATATAAAACATTTTAAAATAATATTGGGCACCGTCAACATTTTTAAGATTTCACTAAAAATCATTGGTAAGCGGATTGCTTTAGCCCAGTGATTTGTGTTATTCCAGGTCTTTTCTGCTAAAAACAGTGCTTCTTCTAATCAGACCTTGCATAATAGATTTATGTTTGGAGGCCTTCAAGGTGTACTTTCTCATTTGATATTACTATTCTCTGATTTCTCTCCCGCCCACGTTGAGAGGAAGTGCTCTGTCTCAGGAAGGCAGGGGAAAATGAAATCATCCTGCGGAAATTCTCCCAGGAAATGCTTTTTCTCTTTCTTTTTCCTGATGATTTGCCTGGTGTAGTCGCTTGACGAATTGGTGTTGGGCTGCCATTTATGTAATCATCAGCACTGTCTCATCTCATCCTTCTCCAGGAGACCTGGGGCATGGCAGGACACATGCAGTTCAATGCAAAGTATTGGGACAGACACAATTTTGATTGTTTTGGCTCTGCAGTCCAGCACATTGGATTAGAAATAAAACAATGAATATGAGGTTAAAGTGCATACTGACAGCTTTAATTTGAGGGTGTTTACATCCATATCGGGTGACCCCCATATGAATTATATCCCTTTTTATACCTAGGGATCTATGTGCGTGCACACGCACACACACACACACACACACGTATATATATATATATATATGTGTGTGTATGTGTATGTGGCGGAGGGAGGAGCAGTTTTTGTATGTATGTGCACTTGTACACACACGCACGCACACACACATATGTATACACACTGTGTGCGTATGTGTTGGTGTGGGGGGGGGGGGTGTTTGTGTGTGTCTGGGTCTTGGGTGGTGCACATGCAGCTGAATTTACCTACTCTACTTTGTCCTGCACTATATTGCTTGGTCTGCACTGTTTCTTTCCTGTAATATGGTCTAAAATGGAAGCAATTTCAGGTAATTTCAGACAAATTGTGTCTCTGCCTGTTGTTGCGGCTGCCTGGCTAGAAATAAAAGAACAAGAGCCATGTGCAGCGAAGTCCACCCTCTGAGACGCAAGCAGAGAAAAGCCTGGAAACATCAGAGGACACAGGATGTGCTGCATCCCCTGTAAAGGTCACCTCTGAATCCCCTGCTGATCTCAAGAAGCACATTAGCTTCAGCCTCACAGGGAAATACAAATGAACAGTTACAAATAGGGAGCCACACCTTAAAGATAAATGTCTTTAGGTTTCTCTGCCCCAGATGCAGAGGTCCATAAAATGGTAATCCCCGCACAGAGTATGACTATCTATCACAGTAGCTCCATACACTAGCATTTAAGAAACATTTTAAGTGTTATTCTGTCCTGTTTCTTTAACCCTTATGCGCTGGTCATACGCAATAAATGTTCGACAGGAAATATGAATGAGAATTGATGAAATAGCACAGACTGTATTGGTCTTGCATGTTTTAGCTGCTAACTAAAGTAATAGGTGACAGTGAAGTATTAATGATGTTCTGTATTAATTATGTCATGTGGGCTGTGAGGCATGTCATAAGGACACATTAATATGCTATCTAGCTGTTTTGTAATTGTTATATAGATCTTATGACTGTGTTGCGTACGGTGTGCATTCAAAATTGCAGTTTGACAATGCTAGACAATGCCAGAGACATTATTGGCCTGCAGATCTCATACAAAGCATATGCCTGTATCGAGCCATATTTATCTGACTGATTTAACAAACAAAAAAATACACTAAATAATGGAAGGTTCATAAATCACTGTAGTAAGAAACCGATATTCAGGGATACGTATAATGGACCGATTACTGTCTAAGTTCTGTCATATACCTTATATACCAATAACAGACTCCAGGCGATCAAAAGGCTAGAATCAAAGATACTGAAAGCTCTCTTATACCTGTGCTAAGGAAGCAATAGAGCACACCTGACTTATCAGAAGCACCAATGAAGCCATTTGCCCCAAACATTATGATGCCCTGAAATGTGGGAACTATTTATAAAAAGTGCTGTAATTTCTACGTGGTGAAACCAAAGTGTATAAAAATTCCCTTAAATGAAAGCTGAGAATGTGCACTTTGACCACATGTGGATTGTTTGATTACATGTAAAATTGTGGAGTACAGAGCCAATAAAATCAATCAATCAATAAAAGATATGTCTTTGTCCCAAACCATATGGCACTCACTGTATATATATATATATTTATGGACAAGCAATTAACTTTTACCAAAGCCCCTTTTTAACTCAAGTGATATCAAGTAAAAAAAAAATCTGCCAAGAGATCATATCTATGTTATTTTGTCCCACTTCTAAAGTGACTGTAACAACGTAGTGAGACTGATAGAATCCAGTGTCTTGCTGTAATCATTGCTGTAAGAATCTATCAGAAAATGTCAGCTTCAAACCAGCATCCTGTTAAATTGTAATGAAATATAATGACAGTTCCATCCCATCCTAATGACGGAACTATGGCCAGATTATAGCATTGTCTGCTGTGAAAAAGCTGAGTTACGATTGATATAAAGCTCCTTTATAGGAATGTGTTGCTAGGTGAAGTACTTTAGACATACTATAAATGTGTAAATAGAGTATACTGCAAATATTCAGTATTTGTTGCCCTAATAATCTCTGGAATTGAAGAATTTTCCAACTGCATCCCTTCCTTTAGAGTTTAAAATATTCCACAATGTGTTACGTTTTTAAACAATCTTTTATTGTTTATATATAAATATACTTTTTTGTTAGAAGCAGTATTAAGGAGTGACATCATCAGGATAGTCTGTAGTGCGCCTGTGTACGTGCGTGCGTGCGTGCGTGCATGCGTGCACACATTCACGTGTATCTGTGTTTACTTTGGTGCCGGTATACTGCATCTTTGCTGGGGATCATCATTGGGGGAGCTCATGAAGTGAGACTAGTGTTAGCACTCCCATTAGTCCAAGGCGCCAGATCGAAAGCCCCATTGGGCCAACCTGACAGATCTGTGGCCTCTCACAGAGAGCCCCCGAGCCATCTCCCCTTCACTTCGCCCAACCGCCGTTTATTTCCATGGCAACAACAGGGAGCTGCGGCCCATGGAAACATCAGAGGATAAATCCTACCTCTCCACTCGCCCGGTGATAGCCATGGAGGCAGGACGTATCATCTCACATTAGCCAGGGAAGCGTCTGAGAAACGAGGCTGCGTTCATGGGAGAACAAGCAGGGCGCTGCAGCAAAATGTCGCTGCTCAGAAATTTCACAAGCTTATACACTGATATGTCCCTGACGTACAGCCAGGTATCCTTCCTGGAAATGCAGATAGTAGTTTATAGAATGGTACAGTCTTTCAGCTTTGCTTTCGGCTGCCTGTATTTTTTTTTTTTTTTTTTATAGTGCAGCGTCAGAAATTTTGTAAAATTTTTGCTCATCCTCTGTCATGGCATATGGGTGCAAGGAGGGGGGGCCAAGCTCTGTGTTTGTCAGGTCTCTGCCTCAGTTTGGTGTGACTGACATTTTGGAGTCTGACTGTAAATCCATCCCAAATCTTGCACTTCGTATGTGGAATTTGGCTCTCAAATGAGTGCGTAGCTGACAATAGTCTTGGATGAAGATGATGTGTCCTACATGGGACAAGTGTGCATGTAGTTTCTGCTTTGTTTTACAGTAAGGTTGAGTGTACAAATGTTATCCATATTATATTATTTCCAGACCAATACCACTTTAATGATTGTAACGTATTGATGTTAATCTATGTATTATAACAGTGGATAGTTTGTGAACAAACCTAATTCCTACATTGTGCATGTAATATTAGTTTTGTTGAATGTGTATACAAACCTTGATTATAAACAGACGGTAGGTATTCTCAGATGGGACAGTCCCAGAAGGGCAGAGGTGCATGTGTTGACCTTCCCATGTCCTTCTCTCCCTGTTTGTCCCCAGCCTCCTGACAAAGAGGGCGGTCTCCCAAAGCAGGTGGGGAACAAGACAGAGTGTGGCCTACTGGGCTTTGTGCTGGACCTCAAACGGGACTATCAGCCCATTCGAGACCAGATGCCAGAAGAGAAGCTCTACAAGGTCTACACCTTCAACTCCGTGCGCAAGTCCATGAGCACCGTCATCAAACTGCCTGATGGCAGCTTCAAGATGTACAGCAAAGGAGCTTCAGAGATCGTGCTGAAAAAGTGAGCGAGCGACTTTGGGCTGGGAGCCACAGAATTGTGGATGCATTTGGTACTGGTACAGTTACTTATTTGTGGGAACCACAGATTTAGGAACTGGTTTGGTAGTGGTGAGAATTGGGAGTTATTGTTATTGGGTGATGTGACAGTTCCATATAAGCGTAGGCTTGTTGCACTATTAGCTTTTAGTGGTAATGAGCTGTGGGAGTGTGTACCAGCACACCTTCCTTAATGGTCTCGCCCAGGCCCTTCCAGTAAACCCTGACTCCGCCCTCCCGTTCTGCTCAGATGCTCCCGTGTCCTGAACGAGGCGGGCGAGCCGCGTGTCTTTCGGCCCCGGGACAAGGACGAAATGGTGAAGAAGGTGATCGAGCCAATGGCATGCGACGGGCTGAGGACCATTTGCGTGGCGTACCGCGACTTCCCGGCGGACCCCGAACCAGAGTGGGACAACGAGAACGACATCCTGTCTGAGCTGACCGCAGTCTGCGTGGTTGGAATCGAGGACCCTGTCAGACCCGAGGTAAAGAAACCGTTACACCTTACAAGTTCTCTTACAGTTACCACTTCTCAGACTTACATGGTAATGGTCTATTTACTGTATACTCTTACGTGGTACAGGCACCTTCCCACAATATGTCACTGACAATATCACAGTGAGCAATCTTCAGTATTCACCATACAGTACATACATACTGTACCTTCTTATATTGTGTGTATCTTCCCACAACATTTTTAGAAAAAGCAGGCTGTACTCTACTACTACTACATGAGTGCCCTGCACACTGGCATTTCAGCAGTTGCCTTCATCAGCGTGCTGGACTGTGTCAAAGAAAGTTACACACTTCCCATAATATGGCATCGCACAGTATATACGGAGAATGGTGAACTCTTTTTATCGATGAGAATGAGAAAAATATTTTAATGCTGTAGGTTCCTGTAATTGTTAGATATCATGGTCTTGAAAAATTTTAGTAACATTATTATTATAGATCATTATTGTTAGTAAGATAGTTTTAGTGTTGCCATGGAAAGTGAAATGCCGTAGTGCCTAGGACCTCAAAGTCCTTTTTACAAAAGATCTTCATAATATTTGATTATCCTGAAAGGATCTTTCAGATCTACACAAAATGTAAGTTCAATCCAGTGCTAAGATGAAAGCAAAATGAAAACTCAAAAATGGAATTTGGTTCAGAAGCAATTTCACAGTTGCAATCCTCTGAATAAAAGAGAAAGAGGGTTGAAAAGTGTGTCCTTAGCGAGCAGCCATTCAGCACCCATGAAGGAATTTTTAAAAATCAAATCTTACTCGTGCATTATTAAGCTATCTCCTTTGAACTCTCTCTATTTCCCTCTCGTGTCTGGGGCTATGCTCTGTAATTGACAGAGTGTTGAAGGCTCCTTCAAGAAGGAAACATCTGAATGAAAATAGAATTATAGAAAGATGGAGTATCAAACACCCTTGTGTACAATTTTGTGACCTTGAAATGGAAGCGCAAGGATCTTCTCATTGTCTGGGAATGAATTACACACAGTGTTTTACTGATTAACCAGGCACCTGGAGTGAGATTGTTTGTTGGAGAGAAGAGGCTTAAAGCAACGCTCTCCCTGATCAGCCATCTCAAAGAGTGCAGAATGCACTAATTTGATAGCGCCAACGCTCCCCTTAAAAACCCACAGCGACAGTCATCATCAAGTTTGGCGGGCGGTCTAGGCCGATGGCCGATGCAATGGGAGCTCCCAAAAAAGGGCGGGGGAAGGGGGGGGGGGGGGGGGGGGGGGGGGGCGGAGGGGTCGTTTCGGTCACCTGGAGTTACCCAGACTTCTGGAATTAGGGATGACTTTGCTACCTGCACATATGTTGATTTTACAGGCGTTTTTTCTCCTTGGTGGTTCATTAAAATTCACAAATGTCGCTGCAGAGGGTACCCACCCCTCCCCTCACCACCGTGCCTGTTTTATGTCCCGAGGGTATGACCATTTCAGATATTCATTTTGAACAAGCTACATTATTGACGGAGCAATTTAGAAGTCATTCAGATCCTGCGTCTGCTGTGAAATAGGCCTTATTTTCAGAGAATAATTGCTTCAAATAAAAGTCCTTTGAATATGCTGCTTGATGATATTCAAACAAGGTTTGGATGCCGTTGTACTCTGGCATGAATTAATGTAGGGAAAACAGAACGCTGCAGTCATAGACGGAGTGAAATTAAATTTTAAGATCTCATTTAGGTGAAGTGAGCCATTTAACAATACAATTTTTTTTTTTTGTGGGGGGGGGGGGGGCAGCAGGGAGTGGCAGTTGTGGTGAGGTGGAGATTTGTCCATCTAAGAATTGCTCATTAGAATTTGAATCAATGGAGAAAGGGTGAACAGAAAACTGCATTAGAGAGAGTGCGCTTAATGTCTGATGTTACAGTCACCTATCACCTCTGCCTCTGTGCATAATTAATGGAGCTATTCCTCCTCCGTCTGTGTCTCCAATGAGCTTAAGTGAGGCTTCACAGGAGCCTTTACAGAGCGTCTGCGATCTCCGAAAAGCTGTCTGTCCAAATAGATATCATCGGTGCTTTGCCAAAGGAGCCCAGACCCACTCTAATTTCTGCACCCAAAGCTAACCATCATCACACCGTGTGGCTGGTCTCAGTGTCTGCACACCAGGGGTTTATTCTCAAAACATACCAGGAGTTACAAATCAGGGATGAAATTCATGAAATGTGCACAATACAATGACAATAATAAAAAACAAAAAAGTAAATCAGTCATAAAAACCACACCTTTCATGTCACAGGCATCAGATTTAATTCCAGAGTTAACACATGCTACCACAAAGAGCTCTGTGAATACTTGCCAGCAATAGAGCAAGTAATGCGCTAATGCACTTGCTGCAGTGTACTGCTACTGTGCTGCAGATCTCCTCACACTTTTTTACTGTTTTGTGGAGGGCAGATTCAGGGTGGATTAATGTTGCAATACTGCGACATGGAAATGCACGCGGCACAGTGACCTCTAATTATCCAATTATCGCTTCTGTTTTGCTATATAGTATATCAGTACTACTTTCGGTTCTACATTTGGGTTTCATTATTGTCTTCACAGTTTATGAAATCTGTTCAAATGAAGATCTTCATTTTCACAAAAATAAGTAATAAAAAAAATAACATCCTGGTGCAAACAGCATATTTTTGGCATTCTCTTGATGTTGTTTTCTTTTCTTCGTCTTGCGTGCATACGGACCGCTTCCTTTGGTCTTCGTGTCAGATTCCAGCTCCACTAATTATGACTGCACACAGTCTGAAGTAAATGCGGGAGAATTGGGATTGGCGTTTGATGTTAAACACGCCGCCTTGTTATCTGACCCCCAGTGTAATAAGAGGAAGCCTCTTAATGAGGCCGTAGAGCGCGGTGTTGGTGCGGCGGGGTGGTCAGCGCCCGGTGCTCGCGCCGCACTGCGGCCGGCCTGCTCCCTCACCGCTGGCCTCCTCTGATCTGGTGTCACCATGGGGCGTGTGGGCTGGAGGAGCGAACACGCCCACGCTGCCCTTTCCATCAAAGGAGGAGAGGAACATCTGAAACATGGAGGGGGTTCGGCCTCTCACCCTGCGCGTGTGTGCGCGTCCGCGTCCGCAGGTGCCCGACGCCATCCAGAAGTGCCAGCGCGCCGGCATCACCGTGCGCATGGTGACCGGGGACAACATCAACACGGCCCGCGCCATCGCCATCAAGTGTGGCATCATCCACCCTGGGGAGGACTTCCTGTGCATCGATGGAAAAGAGTTCAACCGGAGGATTCGCAACGAGAAGGGAGAGGTATGAACTGCACTGTGCCTTTTGCTACAGGGACCCCCAAATCTCACTGTGCCCTTACAACAATGGCTCCCAAACCGCACTTGTCCTTTACAACAGTTGGTCCCGAACTGTATGTGCCCTTACAACAATGGCTCCAAAAAAACTACTGTGCACTTACAACAATGACTCCCAAACTTTACTGTGCCCTTACAAAAATGGCTCCCATACTGTATTGTGCCCTAACAATATGATCAATAGTGATATGATAGTGGCTTTAGAGGTTTGTGATATGATTAGATCACGGGTTATACACGCCTCCTCTAGTCTGTTAAATAGCCACTGCATTGCAGCATGCAGTGAGTACTGAATAAAAATTGCAGACGTAATATTTTTAGCTGTTGGGTTCTTCATTCACAGAGTAGTGCCTTGAGATTAAAATGTTTGGGAATCACTAGACTCAAAGGCACATTATCCAAGCAAATTTTAAATAAGTGTTTTCCTTCATCATGACAATCATTCCACAATTTTTAAGGCAAATCTGCTATTGCATCCATAATAGAATGGAAAAATATAAACCGATATGCTGTTTGAATGTGGAATACTCTATCTGTCCAAACCCTTCCCGGTATAAGGCATGCAGGGGCACTATAAGGGCAGATTCCTCTATAACAGACAATACGTTTTGGTGGGTGTGTGACAGTACCTTGCTGTCCTCTGCAGGTGGAGCAGGAGCGGATAGATAAGGTTTGGCCCAAGCTGAGGGTGCTGGCCAGATCCTCTCCCACCGACAAACACACCCTGGTCAAAGGTTGGTGTCGTCACGTTCCCGCCTTCTGCTGCATTACTGCAGGAACATGCTGGAAGGCTCGTTAGAGCACTGGTGGAGTACAGGTGTGTGTGTGTGTGTGTGTGTCTGTCAGGTATTATCGACAGCACGCTGGTGGACCAGAGGCAGGTAGTTGCTGTGACTGGAGATGGAACGAATGATGGTCCTGCTCTGAAGAAGGCAGACGTGGGCTTCGCCATGGTAGGAGCGCGGTCTTTTCATTGGGAAACAGGGAAAAAAAAATCCATATGATCCATTCCTGCATAGAGACAGGGAAATCTCAGAGATCGCACTGCAGTACAATTAAGTTGCATTATAATGAAATCCTCTTTTATCCCTGCGCTATTTGCAAAACTACGCTGTGATGCTCCACCTTGCATTGTCCTGATGGAACTACAGCACCCCTTAGTGTAAATACTGGGTATTTGCAGTTTCTAAATATTTGCGGAAGCCAACAGTCCAGTACAGACTGTTTTGCTGCAGTAACATGTTTGCTACCATATTAAACTTAAAGCCATCAGTTAATTTATCTGATTATTCAGTGTACAGTTTTTTGAGTTACAACAGTTATTCATTTAACTGACATTCATGAGACTTTGCACTCCTGCCCACCATTTTCATCCACATTATAGCATTCCACGGTGGGTTCTTTTTGTGTGCTATTGTGCTCGGTTCTGTGTCTTGCCCCGGCACAGAAGAATAGATGTCTTTCTGTTTTTGCACTTCAAATGAACCCCGGGTTCCCTGCAGCCTCTCTCTCCCGTCTGCGGTTCTGTGATAAAGTCATGCATCTCTCCTGGCAGAGGTATCCCTTGGGCTAGTCTTTGAAAAAAAAAAAAGAACATATTTAAGACCATGGCACATAGAACGCGCAGAAAAAGCAGTGAGGGCATTAGTATTTACCTTTTGATTCTTTCTGAAGGTTGGCTACAGTATTAGACTTTCACTCACCTCTGATACTGGCATAAAATTAAAAAAGGTATTTTCAGCATGTCATACACTGGCATATAAAGATGGTTGGTTAGGATAGACTCTGCAGCATTGTTTTATTATTATTATTATTATTATAATTATTATTATTATTATTATTATTATTATTATTCTTATTATTATTATTTAGTGTTGAGCATAGATTCCTGGTAATAAAAAATATGATATTTTTTATGATATGATTTACTAATGGTCCTCTTCACTCTGTCAGGGAATTGCTGGGACAGATGTGGCCAAGGAAGCCTCTGACATCATCCTGACAGATGACAACTTCTCCAGCATAGTGAAGGCTGTGATGTGGGGCCGCAATGTGTATGACAGCATCTCCAAGTTCCTGCAGTTTCAGCTGACTGTCAATGTGGTGGCTGTGATTGTGGCCTTCACTGGAGCCTGCATCACACAGGTGTGTGTGTGTGTGTGTGTGCGCGTGCACACGCTTGTGTGTGTGTGTGTGTGTGTACTAGAATTACTTGCATATGTACATTTTGATGCAAATTGAGTCTCCCGTGGAGAGTCTTAAGTTTTTCCACAACCATTCATTAATCATGATCGAAAAAGATGATTATACTGAAACCTAACTTACTTGTGCACGCAGCTTTAACACATCCAGTGTGTTCACTAAAAAACATCAGCTGAACCACATGCAAGTGCTGAGTATATAGCCCTGGGATAGTTTGGTGCTGTTTCACCCAGCTCTTTGCCATTGGTGTTTGTGCCAGTGAAACAAGTCTGTCAATACTAACAGGCAGAACCTGCCAGGATAGGCTTGTGAGAGGTGTCAATCAGTCTGACCTGTGGTCCTGCCCTTCCTGTTCCTGAAGGACTCCCCGCTGAAGGCGGTTCAGATGCTGTGGGTCAACCTGATAATGGACACCTTCGCCTCTCTGGCCCTCGCCACCGAACCGCCCACAGAGTCGCTGCTGATGAGGAAGCCCTATGGCCGAAACAAGCCGCTCATCTCCAGCACCATGACCAAGAACATCCTGGGCCACGGTGTCTACCAGCTGGTCATTATCTTCACCCTGCTCTTTGTGGGTATGTGTTTTAGCCCTTCTTCAGTTTAACAATTCTGAAGAATTCTGAAGAATTCTTTGCATTATGAATGAAAATGTAAGAATGAATACAGCCCTTAGCAGAGAAACTGTAATATCTCACTTCTGCATTGTCCAATCTTTGTAAAATAAATGAGCAGCAGAATCAAATAGTTTAGAATAACTGTGTAATTTCAAAATAATAGCTTAAACATTTTTGAAATTGAGCTACATAAACTCCATTGAGCATATTTATATTTACATATAATAATAATTACATATAATACAATTAATAATTTCTTATAAAAATAGTTTAAAAAAAAAGAAGATTATTAAGGGATCATCAGATTTTGACTGTATAACAAAAAATGTTTAAATTATTTAAATGATGTCTTTGAAAGTAGGTAAAACTCTAAAAAATAATGAAAACCGAGATGTGTCTTCATTGACCTAAAAAAATGACATAGAACCCACAATGTCCCTGTATTGGATTTTCCACCGTTATGAAAGCCCTCCTAGATTGTTTGACAAATATCAACAAGGAACTTTTGAGAATTTGTTCAGTGTAAGGTCCTCTAAAAAGTCACTAAAAGGACATGTGATACTCCGAAAGCCATGGCTGATTCCAAAGTGGGGGGAGAAAGGGGGCCTGGGTGAATGTAAAAAAAATGTCTAAAAGTGGCATGATTTGCGTGGTTCTGATAAATGGTTTACAAGTTCCTCCTTCAATCAGGTGAAGTGATATTCGACATTGACAGTGGAAGGAACGCCCCCCTCCACTCCCCACCCTCGGAACACTACACCATCATCTTCAACACCTTTGTCATGATGCAGCTCTTCAACGAGATCAACGCCCGCAAGATCCACGGAGAGAGGAATGTGTTTGATGGGATTTTCAGGAATCCCATCTTCTGCTCCATTGTGCTTGGTACCTTCGGTATTCAGGTAACGCACATGTAGAGGCACGTCCAGCCTTCCATGAATCCCATTTTCAGAGATCTGTCAAACAAGCAGACCTGGGTCCGATACTTTATGTACAATTCTATCCTTATAGACACCTGTATAATAAAACCAGCTGTTTTTGCAAATGTTCGCAATGAAATGATTTTTCTTTCGTGTGATATACTATTGTGTGTTAGCATACTTGTTAGCTGGAGAAAATAGGGGGAAATGAATAATTTGTTGTTGCTGTAAACCGGTTTTCAGATTGTGATTGTGCAGTTCGGAGGAAAACCTTTCAGCTGCTCTCCCCTGGATCTGGACAAATGGATGTGGTGTGTTTTCCTTGGCCTGGGAGAGCTGGTCTGGGGACAGGTAACGATTTCATGACAACACTAGTACTGTGCACTACTGCACGGACAGATCAATCAAAGTCTCTCTCCACAGACATTAAAGGAACACGTGCTGTACGTAGCATTTCTCCTGGACCTTGTTGATGCCGAGAGAGTGAAATACATTGAAATGTTCTCTGTTACAGCAATCTCCTTCATAGAAGGGAAACAGGGTCTAAAGAAAGCTTTTTTTCATCGGTGTCCTCTCAAACCCAGGTGATTGCTACAATCCCCAACAGCAAGTTGAAGTTCCTGAGAGGGGCGGGGCAGCTGACCCGCAAGGACGAGATGCCGGAAGAGGAGATGAACGAGGACAACGAGGAGATCGACCACGCGGAGAGAGAGCTGAGGCGAGGGCAGATCCTCTGGTTCCGTGGGCTCAACAGGATTCAGACTCAGGTGAGAACCTGGCGACAGTTGGGCACCTGTGGGTTCACTAAGTATAGCTCACCTGTGAAAAACACTAGGTACACTGTGTCTTTTCTGTTTGTTGAATCATCCTCGTGCTCCACTGAGACCAGATGTGACTATATATATTTTGCATGCACAAAAAACTATTCTTTGTGTACTGTATATGTATTTAGCTTGTTTTTTTTTTAACATGAATGTTTGTCTTTTTCCTACCACAAGGCTAGTGCACAACTCCAAGAATGAACTAGGAATGCTCTGAAATGTGGTCTGGAGTTGTGCAAAAGTACATAAATACTCCCTTACAGAAAAAAACACATGAAATTCCCATGTGATCCTATGTCATTTTTCCACGTTCCACATCAGATTTGAAGCACATGTCCTCTGCACATTAACAATAAAAATTGTTGTCACATGTGGTGCACATGTTTTCCCATGTGCTCCACATGTTGTCATGTGTTGTCACTTGGCATCCCCTGACAATTATTGCATGTTTTCAAAGTGTACGTTTCACCCCTCAGCTGATGTGTGGTGAGCATTCTGGCTCAAAATGGCTGCCTTGCATTATCTCGGTGGGTGCTACACGTTTGTAGTTCGGGCAGGTTTTCCCCCCATCTCTGTGAAGGGCTTTAAGCATGAGAAAAGTACAAGGAATTATAATTATTTTGTTATTATGTGTTAATGAGATGTGATTTTTCCACATGGATTTCATAATCGCATGTGAATTTACATGGACATCACCCAGTTAAACTATGAAAATGTTTCCCAAGTGTAAAGCACACGTGTTCCACATATCAGCCATGTTATTTTATCACAGGGCATTTCACGTGATCATCACATGGCTCTTTCCACATGTGAAATTCATGTAGATTTTCTGTTAGGGCTGTGGAAAAAAAAATCTTTAGCATACTCTGGTGCTGTATCTGATTATTTTTTGTATAATTATTAACCTTTTATGCCAACTCATGATGGTTTCATACTGTCAGTAGTAAAGAGTCATGTGATTTAACACTTTGTTTTAGTGAGTTCTGTGCTTCAGATGTCTTGACTGTAATGTGTCCTGCTCCACTGGTAGCAGCCCAAGACTGGCTCCGAAAAGAAGACCTTGAGAGCTCCCTACCAGACTCCAATAAACCCATGACAGCAGCCACCCCCCCCACCCCCCACCCCCCACCCCACCCACCGATGGCAAATCATTGTAATGACCCCCCCCCCTCCCAGTCAATGATGAAGTGGTTTGTAGGGGGTGAAAAGTCAGCTTGGCATTGTATTTCCATCAAATACCTGTACTAACTGATGCTGTAATCTGTGTGGAATGGTGCAGTTGGAAAGAGGGCGGAGTCCAGTCGCTCCGAACCCCCCCCCCCCATACACACCAACCGCTCTGCTGGCACCGCTCCCCCTTTCTCTGAGCCGCCTGTCTTTCCATCTCTCCTCCCTTGCAGATCGAGGTGGTGAACACGTTCAAGAGTGGGACTTCCTTTCAGGGAGCACTGAGGCGCCAGTCCTCCACCACCAGCCAGAACCAAGATGTAACCAATGTTTCTAGCCCTAGTCACGTGTCCTTGTCCAATGCCCTTTCTTCTCCCACCAGCACCACTGCTGCTCCTGCTGGGCGTGAGTCACACCTTTCACTGTGCACCTCAGGGATGCCACCTGCCCCACTACATCCACGCCCTGTCCCCAAAATGCCATTCACTGGAGATTAAAGTCTTCCTCCGCCCTGGCCTGCCTGTAGACTGTAGACTCTAATTTTACTCACCAACTTAAATTCCTACTGAAAAAAATGTTTTAATACACAATTCATCTAGTAGTAACAAAGAATCACTGCTGAAAGAAATCTTTACACGCTCTCTGCTTAAGCCTTTTTTATTTATTGGAAATTACATTTTGCAATAGCAGCAGTAGTAGCTTTCAATAGCAATAACTTATATTTATTGAAACGAAAACTATGAGGATTGGCACTTTACTGAAGTATATGTTGGCATGGCCACTAACAGGAGTAAAAGGATTATTTGGGGGCTGTCAATTGCACTCGTTTTAATGGTAGAGGACGAAGTAATATGCAGGGACTTAAGGAATGGACTTGGCTCAAACAACACTTTGGGTCAGTATAGTAACAAAATATCACATTTAGTTATTTATTGACACTAGTTGACCAAACATTGTGCGGAGGCTGGCATCTCTGAGTATATCTCCTTGCTTTTTGCTACTCTGGCATTTTCTTGTCTTACTATTCTGGCCAGTTTGTATTCAGCTCTTACCTTCCTTCCCAAGAGTGTTCAGTTTTGCCTCAATGTTCAATGTGTTTGTTTCCCCTAGAGTGCTAAAGAACCCTGGACAAGGGTACAGCCGGCGGAGTGAATTTCAGGTTGTGAGTCCCTCCTGTCTGAAAAAAAAAAAATGAATGTAAAACTATTTTCCAACCAACAAACTCATCAGGCTGGGTAAACATTCAAGTATAAGCCAACGATATCACTCGCTCCAGCACCGCAGCGCGTGCTCTCTCCAGGGACTGAGATCGAGCATGTTCCCTCCCTGTGTTCTGTGGAGATGAGCTCTCTGTCACTGTTAAAGTTTAGTCTCATTTTTCAGGGGAAAGCAAGCCAAAAAAAAAAAAAAAAAAAAAAACAGGCAACAGAAAAGGACTTCTTTCTCCGTGCAGCCGGGAGGACCGAAGCGAAGAGCCCAGTCTCTCCCCATAGTCCTGTCTATCTGTCATCTGTACTGTCTAAATCAGAACCCCGGAGGCTGTAGTTTCCATCGCGTCTCGTGGCTTCACGTTGTCGGTCATGTACAGCCGTATGTGTAGTGCTGACTGTTCCTCAGTGAATACTGGGCCGGCCTCATCAACGTGATTTGTCCTGACATTCATTTCCCATCCGTCATTCGAACTGGTCTTCCTTTTTTTGACTCTCTGCTTTGATAGCTGTCTGTCGCTGTATTTCCTGATTTCCTGTCCAGTTAAAAAAAAAAAAAAAAAAAAAAACACACCGTTTGCGTCTAATGAAAGTCAGGTCAAATCACACTTGTTTTTATTGTAAGTGTTTCATAGTCTTTTAAATCTGTCAGCCTTACAGGGTTTTTTAAGTCAGAATAATTAATGGATTCAAGGCCTGAACGCATTGAATAATTGCTGAAGCTTTCAAATTTTCAATTTTAGAATTGACAATTTTGCCATATTTACATTCCAACAAACATGGAATAGGTAGTGAACTATGGACTGGTAGTGAAATATAAATACATTAATAAATAAATATATGATCAATAATACTTTTTTTAACAAATGTAATATGTCATGGTTAACATATGTATATATTTGGTATGAACAAGTGTTTTTTTTTAAATTATTTTAAAAATAGCAATATAATTACAGGGAAAAACGTTTTGTAAATAAGTAAATAAAAGGTGTATGACGTTTTCAACAGATGACAGTTACTGCACATGAGCAGTGTTGCTGCATTATCAGGTAATCTCTTCTTGTGAATGCAAAGAGACAGAAGGAAAGCGCTGGGGGCCTATACTTGAGTGTTTACACAGGTGTGCATGGAGTGGAGCTTGTTGGGAGAACAGACCTTTATTTTGCCAGTCTCAGGCTCCATTGTACAGCTGTCTGTGTGCACTGTGTTCATTGTGTTCATTGGCGTGTCTTCACCCTGTCTCGTCCAGAGCTGCATGTTCGGGGGTGTCCTTTTGTTTGCTGTTTGAGCTCCTGGCCTGCCACCATCGTGTTGTGCAACTGTGCTTACATAGCCAGCATCATCTGTGACCTCCATCTTTCTGTTCCTCTACATCCCACAATCCCCCTTTGTGCTCCCTTGTCCTCATCCCGTCTTTGTGGATGTACTTTACTTTTTTTGTTTTGTTTTTCCTCCCAGTACCTAGATTGAATCTAATCTTTTCTTCCTGCTCAATTACTCACCACAAGACTTCTTCAGCATGCATGGGTTTTCATGTGCATTTGTTTTTATTAACGTGGCTTGTCTCTAGGTATACGCCGCACTGGACCTTAGCTTATATCCAGCGCTGCCCTTTGTATCTTAAGTAGCTTTTTTGTTTACTGTTTTGTTTTACACTATTTTTTTTGTTTATTTCTTATTTTTTTTATTGCAGTCCCTTTCCAAAGTCTCACAACTGCACATAAAAATGGGCCAGTAATGTGCCTAAACAGCACATTACTGTGGACCTGTTTCCACACCACCTCCTTCCCATGAGCCCTCTTGTTCAGAAGAAGGACGGGCCCTGGAGGCCTTCCCTGAATCCGTGTGCCACGGAGACTCATTTCTTTCGATTCTGTCCCCCTGCTGCAGATACGCGTTGTGAATGCATTCCGTAGCTCTCTCTACGAAGGCTTGGAAAAACCAGAATCGAGAACCTCCATTCACAACTTCATGACTCACCCGGAGTTTAGAATAGAGGACTCGCAACCCCACATTCCTCTCATTGACGACACCGACATCGAGGAAGACCCAGCCCTGAGGAAGAACTCCAGTCAACCCTCATCCCCAAACAAGAACAACAACGCCATTGACAGCGGCATCAACTTAACCACTGACACCAGTAAGTCTGCTGCTTCCTCTAGTCCTGGCAGCCCCCTACATAGCTTGGAGACCTCCCTCTAACCCTAGACTCGGTGTTAAAAACTATACTCTCAAAGCGCAACAAAGTGAACGCACATGAGACATGTGCGTGAGCTGCTGGGCGAAGGCCTGTTCTGAACCTTACTGTTATCGGCAACACGAGGAGGCAAGACAACAAGATTGCTGTGGAGGGACACGAAAAACAGTATAAATCAACCTCTCCCCCTTTCCTATGAGTACACTGACTATATTAATAATAATAATAATAATAATAATAATTTAAATTTAAAAACATAACTGCTCCTGCATGAATGTACATTACCCGAGTTTTTATTTAATTTTGTTTAAATTTTGTTTGAATAATTTGATTTGATTGATTTGATGGGAAGTACCGTGGACTGCTATTTAAAGACAGCTTATCCGATTCACTGGTGTGTGAGTTTCTTGTGTGGCATGAACCTAATTGTATAGATTTATTTGATTAATAAAATGAAAAGTGTTTTAAGGTTGCAGGACTCAACTTGCACAGTAGATTTGCACCTGTTGGAAAAGAGGAACCCATAAATAATAGAATTTATTGAACATATTATATAAATATATATAAATATATATATTTATAAATATATATATATTATATATAGAGAGAGTTTATCTTCTTTGTTTGTTGGCATGTTGCCTTGTTTCTGCTTCTATGGCTCTTACTACTTTAACTTATTTATGTCCTAAAGAGAATGTAATTTGTTTACAAATCCCGTAGATACTTCCTGGTTTATTTGTAGGGTACAAAAACCATACTGCAGACGTAGTTGGAACAGCTCAAGTTGTTGAGTACTTCTGTAACATTGGACTGTAGGTGTTTTATTACAAACTGTGTGCTGGATTTGCCTGCTATTTTGTTAAATATTGTAGATATTTTTAGAAGATTACAAAAGAAACCAAAATATAATGGGATATATAATTAATGTGGCATCTTAGTATTATATGATTGTTGGGATCAACTCTGAGCGGCTTCCTATGTTTCCAAACACAAATCTTTACATGAAGGGTTTTCTTTTTTAAATTTCTGTTCATTCAATGCTTGAAATGAATTTTAGGTCAGTCTCAAAATTGAGAGGGCCGTTCAGGACTGATTTAATGAACTATCTACTATATAAACACTGCTTGTTTATTGGAAATATTTTACATGTGTGACCATCAAAGGCTGCGATGGATTTATAATATTAGAAACAACTGCAAACTAAGTTATATTTGGCTTATCTGTATGGAAATCAAAAGTTGTGTTGAAATCTTGTGATATATTGTGTTGATTATTTTTTCTTTTATTTTGAAATTTGTTTTCCTTAAAAGAAAGAACACACAGCTCCAAAGCTGTCGGAATTTTAAACAACTGAAAAAAATACAAAATGGAATGTTGCTTTTTGACTCTTTTTTTATTTTTTAAATGATCCTTTTTCTGCACTATCTGGATATGAATGAAACTCTCTGTGGTGTATATTTAGATGTGCTTTTGTGTGTTTTTAACCAAGCTTGTCTTCCTGCAGTCACTAAATATACTCTAGCATCTCAACAGTACTAGTTGTTAACTATTTATTGTGCTTTTCCAAACTAAAGGTCACGCAAATGGTCAATTGGAGAGTGCTGACATACAAATGCATCGAAATGTCAATGGCCCAAAAATATTGTGATATTGTTATTATTATTACTAATTGGGTATATGGGGAAGCATGATAGAATATGCTCAATATGCAAGTTAAACAAATCAATTTTTCTACTCAGAATCCAATATCTTGACCTGTCGTTTTTCCTGTGTGTATAACAACAGCTGTCATTCATCTGGAGGGGGGTAAACAAGCTTTAACAGTTAGCTCAGGCATACGTAAAAGCCTTCAGCAAAGGACCATCAAAACAATACTTTTATTTATCACAGGAGTGGTCTGTCCTCTGCAGTGTCTGCTTATATGGTTTTTCATAGGTTCTTCTTTTATATGATCTAAACGGCTTCAGTCAACATTACAAAATGATTTGTACATTATGAACAAACAAATAAAAAATAACCCAGCTTTAAAACAATAACTGGTGATAAGTAGGGTATTATTATGTAAATAGCAAATTGCCTTCATTGGAAATGCACATCCATCCAGGCTTTTGTGGACAGGGACTGTACAATGTACATGTGATGATGTTTTTTTTTTTTTGGTTTCTATTTCTGGTTAGATCATTACAACAGTCACTGCTACAGGTCGAGAGTTCTGTATCAAGCGCTCAGGTTGTTGAGCAGAAGTACTGATGCAGATAAATTATACATGACTGACAGATCTAAACGATGACAGATCGACACCATTGAAATACAATAATATTAATAATAATAATATTTCTTGCAATACATCAAATGCTTCTATGTACTGTACTTAGCAGCATGCATTCTTGTGGAACAAAGAAAAAGAAGTTAAATGCCAGTGGTAAATTTGGCATTCTAGCCATGTATGGGTAAATGATAAGTGTTCATCCATCTTGTTTTTATGAATTTTTTTATCTATACAATAATTGTAAATAAAGAACTCAATGTCTTTGTTCATTTAATACTATGCAAAAAGTCATGCTTTCTGATTGTTACCCACCTACCCTAGAGTGTGTTGCTGGAATGTCTGTGGTCTCAAAAGTCAGTAAACAATGTGATGTAAATGATTTTCTAGTTTGAAGGAAGCAATGAACTGTGACTCTTGCTGCTTTACTGTCCGTAATACAACTGCAGGCAGGAGCGCAAGTGGAAAAACAAATAAACAAAAAAAGAGAAAAATGAGCATTAAATAAATTCCCAGAGCAGCATGAAGCGGAATGGAGTTCCCTGACCAGTGTGGCATCTGTGTGATGTTTGCTTTCCTTCGGCTTTGCTCCTCTGTGCTGAGGAACTGTGGGTGTGCGTGCGTGCGTGCGTGCGTGTGCATGCGTGTGTGTGTGTGTGTGTGTGTGTGTGTGTGTGTGTGTGCGTGTGACTGTGCATTGTTCTGTGTAACACATGGACAGTAGTATTTTATAGCAGTTTTCATGCAAGCAGTATCCTGTGCTTTAGCTTTCCTGTCCTTTCCACGTTCCAAGTTTTTTTATCAGTTCCGGAGGCAAAATTAGGAGTTCAGTAGAATGCTACTTGGCTCTGGTTGTTCGTCATATGTCTGTTTAATTATGATGGATTTGATTGACCATTTTTGGAAAAAAAAAGGTTAATCTTTCCCTTGTATAAGGTATCGACAAATCTATAAAATCGACAAAACAAGATCCATTGATTTCCTCTATGTTTCCCTATGAATGTTTATCAGATTATGATTTATCCAAAAGGTTTTTAAAAAGGTTCTTAAAGCACTTTTGAATCACACTTATAAATGTGTTCTTGAAATATCTTTATCCTAATAGTGGACAAACTGGAATAATTTAAAGCAAGCATTAAAAAACAAAACAAAAAAAAAAAAAAAACACCAAGGCAATGTAATCCAGGCTATGCCTCCATTGGTCTTTATTACGCTTAAGCCATATGAGCAGATGTGGTTGTACTGAGCTCCCTTTTGCTTTCTTAATAGAATATTTATAATTGTATCCATAATTTACTCATTTGAATCAAACAAGCATCCTATATACCTTTAATGTTTCTCTCTGTTTCCTTTAAAAAAATGGCTGAATGTATAGCATAAAGCAATTCTAACAGTTACACGAGTGACTTTCCAACCTGACCTTTTTAGAATTTTTGTACATTATCATAGTTTATACACTGGTGACAGTTTAAAATATGAAGTCTGTATTTTAATATACCAGACAAGGGCTTTTCACACATGGACATGTCTTTGTAAATATACCTGTTCCCACTAAATTATATCACTCTGTCAAAGCTTCTGTATTACTGGGATATTGAGAAAACATATATATTTGGAAAATATATTTCTGCACCAACAAATCTCAAGATGTAAAAATATTTAAAGAACCCTCTCCACTATTTAAACTGCTGTAGACTCTAGAATTACATGTATGGCAGAAGAAATGACTACTTTGCTGGATACCTTGAAAATGTCAGTATGCTAGCATCTTAAGCTAGCCTGCCAGGGTTGCAGGCTTTCCCTTGTGGATGACATGTCCCATGTCAATAGCATCTCATGGCCCATAATTACCTCTGTCAGGTGGCCTTCCCAGAAATAACAATTTTTGTCCAAGACAGTCTTAACACTTCCTGCCTAACTGTGCGTAAGAATATTATGCAGTAACATAATTTGGAAGCTCTAAACTGATTAAAAAGGTCAATCATCAAGCTTTTGTTTAGGTTATAAATACACCATTACAAATTCTTTTAAACTTTTAAAATGACATTTGTTGCATACAATGGACATCTACAAGAAAACATATCTGAATATTTTAGCAATAAATTATAAAATTAAAACAAATAATGTAACCACAAAGCTGCCTATAACAACATGATGTGTTATCAGCTATACCGTTTTGTAATATATATGATTAATATACATGTAATTTTTTTAGAATCTTCTAAGCAGTTTTAAGTATAGTACTGTAGCTTGCCAGCCGGCAAACTATCCAATAATTAGTCAGTTTTGTTTAGGAATTCCACAGTGATTTGAATTATATTTGATGTATGAGTCACACAAATAGTCAGTGTCAGCATGCAATATCTGTGCTACCAGCAATATTTCCTACAAAACCGGTGATGGACTCTAAAAAACAATATTGTGCATGAGAAATTGTATTTAGTTAGATTACCACTATAGGCCAGTGATATTGTATCAAGAGAGAATGAGCTTTCTCCCTGTAGATCAGGTAGTTGTGTCTACCATTAGGTACTGTATTGTGGTAAACCAGGTTTTTGTGATTTCACATTAATAGAAATTCACCTCACACTGAGAACATGTTTTATTTGAATTTTTTTCCTTTTTTAATCATGGTGCTGTTGTTTAATACTTTGACAACATTATACAGATCTAAATTACTCTACAATATAAACACAATATATTTAAAGCAAGTTATAAATCCACTATGATACAGAACAATGGCAAAATATTACAGGCTATGGGAATGTGTATTTGAATGTGACTTTATAAAATGGTCTAATATTCTGATATCATTTATACTGTCTGTAGAATACTCTCTGTATTCCACGTACATTGCAGTTGATAGGGCAGGTAATACACATATTCAAACACCTACTGAATATCAGGGTAAATTACCCAGCATACAATTAACTCAGAAATGCTACTCGTGATACATTAAAAGTCTATGGGGCCCAATGCTACTCCACTGAGTTTTATGGTTTACATGCATGCAAGTTGTTCAAATTCTGTAAGGATGCAAATGTGCATGGCGTCTCAGAAAGGGTGTTGCAGATCTGCTGTATAAATGCGATTAGATTAAAGGCATTTGCATGCGTGGCAGAACGTGAGAGATGTGTAAAATGATCAGGCTGATCACTGCTGGGTGAGCGAGGGAAACTGGGGAAACTACTCTCTGAGGAAATGACATGATGTTTGTAATTATGCCCACATACAAATGTATCTGATGTCATGATTTTCTAATGTGTACAATTATAACTTTATAATGTGATTAGCCTACAAGTGAATATGGCATGTGCAATAAAGTGAAGGGAATTATTGTATGTATTGACATTGTACATTTGTGTAATGTACATTTTTCACTCCTTCAGTAACATTGTAAATCTTTAAACAGATTGGCACTGGTGTTGTCAGCTAGAATAGCCAAATTAATGGCCTTCATTTCAAAACATGCAGTTGTGATACCAGAGTTCACAAAGGAAGGAACATAGGAACCTCACCAAAATGTATCAGACGAAAAGGTGTGTAAAGGTGTGTACTAATACTCACTAATAAAGCAGCATACAGAAGTGTGGACCTTAAGAATAGAAAGAGCTGATAATCCATAGAGAAAATATTCTAATGTATATGGCACAAAGATAGTATCACAAAGATGCAATAGAGCTCGCAGCAAGAAGGTACAGAGCTTGAATCCTGACTGGGGGCTTTTCTCTGTAGAGTTTGAATGTTCTCCCTGTGTCCATGTGGGTTTCCTCCAGTTTCCTCCCACAGTCCAAAGACATCCAGTAGGCTAATTGGAGACTCTAAATTGCCCTTAAGTACAAATGTGTGAGTGAAGAGTGTGTGTGCCCTGAAATGGATTGGTGATCTGTCCAAGGTGTGTCCCAGCCTCTCACCCACTGCATGCTGGGATAGGCCCCAGACTTCCACCCCCATCCCCTGTGACTCTGAGCAAGAATAAGTGGTTTACAAAATGGACGGATGGAATTTTTTACTGCACTATCAATGAATATATAATATTCAATATATAATTTATAATATATCTCTACATATATCTCCAATGGCAATTTATGAACTCACCCATATATCTTTCAACATCACTTATTATTATAGTCAGTGACCTAAGTTTTAGTATGAATCAGCAGCAAGAAGGTACAGAGCTTGAATCCTGACTGGGGGCTTTTCTCTGTAGAGTTTGAATGTTCTCCCTGTGTCCATGTGGGTTTCCTCCAGTTTCCTCCCACAGTCCAAAGACATCCAGTAGGCTAATTGGAGACTCTAAATTGCCCTTAAGTACAAATGTGTGAGTGAAGAGTGTGTGTGCCCTGAAATGGATTGGTGATCTGTCCAAGGTGTGTCCCAGCCTCTCACCCACTGCATGCTGGGATAGGCCCCAGACTTCCACCCCCATCCCCTGTGACTCTGAGCAAGAATAAGTGGTTTACAAAATGGACGGATGGAATTTTTTACTGCACTATCAATGAATATATAATATTCAATATATAATTTATAATATATCTCTACATATATCTCCAATGGCAATTTATGAACTCACCCATATATCTTTCAACATCACTTATTATTATAGTCAGTGACCTAAGTTTTAGTATGAATCATATAACTCCCCCCCCCCCCCCCCCCCCCCCCCCCACCTTTTGAATGCCAACTAGCGGCCATCTGCCACCAGGACTGCTGCAGTGGGAGGGCACTGCCTTCTCATGCAGGCCAGGGTGATGGTAGCCCTGTGACATGACAGATTTTCTCTTAAACTAATTGGACCTGCATTCAATTAAAAGTTAAATATATACTGTATAAGACATGTACTGTATATCATTAAGCATGGTCAGACCTAAAACCATGACCCCAGAGATATTTTGATAGTGGGGTTGTGGGGTCCTTTATATCACCTCTAAGCTGGTATAGAATAAGGAAACATTTTTACCAATATTCTGTTCTGCTATTTCTATTTGTCCATATTGAGACTGAAAGATGTCTTCCATGGTGCATAAAAGCCTTTGAAATAACTTTCTAATTTAAATTCAGTGGAGAACATAAAGAGTGGCCTTTTAACCTGGATTTATTCATATAAAATGATTTGCATGGTCTCTGCTTTCTTTTATAATTCATTTCCTGTTCTTTGATCTGACAATGAGGTGACTCCAGGCAAGGTCCCAGCTTTGAAGGGAGGTGGTGTAGATCATGATCATGTGATATCTTCAGTAGCGGACCTTGGGGTCAGAGACAGGGCCTTCAACAATGCGCGCACAGCCCCCACTCCCATCCACCCACACACACCGTTCTAAAATATATGCACACATCCGTTGTGCAATAAGTAACCAAGGTAGATCACAGTGCAACAAGGTTTATTCTTAAAGTATTTACAGTGGCCGTACTACCCCATGTAATTCTGCGTCTTTTGAAATCTGGCCATAATTTGCCAACCCACAATAATAGCAGAATAAATATGTCATTCATAATTTTATTAATGACACTTGTAACAGAAGCTAGAGTGTGACGTCTTGTTTAGACGTTTCATTAAAATTAAGCGTTTTCTCTTTGAATCTCGCAATCTTACCAACAGCAGTGTAAGCACAAATGTATAAGCACAAATATCAGACAGCACAAATGTCAAACACTGAAAGATTAACTCAAAGTGTCTGAGTCATCGTCCCCTTGTAATCTTAGGAAAAGACCTTGAAATATCAGAATTTATAAAACGTTTTTTGTTTTCTCTTTTCATAACTCTGTCTTGTAAATGTGGCTCACAATAAATCGACAATGAGGTCAAGTTCACCTTCGTTTGCTGCCAGTGTCTTTGAAAACTGTACATTGTCGCCTGTCTGAACAATTGTTGGTGGCACAAACATAATGACGTGAACCAGGGGTAGCCGAAGCAGAGCAGGTGACATGTGGATGTTCTAATTGCTACACATAACAATTTGATTGTCCATTATCACTCATTGCCTGAATCCAATATGATATTATAGAGAGGGCGCTAGCAGTCACTTAGCCATCTAGGGGCTGGGAAAGTATGAATCGAGCAGACATTCTTTAGAAATCACGCAGATTCAAACTAGTAATGATTCGATAACATGAAAAGGAACCCATTCAGATTTTCCTATAAAATGTGTCATTTATGAACTCAAAAGTAAATATTTTTAAATGAATAAACACAATCAAATTGAATTATAAAAAAAAATACATTTTGTCAGTTTTGGTTGGGCTAGCAGAGAATATCCAATGGCCCTGATGATCCACCAGTGGATATCCAAATATTTACACATCATAATCTTACATTCAATAAATAAAGGAATGTTAAACCCCTGGCAACTCCATGGCTAACATCCTAAAAGTATACTTTGTCCCCAAAACCCCCAAAATGAAGATCTCTATGAAAACTGACAACATAATTTCAAGAGTGAATCATGCCATAGTCTATACTTGTCTATAATCTATTCTTGCACAGCCTCATATTCTTACACTGTTTAAAAATGTCCACAGAGGAATGCAAGTGTAATGAATGATGTTTCCATTTCCGGGTTTGTACCATTTAATTTCTAGGCAAACTTTGTGAATGTTGTATTTCCCAAGTTATCCACTAGAGGGTACCAGTGAACTGACAATCTGTTCAAGACTATTAAAACACCCCATTTTGAGGACATGTCTACATATTCTACAAATCAGCATTCAAATTATGTCGCTAATCGCCAAAAGAATTAATAAATAAAATAAAAAGTGGAGTGTATTAAATGAGTCATCTCATGAAAGGGTCAGAAGATCTTGTGACCTGATTTTATCTTCCATTACTAACTAACCCATCACTAATTTGCAACATCATAAATGATATGGATCCAAGATACCTCTTTGATGCACAAGCCCTGCTGAGAAATATTGTTTTGGCCAGGGGAAAACAGGCTGTGTTTGTGCGAAATACAAAAGCAGGTGATTTTTTTTTCTTGGGGCGACTGCTGAACGTAGCCTCTCTGCTTCCGAAGCCTCCATGTGGCAGCTGGTGGGATGTAAGCGTCTTGATGAGGGCCATTCTCCATTCCTGTAATCAGGCAGATGTGATTGTGCAGTACGCTGTCGCAGTGCTTACAGCCGCAATCAGGCCATCTGCAGCTGCCCTGGATGCTACAGAGCAAGCACACACTGCCAAGGAGGAATTTCACCCTTGGTTGAAAGCTGACATTTGTGAAGTTTTAGTTTGGGCATTTGGGCTGCTGGTGACCTTTATCAGGACTTTGCTGAGTGCGTTAAGTCGTTACGGTGGCCCGATCCCGAGCAGAGCCTTCTGGCCTCATGGATTACGCACTCGCAAGACCTTAATGCTGTATTTTCCAGGGACAGGTGTCCACGAGTGGACAAGAGCTTGAGGGGGCGTGCACAGCAGTGAGAAATGATTGAAATAACATGCGCAACTGTATTAACAGTATAATCATTTATGAATCTTAAAAAAAAAACACTTGGTTTTTTTCTCTTAAGTGTGAGAAAACTAAGCATGTATAGTTCTTAAAGTTCTTAAAGCTCTATGCATGCTTTTGATGCATAGAACTTTATACATTTCTCAAAGGAGCCCCAAACCATGATGCTCCCTCCACCTTGCTTCACAGCTGGGACTAGGTTTTGGTGTTGGTGAGCTTTTTCCCTACAAACATAGCGTTGTGCATTTCTGCAAAGTTATTTTGTCTCATCCATCTATAGAAAATTGTTCCAGAAGTGTTGTGGAACATTCCGGTGGTCTTTTGTAAACTTGAGATGTGCAGAAATTTTTTTTTGGAGAGCAGTGGTGTCCTCCTACGAATACCACTCTTTTTTTTCCTTATAGTGGAAACAAGAACAGAGACTTTAGCAAGTTCCAGAGATTTCTGCAGGTTTCTTTGCTGTTACCCTAGGGTTCCTTTTTACCTCCTTCAGCATTGCACACTGCACACTACATTCAGGATTTGCTGCCCTCTTCAGGTAAAAAAAAAAGTCTAAACCACACTCTGAGAGACATTCTATAATATGTCTTGAAAATGTTTTTAAAAATGAACCCAGAGGGCATAACCTTGGTGTTGTCAATGGTGGTCATTGCCATTCATATGATGCAATGATCTAACATTATGTACATTAATGGCCACATGTCTCTTCATGACTCTTCATGTCCCTCATGCTACATAAATTGATTTTTGCATAAGGTGTTTTGTTGATATTGTCATAATAACACATTTTCAATAACCTCCCATCTACATGGCATATAGATCCATATCCAAGCACATTATGAAGGCTTCCTCTCAGGCCATGCTATAGGAATTCAAATAATTAACTCCCATAGAATGACTCGGAATATTCCAAAAAATAATAATTAAAGAATTCAGTAGCTTCCTGTTTGTCATCAACAAATAATTTTCTCCAAAAATGAACTCAATGAACACATGACCAAGGAGGCCTGTCCTTTATAAAACACTTTGTTTTAGATCTGCATATCATATAGATTGGAGGTTTTCGACAAATACTTGTAGTTACATTCATTAGAAGTTATTGAAATTATTACAATCTTTGGAATTTAAAGTCCCTTGAGTGATCATTATTCAAAATAAAACACACCACAGTATCTCAATATGGTTGGGAGAGTAGTTTACAGCAGCTTCATGACAGAGGGTTTGAGCTGATGAAATATATTGCATTGAACATCACATCACAACTGCAATCTTCTTTTTTTATTGTACCAATGACCTATTAACAGCAGGGAAGTCACAGTCATTTTCAATTCAAGCATGTCAGTTTGATTTGGAACATCATCCTCTGACAATAATTAGGTGCCCTGCTGCCTGCTGCTAATATAATGGTATTTACGGCTTTCACTACGTAGCTAATGAATGCTGTTGATTAGGGTGGAAAAATCCTCAGAAAATATTCTTAATGATACACAAGACAAGCTAATGACTGTCATGCTTTAAAGGATTTCTCATTCCCAACAAATGTATGCCTTTACAGTTATGAAGAATAATTGAGGTTGCAGGTGGGTAGGGGGTGAGGGGGTGAGGGGGTGGGGGGAGGTGCCTAAGGATGGAATGCTTTTGCCCTTTAGAAAGAAGCGCAAAACCTGCCCCATTTCTATATCAAGTTCAATGTCACCTTGTGACCTCACTGGCATCTGAGGTGAATCTATAGATCTATATATTCTCAATTTTCAGTGCTGGTAGGCTCAAGCGAGACTGTAATGGCTCTGACTTTCTATTCAAAAAAGGTGGGGGGGCAGAGGGGTTGATGGCATTGCACATGACAGGCTCATTTATTTGCCAATGACTCATAGCACAAAGGGCCATAATACAGTACATTAAATGCCATTCCTTATGCATGAGCTAAATTATTCAGGAACATATTTATTGTCTCATGCACCACAGGGTACATCTGGGATTCAGCACCTTTCCAGCAAACTTTAACAAAGCTTGATGTTCACTGCCAGGAACTAAAGACATTAAGGAAGTAAGACAGAAAACAGTTTCATATCACCTAACATATGATGACACTTACACACCTACACGCACAGACACACACACACACATATAAGTATGTGTGCATATATATGTACACACACACACACACACACACATATATATATATATGTTTGTGTAGGTGTAGGTGTTATTATTATCCTCCCGCACAGTATTTTTTATCTGTCTTTATGATTGTCTTTCTGATGTTTTATTTTCTGACTGCATTTTGTAATTGTGTGTATGCATGATTGATACTATAAGCATGCATACACACAATTACACAATGCAGTCAGAAAATAAAACATCAGACAGACAGTAATAAAGACAGATAAAGATACTGTGCAGTAGAATGACAATATTGGCTCAGTATGTTACTGCTTAGTAATAGTATACCACTGAATTACCGCAATTTGAATAAGATTTTGGGGATACTAATATTCTACAGGAAGTATGTACCCTTGTTTAGAGGAAGCTTTTTTAAACTAGTGGAGCCACACACACTATTTGCTCTGTCCAGTTGATGTTCTACAACAGTTGCCATGGATGTGGACCATCCCATGATGCAAAGTGGCACTGAGCATGCTCAATGAATGGATAAATGAGGCCCATTTTTCTTCCTTTGTAGTGAGAGCTCTTTAAGACTTCCTGTTGTCAGCCGCAGCTGTTGGGGACGCTTCATTTGCATCATATCTGAAAGCATGGCGGAGCAGACCGGCAGTGTTGTGTTAAGTGACTGCTAAAACCTAGATTCATGTAAAATGAAACAATTTGCACTTTGTTTCTGTGGGAAAGTTCAGCCTCTCAGCAAGAGGACATCTTTGAAAACCTTTCTCAGGGGATTTCGTCGGTTTGTGGAGGGGGAAATTAGCCAACGGCAAATACAACCGTCTGTCAACACAGATATTGTTTTTTGTGTGTTCACGTCTTACTTCGGGATCAAGCGTTTTTTTTTTGTTTTTTTTGTTCTTAAGTAAACAGCTTTGATCTGATGAGAATGTGGTACTCCTTGCAATCGGCGGATACACAACATGCCGGTTATTTTATAAAATGCGTATTTAAACCTTCACTATCAGCGACAGAATATTTTTTGCATCTGTTAAAATTTGACCAAGTGACATGGAGTACTGTAATAGATAAAGGCTCTTTACCTTAGGAATTTTCCATTTGCATGCAGTGATGTGTCTGGCACTACCCATGAATATTTAGTGGGCTCCCACAGCCCAGTAGAGATTAATGCTGAATAAATTCAGGTCCATGCGCAGTCTGATTTCCCCAAAGAAAAGGCCTTTATTGGAGCGGACTTGAATCATGCTGCTTTCCCTTTGCTGAACTGAGGTAGAGGTAATTGACAGTCCTTTAGAAATGGCCAACACTGGTGCTTTTTTGGAAGGGGCTGATTTTAAAATTACATTGCCCTGGGGTCTTTGAAGGCTGGGTTAGAAAATGCAGTCTTTAGTAATTGTTCTAATGAGATCAGCGTACCTATGGTTCCTGTTGGGGAAGCACGGTTTGTGGGAATGACATGGGAAACCAAGAGGTGGCTCCTCCAACCCCCCAAAAAAGGAATCAGTTTCATTTAAGGGAAAGCTCCTCTTGTATAGTCTGTTTTGCTTTTTGTAGTTTTACTCCTCCAAATGGCGTTAGCATATGCCCAACAAAAGCACGTTCCGTGAACTGTTTTATAATCCGGTTTGGAGTCAAAGGGCTACTGCCCGTGTGGCTTGCCTGAAGCGCTCATTTGCATGGAGGCCTCCCCTGCACGTAGAGCTGGGGCAGAAATCTTTGACTTGCAAACAGTTGTAAGGGAGATAAAAAACTAAAAGCAGCATGCCATTGAAGTAATTGCTGCATGGATCACACAAAACCACCACACATTCCTGGCGCTCTTTTGAAACTTCCTTGAAGTTAAAGCACCCGGAGGATGAAGATTGCTTAAATCCTACTTATTTCCGACAGGGCAGCATTGTTTGTAAGCTTAAACCTTTAAACCTGCCCAGTACCATGGTGCTTTGGAGAAACATGGACGAGTCAAGTATTGGAATGTTTACAGGTATTGTCGGTTTAAGTGGATATTTCACATTACTATTGAATGGGAAGGGCTGATCTAAATTCATAAGGCAACAGATTTAAGAGGAATATACTGCGGCTCTTGGCTCTTCGTAACAGTCAATGTCTCTTCATATGCATGCTCCTAACATCTGTAATGAGGCCATCTATCCAGCAGGGGTCCTCTGCACCAGGAAATAAGGGTGACTGAAAAGATTTAAAATTTAAACTACAAGCAAGAAATGCATATTTAAATGAATTACCTCCAGAACACAAAATATATCTTTTGTCATTTCAATTAATTTTTACATTTTTCACTAGGTGCCTTTTTGCCGATAGCAAATGTATGTTTAACCAGGTTGTGTGGCTCTGATTGAGAATGAGACATGTAACACTGGTTGTACAAGTTGATGTAGTTCTTTATATCAACTTGTAGAAGCAAACGGTGAGATCAAATAGAATGAGTCAAGCTTGACAATAGACTGGAGGCTATATCTGTTCATTTTGTAGGAGGATGCAATGCTATTTGCTCTTATTTTTCATTTCCCTTTGCGCAGAGAAAATGGCCCGTTGGCACCAGCACCATGATAAATTCAGCTTTTCTTCCCATTTCTATCAACAACATCCTCAGCCTCTTGTGCTGAATAATGAGCCTCCCTGTCTGTGTGGCCTCTCTTGAGTCTTTTCCCCAACAACGCAACCTTTTCTAAACATTTACATCTTTACCCAACCTTCTCACATTTATATCTTTCCCAACCTTGTCACATTTACATCTTTACCCAACCTTCTTACATTTACATCTTTACCCAACCTTGTCACATTTACATCTTTACCCAACCTTCTCACATTTATATCTTTACCCAACATTCTCACATTTACATCTTTATCCAACCTTCTCACATTTACATCTTTACCCAACCTTCTCACATAAGCATTTTACTTTCTGACCATTGTTATTGTTTCACTTGTCAGATTTTGGCTCGGTTTGTCATTACTGAATGCAGTCAAAGTGTGCACTTCTGAAAAGGTTAAGAACATAAGAATGTTTGATGACGATCACAGACCATTCTGCCAATCTAGGCTTATTATTTCATCATTAACTACCACCACTTCCGACTTTTGATCGGCTCTGTGATTACTGCTGATTGCTTTCTCCACACCACCATCAGTAGGCATAAGTGTAGGGTTGGGGGTGGGGGGGTGGGGGGGGCTTGAGGAAGAGGAAGCTTTGCTAGGAACTGTGATCTTCAGTGTGGTTGACTTTACCACATCCACTAATAAGGTTACAAAATCATGTTTCCAAACACAACAATGTCTCCCTATATGATAAATCATTTCAATAAGGCAGGAAAAACTGTTTGACAGCTGTTGTGGGATTCAATATCGTCATGGGATTTAACAGTTGCCTGTTTTATTAAATTATACAAAATGTCAAGCTTGTAAGCCCGCAACAACATTTAAAGATACTACTCAACTTAGGAAATTACTAATGAGGACAGCAACAATAACAACAATAGCAACAATGAAGATATTTACAATGACATATACAACTGTACAAATCAGAAAAGTGCCAAATTTATTGCACTACAACAGGTAACAGCAAAGGGTTTAGGTGCAGGAATGGCTGCATATGCTGAGGGAGGGGTCATCATAGGTGGACTAAGCACTCAGTCGTTAGCAATTTGTTTTTTTTTAATTACACCTTTTTAGATTATAAAATTGGATCAAAGCATTCTTTTTTCATATACAAACAAACATCCAAATATCATACATTATTTTGACGCCATTAGAAAAACTTTCTAATTAATTTCTCCCATAGACCATCTATTTTTCGGTCCATAAGTCTTGAAAATGCTAACAAACTCTAAAGGAATGAGGACATGAGTTCCATCAGCCACAGGCAGCAATGGCATGGCTTAGATTCCATCTGAGATGATGGGGCACATCCTTGCACCACAATGTGGCCCCTTAACTCATTGGTTCGTAAACATTTTAATTATTAAATTTAGTACATTTTAGAGACCCATCAAATGGACATAATAGCATAGCCTAGTGGAATACAGACTCATACACTCCCATGACCTATTTTGGGTCTCGACCCATAGATTAATTAAGAAACACTGCCATAGCTGAATGAGCCACCCAGTAGCACAGCTAATTCCTCAATATTTCATGATGTAAAAACTGTGGATCTCCAAGGATGAGGTATTGCAAAATCTAAGACAAAGATGTTTAACAAATACATGTTCATCTGTAAAAATGAAAATAGCCAGTCAGCTTCTCTTTAAAGCAAAAAAAAAAAAAAAATCCTGCTTTCTATTGTAATTATTTACTTATCCTATGAACCCTAAAGGCACCGTAGTAGCCAAACTGAAAGGTGTGGCGAGAAGCCGTCCGTCATAGTGTCATTGTGTAGTGCCTCCCAAATGGACACACATGCCTCCGAGACACTTGCACATACTGTCGAGGTACCCGCCTCGCAGCTCGCAGTCACACATGGGTCTGCACTACCAGACGCAAGCAGATGCAAGGCACCGCCAGTCTCTCAGATACATTAATGGGAGCACTATGCATTTTGGTGTGTCTATGCAGTCAATGTTTTAAATAATCAAATTGATCAGCAGACATTCTGAAGTAGGAATTCTGAAGTAAGTACATCATTTATCCAGCAGCTTATTTTATTTGGTCTTTGCCTCTTCATGCCTGCACCGCACAGCCTACACAATCTCCATCCAAGAGTTCTGCCAAAAACGGACATATTGGGAAGTTGCAGACCGCCTGAGACCCTGCCCATTGCACACCTGGCTAATCACTGCAGAAAGTGGGCTGGGACTTTGGAATGTTGGTTTTAGAAAGTTACACATTTTTGGATGCAGATCCCCCATCCAAACATTCTGAACAGCAGTTCAGTTGAAGTATGCAAAAGCCTTTAGAAGCCTTTAGAAGAATTTGTACTGCATCATACTGAGCAATGTTCAATTGACTCTGCTCCTATAGTGTTTGGGGCTGAGTTATATTACTTTGTGCACAAATAAAGATTGATTGGTAGATTCACTAATTTTTCTAGTGTAATATAAACAAATGTACCATGCCCAGAAAATGTCAGCTAGCCAAATTTTTAAGTTCTGTTTTCTGAAATTATATTCACATGCAAAAATTGTTTCTTTAGAATCTATTTTATGCTGAAGTTAAGGATATATTCAAAACTGACATGATGTCATTGCCCCCAAAAAGAGAATCTGCCTGGATAAGAAGTCAAATTTAAAGATTTCAGACCATCCTCCCCATTTAAAGTGCACTCTCCATATTGATTGTGATTACATTCTCAGCAGGACCATGAAATAATCTTCCGTAGAACTTGCTCTGAATTTTAAAAAGCACCCCATGGCCAAAGGATATTTCATCACTTTTTCAGCAAGAGATACGGTTCAGACATTATTTATACCAGGCCCTGCAGCGCACTAACAAATCAAATATGAGGTTAACAGGCATTTCAGTTCAGAGACTGCACACATTTAATTCTCTCTTTATACCAGCACAATGAAAATAATGATTATTTAAGTGTGAAGAAAGAGAAATTGTTGTTGTACCCGTACAGCAGATTTCAACCATAGTTTCCCAAGCATGTGAAAACAGTGTACAAAGACAGACCAAGGCACATTAAAAGATGCTTTCTAATGTTGGCAGCTATTATACTCTACTGTTTGTCATTACTGTAATTTGTAAATTTATTTGCAATTACTGGGTCAGTAGTAGGTACCGTATGTTTTATGATGTTTAGAATACTGCGTAGATTTTACCATTACAGCAGACCTGCAAAATAAATTCACAGATCATGGGAAGTCATACCTACCAAACACAAAAAACATGAAGTGTACCCCATTTCTGCACATACATATTTAGATGGTTATAGTTTTTATGCCGATGTATTTAAAATTCATCGACATGCTGCATTGTCAGTTATTAGAATCATAAAACACATTATTGTTTGACCCCTCACATTACACCACACATCCAGCTAGCTACAGTAAATGGTAAGGGAATGCTATTATTCTAATGTGCGTGTGTGTGTGTGTGCATGCGTGCGTGTGTCCTTGAGCAAGTGTGTGCATGTATGAATGTGATGATGTTTTAGAAGCCCTGCCTTTATATTTGTGTGTATGCATTTTTAATTTATTACCATATGTTGGCTGTAATAAGTAACCACTCTAGAAATGCTTCAAACAGTATAATAAAATTATCATTAGTCTATAGAATATGTGAGAAAAGCAGAATAAAGTAGACAACAGTAGGTAACAGTGGCTCATAAAGTTACTTATGGTTTTACTTTCCACACATTCTATGCACTGAAATACGTCAGACATTCTACTTTAAGCGCTTTAAATATAAGCCAGTGTACAAAAGCATATCATTGTCTTTGTGATAAGTATCTTACGATAGGCAATGCTGGTATTGTATACAGTAATCTTGGACAGACTTTAGACTATTACTGTGACCACAGTGGATATTAGTGATCCAAACAACACGAAAAGATAGACATTTCGGTTTGTTTATCACTGATATCCATTTATTTTATTTCATTCTTGTTCTGATATTATAAATGTACTTATATTTTTATAGTGGCTGCCTCACTGTGTTTTCATTTTTAAGAGGAAAAACACTTGAAGGACATCTGAACGACTCCATTTCTGTTTCTAAAAGACACCAATTGAGATTATTCTCTCTGGGGGCTGCTAATTAAGCAATAGTTCCACAGGCTAACCTCCACCTATCGAGGAACGGATGACAGCTGATGTCCTCGTTACCCACTGTGTTCAAGCTGGTGGAGCTGTCCGCCTCATAAGCCTGATGTCAAGGCTAGTCTTATTATTTCCCATGGCAGTGTGTACACAGGGGATTAGCTGCTCTGTACATTCCCTCTCTGTTTCCTTCAGACGGTGTAAAAGGATCATTTACAGTCAGGGCTGTGTGAGACATTCAGTCTTGCAACGCAATTTTTTGGCATTTAGATGTCGTATTCAGATTTTTTCTCTCATATATAAAAATATATAAAAATAAGCCAAATGCTTTCGCACGTCTCAATTTGCAAAACAAGCGAAATATTAAATGTGGACAGATAATTCAGCAATTCAATAATGATTTCTTTCTGGTCGTGGGATTTGCAGGAACCCAAGGTTATTTCAGTGTGCTCGAATATGTATGCGTGACCATTTGCGACCGGCATGACCGTAACAATCAGACTGACTCGAATCAAATTGAGATATGGAAACAGGGTCTCTCAGCCTCTCACCCTGTGAAATAGCTGCTCCATGACTTCATTTGATTGAACATTTAATATAGCATGTAGAAACAGCCCTGTCTGTTGTCACTGTAAGATTTATATCAGGTCATGGAGAAGTAATTAACCAAAGGTTCCTGTGACCACCCTCGGTGCAGGGGAAGGCCAAGGCCTTTAACATCAAACTGTATCAGCACCACTTGAAGAAAATAACACAGATGACCTATCATTGGTTTTCATTTATTTTACACTCAAATAAGCTGTGTTTTTGGAAATAAATCTTATTTTGAAAAACTGAACACAGTTACAGTAGGTGTCTTGGACATATTTTTTTGATTAGGGTTTTGGACAGATATTTAGGAGTCATTCATAAGGGCATTTAAACACAGGGACACAAGATTCAATGAATCTTGTTCAATTTCCTGAAACCAGATGTCTCAGTTAGGGGCATCCGCATCAACTGGAAAACACAAGGCTGCCTTAGGGAGAAACTTTAGTTTGAGAGGTAATTATGTCATATACAGGCTGAACCTCAAAATGCAGGTTACCTCATGTGACAGCGTACCGACAGATGTTTGATTGCTGTATCACCTCCTGTGATTGTAATGGCTTTTTCTCCCAACAATCATGTGCGCATTTACTTTCTCTATTTGGCTTTGTAATTGGGGGGTGTCAATTGGATAAGTGAAGTAGTGGTGTGATGCTGAGATACAGGACCATATTTCCTCCCGTGATAAACAGCAAATCTATGAGGAGGCTGAAATGAAAATGGAGCAGGTGATTGATCGTACCAATGCATTTCAGTTGAGGCATCTCCAGTGAAGAAGGATATTTGGGTCATTTGTCTTTGTTATGTTGGACTGTGGCAAAGAAGAAATGCGAACAGCTCATGCATCAAAATATACTGGCCAAACCTGTGAAAGCGGTGAAGAACTGTGTATTATTTAGGTCTTCATAAGGGGGGACTGGAAAGATGTGTTTTGGTGAAGTAGTCAGAAAAGCCTACAGAGATCTGTTTAAAATTCTGAAAAATACTGCATTCCAGAAGCTGTAAATGCAAGAAACTACTGCAAATACAGCATACAGGCATAACACAGGCAATCTGCAGTCCACATTGAATTCAAACACAAGACTGTATTGCCCTTACTTCAAATTAATAATTTCAGAATATGTACTCATTAAAAAGAGCAAATAAACGCATATGCAGAAACATACATACATACATATATACACACAAATCAGTACTATAGCTACAGAGGGTTAAGCACAAACTACCAGGCTGGCTAGAATGAATCTGGGCCAAATTCATCTTGTAGAGGTGCAAGACAGGAGGAAAGCTAGAGGGAAAGATAGAGAGGGGAGAGGAGAGAAGTGGGAGGGATGTGCAGCAGTAGAGCTCCACTGTAAACACAGACTAATATACATTTCACATGCTCTGGAGTAGCTGATTATTGTGGAGCAGGTGCTGGCAATTTTACTGAAACCCCAGTTATTATAAAGCTTCTGATGTACTCTCAGGAGTGATTTCTGCATTGGCTGCATCTTCATTTCATTTTGTCATCAGTTCTATAATCGCTAACTCAATGAGAGTGAGCCACTAACTCCTAATGCCACACGTGCTGAATTCACATCGAGGAAAGAACACACTTACTGGTTTCATTTTGGCTTTGCCTTGGAGGGGAAATGCGATTAACTTCCCCTGTGAAACATGCATTGATCGGAGATGACAAAACATCGCTTTCCCATGAGTATATTTCACACTCCGAACTCGTGTTTTTTAAAGGCATATTTTGGCTAGGATAGCTGTATAAAATCATTGATGGATGAGTTGTGAATACAGCTCTGCCCACCTTGTGCCCTGTGGCGCACTGCGAGCTGTACTTTTTGAACAAAGGGAATTCCACTGCTACCCCCAGTTATTTCAATAACAAATGGTCTCTTAGCTCAATGAAATTGTTAAAGCGGTTGTGTGTCCATATTTGATGAGAAATCATGCAGTGTCCCTGTGTCCTTCAGTGTGGGGTCTGACTCTAATGCATCATCAACCCATGACGAAACCAAACCCCCATCCCCCAATCCACCCCCTCTCTCCCACCCACAGTTGTCAAGAAGTACCAAAAGACAGGGGACAGTTATTTTGTTCCTTGGAACCAAGACTGCCATAAGGATTCATGCTGGGTGTATTGCTCAACCATGCTTTCAAACTTTGTTTCTTTCTTATGCTAGAAAAGGCCATTTTGAATGCTTTGCGGGAACTGTTGTCCATGCATCACAATCACTGCCAGTGTATGCTGTTTGTCCTAAATTCCGTCTTCACCGATAGAAGAGGAAGTTACACTTGTTCAACCTCAGCAATTACTGAGAAAAGACATCTCTGTCTGTCCCTAGATATCTGTTTTACTTTTGATTCTCTTAATGTGTTTTCTTTCTTGCAGTGCTGGGAAGCTCACAGTTTTTACCTGCAGAAAGGTAGCAAGATTCAATATCAAGCAGGCCCACTTGATTGAAGTATGAACATGAGTTCAAAAAAACTGGAAAAAAGTATCAATATATTTGGTGGTAGGATTTTATAATGTCTGTATGCATCTGCCTTATGTGGACAAAACTGGGCACATAGAGACTGAGCCATTAATTATGTAATGTTCTGAATATTAAAAAAAAAAAAATCTATTTGCAAAAATTCTAAGATTTTACTAAAGTCAGTTATGTAGAACAACCTCTGGGGCAGTTGGAGTTTTCTGTGGGTGTTCAGTAGGCCCAGCGAAGGGCTGTATTTTAATATTCATCCAGTCATACCACCATGCGAGGCTCCTTTGGCATGCGTTGGTGCATTGGCAGGTCTGCTGGTTTGTGGGTGGTCTGTTTATTAACCATTCAACGCACTCCTTGGCAGATGAACTGCATCTGTTGCCTCAGCGCGAAAAGTGAGAAGGTGGAGTTAGTTTGACACTTGTTGAATACTTCATTGGATTCTGTTCATGGACTAGGTGTTGTTTGCTGAGTCTGGGGTTGCGGACAGTGGTATTGTGTTCATTGTTTTGTGCTTTCCCTCTCCCTGTCTGCACTTGAATTTTCATTTCCACTATATCTATTGTGAGGCCATCAAGCTCAAAGGATCCAGTATAGGAACATTTTAAAGGGAGGTGATCCATTGATAATTAGGGAAAACAGTGTTTCTATTCGGGTATAAACTTTCTGTGCTGCCTAACAGCATGCCTTGGCGATATCTTCATAACGTTTCTTTCTATTCACAGCGTACACATACAGAGCCATTGTGGGCTTACACAGGCTCATTATTACACAAAAAACAATGTCTGATATAAAAGCAATATGGAAGTATCCACATTTTACATGTCATCCCCCCCCTCTGCGCTGGCATAGACTCCATTGGATTCGATATAGTGCAAATGAAAGGCAGTAGCCAACCGCATCTCTTTCCTGCTCCCTTCAGAACTGTGTCAGAAACCTTCCCCCAAACACCTCATTTTAATTAACTAATTAAATTACCACCAGGAGTGTGATTGCCTTCAATTAGCTGCAACAGTAAGACACATGACAATAACATCACAAATAGACAACTAGCATTAGCATGAGGCTGACACAATGTGCAAGCAGATTTATAAAAGTGTGAGAATTTAATACATTTGAGTATTTAATATATTCACTGTAAGAAAATACAGTTTCACAGGAAACATTTTTTTGCCCAAAGTGATGGAGAAATACAGTATTGTACAACCAGGAGATCAGCAACCACCACATGTGGATTTCACAGAGCTCGTATCTTTTTTGCATCCAGTCTGAATAGGACACACAATAACCAGGTTTGCTGGAAGATGCATTGTTCCTGTTGGAAGCGAGCCAAAAATATGGATATGAGATAGGAGGGTCTAGGTATCCTGGGTATTCCCTCAAAGCTTAATATAAAAAACTGAATACACAGTTTTGTCTCCATAAGAAGAGGCAGGCTTATTTTTGGCTGGACCGCAACAGCGGGGCCAGCCCTACAAACGTGAATGTCTGTGACTGAATCACTGAGTGATGTTGGTAGGCCGAGTTATGATGTTACACCATTGGTCAGCCGGATGAAGTGTGGTAAGTCCAGCCATATACTAGGTTTTGACCTTGTCTTGTTAGCATAGGAACAGGTGTCTTGCTCTCACAGTATGTTCAAACATCTATGGATCTACCTATCCTATTACAGATTTTATTCAGAACTTTACAATGACAAATTTTGATTGAACACAAGCCAATGTTATGATGTACAGATTGATCCTTCAACATCTAGTACAAGACACAACATTGCTGGGGCAGCTCTTTACACCATCAAGGGCACTGCAAGGCAGCTTGGTTCATTATTTAGCAGAAAAGAGAATTTTTCCATTTCTGAGGTTAGCTATGACTATTGCTATTGTTATAGTGGTAGCATATTTTTACTCATTACTTCTGTCTGGTTGCCTAGCAAACCCTAGGTGGGCTTATTTATATATTCTAGAATATTATTTAATGAGTGATTTTTTTGTAATTATAACTTAAACGTACAGGTACATAACATAACATAACAGCAATTTAATGCATTCAATACATGAAAGCAAAAATAATTTGTATATTTCCCATATATTGAGAATTGTTGCAATATCTTAATATTTATTTCATTTTACATACATATTATATGTATTTTTCATATATTTAGTTTCTGTTATGGATGATTGTCAGGGTCTAAAAGGTTCAATTCCATATAAATTCTTATAGAAAAGCAAAGGTAATGCTTCTTTTTACAGCCCTACAGTACTAGGAATTTATGGTAAATATGTGGTAAAAATAGCTCATAATTTGGTAACTACCCCTGGTTAAAAAAAGGTAAATACTGTAATGATTTCCGAAAGAGTCATGCAAGGTGGATCACATTTTTGAGCCACTGCACTCATTTATTAATGCAGAATAATGCAGCTTCTATACAAGCACAGGCAGACTTACTTTCTAATAGAGGTGTTTCCATGATGTATTCTCTAAGTACTTAACATATAACCTAAACTTTCGATAACTACAAGATAGTCTCATGAATTGATCGATAATAGAGGACGTGTTACTAAGTATTTCAGTTTTAGTTTCTTAGTATTTACCTTTTTTTAAGTGGTAATAACCCAATTATGTGCTCTTATCACACATTCACCTGGTAAATGCCTAGCAATTAAGGGACTGTAAAAGGAAACCAAAGCAAAATGTGAATTTCCAGCAGTGTATACCCATAAGGTACAAGTGCAGCACAATAAACATCTGTCCTATTGATAACTGGTCAATATATAAACATGCACATGCTGGCCAACATAAATACTTAATTTAAGATAATAAGCAGATGATTCATGAATAATGAATCCTTATTTATTAGTTCTAAATAATTAAAGAGCTAAGCATGCCTGTGGGTTTTTTATAGTTACACATTGCCAACTGAAATGGTCCTCTCTTGCTTAAAACAGTCCAATGCACAAGTCCGTTGCTATTTTTACATTCAACTTCTGTCCATTCAGTCCTGTAGGCATGTTTATGTCACACCAGTGAAAAAGCATTGCTGTTGTACCATGTTATGCATAGAATAAAATATTGTTTTCACTTTATTTCTCATTTATTTCTCATTCACATTATTGCCATCTATCATTTACACGGTTTTAATGGAAAACTGATGGATGCTGTTCATAAAATAATTTAATTGGCTTAGTTTGAAAAGCACCATTTATTGCAACATTTTACAACTCAATAAAATCCAGTATCCATCAAAGAGAAGGTATAATCGCACCTATTTCTGTGGATATTTGGGCTTGGAAAGGCCTCACACTTCAAAACACACTGCTGGTGAGGACAAAACAGACACTAAGAGGTTATCATTAACAGGCTCATGTTAGTGTCATGTCAGCCTCCTCAAGGTGAGGCAGCACGGTAGTGCAGTGCATTGCACTGTAGCCTCACAGTAAAAGGGTCATGGGTTTGAATCCCAGCCTGGGCCTGGGAGTTACTTTGGAAAACCCCATGTCTGCGTGGGTTTAGTTTGGGTACTCCGGTTTGCTCTCACAGTCCAAAGAAATGTAAAGTAGATTAAGCTAACTGGAGACTGTAAAACTACATTCAAATTACAGGTTGAAATGGCCCAAATAGTTTTTTTTTCTTCTTCTTTTTACCTGCATATGGCACAGATCTTATTTTTCTGAGCTGCGTGAACACTTTTCATATCAGATTTGGGCCACTTCCATATGTGGTCTTCCATCGGATACATATCTGATCTGTGGCCATGCGACCGCTGTAAGAACTGTCAGATCGGAATTCATGTGGTATATATTTATAGCAAGTAATCCTGATCAACGCTTGCACCACTATTTTGGACATGTACAAAACAGCTTACTTGTTGTATACAACTTGTACACTCAATAGTAAGCTGTTTCAGACACAACCTTTGTTTATTTCCATGATGGACTGTCTCACAAAAAAAAAAAAATGTTTTCTTTGTTGTTGTCAATGCATGTATGGGGGTTCTTTCAGGGCAGAGTCAATAGAAAAAGATTGGATCTAAGCAAAAAATGAGAATTGAACATTAAGGCCTGTAATGTGAACTCTGTCTAAATTGCCCGTAGGTATGAGTGTGTGAGTGAATGGCCTGTGTGAATCCTGTGATGGAATGGTGACCTGACCAGGGTGTATTCTTGCCTTTGACTTTAACATGACCAAACATCAAAAGCGATCACCATTGTAGATGGTGCAGATAAGACATTTGGAGGTGTTGCAGGATCCATCTGTTGGTTAACTGAAGTAAATCGCTTCAGAAACAATGTGTAAGCATTTGTGTGGTCCTTAAGGAAATGGATACCTATCAAGGCAGGCTTCAAAAGTCAGAAGCTAATGCTTGCATCATGAAAACATTTTAGGAGAGAAAAACAATGTCTTTAAAGTGTAGCAAACACCAAACAGAGGCTGTATCAGAGAACCTGACCTGATATATTCCAGTGTCCTGTTTTTCCTTATTGTTCTTGAGATATCCTTCCTCCCACTTAACCCCCTTTTACGACTCCCAGTAATCTCTTAAACAGGATGGAAATAGCTCACAGGGGTTCATAGCAGATGATACGATGACAAAGGAACTACAGATCAAATCGAATCAAACAGTCATTTTCAACTAACTGAGATGTGACAGGCGAGACATCTTGAAGGCTTACAGAATGCCCAGTTCTACTGCAATGCAAGCCTCTTTTCTCCTGTTCCCATATTCCACTTTCTCCACTGCAGAATGCAGCATCAATCATATATCACTGACTTCGCCAGGACTCAATGTTTGGTCCAGGGTTTCCTTCAGTATGCTGCCAAACTGAAGGTTAAATCTCAAAACTATCTCTTAACCACCCCAGAGGGGGCCAGTGCCATAACTCCAAAAGGTTGTGTGTTGCTTCATGCTGCCAGCACTGATGTTACTATATGTTCAATTAGAAGATGCTCTTATCCATAGGGATTTACAATGAAAGAGAAAATAAGTGTGTCCAACAGAGTTTTGTATGCAACAGCACCAGACTAGCAAGGCTAAGTGCAGCATGAATAAAACACTGAATGTAAGCTAACTAAATGTAAGTACCAACCTAAAACCATAATACATGGTGGGAGTGATGCACAGTATTAACAACAAAATAAATACAGCATTCACACAGAGGTACATAGGTCCTCCCAGGATGGACTCCTATAGATAAACTCACCACTTCTATTATGACTGGACTAGTAGATTAATCAGAATAAATCAGGAATTTATGTATGGCAGTTAATTGAGGGAGGACCTATGTACCACTATGTGAATATAGCATTTATCATAATACATGCATCTTGTGGCTGCTATATTATGGTAAGGGTCTCTTGGCTAAAGTATGTTTATTACTATTCTTATAGCAGTAGCATAATCATTACTCATTTTGCAGTTGGCTACACAGAAAGTTTGCCTGGCTAATGCTCTTCATTTATTAATGCATCTGTTTTTGGATAAGTGATTTTTTGTCTGTTATTAAAGAAACAGAAAACTGTAATATATTGTAAGTATGTGAACTTTACATAGGAGGATTTCACAGCAGCGTAATATGCTTCAAAAACAACTGGCAATAGTTTATATATTTCCAATGTATTGTGAACTGTTATAATCTTGAATCTTGATAATTTTATTTAATTTCAGTACATCCCATTTACATAAGGGTAGTTCTTATATTTTTGGCTCTGTACTCCACAATATTAGATACATAATCGCACGTGGTTAAAGTGCACATTCTCAGCTTTTATTAAAGGGTAATTTTATACATTTTGGTTTCACCATGTAGAAATTACAGCACTTTTTATGCATACTATAATGTTTGAAACAAATTGCTTCACAGCTGTTCACAATTAGTCAGGTGTGATCAATTGCTTCCTCAATGCAAGTTTAAGAGAGCTTTCAGTATCTAGTCTTGATTCTAGGCTTTTGATTGGAGGATATATCTTAAATATATAGATTATTCAAATGGCTTACACATATTTAACATAGCCAGACCATTGGTCTTACAAAGAGTTTATGTGCAAGCTTATGTTTTTCCTCACTGCTTTAATATCTTTTAAATTTTGTGACATTTGTCATATGGGCATTTTAACAAAACTAAGAAGAGATTTCTAGTTCTTGATAAGTAAATATGACTTTTAGCAGCTTTATCCAGGCCAGAAAACCAGTAAGGAAAACACAATGAACTAGAGGCTGAAGACATATGTGAAGAGATTCTAAATATGTGGAGAAAGAAAACAAAGACAGAAATGTACAAAACATTTTGTAGAATTTCAAACTGCATGAAAAGGCAAAGGCAGATGTAAAATGATTTATTTACTATTCTCTTGCTGAAGCTCATAGTAGGAGATGATAGACTGGTATCCTAGCAACGTCTCTGTCTAGCCTGCAATAGCTTTATAGTAATGTAGCAGTATCTCTAAGAACATAGAAACAGAAATTCTCAGGAGTGGCATCAAAAACCATCTTAATGATCATGTTCCTCTGAGACTGGTACAGCGTGGCTTTATGTACACAAACCCCTCTCTTCAGCATATCAGTGCGTGAACATCTGTTAATCCTTTCACAGCATCAGTATGTAAGCGTCCATGTATGCATGCATGTGCAGTACTTACAGGACATACAGAGTGCACGTAATCAGGTATGTATACCACAACTCAATACTTGCATCTGATAGATATGTTATCATTTAAATATCAAACACTGAATGTTTCATTGCACATAACATTGCTATTTAATAAATTAGTATTAGTTGTAAAACTTTGTGTACATGGTTATTTTCCACAGTAATGGAACTGAGTCACAATATAAGGCATTAGTGCATCTACTGTGGTTAAGTCTCCATTCTGGTAATGATCTTAACCTATCCCTGCATCCCTGTAAATTCACAGGATTGTTTAGAAAATACTCATACAATTAAAAGAAAATTTTCTAACAATATGATGAGGACTCAGACATCACTTGCACGGTCCCCAGAGAGCTGTAGTTGACCCTTATGAAAAATAATGTGTTTAAAAACTACATGTGTAAAAAAAAACCACGTGTGAACAAGCAAGAGTCCACGTAAACTATAAAAATAATCCCACTTAGAGAATGAGAGAGAGAGAAAAAGGTAACCTGATTTCAAGTCACATGTTTTGTTTTCACATGTAAAAATTGTAGTTCACATTGTAAAAAATCTGTGACGTACTGTAGTGACGTTAAAATGTGAACATGCAAATGACTCAATGTGACCTATTTTCTTTACACGTGGAAATCTGCAATCACATGAAAACATTAAATGTCCAGTTCACGTGACATTTTCTTTTCACAAGTAAATATTTTAATTTGCATGTTAAAATGTTAAATTCACATGTGATATAGTGATTTTCACATGTGAAAAGGCAAATTTCACATGCAATTTTTTTTGTAAGGGGAGGGTGGCAAATAGAGTGTCCTATGGATAAGAGATGGCATCTGTTCTGACATACTGGGCATCCATGATTTTCAATAATTACCGTGGTTCTTGTATCATCTGTATAATATTGTGCAAGCTCAATGCCAAGTCTACCGATGTGATGAACAGCCTGGTTTTTTCAGTTGTTATGTTATCTTATGTTCTTTTATATTGCTAACTGTCATGAAAATATTGCAGTATTCTTTCATCTTTGCCTTCAGAACTGTTTTAAGGTTCGACGTGTTGCGCGTTCAGAGATGCTCTTCTGCATACCTCAGTTGTAACAAGTGGTTATTTGAGTTACTGTTGCCTTTCTATCAGCTCAAACCAGTCTGGCCATTCTCCCCTGACCTCTGCCATCAACAAGGCATTTTCGCCCAGCGAACTGCCGCTCACTGGATATTTTCTCTTTTTCGGACCATTCTCTGTAAACCCTAGAGATGGTCGTGCGTGAAAATCACAGTAGATCAGCAGTTTCTGAAATACTCAAACCAGCCCATCTGGCACCAACAACCATGCCAAGTTCAAAGTCACTTAAGTCACCTTTCTTCTTCATTCGGATGTTTGGTTTGAACTTCAGCAGATCGTCTTGACCATGTATACATGCCTAAATGCATTGAGTTGCTGCCACGTGATTGGCTGATTAGATATTTGCATTAACGAGCAGTTGAACAGGTGTACCTAATAAAGTGGTCGGTGAGTGTGTATATATATATATATATATATATATATATATCTTCAGTTTATTAATAGTGAAAGTAAGTAAATAAATAAATAAAAGCCCATAAATGTGCACACCAGCTTTATTTTATTGATGTAATTGCTTAGCTTATTGAATCAGCCAACATCTTTGGTGGCCATGTTTTTCATGCAGAGTACTTCTTTAAACTTCAACTGCATGTCAAATGACAACTGACCCTTACGTGAAGACTGTTTTCAGAGTGGGTCACTCTTTTCCGAACTGCAGATAATGCTGGGAACTGGGAACTGGGGCTAGTTGGCTGTGTTCACCTTCCTGCCGTGCACCCCCATTTTACCCCCCTAAGAAACTAAGTAATCAAGTGTGAACAAATATAAGAGTCTCATAAAGCCTCATTAGGAAAACATGGTTGAATAGCTGTATAAAACAAGTCATTTTAGTGTGTTTGTGAGTAACCAACACAGCAGACAAAAAAAAAAGAAAAAGAGGGAAGGGGAATGCATTACTAATGAGGGAAAATAATTCATTTTCAAATATTCTTGTACAAAAACACAAAATAAGACACTTTGGGTACAGTGTAAATAAGCGGGGTGGGAAAAAACTAGTGGCACTATTCCATGAATCACGCGAGCCTCACCGGCTTGCGTTCTGCTGTTAGACTACCGTACTTTATTAGCTAGTGGTCCAGCATGTTGATTCGCGGCACATTTAAAAGTAATATTTAGGGCTTAAGTGCCATGCACATCTGAGTTGCATTCATTTCAAAACAACCGTTTGTTTTGATTCCAGAAAAAAGTGCATATTACTCCATATCCATGTACAATAGGAAAGATATCAATAAAATACTCGACTTTTTAAATTATTTTAAGCTTTCAAAAATTTGATTATTTTGGCACAGTAGCTAATTATCGAGGGCATATGATGCAGTGAATATTAATAGCCTGTTTTAAATTTCAGTGAAAGGGTACCACATTGTACTTTCTAAAAGTGAAGGGCACCTGATTTTACCGGGAAATTTGCATTTTCACAAACTAAAATACTGAAACAGTTTAGTTCAGGCTGTCAGACGTATGTACCGCTAACCAGAAAAATCCTTCACCTGCATCTCAACGTGCATGTTCCGCTGACATTGTTGCCTTCATTGGAATGCTCCTTTCCTCTCTGTTGTGTGTATAATACATTGGTGAGCTGGTAGAAGCGAGTGTTGTGACCACATGGCTCTGTTCCAATGAGAGGCGTTTGCGACCAAATCTGACACTGAAGCAGAGCAGTTACAAGTTGTCCATCGTCCTGGGCACCTGATAGCATCACTGTTGCTAACTGGCATATTCCGTTAAATAGGGAGGAAAAACAAAACAACGAAACCAAATCTCTCTCTCTCTCTCTCTCTCTCTCTCTCTCTCTCTCTCTCTCTCTCTCTCTCTCTCTCTCTCTCTCTCTCTCTCTCCCCTCGCACTCTAGCTCTCTCTCTCTCTTCTCTCTCTTTGGGTCAGGCATCTCTTAACCATCCACTGTCTTGTTAAGACAATTGCGGGTGATCATCGCGTGAGCCAAGAACGTTTACTGTACAACCTATATCGGTGAGTAGCCTACTACGTCTTCATCTTGTCAAGTTAAGCATTCATCCACTGTTGGGGAGTCTTAATGATGAATTAATGTTGATTTGATCAGAGGTGAATCGCCTTGTCTGTTTGGCTATCACTCTTGGCACACGATTAAACCTCTACATCAAAAACTCATCAGCTGTTGCCTTAGGACAGTTAAGTAAAGAACATTGAGTTTTTCAGTGCGACAGAAAAGCGTATCTGTCATTACATACTACATGTCATATTTCGGAGAAAGAAGTAGCCTACCTAGTTGACCGGATATATTAATTTTCAGATTGCTTCGTGTAGAACAACGCAATTAGTCGGATGACATGAAGACAAAAATGTAACCTGTTTGTTTCGTTTTCAGGCTGTTACAACGTCATGACAGCCGAAAAGACTATCCCAATAATTAATGGAAAACCGGACGATGCTATGGACCCCGAGGCTTCAAACACCAATCTCGTGGGTAGCAATGACAGAAAAGTGAACGAGAGAGGACACTGGAACAATAAGATTGAGTACGTGCTGTCCGTCGCTGGAGAAATCATAGGACTTGGCAACGTGTGGAGATTTCCTTATCTTTGCTATAAGAACGGAGGGGGTAAGAATTGGCAACAGTTTATTTAAGGGACCGTCGTCGAATTTTTGTGTTTTAATTGCTTATTTGAAGCATTTTGTTTCTTTGCATTAATATATATCCTTATTCATGTGTTGAGAAATGGAACAAAATAATAACCACTAAGAATGCTGTGCACGTGCAGTTGCGCTGGCATGCGGAGGTACGTGAAGTTCTACAGGGTCTACATGTCAAGAGAACACAGCAGATTACTGATACCAAATAAGTGTTCTACATCTAACACCTACTATCTTTTTCATAGGTCCTTTTGCAGTGCTCTTCCAGAGTGTCATTAATAATGCATTTCTGGATTATGTAATGCAGAAGATAGAAATATCACATGGTTGTATTTTCTGCTCAGTGTTTTCGTTTGGTACCCTAATTCCGTTTACTGATAAAACTGTATTTGTATGTTGTGTATTACTTTTTCAGTAATGTATAAAGGTGCACAACCTTGTCTTGCATTTATGCAGGAGATAACCAAAACAAAAAAATATATAGACAATTCAAACGTCTGAAAGTTAGTCGTGTTTCTGTTTCTGTTACCTCGTGATCATAATTCATGTCCACACCTCTCACTTAGAGACATCGGGCTGAGCCCCAGGGGCCTGGAGGCTTTGCCTTAACACATGCTCTCAGTTTCTTAATGAATGTGGACTCATTCACTTGACATCATTAACATTTAAGCCTGTTGGATTAATTGTCTTTTTAACTATTAACTGCACCCTCAGACAACAATTGCGGATTTTCATTAAGGGCGCCTTAAACATTGCCTGGTTCCATTTGTTTGTGTATTCCAAAGAGAATAGAGAGTCACAGACCAGAATGAATCCATTCATACCTCTTTGAGCCAGCCAGGTGATGAGAGTTACAAGAGTAAAGTACTGCAGATGTCTATAGACCATCCTGAAGATGTTTTTTTTCTTCTATTTGGAAGCATGAAGAATTAAAGCAACATAAAATATAATCATTTCCTGTATGGTATAAGGTGCTTTCTAGCTTTCAATCAACATGAATCTATGCAAATCTAGAATATTGATTCCAAATTTTATAGAAGATGAAAGTCATCATTAATTAAACAAAATTTTGAACATTTTACTTCAGTCAATGCTTTACAGAAATAAAAAATGAAATGCGAATTCAGAGAAATGGAAACAGCTTGCCCCTGAACTTTGGCAAATAGAAAAACCCTGAACCATTCTCAGGTTTAAATCATTAACTAAAAATTTCTGACCGCATTACATGAGGCTTGCACAAATCACAAGATAACTGCTTATTTGTACAAAATGGATGCACTTGCCTTGGTTAATATTTTGCTTGGTTGATGTTTTGCGTGCAAGACAAAGTGACATTCTAGCATAAACATAGATAAACTTCTACTTAGAATTTGGTGAATCTATGCTGGCACTAAGATCTTTGAGGGTTATTTTTATTGGTTTATGCATCTAAAATTAATGCCACAGCTGCTTCAAGGACAGGGAAGGTGATGAAATTATGGAAATGCATCAAAGCTAAAATTAATGACTAAAACTAATGCCTTTCTATATACATTGCAAAGATTCACTTGTCAAGCTTGGTATGTTCCATTTGGGCTTTGCTGTGAGAGAATAATGACTTTTCCTCTGTTGATGAACTTTATCTTGCAACAGTAGAAAACAGCATAATAACCCCATGCCTCAGCTGGCCAGATATTTTGCTATAGATAATGTCTACATTGATAAAACAATTAGTTTGTTGACATTTTGGGATAAACTCAGGATTTTCAGTTTCATGAAGCGAGTTCGCAATTTAGCCAACACTTGTTACCAGGGCAACAGTCTTAAACCCAAACCTAGTTAGCAAGTTAGTCGGATAACACGGACATAACCTATAAGCCACAATGTGGAATCACACACACAGCAACAGTAGAAATTAACGCACAGATTGTAAAAGGTTCTTGTCGATAAACAAGCTATCATTATAAGAAGAGAATTTAGAAGGGAACGTGTTTTTAGGGACCGACAAGATCCTTTAGGCCGGCCCTTGGATGATTATCTTTATGCGCTCTACTGAAAGTCATGACAGAATTATTTAACTTCAGCAATTAATAGGAGTTCACATTGCCAACTTTGAGCGAGCCCCAACAATGATTCAGATACTGTATTGGACGCTTCCTCGCACGTGCACATTTCAATATGCTGCTGGCGATGCTGAAAATATAATACCTTTATGAGTTAATTTGTTTCAAAAAAATGTTATACAAGGTCTTTCACAATTGAAGACAAGAATAAAAGCAAAATAAAACTAACAAACAGGATTCAAGGTTACACAATAAACAGTAGCAAAATGAGGAAATTAAAACAAGACAGAGGCAAATGAATGAATGGATGAATGGATGAATGGATGAATGAATGAATTAATGAATGAATGAATGAATGAATGTGAACTATCATTAAAGCCACATAAATGAAAATATAGATCTACTGCAAGTAAAGCCACCGTATGCCAAACACAGAAACGTGTACCCTGCATTCTAAAGGCATATCAGTGTGTTCATGTTTCCTGGCCATGCAAGGGTGAATACTATTAAGGAATGTTTCTATGCAGTCACAGGTAAATGTGATATAGTTTGCGAGATCGTTTCACAATTCTAACATTTACATAATCACTAATAAATAAATTTAAACTAATTTGTACATTACCTAGTTGAAAATGTAAAATTGCAATTGCAATATATTTTCATATTTGTCGTTGACCTGCAGCCAGCCCCTTTTGTAGATGCCGTTACTTGCGTTGGGAGGTCATGAAAATAATATAATTTAATGTGTCAGTGTTTTGACATCAAAAAGTATTTTGAATAAAATACTTCTTATGTGTTTCATTTGTCTGCAATTATCTTCCAGGCATCCTTCCTCATTTTGGCCACTCTGGCTATGTTTGATTTGCTAGTTACAGTTTGAGAGTTTGTCCAAAATATTGATTTCGTCCATTTTGGCGTGTCACGTGACCCCGCAAAGGGCAGCGTCACCTCCCTTTGTGTCTATATAAGGAGTGTAATCCTGCTTTTGGCGTGCAACTCCCCTTTATAGAAGAGTGCGTGCACACAGTTATCTGAGATAATTAAACCTTAGATTAAGTCATCAAATTGTAATTCGCGTTCATGAAATGGAGTAAGCTTGAATTTGATTCATGAGATAATTTGATAAGATACGCATGGTTTTTTTTAAAGCAACCTATGTGAAACAGAGCCCTGTGCATACCTGAAAGAATATCTATCCTCTCAATGTAATATATATTGCCCCCCCCCCCTTCTCAATACACACAAATACATACATACAAATGCACACACATGTACACAAAATTATTATTGCATAACTTAAATAGAAAAATGCCTGCTCACCAGGAAACTTTGTCACAGGTACACGGAAGAAACAGTAACCAAAATACAGACATGTAAATCTTAGGAAAAATAACTTTACAGTAATGAAGCCTTTAGGTTAAACAGACTTACTTGAAGATCATTTTGAGTTCATATTGTAATCAATGCATAGCCTACCAGAATTTATGAATAAGAAATCCTTAGGATGCTCAAAACCAGGCTTGACAAAACGCTGGTTCCTCTTTAGACTCATGTTTGCCAAGCTGTTTCCCACAGGCCACTGACTATATATAGTATGAAGAATTCTGTGGAGTAGATGAGTATTTCATTTAAAAACAAGCATGTTTTTAATTCACAATATGCACAAACCTTTCAGAAAAAAGAAAGAAGAAATTCTATTATCTATGGATTTTGTGCATATGTCAATGTATCAGCAAACCAGCTGTCTGTGCATTAAAATCATAACTTTTCCAACTAACAGGGAGGCTCTCTTGAACCATGGTTTGACAACCGCTGGTTTAAGCAGTAAACATGACAGGGCCTATTCTTGTAATCAAGAATATTTTATTTTTGCCTCTCTGTAGAGGTTTTAAACACAATTATATCCAAGGGACACAGTTTAGAGTATGACGAATTGCCTTTTTATGCATATAAATGTTTTTCAGGTGCTTTCCTGGTGCCATATGTGATATTCTTCATTTGCTGTGGAATACCATTGTTCTTCCTGGAGACAGCTCTGGGCCAATTTACCAGTGAAGGGGGGATTACCTGTTGGCGAAAAGTGTGCCCACTTTTTGAGGGTAATTATTTATGCCTGATATTTCAAAAATATTTTTGGTGTGATATTTATGATATTTCAATCAAAATGCAACGCATTGTATTGGATGTAGACGGTGTCACCATCAAAAAGGTTAGTTTAGAGTGAAGCTCTAGCTTCCTTATTTTACATTAAATAATGTAGTTTATTAAAAATAAAATGAACAACTCAATTTCTACAACAGAATGAAAACATGTAGACTGCATGACAGTCAAACACAACTTCAGGTCCCCTTCCTTGTGCCAGTTTTATAAGCAATAACTCAGGGCATACAGTATACTGTATTGTTCACACCACTGTATGGATTTCATTTTGATACAACTGCATTTTCTGTCTCTTGTATAGGTATTGGATATGCTACCCAAGTCATCGAAGCCCATTTGAATGTATATTATGTCATCATTTTGGCTTGGGCTATCTTTTACCTATTCAATTGCTTCACAACGGATCTCCCTTGGGCTTCATGTGGACATTATTGGAATACAGGTAAATATTAATCAGTTGGTAACCATAATGCTACCTTATTTCTCTTGTGCACCTACTCTTATGTTGTAAGATCATACATTGACTACTACTATTGGTTGTAATCCTGATTACTTAGCATCAGCAGTGTACTTTGCCCAAATTGATATTAATGCACTTATGCAAGTTGGTCTGCATGAGAGCAACTGCTAAATGCCTAAATGTAAATGTACATGCACATGATGTAATTTTCTGAATACAGTTGGATACTGGTTCCCAAACTTCCAAGTATACATGACAAAAATAACTTACTGCATATTGGTATATAATTTCCATTGATATTATACCAGCCAAATTAGGCCAGTTGTGTTGCCTGCACCAGTTACAGTGCACATGTCATTGTTTTGGCATATAAAACATTTACATCCTACATTTGAACATATATTAATATGGGAGAGATTACAGTTCTTGTATTTGCTCATTTAGTCATTGGCTCAGAAACAATGGGACCCCTGTAAAACAAGCATGTTTCTTTTTATGCAATTAAAAGACAAGTCTTTTCTTAAATTCAGAATGTCAGCAATACACAGTAGAATTCTGTCTATGTTATTTTAGCTGATCTTCATACATACATTATGTTTGGCTATGTAGATTTGGTAAGATATGGAACTGAGGTCATGATAATCCAAATACTTTTCTTTATAAGACCTGCATTGTTCCCTTCAGAGTTAAAATTATTTATAATGCCTTTTCTTCTAGAGAGCTGTATGGAATTTCACGTAGTGAATGGAACCAATGTCAGCCACCCCAATGCCACTTCGCCAGTCATAGAGTTTTGGGAGTGAGTATTCCTGTTTCCATTGCTTCATAAGAAGCTTAGCAAATATTTGTTTTCACAGATGTATATGCTCTCATTAGAGGTCATGACATTGCACAGTGTATGTTTCCCATTTGTGTGTTCACAGGTGTGTCTGTCTGCTGACACATCTGCTTGTTAATTACTCCTCTGGACAGTGTGTCTGAGGACACTCTCTCTCATGCCTTACAGACACAGGCTACAGATAACACTGGCTTTGTTTGCTGAAACAGCCATGTTATTTCTCCATTATTCTTTCATCAAATGGACACCAGGGGACGTGTGTGTGTGTGTGTGTGTACAGCTTGCTGTTGCAGAACCAGTAATGAGGAAGCTTTCCCCATGTGGATACTTGTCCTTTAACAACCATTATCTGCTGCTGGGAGCTTGGAACAGCTGATGCTATTGATGGAATGCCAACAAGTATGCCAGTGTGCTGGGATGTACATAGATTCATCAATGATAACAAATCAGGAAGAGATTTTTATATTTCAGATTAGCCCCTGTGGATAAGAGTGTGTTATCAGGAGTGTTTTCATTGCTGGTTTTTCAAGATTTTATGAGAAATGCTGAATGAATAACGCAGAATGGCCGCAAGGTAGCTTGCCAGAAAGACTTTTGGCGCAATGTAAGTGTGGAACAGTGAATGTTTAACCTAGATTATAATAATTTGTCATTTCTTTTGCAACTCTCTTGTCAACAAGAATCAAAAGGGCACTTGCACAGCTAGAGGTGGTATGGACACAAATTTGGCTCTCAGGCTATTTCTTTCTTGCATATTTTTTGTACAGCTGCCAGTGGCAGGCAAGGGTCATAACTGCGGCTGTCTAGACATTTCCAAAAAAAAAAAAAAAAAGATTTTTTATGGTCTGATGCCAGATATTTTGTTAAGTTACTAATGGATTGCTGGGCATACACCTTAGCACAAGGTACAACCACTGAGAAATTAAGAAGATCTCTCATAGGGTTGCTGTTTCAAAATGGTTTACGTTTTGTTATTCTCTTATAAAATCACAACAGAACAATTCAGTATGGGATTGCTGACTCTCTGACTCCAAAGTCAACCTTCCCGAAGGGGTACTAAATGTTCCTGGTATCCAGGGGTATGGGGTTTTATGGTTGTAGATCAGAATTAATGTATATATTTTCAACAAAATGCAATGGTTTCATATAAGATCAGTGACCGTTAAAACCACACTCCAGGATATTGAGAAAATGCAACTTCCCCTTTAAAAAGTGAGACATTGAGCCAGCAGTGCCACATCGAATTGCTCGATTTGTAAGCAAAAGCCTTTTTAAATGCAAATTTTAAAAATGTAAGAAATTTTAAATAGGAACCAAATGATAGATATTCATAATTTATCACTCTTGCCGTTTTAGGTCAAGGCCCCCCTCCCCCAGTGGCAGCTCCCTTTAAATACTTATTTGGTTGGTTTCCTAGAAGGATGCAACAAAAGCGTCCAATCTTGAGTTTGAACCTGCAGAATCAGAAAGAAACTCATTATACCATATTTCCCAGCATTGTAACAGAAACCAATTCTTTTCTTAGTTCTTCCTCCTCAAGTGATATTACACCCAAGGGGAGTATGTACTGGTACGGGTCAATGTGGAGTGACCCAGGCTGAGCAGTGACCAGGCTGGCCTTTAGTTCTGAGACTGATATTAGTTGATGCCCCACTCTTGTCAAGGCAGTGAAAGGAAACAGGACTGTTTTAAGGGTGAATTGCCAGGACCATGCACATCTTCCAAGAACATGTCAAAAATGATCAATGGGGTTCCAATCGGATGCCATTGTTGGCTCGCACATTGTGGGTTTTCACCTCATCCTACGGGCTGCTGCATGGTCTCATTCTGGGAGAGGCCAATGCATCAGGGAAAAAGTGAACCTCCTGTCTAGCTGATCATCATCCTAGTATGTTCTGTGAAGGTTGTGGTTTATATGTGGTCATTTGGCTTGTCTATGGTTGAGTGAAGGTTTCAGAACAAAAAGATTTGGTTCAACTGTGCATCAAGGCCATCAAGAAATGCTTCTCATTCCTTTTTTATGTAACTGGTCATTTCCAGGACAGCTAGCTGAGAGACATTGATCAGAACCACTGAACTGGTTGTAATATTTGCATCTCATATTTGGAAACCCGTAACAAGTCTTATAGAAGTCTTTTATAGTTTATGTAAAAGAGATGAACAGATGTGCATGAACACAAACAACAAAACAATCTTCACGAATCCAATGCATGATCCAAATTTCAGAGCTGCATGAGGAGCCAAGTTTAATGGGTCTACAGTTCTGCTAAATGTCTCATAATATGCAATTTAATGACTTAGCTTATCAATAGGACACTTCTGTCTATCACCTGTATGGCTGTATGGCTGAGTACTTTGATCCATCATTGAACCTTGTTTCCATCGACAGGCGACGCGTCCTGGGCATATCAAGTGGAATCGAACACATTGGGAATTTAAGATGGGAACTAGCTCTGTGCCTGCTCCTGGCATGGTTCATATGCTATTTCTGCATATGGAAAGGACCCAAATCCACAGGAAAGGTAAAAAAGACAAAAAAACACAATACACATATATATATTAAAATATCACATTGGTTCTTTTATGTGGAATGAGAAAAAACAAGATCACTGTGTTGAATCCATGTTGAAAGGAAGTTGCACTAAACATGGAGTATCTGCATCAAGAAACAGGAATATGTGACCTTCAATTCAACAAATTCTGATTTTGGATAGTCATGCCTGTAATGCAGCTTTGCAATGAAAATTGTAAGGATGATTTTTGAAATGGGGTGAGAAGGAAATAGTGGCCATGTCTTGCTGCTTTTAGCTGACAACTAATGAAGTATTGGAGAAAACATATATGCAGACACAGTGGTTGCCTGTATTGTGAATTATTCTGAGCTTTGGAACAATTGGAAGTTGGGCTTACAGAGTAACAATTAAAGTTGCAAAAATAACAATTGAATGTATCTCAGATTTATTTTACTAAATCTGAGATACATGAAGCAAAGCTTCCTGAGTTTACACTATATTTCTCACTGAGAAGACTTAATGGGCGTACGTCTTCCCAGAATGCTTTGTCCTATTCTCCTGGCAGACGTGAGAATGAATTAAAAAAAACGAATCTATTACAAAGTGTCAGCAATTAAAGACACCATCAATTGCTGCCTGCAGTGCCTCTGAATAGAGTATTGCAGAGTGTCTGCCTACCTCCTGTGTGAAAATTGACACTTGACTGAATAAATCTCTCTTCTTCCGGTTCACTCTGACCCACAGTTGTAAACAGTTTTTTTGAAGTCTCACTACAGTACCTGTAAAGGTATATGATATCAAAACAGTAAACAAAATTGTGCATAAAGATTATACATGATTATGCAGCATGTGGGCCATGCTGAAAATTATCCTCATAATATTTCTGAATGGTTTAATACCTTTTCTTTGAAAAACTGTGAGACAAAACTAACAGACAAAAATTCACATATTTTGTATACATTTTATAGCATGTTTGGATGACACAAGCAGTATATGAAAATTTTTCCATGTAAATTCCCTAAAAATACACTGAAGATCTGACTTAAAATCAGCATGCTACGATCACACATTAAAGTTTAGCCTTTGATTTAGCATTTTCGTACATGAATATAAAATACAAATTTAAAAAACTTTTGGGAGTACTGAAAAGAATATTTCCAAATAACTCAACTTGATGGCAAGTTATGCCTTCATTTTTAAAAAACTTTATTTGAAGTTGTAAGCAGGTAGATAGATAAATAGATGTATAGATATTAGATAGATAGAACAACAACAAATGGATCAACTAAGATAAACTTAAACAATTGTTGTAAAAAGCCTTACACTGAAGAAAAAAAAAAAAACTTTTACAACCCGACCAAGACAAAACACTCTTAAAGTAATGTATTATCCCAATGCAGTGCAGACAAAGAGGAACTGTGGCCCTTCCTCTACCTTATACCCAGCATCCCCTGCATTCTGAGGGCCCTGGTGCTACTGCCAACAGCTAAAACTCAGTCAGTAGATTTCCCGCTGGAAGCTTTTCTTTTGCAGCCTTTTTAAAAAAGTCTAACAGATTCAATGAGGCATAAAGAACCAGGAAAGAAAGGGGAAAGAGATGTGTGAGGGAAAAATAAATGGGTTCACATTGTACAGGACCTGGAAAAGGAGCTAGGCAGCCATGCCTATATCTCCTGAAGTGGCTTTTGTTTGGGCATGAAGTAATAGGGAAGAATGCTCCTTCATGGCCAGGCTTTAGCGGCCAGGCCAAGATTGATTTCTGTATTCACTGGAGAAAAGTAGAACGTTCATGAGAAGCATGCTGAGTTCCCTCGCCCAGCTCTCCCCTCCGTGAGGAATTACAGCGGCTAGTGAGCCTCTTTCTTCCTCTCCCCCCCGTACCCCCATACAGATCTGAGCATTCAAGGCCATCACTAAGCTGTTTGCCACAGGCTTTTGTGTTCTCGTTTGAGAGCAATTCTCACATAGCCAGCTCCAGATTTATGGCAGCATGTTTGATCTGTAAATTTTCTAGGCTTATACTCAGTGTGAAGATGGGGGTCTGATATAAACAGAGCCTTGTGAACTGGGACAGAGGAAATGCAGGCCGGTTTGTTTTAAAACCATGTATTTAGCCAAGAAGTTGGCTTATATTTGGTGTGTCTGTGATTTGACAAGGATGAGCTTTGGATGTGTAATCATCTAATCAGTCTAATTAAAGATGTTGTGAGTTGGCCACTGTGGGAGCTTTCCCATGTTCACACTGTAGGATGGATAAGGAAAACTGAATATTGTTTTTCCCATGGCGCGCAGGCAGGACTGCCGCCATGGGCTATCTGTGGCAAATTGTGGTCACTCACTCACTCATGGACGTTTAGTTGGACGCAAGTGCAGGTGGTGCCAGCTAAAATGTGTCTGCGGAAGTGAGTTGCGCCGTGGGTCTGGACGGTTTTGTGCTTGTTTTGGAAGTTGCCCTCACGTTGATGGCGGTCTCATTATTCCCTTAATTATTTTCTTCCCCTCTGATTTTTTGGCTTTGGTTCTTAAGAAACCATGGTCACAAGTCAGTAATTCTGGCTTCATTCAAACGTAGTGGAAAAAAATGCTAAACGCTGCATATCATTTTGAGAAATTTTTTAACAGAAACATAGTCATAATTTGTAGTGTCATTTTGTAGTGTCATAGAGACAGGCATATAGATTGGTCTCTCTCTTACACTGCCTGTTTGTTCCATTTTGTCTCTACAACAGCAATGGATACAAAGCAGTTCTTTAGAAACAAAACAGACCATCAATGTAATCAGTGCCCTAAGATGCGCTTTACAGTATAACAGTGAAACAGGTCACCTGAAGGGCTTCAGTAATTGGTGGGTGGTATGCAGCTAGTTTTCCCACACTGCCAACAGTGCTCTGTTAGGCTTCTTCTAGTGGAAAACTGAGGAGGAGGCTTTTGTGTTTAAGACCCGTCTTGTCCTCACATGCTCCTGACTGACTGCCAGGGAAAGAGGGTCCTAGTGCCTCTTTTGGGAGGGAGGTGGAGCACATGGAATTGTCTGTAGAAGAGCCACAAGAATATGTTTAACAAATTTCCTGAGAACCATTAAAAAGCCTCAAAAATGACCGTGAAGGTAGAATCACTCAGATAAACCTGGTTGGAAAGGAAGCACCTGTTAGACCCTTGGCCACCCGTAGCTGTCCTCAGGGCTGACTCTTAAAGGTTGTGCTGCAGCTCTGTGTCCACAGAGACTTTTGATCTCTGTGCAAGAGAAACCACCTCCTTCTGCACAGGCAGAGGGTATCCACCCTGCTCATTGAAGGCATGGTAATGATTCTGACTTGCAAAATTCAGGCTGATAAGTTGTATCTCTTGCAGAGGCCCGCACACTATTTTATTTTATTTTATTGCCTTTTTTGTGTTTATGTAGCAAGGAGACATGCTGCTGGGTGCTTTTTCCTTCCAAACCTCTGGCTCAGAGCTTAGCCTCTTCCTTCCTCCAGAGAATTAGCCTTTCAATCTGCTCTCAATTAGGCTTTTCAGAAAAGAACCTGCTCGCTTGGCACCGCCACACGGCATCCTTAACCCCTTCCCTGCACGGCTCCCCGAGCATCCCCCCATCTCCCTTCACAGACTCACACACTGGGGCCACCGACTCATAATTAAATAAAGTACATTTATACCTGGGGGACCCACCTTTGTGTTTCCATGTTTGGCAAATTAATAAGCTGCAGTCTTCACCCTCTGGTCCCCTATGCTGCCTGACCAAGCTTCAAGTTCAACTGCAATGCATGATTTATGTGCTTTATATTCTGCTAATTTATGATTTACATAGATGAATGATGAAAGGTACACAGAGCACACTGTGTGTGTATATATATATATATATATATATAAACTTGATTGCGATGGAATGTAGAAAATTAGCCATCACATGTGCTTTAACTAATGAATATGTCTGCTGTGGAGCACTGTCACATTTGATTTCAGTCATGCATATGGTTCTGCTCTCATAGTTTATGCCCTAGTTAGGCACATAAAATCACTGAAGTCTAATACAGACATCTACAGTAACTTCATGGGCCAGGGACAGAGAATGGACACAATAACCAATTATCTGTCAACATGAGCTGTCCTTTGACTTGTTTTATGATAATACACCTAAGAACATCCATTGCTCTTATAATTTGTCCACAGGTTGTGTATGTGACTGCAACCTTTCCCTATGTCATGCTGCTGATTTTGCTGATTCGAGGGGTCACTTTACCAGGAGCGGCAGATGGGATTAAGTTCTATCTGTACCCCGACATATCCCGGCTGTCTGACCCTCAGGTAGGAATGCATGGTTCCGTACATGTTCCATATCCTGTTTTCTCCTGAGCATTCGCTAGCTTTGCATCCAATCCTATTTTTACAACCTTTTTTCGCAAGCCGCAAAATATAAAATAATAATATGTTGAAAGCAGAGTGCCTGAAATCTCTTTTTCTATTTCTATTATTTATCTGCCAGAGTTGCCTTCACATTACTTGGTGTAATATGTGTTAGAGCATCTGTCTGTGGGGTACAAATTTTTATTTTATTTAAAATTTCTTATTAATATGTTGTGTGTAAATATCACGTAAAGCCACTCTTGCTATGCTTTATGCCATGCAATGGATTTTGGATTAAAACTAATTCATTAGATATCCATTTGACTTCCTTTGTTCCCAGCGAATTAAACAGACAGCCACATATTCAGAATTTGTCACATCATGTTTCATGAAATACCTCAGATACAAAAATACTGTATCTGCATACAAAATGTTACATTATGTTGCAAATGTCCATTCCAATAGGGTTTACTGGCAAAATGAGTTTTGTCATATACGTTTTATTGCAGTATAAATAAGTATAATTCTAACAATTGTATGTGATATGATATTTACGTATTGGATTCTGAGAATACATATCCTCTTAAAGCAGAGAGTGCCCCTACCTTATATTCCCCTCCATTGAACACAACTGTTAATGACAGACAGACGTCCATTTGATACTATAAAACATTGAAGCAACAGGAAACATGTACACCAGTGAGTACAGGTAGCTATGCAGCCAGCCATTTGAAATGTTACAAGCAGTAATATGTACGACTTTGTATGTGTCCTAGCTAGACTTCATGCTTCCTCCTCTTGTAATCCACTCTTCAGAGAATTTGCTTTAGCCATGCAAATGAGTTGGCAAAATGAGTAAAATCTGCCAAAAACTGAAGGAAAAAAACAATTAAGTCGCAACGAGTGCTTGTATATTACTGTGTAATGTTATGGTTTACTGCATAATGCTGTGATGAAGTAACGGCTCAAGTTATTGCACGTGGGTCCTTCTAAAATCATTTAAAATGAGACACAATACACATTTGGAAAGCTTATACTTTCCTCTATTGGACAGAATAGATATCAATCAAACCAGAATAAATAGAACAGTTAGACCAGTCTAAATTGCAAGTGATGTTTTGCAAATGGTTGTTGTAAATACCTACCCCTGCTTTCTATTTGCATATTTATTTCTCAAATGGATGGTTCAAGACAGCAAATGACCACTGAATCTTAACATCTTTTTTGTGAAACCAATGGTAAGAGTGTATATTTATTCCATTTTTAGTCCCAGATATTGATAGGAGAATGACATGGCATAATTCCACAAAAAAAAATTCAAAAATTCCTCTTGTTAATTTTGCTATCCAGTGAGCAACATATTTCATTGCTATATTGGCATACCCTTGGGATATTGTGGGGTTTAACTAGTTAAAATGACATAATATGAATTTTTGGAGGTGACAAATATTTTTAGGAACTCCCAGATAGACACTGTTGTCCCGTGTGTCAAGCCTGGGGAGTGTAGTGGCAGATGAGACTGCAGGAAGGGGTGCTTGTTAAATGGACAACCTAAGCGACAATGGTGGCACTTAGAAACTCCATCTTTGGCATAGTTGTTGTGTATCTTCTACTAATAAAGCTAGAACAGAATTTGTTGTTTCCACTCATAGTTTGGTTTCAATAGCACTGAATGTCTGAGCTGAGCGATCTGAGGATGCCAGGGTCCTGTCCACTAGGCGGCTTGCACGAAGGGTTTCATTGTTAATCTGCTGTTGCTATAATTGTGCAAGACTCATGTCCATATTGCAGATATCACAGTTTCTTGTTTTGGGACAAAAATTTTGTCCAAAAGGATTTACTCTTGTTGTATTGTAAGTTGTGTAATGCAATTATGCAGCTACAGATGAAAACAAATGATACACAGCACTGTACATGAGGGTCAACTTACAGTAACAGTAAGGGTCTTTCATGTAGCAGGTGCCAACCCTCAACATCCAGAACAAGAGTGTCTAATATACAGCAGTCTAAATACTCAATAATCTGTCCTCTGGAGTGCAGTGCTTGTTAAAAAAGCAAAAGAATAGCAAAAAAGAGAGGAATATTAGTTCTGAATTACTCCAGGTGTTTGATTTCGGAAAATGGTCATGGACATGTAACATTTGTAAGCTGTTGTGAGCTTCCCTCAGATTGTGAGTGATGGATCAGTCTACAGAACAGAAGGTTTGACCCTATCTCTTGACTGCAGACATCTGAGGTTGCTAGGCAACAGCTCCAGCAGAATATCTTTGGTTCTGGAGTCATTCAGCTGCTTGAAGGAAAATGACTTGTTTTGCACCGACCCGGAAAAATATCTCTGTCCCCCCCTAGTTGCTTGCCAGTTATGATAAACTGTCAAAAAGGGCTAAACTTCTACATTTGTAATAAGAGCATTTCCAAACATATACATATTTTGTATTTACATTTCAGATAAATGATGGCATGGCATGTGAATTTGTCTGCAAATAGGTTGTCTTTCAGTTGGTGATATTTAATGAAATGCATAGGTTTGGTTGGTGATACTTGATAGTGCTATGGCAACACAGACAAATATCAGCCCTGTGTGGATTAGTCAACAAAGTCAGTAAACCCCCTTTGATTACACTGAGATTCTCCCAAGCAGTCTCCCCCGTTCACAGTCTGAAGCCAGTTTCACAGGACCTCAGGGGTGTCATTGTCTGAATTTGGTGTTGTTTAAAGACATTAACATAGGGCCTGTATGTTATGCTTTTAGCTGCAGCTGCAACATTAGCTTTGGCTGATTATTATGGCCACTGTATACACTCTAGAGAATCTTTATCCTTATCTTAAATACAATTATATCTCAATTTTTACAAAAGTAAGAAGAAAATTTGAGCTATGTCTAGCCCTTCACTGCTATTTAGTCATTCCAAGAGGCTTTTCTATTGCATGGGGCTCTAATAAGACTGGTATTGTGCCATAGACATAAATCATTTTGTAACACAGGGCCGTGATTTGTCAGATAGTTCAATCGGAGTTTAGCGGTGGTCACTCATGCCAAAGTCTTGACTGCTCTCATTTATCGCAGTCAGTGAAGAGCTGATAGAAAAATAAAAAGAAGGAAGATGAATTTCTGAGTGTTAAATAAATGCAAGTGTTGTTTTACATACACATACACACATTCTCCATAATACTCCATAATGTTCGGGACAAAGACATATTTTTATCTTGATTTCCCTCTGTACTAATGGCAAGGTTTATTATTATTATTATTATTATTATTATTATTATTATTATTAATAATAATAATAATAATAATAATAATAATAATAATAACAACAATAATAATAATAATAATAATAATAATAATAATAATAATATTTATTTGTGTAGTACCTTTCATATAGTGATGCTGCTCAAAGTACTTTACATAGTGAAGTGGAAAGAAAGAAAATAATAATAAAATGAAATAAATTAAAAGGATATAAAAATAAAATGGCAATGAGTAGCTAAAACAGGAGTAATATGCTCTCTTTTCTTTGTTTATCCATGCATAGCATGGATAAACAAAGGATGGGTGCTTTGAGGGTGGGTGCTTTGGATCTTGGGCAGTTCCTTTTGGCCAACACACTTTGCTATTGCCATCACTCTGATACAAGTCAATCTTAGTCTCATCTGTTCACAATACCTTTTTCCAGAACTCTGCAGCTCTTTTAGGTACTCCTTTGCAAACTGTATCCTAGCCATCCTGTTTTTGTGTCTAACTAGTGGTTTGAATCTTGCAGTGTACCAGGTATTTGGGGGGGGGGGTTTCTTCATTATGGTGAGGCATATTCTCAACTATAGAGTCTATAGTCTTCCTTGGCCTAGCAGGCCCTTTGAGAATACTGAGCTACCAGTGCTGTCTTTCTCCTTAATAATGTTCCAAACAGTTGATTTTGGTAAGCTTAACATTTGGCCCATGTCTCTGACTGTTTGTTTTTGTGTGTCTGCATTTTGCCTTGATTACTGCCTTCCCTTTGCTTGGCATTGATTCCAGCAGCTTATGCAACACCTCATATTCCATTTCATCCCAGCACTTTCTCAACACTTCCCATAGATGATCTGTTGATGTTACTTGATATCTGGCTTTTTCCCTCTTCAACTGGTCCTACATGTGCAGTGACTGTGGTGGGAATATCATCCTAATAACCATCCCTTGTTCTCAACAATGTATTTTTGAATAAGAAGTGTAATTGGAGTAATCAAAATCGCATTATTCCTTGATAAATAATGAAAACAACCAGGATGTGGTATTGTCCTCAGACTTTTTGGTCAGACATTTGGCATGTCCCACAGTTTAAAGAATTGTGTTTGATTTTTGTCCTTGTTTGCCTCAAGTACTTGCTGGAAATCAAGGTTATGCAATGTCTCATCAAACATTAATTAAAAGACCTAATTATTGAAGAGCCAGGTGGAGACAGATCCCACACTAGATATTAGCAGAAGTTGATGAGCTCAAAAGCAATTCTGTCTTTTGGAATTCGATTTGCACGTTTGGTTTGGTAGAAACATTCAGCAGGGATTTACTGGGGCCCTGTAGCATTTCCTGGGGTAATTTCAGTGATGTATTTTGTACACTGCCAAACAGTCCTATTTTTAAAAATAGTTTTCATATTTTTAGCCCAATTTTTACTAGAATTTATGCTATGACTTTTATGTTGTGCCTTACATTATGGAGGCATACAGAGCTGTACTGTTGTGCGTAACGTTACGAGGGGCATTACAGAGCTGTGTGGTATAGCATAGTATCAGAGGGATACACACAGAGCTGTACTGTAGAATGTACCATTAGAAGGGGACATACAGAGCTGTATAGTATAGCATAGTATCAGAGGGATACACAGAGAGCTGTACTGTAGATCGTACCATTAGAGGCGGACATACAGAGCTGTGTGGTATAGCATAGTATCAGAGGGACACACACAGAGCTGTACTGTTGTGTGTAGTGTTACAGGGGCATATAAAGCTGTACTGTTGTTTGTAACGTTACAGGGGCATACAGAGCTGTACTGTTGTTTGTAACGTTACAGGGGGGCATACAGAGCTGTACTGTTGTGCGTAACGTTACGAGGGGCATACAGGGCTACATGGTATAGCATAGTATCAGAGGGATACACACAGAGCCGTACTGTAGATCGTACCATTAGAGGTGGACATACAGAGCTGTATAGTATAGCATAGTATCAGAGGGACACACACAGAGCTGTACTGTTGTGCGTAACGTTACGGGGGCATTACAGAGCTGTAATGTTGAGCGTAACATTAGAGGGGGACGTACAGAGCTGTGTGGTATAGCATAGTATCAGAGGGATACACACAGAGCCGTACTGTAGAGCGTACCATTAGAGGGGGACATACAGAGCTGTTGTTTGGCAGTGGGGGGAATTCTCTGACACTAGTATTTAATTAGCCACCCTTAGGACAATAGAGGCTCTATTTACCCTCTGTGTGTGCCACAGTGTGTCACCCACCCTCTCCACTCTGTTTCCAGTCATTCCATCACGTCCCCCATGCGAGGCTCTGCGCCGTTTGTACCAGGCTTGTTTCAAGTTACGGAAAAATCTAAACTTGTGCCATTAATTTCTAACTACCAATTTTACCTGGAAGTTGCTTGTGTTTATAATGATGTAATACTGCATGAGGATAATTTATGAAACTATCTTTAAGATTGATGATATACAGTCACAGTGATTGTCTGAACATTGTTTACATGGCTCACAAACAACATTGTGAGACTTGTTGGTCTTATATGAATAGTTTACCGTCACTGACTGAAGCTAGTCTATGGTGAACCAGGATGTAGCCTCATTGCTACATATATGGAAATGTTTTTCTTTCTATATACTATACTACAGGATTTCTTTAATGCTAATTGATAATGGTACTGTACATCTGATGGGAAAGTTCTGGGATAAATTTTGAGAAAACATTGTTAGAAAGTTGGATTGATGTACAGTTCTGTTGATGTGTAATGCAGTGAAAAATGGGGAAACCTGTAAGAATACCCAGTCAGCATATAATTATTTCAGTGTTTAACCCCTTTCTGTATCGCCCCCTTTTTTAAACACAAACATAATGTTTTCTGCGTGCATACTGAAAAACGTATGGTTTGTTTATGCAGAAGAGACAATATGTGTCCTTTCATGCAAGCCTAACAACCTATACATGTTTAGAAACGTAATTTCATCGGCTAAAATGCTTTTCAATTGTAACTATAAAATATCGCCACTGGCTGGCTGTGTACAGGGCAGAACTTATAGTTTCCAGCTGGAGTCGTCAAAGGCGATTTAGAGGGAATAGCGAAAATGTTTGAAAATAGTGAAAACCTGAAAAAAAATCAGAGGGGAAAGAAGGACAACAGAATCAGGTCGCTGGACAGCCCTTCTGCCACAAACATTTGTCAGGCATCCTCAGTTCTGTTGGAGACAGAATGTTGCTATATCAGCCGGATGCATGCAGTGTGTCTTCACAACAACCAGCTTAAAGAACATAGATGTTATCGCCAATGAACAGAATTAAGCTGGCAAGCCAATTTAGTTCATAACTATAAGGGGGTATGTTTAGTCTGCAGGTCTGTGTATTTGGTGCAAACCAAAAGAGAAAGAAAGTAAACTGGTTCTGAGATCGCCAACAGCAAATTAGTTTTTTTTTTAACCTAGAAATTCCTCAACTAACAATTTACAGCTGTTCAGCTGTTCAATTTTTTTCAGAACTGAAAAGCTGCTCATTAAAACAAGATATATTTGGGAATATAATTTTGGAAAATATAATATACACTAGGACCTCATAATCATAACTCCTGGGCATAAGAGGTTGTTTGGATTTTCAAAAATGATATATATAATAATAATTATTATTACAAAATAATGCCAAGACGTTCCTTTGTACAACTATTATTGTATTTTACATTTTAATCTATGCATAGTGTGATGGAGTTTTGTTTTTATGTGCCTTAAATGTTATATTAGTGCTTAGAATTAATAAGGAGTAATTAGAATTAAACTTCTGGAATGTTACTATGTAGGTTACCAGTCTTTCCAAAATACTGAGTTCCGGATTTGTGAAGTTCTACTGTAGCTACTGTATATAAACATGCTCAACATTAACATGGATTTGTTGCGATACAATATCAAAGAGACCAGTACATTTACCGGATTTGACCATTCAACAGACTGATCATGACATTTTAAGAAAATCACCACAGAAAAATCCTTGCTATACACTCCTTTGCCAATTCCAGCTCTTGCTTTGATGCAAAATCCCATGTCTATGGCTGTGTTCCAAACCTTATACTTGTGTTCTATCAAGAGCATTGCAGATGCAGTAAAATGCTTATGTAAAACGGTCATGCGATCAAGTGCCATGTGTTCCAAACTAAAGAACACAACAAAGCAAGAATGTGAGCTTTTTAAAAAATTTCAAAATGGCTGAATTGTTTTTCTGATGGACACGATAGATCCCAAGCGCAAAGTTCTTCAGCATGGGGAAATACACCTGGGTTACCAAGTTTTAGGTCTCTAGACCAAACCGGGTGGGAGGTTTAACTGAGAGTGGTTATTATAGCTCCACCTACATTGTTGTCATTTTTGGTGTGCAGGTTACAGACAACATTCCGACTATATGCCAAATTAGATAAAAAGTTACCAATGCAGGCCTGAGTTATAGAAGAACTATGGGATTAAATATAGGGAAAAAAATTATTATAACAGGAATTACTTGAAACACAACTAGTTCCCAATAGGTTTTTTGGTACCCTAAGAAAAGTAGGGGAATGCCAGGTTAGCATAAAGTTGTGCCAATGCATAGGTACCATGGGGCCGACACTGAAGACATATTGTGGGAATGCTGGGTTGGCATAAAGTTTGTCACAGGACCTCGCCCATGACCCTTTACCCAAAACCCGAAACACAGATGGGAAGTGTTGGGAATGAAATGCAGATGCACAGTAGGTGCGTTGGGACGATGCACCCTGACATCAAAAACAAGAGGAGCAGGCTGGGCTTATTGTCACATCCTGCAGTCCAAACAAGACCAAACACAACCCCTCCAAATTAGCCACAACATCAACAAGTAATTCCCTGGACAGAAGCCCCCAGATTCACCAGGAGCCAAGAGAACGCATCAGCGGTAGTCGTGTGTAAAAACACAAAGGACATAAACGAACCGCGGCACAGAAAGAATGCTCTTGGAGGGAAGCAGGTTTGTGTTTGTCAGGTCAAAAGTGTTTCCCTGGAAACCCCCACGATGAAGCAAATACTGCCGGTTGTCAATTGTTTTTCCCGTAAATAAGATTAGTGGCTGAATGGTTATGTGAGGGCATTTTTTAAAAGAGGAACTTTGGATTTGAATTTGTCACCACTTCACTGGGCCCATTTTGTTAGTTTTACCATGAGACTTTGCTTTAAAATGAGTTCACCATTGGTCAGAGTCGCTTATTAGACCATGTTGTGTCATGTAATATTTTGTTCCCACAGAATTTTATTTCACTATTTACCCACTACATGTAGAAATCATGTATTTCTAATTAAATGTTGAAACACTTATACGCTACTTTTAGGATACCTATTTATGATTTAGGTGCCATTGTCGTCTGCTTCACTGTTGAAATGAGGTCTTGACAGCTGGTTTATATGAACCAGACTGCTGTGGAGTCACTTGAAAAATAAAAATGAGCTCTCTTCCTGCAGGGAGTGTAGAGATATAGCACCAAACTACTGTATATGCTCCAGGTACCTGCTTTACTAAAGACTGCATGGGCAGGCACTTACAGTCCATGGGTAGGTTTCAGACAGGTCACAGGTTGCCACTCCTATCGAATACAAATGGGGGGCTGGGCATTTTTGGCCTGGAGATAGGGTAGTGTTACTCGCTAACAAGCCAGCTACTAAAGAAAAGTAACTTCTACTTGACTTGTAATTTTAGTGCAATAAATACAGAAGTAGCCTATGTGAATCAGATAAATCAGTTTTCACTATTACCAAACATACTGCCAGTTAACAAAAAATATATTTCCAATGTACAGTTTTTAGTCACATCACATGTAGTTACATTTTCTACAAAGTTTGGGTCAGTTACCTCAATTCGCAATGTCATTCTACCACAAGCATGGACTTTAATGTTTTCAGTAAATAGCTAAATAGCTCAATGTTAGCCCAATATTTATTGTAGGCACAGATGAAGCTGGCTAGCTAGAGCAATGGTACACATTTTAGTTATTTCTTTAGTAGCGTCAATAAGTGTAGTGTTGGGTTTGGCTGAAATGATTTTGTAATCAGCGATTTCACCACGGTCTCTGGCTTACCCTGCTAACGTGTTCCTGTATCCGTACTATGGATGTCGTCCGTGTTCCCCACCTCATCCAAGGACAGTGGGTCCTCGTCAAAAAAAGGCCACAGAGAGTTCAGAAGAGCAAGCAAGTCCACTACGCTAGCTAGCTTGCAAACTATTTCTGTTTACAGTTGGACAGCAGCTACCCATCAAGCTACCCCAAATCTCTCATTGATGTGAGTTTGGTCAACACCCCTTCACCTACGTCGGAGGAATCTCCATATCTAAATTTCCCATGTATTTCAGTTCTTCAAAAATGAGGAAGGTAGAGGTACACATCATCTTGACTCAAAGACCATGTAGCTACACAAAAGCCAATGTACTTTACTGATAGTAAAACGCATGTATTATTTCATGTCCCATATAATCATAATCAGCATAAAGAACATTACCACTTATTTGTAAATGCTTAAATATTAAACAGTTTGCCAAACATTTAGCAAAAAAAAAAAAAACAGGTAATATTTCTACCTTCTTCCTAGTTCTCTCCATGTTTTTTGCTTCAGACTGTAATACAGTACTCTGAAGAGACACCTCCACCCTTCCCTGCCTTCATAGCCCTGCCGAATGAAAGCAATGACTGTGAGCCAGGAATGAGAAACTTCCTATTCCAGCTGGACAAAAAAGCTATTTTCTCCACATTTAAATGAATGAGGGACTCCATATTGATTGCTAACTAAAAAATTGATAACATGGATATGGATCCAGATCAGATCAGACCTCTGAGAGATTAGCTGGATGCCAGAAGCTGAACTTATTCCATGAATGTAGATGATAAATGAAGGAATGGATCTGAGTTACACGGCCACTTCAGGAACTCAAGGTCAATGACCTTGCTTTGCACATGTCTGCAAAAGTAACGACCATTACAAACCACCTGCCATTACAAGGGACTTGCGAAGGTGGAACAGGTTAAAAAAAACCTGTCCTGTATAGTCCAAAATGTCTTTTCATTTCACCAACATAATTACGCATCAAGGCTCCATGATTTGTTCTTATTTATTTATTTGCTGGTTCCTTCATCGAGAGAAACTAACAAGCCTACGGCTACATGGTGGGATGTGTTAACAGCATAATGCATCTGGAGAGCACAAGAACAAAAATCACAGGAACAGAATAGGCTGAATTTGAATTTTGAGTTGAAAAACAGAACTAAAATACAAGTCACTGCAAGGACTTGATCAGTATCTTCAAGAGTGCCGTTCTGTAAACTAGCATTCACATTGAATGAGAGAAATCAACTTGTGAACGTCTTAGTATTCATATCTTGCCAGAACCTGATCTACCAATATGTAACATTATCTTAAATGGTGCCTTTCAGTTTATGAAATGATGCATATGATGGAAATATCCTAATTTTCTTCTTTGTAAAACACTTGTCACTCGGTGGGATGTTAAATGTGCTGGCACTTTCAGTAACAATGCAACCGAGTATTACAATTCAGACCAATCAGCAGGAACTCTGTGGTCACTGAAATGCCATTAAAATGAAAGGGTAAGTCATCTGAGTGGTTAGATTGTAGACCTCCTTGATGTATCAAACAGCTTAATTTCAATTCTAGTTTGAACAAGATGCCAGATGTGAAGTTATTTCATCATCAACACAGTAGCTCTCCCAGAAGGTTATCATTAATGGGAAACACTTAACATTATGTCAAACCCAAGTTATTTATGAAATGCATATTTATGTTATTTAAATGTGTATCAATTAGTGAGGACCCATTAAATAGGTTACCCTAAGAGAGGAACTTCTCCGATGTCCTTCAGGTTTGGGTGGATGCAGGAACTCAGATATTCTTCTCCTATGCCATCTGTCTGGGCTGCCTGACTGCTCTGGGAAGTTACAACAGCTACAACAACAATTGTTACAGGTACTGCCTTTAATTTCTTTAAACTGCTTCAAAATGAAAAACAATTTGTATAAATGCATATGTATCATAACTAATGCTTAACTCATCTGTGGTGGTACATAATGAAGGCCTGCCTACATTTTTAGAGTAACAATAATGAACTGTGAACTGAAGGGTCTTAATCAGTTGATGGCTGGTAGATCTGAAACTTTCCACATACTGCCATCTCTGGGTTTTTTTTACTTTCCCAGCAGTTTTTTTTACTGAACGTGATGTCGGGAATTCATGACATTTTTCTCAAATGTGCTATTGATTAGAAATCTGACATCATTGTAACCTTATTTCTTAAATAGGCTGTTCTCATTTTGTATCTATGATTGATTGATTGATTTTATTTTGGGTGTAGACATTGTACAGCTGAGGGGATAACATTTTAAAGTGTTCAACACTTGTTTCAAACATGGTCCTATTCTATACTATACTATATTGAGTACTATTATCCAGGATGTGCAGTATCTGCAGGTAAAATTAGAGCAGCAGAGTTTTGCCTCTGTTTTTTAAACAAAAACATATCTGTCATAGGGATTGTATCATGCTGTGCTGCCTGAACAGTGGGACCAGTTTTGTTGCTGGATTCGCCATTTTCTCTGTGTTGGGATTCATGGCTTACGAGCAGAATGTGCCAATTAAAGCGGTCGCAGAGTCCGGTGAGTATTTCTGCCTGGTTTTTTTTTTCTACAGCATGAAGTTCCTGTAGAATAATGCAGATTATGTAATCCTCCAGTCCTCCTGAGCTACTCTATGACTATGATTTATTCAACACAAAGAAAACGTAAATAATTTAACGGAGCAGACTATGATGGAGTGGATTCCAGTGTTTCTTTTTTGCTGACAGCCAAGAAATAAAGGCACCATAAGCTTGTGCTAGTATGCATTCAGGTTGCATCTTCAACACAAACGTATTTTATTTGTATACATAATTTTTTCCCTTGGATTGCATTAAAATTGTATGCTAAACAGCATTATAAACCCTAAATATCAATTGTTTCTGCAGCTGTGTCACAGTATCTGTATTATTTTTTTAAAGATTGATATGATTCCCTTTGGCAGCAGCGTGTTGTAACACTATTCCCTCTGTAAAAGATTTGAAGGTTAAGAGATTCACATATCACCATGGCAACCGGTTATGAGCCGTTTTCTTTGTTGGAGAGCTTAGGCCAGTCTGTCACGGGCCTCATACACAATGCAGTTTTCTTTGTTCTGGCTGAAGTCACATCCACACCGTACTGTTCAGCCATTGGCCCACATTACCAGCTAACAGTGTCTCTTTCATGTGTAATTGAGACCGCACAAATGACTTTTCGCTCTCCTGAAGAATACATTAAAAGAGGACGTGGAGTGAAGGATACCTCTTTTCATCTGTACATCTCAATTTCGGAAAGGATGAAAAGATGAATATGGCATTAATATGTATATCTTTTGGTTTGGCAATGATATCTATGCAAAAATAAGTCATTTCGATTTTTAACCTTGAAAATGAGACAGGAGAAATAGGCCATAATAACAGAGTAAATGTAAAGAAGTCATGGTTGCTTTGAGCTAATGTCCAGTTGACCATCTATATATTAATACAGTAGGATTCATTCAGTGGCAGAGTGCCTCCATACATTTTGTTGTTTCAGTTGGGACAGAATTTGGCAGAAGAAAGCAAGGATATTAATTTCAGGGAAATTCTCATAGGTCATGGCTTCTACTTATTCATTACTCTGTTAAATACAACTAAATTAACATCTTTTCAGATTGCTTTCATTAAATCCCCCCCCCCCCCCCCCCCCCACATTTTTTCTCACCAATTTGGAATCACCATTCGCACCCCTTGCGTCACAGCTGTGCCACATGCACCCATATGATGCTATGTGATGTGATGCTCTGTAGAATTCAAAGTATTGATTTAAAACTACCATAAAATCTTTGTTCACATGTTGTGCTGACCAGCTTTTAAATACTGCACATCTAAATGTGCCTAAACTACTAGACTGAGCATAACATGCAGGGTACCATAACAATACTTGAAACTGAAGTCTAAACTAGAAGTTGTAGAGAATGGTTAATGAGCTATGGACTCCAGAATCCACTATGCAAAATACACTATGCTTTGCATAATTAATTAATCTGTCTTGCTCAGATTAATCAGACATACTTCCATGTTTCTGTAATCAACAAAATTTGTTTCACTGACCATTTCATAAATACATGTTATGACAGCAGATTTAGCATTTATTTAAGGAATTTAGAAAATAAATATGAATATAGGGCATGCTCACAGCTGATGCTTCTACACTCACAACTCTAATGTAGTTCTGCATTGCTACTCTTAAGTAAGAGATTGGCTGAAGGTTTGTCCCAACCTCTGTAGCATTTCTCAATTTTTTGGAGACAGTTAGAAGTTATCATTGCATGTTCGTCAAGCTCTTCAAGCATTTTTTAATGAATTGACAGCGACAGCGACAAATAACTTTCGAGTTTTGGCTCTAATAATGTAATTTACTTGAGAATAAACTGTATAGATTGCAGAATAATTCACTCCGTAACTGTTGAGACAACCATATGTGTTTTAAAATAAGTTTAAAATCATACTGTTTAAAATTAAACCTTAAAAACTATTTCTATTATTGTCTGCAGAATGCCTCATTACCTTACCGTTGCATTAAAAAAAAGCATCTCATACTTACAAGGACCAAGGGCCCTGTTGATTATAAGTACTGTTTCTTAATTTACCAACCTAGTGTTAAAAGTTCTGGTGAAATCATTAGCATTAGCATAGCGGAGACCCACTCACCCTAGCATCATTTCTAAGGATCAAACAAGCTTTTTAATGAGCCTTCATTTTCTTCAAATATTTGGAGATTTCTTAAACAGCTTCAGCTTCATCAGTCCTCAAAGCGGCCATGTCCTCAGAAGCTGTAGAAAGCTTTTGACAGAATGAAGGAGGCATGCATCTTGTTCTGAGAAATTTGGCATCAGAAGCGGGTGGTGCAAGGAAGTGTCCCCACTTTTATTTCTCACGGGCATGTTTGCACTAATGCTTATAACAAAATAAATTCATAGCAGCAAATTTATGTCAGGGTGTGCTTTTTTAGATGGAAATATATGCTACCGTGTGCTTTTGTACTATAGTAGTAAAATTCCCAAAATTTCCAAGCCCAAGTGTTGATGGAATATTTCAATGGAAAGTTTCCACCCCCTTTTTAAAATGAAGAGGTTACTGTAGACCAGGCAATTTTGGATTTTAAAATTTTTTATTGCAGTTTATCTTCAGCCAACAACTGATTCAGCATAGCTGATTTAACACTGCCTTAACCCATCCAAACACTGCACTGTACTGGCCCCATGCCCCATATGCTGCCCGGAGCCCATTGGAAGCTCAGACCTAACATTCGTCATCCTTCCTTTGGCACTAGTTTGCACCTCACTGTCTATTGCAACACATCTCATCCTGCTGAGCTCTTGAGTCTGCTAATTTGGACTCGGTTGCAATGCCAATTCAAAGCATTGTACTCAAGGGCTTATACGCAATAACCATTTGTAACATCCCTCCATAGTAGATTTTGCTCTTCTGTGTGGGCGAGAGAGACTTGATGAGTGAAAGAAAACTTTAAGACAAGAAAACTTTTGGGTCATGTTCAATTTTGCTCATGTAAAAGTCAAATCAAGCAGCATGTAACAATGACACTAACCCATATCTAATGCCAAACTGCCTGCCACCGGCAGACCAGATCAATGTGTTCTGGTCATGTTTTACTTGTGGAGTATCAACATTTTTTTCACCTTTAAATGACACATTTTTAGTCAGGCCAAAGTACATTTCTTAGCTACATTTTATGCGCTTTCTTCATAAATGAATAAAATCAAATAGTATCGATCATTTTATTAAGACTTCTATTATCGCACTAAAACAACAAAAATGTTTAATATTGATATCATGATGAATGCTTTATTAATTATTATACCAAAGGTTTTAAGTCTTAAATTATCCTGTATATGCAAGCATGTACGTGTGCCAACATAACACTGGACAAATAATTTTATATAATATCCATCCATCCATTATCTATACCCGCTTATCTTGGTCAGGGTTAATTTTATATAATATATAAAATTATAATAATATTATTATTTCAAGGGAGGGGACCTCCCTCTGACACATTGATTTACATAACACTGCTGTATCATGAGCAACAGGGGAGACTTGTAAGTCACAGCATTATGGTACATCCCGTTGGTACAAGTCCCAGACTTGATTACTGTTGGTAAAGTGAGATGACAGATTGAGATTGTTTGAGTCCCAGCATGCCCAGTGCACTGTGTGTGAAACCTCTCGCCTTATCAGTTGCCGGGCAAAAGAAATGTCAGTCTGAGAAAAATGAGCTCTCTGTCTCTGCATCCCTCCATACAAATACATTTTTAACAGAAATCAACGGGGTCATCCCACTGGACTTCTTCTTATTTGGTAACCACATTCAGACCTCTCACATATCATATTATCCATAAATCTTTCCATGTCTTTCCTAAGTTGTGATGTGTTATGGACAAAAATGTCCACAAATACCAGCGGGGATTTGATGTTTACCCTGTTAAGTATGGCACGATTAGCACTAACTGACAGGGAGCATGTGCACATGCATTATCCTAAATACAGGCTAATTTACAAGTTAGCTCTGCTGAAATGTATGAAGCAGTCTAAACACAGATTATACCACATGGCCTTTGCTGTTCAGTAGCCTGTTTGGTGGCAGCCAGGAAAGGGGTTTAAGAGATTAAAGCATATCTATAAGTAGCATTTGTGTTGGTAATTGGGTTGCATTGTGTCTTGCAGGCCCGGGTCTTGCCTTCATCGCCTACCCTAAAGCTGTGACCATGATGCCTCTGTCTCCCTTGTGGGCCTGTCTGTTCTTCATGATGCTCATCTTTCTGGGGCTGGACAGCCAGGTCAGGAAACAAATGGCATTACGTGTTCTGGAAACATGTCTATAGACTGCTAAGTAAGAGGAGCTAGACTTTCCCTGTGCTTTGGTTTCTCATTTTCTAATTGTGTCTTCTGCTCTCTGACACACTGGCTTCAAAACTGTTGGCCAGGACTCCCTAGGCTTTTGCGATATGTACATGTGGGGAAACAATTCTGTATACACATTCATACCAGTCAGATTAATCACTGTACTGGTTTATGTACACTTTGTAGTGCACTAGATTAAAGTCAGAAGGAGGTGGGTCACAGGAAATGTAATTTCTAATCAGTGTGCCATGTGCGTGGGTTTGATGAGCGCCCAGTAAAAGGGATTCATTTACAGATCAACTGAATTTTTTTAAATTGGAAATCAAAAGGTTCATAGTACAACAGATAAGCATACACAGTGACTTATCTCAGGTTTCAGTTGTTCACCTACTGTAGATTCCAAAGGAGTTCAGGCGATGGAACTTCAGGCTCAACACTACAGTCGTCCAGTTTTCTTTCTACTTTTAAAATGTGTTTGGAGCTTTTACAGAACCCAACTGCCAGCTTCATCGGTAAAGGCCTGCCTGGACTTGAGAGCAATGAGACCATCCAGATGTTTGTCTGATGCCTATGCTTCCTGTGTTGTTCGCAGTTTGTGTGTGTGGAGAGCTTGGTGACTGCGGTTGTGGACATGTACCCTCAGACCTTCAGAAGGGGTTATCGCAGGGAGCTGCTCATCCTTGGCCTGTCAATAGTCTCCTTCTTCGTAGGTCTCATTATGCTAACAGAGGTACGGATACAGCTTGTGTCTCCCCCTCGGGGGTGGAGTACTTTAACAACGCATTTGCTCCTATATATTTACTACAATGTTGCTCACTCTCAGTCATCTTTGGCTTTACAAAATGTTTCCAGGCTTAAATTTGATTGACTAATAGCATATTCAGAATGCTGAATTTTTAGAATATTTAGAGAGCATCCTTCTTCAGCTCATTATGGATCATTTTCTAGGATCAATTATGTCTTTGTATCCTCCTGTCTGGTTGACTCAATGACCCAAATTTAAATAGTACTTATTTTACTGTCAGATCATTCCCCTATGACTTAACTTACCCCATGTATCAATAAGTGCCATTATTGTCAAATTGTGATGTTCTGTCTCAGTTGAATTATTTTTTTTCACATGATCTAATGAGTCCACTGAACTGAACTTCACAACCTACCTGGGTCATCTTGTTTCTTATACCTGCGGTTGGAGGCACTGATGTGTCCTCAGGGCATACCATGGAATACCCCCTTCCAGTTCATCCCATGTCCATTTGGTTTAAACAAGCACCGAGCTCTCAAGGCATCTCGGCAAAAACTAATAATAAATTACTGGAAAAAATTTACAAAATCCTACCGATTAACTCACTGTGACTGAAAGAGCAGGACGGTTATGGTATTAATCCAAATTGGAATACAATACTGTCAAATTTAACTGAATATCCAAGAATCTTACACAGAAAATTATTTACTTCAAATTCATCCCTTAGGCATATGTTATGCCAAATACATACTACCAGATAAGAATGATAAAAAACAAAGGATTAAATTATGTATTGCACAGGGACTGTTTGAATATTATAAAATAAATTGGAGAATTCCATTAATTGATTTGCATTTATATTTAAATTCATGTGCATTCTGTAACAGTTGTCCTAATATTTTAAACATTAATATGATCTTTTATTTTGGAGACACTTTTCAATCCCATTTACTGATAGGCGTATATTGGATATATTTGTTTTTCTCATAAAAGAAATGAGGACAAATACAGAATTTCATGTCCCCCAAAAGATCAACACACACGTGTGGGGGCGGTACATGTGGTTTGCTTCAGTGGCACTTGACACTAAAAGCCACAGGAGAGCAATCCCACACTCCTGGCATGTGTCTTACGTGCACCATGCTCTTAAGCCTGCACTGAGCAGTGTAAAAATAGGCTCTGCATATTAGAGGTTTTTTCTGGCTGAAAAGCTCAGTCAGGTGAAGAGCAATAGGACTCGTCATGAATAAATCTCTTTTGCTGGTGACCGTGGAATTACAGAACAGCTCAAGCAGTAATTTGCTATGGCTGTTGGTTTCATATTGCTTGTATTTTAGAATTTAAATGTTATCAGTTCAGGCTACCCTCTCCGAGCCCCCTACTTTGTTGTGAAGGAAGCATTAGTGAAGTTTAGACACAGTTGAACTTGCAAGAGCATCATTTTGCCTTCTCTAAAATAACTTGCTACTTCTGCTCATTTCTGTAGCTGACCTGTGTCAAGTGTTGTGAGTGGTTGTGTGCTTTACTGTACAGCAGTACAGTCACTTGCAAAGATGTGAAGTTACTGCTGTTAAAGTTATCTGAATGATTCCGTCTGTTTGAAATGCAAGCAAGTCATGTAATAGAGCAGAATACGGAGGTATGATGTCACTTCCCTAGCAACAGCCAAATAAACCAATCGTTTTTGTATTGCTCAACAATCCAACTGTTTCTACTATCTATTTGAAAAATGAGAGATGTACGGTCAGAAATTTCATACTGCATGTCCGTAACATTTTTACCATCTCATATCGCCCCCCCCCCCCCCCCCCAAAAAAAAGAATTTATTGGCATTATTGTTGTCATTGTAAGTAATTATTTTATTTCCTTATTTTCTGTCAGGGTGGGATGTATGTTTTCCAGCTGTTTGATTCGTATGCAGCCAGTGGAATGTGTTTGCTGTTTGTGGCTATCTTTGAGTCGATATGTATTGGTTGGGTTTATGGTAAGTATTTAAAATATTTCACCAAAATACTGTATGTAAGAAGCATGTTGTATGTTTAACAACCAACCTTTAAACTCTTTACATAATATTGAAACACTAATACAACATGAATTTAAATTCAATGTGTATTAGAACATGGATGTATTTTTCTCTGAGCCATAGAAAAATAAAAATGTAGTTTCTTCAGAATGCCATTATTGTTGCTACCATGCCACCTGCTGGATAAGACACACAAGCACATGGTCAGTTTTCATGTTCCAGAGAAATAGATGAAATCCACTGAGCCATTAGTAGAGTGTTTAAACAATTATTCTATTAAGTGTAAGGATTCCATTATCCTTATCGTGCCACTACTGTTGTGTCAATACTACTGTATTGAAATTGAACATCCTTGATGGTGCTCGGATTCATGGTAATTTTGCTTTTCCACAGGCAGCGACAGATTCTATGATAACATAGAGGACATGATTGGTTACCGACCTTTCTTCTTCATCAAGTGGTGCTGGATGTTCCTGACTCCTGGCATCTGTGCTGTGAGTTACAACCTTATTGGACAATATTTTGTCAAATATAATGTTGTGAATGCTCATTGGTGTATATTTATGAGCTGATTAACATTGAATTACTTGGAAAGAGTGCAGATTTACATTAAATAATTGTTTACACGCTGACCTAAGCTTTGTTTGTGTATGAGGAAAATCTTGCAGAACAGAGATATCAACTCCTGGATGGCCACAGTATATGTAGGTGTTTGTTGCTTCCTTTCAATCAGCAGTCATTTTGAGAAGGGTATTACTGACACTTGGAGCAGCTCCACAGGGCATTGGTCTAGCTCCAAAGGGGAGTGGCCTAGCTCCAAATGGGCGGAGTTTAGGGTAACCCTTACCCTATCCCTACCCCTAACCATACCCTCCTCTTTGGAGCTAAGCCACACCCCCTTTGGAGCTAGGGCCCTCCCATTTGGAGCAGCTCCAGGCGCCAGAAATACATACTTGGTCATGGAAGTGCTGAAACACACCGAAAATCAGAGGAAACTGTGACTGCCCAGGACGAGAGCTCAGGATGCTGTTTGAAGAGTTTGTGATTCTGGGATCAGTTTTTAAATCACTTTTATATTTTCTCCCTCACTCTTACACCTTCAGGCGATCTTCCTTTTCTTCTTGATCAAGTACACGCCCCTGAAATACAACAATGTGTACACTTACCCAGACTGGGGTTATGGGATTGGTTGGATGATGGCTCTTTCCTCCATGGTCTGCATACCTTTGGGGGTCTTCATTAAGATCTGGAAAACAGAAGGCACCTTTTCAGAGGTACAGAAGAGTACATCCATTTACACACATTAGTCTTTTGGTCACTTTGGCAAAAACCACCTGCTGAGTGACTGAAATGTAGTTGTAATTGGTGTCCTTCCCTTCTTGTTTTGGATGGATCCTGGTACTTTAGCTCATAAAAAAGGCGCACCATGTATGTGGACAAGCCTCAACACTCCTCAGCTCCCAGAACTTGGCTTGCTTCCATGAAAATGATGCTTGGTAGATCATTTATTTTTGTTCACACTATCTGGGCTGCCTGCCACAAGCCACAACATCTAATGTGTAGTACTTACAGTACAAATTAGAGTATGTCCTATATGTTAATAAACTACAAGCCACAGTCAACATTCAGTCAACTCTGGGAAATATATTAAGAAATATAAAGGGGTGGTTTTCTATGGAGTTAGATGCCTATGGAGTTACATAGCCAAAACATTTTGTTATTGTCAGTTGAGATATGCATTTGTATTCAGAGAAATGTAAATGTAAAAGCTGGATTGTATTTGTAATTTTCTGATCTGCACATAGGTCATAAAATTTCAGAGAATTCATTTTTTCAGATTCAGCTTTTAACTTTCACTTATCATTCATATGAATCTTATTTTACGAGTTTGTGCATAGTTTTTTACATACAGACTTTTGGCAGTTTCATTGCACTTGTCAATAATCATAACCATACTTAAAAGCTGCGTGAGGCAATCAACTATCTAAACTGGAGGTTTTGCTTTCTTCTGCCTTTAAAATAAAAGTACTAGTCCAACGGAATGCTCTATAGCCTAAAACCTTTCCAGCCAATGCATAGACAAAGGTATAGAGCTGCCTCACTTGCATCTATGTAGCAGTTCTCATATGAAGTTGTAGTGTCTGCGACAAGAACATTATGCATTTCTGATGATTCATTTCTTGCTTTTTTTGTTACAATGTATGGTTGGAGCCACTGGGCCTGCAGACCTACAGCCACTCGGCCCTCTGGGCTTGGTGTTGAATAGCCCTGACCAATAACCATGTTCATATCACGGTGCTAGTGTTCCTATTCCTATTCTATTCATATTGCAGTGCTCGTGCTCCTATTCCTATTATATTCATATTGCAGTGCTAGTATTCCTATTCCACTTATTATGCCCATCATCTTGTATGAAAAATTTAATTAGTTTGCTTTTTTTGCTTAAAAAAAGATAACACCCACAGGTGTATGCTGCTAAAGAATGGCAACGTACGATTATACGTGTATTTCCAAATTTCAGTTTACAATTACGGAATGTTTTGCTAGCTATCTATATTGCTATATAGGAGCTTGCTTGTGCAACTGAGTGTAATTGAGTTACAGATACATTTGTTACCTTAACAATAACTAGCTAGGTATACAAGAGTGAAAGAGTGAATGTCAAGTTTATGCCTACCTTGCGCAACTGCAAAGTGTGCCGTTAAATCCACAGTGTAGTATAATAATAGCTATGAACTATTAATAACAGAAATAAATATAGTAATTAAAAAATTAAAATTGGACAGCATATGAGCCAAGAAATTTGCCTTTTGAATTGGCTATGATCTTGTGAGCATTGCACGCAAAAGCCCCAAAATGACCAACATGCTGTACGACGGGTTACGAATTGCGCCGTAGACCTGGTCAAATTGCAGCCTAAGCTCACACCAAAATTGTAATGAGCTGCAACAAAATTGCAGTGCGCTGCTCAGTCTTGACTGACACACCCCCAACAGCAGCTCTCCTCCCACTTCAGCGCACAGCTAATCACAAAATTACCAAATGGCACAGGCGCATCAAAATCCATGACGGAAAACACTTTGCCAGTGCGACAGCTTGCATCATGCCACGAGCTGGCTGGAAAATAGAACCAAGTTTCTTAAAGAGTTCATGTGTAGTGAAGACCCCCAGGGACAGCGTGTTATCAAACACATCAAGAGCACCCTGAGTAAGAATATTTATGAAGCAGCCAAGGTTTCTGGTGGATAAATATTTATAATTGTTTTTTCCCCACAGAGAATTAAGAAGTTGACCACGCCAAGCCCAGACTTGAAGATGAGAGGTAAGCTAGGGGCCAGCTCAAGCCCCTATGCAGTAAATGACTGTGATGCCAAACTGAAAGGGGATGGCACCATTTCCACTATCACGGAAAAAGAAACACATTTTTAAACTGGCCGCCACCAATGCCATCGATGCAACAGAAAATCAGAAGTGAACAAATGACTGTGTGTTTTATTTTGTAAAAAAACAAAACAAAAGAAAAAGAAAAGATGAAACACATAATTATAGAGACTGGCTTGTTTTGCACAAATTTTATTAACAATAGATATACATTATGTGATGATTAAATCTGTTACCTTTTAGTAATGTTATAGGTAAATACAGAATATGAAAATGTTCAATATGTCGTAGCATCTAGTCTACATTTGTGACACCTAGTGAGTGTTTACTGTTAGGATGATGCTGATGTAAAATGTGATGTACAACTTTTATACTTGGACTTTTTTTTGTTTGTTTTTGCAAAGTTTTGTATAGAGATGTATTCTAACATGTAGATACACTCAGACCATTCCAAATTGTATTGTATGTCTACGGGTTGAGAGAGGGCCTTGTTCTAGCTGTGGGGAAGCAGAAGGGCTCTTAGCAGTAGCTATCATCACCTGAAGATGATTTTCACCTCACGGCCTCCCTCGTTCTCACCGTCAGCTGTAACTCGCAGGGCGAGTTTTGGGGGGTCAGTACTGTTTTTTTGTTGTTGTTGTTGTTGTTTTTAAGGCCTGGAATCCTGTCATTTCACAGTGATTAAACTGAGTTTAATCGAATGTGACAGGGGTCATGTGATTTAAGCATTTTGCTTTCCTGCTCTTGCTGTAAACAGAGGCGAGCGTTCTCGACGTCGCCTTTCAAAAACTCTGCAGAACGCTTCATCCCCCCACTGTTAGATTTGCTCTCAGATCTGATATTCGACTCTCTCAGCATAGTGGTGTTGGACCTGCACACCTGTGTGTTGAAGGGGACTGCCGGTGTGGTCAGTGTTAGTCTATCAGCCGCAGGTCAGTTAGACCCCTTCTCGGGCACAGTGGTGGGGATCAGGGTCCTCAGAGACAGACACTGGTGGGTGGTTGTGCACTGCAGTAAGGGCAAATTGAGCTGGTCTCACCCCAGACTTTTTCCACACCCGTATCAGTACGGACCTGCTCCTGCTACACAGTCGTGAATGTACTGTGAACTCTGTACACATGCATGCTCCTTTGGTGTGGTCTTCTCCGTCGTGCATTATTACTAAAGTTTGTGCTAGCAAACGTGCACATTAAATAGCCACTTAACATTTAATGATAGATGTATATTTTTAAATCTCATTAGCTTTTGTGTACTATTTCTTGAAACAAATGTGTTAAAAAGGAAAAGAAAATCATGTTTCTGTGAAGAATTTTGATATGTTGTACAACAGTTTGTCCTATTGAAGTTTTAGCAGTATAATGGAAATGTTGTATGTACTGTTTTACACAGATTTTGTTATTCACAGGACACACGGTTTTATTGTCTGCTTACTCATTTTTAAAAATAAATGTTAAAAAAGGAAAAAAAAATCAGTTGCTCTTCTTTGTGCTATATCAGAATGCATACATATAGTGTACATACAGAAATGACTGGGTGCATGGGAGAGATCTGTGTGTAGCCCTGTCCATTTTGGTCCTGTCCTGTTTTTTCAACACCAGCTACTTACTTTTTCATAAGCTTAAAGATATTGTTCTTCCATAATGCAGTGCAAAGAATGAAATAAATTTGCTTTGTAGTTTGATCAGCATAATCAATGCTGCAGGCTAACATTCGCTCAAAATAGTTATATGAATTTTCAGCAGTGGAAACTTTCATCCAGAAGTCAGTACAAGGCACGGTTAATTAGCAGCATCACGTTGTAACCTGTATAAGCAGTGCTCTGAGGGACAACTGATAATGGTTTGTCATCAAATATCCCACAGCTACCAATGATTATGACTAAATGAATTTCATTTTTTTCTTCCATTTTTATGTAACAAAAAAATACAAGGAGAAAGATGAGAGAATGCCCATATTGGGAATTTTCCAATTAGGTTAGAATTGTGCACAGCAGGTTTCACTGAATGATTTTGAAGCAAATGCACTTATTTCTCTAAAGGGAGGTTAAAGCTGGAACAAATTCAATTGGGTTCTGCTTTTGATAGAGCACCATATACAGTGCATGTACATATAGTGACATTTGCATCTGTAATTGAAATGTAAAGCAGCAGATTTTGCAACATGAGAAGGATATTTGATGAAATATGTCTTTTTGTCTTGGTGTTTGCAAAGGGTATACTGTTCTAACTGCTATTGCACTTCCAAAAATGATATAGCTGTTTTTGAAAAAAATCTTTTGCTGTACTTTCACTGGCTCTGCAAGCATATTCCAGCACCAGAGAGAGAGAGAGATGATGTAGGCATATGCAGCAGCTTGTGAAGTGATTCTGCAGTGTAATCAAAGTGAGGAAGCTGGAGTTGAGGAGCCCAGATAGAATGGCAGAATTGCCAGCCAGTTCAAATGGAATGCAAATGACGGCCAGCTGAGCTGATAAGCAGTGTGTGGAGAGCGAAGACAAAGCATAGCACTGTCAGCCCGGGCTCCCACACTCAAATTGCTTGAGAGTGTGATTGCCCTTGGGCCAAGCGTACACCAAAGAGAAAGAGGGGAGAATTGCAGTGCAGGGAATAGAATTTGCTAAGAATGTGCTATTTATAGGCATGGGTTGGAATAAGATGATTTAAACAAGATTGGCATCTTGAAAACCATAGCAGCTCTGGGGAGAAGGGGCCGAAGGCAGAGACGTCATGTGACCACTGGTTGGAAATGACAGCAATGTTGCGAAGTCAAATTCTCTGAGCTGCACTTGCCTTCATCTGCTATTCATAACTCCAGCCCTGAATATGTTTACAAGTATAATTAGGGAGGCTTGATATGAATTATTATCTTCGTCGCTTATTGGCTTACGGTCACAGGTGCCCACCTTAATCCAGTTTGATTTATACAGCAGGATTTTTGCCGGAACAATTGAGGTCAAGTACCACTTTTCATAAAGCAACAATGAATTCGCACCTCAGATTCAGCTTAGCTCTCAAACCACGACATCACAGGCTGCCTACATCGCATCACTGTGGTTTATTACTCCTTTAATCTTTTTAAATTATTTAGCTGACTCCTTTTGTTCTTTTGATTTTTGTGAAGAAACCCCCCAAAGACAGTGTTTTCGAAACAGTTTGCTTTGATTATGACACAATTATTCATCAGTTTTAATTACTAGAGCTTTTTTCAGAGCAGAGAGAACTCTGTCTGCTCTCTGATCCCTTCTAGGTTTATAGCCAGGAATACAAAATATTATGTATATTTACTCAAAATGATAATACTGGTGTAGTGGTAATAACTGAAGCTATATCTGAATTGTATAAACAGAATAGTTTCAATCTATAGGTTTTTTAATCTTTTAAAATACAGCTGAAATAACTGCACAAGGCTGCAATGAGTGTTTTCCATCTGGTTGATTTGGAAGCTATTGCATATTTTGCAGATAAATTGCAAATAAACTAACTAGTTAGCTTACTTAATTGTCTCACTATAATTATTTTGCACCAAGGGGCAGGTGTTCACAATTAACTATTGTTTTTCGCACAATGAATACATTGCTGTACGGTAGCAAGTGACTGTGCTCTTTTTAGTAATGTTTTTTTTTTTGTTGGCATGGTCCCTTTGTTATTCTCAAAAGTATGAGGACAATTTTAAAATGGTTTGTCAACATAAGAGCAAAAGATAGGTGCTATTCCCTGATACCACTTGTTTGAACTAACCAGTAGCTGAATATCTACATAATATCTAATTTTTCAGCCAAAAAACCCTATTTGTAACTAAATAGTTCTATGATCTGCTCCCTCTTTTATAGTCATTGATGTATCCATTAATGTGAATCTGTTACGTTCTTAGCTAGTGACGATCCCAACTGGTTTAGCCAACTCATGTCAACTCATTCCAAGCTCTTCTCTCAATCGCTGACGTTTTTGGTTGCATTCTTTGCTCATTGGTGCACTGGCGCATCCATGGTTCAACAAACATTACCATTATTTCCTTATTTGTTTGCTGAACTTGGCACGGAATTACCAGTAGTGATGCCATCAACCAGTGACCACAACAACAGGATGAGACATGACTTAGCTGTTTAAGTTCCCATTGAAGGTATTCAAGGATTAAACAGTTGTAGCTATGGTGCCCTTATCTGATCCCTTTCATGTTTGAATGATATGCAGTGAATAATGATGGGTTGTCTAAGGCTCCAATGCTTCTTGTTATACTCTAAAACTAAGGATAGGATTTCAATACATTATGGGTCCTTGAAAATAACGGCACTGAATTCAACCTCTTGACCAAATAAAAAAAGGTGCCATAGGGTTCAATAAAGCACTGAATGGGCAGATGACTCCAAGTTATTATGGATTTGATCAGCAGGGGGCAGCAGATTCAAAATATGAAATCATTTTGTGCGGAAAGCCGATTCCTGCAGGCGTACTGATAGAGCCTGGAGAGACGACATCAAAAGAACATCTGCAATGTTATTTTCTGGGAACATTTTAAGCATTTCATTTTACAGAAAAGGCTAAAGGAACGCCCCCCTATCTTCAAACAACTGAAATCATAAGAATATTTCAAAGACATACCACAGTGCAGTATTTAGAGTCTTGTGAGGGGTTGCTATAGAAACTCCAGTCTGTAGTAGCAGGTAGAAAATGCTGATGAAAGAACAAAACACTTGAGTCCAAATATGCTGGCCAAATTTAGGCTTCCCAGCTATTTTTATTCTCATCCCGTGTCTCAGATATTATGCGAGAATGCCTTTCCCAGACATGTACACAGATCCACACTCTATGGTAAACAATGTGCACAATCATAGCAACACATTTTATTCGATGTGGTGAATTCTTATACTGTCCAAATGTATTGTTCTAGTGTAAGCCCATTATAGATATAAAATGCATACCAAAAACATTCAGTCAAATGCTGTCTAAATGAATATTTTGTACACTTACTACATTGCTTGGTCATTCTGTGTTTGTATTCAGGTTGCCTTTAGACATCATTTTACTGCGAATACAATCACCAGCTCTGGTTTCTATAGTAACTGAACAATACTGGGGAATGGGGTAAGAAGGCAATCTAGCATATAATGAGAAATCGGAACACAAAGAAAATAGCAGCGACCTCGTCCTAAAAGTGGCTGGTGAAAAATATTAAGATTGAGAGACCAACTGGGAATTGAATGTTGTTTTTTTATTTATTGTGAGAGTGAGGCTGGTAGAGAAAATGCGTATTGAAAAGAAACTCTTGTTTGTGAGCAAGACATTGACCTCACCCTACATTTAGTAGCTTTTCTTCAACGGCTTATCTGTTGTAGTCCCCCACGGCCTCTCCTTCATTAGCATCTCTGTTTAATTAGTTAAATTCGTAAGCGCCTTCTGATTCGACGTTTGTATCCTGATGTGAAATTGCCGGGGAAGGTGTAATGTTTTTGCCTGTCTGTCTCTCTGTCTCCGGTTGCTTGTACTGGGTGGGGGCTGTGATGTCTGGGAGGCATCTGCACCACCTTCTACCCTCTTCAGAGCACTTAGTTTCATGGGTCAAAGGAAGAGGACCCTAAGGACATTTCTTTCTCTTTCTATGAAGCTATTTTTGCAGCATTATTAACACAGAGCAGTGCACTATTTTTTCAAAAAGGGGACAAGTACTTGAAAATAACAATAATATATTTTGAAAATCAAAAAGATACATTGCTCATATCATTAACATGAAGAAACAATTGCCATAAAGGATTCAGACCTAGATGAAATGATGTCCCATAACAATAACAATAATAATAATAATATCCACCCCCCCTTCACCCTTCAGACTTCTGGTGCTCTGTCATTGTGAAGAGGCCTGGGGCAAAGTCCACCACAGCAAGCTTCATGTTGAGGTGTTGAGATTAGGCCTTTGTGTGAAAAGGATATATCATTTTGGGCTCATCTTTCATAAAGGTTTTCTTATTATGTATTTAAAGGAAATTGTGACAAACTTATTATTATTACAACTATTATTATTATTATTATTATTATTATTATTATTATTATTATTATTATTAGTAGTAGTAGTAGAAGTAGTACATAGAGATATCCACCTTATGCTCACAGAAGCACACACATTCAATTAGGCTGCACATCTTTTACACTTATCACTGTGATAAGGGAAGAGCTGTGACAAGGGACCCACCAGAGCCTCTGTCTGACATGTAGTGAGTCAGTTTAAATGTCTATGTGTGCTAATTACTATGTAAATTACACTTTCATGGGCTTACAGTATGGCTTATAATATGAATCAAATTTGATGTCCTAATAGCCTAACAGCCTACTAGCGACGTATAAAAAAGAAGGCAGAGTAGAAAGAGTGTAACATAATGTCCTGAGAGGGAGGCTAACCGTATCGACACAGCCAGTTTATTATCGTTGCGTCGTATTACGGAAGGTGTCGAGAGTCCAGCACATTACGTGCTAATTGGGTAAAATGAATTCCAAGGGCAGAGTGTAAATATATTACTGCGAAAAGAAGGCCAGGCCCGCCATCGGTGTTATGTGACACAATGAGAGAATTTCCACCCTTGGTATCTGTTTTTTCTGCAGACGTGGTGGATGTAAGCTCTCATTACCTTTAGCATTGTGTGTGAGGAGGCGTGTTTGTGTCAGTGTGGGCTAACGGGCTCTGGCGGCAGCATGGCTCAGGCTGATTTAATGGCAACCGACGAAGGCTCTACCTTCAGAGTGTGGCTGTCTGTCCTCCAGAGCCACGGCGACCAGGCGTGACCTCACCCCCCCCGCTGATGACCCGCGCCGAAACAGGGCCACACCATAGTCACCGTAGAGACACAGTTGTGCGTCACAGCCACCCCCCCCCCCCCCCCAACGATATGATAATATGCTCCATCACTGTGGGCTCCCTCTGTCACAAACTGTAAGGGCCCTCAAAGGAACGAGGCTCGACCAGACACGTGTGCTGCAGCAGGAGACCATGAACACATTACTCTCTGTGAGCCAGCAAGATCGAATGCAACATCCAAATTACCTGACTCAAAAAATGGAGGAAAAATACAAGGAAAGAACTAGAACATTCTAACTTTCCTAAACAGTCATCGGCACTATTTGGTATGGTGTCAGGTTGGGAAATAATTTGGGAATCCACATTCCGGCATTAAGAACAGGGTCTGGAGCATGATTGTATTTTGCTGAATTCATTTAGGCTTTACTCTTTGCTTTGCAGGGAATTTATTTGATAGAACTGACCATGGACAGCCATATGCTTTTACATTTAAATATTACCCACAGGGTCTATGTTTTAGTGACCACAGTGCAAATACTGTTGCAGCGGTATGAAAGCATGTTTATAAATTATATTCCCCCTGTCAGAAATGAAAATGTTCTCTACTTCACTTACTGGCAGTAAAATGCACCATCCTTTCCCACTATTAGCAAATTCTGATATTCATAATTACCTTCATCATCACTAACATTTTAATCAAACTAAACATATTTTGAATGTTGCACAATTTCAAATATGATTTTATATATGGCAGAAATAGGCTCCTCTGCAGCTATATCGGGGAAAAGGAAGAATGAAGAAAACACGCAAAGGTTCATTTTATGGCTGGACACTTCCTTAAAATCCAATGCCTGACTCTGAAAATGTGTTCACACGGGTCACTGGTCAAGTAGGACAGTCCTTCCCGCATCATTTCCATATCCTTCCCTTCATCGCAGCCGCGATAATCTCATCAAATCATTTCATCGATGTCACTTATAACCGCTTTTTGTTTCCAGCCACAGTCCCCTGAATATAATGATTATTTGGCCCACCCCCTTTCCCTGCAAAAATGAGTTTGTCAAGTTGTGGCTCCAGCTCATATTGATTTGTGAAATATCTGCTGTAACTGCTGACAGGCATTCTGGTTAATGATAAAATGATTAAAGAATGTGACCTGATTGCGGCACAGCCTCATTCATTTGAACGGGTGCGCTTAAGAACCAATAAAGCTCTGTGTATTTGTCATGATGCATGCCCGACACACTGTGATTGGTTGTTTTCTTCTGAAATATAGCCCCTGTCAGGAAGCGCACTGAGAGCAGTTGATATCCATTGAGACGGGCTCAGGGAATAATGCTGCTACACAGAGATGTGGAAAACCACAGGGGCACTTTGATTCATTCTGCCACAGCACATCAGAGCACGTTTCTATATAAATGTCATTATTTCACCACCACAGTGACCTCTAAACCACTGTGCACATGGCAGACCTGTAGGGTAATTGAGGTTAACAGTCTGATGCAAGATCTTCAATTGCAGAAACAAAGCAAACTAATGATATTTTGAGCATAAATGTAATTGTTCCAACATCTTCAGTTGCCCTGTAGAAATTAATGACGCAAACATTTTCATTAAACATATATTTTTTTCTGAAATAGTAATCAGAAAAAACATAGTTTGAGGTGGTACAAGTCATACTCGCCTCAAACTATGGGTTTTCATAAGATTCCATTGGAAAAGGATTTTTTTTCTTTATAAAAATAAATAAATATGCAAATAAAACAGACATGCCCCTAGTGAGCCATCAGATTTATAGTTGCATGCATCAAAATGAATATGTCACAAACAGAATTTTATCAATTGATAAATAATATTACAATAAAGGTACAGCCCGAAACACTAAACCTCAGCTGGGAAATGTTATGGAAGAGCTGTTACTTCACCCTTAATTTTTATATTACTTTGCTTATTAACATGAGATGAAGTGCTTTACAGTTACAGTATATTATCCAGAAACTGACGGGTGAGCATACATACAAATATGTCCACATCCAATGCCTTGTTAAGCCACCACCTACAAACAGTATCCTTAACAAAGAGCTTAAGAGTAAGCACACTCACACGTGTATACAAATATATGCAATGTATATGTATGTGCAACATGTAATATTTTCCTTATGAATTCAGTTGCACAAAATGTGCATTTTGTGGCCACATTCTGTAAGTATGACCCAAGCTGAAGGCAATGGCTTAAATCATTGACCCGTGACACATTCCCCTTCCTTCCACAAAACTGGCAATGGTTTGAGCCATTTTCAAATCTCCATATGCAAATGAAGAAAGCAACGATTCAGTAACGGAAGAAATACAGCACTCATACTACATTTTTTGTTACGTTATCACATTACTAAGTAATGTACGTTACATTACTAATTATATTACAGTACACAACATAAGTAATATAGTACATCTTAATTATCTACCTTAATTAGAAAATTAACTCTTTAGAATCCTAAGACACTGTCATGTCACACACAAACACACACACACACACACACTCTCTGCAAAAATTTTCTAATGTATTCCTGTAGTTCTGTTAATGCCACTGGCAACACAAAAGATAGATAACAAATGAAAAGGGAAAAAAAAGCTTTGCCAGTCAGGCAAAGAAGAGAGGGAGTAGAATCCCAATCATGACTGCACACTGACTTTGGCTCCCAGGGGAATATGATGTACACACAGTGGGGGGAGAAGCTGTGTTTTGGGTTGGATCTTCACACATTTTCTTGGGAGCGAGGGCTCGTTTTGAGTCCCACCAGCGTAGCCACAAGGGCAAAGAGGACGCTGAACAATGTGATCAGCTATCAGTTTCCCTGGAGGAGTGGCTGTCAATTCCAGGACCCCCAGCTCTGCAGTCAAGCATGCTGGTATCTGACAAGCACATTGATGAGAAATGTAGTAAACAAGCATGCTTCATACAATGGTACAACCCCCATGAACCACCCAAAGGTCAGATTTCAAATAAAACCACAAAAACAAAAGGATTCGAAATGTTTTCTTTTTCAGTGAAGGGGTTGTTCGTGGTACATGGTTTGAGTTATCTGACAAGAAATCTCCTGATTTATTGCATTGCAGAGTCACAAACCCACGTGCAAGCACAAATCTAAAAAAAAACAGCATATAGCTAATCTATGTGTACATAATTTCTGAGTTGTTCTTCACAATATTGACACATAGCAGACCCCCATTCCAAAAACACATTTACGACCAGTATGTTAAGTCAATTTATATATGCCATTGATTCAATGAAATTTGTATCATACAGTGTATTAAGTGTTTTCAACAGTGACTTTCTCAATGAATTCTCCAAGGACACATTCAATTCAGTGGAAAATATTTAAACAAACTCCCCACTGATATGATGTGTGTTGAGCGAAAGCGCTCTGGTACGGGGGGAATTATACAGTGTACATAGCCGTTAAAGCCCTGTCCTCAGCACACGTGCTTTGCCCATGTGTGAAACATAATGAGTAACACTGAGGTGATCCGGTCCCACATGTATTAGTGTATCTGGCGTTGTAGTGCCCACCTTTAGGCATTCCGTCTTACTGCGGCTAAGCAAACGGAAGCCGTTTTCATGGTTCTCATAGCTGTCGACTCAGAAACCCACATCGCTGCCCACTGAGACACACTGAAACTCCATTAACATTTATCCTGAACTAATACATCCCATAAGTGCTTTTATCCCACCTGAGATCAGTGTCACTAAAGTGAATTGAAAGTTAAAGACTGAAGTTAAAGATCTGACCATGATATGAAAAAAAAAATGAAAAAAAAGTGCAAACCCTTACATTTACCTACCTAGACTAGATGAACACTTCCGTAGGGTCCTATACAGACTTCAATTGGCAGATGTACACATCTGCTTAAGCGTTTTTTGTTAAGTTCAAGTCAGTATCATGCTTATCTTTGATATTGGGGGGTGCTTCTTTGCATGACGTGAAATTTGCAGAGGGACAGTGTATGGTATAATTTCTTTACAATACCACATTATATTTCCTCTCAAGCACCCATGCATACAAATAATATGGGTGCAAACATTACCATTCTACATTTTGACTGCACAAATTGGTGAAATAGGCTATAAATTAGTGCCAGATGAGCTTTAATTATGTGTCAATCAACATTTCAATCCAATACTTTGACAAGTCAATAATTGTCTAACATAGCATTCTCAAATGCAATACAGATCATTTGGTAAGTGAAGAGAGACGATCCTTAGTGACAGAAATATGCACTATGAAATTCACTTGTCATTCAAGTGTAGAATAGTGCAGACTACTGTTTCAAATAAACATTTTCTTTTCACAAGTCAGCAAATTTTCAGTAGTTCATACACATTTTTTTAAATTGATGCAAATTAATGCAGATCATTTTTCAACTACTCTGTTGAAAACTTCAGTTCAGTTGTATGGCCACAAACAAAAGACCTGACTGATCCACAATTTATCTATGTAAAATAAATTGTTATTTTTTAAATTCATTTTTATTTGCTGTAAACCAACACCCAAAATTCCATTAAAATTACAATTTGTCTTAAACTTTGTGAACTCTTGCATTTACCTGCAAGTTAAACACAGTTCACAAATTCAGCAAGCACCAAAGTTAAATCGACACATTGCGATTGCGAAGAAAAAAAGCCAACACTTACATATAATTTAACTTTAAATGTTGTATGAATTCAGGCATACAATAGTTTAGAATAATAGTCCCAAAAAGAGTTGTGTGAGTAAAATAAAATAAAATAAAATAAAACCTACACAGCTCATCTGACAAATGTGGGCTGGAAAAATCCTGTTTAACCATACCATTTATTAATAAAGCAAGTTTCTGTCTTAATCCAATGATAAAGTTAAGAAACAACTTAACCATGTGCTGAAATTAGCAACAATTTGTTACAGGATTTTTCTAATATATTAATCACACCCAGGAGGAGTATAAACTGTACCTACAGTAACTTATTTTTCTGGGGGTGTCCACCCACTGTCATGTCAAATTTTCATTATCTTTTAGCACATTTCTCTATTTAAAAAGATCATGCCAAGTAGATTCCAATGTTTCAGAGAAAGCATAGAACAGAGACAGAGACAGACAAGGTATAGAAACAGAACATCAGGATTTGCAGGGAATTGTGGGTAATGTTTCATAACCTTCATACAGTGCCAGATGCAGTATGTTGAAATTCCAGCAGAGAATAATTCTTGTTTCCATCAAAAATGTTTAAAAAGATGATTAACTGTCATATTGAGGCATTGTTTCCAAGTAAGAAAATACGCTTATCTGTGAATTTGTTTCCTGTATTTGCGGTAGTATGGACGGTAAATTATAGGGAACTGGCTAACAACACTGGGCTATATTTTAACGATCTAAGCGCGCGGCCTAAAGCGCATGTCACAAGTGCATTTAGGGCGTGTCCAAATCCACTTTTGCTAGTTTAACGGCAGATAATCAGAGTGTCATCTCCCATTCCCTTTAAAAGCCAGGTGCACTTGCACCTTGGCGGATTGATATTATAATGGCGGATTTGTCAAGTAGTAGGAAAGAACGCTTCTCTGCAGAGGAAACGGATCTGCTCGTGCGCCATTGACTTAAGGTTTTTGTTGGTCAATCGCACAATCGCTTTATGCTGCCTCAACATAGCAATGTGCCAACAATGCGCCTGACCACACCTCATTTTAAGACCAAAACGCCCATGGGCGCTCGGATGGGCGCAGGTACATTTGCTATTTAAAAAAACGTGGGAGCTGGACGGGAAAATGACAACTGCGTCGGTCTGAAACTAGCAAAGACACTTCCGTTGCGCTTGGCGCCGCGTTGCGCCCGGTATAAGATAGAGGCCTGTATGTTCTCCACAGTATTCCTATTTTTGCAGTATCTTTAACAATCCTGTGACTGAAATGCTAAGGTCTACCTCCTCAGTTGCTCAGGCAGCTGTGCTCTCATCTTAGTGGGGGGGGCTGATTAGTCAATCTGAAGAAAGAAAATAAATCACTGAAAGATGTTTGGCAGGACTCCAAATGTCTAATTGCGGAAGAAACCTTAATTAAGCATCTTCAACTGTTAGAAATTCTTCAAGGACTTGAGGCCTAAGTGTGGGCTGAGATTCCTCCAGCCAGTTCATAGCAATGAGGGGCAAGTGTTCGGTGCTGGGCTGTGTAAAAAAAATTAGGGCAACATTATCAAGAAAAAGAGGGATTACTTTTTCAGCCATTCTTTCCTTTTTTCCAATGTCTGCTCAAAACAATGGATCAAATCACACGCATTTGGGCTACACCAATGACTGCCATTTCTACATTAAGTGCATGATTGTCAAAAGAAAACAATTTAAAATGTGCAGATGCTTCACTTGTTTTATTATCATTTTCATCATACTTGAAAGTCCTTTTTTTGAATGGTCTTAACTAATTGGCACATTAAAAAGTATAATGCTCACACACTATTTTAGATCCTAAAACAACCTTATAGCAGGACAGTGTTTCAGTCTGAATGTATCTTCATCAGGTTGAGAGTTATGGCATATATGCTGTCTCACGTACTAGAGTGATGCACACTTGCTTTATAATGTTTCACACACTTGTATATAATATTTGTGCCAATGGTAATCACAGCTTGTCTCAGAGGTTCATATGTTCATCATGTTTGATTTATTCTAAACAGACAATGTGAGATTGAGGGTACGGAACTGGGCTTTTAACCAAACGGTTGTAGGATCGATTCCCAGATGGACTGCTGTGCCCTTGGCTGAGGGATGTAAACTGAATTACTTCCAGTACTTGCAGTACAATAATGTTAAGCCTTTTACATCATCCTGGACGAGTGGATCTACTGACAAGAAAATTAATCAAACAATGAAGATTCTGTACATTCTCACTCATAAAACACCTACAGTATAAGACACCAGAATGAGCTAAAATTTGTTTTAATTCCTAGTTGAGTCACATATTAGAACTAATGGAATAAATCCTGAGCCCTATGTGAGCCACACATTGAGCAGAGAAGGGTTTGTTTTCCCGAAATTAATACCAGTTCAACGTAAATACAATAACACTGATGAGATGTAGAAAACATGTAAAAAAATTTTACTATATTGGTACAGATGCGAGTGCCCAGTCTGTTATTTGAGAAACGCTATCAGCTGCTCGAATTTCACTGCCTCCATTTTATAAAGACTCAGCCTGCAGATAGACCTTTTAATGCATGCAAATAGCATCATATTGAGTCAAGGGGAAAAATAATTATTTGAATACTGAAGTCTCCCGGAATGCCATTAACACACGTGACCTTTTTGTAGATGCAGAAAGTCAGAAATAAGGAGAAGCAATCATGCAGGCATTTTCCAGCATGTGGTTCAATGCTTCCTAAAACTGTAACGTTATGACATAAATCCCTTACTGTAATACAATTCCGAATGTACAGGCGACTGTTCTCAGCCCTGGGGCCTGTGCATCTAAAATATAATAACTAAAATGTATAAGCTTTATTTCTGTTGCATGTTTTGAGCAGTCTTTTTTTTTTTTTTTGCTTTAAGGCATCTACACTCATAAAGTATATAACTAATACCAACCACTTACATTTCTATGTTCCATTTCCTCTAAATGTTATGTACTGTACTACACTACAACTACAGTATTTAACTAGTAAGTCTGCACAACAGAATTGCATTACAGTACTTTTAAGTAAGCAGGCAGATATTATGTTGTAAGAGAGTGTAGAGTGACTGTTTAATTTAGAATAAACACACCAGGGAGATGCACAATAATTTAGAAATTTCTTAAACAATCAGATCTGAGCTATTTTTGGCATTTGAATACTTATGTGGCTTTCCTATACAATTCCACAAATCATGTCAACAACATTACATTTTTATATATCACAACATGCCAATGTTCTGATACATTAAGTTGAAGATGACAAAGAAAATATATTTTGAAGAAAGCACATTTTATGTTTTATAACATTTTACATGAAATTTTAACATGATAAGCTTCAGTGCTTGTGTTGACAGATTCAAAACACAGATAATGAAGTTGCAGTCTTAATCTCAGTCCAATCTACAGTAATCTAATCTGTTTAAATTAAATTTGCATATTCCTTCAGGTAAATCAGATGCAAAGTTTGTGAATGTAGCACAATATTTTAAGGTTTTACCAAGAACAGAACCTTTTCCTTTAGATGTGTGGCAAGCGGTATGGTCCGTAAAATTTCCTTATAATACAAACAGACCTTATTCTCATTGAGCTCTGAAGCGATTAATTAATGCTGTTTCAGTTCAGTTTCGAGGTAATCATGGACACTGCTGACAAATAAATGGTTTTAGAGTTACTGATAAATTGTCTCAGCTGACCATGTAGACCTACTCATCTGAACACACATTTATTATATTATTTTCTCCAATGTTTATTATATCATAATTGATTGTTCTCTGTTAATAATTACAATTTGTTAATAACTGAAAAAGTGCAGGATCAATGATGCACTGGGTGAATGGAAATGGTTTCCGAGTGTTTCAGTGTATTTTTCTGCCACAGACCGTACTTCCCTGTTTCGGGTTAAAAGTAACTGTCTGAGATCGCTTTTCCCCCTCAGACAAAAGGCTGCATGGACCCCTGCCTCCCAGGCTGAATGTGCACACCACATGCAGCTGCACCCAGACTGCCCGCCACGTACAAGTCATCAAGGGAAAAGAAAAACTGGAGCAGTCATTTTTACATCAAGTGCATTCTTGTGCTTGCCATCCCGTTGATAGCTGATTATGCTTTCCTTTGTTGCCGTTAATTACTCCGGTGTTCATGCTGAAACTTGGGCCTTCTGAGCCAGAGTAGCAATGACCCGTCTTTTCATTGCACCAATCATATGTCCCTGATTTCTATACATTGGGGGGAGGAGGGGGGGGGGGGACTGGGGTGTGGAAGGCACTGACTGCAAGCTGCACATGTAAACATGATTCTCCAGCCTTATGTAAAAGCCCTGAACTGGAGGCTTAGCCCAGATAGTTTGTTCACATGATCCATCCCATCCGGTTTCAGATGACGGTTTGGACAGCCAGCCTCCCTTTCGCTTTGAAGCTAATAAACCTCTTAAAAGCATGACCAATATATTTTTCTTGCAATTTTGCCAGGGGCAGGCAGGGGAATGGGAAAAGGTGTCAATCGCTTGAAGAGATTACAGTCTTCCAGATTCCCCGGCAACATATTCATAGACTACAGACATAACAGATATGGGAACATTCTTCATTGTGTCTTGCTAAAAACAGTTGGATATCTAGAAAATGATTAAATGCATATGTGACACAATAGTTTCCTAAATGCTTGAAAAATGTTTGAACTGTCTGGCCCAATTCAAACTTCAAATGATCATTTTAATTCAATAAAACTGGAATTGTAAATGTACAAATAGAACACGTAAATGTACACTGCATTAATTACCACCCTTATCAGTGAAAACTGCTGACTCAATTAGTCAGATGAAGCTGAAAGACTTTAAAGACCTGTAAAAATGTGGTTGGATGGTTTGCGTCTGCAGGTAGAGATCAGCCCTTGTTAAACTTATCTTATGGGAAAATGGCATTTCCCTCTTGTATTCATCAAAACCCTTCAACATAATTACATTCTCATTCAGTTATTACAAAGCTGGCTATGTGGAAACGAAATGCGTTATCTTACAGACTGAATTGCATATTGACAGATTTTTATCTCTTCTTACCACTTCATACTAATTAAACAGGAAAACTTCTTTTCTAAATTAGCACTAACATAATTTGGATGTACCCACACCCTGTGAGCACTGACATTCTCTTGAGTGGCCCTGTCTTTGGTGACATTTGAAAACCCATTCAGAATTATGTTACAAAAATATTAGTGAAGAAAAAAGAACGCATTTTATTTAGTTTTTCCCCAAGACAGACAATTATTTTACATTTTCTTGCTTTGTGGAAACATTTCATCTTTTGCTGAGTATCTGTAAAATAAATTATCAGATCATCCCTGACAACTGATCTATGGAGGGGCAGGCCTTCACAAGTTTGGCCAGCAACTCTGTATGTATTCTATTTAATTTAGAAGCTATGATAATTTATTCATATTTATTCAATTTTACCCTGTCTCATTGTGCTGCAGTCCACCAATTGAGCTGCACAGTCATTGTGTCGGAGGACAACGCTTCAGGCAAACTGCAGTTTTTCAGTTCACCAGTGGGGTCGCTCTTTAGCAAACTGTCAGGGACAACCAAGCCGAATGAAACCCCACCCCCTGGGCAATGCTTTTGGCAGTTAAGCACCGGTTTGTGGGGTTGCCAGCATAATTTGGCACTGATTATGCCAGGCCATTCACATCACATGCTGAAAGCATGGCAACCCGCATTGTGCACGCATTTGAAAATTTTCTTCTGGAATGAATAAGGCAGTGTATTCAACAGCATTACACAGCTGTTTACATTATTGTCTGGTAAGCAAACACGTCAGTTCATTGGCTTTGTCAAGAAACGAATACTCTAAAATGTATTCTCTGCAGTGAATTCATTACGTATTTTAATCTGGTACATATTTCTTTTTTGACAGTCAATATTTATCACAACTAAAGGCAAATACCATGCAATCAAAGTCATAAATTAAAACAAAATAAATACAATTTTTAATTACAAAGACAGACTCCTTACTGACCTAAACCTTAAAAAATGCATTCTAACAGTAGTCTCCACAGCTGAATAATTAGATTGTCACTAAAGCTGATCATGCAAAGAATCATTTCAAGAGTTTAGCAGTGCTGTCCACTTTGAGAAACAATCCTGAAAGCACCTGGCACCAATCTCAGCTCCTTCTCAGGAAAACATCATATTTTAACCACAATCTAATGGAAAATTTGCTTCACTACTACTTTATTCTGTGACTGCTACATCTTTCAGGGAATAAGTAAATTGTATTACAGTATCTACGGTGGTTCAGAATATCAATGCATTGTGCACGGACCTCCAAGAGTCATTTATGATTATTGTGCACAATAAAGTGCAGTGTATATCTATGGTTAACATCACACAACTCTGTAGGACTTCATAGAACAGTACTAAAAGAAAAGTACTGTTCCCATTTTGTATCACAGGCAATTTGCCCCGTGGCTGTACCGCATAAGCAGGGCTAAGCACCTGAAGGCCGAGCTCTTGAGCATCGGAGCATGAGAGGCAGCATTATGAAATACTATGCCCATTAGCCCATTATATACTTTGCTCAGCTTTTATAGGTGACTGAAATAGACCACAAGATCCATTCCTGTGAATTACCCCTAGTTTCTAAGTTAATGCTCTCCTGACATATATCGCAGTTGATAAAGACAAACTAATCAATGAGATGTTTAAACTGCAAATGTGAAACTGGTAAGCTTATGTATGATTGTGTGTATAATGTTAGCTGAAAAGAAGTGATTGTTGTGATAATCATACATTAACATTTGAAAGATAAGTACTGTATCTACTCAGAGCAGTCCCCATGCAGTTTTTATTTAGACATTTATAAGTAATATTACATTACATTACATTACAGGCATTTGGCAGACGCTCTTATCCAGAGCGACGTACAACAAAGTGTATAACCATAACCAGGAACAAGTATGACGAAACCCCTAGAGAGAAGTACCGGTCCAAGTACAGGGAACAACCGCATAGTTCAACTTGGACCCTGGTGGTTAAACTGATTAACACTAACAACGAGAACGGCAACAACGCAATCTATGGAAAAATAAAAATAAATAAAAATACAAGTAGTCGTTAAGACTGGCGCATCAACTAAGTCACCTATTAAACAGCTGCCTAGTTACACCCCTAAGTTTAGTCATTTACAGGGGGGGAAGGGAGGGATGGGGAGAGGTGCAGCCTGAAGAGGTGGGTCTTCAGTCGTCGTTTGAAATTGTTCACAGTCTCAGCTGTTCTGACCTCCACAGGGAGGTCATTCCACCATCGTGGGGCCAGAACAGACAGGAGACGTGTTCTGGAAGTGCAGGTGCGAAGAGGGGGAGGTGCTAGGCGTCCTGAGGTAGCAGAACGGAGGGATCTGGCTGGCATGTAGGGTTTGAAAATCTTGTGAAGGTATGCTGGGGCTGATCCCTTGACTGCCTGGTATGCTAGAACCAATGTTTTGAATTTGATGCGAGCTATAACAGGCAGCCAGTGGAGGGTAGTGAGCAGGGGAGTTACGTGGGAGTGTCTGGGGAGGTTGAAGACCAGACGAGCCGCAGCATTCTGGATGAGCTGCAGGGGTCTGGTGGCAGATGCCGGTAGTCCAGCCAGAAGAGAGTTGCAGTAGTCCAGGCGGGATAGAACCATTGCTTGGACCAGGAGCTGGGTTGAGTAGGTGGTGAGAAAGGGGCGGATTCTGCGGATGTTATATAGGAAAAATCTGCATGCCCGGGTTACTGCTGCAATGTTGTTGGAGAGGGACAGCCTGTTGTCCATCATCACTCCGAGATTCTTGGCGCAGGGTGATGATGTCACTACGGTGTCCCCTAAGGAAATGGAAAAGTCGAGGAGGGGAGAGGATAGAGCAGGAATAAAGATTAGCTCCGTCTTTCCCGGGTTGAGCTTCAGGTGGTGATTGTCCATCCAGCTCTGTATGTCCCTCAGGCAAGCGGAGATGCGGGCAGGGACCTGTGTGTCCGATGGGGAGAAGGAGAGAAAGAGTTGCGTGTCGTCGGCATAGGAATGATAGGACAGGCCATGGGCAGATATTACAGGGCCAAGGGATCTGGTGTACATGGAGAAGAGAAGGGGACCAAGGACTGAGCCCTGGGGAACTCCGGTAGTGAGGGGACGGGGTGGTGATACCTTACCCGCCCAGGCAACCTGGAAGGAGCGGTCAGAGAGGTAGGACTCAATCCAGTCAAGGACTGTGCCGCGGATCCCTGATGCTGCCAGGGAGGACAGGAGGGTAGAGTGGTCCACAGTGTCAAATGCAGCAGAGAGGTCTAGGAGAATCAGGACAGAGGAGAGGGAGGCTGCTCGTGCGGCATGGAGTGACTCACTGACCGAGAGGAGTGCAGTCTCAGTCGAGTGGCCAGGCCTGAAGCCAGACTGGTGGGGATCAAGCAGGTTGTTCTCAGAGAAATAAGCAGAGAGCTGGTTAGATGCAGCACGTTCGAGTGTTTTGGATAGGAAAGGGAGGAGAGATACCGGGCGGTAGTTCTGAATGACTGAAGGATCTAGTGTGGGTTTCTTCAGCAGCGGGGTGATGTGGGCCTTCTTGAAGGATGAGGGGAAACATCCAGAAGATAGGGATGAGTTCACGAGGGAGGCGACAAAAGGGAGGATGTCTGGTGTGATTGCTTGAAGGAGAGATGAGGGGATAGGGTCGAGGGCGCAGGTGGTAGGGCGGTGGGTGAGCAGAAGCTGGGAGACTTCAGTGTCTGAGAGGAGAGAAAATGTGGAGAAACAGGGGGCGGAGGACGCAGAGGGGGCGGAGGACGCAGAGGGGGCGGAGGACGCAGAGGGGGCGGAGGACGCAGAGGGGGCGGAGGACGCAGAGGGGGCAAAGGAGGTGCGGATGTCTGCAATCTTTTCGTCAAAGAATGCTGCAAAGTCATCTGCAGTGAAGGAAGACTGGGGTGGAGGAGGTGGCACGCTGAGGAGAGAAGAGAAAATAGAGAAAAGTTGACGAGGGTTAGAAATGGAGTTATGAATTTTGGTTTGGTAGAATTTTGCCTTAGCGGCAGTGACAGAAGAAGAGAACTCTTTCAGGAGAGACTGATAGGCTGAGAGGTCAGATGGGTCCCTGGATTTGGCCCACTTCCTCTCAGCAGCGCGGAGGGTGGCCCTGGAGGTGCGCAGGATGTCAGACATCCATGGACTGGGAGGGGATGAACGTGCTGGCCTAGGGACGAAGGGGCATAGGGAGTCGAGTGCTGAGGAGAGAGATGACGTCAGGGTGGAGGATGCAGAGTTAGTGGGGAGCTTGGAAAATGATTGAAGAGTGGGGAGGGAGGCAGTCACTCTGTGAGCAAGAGAAGAGGGTGATAGGGAGCGGAGGTTACGGCGGACAGTGACAGTGGGGATGGGAGGGGGAGAGGGAGGGTGTGGAGAGAGGGGGAGGGAGAAGGAGATGAAATGATGGTCAGACGTATGCAGGGGGGTAACCGTAAGATTGGAGCTGGAGCAGGTCCTCAGGAAGATCAGGTCTAGGAGGTTGCCTGCCTTGTGGGTTGGAGGAGAGTGTTGTAGGGAGAGGTCAAAGGAGTGAAGTAGTGGTAGGAAGGCAGCAGACTGGGAGGCTTCTAGGTGGATGTTAAAATCTCCGAGGAGGATCAGCGGGGTGCCGTCCTCAGGGAAGGAGCTGAGCAGGGTGTCTAGCTCATCCAGGAAGCTTCCCAGGGGCCCCGGGGGGCGATAAATAACAATAATATAAAGGTTAGCAGGGTAGGTGATAGAGACAGGATGGAATTCAAAAGTGGATATGGACAGGTCAGGGAGGGGGAGAACAGAGAATTTCCAGGTGGGGGAGATCAGTAGACCAGTACCACCACCACGGCCAGATCGCCGGGGGGTGTGGGAGAAGGAGTAGGAGGATGAGAGGGCAGCAGGAGTGGCAGAGTTGTCTGGTGTGATCCAGGTCTCTGTGAGGGCAAGGAACTGCAGGGATTGGAGGGAGGCATAGGCAGAAATGAAGTCTGCCTTGCGCGTAGCAGACTGGCAGTTCCATAGTCCCCCTGTGACCGTGAAGTTCTCACAGGGGGTCAGCGGGGGGTAGCAGAGGTTAGAGGGGTTCCGTTGTCGGGGGGGGGCACGTCGCTGGAAGCGCCTTCTGAGGGGGAGAGCACAGACTGGAATGGGGAACTGGCTCATAAACTAGAAGGGAGCGACGCTAGCGTCGCTCCGAATGTACCTAATTAGCAGCTGAAAAGCTGAGTCGAATAACGCACTGATTACAGAGGTTAACAGTTTGTGATAGTGCAATAAGTGCAATAATCGCAATCTATCAATTCTAAGAATCAAACAATCTAAAAACAAAGACACCTAACGCAACCTAAAACCAAAGACCAGTTTCCACACAGGGAAAAGTTTAAAATCTAACGCGGTATGCAATTAGTAAATGAACGCAGATACTTATCCACTCTAGCAGGACGGATTTCAGCAGTTCTACGCACCTGGACGAATTATACACTTACTGCCTAAACTGGGAGTTAGCAGGGCTAATAAGGCGTCGCTCCGAATGTACCTAATTAGCAGCTGAAAAGCTGAGTCGAATAACGCACTGATTACAGAGGTTAACAGTTTGTGATAGTGCAATAAGTGCAATAATCGCAATCTATCAATTCTAAGAATCAAACAATCTAAAAACAAAGACACCTAACGCAACCTAAAACCAAAGACCAGTTTCCACACAGGGAAAAGTTTAAAATCTAACGCGGTATGCAATTAGTAAATGAACGCAGATACTTATCCACTCTAGCAGGACGGATTTCAGCAGTTCTACGCACCTGGACGAATTATACACTTACTGCCTAAACTGGGAGTTAGCAGGGCTAATAAGGCGTCGCTCCGAATGTACCTAATTAGCAGCTGAAAAGCTGAGTCGAATAACGCACTGATTACAGAGGTTAACAGTTTGTGATAGTGCAATAAGTGCAATAATCGCAATCTATCAATTCTAAGAATCAAACAATCTAAAAACAAAGACACCTAACGCAACCTAAAACCAAAGACCAGTTTCCACACAGGGAAAAGTTTAAAATCTAACGCGGTATGCAATTAGTAAATGAACGCAGATACTTATCCACTCTAGCAGGACGGATTTCAGCAGTTCTACGCACCTGGACGAATTATACACTTACTGCCTAAACTGGGAGTTAGCAGGGCTAATAAGGCGTCGCTCCGAATGTACCTAATTAGCAGCTGAAAAGCTGAGTCGAATAACGCACTGATTACAGAGGTTAACAGTTTGTGATAGTGCAATAAGTGCAATAATCGCAATCTATCAATTCTAAGAATCAAACAATCTAAAAACAAAGACACCTAACGCAACCTAAAACCAAAGACCAGTTTCCACACAGGGAAAAGTTTAAAATCTAACGCGGTATGCAATTAGTAAATGAACGCAGATACTTATCCACTCTAGCAGGACGGATTTCAGCAGTTCTACGCACCTGGACGAATTATACACTTACTGCCTAAACTGGGAGTTAGCAGGGCTAATAAGGCGTCGCTCCGAATGTACCTAATTAGCAGCTGAAAAGCTGAGTCGAATAACGCACTGATTACAGAGGTTAACAGTTTGTGATAGTGCAATAAGTGCAATAATCGCAATCTATCAATTCTAAGAATCAAACAATCTAAAAACAAAGACACCTAACGCAACCTAAAACCAAAGACCAGTTTCCACACAGGGAAAAGTTTAAAATCTAACGCGGTATGCAATTAGTAAATGAACGCAGATACTTATCCACTCTAGCAGGACGGATTTCAGCAGTTCTACGCACCTGGACGAATTATACACTTACTGCCTAAACTGGGAGTTAGCAGGGCTAATAAGGCGTCGCTCCGAATGTACCTAATTAGCAGCTGAAAAGCTGAGTCGAATAACGCACTGATTACAGAGGTTAACAGTTTGTGATAGTGCAATAAGTGCAATAATCGCAATCTATCAATTCTAAGAATCAAACAATCTAAAAACAAAGACACCTAACGCAACCTAAAACCAAAGACCAGTTTCCACACAGGGAAAAGTTTAAAATCTAACGCGGTATGCAATTAGTAAATGAACGCAGATACTTATCCACTCTAGCAGGACGGATTTCAGCAGTTCTACGCACCTGGACGAATTATACACTTACTGCCTAAACTGGGAGTTAGCAGGGCTAATAAGGCGTCGCTCCGAATGTACCTAATTAGCAGCTGAAAAGCTGAGTCGAATAACGCACTGATTACAGAGGTTAACAGTTTGTGATAGTGCAATAAGTGCAATAATCGCAATCTATCAATTCTAAGAATCAAACAATCTAAAAACAAAGACACCTAACGCAACCTAAAACCAAAGACCAGTTTCCACACAGGGAAAAGTTTAAAATCTAACGCGGTATGCAATTAGTAAATGAACGCAGATACTTATCCACTCTAGCAGGACGGATTTCTGCAGTTCTACGCACCTGGACGAATTATACACTTACTGCCTAAACTGGGAGTTAGCAGGGCTAATAAGGCGTCGCTCCGAATGTACCTAATTAGCAGCTGAAAAGCTGAGTCGAATAACGCACTGATTACAGAGGTAATATGTACATGAAAAGATTCATTTTTGTGACTGTTTAATTTTTGTATGCTTCAACCATTATGAGTAAACATACACACTCGTGTGAGGATGAAAACATGTTATTTAATGATAAAGGATTCTGAAAAATGATTCCATGAAAATTTACCATTGCTAGTGTAGATACGAGCTAATGACAGCAATTATGTTAGATAGTTATAGTACCGATTAACCCCCTTACTATTATGAATATTTATTACCAGTATCTGTATTTTCAACACACATTATAAGGTACAAGGATTTTGTTTTTCCACTGGAGTGTTCTTTTGTAAAGAAACTCTTGGGGACTTTTCAGTATTCACACAAATAAAAGGCGGTAAGTCAATTATCTTGTTTAGAGTTTATCTTGTCTGTTCATGTGATCAGTGGCCACCCCAAGTCCTGCATCACACTGGTGGAGAATACAGGCATAGCACCCCCTGGTATACAGACAGATTTATTTATTTATTTATTTATGGACCATTTAAAAATTTTTGTATTTAAGAATTTTTTTTAAACTATGCACTGTAAGAGGCAACACAACCAGAACAAACTTTTGAGACACCAGCAAGCCAGCACGCCTCTCAGCCATCTCTACAAACTCTCTGGGTCCCATCCTTACGTGAATGTAGAGGCCTGCCTCCTGGACTACCTGGGAAACCTCCTATGCCTGGTTGCTGAGGCCTATCCCAGTAGGGACCTGAATGGGTGGTCCATGGTGGATCTGGGCCCCTGCCTGGGTTGGGTGTGGTACACCGAGGATGAATTTGAAGAGGAAGAGGTCTGGGCAGAGCCTTTGTGTGTCAGGCATGGGTCCATAACATGCGTCATGTCTTAAGGTACACGAGACGGTACTGTTGTTATCCCTATGGGAAAGTGTGTTTCACTCGGTCTAATATCTGTCTTGCATGTAAGCACACCAAGACAAATTCCAATCAAAAAGGTGGAATGGAATTGAATAGGCTATTGCTTCCTTCCAGGGTTTGGAGCTAAGGGGGAGAATATCTGACAGGAGGAGGGGAGTTGGTGTGCTGTCCAACAGGGATTAGTACTGGCCCTATAAACAGCTAGATTAGCAGCTGGGGCCCATTGTCACCAGCACAGCAACTGTTCATTGCCTAATCATTGGGCCTTATAAAAGACCTTGCTCTTAGCTCTTAGGGGGGGAGCTTTTCCCTACATGGCTGCTGTTGTGTTTGGGCTGTTTCTGTTTGTTGTGGACTTTTTCCCCTGCCCTGGCCTGCAGTGGTATTTTATTTATTTATTTATTTATTTATTTATTTATTTATTTATTTATTTATTTATTTATTTATTTATTTATTTATTTATTTATTTATTTATTTTGGTTCCCGGATTTGCCATGTCTTGTTTCACAAAGTTTTTGGAACAAATAAAAGGTGCCAAGCCAATTGCATTTTTGAGTTTATCTTCTCTGTTAATTGCATGATCAGTGGCCAACCCCCCCCCCCCCTCCCCGCCTTTCATCACAACACATCTCTGGTCATATTCAGGGTCTTCCAAATATTACACACGTGTAAATCATCAGTGGGCCTTGAGAATTTTTTTTTTTCAGTTAAATCCAGTTAAACACAATTTCACAAATTACATGCATTATTATACGTGCATTTTTCTCATTTAAGTAACATTTAATTAAATTTACCACTGTTGAATTTGTGCTCATGAACTTCAAATAGATCCTGGCATGATTATGACCTTTTTATGGGGGACCTCTTAAAAGCCTATTAATTGCTATTTAAAAATGTTGGAAAAAGATTACAAGGTCAATTGAGGATTAATAGGAATAGTCTGAAGGAAGGACTTGCCTTTAATATAGTTAAAGCATTAATGTACATTAGCACTAAGAAATTAATAAACAATCTCATAATGACTTTTTACACTGCTGTTGGAATAGTGTTATTTTTACATCAAAGTAAAAGTTCACCTATTAGAACAGTGACTAAACAGTGTCAGTTACATAATTTGAACATCATTTAGTCTGAGTCGTTATGCTCACATATTGAATTGAAGTCCAATTTCCACTGATGTAAACTCAAGTCTATAAAAAAGCCTGCATCAAAGATGTGAGGGTACACTTCAATTTTAAATAAAAGCATTTCACTCATACACAGTATGCATTAATGGTAAACACTACCTTCATTTCGGTTAGAAGAAGTCAATGCCATATTATCTAGTTTATAACTGTGAAAATATGAAGCACCATCAATATTACAGAATTACTGTAATGTATGGTTAATATTATATTATTAATCAATATTATACTAAAATATTATATTATTATAAATTGTATGATCAGCATAGCAGGATGCATACTACTCCGTCTCTCCCTGACCTGCTCCACCTGCAGCAGGGTCATGTCTCTGCAGACAGTCCATCGTTCAAGGCCATGGTTACATAATGACGTGCCTTGAAAAATAACAGAATGACTTCTGTTTTACAGAAACACCTTGTGTGAGATCCCAGTCTTTGGCTCCTTGTAAATTCTTGTTTGGCAAAATTCACTAAATCCAGTTAGTTATGCTTTTCAGGTCATATGTGCACCAGCATCATTGGACATTCTTTTTTGCATCTAAATTTAAAGGCGGTTAAATCCATGACAAATGATTCAGCATTATGTGATCATCTGTTAGCATCCATAGTCTTCAAATATCCCTTTATTCAACCCCCCTTCTACTTCCTGTTTGTGAAGAACGCAGGGAAAAGCCTGTTAGGCAAGATTGTCAGAACTGGTAATGTTAACCTTTCCCTGATGTAGACATGCGATGGCTTGGCCCAGCAGCACTGCACCCCCACCCCCCCCCCCACCCTTCCCCCTCCACCACCACCCCCGACGCCCATGGGTAAGGCAGTGCATTGCAAGACATCTCTCTGGTTATCCTCAGAGTCTTCCAAAGATTACACGCTTGCATAAATTATCAGAGGACCTCCAGAATATATATATATATATATATACATATATATATATATATATATATATATATATATTTGCTTATTGAAAATACATAATTGAAATTGGTCAAAAAGATAAGATCCAGTTGTGCACGTGGACTACTAAATGTAGCAAGGACTGGAAGCAGGTCTCATTTATAATTATGGCCATCAATCATGTATCTTATAATTAAGAGTGGAAAAATACGCATCCTGCAACTAGAAGACTGAAAATGAAGATGCCATTCTGCTGAAACATTTTCCTGACAGCAAATTAACAGCACAGTCTGAGCAAATAAGGCTTAAAGTGCATGCTCTGGCACTAATTTACCAAGGCACAGTATACTGTACCCTATACCCAGTTGCAATTGCCATCCATTATGGTCACTTATTAAAAGTATATGCAAACAACTAAAATTACACGGCTGTACAAATGCAGTTAAAAAGAAAAAGTCATGTTGTCAAATAGCTCATGAATTTAACTGTATTTACTGGTTTCTGCAATGGCTCTTAGACTGAATTGACGAATGCGCTGAATCATGGATAACCTCTATGGTCCATTTAAACATTTTACAAAGTGACAGGAAAAGGTCTGTCTGGAGTAACAGCCATGCTTTCAAAGATGGAGCACAATATATTCCATAACCACACAATAAATAATATTCAAATACTCAATGAATGTACAGTACACATCAACTGAGGTTAAGCAATATATTGTTGGCCAACTGAGGCGTACAATTTCCATTTATAAAGTGCCGTGGGAAGGGTAAGGCAATGCAGCTCTCTACATGTGTCTCACAACCTTTACGTGGAATGAAAGATTGTACTGCCCTTCAAAGAGATATTTTTTTCCTAGAGACTGCTGCAGCTCCAGCTCCCAGAGCACAAGGAGCTATAGCGTCCCCCTCACCTCCCCCAAAACCACACCACACACACACACATCCACGTATATATATACACATAGGCATCATTTCCAGCTTGCATTGCAAAACACTGAAATAGTTCACTTGCCTGTGATAACTCTGACACTTTGTATTACAACAAGACAAGTAACCTGAGAGCAATGTCAGATCAGATCTGCATTAACAATCAATGTCTGCATAAATGCAACACCCCAGATCGGTATGTTTCTGCTCTTCATACCATGAAAGCCATTAATCCCGATGGAAATGTAAAATCTTTTTGTTAAAATTTCCCTGCAATACGTGATTTGAATGATTACTTGTTCTTTTTTTTTTGCAAGCAAACTCAGGACACTTTTTTATTGGACACTGAACTGTTTTACAGTCAAACATATGATTTTAATTTGATTTAAAAAATGTATTTTGTAAAACTTCGTATATCAGTTTTAAATGAATAAGGTGACCTGAATATATAGCAACATCAATAAACAACATGTAAATGGATTACAGATAGTAAAAGCGAAGCAAGGATGGTAATAATATGGGTCATTTATAAAAAAACATTATAAATGCTGCCATGGCATTAGGAATTGACATGTCAGTTGGTTTTCTGACTGAACGACATTAGTTACTGGGGCAATTTTTGTTGTTGCCATTATATTTGCATTTAATTAAAGTGATTCATAAATTAAATATAACTGTGGTAAAAACACTACTGCTCATCTGTATTCACGGACAAGTGGGATACTACCTGGAATCAGTGTGCAATTTTTTATTTTTATGTAGCTGGATTTGAATATATGATTTTGTAATGCTGTATTTTCTCATGTAAAATGATAATGTAGAGTCACAGTGTTAAAATAAGAATACTAAATTAATAATTTAAAAAAGTTGGATAGTACTGTCTCTTCTCTATTGGCTATCAAAACTGGCAGGTTACTCTGAAAGTCTTTAAAAAAGAAATAATGTTGGACTTCTGATGTAGTATGGTTATGCTGGCTAAATTTAGTTCAATTAAGTATTATTTTGATCATTTAAAGATCAAATCTTTTTAATGCTACAGAGGAGGAAACTATGTAGGTGTACGGCTTGGATCTGTTTTATGCCCATTACAGATAAGTATTGGGCATAAAACAGACAAAAGTAAAAAATATATATAGTGAGATTCATTAGCCAGTCAGAAGAAGGGGAACCAGAAATAAAAATATGTTTCTCTGGAATAACACTGCCTTTCCCCTTTATAAGCAAATAATCCCAGATACACATGTGTATGGTAGTGTTCGGAAATCACGAAATTGGAAGATGTTTTTAATTGTCTTGATTCTGCAAAGTCAAATTGAGGAGGAAACTTCATAGATCTTTGCATTGGTATCTTATGACTGTAATGCAGGCCTTAACACCTCATTGCTTGTTGTATAATATGTAGTTACCTGAGCACTATTAAGAAGCTCAATATTTTTCATTTGGGAAGTAATGATGCTGGTTCTCTGCTTATCCAGACACATTAATTAATGTCACATTATCACAGGCTCGGAACCAAATAAATAATACAACATTAAAACCTCTGGAGCTTTCTCATAAATCTCCAGTACAAAAAAAGAAGTATTTTCCCCAATTTTACTCAATATTTTTCAATTAAGTCTGCTGAAGACCAGTGAAACTGTAACTGCGAAAGTCAAGTACAAAGCATTGCAGGAGTTAAGTTAAATCTGTGCCTAAATGTTACTAGAAAGACCCCAAGGGATTGTACAGTTCGTCTGTTTACTAGAATCAGACATATACATTTCAATGAAGACTAACACTATATGTACCCATCAGCATAGAATTAATGTGTATCTGTCTGAGCCGACCTTGCCTGTCCCTTTGGGAACTCCTCAATGCCTCAGCCTTCCGTGAGTGTCCCTCTTCCTTATCTGAAACCAAGAGGGTTCACGGCATTTTTGAAGAAAGCTGTCTCTTCAGTGATTCATTGTCCTTGAGAGCTATACTGATGACTTGCTAACATCCACAACGCCCATGGGTGCTGCTCTTACACTGGCAGGCTGCATTGGGGGCTGGCTATGTGTAAATGCCACTTTCTTCCATTAATACACAAGTATGATTCTAAAGCAATCCACATAGATGGTCATACAACTACTGCTCAACACACTTTAAAGTTTAGAATTTTCACAAATGTATGCATCATATGCTTACAGAAAAGCAAACTAGTGAAGGTTAATAAAATTTCCATTTAATCCAGGTGTATACCATTTAAGACTTCTCCTTGTTAAAGTTTAACAACTAATTGTTTTTATTTCCTTTTCAACACCATAAACAGAATGGATAGGTGACTCATTTAATTGTGTGAGGCAATGCACGTGAGAAAAATTCAAAACCAAGGGCTGGTTGCTTACAAGCAAGCAGTGCACTTATCTCATATGACCAGACAGTCCAAAAACACAAAAAGACAGCAGTCTCTGTTGAACAGAACAGCTTTTGGCATCTATCTCTTCAGAGATATAGCCAAACAAACATTGGCAATCAAAGTGATGATAGTCATCTCTAGATGCCTGGGTTTGATGCTTCAATTAGTTCCACTTTGCTTACTGTAGAAAGTGTCTGTCTGTCCCATGCTGAATAGTGTAGAGTAGGAAACTCTGATGTTGCATAATGGACATGAACATTCAGCAATGCAGGAAGCCTTACTTAATAGGCTTGCATGGCAATAGTTTATCCGCAGGTCATTTGAGCAAATGCTTGACGGTGTTTCGTGGCCATTGTCCGTTGCTCCTGCTCTACTTTTGGGTAAACACCTGTCTTTGCCCTGGAGCTGGCTTTCCATGGCCTCATTAAATCACTTTCACTGAAGTTTGCCAAATGCGCATTGCACCTTACCCCCTTGAATCCAGGAATCAAGGTCTTCAGCTTCAGCAGTGTTCCATATATTCACACCGTGTGCTATTATTTGGTTTGGAGAAAACAAACATATTTGCAGGGCATTCTCATTGCTGCTCTTTGTAGCATAGTGACAGTATTTTATAATAAGGTGCAATGCAATTATATATACTGACAGGTGTTATGGACACACTGGTCTGGTGGATTTCATTTGGAAAAATATAAATTACATATTTATATATAATACAAAGCTAAATGATTTAGCATTTTTGTACTGCAGATACCCAGATATTCAGCAGATAGTGTTTACATGTTGAAGGGAGGAGAGTTTTCCATTTTCGTGTGCGCCCCCACAGATGTGTTGCAGTATCAAAATGCCTCTCTTTGGATACTGATATCACTTTTTGAACTGTTCTGTTTTTTAATTACTCGCTATTTACTGGCTAAAAGGTTCTATTGTTAGCTCTCACAGATGTCTGGCTCCGACTGCTCCATCAGACTTTTTGAATCGATTTGGGCACTCCCTGGCCCAATGGGCGATTCCTTCACACATAACACACTGATCCTTCTGTGCTTTCTGTTTGTTTGCATGTCGCGTTTGCGGCGGCAATTCTGTGTGTTGTGGTTATTTCTACCACAATACTGACAAGATGAGCAAATCAGTCAAGGGTACATACACAGCCTTGCAGCAGGGCCTCTCCGTCTCCAGGCACCGAACCTCCCAAGGACAACAACAAGTTTGAAATATAGCCAAGAAGCCTGCAGCCTATAAGTGTGTCTATGCACGTGTGTGTTTCTTTTCTCTCTGTCTCATGTGCATTTCTAGAAGTCCAAACTGGTGAGTCTGGCCTTCCTCCTCATTCTCCCCCTGCCATCCTGAACTGGGAGGCTTGGCCTTTCACCTCATTCTCCCTCTGCCATCCCGATAAGGTGGAACCGGCTATGACACCATGTTGCCCAGGTCTCCGAAAGCAATTGATAGATTAAAAAATTATTTATGATTTAAAGCCTGTTTAGACTAAGCAGCCACCAGGTGCTTATGTAGTATTTCATGTTAGACTAGACATAACCAATCGTTTACTTTTTTATATGAATGGACACAGCCAATCATTTCCTTTGTTAAATATTACTTTATGCTCTATTGTTAAAACACTTTTTGTTTATAAAAGCAGGGACTGCCCCTGCTGTCTTCAGTTTGGCCTTATCCACCTTGTTGCATGTAGGTGCCGGACTCTTTCTGCAGAAATAAATCTTATTTCATATATGATACACCTCATCGTGCCTGGCTATTCAAAGGAGGGAATTTTCGCTGCCCAACAATGCTCAGATTAAAATGTGTTCTGTGCTACATGACACTGAATAAAGAAGGTTAACATCTCAAAGACAAAATTTTAATTTCCCACATTCCAGCTTTAACAAATTGAGTGCTTAGCATATCCCTGTAGAGAATGTTTTTGGTCTGACATCAAAAGACTGGAATGGATATGGGAATTATGTTTTATCTTAACAAAAAAAAAAAAAAAAGTCTCCAGCACATTTGATTAGACTACTGCATCCCTTTGAAGGTATGCATATAGATAAGACTGATAAGATAAATCACTAATATTTACATAGCCAGATCTGGTTTAGATAATTTCCAGAATCATTTCTTTTACTCCACATAGAGTTCACATCACCAGCATTTTCAGGGGTTTACGTAACAACAGAGCCGCAATAAATATAATTGGACATTTTAAAAAGAACTCATTTTTGAGCCAAAATAATATGTATTTACTTTTCATTGTGTGTGAGTAGCAGTGTCGTGTAATACATAGCATAGCGTAGTCTGCTAATTATGCATATTGTATGGAGTATGCATAATTAGCAGACTATGCTATTCATCTTATTGACACAGTCCTAACATAATCAAGCTGATGGAATTATTTTTTTTGTATTAACTCAGAGCTGAAGCCTAACATATAGAGGATTCAGTGGAAGATGACACGAATGGGCTTGGTACTGTACAAGCGATTTGGCAATTTGTGTTTTGTTCTTAACGCCGACTAACATGCTTCTTCTCTCATGGAATGACATCAGTGACAGGGCAATCTATAGCATTACTGGGCCATTACTAATCTTGAAATTCTCCCAGGGGTGAGGGGGTGGGGCATTGAGCTGGGCAACAAAGGTGGTATTCAAGGAAAGAGAAAAATGTGAACATTCATTTAAAATCTTCCCAGAGACAGGTCCCAAAAATGTTGATCAAATCTGAAGTGCTGTTTCAAGGAGGCGAATCATTTAATTTTCCATTGAACTATATTATTCCTACAAATGACTTTTCCATGTAAGAAAATAACTACCCTTATATTGTTAAAAATAACTTTTCCTTTCATAACACTGTTACAAATGTCTTGGGTTTTTTTGTGTTGTCAAAGCCTTCTGTCACAAATATTTTCAAACTGACCAAGACATTAGGGGGCATATATCAGGACAAATAATGGGATTAAACTTAAAGTTCACTAAACTGAATTATAAATAGACTCATGTTCATTATCTGCAGATTCTGCATGTGTTACAGTTCTGTAGGCTCCAGTGATCTAGCTTGAAAAGGTATGAACAATTTGCATAGTGACATGAGGTCTATGATAGCTAACTCCCGTGTGATGTCAAAAAGAATGATTACTCTGACTGATCATACATATTCTTCTCCATTTAAAAATGGAGTAAATGCCTCTGCAATTCTTTGGAGACTGATGCATCCTAATTCAATTTTCTCCAAGAAAACTCAACCCTGTTAAGGATACAAGTCCCAGGAGAGGAAATTCACTTCTCGTGTTCCACAGAAAGAGCCATCACGGTCTCTTACTTGGGCATTTGATATCTGGTGCTTTGTAGTGAATTGTGCAGCACAAATCAACTGGTTTCCAGGTACATGCGCTTGACTAATTGTCTTTGGCTCTGGGGTGTTTCTGGTGCTAACCCCAGCTATTTATCACCACAAAACCATAATAGAATCCAGTGCACCTGAAAACTAAAGAATATTCTCTTTAGCTGTTGCCTATACACCAGTGATATGCAGGTTGGGTCACAAAAAAATGTTATTCTGATTAGGTAAACGAGAGAGAAATTTGTAGAGAAAATTATGTTATTCTACATCAAATAAAAATATATTTGTACATCTTTGAAAATTTATTTTGATGTCTGGCATGCATTATTATTAAGCAGTGCTGGGGAGTAGTGGAAGTACATGTAAAGAGGTTACTAGTTTAAGAACATATATAGGCATAGACAATATAGGTCCATGCAACTGTCTCGAGTTTGCATGTGGAACATTGGCTGAATGCCATTCTCTGGACTTGTGGACTCGTGGACTCAAAGGAACTCTTAGTATGACCACATCACTGCAAAAGTACATTGAGAGTATTACCCTATATCCAGTCCAGGTCAATGACTTAAGGAAGTATGTGTGGAAATATGTTTTTGTAGGTAACTGCCTGCTCATTTTTTTTTTTAAACTTCAAGCACTTGTTTGGCTACTGTAAATAGTTTTGCATGTCATTTCAATCATTTCCCACTGCTTTGCATGAGATATTTTGGTTAATTTAATAAATTCATGTTTTTTTAAAGCACTTGATCTGTGATTTCTGCCTTTTTTCAGATTTTTTGTGATTTTCAACAACTTTCCCATGACTGCTCCCTGATTTAACTCACAATTTTCTATGACAAACGCCCAGCCTTATTCATAACGGTGTGAGCCTGTAACATAAACAACATATTTCCTCTTCTCACTCACCCCCTCATGTCATCGTCCTTTCAAAAGTCATTAGAATTCACTTATTTCAAAGCTGTTCTGCAAACATTTACACTCATCAGTGCTCCCCCCGGCTGTTTACAGTTCCTACGCGCCTGGTTCAGGTGGTGGGTGATTGGCCTCTTCCTCTCTTGTCATTTAATGCTGTGCTTCGAGTCACCCGTCATGTGTTGGGTGATGTTAGAAGTCCTGTCCCATTTCACCCTTTGTATAGCACTTAAGCTGATGCAGTGAGGTTTGGGGCTGGGTAGGCATTAGTTCTTAAGAAAGCCAGATTTGCTTTTAATGAAGATTGATAATAGCAGAAGCATTTTGGACTATAATTCTATGTCGAATAAATCTCGTGTTCACAGACCTGACCACATTGGTGATTTCATCTTGATGTACAATAGCCAAATCCATTCCACCACTAACTTCACCCCTTTCTACCATGGTCAGCTGCCCATGGACCTGATGCTGGGCCTACCCTCCATGGAAGACGCAGCCATTACAGAAGCATGGTTTCAGGGTCAAGAGGTGGTTGCAGTGGGCCCATCAGCCGGCCTGGGAACAAGCTGGGAAAGCGGCGGACTGACTGTGATTACTCGGCAAAATGACCATGAGTTATAATTTACCAGCCTATGTACTTAGCCCTGAGCATGTTAAAGGCAGTGACTGTGGATTACATCAGAATATGCTTTCTACCTATCCACTAGCAGCTAGACCACTCGAATCCGGAAGCTCCTTCTTGCAAGGTAACAGTGCTAACCACTGAGCACTGCGCTGCCCATTTTCTCATGCTGAATGCTGCTCTACATTTGCTCCCTTAACATAACATCTTAAGAAAGACACAACACATTGAAAATCAATGCAGAGTGATGACATCCTTCTGTGAATCAGTAAGCCATTATTGCTCTCCCAAATGCGGCTTTCTTTAAAGCCTGCAAGGCAGTTAACCATGGCTGCTTGACTATTAACATGATGGCTGCACACATCCCATTCCATCTTCCCTCGCAGCAGTGGTAGGATCCATGATGAGATGCATTTAGTTTTAGTGTTGAAGGTGACATGTGATGGATGTGCCCGATTGTATTTTTCTGTGTTACAAGGTCTATCTAATTAGAAGCACAGTTAAGCAGCTGGATCTTGTGATCTCTTGGAGCAGCAAATTGTGATGCTGAAGGCTACAATTGCCTTAGCTCACAGCTTTGATTGATAGCAGAAAGCTGTAATTGACCCTGCAAATTTGTTCAATTATTGTAATCTGCTAGTGCTCTGGTCTTTTCTCAGTACTTCGAAATACACAAAAAGAAATATTAAATTCCAATTAATTAAGCATTCGTTACATTTGGGCTAATTTAAAGAAATACAAATAACAAACTAACCAATACACAGTAACAAACTTTTTTATTGCAGTCATTAAACTGTCGTGCTGTTGTCATTTTTAGATGGATGGTACACATTGAGAATTGTGGAATCATCAACAATCACACCAGCATCAGTCATATTATATCCATGTTTAGAGAAAGTGGGTAAAAAGAAAATACAAGATAATTCTGTTATGAAAAACGAGTTTTTCTGATCTGGCCTTCATGAGACAGGAATAAGATGAAAAATCATGTCCATATACATATATACACACACATCACACAAAACATGAATAAGACAGCAGGACGAGGCCATTTCCAGCCTATCACGTCGGCACAAATGGAAGACATGGGCAGCGTTCTGTGAGCAGACGTAAAACATTTAATTGCACTGAGTGGCTGCACATTGCCAAAAATATTTAGCAGGCCTCCTTGTCAGTCTTTTCAGCGAAACAAACACAACTGGCATGCTCTAATGCACAGTGAATGCCTCTGATTGTGGGCTGAGCTTGAGAAGGATTTGCACTGATATCATTCTCATGCCTCACAAAAAGTGACATCTGTTCCAATGATAGGACAAATCTGAAGTGCTTCCAGTGAATATCTTTTCAACCTTTCTCAGTTTGCAGATGTATTTTTGCCTTGTTAACATAATAGCCATCGTTTCTGACCCAAAATCAAAAATAATCTATGGCACTTATTCATCCACCATTTTCTCTTCCAGAAAAGCTCAAAGTAAAGTATCTTCCTTCATGTATTAAGCATACTGAAGGATGCTGTGATTTTAGCTTCACCTCATGAGCATCTAAATAGCTTCGCAAGATGGAGAGGAAATACAGCCTCCAAGTGGTTGTAAAAATATACCACATTTTAAGAATACTCTGTTTTGCATGTAAGTATTCTTACAGTATACTTGTGTGCAAAATAACCCAGGGGTATGTGGCAATGCTGAATAAACATCAAGCCTAAGGCTTGGATTTATTCAACACTTATATCAACCTTTATTCATCTATTTACTTCTAAATATATAAAAGTGCTTGTTTATATTTTTTCCTTCACCGTTTGTCGAGTTCAGTAGTCACAAAAATAGTCTGCCAAATTGCATTTTTGAAGGGACTTAAAGAATTCTTGCCTTTATCTTTAAGGTAAGAAGTTACCAAGGGAGCACAAGAAAACATCAAACTGAAAGTCCAGGCAACACAATTCACAGCACCTTACATCGATACAAAAGACATAGTCCTCATTGGCCAATATGTTTTGATGTTGTTATGTGCTGTATGTCATGTTACATGTATTTTCTTTTAAATATCTTGCAGAAGCAGGCAGGACTGGAAAAATTAAGTAAAAGATCAACTCTTTTACCACATTTCTCTTTTGGGATTCAGACATCTTGTCATTGAAAAAGTTAATGAGCAGCCAATAGTTTCTATATCACTTTGAACCACAGTATGGAGATGTACTCTAAGTAGGCTACGTGATGTTTTTCCCACAGGAATGTTTCAAATGCTTTTTCAAACTTCTGCAGCCACAAATTTTTAACAGTACAATTTGGATTAACTTTACCATATTCTGCTCAAATCAACATTTCTTTTTAAAGGGATAGTTCCTTTTCAGAGGTTTTTTGATATTATTTTGGTTTTAGCGTATGTATTTCATTGATCAGGATAATTTGGGGGGGTTTGTGGTCAAAAGCAAAAACTACACTTTACACTTAAGTAATTCCTAAACAATTTAAATGTTATGTTTCCAGAGGCTTTACATACGAAGAGATTAATTTTCTAGTGTTAATTCACAATTATGTGAATAATTGTGAATTAACACTTATTCACACTTATTCCAAATCTTTGAAACATGTTGGAGGTAGTGTTATGGCTTGGGCATGCATGGCTGCCACTGGAACTGGCTCACTAGTCTTTAATGATGATGTGACTGCAAACCTCAGCAGCAGGATGATTTCCACAGTGTACAGAAGCATCTTATTTGCTCAAGGTCAAATCAATGTCTCCCAACTCATTGGATGGTACTTCATCCTACAGGAAGACAATGATCCCAAACATAGTCCATAATTGAAATGAATGCCTTTCGTGGTTGAATGCTAAACAAAGTAGGAAAATGTCAAAAAGTACAGAGAAACATTTTCGATTTTGGTATTCTCATAGCATATGTTGACGATACTGAAAAAAAGAAGAAAATTACTTATGTTATCCAGCAGGTAGCCCCTGAAGTACAGGCCTGGCAGAGCATCACCAGAGAAGATACTCAGCACCTGGTGATGTATATGGGTCATAGCTCAGGAGGTAAGAGCGGTTGTCTGGTTGTCGGTTTGATCCCCTGCCCTGGGAGTGTCAAAGTGTCCCTGAGCAAGACACCTAACCCCTAATTGCTCCCAATGAGCTGATTGGCGCCTTGCATGGCAGCCTTTCACCATTGGCGTGTGAGTGTGTGTATGAATGGGTGAATGAGAGGCATCAATTGGATATATAGATAAAAGCGCTATATAAATGCAGTCCATTTACCATTCAAGCAGTCACTGCATTCGAAGTATATGCAACAAAGCCTAAACATGACTACTTTCATTTACATAGCGTTAATATGTCCCAAACATTATGGTGCCCTGAAATGGGGGAGAGGGGAGGGGTTCAGTATAGAAAGTGCTGGAATTTCTAGAGTGTGAAACCAAAATGTATAAATATACCCTTTAATAAAAGTTGAAAATCTGTACTTGCTCCACATTTGTTTGTTTACGAATCTAAAATTGTACAGCACAGTACAGTACAAAAGAAAAAAAGGCTTTGTCCCAAACATTATGGAGCTCATTATATATGTGTGTGTCTGTGTGGAAAGTGCACCCTTTAACCAGCTTCTAAAACTGCAGTTGTGGCACCATGAGAAACAACATTTGCATTACCAGAAATGATAATACAGTTTTAAAAAGCTAGATGGCAAATCACAATCACTTCCATTACTGTGAGCAGTTCATTTTCAATCAGCGTGCAATTTTTAGCTATTTCCTGTAATTTAGCAGTCCGCCATGCCTGATATGTACAGTAAATGGTGGCACAAGTCAGCCAGCTAGCCATCCAGGCGGTTTCCATAGTGATGAGGGTGAAGAGGGGATTAGGAGAACAGTATGGAGAGAGAAGATTGCAGACACCTGCTTTGCACAAAACCAGTACACGCATGAAAAGGGCTCTATTGATTCCCTCTCAACCACATGCCAGGGATTGAACAACTAGTTAAATCCCAGAGATTATTACAAAAATATATAAATAAATAAAATCACAGAAATTGTTGACGATTAGAGTTGATTTGAGTTTCCCATGTCAGAAAACAGTTGCTAAGAGCCTTCCATTTGTTACAGTACTCAGAACAGACTCTACATCTACAGTAAACCAATTACCAGTGCAATATGTTATAAATGCAGCTTCATTGGAATCTTTCCATGCAATGTGTACACTCAATAATAGTTTGTTCCCATTGCAAAAAATAAATCAATAAAGATCTCAAAATCTGTATCAGTTAATGATCAGGCTTAATAATCATTTATTCCTCCAAAGCCTTAAAACTGTTCAGCACATTGTTTAATGTACATACAATTCTGAAGGAGAATGTTCTAGCTTAACTGAAATAACATTTAGAGGCATGTCAGATCATCTTTTCTCTCCAATTACAAGAAAAGTCAATCATCCATCCATTTGTAAGTCAACCCGTTCTGCTCAGCTTGCCTTCATCAGCAACTTGTAATAGGTACTGTACTCCTGTACTAAGATATGTTTCTTTTAGGCAAATGGTGTAAACAAAAATACCACTTTCAATATGTCTATCAGGCACAGGTAAGATACAATGTGAAAGAACATCAAGTACAATGTCATTGCTGGTGGAGGGGGAAAACTCTCAGAAAATCAAGAGAAAACACATTTTCATATCTAACAATATAAAAAAGAAGTGGCTTTATGAGCTATGTAGGGTTTGGTTTCCAAACCTGAGAAGATCTGCATAAGTAACGGAATATCAGTATACAAGTACAGTACGGTTGCCAAAAATATAAATTCCTACATTCATCCTTTTGAAATGATCCGTTTACTTCTGGACAGCCTTGCACCCCAGTGCTCTCTCCATCAGGCAGTCTCCCCACTCTCAGAGGCCTCTCTCCCAGTGGGTTAAGTTTGAAGGGGGAGGTTTAAAATGGAATCATTACATGCCTAATTAGCCTGCCCAAACGTATATAAGGGGAAACGTCAAACACCTGCTTAGGTAATCATAATGAGGCAGTGATAAACGTGGTTCACAAAGCAGAACCAGAATCCAGAGCACAATGTAAGAGGTGAAAAGTGGACATATTCCCTCTGGATGAAGTGAACTGTGCCGCAAGGCTAATGGAACAGCCTATAAAGCAATAAGGAATAAGTGTACATGCATACAGTGGGGCTTTCTGGCTGCTGAATACTATTTTAACTGTCAATTGTCTCCACTTAAAACAATGGTCTACATATGGGTTGGTATAATGATATTTTGAAGGATTTTAACACCTTTACTGGTCCATGTTTTTATGTGAAAATCTTACAGATAATTGTGCCCATTTTTGTTCACATGACAGTGCACTCAAATGGATATTCCTGGAGTTACACGGTTGTGATAGCTTTCTTCTGATGATGCCATTTCTGTCTCTAAAAGGATGTGCAATTAGTTATTAGAACTACTGTTTGAGATTACATGAAACAGATTTTTATTTTTTATTTTAATGATTGTCTTCTGTCCTCTGAAAACACTCAGTGAAAAATGGCTGCACACAAGAGTGGTAGTTAGGGAACAATAGTATATTTATTATTCAGAAAAACATTAATACTACAGAAATTATATAGTACTGTTTATACCATTCAGAAAGGATACATATAACTTAACAGAAGAGAAGAGAAGCACTGCAAAAATGCCCCAACAATAAAATGAAGAAAAAAAGCTAAATATCTGAATATCTGTTGAAGATGCCATGCCAGGACAGAAATTGTGATATTGATACCAGGATTTAAAAATAACGACGATTGAAAGTTCTCCATAATTGTGACATTCAGGATGTGCAGACCCTTCAAGGGGTGAAAGCCTCCAGTGGTCTAAGAAACACAAGTTGAATTTATCTGATTTGTATGTGCGTGTGTGTGTGTGTGTGTGCGTGCGTGCATGTGTATATATGTGTATGGAGGCTGGGCTGACTGTATTTAATTCCTCTGGTGCATGCTCACCGTGTAAGTTGCTGATAAGAGCAGTCTCCCCTGCATTGAACTTTAATACACCATATATTCCTCTTGACTACACAGCCGTGGCAGAGTCCACTGATGAAATTCAAGAGCTGGCCCAAGCTGAGAAAGTTTTAGCAAATGTATTCGTGGACAGGAGCAATAAACTTAGTTTGCTCTATGACTTCTATTTACAAAATACTCCTGACCAGGACAGGATAGCCAGATGGCACTGAGATCTCCTTAATGATTCATATCGATCTCCAAGACCAAAATATACAGTATATCTCAATCTAGAGAAGTCCCAAGAAACCATTTACTAAACTTTTATTGTGAGTTGAACTCCACATACATCACAAAATGTAATTTGACCTCAGATGGAATATTTTAAGTATGCCTCAAAACTGCACAGCACATCATGCCTATTTTCAATTATGTTTTCTCATCCATTTCTCTTTTTAGGTCCTGTAAGATTTCAGGTAAGATAGGAAACACTACCCGTGCTGTTAATAAACAAAACTTTTCTTAGGCACTTTCATTGCAATTTTTCTCAAATCAAACTCACTCCTGCCATAACAGTTCTTTCAGGAGAAACAGAGGGATTTGAGATTGATAAGAGGCGTAATGGAGATCTTGAGGTTACTGAGAAAATAAAACAGCTGAAATGTTTCCTTGCACTGATCTGTTATGATTTATATTTGTAGTGTCGACTCACTTGTTTTTATGTCACATTTTAACATGAGTGCATGCCATTAGGAGTATGGCATAAGAGTATCAAAGTGTCAATAATAATAATAATAATATGGTTTTGGTAAAACACCCATTAGTTTGGGTTTAAGAAATGCATTGGTACAAGCAACTAAATTCTTGTGTTACCATAAAATTTGTTTGAAGGTTAAAGCTAACTTACACAAAATTAACGCCACAAATATATGGTTTTCCAGGAAGCATTTTGCAAAGATAATGTAATCAGTTTATTTGAGTATAATGGTAGTATGGAAGTCTGAAAGGTTTAATCAGACACAAGGCATAGATGATGTTTTATAAATATTCAGGGAATAGGCTGAAGTAGATTGCATGCAATTTACTTGATTTTTTGCATGGAATTGGTCAGGTCCACACAGCTTGTCAAATGTACCATTTCATTTGGTTTGTTTGAAACTGAACATTGGATAGAAATGAGACCTGATTCCTGACAATTTTAGTGATTTTTTCTTCTTAAAGGTGCATGAATACCCTGTCCTTGATTGCTGTGATGTTTATATTTATGAAAATAATACATCTTCATATATATCTTCATATAAGAAAATGACATCATCCTCCATTATACATTAATGTCCACAAACATTTCATGATAACAACTTGAATACCATACTTACAACTTATCATAACTAACCAGCATTACAGTATTTGAGGCAAAACAGTGAAATAATATTTGGAAGCAATATACATGTATATGCCATGGGGGCATTGGTGGCCCAGTGGTAGAGGTCCCGCCTGCCATGCCGGCGGCCCGGGTTCGTATCCCGGCCAATGCCCCAAAACCCAGCCACTGGGAATGCGTAAGTCAGTGCATTCGTAGTGCCGGTCCGAAGCCCAGATAAATGGGAGGGCTACATCAGGAAGGGCATCCGGCGTAAAACATATGCCAAATCAAAATATGCAGATCAGGATGATCCGCTTTGGCGACCCCAAACGGGAACAGCCAAAATAAAAAAAAAATAAATAAAAAATACATGTATATGCCATGCAAGGAAACAATATTTGGACTGATAAAGACAACAGTGATGTCTCATGATTGCATTGATATTTTAAAGGCACATTAAAGGCCAAACCCCATTTCTTAAGCTGTGATTAAGGACGCAGACTCCATAAAAATATGAAATGCTATTAGAAATTGTTCCTAAACTGCATCTGTAAACAAAGAGAAAAATGTCAATCGCTTTCATGCATTATGGCATAGACCAAACCATAGATGTAAAGGCCCACTTTGAAGCAGAATAATAAGAGGCATTTTTAGGGGTTAAATGAATCAGAATTAACCTTAGAACCCTAATCTGAGTACTTAATGGAGTTTTACAAAACTTAATGAAGCCTTTTCTAGCAGCTGCCATAGAACCATCCCACAGGAGCAAAGAGACCGAGACCGACTGATCTGTTGCCTAGCAACAAATCTACAAATATTATAGCTACAATATTTATTTATTCTTTCTTTGGCCTATCACCTAGTAGAATTATGTTTTCTGAATATTTCAGGAAGACAAAAAAATATGCTGTCCATCAGATGCAGTATACCATTTTATTTTGCAAAGTTTCTTCATACAAACATGACAATTCAGTCAACCGTCACATTATCTGGAGGAGTAAATCAACATTTTTCAGGGAAATTGCAGAAGAGTAGTAGCACAAATGCTACCTATCAGATTTGGAACTCTCAACAAGAAATATTTTATTTTTGTTTACCAAAACATGCCAAATCATTGAGCAGCTGAACTATGGTGAGCAGACAAAAATCTTTATCTTCAATTTATGTTAGTCTTTTATCAGGCAGTCTTAGAGAGCCTTATCAGATACGGCATCACAGCTTGGTTTGGTAACCTTTTCGTGCAACTGAAGTCCAAACTGGTCCGATTGATGCAGACTGCATAGAAGATTATAGGGGAAAGACAGCATCCATTCTTGCAGTCTACTTACGAACAGGCTACCCTGAGGCAAGCCAATAGGATAGTTACTGACCCATCCAAAGTTCTACATGCTGAGTATCAGCTACTGCCCTCTGGGAGGAGGTTCCGAGTCCCTTGTTGCAGATTCAGTAGATTTCAAAATTAATTTATCCCTGTGTCAATAAAACTTTTAAATAGCAGCAGATAAGAAAAGGACGAGGCCAGGATGGATACTGTAGCATCTTTGTTCTTATTAAAGGGATTTGTACAGATCTTTGCTTTTATTGATGTGTTTGTTTTTCTGTTTATCTATAGGTGCTTTTAGGAAACTTGCTGTATGTTTTTATTCACTAACATCTTTGTATGTTTTTTGTATGTGGAATGTTTGTCTTTTACGGCTGCAGCATGGGTGAAAGCCCAAGCCAAATTTTCCACTTTGTGGGACAATAAAGTTAATCTTGAATCTTTATGGATAACATGAAATAAAATTATTAAACACTTGCAAAAATATGAGTTCCTTTTAATGTTTTGGTAAATAGTGGAAATTTCAGTCATTTGCAGATCCCACATGTGACCCATAGTGCAGTGCAGGCTCCTATCAATTCAGGATCCCCAGAAAGCCATTAACTCCAAATATCCAAATATATTCAGTTCCGTCTATCTCAATCACACTGAGTGGGGGAATCGGGTAGAACACACCCACAGGTAAAACAGCATTGCCCATTTATAGAGTGCTTGTGTGTCTATAGAATCAGCTCTATGTTTTTATTTATGAGAGAAAAAGGTAAAGGCATGGTGGTCATCCTTAGCAACATCTCAAATAAGGGACTCAGGGAAGGTTTCGGAAAATAGATCATGGGTTGACCACATGGCATGTAGCAGTAGGGATCCACTCATCAGACCATGAATTGGACACTAATTACCCAACCATACTGATTTTTATCACTAGAGGCCTAGTTCTGACACTCTCTGACCACCTTTCACTCTGATGGATGCTACCATGGGCAAGCAACATGAAATATCCAGTACAATTAAGAATAATTAAATGACACTGCAGTCCCCAATGTCAACTGATGTTGATTTATTAACTTGAAAATCCTTCATTATGATTAGTTTTGTGGGGAAGTTCCTCAAATTACCATTAATTGCAAGAGTAATATCAATCACTGTTCACCCATCTTATCTTCATTACAGTACATGGGCACAACATTTGATGAAAATAAAATACTGAACTTCAACCATCTCTCATTGTGTACTGGGTTAATTGCAAAAGTATTCACGTGGGATCTTGTTGTTGTTTTAGAAGGGGCAATTTTTCAATGATGAAGGAAAATATCCTAGCAAGCCTTCCTCAGTTCATATTTGTATTACAAAGCAATAATTTTACAAATTTTAATAAACATTTTGGAAACAAATGTGGACTAATCAACAAAACTAATTAAAAGCACATCAACTTCATAGAACAATGATTTTACAGGATTTGAGGAGACGGTATAGCATACTGTGCTAGATGGAAACAGACTGGAGTGCCTTAGAGAAGACCCTATGCACATATTTCCTATTGAATTATTCTGGCTAAATTCATCCTCAGACAGTGCTACAGTATATGGCACAATGTGTATTCCCTGCAGCGGCCTCCAGACTTTTTTTGTTTCTTTCAAGTTGCTGATATCTATCAGCCAGTGGGCTGCAGTACACCTCCTTCACCATCCCTCTTTCATCTCTCAGATCTGTCTACGTTTTGCTATGTTTGCTTAACACCATCTACAGCATGCAACCTGACAAACTGCTGATGCATCAGATTTAACAACATCTAGGTCATTTCAGGGAGGCAGCACAGTGCAAATCTTTGAGTATTTGAAAATGTGCAAATATCATTGCAGACTGTGTGCCTACATTAAATCAATTTAGCAGGAATTCTTCAAGATATTTGACAGAGCCTTTTTTGTGCTGAAATATGCCTTCTCACTGTTATGTAAACACTGTCAAAACATACATATTTTAGTAAAAACAGCACATATTCAAAATCAGTTTGGGCATTTCTGTTCTTTTACTATACTGGAGACTGCGTAAATAAATTGCAATCATAATGTTACATTATACAACATCAAAATGGAAGTGATTTATCCTTGCTTTGCCTTTGTAATCTGGAGACAAATGAGTCTATGGCACAGTTATGAATAAAATATGTAGATTGTTTGTAATTAGCATATTAATGACTCATTGCCATGTTAATCAGTTTATTCATGAGGAAAAATAAAAGGATGTCAGAAAAAAGGCACAGACATGGATGTCAAAGCCTTTAAGATATGCCCTCAGCATTACAACACCAAATCCAAAAACACACAGGTAATTAACATTACTGATGTCACAATGAAAAAAAAAAGAAATGCACTTCAATATACAGTGCCTACTGCATATATACCATATTTTGATACAAGTGTTCACAGCATGTTTTAATCAGGAAAGGGATAGTGACAGGTGACTATGTCAGTATCTTGCATGCAGAAGATGGCAACAGACATGTTTACCAGACCTTTTCCAATACAGCACACTGCATTACGTCAACAGCTAGACCCAGTGTGATTCAGTCTTCATCAGCATGTGACACTGCTGACACAGACAGCCATTTTGAGTCTCCTCAAGTAACAGGCATCCCACACCACAGATCGGTTCAACATGCCAGGAGCTGTTTATTGAAACATGGACTCATATTATTTCAATTACTGTCATGTTTGCAAGGAAATAGACTGATTATTTTATTATTTTGTATGGACTGCAGAAAGCTGTGTAATTTGTCTTCTGCAAAAAATCTGTAAAATGAATGCCCAGTGATCATTTTAGAAGTTAAAAAATTTTGACCAAGAAGTCCGACTATTTGAAATCTTCTGATTTGAGGTGCATTAGAAGAAGAGAAGACAGATTAAGATACAACGTCTTACCACATTAGTGTTAACATGTGATTTACTCATGCTGCCTCCAACACTTTACCAGGAATGATTGGACAATGGATCCTTGAGCCATTTGTACCTTTCATGAGACGTTAGCCTGGCCTTTAATTTTTGGCTAAGTGCAAGTGTTACATTTTGTCTGCTATGTCACTTCAAGAACCACCCAAATAAATTCACAAAACTGTGTCTGTGGAGAACACTTCTACCTCTTCTGTGCATTTGTAAGTCAAAATGAAAGACAAATGTTGAATGAATCCATGCCATTGTGATTGATTACACCATGAGATTGATCACACCAAATGACCAAGATGACCTAATTTGATTGAAAGGATGCATACACACATTTTCATAAAAAGTACCATACTTATCAATTTTAACATAAACAAAACTGAGCTAAAATATTTATGACACCGCTAGTCCTTGGTTTCTCAATGTAGAATTTACAGCACTTTTTATACATGGTCCCCCCATTTCAGGGCACCATAACATTTTAAACAAATGGCTTCACAGGTGTTTCTGGTTAGTCAGGTGGGTTCAATTGTGTCCTTAGTGCAGCTATACAAGAGCTTTCAGTATCTAGTCTAGATTCTAGGCATTTGTCCACATGAGGACTAGAGTTGTACAAATGAAACTCAAAGAAGCCATTATGAAATAAGAAAAAGCAGTCAGAGACATAGGTCAGAAAGTAACTGTTTGGAACATTAATAAGAAAGAGAAAACTGGTGATCTCAGAAATCACAAAGAGCCTGGTAAGAAAGACCTGGTAAGGAAGACCTCTACAGTTATTTTGGAGCCTGATAATGTAAGGAGTTTGATGAAACAGACGTAACTGAGGCTAGCAACTATTTCTGTCAAACAATATACAAACAAATCCACAGTTCACAATTTGATTAAATGAAGCCTATTGTGTGCATAAAAATACAATACTGTTAAAATGCTAGACCTTAATATTATTCTACAGCAACACTTATGGAAAATATGAAAGATACATGGCCCTATTTTGGTGACAATGCAAGTGAAAACATACCTTGGCACAAGTGGAGTAGCTAGTTTTGTCTCCTGCAAACAGAATATTTTTCACCTGATTGCTTCAACACAGGTTGGGTATCATAATAGGGGGGTGTGTCACAGAAACATTCGGCATGGTAAAAGTTTGGTGTTGAATAATGTGTTCGTGCATGAAACTAACTTAAACTTCTCATTTTTAAATGAAACACCTTTGCTTTTATTAATAATTAACATTAGGGGCTCTATTTTACAGAATCAATGTTGCATGGCAAATAGGCACAGCGCATGGGTGCACTGGGCATGGATACTAAATGTTGGTATTTTTTTACTTATACCAAATTGAACTGAGTGATTTCCTTGTAAAGTGTAAGCCGTTGAGGAGGGCAGTTGCCACTTGGATACAATGCAGGCAACTTTCTCCATGATTATTATTCATGACCCAGATATTAATTTTATTTTTAGGCTACCTAACGTTATACCCTCCAGACAAAACAATAATATGGCTTGTTGTTATCGGTCTCTTTGATATTAAGCACTACCAGATGATGCTATTTTAGCCTGGGCTGAGATAACTAATGCACTTAATGCACGTAACTTGCATATACAGTACTGGCACAAATTATGAAAACACTGTGCAGTTTAGTTATTTTACTTCTTTCTGTGCCCTTTCTTCTATTATTTCGCTGAGCAATTATCAGCTGAAAAATGTATTCAAAACAGTTACCTTCTTGACCATGAGTGGCAATGACATTCTGCAATCATCAGTAATTAAATATATTAAAGTAATAAAGTATACAAAAAAACGTAAGATACCTTAGACTGCTCAATTATGTTGGTATGAACTAATACATAAAGGAAGGTGCAATGTTACTTGTTTAACACAGATGCAGACAAAAATAAGGAAATAATTATAATTTGTGTTAAACAAGTACCAATCATTACACCTTCCTTTATGTATCAGTTTATACAAACATAATGAGCAGTCTAATACATCTTACTTTTGGAAATGTTGTAATGAGCTTGGACATTTCCTTGTGATATGTAATAAATGTTGATAATAAATGTAATTTGTAATAAATGTAATATGTCAAAAAGATAAACTTATATCTTTAGCACTATCTCTGCAGTAAAGTTAACCCTGCTCAGCTCTTATCTGTGTAGCCCCACCCACCCTGCCTGTTCTGCGTCAATATGCAACATGATTGACAGGCAGGCAGGACAGAGAGCTGCCCTAATTGGTTGTAAAGATCCAGCCGCGGTGAATTTTAGAGTGGCTGATTTCAGAGCATGGGGTAGTCAGAGAGACCAAATTTTTTTCTTAGACCTTTTAACTTACTGATATCTGTCAGGATGTGAAGGAAATTTAACCAAATATGAATAAAAGTGTTCTACAACAAACTTACATAAGCAAATACATTTACATAAACATACACATTGCACTTGGATCAGTTTGGAACCCACTTAAAAAGCTTTCATTAATTAAAAACTTTTAAATAATAAAGAACAAAACATTTAGCATAGACTTCCTTATAAAACAAAACACGGCTGGTCCATTTAAATGGTTGTTAATGTACTGTTCACGTCTGATTTCATTCTGAAGTGTCATTATGATAATGCCTCTGTAGAAAAAACAAGCATGAAATCGTCCAGACCCACGGCGCAATTTGGCGAACTATATTTTTTGGTTGATTTTACGCGCTCATATATGGCAGTTGGTTCTCTCAGAATTCTGACTGATAGCCAGGTCAATATTTTCACTGGAGACTTTATACATCCCGCCTTATAACTTCAAAGTCCCAGGTCATTTGTGAATGGTTTAAATGGATTTTGAAAGGAGACACTTCATGCTACAATCATGATAACGGCAGTGACTGTGCTGTGAAGTTTAGGTAGCAAACAACAAAACTGAATCCTTTTGACGTAATTTAAATAGGAACTATACGTTTAGATCGCCTAGTTTCACTCACTGTGGCCAAGCGGAATCGATAACATTTCAGAAAATATATAACTTGAAAAGATGAAATTTCATCTACTGGGACTTTTGCCGTTTATTGAGGGTGTGACAGAAAATTTTGGTGCTGCTGACTAGAATCGAATGTTTTTCATATTTACCGTTCGATGGAGCAAGTACCATTCACAGTACATTTTTATGGGTTAGTCCTGTCAGATTCTGCTAGCTACTTTACATTAACCTTGTACGGCGATCAATAAAGGCTAACAGCACAGTACCACTTACTTCTTGTCACTTCTACCACGACTGTAATGAACAAAAGAAGGCTACAAACTACTTTTTCTATGAGAAATGTGTTGTCAAGCTCACGCGCATACACTGCTGGCGACATTCTAAAGCTCTGTTTTGCCCTCCATACTATATAGCTAGCTAGCTATGGCATGTCCTCACCTCTGTAATGTAATTTGTTGTCCTCCGTGTGTCCATACATCTGTATCGGTGGTTGTAGCTGTGTGTCCTTAGATCCTACTCATGCGTGCAGGACAGCATCCGTACGCGCTAACTAGGTTAACTAAAGTAGGCGATCCGTACAGTAGGCGAAACGCTAACATGTTAGGGTTAGCTAAAGTAACATTAGGCGATAAAGCTGTGCTTAAAAATCTCATGCCATACCACCTGCACATGCGTCCTACTAAATGAAGCGCCACCTGCGCATGCGTCCCACGAAACCTCCCTCAAAGGTCGTCCGTGAGTGAGTGAATGAGTGACCACAATTTGCCATGCATAGCCCATGACACCAGTTTCTGCAGAACCGTGGGAAAAACACTATACAAATACATTTTACAGTAACCGAAACAAAAAACAGACATAGATATTTGCTAAACTGAAATCTATTTAAATCAAAATTTCCATCAATTATTATGACAGCAGGAAAGCAAAACACCTCCACCTCCATACTTCACAGAAAGCAAAAAGATTAAACTTTATATCACAAAACATACCACAGTCGAGCATGAGTTTTCTTTAGCCTAGCCATACAGACTATAGTTCCAAGCGTGAGCAGCATGCAGTTTGTAATCTGAATCACTGTACTCTGTGTTCTGTCTTCTAAGGAGGCTTTTCTGAATCCCATGTCCATGTAGTTAGTGAACTGACACTAGCCTGGACTGAAATCAACAGTAACTAGATAAATGAATTCATGTGTTTTTTTCCTTTAAAAAACCAGTGCATTAGCTCATTCTGGTGATTGCTGAACTCAAGAGCAAGAGAAGGAAAAACTAACATCTGTATTGATTTCCAAGTCAAAGTTACAAATGTCCTTCTAATTAAATTCATTTTACAGACCCTGAATACTCCAAATTTTCCAATTGTTTCAACTGCATTTAGAGTTCATTCAAAAAATGTTTTTGTTTTTTGTTTTTCTTCCCCCCAAGAAGTTACAACCGAGAACATCCTCATAAATTATTTATGTTGAATGTAACAGTAGAAACTAGATTGTCAATAAAAATCTAGGTTTTTATAAGTATCACCCATCTTGAGAAGACTAGTGACTTATTTCCATGTCATTTTCAAACGATTCTCTGACTCTGCCTCTGCCACTCAAGAATATTTACTCGCTGAGGCAAATGTGAAATATTCTCTAGTCACTATCCTGCAAGAATTCAAAATTTATGAAATCTTCAAATATTCTTTTTGCACAGACCTACACATACAGTACTACAAACCTATGATATCATAAAGTTATTAGGTTACATTGGAATTAACCTAACCATTACTTTACTGTGGCAATGTGTAAATGGAATTCACCAGATGTGTAGCTATGACATTATGTCATATGACACTGTATTTGCACCAACCAAACCAGAACCTCACTGTGATTTGGTTAACATGTAATACTGATAGCTAGCTAAAATCATAATGAGGTCCACTCAATATTGAAGCTTTTGTCCATGCCATTCTGCCATTGTGAGACTGGTAAGAAGTAAGTTGATATCACATATAAGGTTTTAATTTGCTACCTTTAGTCAAACTTGCAAACTAGAACATTGGTATTTTAAGAATAAAATGTACTTTAAAAAGGTTTTTGTATACTATGTATAAAGAACCAGCAGTTGTATTTTACACGTATAACAACGCAATACATACTGCACGTCGAGGTAGTGCTTGAGGTTGCGACATACACAGACTAAGACCTCATTTGTGTATATCCCCCCTCCCCCTAACCCCCTGGCCCAATTAAAGTAGAACTGGCCCTCGCCACTGTATATTACAACAGTTCTGTGGGCTAATTAATCATATGTTTGAGATAGGAGTTTGGCTTTTTAAAATGCTTTTTTTGTTGTTTTTTTATCACTGAAACTATTTTGGTTTTGTGAGAAGAGGCACCTGTTTGTTTTGCCTTTGCTTTCTGTTTTCCTCCACTGAAGGGATCCCGCGGACCTTTGTCTGTCACCTGGCAACAGACACACCAGCCTGTCTCCAGCTCCATAGAAAAGCGGAAACTCAGTATTGAGCTCCTTCTGGAGGGCTGTCGGCTGCCTACCTGACCGCCCTACAAATGAACATAAATAGTTCTGACACACGAAGCTCTGTTTTCTGTGGACTAGAAAGAAGAAAGAGCAGTTTTGTACTGCCTTGGCACCTTTACTGCTCTGCATCTCCAATCACCCTTGGAGTATACTGTATATGGACATGAAATCAACAACGCAGAACAATGTCCAGTTTAAAAGAAATAAGTCTGGAGCTTTTCGCACAATGCTGCACATAACACTACTACTCCCAGTGACCTACATGCGAGGAAGTGGTTTAGATACGAGGGAACACACAACAGCAAGAAGCGAGGCATTCTGGGAAGCAGTGGTAGCTGGCTCAGGTTTGAGTCCAGACCAAAAAATGCACACACTATACTTATAGTATTATATGCATTGTTTTATGAATTGCATATAGATCCAGGCACTAGTTTCAACGACGTGACTTTCTTGCAGGCCTGCCATTAATAAGAAAAATGATCTCTTTGATAAATGCCTTAATAGTTTAGTCTACTGTATTAGTAAGGACTTTCTTTGTGGCACGATCAATATAGACTTTGTCTTGTAATTTTGTATTCTGTGGTTACGAATTATGAAAAACTAAATAGTAAAATGCTTGGACATCAAAACCAAAGAATACAAATCTGGACCAGCATAAACATAATAATAATCATCAATGATTTTGTTTTACACAGTACTCTGAATGTTTACCCATATTTGTGCTGAATTCTGTCTCGTCTAGCAGACAGTTTTCTGGACATTGAAAGACCATTGATAAGTGAGAAGGGTACTGTGGTATTGCTATAGCACCTTAAGCAATCATTAGCTGGCACGCTTGTTCAGTTAAGTAATCAAGTGTGCCACAACCTACCGCCAAACGCTTGAGTTCTCACTACAGGTCCGTGAACGTGTGGCATGTGTGATACCCCATCCCCAGAGGCAAAATAAACCAGATGGGACTTTAAATGCTAAATTTCATTTTCTATCATTTAGTAGGTTAGTTCACCCCTCATTGGCTCACCATCTGCCAGTATTTAAGCCTGTCTTCAATGGATCCCTGCTATGAAAACTTTTACTTTATCATCCCCTTGGCCTGTTACCCACAAACACTGAAAATCTAATTACTACACCCTGTGATGTGGTGGAATGGAGAGAGAGAGAGAGAGAGAGAGAGAGAGAGAGAGAGAGAGAGAGAGAGAGAGAGAGAGAGAGCATATCTAATCATATTTCATAAGGTTTATGGCGATAGTTTAACGATTTATCGCATACTTTGGTGAGTGCCCATCTAAGTTAAGAAGACGAAAGGAAACATTACAGTAATAAAAATGCCATGCTCTTGTTAGTTGGGCGAAAGTTTTTATAATCTGAAATGCGCGCAATCTAGTTCATTTATTAACGTATCCTATGCCACAATTATGAATATTTACCTCTTATATATGAAACCTTTGTAAATTCGGGTTTGTCAAGGAAACAGAAATTGAAGAATGCTTTTGTGTCAGTGTCGCGGTATAATTGACTACCACGAGGCTAATAATCGTGATTCGTATTTACATTTTGGAGATGTTCTGACTCTGATACAGGACATTGGAAAATAAAATTCGAACATTCCGGCGAATTTTGGCTGCTCATCTTTAGCACCTCCGTTAATTTTCTTTCACATCAAACCCCAATATACATACCCGTCCAGTGTAATCCCTTGGTGAGAGACTATTAATTTATCTCAATATGGGAGTTAAAGTCTGCATTAACTCTGTTCATTTAAGTTCTTTCACAAGGGCATTTTATTTCTGGAGACAGCAAGCATAAGAAGATTATAAGAGCAGTTTTCAATTTATCTCACACCCCCAGACTCCACTTATTGACGGGTTTCCTTATCACATTTTGCCAGAAACCGAGGTGGGGGGGGGGGGGGGGGGGAGTGGCATTGTCATTGTCATCATCGTCAGAATCTGGCAGTTTGGAATTGTTGATTTTTAATGCAGCATATTACAGTTTGGGTTTTCATACCAAAATACATTTTCTGCTATTTGTTTTTTCGTTTGTTTCGTCGCCCTCGGTTTTTAGAAACTGAATTGATGGGGGTGGGGTGGTGGAGGAGAAGGGGTAAAATGGTAAGAGGGGGAGTGGAGGAGTGGAGTGCTTTTTTTTCTTTTTTTTTTGTAGCAACGGGGGGTAGGGTGGCCGAGAAAATGATAGATGTATACCGGTTACCAAATTTTCAGTTCTCTGCAGCATTGGAAAATGCAAAAAATAAGGAGTAACAAGGAAAAAACAACAGATGAATATGAAAACCGCTAAAGAGGCTACTGTAAATATCCTTCCCAAAGCTTCGCGAGACCCAGCTGCCAGAACAGACTGCACGACAGTGATACATTTTGGAGTATAATAGCAAGGTATTTTCTCAACCCCCCCCCCCCCCCCCCCCCCCCCCGTGTGTCTGTACGACCTCGTTATACTCTATACAAAAGAAATTGATTCCCGCGAATTTCAGATCTTCAAATATTATGTTTAAATCCACTGCACTGAAGTCGAGGGAGCTTCGTATTTACTTTCCTCAAAGAAGGAGGGGGTTGGGGTTAGTGGGGTAACTTTATAATCTTCGAACAGTCAGGCTTAATATAATGTTAAGTCATATTACATAACGTATCATCTGACTGTGAGTAGCCACTATCAATCGCAGAAAAAAGAATCCCAAATAGGTAAAAAAAAAAAAAAAAAAAAAAAACACACACAAACCATATAACAGCCTTGAGACAAGAAGACACTCCAGTCTCAAACCCGCTGCGATCTCAGTGGTGGAAATGTTGTACACGGGGAGGGTCGACATTCAGATGACATTGACGCTATGTAGATGAGAGCGGGGATTTGTGCTACATGTAACGTCTCTGGTTGTTGACGTTAGACGGTGGCACAAGGCAAAGCTGCTCCTTTCTCGTGTTGTTTCCCCCCTCCTTCAGCACCACACTCTTCTGGACAGCACCACGCAACAAGGCATTTGCCTGCCTTTCCCCCAGGATAGCAGTTTTGTTCTATTTTTTAATGGAAATAACTTTCTTTTGTTCGTTCCGGTAAAATTGCAAGTGCGTAACTTCAAGAGGAATCTACAGATGCTTCCATCTGCACATTCTGGCAGGCATAACAGTTTTGGTGAGTAGAACCTTTTTGATAGACTACTAACTGTGAAAGTAAGAATATTTTACAGCACCGATAACCGCAGATCCTGCTTGGGAAATAGTATAGTTACCGTAGTCGTAGTAACTGTCGAGTGCACTGCGCAACGAGGGCAGTAATTAGACATGGATTTCTATATGGAATAGATTGTTGGATTGGGTAAATCTAGGTTCCAAAATGAAATATGGAATACTTTTCGGTATTCGTGTATGCATTCGCTTCAACTACGCATTTTTTTCATTCGTTTAATGTGACAAGATACATTTGTGCAACAAAAAAGAATAGAACACCCAGACGCGTAAAGCTTCGCGCTCACGGCATCCTTTTGTTTTCGAGATTGCGTTTCAGTGCTTGCACTGAATGTTGTCAGTTCACGTATATATCAAAATCTGTGAAAAGATGACCTTAAATGATATTCATAGCCACCAGTCGCTGGGCATGTTTAAATAAATGCAACAATTAAAGCAACCCCGTACAGAACCGCACCGTACCCAATGTATCCAAGCTGGCACCGTGTGCGTCATGCGATTCTGAACACAGACTTTAAAGTTTGCTGATACATAACTCATTTTAATTGGATATAGACAGAACGTGAGACGTGTTTAATTAAAGTGGGTATTCAGAAAATATACCCATTAAACGGATTTATGCAATTTCGATGAACTTTATCAGTAAATCAGCGCAGCACACATAATTAATGGGCTAGCAGAGTACATTTTGTATTTATTTCTAACGAAAATGCCTGTTCTCGATAACATATATTTGAAGTGGTATTATGTATTAAATCAACAAGACGCTCACGCTTTAGAAAACTTGCAAATATATGTGTAGTTTGATTAACTGCAGTCAAATACCAATGAAAAATAAATAAATCCTTAATCCGGTTGCTATAAGAAACATAATTTCAAGTTTTATTTTAAGTTACCTTTCCTAAGAGAAAAACTCGGCCACAGCACGCCTACATACGAAATCATTTTATTAAATGAACGGATGACCGATTGTCGAATGATTAAAGAACTTCGTAAAAACATGTTTTAGATGCTAAAAGTGAACCCCTTGGACAATTTAATAAGGTTAAATGTGTGTAATTTGGCGATGTTTAAATTTGGCGTTGCTTGAATTGTTCTATTTTTTAAATTTATTTATTTATTTTTTTATCGGACCAATTAGGTCTTGATAAATTACTCTGGTTTTTTGTTTCAGGTTAACATCATTCCTAACCGGAAAATTATATCCGCTCCCACCATTTTTACCCCAACAATTTGGTCCCAAGCTTGGGTAAAGAACCGCGAAACTGCTGTCTACGTGGACTGGTGCTGAAATCTCCCGTCCGCCTGCCAGGACCTCTGCGAAACCCAGAGACATGGCGACAAATGGTACAAAAGCTTCGGATGGACACGTTTTGACAGAAGTGAACGAAGCCCCTACTACCAACGACAAACCCAAAACCTTGGTTGTGAAAGTCCAGAAGAAAAAAAAGGAAATTCCGGACAGAGAAACGTGGGGCGGAAAATTTGACTTTCTTCTGTCATGTGTTGGGTACGCAATTGGACTGGGAAATGTGTGGAGATTTCCTTACCTTTGTGGGAAAAATGGTGGAGGTAAAGACGAATCGTTGGCTTTTTCCATTACTTTAAGCAAAAGGAGTTTCGAAAGTCGTAACTCGTCTCTTCAGTCCGTAAAATTGTACATGAGCAGAATTTAAATTTGTCTCAATGGCAGAAGTGTGTCCTAGGGTTTTTTCCTTCGAATTTGCGTGCGAATGTGCGCACGCAGAAATGGTGAATTTAAAGTTTAGTTCTTTAATTCCAAATGTTGTTTATCGCTGGATTACTCATAATGTAGATGTTACTTGTGTGAAAATGATTTTTTTCTTCAATATTGCATCTTTTTTCACCTCTTAATTTCTGTCCAGGGGCGTTCTTGATTCCCTATTTTTTGACCCTCATATTTGCGGGAGTTCCCTTGTTTCTGCTCGAATGTTCCCTCGGTCAATACACATCGATTGGTGGTCTTGGAGTCTGGAAACTCGCTCCTATGTTCAAAGGTATTTCATCCAAGCTATTTTGGCTTCAGCATATCATCACCGTCAGCTTTGAGGGTCTATTTCATGTCCCTTACTTAATCGCATTAGTTCATATTAATGCTGGCTATGTCTAGGACAAGTGGGTATCTTCTTTGTAAAGGTTTTAACAGATAAGTCAGACCTGTACACGGTAAAGTCTTATTAGTTACTAAAAAGAAAATGATTGTTTTTTTTTCCTGTAATCGTTTATACGTTTTATAATTTATTATATTCTGAATAGTTGTCGTTTTGCTTTACTGTGACACCAATTAATACCTTTGACTATATTTCCTTATACTTACATACAATAATTTTCATACCTTAGGGGTTGGCCTGGCTGCTGCAGTTCTTTCTTTCTGGCTTAACATCTACTACATTGTAATAATTTCTTGGGCCATCTATTACCTGTACAACTCCTTTACCACAGTGAGTATGACATTTCACATGCTTTTTTTAGAACGATATGTGGGCTACCATATATATCAAACAGGGTAAAGAAAATGGTACTTTAAAAAAGCAAAAATGTATCACTGCACAGCAAAAATGCACAACACTGCACAAGAAGTATTGGATGGTACAATCATCATCACCTCTGTTTTGCAGGATCTTCCATGGAAAACATGTAACAATCCTTGGAATACAGATAGATGCTATACAAACTACAGCATTGTAAATACCACCAATCTCACCAGCGCAGTTGTGGAATTCTGGGAGTAAGATGTTGAATTTTTTTTTTTCCTGTGTTAAAAAAAATTATACCACACATTTGAAGATGATGACCGTGCCTTCAAATTATGTATACATAAAATGCGTATGCAATGCGTAATTGCACAAGTTAATTTTGAATTACAAAAATGTAATTCTTGTTCATTCAATCTCATAGACGCAACATGCACCAGATGACTGATGGTCTGGAAAAGCCAGGCCAGATCCGATTGCCACTAGCAATAACATTGGCTATTGCATGGGTCCTGGTCTACTTTTGTATCTGGAAAGGTGTTAGTTGGACCGGAAAGGTAAGTTTTAAGGAGAAATGTAATACCAAATGAGGGTTAACACAAGTCTAGATGTTATATATAAAAAGTGTTGCAGTTACCAAAAAAGCCGTTTTTAATTAATGGTCTATTACAAGCAATAATGATAATACAAGTTACTGTTATATGATCATGATTACACTCACAGCACAAACAAATATTTAAAAAAGATTTTTGAGTATCAGCAATGTCGTGATGTGTAATTATCTAGTATTGGAATTAACCTTTGAAATCTCTTATTTAACTATATCGCTCACCATTATTTGATACAAAAAAATGCAAAACTAGAAAAAATTTCTGGCCTATTTGTATTTAGTGGGATACTGTATCCAATTGTCCTTTTTGCATTTTAATGTTGTCTAGAGAGCTGTGCAGTGACTGGCAGTGACATGGCCCTGTTCCAAATCAATTCAGCAATTTCACTCCTCTGATTAAATTCCATTCTTGGAAATAGCCTATCAATTCTAATTTGGTATTAAAACATATACAAGGACAGTGCTGAAGTGACAGTTTAACAGCAAGTTAAGCCAATGAACACATTTTCTTTCTGTGGTATAAATGCTCAATTTTGATGCGTTTTATTTTTTAGGTTGTTTACTTCTCAGCCACGTACCCCTATTTTATGCTTTTTATTTTGTTCATACGTGGAGTAACCCTTCCTGGAGCCATAGACGGAATACTGTTTTACATCACTCCTGAATTCAGCAAACTTAAGGAATCAGAGGTATATTTTACATGAACCTTCACAATTCCTTAAAAGACATATGCTTTTTTTCTTATTTTTTTAAACTTAATCACTGGCCATCTTCTCTTTATCAGGTCTGGCTGGATGCAGCGACTCAGATCTTCTTCTCATACGGTTTGGGTCTTGGGTCATTGATTGCACTTGGGAGCTACAACACTTTCAATAACAATGTTTACAGGTATGTAAGGGTTAAATTATTAAGACAGCTGTCTGTTGCTTTTTTTTTTTTGCTGAAGTCTGTTTTTCATGAGATTAGGGCACTAAGGCAACCAGAACCAGTCACAGCAATAGGTGGCAACAAGGCCTGTTATGTGTTGCAGTTCTCTCCCTCTCCATCTCTCTTCCATTGGCTCATTAGTATAAAATATAGATATATGGGTCAATATAAATGCTAAATTCCAAAGGTGAGAGTAAATGCTAGTCGTTGGCCACACATTATTTTCACTGCAGTAGAATACAATATGGATTACTTATCCCTTTTCGAGAACTTAGCAAGGAAACAGATAAAAATAACAAATCAATATTGGTTTTAACAAAAGCCATTCTTGCTGTGCTCTTTCCACAGAGACTCCATCATTGTGTGCTGCATCAATTCCTTCACCAGCATGTTCGCTGGGTTCGTCATTTTCTCCATTGTCGGTTTCATGGCCCATGTAACAAAGAGGGCCATCGCTGATGTGGCAGCCTCAGGTAATTTTGTCATCTGTCTGATTGCAACTGCTGTAATTTACCACAGCACAAAACTGAATATGAACTGAACAGAAATGTGGTAACTCATTCCCTGAACCTAACAATGAATTTTAAAAAAAAGAAAACAATGAGATACAAATTTAACGCTTAGTATTCCTCCTGTTCAGGTCCAGGATTGGCTTTCTTGGCCTACCCTGAGGCTGTGACGCAGTTGCCCATATCTCCACTCTGGGCAATTCTCTTCTTCTCCATGTTACTTATGCTTGGAATTGACAGTCAGGTAAAACACAACCTACCAAACTTCACATGCCATGCCTCTTCTTTATTTGATCTGGCTCTATGTGACATACCGGGCACATTATGCTCTGCTGTTTGTAACTCAAAATATCTAAATTATCATGTGCACCTAGAAAAATGAATAATAATAATCATCATCATCATGATCAAAGCAATAAGTGGCCATTTATGACTGTCACCGCACCTGAATTTTATTTTAACTGATACATTTGATGGCATATTGTGAAGAGTCTTTCGATGGAAAGAATGACTGTAGAAACTTTATGAATGTATCCCCATTCTCCCACTTAATTTAGGCTTGCCTATCATTTAACAGCTACCCTTGTTCATTTGATCTCATAAGATCATAAATATGACAAATATACAAACACATAACAAGATCACAAGCTACAATTTATGAAATGTGATACTGTATTTCAGGCCCTGAACCATGAAGCCTCTGATTGTCCCTCTACAGCGTTGTCTTTCTAATGTCCCTGCATTCTGGCTTACAGTTCTGCACCGTGGAAGGGTTCATCACTGCTTTAGTGGATGAGTTTCCCCAGCTGCTAAGGGGAAGAAGAGAGATCTTCATCGCCGGCGTCTGTCTGGTGTCATACATAATTGGTCTGTCCAACATCACACAGGTATATAGCTTATTTTTCTTGTTTTGTTTTTGCTAACCTCAATATTAGTGTACTGCATAGTATTTGCATTATGTGCTGAATGCAGCAAAAACAGCCTGGATTCAATCAACATTTGTATTTAACCTTTACTTACAAATAAATGCTGAGTTATGTGTTTTTCCCACAATGTGAACATTATGTTTTACATTAATGCTGGGGATTGCAAGATCTCCAGCATTAATGATTTCCAAATTGCGTAGATGAAGAAAAAAGAAAATCAATCTCACCCATTTATTTGAGAGTTAAAGACAAACTGAATCCAGGGGGATAATTGATGCCGCTTGTATATCCTCCCATCATGCCCTGGGATCTATGATGCGGCAGCAGAGCTTACTGAACAAATGTCAAAAGAGATGCCTCAAACTGTATCAAGTACATCGCTCTGCTAATCTATGTGTCTGATGTGCCCTGATATGCATCACTGGCTGCAGTGCACAGCCACTCCCCAGTAAGGCTGGCAGCTGGCATTATTACTACCCCTACAATTAACTATATACAGTATATGCACCCGTTAAAATGGCAGTCAAATGTCTTTTAGGGTCACTGACTGCATGCTTTCCTAATGCATCAGCGTCCTTTATTCAAGCATATTTATTACTCTCTCTGAAGAGGGACAGGGATGGCACATTTAAGCATTTTTGCTTTTTTAATCTGCAATGGAAGTGCTCAGAAGATTTGGTTAATGCAGTCACTGCTGCCGCCGTGAACACTGAGCACGGCCCACTCAGGCCACAGGCTTTCACCAAATCGATGTCCCGTGGAAAATGACTTCTGATATTTAGCATATCATCGGAGAGGCCATAGTGGAAGATAGCATGAAGCGCCACCAGCTGTGCATTATGGGACCACGGAGAATCGAGCGGACGCAAAGCTGCTCCCAGGCTCTTCCTTTGAGAATATCACAGGGAACGGTGGCACCATTTCCGGCATGCTTCACAATTTGTGTGCAGTGCGTGGCACCGTTTACGTTCCTAGCAGATGCCCCCCTTTTCAGGATGGTTTACGATTCATACAGTTTGACATCGATGGGATTCCATATCCCATTTACAGAGCAGGATTGCTACTGTATCAATTCAGGTTAAGTACTCTGTGCCCACCCATGACCCCTCCACTAATACACTTTAACTGTGTTTGACCCATCTTGATAATATAATCTGATGTCTGTCTTGTCCCCAGGGAGGGATCTACGTGTTCAAACTCTTTGACTACTACTCAGCCAGTGGAATGTGCTTGCTTTTCCTTGTGTTCTTCGAGTGCGTCTCCATATCGTGGTTCTACGGTATGCAACGCTGCTAATGGATCCTCAATCATTATCTGCATAATCCATAGAACAGTTATTATCCACTCCTAGAGATTAAATCAGAAAAAAATGAACACATTATCATTACAAATGCATCAAATGTCCATGGTGATGTCAACGCATATTTATGAACTGTATGTTATGGAAGCCAATACTAGGATGATTGTAATTTCTATGTAGTTTGGAGATGCGGATCACAGACTGCTTTTAAATGTGCAGGGATGATAATAATAATAATAATAATAATAATAATAATAATAATAATAATAATAATAATAATCACTCTTATTATTTTATATACAGCATATTCTAAAATGGAACCAAATCTTAAGTGAACCCTTGACTTGTATCCATGCAAACAAATTCCAGGGTTCTATACAGTGCAAATCTATTCTGGGGGAATATGTCCAGTATGTTACTGTACTCTCCTGTTATGTATACAGGCCAAATATACTGAAATATATAAAATGTTAAATTATAAATATAAATATGAATTGCTGAATAACATTTCTAGTAATTTAAGCAAGGATTACTTGTGGAAAAACAGATGCTTGATATACATTCTTCATTTTCAAAGGGAAGTCAGCTAATGCCTGTAACACTATGCTTATCAATAGTAAAATAAAGAGAACCAGGTGTTTTTACATTCGTAATGAAGGAACTTTTTTCTGGCAGGTGTTAACAAGTTCTATGACAATATCCAGGAGATGATTGGATACAAGCCCTGCCTGTGGTGGAAACTGTGTTGGGTTTTCTTCACTCCTCTAATTGTGGCTGTGAGTACTGTATATTCTTCCCCCCCCCCCCCCTCTCTCTCCCTCCCTCTCTCACACTCACTGACTCCTTTCACTGTGTTTACGTGTTTTACTTGCTTCCACATTGACTTCACATGTCACATCTGGGAGTTCAATGCACTGATTAAAGCAGAAGTCAAGCACATGACTTAGCCTTTTTTGATACATTTAGAGAGTTAGAATTATAAGGTTCCCTGTAATGCAGTTCAAGTTGTTTTCTTAAGTAGTCATTCTGTTCGTATAACAATATTGCCTATAAATTGCAAACAAAGAAAAATCTGTCACACATTTAACAAAAATAGTTAAAATCTGCTTACTGGCTCACCAGCTGTATCTCTTGAAGATGTTCATCCAAGAGATACATGTTGTTAGCACCAAAGGATTTACAAAATATTTAAAAAAAAATCTAAATCTGTAATATTGGTGATATATGCAGACAGTGACCAGCCAGCAAGCAATTTCACAACAACAAAAATGAAAAATTTTGAAAAATCAGAAACATTATACCTACATACATTTTCATATATTCTCACAGCTGGGTTGAGGTGAATTCGATTTCCAATTCCGTCAATACACAAAATAAATTTGAAAAGATGCAGATTTTGAAAAATCCTCATAGAAGATTAAAGGCTCTTTAACTCATTAAATTTCAATTGACTTTGTGAATTTACAAAATTGAAAATGGAACTGACCCCAACCCTGGCCCACAACCCTGAACAGCTGGGCGCAGTTAATAGTTAAGCTGCCTTTGGAGAGTTTGATTTAAAAAGCCATGGGCTACATCCCAGACGAGTGTTCTGAAGGCAGTCAAGTTCCCAGTGATGATCTAGTGTAATTCAGGTCAGTACAGCATGGTAACTGGGTCAATACACACTTACTGTCAGAATGGGACTGTTAGTTTGGCAAAGGAAGTTTCCTTTTTGATGGTGTGAAGGCCCCAGTAAATAACAATAATTTATTACGCTGTTTATAATGTTCATGAGTGCGTATGCGTGAGCATGTGTTTGTGTCTGTATTTCATTCGCTGTCAGAAGACTGTATATACAATGCTTTCCTATCCCAACACCATTTCTGTGTGGTAACACAAAGCTTTCTTTGCCTTAGGGTGTGTTCCTGTTCAGTGCAGTTCAAATGGTTCCCCTAACCTTGAACAACTATGTGTTCCCAAAATGGGGGCAGGGAGTGGGCTGGTGCATGGCCTTGTCCTCTATGATCCTCATTCCCGGATACATGGTTTACATGTTCCTCACACTAAAGGGCTCCTACAAAGAGGTAAAACCTCCACTCCCAAAACTCTCCATTGGAAATATGGTCATGTTAAAAGCACTAAGCACAGTCATATTATTTCCTATTACCTGTGAGTAAGGCATGGCATTGCAAGTTGATTAGAGAGACTGGGATAGTTCAGTAGCCTTGTGTTTGTTGATGTTTTCTTTAAATGACCATTTCTCACGAAGTCTGTGGTCATTAGAGGATAAATCTGAGAAAAGCCACGTGCTGAATGCTCTGTACTTTGCCAGCGTAGTTAATGTCTGACAGAGTTTCAGACCGCAATCTGTCTCCAAATATTGAAATCTATGTAGGATGATAACAGGAATGGACAGAAATTGAACCCCTGCACTTTGTGTCTGTTTCTCTAGCGTCTTCGGATAATGATTCAGCCTACAGCAATTGTCAAAACCCAGGAGAATGGACCAGAGCAGCAGACTGAGAATCCCAACCCTGCCAACGAGGAGGCTTATATCTAAACCCTGTTCCATAGGCCAACTTTCATGCAGAAATTGTAATCACGGTTGAACATGACCAAGGACTTCCATGTCTAATATATAATCACCTACCTCCAGGGGCAAAATGTGACCAACCTGATTACAATTGTTTGAGTTTTATTTTTCATTTGAAAAAAAGAAAAAGAAAAAAAAAAGACAAACTACCCAGCAATGTCCTAGTGATAGTTTGTATTTCATATGCAAAATGTTAGTCTTTCTAAAATGTTGAATTATAACCACAGAACCACTGTAATTTGAAATATAATTTGAATTTGGAGGCCCAACGTGATTCAACACTACTGTGCTAACTTTTCAAATATTTACATGTAATTAAACTATTAAAAATATTATTGTGAAAATAATAGAATAGATTAAGTTTGATTGTATTCTAAAGAAATACAGAAAGATGAAGTTCATGTATTAAAGCAAGCTAATGCAATGTAAAAATTGCAAAATGGAATTGAATAATTTTAAGCAATGATCATTACGGGAATGTGCAACAGGCAAGGCCAAATTTCATTGTGATGTTTTGTAGCCAGACTAGCACACTATTCCAACTGCAGTTTGCATCGCAAACAATTTGTTGTTTTTTCCATTCATTCCTGGGTGACCAAGCACAAGGCCAGTGTGAATTTGAAATTATAGGACCCTTTGGGGTGATAATGTACCTGTCACAAAACCAGATTAACATCGAGAGAGACTGTTACAATTTCATGTTTGTTTTCTAAAAAAGAAAAAAAACTTTGTATGTAATTGAATTTTTTTTTAAAGAATTTTTTTAGTAGGTTTTCTACGTAAAAGTTAGTGAGAAGGACCAAAATCATACTTATATGAAAGCATTTAGCTATGCTGTGCGGCATTCCAGACCTGACCAGATTAATTCTAGCGGCTCACCGTGTCACTGCGAAGCACAGGGTACAAAGTCTTATCACAAAAGCAACATTCGAGCAGTGACAATCCACAATATAAATATATAAATACAGTATAATCCTGCTTATTTCATTAGAGTGCCACTCCTCAGGAACAATGGTGGAAGTGACCAAAATTTCTCCAGAAACTAACAGAGTTGAGAGCTGTGAAGGCCTTCAGCCAGTAACCAATCAAATTAGTCTAAGCCATAGTCCCGTCTGTATGACTGTGCAGGTGTCCAATACTTCAGCTTATGCTAGAAATACCTTAGATGAACCAGCAAACTTTGTGAACAATGACAGGCCAATTATACTAAGACTATATTTTGATTTTTAATTTTTATAGAAAGCAGATTAATAATGGAGTTGTTTGGCAATAAATATAGATATATAGATAAATATATATGTAGGCCTATATGAGAGAGTTAACTGTTTTTTTTCCCTGTTTATTTACTTCACCAGTTAAAAGCACAAAGCTTTAATTCCACAAACTATTGCCATTGTATTTAAATAAGGAAAATGTTAGTTTGCTTCTATGGCAGCTACAAGTGACAGGGATCTGGTTACAGTAGTCATTTTTCTCTGCAAAGATATATAACTAAAATGTGCAATGAATAAGCGTTCCGTGAATTTTGTATAAAGTTACCATACTGCAGTTTTCTCTCTTAAACGATGTTGTAAAACTGTACTGTGTAAAACATGTAACTGTGAATGTCCGTATGACCTTTGAAGTTTATGTCTAAATGTTGAAAAAAATCTTATATTATTTGCTGTTTTCTGCAATAATATGTTGATCTCAGAAACTTAAGCACATATCTTTCTGAAATGTAAAAAATTAATAATACTAATAATAATAATAGATACTATGTCTAGTTACAAAATATTGTTTTGTATATTTCTAACTGTTTCATGGGCCTAATGTACAATATTCTATGTAAAAAATATAATAAATGTCTCTAGATGGTGTTATATGAAAAAAGCATGATTGCCATATATGTTATCTGAAAAAATAAATAAAGAATTATAGATTATGCTGCTTACTGTTTGTTGGGATAGCATGAAACTTCTTTATCCTGTTTTAAGGTGAATTGCGTTAGTATAACCAAATCAGCGGTCTTGTTCTCATGAACATATCATGCTGCATTTCTTTAAAATATTACGGGCACTAAAAATATCAGAGCAAGGCAGGTTATTTTAATCTATAATTTTTTTTTTTTAATTTGAAAAAATAAATACAATGGTATATAATGTGATATGTAACACAAACTGTTTCAAGTTACAATTAATTAAATGGTAAACTGAGCAATAGAACCACAGAATATGACATATGCCATCTGATTTTGTCTTTTTTTAAGTTAAAATCTTCATGAGTATAATGGTTTCACTGCTGTAAAACAGACTTTGTCTTAACTCCAATCATTCCTTCATACAGTCACTCCTTCATACAGTGTCACGTTTTGAAGATATTAAATATGCCAAATCGACAAAAAGTGCACCTCATGCTGTTTTGAAAATGTCCTGATTACTACTCAAGCTAAGAGAATAAGTAGTGCAATACAAGAAGAAAGAATTGCCTTTCTTGTAACAGTAAAAAATGTGCAGTATTTGTAAGGAGTTATATTTGTAATATTTATATTTTAGCAATAAAAACTTAGTTTTGCATGTCAATGTGGTTTGTTCATTATTAGTAGGTCCATCCCAAATTACTGCTACCACTTCTCTAATAATGCAGCAAGATAGTACATTCCATTTCTATATATATTATGGAAGGGAAATGGGGTAGAATTTGATAAGAAGTACCTAAAACTGAGTCTGAGTTCTGAAAAAAGGTCTTGTGGACAGCTGATACCAAGATTCACTTGTATTAGAGTGATGGCAAGAGCAAAGTGTGGAGGTTAAAAGGAACTACCCAAGATCATCTGTGAAACATGGTGGTGGGGGTGCTATGATCTGGGCATGTATGGCTACCACAGATACTGGCTCACTTTTCTTCATTGGTGATGTAACTGCTGATAGCAACAGCAGAATGAATTCTGAAGTGTACAGAAGCATCCGCTCAAGTTGAAGCAAATGCCTTCATTGAACAACGCTTCATCCTATAGCAAGACAGTGTTTGAAAACATACTGCTAAAACAACAAAGGAGTTTTTCAAAGCCAAAAACAGGAGAATTCTTAACTGGCCAAGTCATTCATCCAATCTGAATCCAATGGAATATGTGTTCATATGCTGAAGAATAAATGTAAGGCAACTAACCCCAGAAACAAGCAGGAGCTAAATATGGCTGCAGTACAGGCCTGGCAGAGGATCACCAGAAGAGATACTCAGCACCGGGTGATGTCTATGGGTCACAGACTTGAAGCAGTCCCTGCATGCAAAGGATATGCAAAAAAGTACTAAACATGAATACTTTCATTTACATAACATTAAAGGTCCAGGAAAGTGAAATCTAATACAATCTGCATTCATAAACAACTCAAAAATATTTTTAAATGATTCATCAAAAAAAGAAAGAAAAAAAAAACGTTAAAAAGCCTGTGCCGAGATTGGTCTGCTTTCCCTTGGTTGCGCGGCAGAATTTCAGTCGGCAGGATTAGCTGGGTACAAATGTGCATCACTAAAACACTAAGCCCGGTGAAATCCTTTCTACTTGTAATATGTAAATGATGCTCTTGCCGCATTTGTGCAGGCAGGCTTCCCCATTGTTCCTCCTCTGGATGCAGAAGAAATTGGTTTCATTTCTGGAGACCCATGGGCACTGCAATATTGCAATAACCCCAACAATATTTGTAGCGCCCATCATCGCAAGAAGGACTTCACCAACTATCTACAAAAACAATCTAGCTCCGTGTAGTGCCGTCCCTCCCTTCACCTCCCTCCCAACTGTTGCTGCTAGCAACACTCCACATTATTGAAGAACAGATGCATGATGGATCGGTTAAGTAGGCCTAACATTAGCTAGTGATAATGAGCTTTGAAGCTTAAATATGTGGAATGTAATGTCCAAAGTTTGGGACTGCTGTCGAGTGTAATGTTAGTGCACAGTAGTTCAGTGTTATAACATTATTGCACACTGAATGTTTAGGTTTAACCATACAATAATAAAGCCTAGCCTATGTAGCTTTCTTTTGTTTCGTCTGCTGGTCTAATGTTATTGCATTGGACAACCTGCTCTAACCAAGTGACAAGGAATGGTTTACACACAATGTGTCTTACAGATATGAATGTTAATGAAAGCACCCTGTCCTAATCTGCTGAACAGGTCACAATAAAAAAATTACAAACTTGAAAGATATATTAAGAAGTGATCAATTTTCACTCCTGGGGAATATAACAACAGTTTGACTCCAGATTCCTAGACCTTTAATGTGTCCCAAATATTATGGTGCCCTGAAATGGGGGTGGGGGGCTTTATATGAAAAGTGTTATAATTTCTATAATGTGAAAACAAAGTGTATAAAATACCCAGGGAATTGTTTGATTACAAAACTAAAATCAAATCAAGAAAAAATATGTCTTTGTCCTTTATATATACTGTATTACAGTTACATTACATTTTATTTTACAGACGCTTTGATCAAAAGCAACGTACATAATAAAAAGTATAGGTTATATATTGCACTACACAGTACGTATAAATAAATCTATAGTATATATAGCATAGAAAGTGGCAATACTCTGTATATCTTCCCGATATACTGTGATGTGTTCCAATATTTTTTCTGATCTTGACAATGTATTTTATATATAATCATATAATAATATATTGCAGCACATTCCATTTTCATAAGGGTTGATTCTGAGTTCCTATCATACTGAATTTAGCCGAAAATATATGATTTAATATAGACCAATGTGAAATATAATGTGCTCACCATTGGAGAAAGCAAGTAAAATTATGCCTGAGGCATAGCTGGAAGCTATGGGGTGAAAGGTGTCGATCTGGTGACTGTGACTACATTTTTTAAAAATCTAGTAGCTTGACCTCATTCACTGCATCCCAGAGGAAAAGCCACAAGCATAATGAGAAAATGTATACATCTGAGGTTAACAGAAAACATCAATAGGAACAACAATAACTCTCTTTGTGGTAGCCTACAGTAATGTCCTTTCAGTGTAAAGTAAAAAGCTTCCACATCAAGTGCACCCAATTTTACTGGAGTATCATATTTATATAACAGTAATCTCTGCCACTGACGGCTTTTGGGAAGATAATCATGTCTAATAATGTGCTCATTATAGAAGGCAAATTCATTCTCATTAGAACGTAAAAGGTCATTTACAGTATTCACAACATGACTTTGTTTTTAAACATTCATACATTGCTCGAAAAAATAAGAATCACATTATTACTATTATTTTCAGAATGCAGAAACTGCCAACATTTTACACTATAGACAATTTTTGGTTTCCATGACTAAATACTCTTTCTGTCTGCTTGAGCTAATTTGTGACTTCCTTACCCTCTCTCAATTCTGTCCTCAGTGCTCATGTAACACCGGTGCAGCACCACTGAAATTATGAAACATACAATTCCCGCCACCTTTTGTGCTAAATGAATTCAGTTCAGTGTGTAATCTGTGATAGGTTTCAGAGCTGGAAATAGAGATGTGGGTTCAATGAGGGCCTGAACTAGGGCACAAAGGATATAAGGATATACAGGGCTGTTACAGCAGTGATGTAGAGGCCGCATGCGCAAGCTGTCACTGAAGTGATAATGACAGACCCAGTCTAGCAGGAGTTTTTCTGCTCGGGGGTGTGCATACTGTGTAATTGTAAATCTGTTTCCTTGCTACTGTAGCTTGACCAGGCTCCAGGGCATGCATGCATGCACTCACAGTGCATTCCAGACCAATATTTGGTGTGCGGAAGACTGTTGTCTCTTAGCTGTCTTCAAGGAAGAGCCAATTGCATATTTGGACTATTATAGCTGTACGGAAGCACAATATGCCATTACCATATGCCATATGCTCCTCTCAACTTGAAAAACATATTCCATGTGTATACTGTCTGTTCTGTTTGCAATATCTTTTTCTATTCTAGTAGTAATTCAGCTTTGAAATCAAATGGAAATTAATGGAGGAAAAGACAAATCTAATTTAATTCTTCACAGGCCTCGACCCACGCAACCTCTTCCAGTAACCTCTGCATGCAATGGTTAAACCTTATCTACATCCTCCAGATAGACAGCCATAAAGAGAAATAAATGGCCTTATCACTGCTTAACACCTGACTGAATTATATAATGGTTCTCTGACAACTCAGAGACAGGGAAGATTTTTAATTGCATGCTGTATATGTCAAGCATTAAAATCATGGGCACAAAAGACAGGTTTCTAAAGTTCTCATTGTGAAAGAAACATATTTTATACCTTTTTGTTTATTTAAAATACACTAATAATACAACACTGACACCAGTGATCTTAGAAGTCTTATTTCTATGCTTATCAACAACTATAAATATTACCAAAAACTGTTCTTGTACTGAAAAATGTATTCTCCCTCTCCAGACCTGCAAAAAGGAGAATGTAAAATAATTGAGGTTTTTTATGGGCTCCTAGCAATGTACAGTATTCAGACTGTCAAGATCGACAAGTTTTGTGATTGGCTAATGTCCCAGAGTTACCTTGGAAACGTCTGTCTTATATTGCATGCATTTTTATGGAAGCACTTGCCGTTTCAACAGCGCTATTTGTGTGGCACTTTTTATGTCAAAGCGTGTCCTTTGAGTTAATCTTTCATCGGCATACTAGCTGTTAGATTTCTTTATTCATCCATTTTTAAAGCTTGATTCTTAGATGCATAATGGAAGCTGTATTGCATCCCCACATACAAACGCCGTATGCCTCCCTGCACCCAGGAGGCACCTCCATAAATTATACTTCCCAGTCAGTTATTAGCTTTAATATTCCTGATCTGTATCTCTTTAAACGCAAGCAACACTTAATGATATTTTACCAGCAATTGGCTGCTTTCCAAATAACATTTAACCCCAAATGTGTTATATTGCCTGGACATTAAATTCAAGTCAAACATACAGTATGTTAACATTAAATATACATTTAATGTAAGTGTACATTGTGTGACCAAATATTATACACAGAGATCATACAATTTTAAATATGGTTCCATTTTAAATACTAAACACTGAATTCTAAATATATTGATCCTTACATTATGTCACATTTCTGTGATCATTTTATGAAAAGGCTTAATTTCAACACAGAAACTGCAGCTGTATGGTGTATGGTTTCATAAAAACATTGATCATCAGGCAGAAGATTTATTGCAAAACCCTGCGAAGACTATTCTCCAAAAATGAACTACAGAAGAATTGACCCAGGAGGAGCTAAGCTATAATATACGGCATGAGGCAGAGATGAAGTCACTGGGTTATATAATTTATGCAATTGGCTAGACCGTGCACTACAGTACCATGTAACAGCCATGTCACATTTTACATTTTGAGTGAACTTGCTTGCTATTTCAGCTTTAGCCAGCCCAGGTGTTAATGGTGACAGGTGAATGGAGAGAGATTGTTACTGGCTGTACAGAATATATAGTATCCACACGCTGGTATGGCAGGTAGATAGGAAAGCCAATTATTCTATGAATATAAAAGTCATAGAAAGCCAATAATATTGATTACATAATACATACCCTGTTAAAATGTGAATTTGAGTGTATTCATGCTTAATTTTTAAAAAAATGTATAAAATATGATATTTTGTTTTGTATTCCATAAATAATAAAATAATATTTTAGAAAGGGAGTTACAAATTATAACAGTGATTAAACATTAAACATATTTTTATTTATTTGTATTTTTGCACTTGCATTTTTACTGACATATGCAACACTTATAAAATTACACTGTAATAAAAAATATTATACCTGTAATGTACCTAGTTGGCCATTTATTTATTTACTTATGTATCTATTTATTTGAAAGATAAATCTTTTATGTATGCATTAAGGAAATTGTGAATTCTGGGGAAATTAATATTCTGGAAGGTATTCATGCATAGAGACCTTTTCTAAGCGCCCTGGTTAGTGGTGCACATGTTGATAGTTTTGTTCAGATAATTGCTTCGCAGTTCAGTAACGATTCAGCAGTCACAACCAATCACAGGAGCTGGTGGTGTCTGCTCTTTGTATCAAGCTGTTACAGCGCGTACCACATCTCACATCACATAATGAGGAAAAACATTAGTGTGTTTGTTTCATTTTATCAATTGCCATTATGTATACTGAATACCGTGGCCTGCAAAACTAATTTGAAATATCGTATCGCTCTTTTCTCAGTGGAAATATGGATACCTCCCCCCGTTTACAAAAGAGCATTATGCTGCCTTCAGGGCATGGTTGTGAGGAGGGGAGGAAACCAATTTAGAAACAGATGCCACTAATGTGAAATCAGCAGAATTTCAGAAGGGTGCCCCTGGCCTCCACCTGCAGCACTCTTTCAGATGGCCTTACCTGGAACAGCTATCAAGAAAAACATGCTGGACAAGTATTTTCTCCCAGCTTGTATTACTTTCTCTTAGGACTGTACTATAGTGTAGATAAATATGAACATATGTAAAATGCATAAAATGTGTTACAGCATTAAAAAATCTTATCACCATCTATTGTCTTCAGTTCCTGGTCAAACTCAGGTGTGTGGACTACTGTTATCATTAAACCGCCAAATATATGCCCATGCCTCACCTGTGTTTTTCTCCCTCCACTAGTTTCCGATCATGGCACACGTCAAATCCAGGAGCCGGGCGAAGGCAGAGGAAACGGCTCCAGAATGGGAGGTCTGACTGGGGCAGGGACTGCCAGGACCCTCACTGGCTCCACAGCTATGTGCATGCATTGCTCTTTGGCACAGGCTATGAAAAGGGCAAAGCAGACATCTTAACATGTTATTTTATTGAGTTCAGCAATATTTCAGAATTTTTGAAAGAAGTAAACAATAATGAAAAACATAATGAACATTTCAAATCCTTGGAGAATCAAGCACACACATTTTAAAATATAACAAAAGCTTTTTTTGTTAAAATAATTTTCCAATACATGTAATACTGTACAAAAATACTTGTATATATTTTTCAATAAAATTCTGATCAAACCACACGGCTTTGGATGATCAGCTTTTTTCTCCCCTGAACTGTTTTTGAAAAGACACAAAGCAGACAAACTTGGCTTGGTCTACAACCCCCCTCATCAGCGTTCCTCCTCACTGCCCTCCACTGGTTACCCATCACCACTTGCATCAAATATAAAACCTTAGTGCTAGCTTACCAAGCTACCATGGGGGCTGTCCTTTCATGTGTTCAGAAGATAATCAGAATGTGTACACTAGCCAGAGCCCTCCATTTTGCAGCCTTTGTGGGCTCCTCTCTCTGTTTAAGCCTGTACTTCCTGGTTATGTCTGCCATCTATTCTAGTCCCTTAGTCATGAAATGAGCTTTCCAGTGCAGTCAGACCACCTGGCCATCTTCTCAAATAGACTGAAGACCCAACTTTTTAAGACTGCATTCAGCTCCTCCATTCCTCCACTCTCTAACATTTTAACCCAGCCTAATATTTGGTTAGGTGCAACATTTTTTCAGAGCATTGTGGTTCTTCGCTGTTCTTCATTTAATAAAATGTAATACTCATTCTGGCAGTTAAGTTCTGATTTGTATAATTTAGTTGATTGTTCATTTTGTTGGTAGTTGAGAAGTGAGAACTCCTTCCTCAGTGAACTCCTTCCCAAGATGCCAAACTTCATATGCAGCTTGGCAGTTCAACTTCTGAAAAAACCTAATATTCTCATTGAAGGCATGCCAACTTGCCTTCTGTAGTTGGCAAACACTGGCTTACCTAAGCATAATTTTATTCCATGCAAATCTTCAGCTTCTCAGGTTAGACTGAATGGGTTCCTAATACAGACTGGCTAGTTAAATGGGGAATACAATGCCAATGATCATATAAGACCTTATACAAATTCCAAGAGCAAATATGAGCAATATTGGACAACATATTGCTAAAACGCATACATACAATATAAAAGCCTAACTAAAACAACACAGCCTTCTCAAGAACTTAGTTGAAATTTCTTAATAGTCATTAAACCCTACATAGTTCAATGACTTATCCTAAAATGACCCAAGGTGTTTTGGGTCAATATGACCCATGTAAGAATTTGAAGGAAATGTTTGGGTCAAAGAACTCAAATTACACACAGACACACAAATGCACCTAACACACACAAACACAATAGTACACATGCTCATGCAAAACATGTGGATGCACATGCATGTTCACGTACACATTTTTCACCTATTGAAATACCTAAACTAAAATTACTTCTGTAGGTCATCACGCTATCATTTCTATTCAGTGCTACACACACACATAGACATAATCAGTGGGTTAATCAGTGTTATCTCATAAGAGCCGGAGAACATTATCAAGATGTATGTGAAAATTAGCCAAAGAGCCAATGCCCAGACCAATACCCCATATAATACCAGCTACTTTAGATGTATTACTCATGCGACTAAACCAATAGCCTGTAGGGGGAGCTAGAAACACCAACAATACTTCAGCATAGTTACCATTTTGTTTGGAATACCAAAAAGGTCAATTAACCCACTGGCAACATTTTGCTCAAAGGTTCCAGGCCCATTTTGCATTTACTTGTGTATCCATCGACCATTTACAGCAGACCTTCCCCGTAGGTGGATCTATACATCAAAATAATGACAATCTTTTGGAATTGAGTATTTGGCTGTAAACGGAACAAGTGGATATGCAAGTAAGTCAATTTTTAAAGCTGAAATCCCAATGACAAGACTCCTGGGGCAGAATATAAATGATCAAGACAAAATGGACCAAAGTAATCTAGGTGTAACTATTTTTGAGGGAAAGAGGGGGGTTAAGTCAATTTCATGGAAATTATGACTTTTGACAATTTATATTTTCAATGGTACCGAACAATACAATTAATGCAGCCCTCTAGCAAGCTAAGCGATCACCTCAATTCAGCACCCCACTTCACTCCAATATCACAGCTTATGCCACTTGGTATTTTCTGGTTGCTTAGCTTGTCCCACATAATGTTTATGGGGGATGAGCTAGTTTATTTCTATTACTAGTAGTAGTAGTAGTAGTATACAATTGAGGAATGCACAATTTTAACTGTGTATCACAGCAACATCCTCCATTAATGCGGGCAAAAAAAAGCATTAATTCCTTCTAAAGACATGTAGTCAGCCTCTCCTTCTGTTCACTGCAATCTACCAGCTGAGCTGCAGTTATATTGCCAGAGAAGTGCAGCAGCTCAGGCAGACAGACTGGAGGTGGTCACTCAACCAGAAGAGCTGCAACTGGGCAATAAGGTAGGAATACGCAGCCTAGTGTATTTTTTTTTGTAAGTCATCCAAATATGCGAGTAGCATCTGCCAAACAAACGGATAATATTCACAAATTGTTGTGAATGTATTGTTCATAATAATAATAATAATAATATTAATTTGTGCAATGTAGGTGTTAAATATGTGACTGCAGATATGTATTGCCCGCAAAGAAAAGAAACCCAAAGTTCTGAATGTTGCTGATTTCTGCATTCCATTTCAGCAGCCCACAGATGTGAGCGGCTTTGCACTCAACGCGCACACATCCGTTTCCCTTTCACATACCAATCAGCTGTGCGCCTCTTCCTTTTCACCATCTCCAGCTGAGCGCTGAGTTCACTTCCGATGGTGTAAACAAACCCGGTCACCCCCCCACCCGCGTCTCCTCCTCCAGAACGCCATCTCCCCCAGTCATCGCTCTCAGCCCGCTCTCACAGGGAGCCGCGCACATGATCAATTGCCACTACAATAAAAAAGGATTATTGGCTTTGTAGTCCTCTGCCACATATTGCCATTCATCTCCTCCGCGGTGATTTACAGTTTGTGCCAAAAGAAGCGAAAATACGTACGAGAGCTTTGAAGTGTCTCTATGGATACAGCGCCTTTGGGCCCATTTCACATACTGTGGACATTTGTGGTCGCTCAGCGTTTCAGGGTTGGCCTGCCAGGTAATAATTTCCCAAATGCGGGGCACCTTGACACCTTTAAAGATTCCAAAGGCTGCCAGACTGCATGGTGCTCTGCATGATATAAATTCAAAAATGCATTGCTTTAAATCAATGAAGTACAATCTGAGTCCTGGAATGGAGCAAGATTAGAGCAGACAAGTTGTTAGAAACACCAAATGGCAAGGATCAAAACTAAATCCTCACCTTTAACTTCAATCCAAAAAATCAATTTTACATGTTCATCCATTTGATTCATAATTATTATCAACCTATTCAGGAACTATGCATGAACTTACGCTGGAAAAGGCCGAACATATTACTATTCTTCAGTAACTGTCATGTTAGTTTCTAAATCACATTAAAACAAAAAATATTGCAGTAATAATAATAATAACTATTTGACTGCATTAATTTCATAAAAGCAAATTAACGCACTCAGAAATTGCACTGGATTGAATTCAAATATCTGAAGACACCGAGACAACGCATGGATCTCCTTTGGTTTTCGGACCATCAGAAATGGCAGTCACACCAATTATGATTTTGTTAAAACCTAAATGTTACATTCTCAGATCATGTTCTCAAAAATAACAATAGACATAAGTGCAGTCCTTGTTGAAAAATCAATTTTTATTGTGACATGGAATGTTCTCTCCATTTGAGCGTGGTACTTCGACAACTGAGGTCTCATTCCACTGTACTGCACAGTTTTCTAACTGCAAAACCTTTACAGCCGAGAGAATGAAAAATGAAAAAGAAATAACATGAATACCTTACAATGCACGGCATCAACATTTCCCTGTTTCTCTCCACTCTGTAGGAAGTGTCCAAAGCATTCTGGGCTGAAAGTGTAGTCTGAGGCGAACGCTTTTCCCCCAGAACCTACTTCCTTTGATATACTGAGAAAGGAAGCTTCTTTGTGCCAGCCAGCCAGGGACTGTGGCTTCCAGCTGGAAGGGCCTGCTTTCTCCCATGGCAGGAGAAATGAGGAGCGTGAGGCCAGGCAGAGACTCAGCCCCTCTACTCGCACTACGGGGAGCGATCCCCGTGCTCCTGCCCCGGCCATTTAGCTCACAGAGTGGTAGAGCTTTGGCCACGGTGCGTTAGTCACCAAACACAGCAGGCGTCCCTGTTGCCCAGGCTCCTCATCAAGGGAGGCTGCGTCCCCCCCCCCCGTGCTCTTTCAAAATGGCTTCCAGGACGAAGGGGGAGATGCCCCATTACGATTACAATAACGGATAGCATTCATATAGCACTTTTCAAGATTTCAGAGTGCTTCATGATGAATGAGGAAAACTCACCTCAACCACCACCAATGTGTAGCCAGTTTACACCAGAACACTCACCACTCACTAGGTTAGGTGGATAAGGAGGAAATTGCAAAGCCAATGTAACTGGAGGATGACTAGGTGGTCAGGTTGAGAACATTTTGCCAGGACATCTCAGCTACTGAGCGGAGAACTGAGCTACTGCTCTAAACAGAAGATGAGAGCAACCCTGTATTCAAGTAATAATAATGTTTTAGTGAACTTCTATTTGCTATTTGTTTACCACACTTTTTGCCAATAATAAATATATGGATCCAATACATGCTCATACTCATTCCATGCATGAAATACATTTCCAGTTTTGTTCATTATTACCAATTTGATACAGCAGCTCAACGTTGTCTTATAAATGTTTAGCGTAGTTGTCTCATTTAGTCTTGCACTCTTTTTTTACAACTAAAATAAATAATATTGCCAAATGTTCTCCGTTCACAAAATCTCACATTTCCATATCCCACATTTGGCTGCATACATCGTCTTAAAAATAAACCTTGATCATTTAAACAGAAATAATGACTGTCCTGGGTCCTATGTCAAGCCTTAATTGGGATGCCAAACTATGTTCATTTCTCCACTTGATCTTAACATGGATTACATGTTCCTAACATGGATTTCACCACTCTAATTCCACAGACTATCTTCCGCTTGCTATTTTGGCTGCACTCTCTGCCGTTGAAACTTCTCTTTAATCTGTCCTAGATCTTTGTTATGCTTCTTGTACTAAAATTCACTCAGCTCCCTTACTCCCTTAAAATTTGTAAATCTACCTTTCTAGTTGAGAATACCAAAGTAGCCTCCTGACTATTTTGGGTAAAATGCATCACATGATTAAATTTGTATCACTGTACATTGTGCATTACAGACAGACAGACTTACTGACTGACAGATAAACCTTATCTAGAGATTTCTTCTGAAGTGCCCCCAAGCTCCATACTATCTGAGTTTCCATTCTGTTTCATATGGTTCATGCTCCTGATTTGTTGTGACAGTCTAGTCCCACAGTATATAGAACTCCAAAAACCCCACGATTATGAAATGTCAATCTTTTTTCTGTCTTTCATAAAATTAGATTTCACCCTCCACAGGAATCATGTAAAAAAGGCAATTCCTGCTTTCTACTGTCACTTCCAAACACATGCTATAAAATTACTGTTCTCATTTACTCCTCTGAAATGTAGGTCTTGCAACATCACTCCCAGAAGCATTTGATACACCTGACCACCAAGTTTTCCTGTCCACTGTTGCAGGATTCTTGGAACTCAGTCCTGTCGACTGCATTCATATCTTCTTTTACACCACATTGTAACTCATCTCAGCGCATGGCTTAGTATCATGTTTTCACTTTTGTGCTGAAGACTCAATGTGTCGTCGTCCTCCAACCCCCCCCCCCCCCCCCCCCCCCCCACCCAGAATCAAATATGGTGCTGAGATCTCGGTCTGGTTAAAGATAATCTGAAGCTCACCATCTCCAAGAGTCTTCATATAAGACGTATTTTTATTTAAATTATTATTTGGTGCACTCTTAACTTACATTAAAGAAGAAAATGCAAAATCACTCCTAAATTAAGCCTAAAAAGATTGTACTAGCCGGACAAAGTTATAGGTCGGTTACAGTTAGTCAGTTACATTTTCATTTATAAGACCATACTGCCCACAATCTATCTTCCTATATGCTACATGCTCCTCTCTTCTACACTTAAACAGACCGTATGATATATTTAAACCATACTTTTGGATTCTCACTACTGCCTAGTTACACAGTATATATAAATCTAAATACCAATTGTTATGCGTGATCGCCTTATTATAGCTCTTTCATAAAATGAGTTTTCACCTTGAAAACTATCTTATTCACCATGGCTTATTCAATGAAATGAAAATTCAAATGTAGAACGCGTATATAACCAATAACACAATCTATTTGAACAAGAACCTAAGCTGCAAAAATGTTAAAAAGGGGGGTGGGTGATATAGGAGAGTGGAACAAAGATTGTGTATTAATTTCAGTGTTTCTAGTCGGTTCCTCAGTGGCACATCCCCAGAGGCACTTGTGCATATACTGCACTGATTTGGCCTATGACCCCGATGCAATTTCAATCATGCCAATGCTGACTGTGTAACAGGACTACCACAGGGCAAACATTATCAGCCACACGCTATTCAGCGACTCATCTGGTGGAACTGGGAACCTGCAATGAGGCTATCTTCTCTGGGCCAGCTGCATAGTCCTCTGGAAAAAGTGTCTGCTAATGTACACACTCCCAATTTTACAAAGCACTTTACATTATCTGGATCAAAATCATACTGATGATTATGAGGAGCATGATTCTGCTACTAATGATGTTGTTGCTGAAAGAAAGGGATTATTATTATTATTATTCCTAGTTTTCCAGCATTTAAAAAAAATGGGAATACTTCACAATGGCTAATTTTAATAGCTCCTGTGAACCAACAAATGTGTGGTGCAGTAGGGATCAGTAGGGAATAGCAGAGATCAGGAATGAATTGAACACAACTTGAATGGTTAGCATGTTTTAGCTGACGCAAAAGGTTAAAGCGTTGCCCCTGGCGACAGAATAACGCAGTGTCCTCATTTCACAGCGACAAACACTCCACATACCACACTATCAATCTGTAGACTGGCTCTGTTAAAAATGCATTTCCTTAATGTCACAACCCACTCCCCCTCCACTCAGTCCTAGAAAAAAAGCATTTAAAAATCACAGCGATGTCTTCATCATGTCAGCATGATTTATTTATTTATTTCTTGTTAATTGCTGTTTTTTCATTCTTCTTTTAATGTAATATGGAATCACAGAGGAGCTTTAAAAAAAAATACAGGCATGCCAAACCTTCTCCCGGGGTTTATGGTGACATACCAGCACAGTCGCATCAAACACCTTTGTAAGAAAAAATAAATGTTATTGGAATAGGACCAATGCTTTGATTGATGTGGCATTTATTATGATTTATTAACCCTATCAAAAGGGGTACAAGCCCACTAATACACATTGGCTACTTTGCTGCAGAATGTTATTTCCTGGACTGAAAATCTCTGAAGAGCACAACTGCTTGACTGAAAGTATAGAAAGCTTAAAGGCAATGATCTTCGTTTTTGGCTTATTGTTTTGGCAGTGATGCCAGCTTAGGAGGGCACAAGAGAGATGTGTGCATTTGTTAATACTGCACACTACAAAACTACAAAATAACATTTAACTTGATGATTATTTAACAAATCATAACATTGGTGTTGTAAGTTCAGAGCATATTTACACATTTAGTTTCATATGCAGCTGATGACCTTTACTTCACACAATGTGGCGAGGGCATATCATTTTAAAGGCTGTAACAAATAATTGAGGGAAAGAAAAGTTGCCAAACCAAGCAATGAATTAATACTTCCAATAAGAATTTTACTCATACTCATCTAGAAGGTAAGGCATGTAATGGCAACAAACATTGAATGAAGAGAAAGAATCTGAAGAGCTTCTCTGAAGTGAAATCTGAACTTGTTTTCAGACTTGCATTTCACATACTTTACAGAACAAATTACACGCACGTACGTAGGCTACGTTTTTTTTATTTTTGTTGCGGTTGAAGTCAATTTTAAACTGCCAGAGCTAGTATTTTACTGAGGTTCTGCTGATAGCCTGACGCAATGGATGTAGGTTGACTACCGCACCATTTTAGACATAAAGTGCAGATACGACGGTGAATTAAAACTAGAACAAGATTTAGAATCTTGATTGCTCAAATGCGACTTTAGGTAGGCTGCATGTGTAGGAAGCAAATGCGAGATCGCTGGTCGCCATATCCAGCAAACCTGATTCCAGTTAAAGCCACGACTATTTGCGCACGGTTCGTTATTTCCTTGATTATTTTTTACTGGAGTATTGCAGCTCCGCTAAAATAGCTGTATCGTCATTAGACTGGTACGAGTGAAGTGCCGTTCCCTTGAAGAGTGGATCGGGAATTATCTGTGCCAAGCCAACTAACCTTGAGATTGCTGAAAGATTATCAGAATACTCAAACGGAGGCGTTTGTTGGTCGCATAGAAATGCAATCAGTTTTACAGATATTGTTTCAATCTTAAGGGAATGTTCATTTGCATTGGTAGCATGCAATCACCAGTAATTTAGTTGGGTTTACTTGAAACAGAATAACATTATTTTCTCTTTAGTGTGCTTACCATTCAATATGGCGTTGGATTGACCCCGTCAAGTATTTGATTGTCTGTGCGGAGCACTGTGCACCACGTGCGTTTCCTGTCCTTTTGCACGTGACTCCCGTTTCGCGTTCACATTTAGTGTGTAGTTTATATATTTATTTTTTATTCAGTGACATGATAAGAAATAATGTTGGGTTTGCTTCAAGATATGCTCACGGCACTTTGATGCCTAAAATGGAATTTAAAAAATGTGTTTTTGATGGTATGGGTAATTTCCCAGAATATGACTGTTAATCAATTTAAAAGGTGGGCACTGTGTACTATACAGCAGAATTCTTCAATTATGGGGGGGGGGGATATTTTATTTTATTTTTTTTAAATGGTGCATCTAAAAGCACCAGTCCTTGGTGCATTGAAGTACCCCATGGTCAGGAATTGAATCCTGATTGTGCTGGTGCTGACTGCAGCCAGGAGCCCCGTGGGGAGATACACAATTGCCCATAGCATTTCCCAGGGATGTTGGCTGTCAGGTTCCTCCCACCTCATTGCACAAGAGCAACTCAATTGGGCACCTGCAGTTCGCCTGCACCAGCTGCATATGAAGTGCAGTGCTCTGATACAATGACTGTGTGGCTCAGCTGGAGGACTCCAGGGCTAGAAGAAGGCTGGTCCACAGGTTCTGCTCTCTCTGGAATCAACAAAGCATGTTACAGGATTACAGTGAGCATACAGAATGCAACCACATATTCCACATTAAGATATAAAAATTTTGGCGGAAATGTGAGAAGTTATTTGTTTTGCAAAGTAATTAAAAATAAATATTTATATAGCTATTACATTTAATGTCTTGAACACCGAATCATACTGTACATAATTTATTTTTATTTATTAATTAAGACTTTTTTGTATTGTTTGCCTCTGACACACCAATGCTAAATTAAACCCTCTGACTAAACTATCAGACAAGGTGTGACCACACAACAAGCTTCTCCACACTACTCCCTGACCAGCAGCAAGGTCATCTGGGTAAACTGAACTGTGTGTGCACACAAGGCACTTTCGCCCTTTTTTTAAACTACGATAATGACCGCATTGGCATTACATCAGGAGATCTCAGGTGATAGGCTGATGTAATGGATCCGCAGGGCTGTGTCGGAGGGTGAGAAGTGTCAGCTCTGGGCCACTCCTCTGGCAATGGGGGGGGGGGTTGGAGATGGTGAAGGAGTGGGGGAGGCGTCGTCATGCTTGTTGGCCTCAGGCTGTCAGGAGCTGTCTCTCCACCAGCCAGAGAAGCGTTCGCAATATTCATCCTAATTACTGCCCTGACAGCACCCACTACACAGCATCATCCGACTACTCAGGGCTGCAGTGTCGCTAAATAGACCAGGAGTGAACAAAAATCCAACAGAGAAACAGAAAAGGCTCCATTTTATGTGTTCTAAATAATAATACGGTCTATATGTACTCCATTGTACAAGTTCCAAATAATCATATAACTTATAACTTATTTGTACTCCATTTTATACATTCAAATCATTATATGACCTATATGTACTCCTTTTTGCATGTTCCAAATAATCACATGACCTATATGTATGCACGTGAAGAACTTACATTTACATTTTGGCATTTGGCATTTTGACATTCTTATCCAGACCGAAATTTTTACATACAATCCATTAATATAGCTGGATATTATTACTGAAGTAATTCAGGTTATGTACTTTGCTCAAGGGTACAATGTCAGCACCCCAGCTGGGATTAAAACTCTCAACCTTTCAGTTACATGAAGGAAGGATGCTGCGAGGGGGGAGTTAGGATGATCCCAAGGGCCCGGATAGTCAGGCGCCCTCAAAAAATAGAACTGGATTTTCTAGGGTGGTGGAGCACAATGAGATCTTTTCATGGGGTCCAAAGTCCCTGATGACACCCCTGCATGAAGGTCACTGTGGACTAATCAGTCATCAGCAAACAGTTGTATAAAACACCATTCTGAATTTAAACAATGATCTTGCTTTGCATTTCATTCTGTAGTGTATATAATGAATTATGAATACCGTTTAACCTTCAGATGTGCAGAAAGTTTTTCTTTCGTATGCTGCTTAATATGTCATCATTACATTTTGTTGTGCAAAATCAATTCATTTTCTTTTTTTATGTTTTGGTGTATATTCCAGTGCTACAGTACAGCATTGTGAAGCTGTTGATCATTGATCATAACCTCAATTTCCTGATCTGAAAATGTATGATTTCTTTTTCTCAAAGTTGCCTAGGTTTTTGTTGCTCAGTGTCTATTTCTAGTGCCATGTAAGCATGGCAATTTGTTTCTGACCCTTATTTATGGGTGTCTCCTACTGAATGAGGGTGTTAGAACCAATCTTAGTAAATCAATCAGTAATGTGTTGGTATGTGCAGCCTTAATAGTGTTTCAATATAATTAATTTTTATTTTTGTTTTTTGCTCTAACAGTAAATTTTTTTGGTCTAACAGTTAATTTAGCCTACAATGTATTCTAACCCTGGTCATCACAAAAATAAGTCACATTTTTGTCAACCAGCTCACAAATTTCTTAAAGCTGTCAGGATTTTTGATCCTGAGCAAGATAGCATCACAACCTTCCCACAAGTGATAATTCCAGGTTTTGGCAAGAAGTATATATCCAAGCTGGGCAATTACAAATTCTTGCATAAAAAAAGAGCACTGCAATGTCACAGGGTGAATTCAAAAGGCACAATAACATTCCATTGTAAGCAACTCTGCCTTTGCAGAAAAATGCATCTTTTCCTATAGATGTTTTCATTGAGCATCATCAATCAATGATAGAAAAAAAAGGATAACAACTGACCATGCTCAAATTTAACAATAGACTTTAGAACCTGGAATTTTCATTTGAACTGTGTAAATGACATTATCCAGTTTTCTTCATTACTATTTTAATATACCTTGTGTGCAAACTGTTTTATTAATTTTTATTAATTTATTTAACTGTTAGTGCAATTGAAATGTTATACTGTGTATAGCTATAATATTTTAATGTTAAAATGCTTAAAAATAAAAACTAACATCACCTGTATCCTCAAGTACTGCCACATGTCCACGGTTATAAATATGTGGACCGAATGTGACACACAAATGTCGCTTGTAAACATTGCTGCCAATCATCGTCTGTGCTAAATTAGTGGAAATTACTTTATCAACATAGATGATTGGGGTGGAGCAGTCAGGATAATTGTTTTGACGTGGCTTTAAAAAAGGCTATCGACCTCTTGTTGGAGAAGGACTGAAGTACATGCAAGAAAACAAGTTGAAACGAACTGGTGGCCCTAGTCTTTAAAATTCATATTCTGTGTAATGAATGTTTCTCAGCATACACTACACATATGCAAGACAAATGTTATCCAGTAATTGAATGCTGACACCAATGTATTTATTTATTTATTACATTTAAAACCTTGACATGTGTTTTACCAATTCATCCTGTAGTGGGCAGTATAGAAATTTAGTCGGTGTCAGGATAAAAATGTAAAAAATTTAAATGTAAAAATTCTATTGAATGTACTAGGCTCAGCATCATGTAATTTGTTTTTGTTTTTTATTGTATAATATAACAATTTAAATTATATTATCATTTTTTTATCAACCCATATCAAATAGGTATTTAAGACTGAAAACAGTCATTAGATGGTTGGCCAATATGACTTCTTGACTTCTTCTTAGTGGCTCGTGTCATGAATATGTTTCATATGTCATATTTCTATCATAAAAAATTAAGACTTTTTTTGGCAATAAATTCTTACAGAAGTTTCTAAGATGCCGGATTATAATGGTTGGTATCGGAACATTCAGGTGTTCATGGTTCAGCGTAAGGCAATGTATTTCAGTCAACTCCAAAGTTGCTTATATAAGACTATTTTATTACCAGAGGCTGTGCATATGAACATATTCATTTTATAGTATTTATTTTATTTACTCACAAATATAAGCTAAAATATTAGTTTTTTATATTGTCCCAGTGGTTCTTAACGTAAATGCAGCAGCTTCAGGTTACATGCACAATTGGAAATGGTTCCTGAAGATTGAACATATTTTTTGAATAAACAGGTGATATACACATGTAAAGCCTCTGGAGGGATAATGTCCATGTACAAGCTGCTTTGAAGTTATTCAAATTGTATTTCCTTAATTTAAACTACAAACCCCGGAATGCCCCAATACCCACCATTGTAATGCTGGTGGGTCATCTGAAACTTCTACAAGTATCTAAAAAAATCCTTCATTATGTATTTCAGCCAATCTAAAACATACACAAAAAACCAAAATAATATTATAAAATCAACGTTTGAACAACGTTCCTCTAATTAGGAACTTTTTATCCAGTGTTGTGTTTCAAATAAAATTAAATAAATATAAAAACACTTTTTCGTCCTGTAGTTACTTCATTAGCACATAAAATGAGAGAGACCAATTTGTGGGCAGTAGTAATATATGGAATGTTGTATGTTTTTATGCAGGAAATCTAAGAAAAATGAATTTTAAACTATGTATACTTTGAATAATTGTATTTGTGGGAATACATATCATTAGGACGTCTCCTGCGCCTCTCTGTGTGCATGTCTGCATGTGTGTGTGTGTGTGTGTGTAATGTGAAAGCATCAGACTATAAGTGCAATGTCCCCTCCATAATCCTACAGCTATTCTTCTTTCCATGGTGCTGCAAGGCATGCTACAGAATGAAGAAGCATGATGTGTACAACAACAACTGCCCAAGACACTTTGATGTACTGCGTACAAAGGGATGGATTCAAATGAGTTTGTTCTAAATCATTATTTCACAAACCCATTTTTTTTCTCTTTATATGAAATTGACCAAGGCTGTTATTAAATGTATCCTCATTAAATAGAAAACTATTTATTGCTTATATGCTGGCTGCTAGGGGATATTAAATTATCAGGCCCAATTGGTTACTCAGGCTTACAAATATGGCCTGCAGCAAAAGCACATTGCCAAAAACAAGGGCTTATGAACCTTGGTTGTGTTTCATAAGGCAGTGACCTTTTCTTTGAGTCTATGTGATTTGCTGCTTACCTAGGCTTCACAGCAAGTCTGCACAAAAACAGCAGCTCAAAAGCAAAGAACTCTGTGAAGGCATTGCATTGCTCAATGTTTTCATTTTTTGAAAAAATATGAATTGAACTTTACTGCTGAAATTTGCTGCATAAGAAATTCTACATCCTGAATCGCATCCAAAACCTGAACTAGCAGAGCAGAACATGGCATTTCTTTCATAACCACGTGCTAGCATAGCTGTGGGGAATGTTCAAATGAATAGGATGTAATTAGACTGCTGGCATGCGAGCCAGTTTCATATTTTTCACGGTGTTATATGCAAACACGATGCAAAGTGTGTCTTCGGCAGAGCCTGTGAAATGCTTTCAGGTCATGCAGTGTGTGGTGCGAGAAAATTAGCTTCTGATATTTTTCCTTCAGCTATGTATCCCATTACCTGTCCCAGGTGCTATCCGGTATGTCCCTAATAGGCATCATGTCTCTTTCGATGCAATGTGGTGATAAAGATCTGGATGAAAAAGGCATTTCCTCCCGTGGGGAGAAAGGAGAATCTGGAAGCAGCGATAAAATAACTGACAAGAAAAATGTCTACCACAAAGGCTGTAACATTCAATAATAATAAGAATAGTAATAGTATTAGGAATAGGAATAGGAATAAGAATAAATAAACAAATCAATAGCTTTATGCCAACTATATTTGAATAGTTAATAAATGTAAAATATATAACTGTAAAACTATTGCCGGAATTCATTGATACATAGAGCATAAATCTTCCTGACAAATTGCTCTCTCAGATGTCAGGGTGCATACAACCATTTGCATGGCTACAGTGAGGGGACTTGAAGCTTCCAGAAGCATGAAGTGTGTCTTCACAACCAATTTGTGTGCTGATGAGTGTAAAACAGTATAATGATTGAACATGCTCGGCCTGAATAATTGGCCAAATGAGAAGAAGCAGCTTTTTAATGGAGAGGAATCTATTTTCAGCCACATGGAAGAGAATAAAAAACACTCAAAACAGCATATTTAATATATTACGAAACATACTTAAAGTTAAATACATATGTTAACAGAATTAATATACAACAGATATGGACACATTTCTGGAAGGAATTAAACATTTTGTCTTACTCATAGAAACCAGGATTAAAAAAATTGATCTACCAAACATTTTATGTCCAGTATAAAGGTCTTTGGATAAATTATTTATTCTATGTATTAATTAGTTTGATGATTCTACTAGTATAATATTAATTGATGGTTTATTATCAATTTATTTTTATTTCTTACATTCTGGGACAAAGTTATAGTTACACTGTAGATCTGAAACCCAGCTTGCACTTGTAACAATATACTGTAAAGCTGTCTGGTTCAGTACAGCATTATTGCTTTTCCATTGCATTCCCCATAACCAGAAGTGCAGCATAGAGCAAACTATTAGTGTTGGTGTTGAAACTTCAGTTTTTCACCAATAATGGACTTGTGAAGATAGTTTAAGATGGTGTCAGAGCACATTTTTGAGGTATGACATTTTTTCATGTCAGTTGGATATAAACTTTCTACACTGATGGAAAAAGCAAGTAGTGATAAAGTACATTACTGTTAGCTTCTCAAAAATGGCATAAAGAAAAGAAGCAACCAGCTTAGATGCAGCAATACAAAAATGAGCATCTGAACTTTTATACACCCCACAGCATGACATGTAATGTGCCCCTAGTGGTCCAAAAACATGGACAACGAAAAGAAAATAAATGTTTATAGCTACTCGCTCTCATCTTGGTATGTAGCAATGTGTTTTGACAAATGTGGTCTTTTCGGGCAGCAAAATTATTACACTGTGCACCATACATAAATACTGTGTGTACATGAGGCTGTTGTGATGGCAACAAAAACTGTTAAGAAAAGGTGACATCATTCAACCTTAGAAACACAGAAAAGCCATTTTGAACATCCCAGTGTTACTTTTTGAAGCTAATGAGTATAATGTTACAAAATGTAGTTTGATAATTACTTTCCAGCATTTCCATCGCAAAAAAAAATCTTGACACATAACTGATATCTTGTTGATTTCAACACATTCGAAGCTTTTCCCTGTACCTAACCTGTGAAGCAATTATTTGAAGCTGAGGCCCTCCTGCTTTATTGATTCATGTATTGCCCCTGGTTTTGTTGAGGGGCCATATTGTTTTCTGTTACCTTTTGACACAACATGCATTTTAGCAAAAGAGGCCTCAGGGAGATGGCAATTGATGAGGTGCTGGATACTCTCGTAGAAAGTAAGGAAAGGACACTAGGTAAAAGGGGCCCGGAGACACAGAGAGACAGGTGTGTGGTTACACATGAAAGAGTCCGGCATCTGTATGGCAAATTTAGAGACAGGAAAAGCGGCACGCAGGAACAGAGCAGTGCCACATTATTCTAAACAAGTGTGCCACACTGAATGCGCTAATGCTTCGCCACATTTCTCATGTTAAACTCAGGCTGTTTAGTGAAAATAACAGAAAACAGTGACTCATGGTCGAGTATTTGGGAGCAGCTGCTTAGACTATTAATTAAAGTGAATGAATTAAAAACAACCCTGGCTGGTTTTATTTTCCCCTGTGAATAACTCGGAAGCTTGGAAGGCATTTTAAAAAGACCAGGGGGACAAAAAAGGCTCTACAAGCTTTTAGTTCTTTTTGAAATTGAAAACCTATTCAGTTGTTTCAAGTCTTGGCAACGGGCAGTTGAAAATGGGGAAAACTAGAGGGCCTCTGTACCTCAATACTGATAACTCTATGACCGGTGGTTTGATGAGTTTTTGATATTAAGCAGAGCATAGTTTTTTTCCTTGGGTATTAATTAATGTCTGCCTATTGTCATGAACTTGTTCAAGTCAAATGCTGGTGGATTTGGATGTGTAACTGAATGTCAAAGATTGTTCAAAGGAACACATTTCCATGGCAGCCAGTATGCAACTGAGTATGCTATCTGGGTAAAATGTTTGGCCTGAATTTAAAAAGCTTGCCTGCTCTGAATGCTACTTTAAATGTTCACCCTACTTAACCTCGTCATGAAATGAATTGGGTTCCTTCTATTTTTAGGTTGTCAAATAGTAAATACAAAGTTAACATGCAAGCCAGAACCAGCCTCCCCTGGATATTTGTAATAACATTAATCAGCATTTAATATCCATGAAAGTAAGGAAGAAAAATTACATTCTAGATATAGCCTGTTAATTAGAATTTACATCTGGCAAAAATGCTGTGATCTGCCATGATTGTTCAGTTAGAGGATAAAAACTGTTGGTTCGACAGCAAAATCCCATGTGCAAACACTAGCTTCCACTTCTGTCAGGCCACTCCAAAACAGTAGCTGAAAACCATATCAGTTTGAACAGAGCGCAGCAAAAAAATTAAGTACTTCAAATATGAACTCTTGAATCCTGGCCATCTTTAGCCCAGTGTAATGTGTGGAGATGTGGGTGTTATCAGGACACAGGATTAAAATGGAATGCAAACACACTGAATTCAAAGAGTAACGGCCCTGGTGGTGCAACATACTTATATATGTGTGTGTGTGTGTGTTGTTGCAAATCAGTGCTAATGGGAATACAAACCCCAACCCACCAATAAAAAAATGCTCACAAAACACTTCAACAACTGCCATTATGTGTTCAGCAAGACCAGAAGGACAAGGACCTATCGTGACTCCTGGTCCTCCTAGCATGTTTTTGGATTCAAATACTTAGATTCAAATTCTGTGCTCTTTTGATTTTGCCTGGTGTAATTGAGCCTGCCAATATGACCAGAAGGTGGGGTTTGCACTTTCTGAGAGTATTTCAATACACCAGACAAGATCAGTAACGTGTAGAAAAGTATTTTATTCAAAAATATATACCAAAAAAAAAAATATATATATATATACGTCAGTCTGTGAGGAACTATATTATATAATATAGAAATATTATACTATATAAAAAGGGAGGTAATTCCTAGACAGATCACCGAGATACGCTCAAATTAAAGCTGACAGTCTGCACTTCAAACATTCTTTGTATTTCAAATACAATGTGCTCTGGAGCACAGAGCCAAAACAACGAAAACTGTGTCACTGTCCCTAATGCTATAATATGGGGGGGGGTACTGTATCAAGGGGATTTTTTTGTACAGTAATTACAGCTATCTGGCAAGACCCAGGGGGACCTCAAGAGACAGCCTATTTTCCAAAGAAAGAGACCGAATCAGGTCTTTTGTGAGTTAATGCTCACAGTACCCCTGCTTTTAATTTTCCACTAAATCTGTTTCCTGAGAAATACTGGGTCAGCTACAGTAGCTCAAGCTGCACTGCCAGAGTGACTATTCTCCCAGCACATGCTGTCATGGTCTGCCAAGGCATGTTATCTGTCTATTTCCTGTGACAGAGGCTAAGCAGGCAGCCTCCTTGCAAAGGGAGGCAGTAATCTAGATCAACAGTGCATGTGTACACTACCCTTACCCCCCTCACACAGCTGTCTCTTGGGCTCTTGCTTCCTCATATGGATACGTGGGGAATGGTAGAGACAGCATCAGGATCTATAAGAGAAGACTAATTGAAGACTGCTTTTTCACCACAACACTGAAGCACTCTTGCCCCTGCCCTGGTCTATGTGCCTACCCTGTCCTTTCCACTATTCCTCTACCTTACCCTACCCAAGCCTTTATCAATAATGTCAGATCAAATAAATACTTGCGCCTATTAAATAATTAAGAACAGATGCCGGTGCATAATTGTGAAGCATATTGGTCTTTGTTGTGTACCCATGATATATTTGAATGCTTGTATGTCCTAATAGAACAGGGGTTCCCAATGTGGTCCTGGAGTCCCCCTGTGTAAGCTGGTTATTCTTCCAGCCATAATTAAAATTCTTGCGGTATAACCACTTGTTATTCATTTTTAATGCCTAATGAGGGACGATTTTCCCTCTTAATGCCACATTATGCTAGAAAAACATTCATGTTACAAAGAATTAAATATTCCATATCCATTTAAAGACTTTTAATCAGATCAAATCTCAGACAACTACAGTTTTTACTTTCTGTAATGCCCGGTAGCAAAAGATTGCTTTATAAAGAGGTTACACATTTAATTCAACGATTGGATAGACTCTCACCTGAAATCACAAGCCCCTAATGGTTGAAGGCATAGGTTCTGATATGGCTTGAATGTTCTAATGATCAGGAATTTCAATGGTTCACTACATTTCGCAAAGCTCCTTCGGGATATGTTTCCTGGGTGTGCAGAGGGGGCAGGAATATTAGATCCATTAGGCTGGTGGTGAGGCATTGTAGTACATCAAGTGAAAGTACGCAGGCTTGGCTGGCCACAGTGTGAAGACCATAGACATTGGTCCTCTCAGTAACCACACCTGCAGTGTTCTGCAGCCAGATGTTCAGTTCAGTCCCTTTTCTGTTTTAAAAACTTAATGTAATGTTCAGATGAACTTAACCATTTGTCAAAAGTTCAAAGACAAATTAAACTGCAATGGACCAGGGATCCCTTGCATTCTGTTTAAGCATTTGCCATTTACAATGTTTAGCACATTACAAGATATAGCCTTTTGCACACAACTATAACTGTATGTTTTGACAAATGAAACAATTGTGGCCTGACACCTTTAAAAAGAGAATGTTTTTTTTTTTTTAAGATCCAGCAGAATCTCAAACCTAGTTTACCATCTCAGAGGACATTTAACAGGGAAAATATCCTGGCAGCCATTGTAAGACAATAGTGCAGTTATTTGGACAATAACACCCAGTGGCACTGACGAATGTAGCTTTGTACTAGGCAGGAAACATTATGGTCACACATCAGGAGTTGAGTGCCTCCTGTTTATTGCAGTTTAAATTAGAATAGATCTCTGGGGAACAAGGCACATGTTAGATGTTCCATGAAATCTATGCTCTGAGATCAGAACTCTTTATGTGTTTCAATTAGTCTCTAGGGTTACAGACAGAAGAAGCAGAATTATCTTGTACACCAACTACCATCAGCATGGCTGACCAACTTCGACATTTGCACAGCATAAAGCAAATAGCAAACAACGTGGTTGACCATGGAAGAACCAAAGAATACTTTCAATTGTGAAGAAAACCCCATTTTGAACTGTCAAACATATCAATAACAAACAGGAACTGAAGATGGTTGCAGTACAGGCCAGGCAGAGCATCACCAGTGAAGATACCCAGCATCTGGTGATGTCTAAGGGTCACAGACAGGCAGTCATCAAATGCAAAGGATTTGCAACCAAGTACTAAATACACAGTTCACCTGATATGAATGCATATACCGTCAAATTAAAGCTGACAGTCTGCACTTTAACCTCATATTTTCAAATCCAATGTGTTGGAGTACAGAGCCAAGAAAACAAAGACAACGTGTCACTGTAATTTTTAACTATATATATGTGTGTGTGTGTGTGTGCATGTGTATGGTATAAAATTATACAAAACAGATGTTATAATGGGCTGTATGTATCAACTGTCAGAGGTTCTGTGCCTCTATCTGTAGTATAGATTGATGTGTTGACTTAATTGCTATAAAAATGGCACCTCTGAGAATGTGTTATAATTATGTAAAGTGTTATCATCACCATGTACAATATTAGTCCGAGTGTGAATGAGGTGCATAGAAGCTCAGTGGAAAATAAATCATTTAGAACTACTGGAATGCATATAGTAAGTACATGAACTGCAAAAGGTGCACCCCATGTAAATGATCAAAGTATGCTCAATAAACCAAAATGACCCTAAAAGGTTGTCCTATTCTAAATTAGCATTTAAAATATTGTGGATCCTTTGTTTATACTCTGGCCCTGCTGGGTCATAAATACACTCTGATTGGTAAAGGATAGTAATTTATATTGTACAGTAATGGGTCATGTGGTAAAGGTTATGAGCAAGTAATCTCTGGTGAACAGCTGTTATGTTCCTGCCCAGTCAGTACAAATAAAGAATTCCCTGGCTAGTCCTGGGGCCCTGGACAGCCATACATCTTCAGGACTGTAAAACAATCAGCCAGCGGCGAAAACCGCCAGCCATAAATTCTCAAGTGAGCTATAAAAACACATCAAATTAAGGCGTCCGAGATGCTGTCCTCTTACAGAGAGACAAGAGAACACAGGAAGAGACCAAACAGTCCTTAATCACTGAAGAGGACAGGGCCATCATGGTGCTCCATCAACTCATCATGGGGAGTCAATGGCTGGCTCAGAAAATATTAGCCCTGTCAGGAAGATAGCACTGCATTTTTCCACATGACTTAGAGTGTGGTCAGAATAGAGCACATTTTGGTGACAGAGAGCAGTATTAGGTATCTCACTGGGAATATAAAGATTGTTGTGGTTTGAAATTAATTTTTAATGAAAATAGATGACTTCATTGTCCTTCAATTAGGATATTTTTTCCTCACATAGTTCATACAGAAAGGAGACAGCACAGGTTAATCACATGATAGAGCATACAGTATCCGTGTGACCCATGCGTACAGAGAAATGAAGAAAAATAGACAGTCTGCTGACCACTTTCAGTGTTACACTGTCGTGTTACATTGTCTTTGTGGGCAAAGCAAATTATTTTTTTTTTCATTTGCCAATGACATATATGAGAACTGAAGTGTCTTTTCTTTCTACAAGGTAAATCTTTTCTCAATTATGTTTTGTTGTAACATCAAAAACTGTCCTTGCTTAAAAAAGAAAAAAAAACAGGGATGTAATATTATGTAATTTTGTAATCATAATGTATTGTTCAATTGTAATAATAGTAGGCCTCTGCAACTCCTAAAGTGTACAGGATAGCTGAAGAGTTTGCTGGTTTTCGTTGTCAGTAATGACTTTATCAATGAAAGCATTTTACTTATTTTATGGTCAACTCAACTTACCTCACCTGGCTACCTGGGTCTGAACTGGATGGTGATTCTAAGGTGGGAAAAAAACCCCATCAGACGCAACAGCTTTCCTGGACCAGGGTTATAGACCCTTGGTCTCTAGCTAAAATGCCCAGAAAGAAACTGACTCGTTAAAATGGTCAAAAGGGTCAAATTGTTTGAAAGCTTAAAGGCAAAACCTTATGATGGGTGGGTGACGGAAGACTGCGGAACTGATCACTGCAGATAGACATTACATTACATTACATTATAGGCATTTAGCTGACGCTCTTATCCAGAGCGACTTACAACAGTGTAACCAAACTCAGGATCAAGTCCACTTAAGTCCATTGAACAAAATGCAGATAAAAAGCCTTTACTATGATAGCATACATTAAGGAGAAACAAGATAGTCTGAACCAAAATTTTTTTTTTTTTTTTTTTTTTTTTTTTTAATAGTTATGGGAGGGGGTTTAGGGAAGAGGAGAGAGGTACACAGAGAAGAGGTGCGTCTTGAGTTTCCGTTTGAAGGTGCTCTGACACTCTGCTGTTCTGACCTCCACTGGAAGATCGTTCCACCATCGTGGGGCCAGAACTGCAAAGAGTCGAGACCTTGTTGCTGCTCGTGTTGGGGGAGGAATCAGCCGCCCTGTAGTAGCCGATCGGAGCGATCTGGCCGGCTTGTAGGGTCTGATCATCTTCTGCAGATAACCAGGAGCTGACCCCTTGACTGCTTGGAAAGCAAGCACCATTGTCTTAAACCGGATGCGAGCTTGCACTGGTAGCCAGTGGAGGGAGATGAGGAGGGGAGTGACGTGGGAGTCACGAGGGAGGTTGTAAACCAGACGTGCTGCTGCATTCTGGATGAGCTGAAGGGGTCTGGTGGCTGATGCTGGGAGGCCAGCCAGGAGGGAGACACTTCTGGTGTCTAACCAGAGAACCACAGTTAAAATACCCACGTCGCTCTAAAAGCCCTATTATTGTGCAAATGCACCTGAAACTAATGACACAATTAAAAACAATAAATCAATAAAATTAGCTTCACAAAAGAAGTTAGTTCCTAACCGACGCACGTGACCTCAATTACAAGCAATTCTATAACGCCAAACAGCTGATTCGACAACCGCGTAAAACCCTACTGTACGCAATACAAGTAAAAACTTAAAATCTACTTATCACGCAACGGAACCGGTAGCAGACGCGAAGCACACGAGTTGGTTACACTTCTGTTGATAGACCGTTAATAACAATACTGCACAATCACAATGTGTTCCCTGAAAAATGTAATACTTGAATTGTGTGGTCCAAGGATGGTTGTGGTCCTAAACACACTGCATAGAGTGTTTTGGCCAGCAGCTGGCTCTGACTCCAGATATACTGCTAAAGCAACCAGTGAGTTTTTCACCAGTCAATCAACAGCCCTGAATCATGCATTTCACCTGCTGAAGACAAGGCTAAAGGCAAAAAAATTGGTAGAGCATTACCAGGGAAGATACCCAGCATCTGGTGAGGCCTATGGGTCACAGGCTTGAGGCAGTCATGGAATGCAAAGGATTTGCAATCAAGTGCTAAATATGATGACTTTATTTAAGATTATGTTCATTTATCCAATTACCTTTGCTCCTACATGATTCACCTGATATGGATCTAAATACCCACACATTAAAGCTGACAGTCTAAACTTTAACATTTATTTCAAATCCAATGTGCTGGAGTACAGAGCCAAAAAAGATAAAATAAAATAGTTTCATTGTCCCAATACTTTTGCATTTAACTGTATGTGCACACTTGTTATATGCATAATGATGCACACTTAGCCTGCTGTTACCAATGACAGGAGAGCATCAGACAGCATAAGGAATATTTGGTGCAGGTCCACAAAGAAAAAATACTAAACACAGTTCAGGCTTCTTCTGTCACAACAGCTGCGAATGCTATCTGCTCCATAATAATGAATGACTCACTAAAGTATTGATGCAAATCAAGGAACTGTTCAACCATGCCAAAATAGTTTGTGAGCATAATTCACAAGTAAAATATGTCATGTTTTGAGTTGTAAAATATAATGTTTCATCCATTATATCAGTCTTCATAAGATAGACTTTGAGCGAGCATCTTCAAGTTGCTGCATTAGTTTATATTTGATCATCTCAGCTGCCTGAGTACAATTATCTTTGAACTCAAAAACAGGTCTTCATGTCAAGTTATCTTTGAATTCACAAGTAAGATAAACGGCTGGTTTTGCTCACATCTACAAATAATGGTACAGCTACAATAATGACTGAAAAAAGGAACCATTTAGACAGTGCTAGAACATCCTCATACATGCTCTACTCTAACGCCTGATATAAATAGCAAATCTGATTTCTGTATAGCTGATATACAGTATGTGGTCATGTTTTTTTACACTTGATTTTTATGATGCTGCATATCTGATTGTGCACTGAGATTGCACTTCTCCTAGTTTTGCACTCAGTGTGCGCGTTGCATAAACAGACAAGCGCAAACAGAGCCTAACCTATTTTGAGCGAACAACAGTAGGCCATGGCCAAGCGATGTGTGCCCATTTCCTTCTCAAGTACTGTAATTAAGCCTTTGCCTAAAAGCCAGAATAGATACAAACAACCCTGAGAATGGCAGGGCAATTTCCAACTGATACTCATGGTACCTTTAGAGAAAATTAGCAGACAGTGCTCTCTTGCGAAAGTTTTCAATTTCATACTTGTGTTTTCGGCAAGGCAACTACGTGGTCCTGCAGGTTCTTACATCCCAAGATCAGGAGAATCTGCTCTTCCTCAACCAACAAGAGGCTGTGCAGCTTCACATCCACGCCCTCACGATCTCTCATCAGCCAAATGACTGAGTTGTTCATTGTAATTTAGACCAGACTGTGGGGCATGACGTGACTGAACAAACCACTACAACAGCTAGACAACTACAAACTGCTGCAAAGATTTTAACCTTAGGCAAAAAACAAAAAAACAAACATAAACTACATTGCACATTTCCTGGTCCCCCTTTACTGGTAACCCTTTACTGGTAACCCACTAAATGACAGTTGAAAAATTTGTCCCTTCCATGCCCCATCTATTTGCCCTTTTTCTGCAATCACTGCTCCATGTAACTTCAGTATGGGCAAAATTATGTTTAGCCCTGCAATACCCTTTCAATAAATTATTCTGTTATTTTCGCACAATTACTGAAAAATACATTTAGAAGTAAAACATGTATGTATGAATCAGCCGCAGATTATGTGATGGAAGTAGAGACCCTCGGGTGTGTTCAAATCCAGGAGTGACGCAGCACTGAAAACCCACAAATTCTGTTTCAGTCTGAACTGGTCCGTTCTTCTCATCACACACTCTTAAGTTCTTCAGCATCCTCTTTACCCTACCCAAAAGAACGCGGAGGGAACTACTGTGTTCTATTCTGGAACATGCTTTCCTCTGCTTCATCTGTTATGATAACCTTGTGAATAATGGCATCTGTTGTTGCTGTTCTCTTCCAGTTGTCTCAACTGTACGGCCCACCAAAAATAGGCAAATTGGATTTACTCCAAAGGTTTAGCTTTAATTACCATATAGGATGCTGCAGGGAAATTTTTCATTTTTAATGTTCAGTTTTTCATGGTTTTTTATCTTCTGAAGGGCAAATCACTTTTATGAAATCTGATTCTGTACAACTGTGAAGTGTTCCACTTTGGCATTGCTGTCTTAAATTAAGCATAATGAAATGACTCTCTCTGGTTCTAAACATAATCACTCCAGGTGACGGATTTGTTCTTGACAAAGCAACATGACTCTTCCTTTCAAGTTTTATTCACTGTTTCCGTGAAATGCACTCTGTAATATGTTCTACATTGAGTAGAGCCTTGTGAAATGAAATGAAGTTAATACTGTTTGATGTAGGCTAACTGATGATGAAGTTCATAGTTTATCGATTAAAGGGAAACTCCTGCCTAAAACACTTACACGTTGTTATAATTTGTTAAAACTGGTGATTCAAAATGCAACTCAGCTCCTGTTTTCCTATTTAGTTTAGACTCTTTGAAATTTAAAGTTTTGCTAGCAAGCTTATCAGCTAACTGTGCCATAAGCCACAAGCTAATGTATGTTACAGTCGAGAAGTGTCATGCATGTCATCATGGATAACTATCCACTATTTTTAAGGAGATAGACAACTTTATTCAAACTGAAATTAATAAAATCTTATATCTTCTTCTGGGGGCTCTGAAAAAAAGAAGTACCTGGAGAGTAAGTAGTTTGGCGTGTAGAAATGGTACGATTTAAAAGAACTGTCCAAAATAATTTGGCCAGGGTAGATTCATAATTTTGAATCTTTTCAATGGGGAAATTTTGCTTTATGGCACCATAGATGGCAATACCTCCGGTAACCCCTGGAGCTTGTGAGCTTCATAGGGAATGTCATTTCCTGGCCCGCTGCTTTTAACAGAGACAGTTTTAGAAAAGTGTCTCTGCTTTTAAGCCTTTTAGTTCACAAAGAGGGTGGTGAAAGTAGTTCTGGGTAATACAGGAAAATAACACACCAAAGTAAATCCGGAGGAAGCCAGACAGGACAGCAAGTGAAAAATTGGAAATAGCAATAAATTAAAATATATTACTGTACAAATATCAGATAATAAGCCCTGGAATGAATTACACATCACTGCTACACATTTGCTAATAATGTTTTAACCTGGAATTTTCCTTAAAAAACTGTTTTTTTCTGTCATATTGGCAGCTATTTTATTGCTAATCCTGTGCATTAACACAGGGCTGAAATCTTTCAAATTTGACAAACAACATACATTTATAAAATTAGAAGATTTGAGAGACAATGTATGAATATATGACCGGGATTAAGGGTCAGTTCCACACTTCTGAAAATCCAGTATGCATTAGCAGCTGTAAAATGTCAATGTCTTTGTCAATGAGGCACCATTCTATCGACTGTCTCCCTGTCCCACCAGTGGGTTGTCTGACATGAGTCTCAAGCCACCTCCTGAGCCTGCTGTCTGCCCCCACCCATCCCAAGAAGTCAACCCAACCCTGGCTGGCCAACTGCACAGAACCGATCGTCAACTGGTTTAGATCAACATGAAAAAGCTTCTGGATCATGTTAGTCACCATCAGCCACACCATGAGCCAACCAGAGGAGGGTGGGCCCCGCCTATAGAGTCTGGTTTCTAACAAGGTACCTTCCTGTAAGCTACCTGGGAGATCCTAGTTTTCCCATGCCTCTGTCGCCCAAAGCTTACTTTGTGTGAGTTTAGGGCTATACTGTGAAGTATATTGTGGCAAATGCATAAATGCATGTAAATATAAGAATATTTGATTTGTTTGTTGAAAATACTCTGTGAGTACTGCTAGAACTGATTCTCTTGTGGCTAAGTCAGTTACTAGTAAGCATTAGGGGAATGAAAGGCCTCGTCCAGTGTAGAAATGTACTGGTTACGAAGGCAAAATTAAAAGCCGGACATAAGAAAATGACTAATAGCCAGAACACCCGGGAAATAACACATTAAAATAAAAAAATGTATCCCCCACTCCCCCTATATCAGATGTTTGTTTTTTTTTGTTAAGAGAATCATTCTGTCTTCCAGACCATGTACAGACAGCTGTGAGTCAGCTGTGAATACTATATAGCTGTGAGCATCCTCAGGTTCAATAAGAAACTGTTCCACTGTTCCAGGCAGATCGAGCCCTATTGCCTGTGGTGGAGGCAGAGACAAGATAATGTCTCTGTCTTTTTAATCATGATGGAAGCGTGCTATTAGAAAACTGACAGGCCTGTAATGCAGAATGTGGGGACTTGTGTGGAATAAATTTGTTCACATGATTTTGGACTCAGTCGTGCATGGGAAGAAATGGTGTGGCATCCTAATGCTTTACAAAATGAATACTATACAAATCTTGCCATTCTCTCTCTCATTCTCTCCCTCTCTCCCTCTCTCCCTCTCTCTCTCTCTCTCTCCATCTCATTTAATCTCATGCTTTTTCTTCAAAACCTAAGCCACAATTGTAAATGGACTGCATTTTGCAAAATAAATTGTTTGACAAGACAAAGAATAAAAACAAGGGTGTCACAGTATAAGGATGGTGCAATAAACCTGAAGCACTTTGTGCCTTTGCAATCTCAAGAGGATAATTAGCCTGTACAGCGTAGAATAAATGGCCTTACTGCATCACTATGAGGCTTACTAAAACAGGATCCATCTTAAAGCCTAGAGCTGCATAGCCTCAGCTACTATGAGGTCAAGAATCTTTCTGGAAAGACTTTGGAACAACAGCTCTTCCTTTTTCCTTTGTTGCTTAGCAGAGTGGCCCTGCTCCACAAGCTCATAAATTGCTATTATGAAAGGGGAGAATGGGAGGGGGTGCAGGGGGGTGTTAGGGTGTGTGCGTGTGTGTGGGGGTGGGGGGTGTTCGGGGTCAAGGTTAGTGAGAGCATTGAGATTGGAGGCCACAGAGGGAAGCCTGAATGTAGAAGTCGTGCTCTCTGTATGAGTTGCATTTAAGGGTCTATAGATTTTGCAGGTCTCTCTGATTGTAGATAATTACCACTGTGATGTGAGAGAGAGAGCAGCAGGGGCAGCCCAGAGAGCCATTACCTGTCACCCTGAAAGGAACAAAGAGAGGGGGACTGGGTCAATAGTGCCCCCGTATGTGAATGATGATGACTGATTTTCACCTCTCCGAAGCGAGGGCAATCACAGAGAATGAGAAGCATGTCCCGCAGCTCGCAGAGCCCTGTTCAACTGAGCGGCACAAAAGGCACAGGCTGTAATCCCACTCCTGTTCCAGTCTGACTTCAGGGCTGTGAAGGGGAAAAATCAGCGCAGTTCACCTTATAGGTGAGCTCATTTCATTAACCAAATTTATACAACCATCAAACCAATGGAGAATTAAATATAGTATCAAGATTAACTGCAATATCTCATAACATATGGGCGGGATGCAATTTATTACAAAATGTAGATATTGCTGAATATAAGAAGAATAGACAATATATCAGAGAAAAGAGAAACATAACTGTTTCTGACAAAAAAAAAAACAAGCTTCAAGATTCAAGCTGAAAAGTAGACAGCAGTGAAGAGTTGAAGAAAAAATCTAAATCCTTTAAAAATATGGCCTACTAAATGAGCAAAACAACATGTGGCCCTGTTCTAGGATTTCTCGCAAAAGATTTATTTTTGAGCAGGATGAACATTCAAATCGTCTATTGTTACTGGCTTGGTAAGGAGCATTCTCCACAAAACGCCACACCCAGTGGTCACCAACAAAACAGCAGACGTGTATTATTAATTTTCCTCATCGTTACTGTTTATATGTTCCTGAATGAATTGTGTTTTACTGCATACATTTTTGTGCTTATTAATAATTAGCAGGACATGGTGCAGTTTTGAACAATATTATTATTATTATTAGTAGTAGTAGTAGTAGTAGCAGCAGCAGCAGCAGCAGGAGAAGCAGCAGTAGTAGTAGCAGTAGTAGTAGTAGTGGTAGTAGTAGTAGTAGTATACATTCTGATGTTGACCACATTTAAAAATAAAAAAACAGGGACTTTGTCAGACTCTTTGACATCAATTTTTTTTATCTCTTATATAATGCATCTCTTAATCTTACAGTCCACAAGCCTGCAGTCCTTTCAGTGGAAGAATAATGAAGATGTGCTCCAGGCAAACAGTTTCAAAAGTAGTTGGAAAAAACAGATAGTATTCAGTCTTTAGCATTTAGTGCATTTCATAGTACAGTGAGTACAGCCCCATAAGAAGAGAAGCCACATCCTTTTTAAAGTTACAGAGGGCTTGTAGTGTAGCCTGGGGAAAGGACACTGCAAGGAGAATAATAAACTGGTGATCCATGATGCCTTTATACAAAGCTGTGGTTTTATCCTTATTTATTTATTTATATACTTACTTACTTACTTACTTACTAATTGACTTACTTATTAATGGCAATATTGTGGAGTTTGCAAATTTACACTGATTTCAAAACATTTCAATCACATTTTTAGTGTTCTTACCAAATACATTTTGATTGTGCATAACCACAAATGTGTTAAATCTGTCCTCCATCTTATGTTTTATTTTTCATTTTTGACATAAATTGCAGTGTTTCATGTCACTGCAATGCATATTTTATAATCAGATAAGATGGGGATAAGCAGGATCAAGTCTGGCATGATACCTGTTTTATGTCTAATCATCATAGGTCATTCAATTGACTGAAAGCTTTGAATTAAGAGGCATTTAATTATGACGATAAATTGTGCAATGTAATGGATTTAATTACCTTTCAGTTCCAAATCAGCTGTATCCATCTTTAAAATGCTTCTTCAATCACTTTGTAATTAGTACTACTGTGATACATCAGCTTATCAATAAATGCGGCAAAGATTTAACTGGCAAATTATGCCCAGATTTAAATGGCACTCTGTTTTATTGCTGGAAATAATGGTATGCATCCGTAAACCACCACAAGATCCTTTACTTTTGACTCAATAGACGATCTGATTTTGTTCATCTGAAATGTTAGTGCTTAAGTTCACTGAAATTTTTGGAAAGGAGCAAAATAAGTTTAAATATAATGAACTCCCAAGTATATAGTAAAAATAGCCGTAAGCAAACATGCACATAAATAAAATGCAACACACACACAAACACACAAACGCACACATATATATTTTACATGTTCATATATATATATATGTGTGTGTGTGTGTGTGTGTGTGTGTGTGTGTTGCATTTTCTTTATTTGTCAAATTTTAAACATATGCAATGGGCATTTGAGAAGTAGTGAAAATGTGAATCCTTCTGCTTAATAAAAAAGAAACATAAAACTGTGGGCTGTGAAGTGTTTTAATATTGAACATCCACATCCTGTTGTTAGTAGGATTTCAGTGCATGGCTATTAAAATTGTTATCATGATTCTTGGTGCTGTTTTAATTTGTTTTATCTGAGCTAGGCAGAAAACTAGCGTCTTGTATTTTGGGGAAAATGTATGAAATCTGTGCAATAAATTTTAAAATGTTTTTAAATTCTGTAGCATCAAGCTTTTTAAGATGTAAGGTGCCCTGGATTTCGTTTTTCGTTCTGTCTCACTGAGCTGCACTACCTCAAGGCTTGTTGTGTCCCCATCCTGTCTGCAAAGAGTCAAATCTCAGCCTCTTTTTACAGATCTGAGCATGAACACTTAATGTGAATGCCACGGATGGCGTGGTGTGCCAGTAGGGCTGTCATTTGACCATTTTAGCCTTATTGTGGGTGAAAACAAAAATTCCGCTCTTGAGGCTGTCACATCTTTCTGTGTATTCTGCACGTAGACAGAATATCAACCCAAATAGCTTTGAGAGGAGCATTCGCTGTTCTCTCTCACTGAAAATACCACAGAAAAAGCTGCTGGCTCTGAAAGCTTCAGTATAATCAGGCAAAAGGGAAAAAAAAGACAGAATATAGCCTCCTCTTTGTGTTTAGCTCGCATGCGCAGAATTAAGATTATGCAAGCCTGATATTGAGAATAATTATGAATTCTGGGCTGCATATATTTCAAGGTCATTAACAATTACCAGGAAAAAAAAAACTGCTAATTTTATCACTGATGATTTAAGATCGCTCAGTCATGGCTTCTGAACACCTATTTTCCCCTGCTCTGCTCCATCCCCCATCACCTCCAGTCCTACCCCCCTCTGCCCTCCCTTCACCCCCCCCCCCTCGCCCCCTCCCTCCGAGGACCAACACCTCCCCTCACCCAGCAGCACCTGGAAATTTTCTTCAGAGAGCATTCTATTATAGCTGCTAGTCCAGAGAAATGAAACGTCAAATGCTCATTAGCATGAAAGCTGGTCGTTACCATATCTGCACGCTTGGCTGCCGGCTCCTGGGCGTACAGCTCCACCACACAGAGAATGCTGTCACAATCACACATGCTGCTGTCCTTTTGTTAGAAAAAAGACACATTTTTTCTAATCGATGTAATTATCTGGAGCAAATATACTGTTGAAGGGAGATAGCCCACATTGCCTCAGAGGTGAGCTTGTTTTAGGCATTAAGAATGTGGCTGCATTGAGAGATATGCAGTTCACCCCCTCATCTCTACATTCTGCCCAAGCCATACCAAAACAGGGTGCCACAAATACATTCTTCCCAGGGAGATTAAAATGTTTTTTATTTTTTATTTAAAAATGTTAAATCAACAATTTGGGATAACAGATGGCAAGATGTGCAGACATAATAACAAATTGTTATGTCTGCACAAAAGGCATATTGACCTTATGCATTGCCTTAGAAACAATAATAGAAATTGAAATAAAGAAAACAAAATGAGAGAAAACATAGTGACAACAGAGATTGCTATACATGGTTTTGGGGGCATGAACAGGACAGAAACGTTACCAAGTTACATTAGGTTAGGACGGATCATGAGGAGTTCATCATTCATTGTACAGTACTGGTAAATTGAAGGAAGGTTTGGGGAGTGTGAGAGGGGGAAATGATTGGGGAGGGAGGGTGGAATAATGCAGGGTAATGAATGGGAAGGGAGAGGGGGAAAAATAAGTGAATATAATGAATTAATAATAATCTACTGGGAGCACTTTAAGAAACAATGCCTTGTGAGTTTTGGTTGCCCTATATATGTAATGCATATATGTAATGCCCTATATAACCAATGCATAGTGGGCCTTAAGGACAAAGATATACTGAATGACCTTTATGGTAAAATTAACAAGATGTTGAACAGAGTGGCATCACGAAGAAAATGGATTCTAACTAACGTAATTCTGCCGAAAATATTGACAGATGATAGTCCACGTTATATAGAATGTGCGCATTTGGAATGATGTGAAGCTTAGGCTAAAATCAATAACCTACGCATGCAAGCTCACTTGCACCCACACACCCTACACAAGCACACACACACACACAAAAACAAGTACACAACATAGAAATGTCCATATCGGTGAAGTTGAACTCATTGTATTCTGCAGACCTAAACTTCCTTTTGCATTTTTCTGACCAATCTATATCTGGAGTGTCTTTTTATTGCCTTTTATTAGTATTGACCAATTAAAAGGTTAGACAAATCAATAATAAAAGCTCTGATCAAAAATTGACATAATTATTTTTATATATATTATGAATACATTATGAGTCATATACTGTATATGATTCAGGACACATAAGAAAAACAAGAATGGTAAATGGACTGCATTTGTATAGCGCTTTTATCCAAAGCGCTTTACAATTGATGCCTCTCATTCGCCAGAGCAGTTAGGGGTTAGGGGTTAGGTGTCTTGCTTGTTTGAACCGGCAACCCTCCGACTGCCAGACAATCGGTCTTACCTCCTGAGCTATGACGCCCCCAAGAATAAAAAGCAGAAGATGTGGACTTCAGTAAGGAGAGAGAAAACCATTTTGGCAATAGTAACTTAAACAGCTTACATTGCTTTTTAGACAGCAGCCATTCAAACAGCTGGATATGGACTGAGGTGCACTGGCTCAGTGCTTCAACATCAGCATCCGACTCTGGAAATGTGCAACCTCTGAGTTCCAAGTGCAATTCCCTAACCGGTATTCTTTCTGTACCAGAAATGTAGTGCACATGTTGGGAATAGTCATGTACATGTTGGGAATAGTCAGATGGTGTTGATACAGAAGCCAAACAGGGTGAGGTTGCACAAATCTCAGGCAGCAGCAGGCCCTGAAGAAGCAGCTGCATGAAGGTGATGAGAAACTGTTCATTTTTCTGCTGGCTAAGAAGAAGCAGAAGGTTCTATCAGCCATGCAATTTTCTGAGCGGGGTAGGGTGCTGTGTTGACCATAACTCCAAGGCCCTGAGCAGTCTGGGAGGAGGTCAAGGTGGTGATGTCATGGAAGATACTAAGGTCCCTGGTGATATATTTGCTGGGAGGTAAAGAATGTCTGATTAGAGAGGTCCAGCTTTAGTTGATACGTGGCAATAAAGGAGGAGATGTCTCCTCATCTGTCTGACATTGCTTTCGAGGAGATCTTCAGGGAATCAGAAGGACAGAAAAAAATAGAACTGAGTGCCATCAGCATATGGGTGGTCAAGGTGAGCCTGCTGTAAAACGTTGGATATATAGAACATCTACAGGAGACCTGGTAATAAATGTGGGCTCAATGTCAGAAGAATCAGGACTAAGAAGAATTTTAAATTCCAGTTTAGAATTTTGGTAATTCTATTCAAGGATAATAGCTACAACATTAAAGAAGATTTCAGTATAAGGCGACTATGATGTAAGTATATTACTGCAGACTACCTGCGCAAGTAAAAATAATCATTGTTGAATCCTCTGAAAACATTCAGGATGGTTTTCAACAAGCAAAAACCTATCTGACAATGTACTCCGTATTACCAATGTAATGATGGAATGTTTTTGTTTTTGTTTTTTAATAATAAATATTTACAAGTATAAATTGTACCTCACTCTTTCAAAGTTTTCTCTCATTGTTTGAAGGGAATAGTTGGTGCTCAAAAATGGCTGACAAGTTTGTAGTTAGTTATGTTTAGATAAATTCTGTCCTCTTTTTCAAAGCACACCCAAAGCTAATTGTGAAGTTACATGACTGATTGTTTTGAGATTGTGTCAATTCCGCAGCATGATCTGATTGTCTCACTCTCAAATAATCAGTTATGTTTAGTTTGATAAATTATACAAATCATATAACAGTAAGCAACAGATAAGCAGGTGGGCCAAAGGTGTCTCACTCTCACAGTCATTTTCACAGTCATATTTCTGAGAGACACAGAGAGACAGTTGCTTGTTGGAGGTACTATGTTCAAACCTGCCAATGAAAAGGCGCAGCTGTGGGTGGAGGCCCCAAAGTAAGGTTTTTAAATGAACCCCAAAATCAATAAATCTGGCAAATGTAGTTCAACAGGGAAGCCTTGGGTCTTTTCCTATTGAACTACAGGTTACTTACTGAGGTACAAGGTTACCTGAATAATCTTGTACCTCAGTGGCTGAAAACCTTTAGCCAGTGTGAAACTAAACAAAAACACCTAGCATATCTAATGGTACATTAGAAGGCAATAAAACATATGAATGCCACGTGTAAAAAATGGTTTCAGTTTGGCTGCTGAGTGGCTCATCCTGCTAAGTTAGTATTGTTGTTCTAGTGCATTGATGACCCCCACGGTCCAGGATCAAATCTCGACCATATCAGTGCTGACTGTGGCCCTGCAGGGCAGCCCTCCAACTTATCTCTGCGCAAGCCTCAATGGTGGGCTACAGAGTGATAAGAAGTGACACTCAACATCACACGCTTCAGAGGAGAGCACGTCCTTGTCTGTGCTCTCCTGAATTCCAGTTATGAGAGCTGATATACAATTTGGGCAGTCCAAGTTGGGAGAAAAGGGGAAAAGCCAAAAGAAATGGCCTCATTCTCAGAGCAAGAGGAAGCAATTTTGATCCAAATCAGCAGGTTGCAGGCAGGAAGGACAAAGGACTCTGTGAAACAGGGGATGCAGTTTTGAGGAGACAAAGGACACTGGAAGACAAACGACAGAACGAGTCTTTTAGATTTATGCATATGCTGTGGTTAACAAAGACTTAATGGCAGCATGGACATATGGATAGAAGCAGCACTGATAACCAGAAGAGCTGACGGGCTCAACAAATGAAGATATGAAATGAGGCAAGCTACATGAGATATGAGGGTCATATGAACCAGTTAACAGGACACCGAAAAGACAAGGAAACCCAGCAAACATTTATAACATTCAGAGCAAATATAATTCTGTAAATTTGCAGCATGAATATGGATTATTTGATATCATTTCGAAGTAGCCTAAATTTGTGGACAGTTATAGCTACCTGGGCTATTGAGTGCCTCCTTTCAATGGTCACTGGCATCTGTTACATATTACTGCCAACTCTGAGAAACCAACTCTATTTTCAATATTTATTTTTTTAAATAGATGCATTAATTTGAATGGATTTAACTAAACTTGCACTGTCAAAATAATTCAGTGGCCTTGTAAAAGTGACAATAATAAAAAAGATACACTCTCTCAATAAAATTACTGAATATCACTGAAGTTATTATTTGAGTTGGCCGTACCTAAATAAATGGCTAACAAATTATTTTTACTTATATTATTTAAGTTTATTTCAAGGAGAAAAATGTGAATTTTACCAACAAATCTTATTGCTTACATAGTGTTAAACATTTTGTTGGGATTTACTTAAATTATTGAGAATAGACCAAATATACTATTTGATTTAAGAACTCCAAACCAAGATTATTCCTCCTAAAGAACAACTTCTGGAAAAAAAAGTAGATGTCCTCTACTGTTCTAGAGTTAGCCTCACTCACCTTCCCAGAATTCAATGTGGCACAGCAAGATTCAGGCTGATATTGAAAAATAGTCAGTTTTCTGAAAATGTTCAAGTGTTACAGTAGTAATTGCACTTAGCAGTAGCTTCAGTGTAGATAGTTACTGAGTTAAGGGTGAATTCACAACGTGAGGGGTTGCTGTGTGTGGGAAGGACCCCCTTGTATTGTGCTCAGTAAAAACACTTCTCTCGCTGCTGAAAGAGTGCAATGTTTTTTTGAAGATATAGTACCTAAGTGAGAAAAGAGCAGTGCAATTCCTGCAAACTGTTACAATGTCATCATAAGCTTTTGGACTTTGAATATATATTGCAATGAACTGGGCTTATTCAAAAGAAACAATATACTGATTTGTATGTTCTCAGGTTTTCTATAATATCTACACAGAATTTCAATGGTTTGTACTGAATTTTCTTCTTCATTCTTTTTTTAACTTTAATTATTAAAATATTATCAAAATAATTTGACCATCTGATTCATAAAAATTAGATGGTCAAATTATTTACTGCATAAAATCAACTCTTTTTTGTGTGTAAAAATGGTGCAACAGTGAAATTGAGTAAATCTAGGTTTTACAGTGTAGCTGATTTGAGATATTTTACCTGATAAGACAAGTATGCACAAATAAGTTCTTACAGCACAAATATGTGATATATATATATATATATATATATATATATAAATATCTGTTTTGCATGTAGAAATATTAATTTGGTTTTGGAAGCTCTTTTTGACAATGTCTAATCTGTGTAGCAAGCAAGTGTAGCAAGTTATAGCAAGCCCCAAGGGTAATATATTACAGAAATACTCAATTTATTTTTCTATCATCAAAATGTAATTAAATCAAGTCATTCGTTTCCAAAATAAATTAATTTATAGTTCCTCAAAATACCCAATCCAATATCCTAACTATTTGATTTAAAAAGCCCAAGGCTGAATAGGTGAAACTTTTGCATTCTAATACAAAGTAATGACTTCCAGTATGTTTGTTCAGAGTAAGTGCTTATTAGCCTGAATCCTGATAGATCTATTATTATACCATAAAAAATGCCTCCACGCAAACTAGCAGCATGTCATCTCCTAATATGCGCTTTCATTTGGAAAACAATTTGTGGTGCCATTAGCAAAAAGTAAATGGGCAATTTCTAAATTAAAGAGTTAAAAAGCAAATTCATATGTAATCTGTGCTGGATCTCCTCCTCTCTGTCTGATTCAATGGCTGGCAAAGAAGATCCCTTCGGTTTAAGGGGCCAGCATTTCCAAATGAATTTTAACTAGCAGTGCAGCCATTGTTCACTTGAGTGAAAATTATTGGCACAAAGAACACGGTTCATTGTCAACAGTGACTGGATGACATCCTCAAAGCTTATATGATATATATATATATATATATATATATATATATAGATGGATGATATCAGGTCCATTCATTCTTCTAATCTGGGATTATTTGCTAGAATTTTCAGCATTATGTTGCACTTAATGGTTATGCAGTATATATAATTTTTCTTCTTTTTTTGCATTATTCTTTGAAAATGAATCTTAACTTGTAAAAACAACCACATTTACTGAAGTTGTAAATCAGCTCAGTAATCTACATACCAATGTAATCAGTGGAAACTGTGAGTGGCTATTTTAAGCAAAGAGAACAAAAAAGATCTAAAACATATACAGTTACACCTTTCGAGAGAATCTAATGCTACACATATCTTGTTTTAAATGTAAATATGCAATAAGATTTTGTTGAAGTGGCAGTTATGCAATTATAAGCAGTTATTAAAATACTTTTGTTACAGTAGATTAATTCTGTTTATTGACATTAAATTGTTTTTTAGCTCGGTGTAGTTGCAGAATCTGTATGCTTCCAAGCTGCAAGATCTGACCATATCCACAGGGTGTGGAAAATCTATCAATGGCGAATTTTTCATCCTAAAAATTAGCTTCCTAATCATTGTCGCATTTGACTAAATATGATCACGCTGCCTTGAAATCTGGCCTCACAAACCTAGCAATGCAAAGGTGGAAACCACACTGGGATTCTGTAACCAGGTCGGTCGGTCAAGCACGTCGAGGAAAGTTTCTCAAAACACGAATTAAACAAGGAAGAATTCTGTGAAGGGGTTGCATGTCTTCCCTTTGACCCTCTGTTCTGTTGCCATCTTGTTTATTGTCAAATCCTATAAAATCCCCCTGTTGTGCTGAGGCTTGTCTAAACAGGCACACTTCAGAATATAGCTCTAGCCCAATACTGTACCCCAATCAATGCAAGGTGCCTGATTGCATAGTGCCTCAGAACACATCACCCATGCAGGGCGATCACGTGGGATGACAGACAACTAAATTAATTCATATTGCACTGACATCTGCAGATATATTCAGTTCTTGTTTGTTTGTTAACTTGCGGAGAACACATTCTTATCTCATTGCATCCTTAATTTCTCAGTTTGCTTTAAGGACTGAAGAAGTGAGGGTGTGAGGTAGGCACTGGGCGGCAGATATGAATTCTCAGGCCTGGGACAAAATATATTGAGAGGGCCCAAACAAATTAAAGATAGTTACACTCCATATTTGTCTAACCCTCCCCCCTTATCTCCGGCCCTGGGTAGGCATTCTGAACTGAGCACACTATTTATCTCCCAATTTCCCCCAGTGTTCACAATTCTTTCCTTCCTTCACACTTCAGTTCTTATTTAGTTTGACTGTCCTTTCCTCCTCAGTGGTTCGTGGGTGCTCTGCCTCCTCTCCTGTCATTCCCAAATACGGTGCACAGCTCTTTTCAGCTCAAAGTTAAAACATAAAAATGCAAAAAGGCCAAATATTTGAAAAGAGGAATGACAATAATCATCAGTCTGTACAACTGTCATCAACCTGCACAACAGTCATCCTGGCGCAGTAGCCATCTAATTGCATGCAAGGGGATTACTGAATGCACAAAGACCATTTTAGGCTTGAATAACCTAGAGACTATGCTGCTCTTTTTCTAAGTGGTGGAAGACAGCTTTAGCCAAGTAACAGCAGTAGCAAGGTTTCGCCACATCCTCCTTTCAAATGAACGGATACAAATGCTAGGTGCACTTTGAAAAGTCTTTCACAGAAAAGTTTCATGTAGACATAGTAGAACAGAGTAGAAGACATGCATTTCAGATAGGAGGATGGCTATGGTCTTTATTTCTATGGACCAGTCATGTTTTCAACCCAGTGTCATGCCCAGGTTAGCATGGGCCTGTTTGAGCCAAGCAGGGTCGTGTGTCAGGTTCACAGTTATGCATGTGTTTATTATTTTCAGAGAAATACCCAGATGTCCCAGCTAATTAATGATCGCGTTGCATTTTGCTGTGCTTGAACACACAGGTAAGATTATGGAAATGCGATACTAGTTTTAGGGAACAGTGATACTAATTGTCAACAAGCATGAAAAGGGGCGGTCAGATGATTGATTTTTATTTACTCTCTAGAGGAATGACTAACATTCATCAAGGCTTGTCATTATTACAATAAACAGTGCATATGTCACTGTCAGGCCTAGCCTTGAAAAGCCCATATATGTCTGCTTCAATCACTAGCTACAGTTTTTCAATTTTTTAATAACAAAAGAAACTTTCTGGTGGCAATGCAAAATGTACCTGACTAAGTTCCACCTATGCCCTCCTGTTCTGCTGACAAAGCTCAAACTTTAAATAGCTTTAGTAATCTACTTTATTAATCCTTTTACAAACCTGAAAAGCTTCACCCTCCCCAGGTTACATTTCTGCTGAGACTAAAAAGATTAAGGAGGACATTCACTAAAGCGTTCTCTCTTACTTTTGACCATAAAATGGGTGAGAACAACCTGAAACTGTGACTTGGGAATTAAAAGCACTTGTATTGTGTCAAAGTTTCAACTAAAGTGGTGACACACCTACAGTATATACACAATATACATTACATTTACATTACATTTATTGGAAGACACTTTAATCCTAAGCGACGTGCAATAAGTGCATACCGACGTGCAATAATTGAAACTTTTCAAATGATAGGTTATATTTTCCAAATGCATACACAATTATGTAGTGATCAATAAAAACAATGATGACATTGTTTAAATTAGATTAGTTCCAAAAAATCTATAAATGCCTGCATGAATTACAAAAATTGAGAAAATATACTTTTGTTAATTTCATGAAACATCAGCTTTGTCTCTTGAATATGAAGCTAATGCAAGATGGTATGGTATGGTCTGCAGGTATGCCTTTAACTATGCATCTGCCAGAAGAACTCTGGATATAAATCATAACCACATCATCAGAAACTGTACAGAACAACAGAAATTATAGGCTGGTAATTTGGCAATAGCTCCTAATATAAATGCATGTACAGTACATGTGCATACACACACGTAGTATGTGTATGATTAGCTATGAAGCATGGACTATTTTCCTTTTTCACATGAGATTACTGGCCATTTCCATCTGCTTTTCTTGGCAAATGGCACCAGGTAGAATTTGAGGGGATTACACAGTACCGTGTTTTTCTAAAAAAAGGAGTGTCACTGTGAAAAAATGGGACATGTAGATTTGGAAGTACTGCATTGGGGCATATTCCTCTACATCCTTTTGCACACACCCCTTCTTGACAATATCCTGTGGCTCCATATAAATAAATACATGAGTGCGCAAATGCAGTAGGTCAGGACAGATAGGGGGAAATATAGTGGCCTTGAGGTTTCAGTGAGATTCTAGCTGAACCTGTGCCCACTGTTCATCTGCATGGCTCATCGGAAGCCAACAGATCCTCCACTTGCCCGTGCCCATTCCAGGCTCTGTCCTCAGCTGATAAAAGAGCTTAATACTCTGGCTAAGAAAGGCTATCAAAACAAGAAGACAAAAAACTGGCTATTTTAGCGCATACAGTGCTACATTTTAAATCAAGAAATTGGACACATTTTAAGACCTTTAATATGTGGCCTTAACATGCAGTTCACAGGCACCCGATTGACAAGTGGGAGAGGTATAGAGAGGGGTACCATAAACCCCTAACTGCCGGAACCCTCCCATACCCTGGGCAAAACAATCGGCAACTGCGCATCGCCCCCATGGATCTACCGACCGCAGTCGGTACTGGCATGGTCCAGATCCGGTTTTAAATCATAGAGCTCAACCATGAACCATAACGAGGTGCCTTAACCGAATGAGCTACCCAGCAGCCTTCCACACTCAGGTTCTGAGCAATGTCAATTCAGAATCTCAGGCAGAAGAGCAGAAAATAATCAGGGCTGCAGGACCTTGGACAGCAGCCACGTATCTCACAGGACCACGGTACAATCACAGCAACTACAACCAACCTGGCCATTAAGGGTCTTTATAATGGCACAGCACACAGCAGCCCTGACCTTAACCTGAGTAGTGGGGCTTGTGCTTCACCGATTCACCCACACTGAGGATGAGGCAGGCCAAAACATGCCTATTGAGCTGCTCGGGTATGGGTTCATCCTACAGCAAAGTGCTTTATTTATATGGGTAACATGCTTCAGTTCAACATAGTAAGATCAACTGATGCATTGCTGTGGGTCCGAGGACCCCGTTGATTCCACCCATTGAGGGACACTTAGTGATATGCTAGGGAAGCGGGTTCATTACCTTGTAATTTGAGTGACTCTTTGACATTGTTCTAGTATTTTCCAGTCATCTAATGCAACAATTCAATAACTGCATGTGGCAATAATATGCCTATTTTCCTTTTTGAAGACTTTGATTGATAACTCTGTGGAAGTCTTCCCTCATTGCTGAAAATGAAAGCTAATTGACTGATCCCAAGCCCCACCTTATTTTCTTGGCCCTCCAATCAAAGCTTGGCAACTGTTGCTATCTGCCATAACCTCGGTCATTGGTCCTTTTCTATAGACAGATTTCTTATAAGCTACCAAGCATGGTTAAAAGATGTGCCTGGGGGACTTATAAAAGTGACACTCCATACCCTAAAAGTGTAGATGATGTATTTTTATCCATTTATGGAACCCAAAACAAAATTACTTGTGTGTCAGCTTTAGGATTCCTCTGCGCGGAAGACCTAACCATCAGCAGAATACGAACACCGTTTTATTTTGTTATTTTTTTGCCATCTCTACTATTTCCTCTTTTTTTATTGCTTTTCGGCAATTGTGATTGGTAAATGTCAACTTTAACATAGCCTACAGTTGGTTGTAGCATGCCGTACCATAACAAACTTCAAAAGCATTAAAAACTAACTCATGCCAACTGTTTTATAGTGCAACTCCAGCATGCTATTTCTTGCAATGTTCTGTCAAAGGCAAAAAAGGAACCTCTTTCTTTCCTTGATGAAAGGTCTAAAGGTTAATTTAATAAATTAATGTTTTTTAAAACCACTGCCTTTTCTGCTTATTCCTGGTTGGTGTCACGGGGGGCTGTAGCCTACGCAGTGAGTGACCTGTCCATACACCTTGGACAGGTCCTTAATCCATCACATAGCCCATACACCATTCAGCATTCACCATTCACACATCCATACCAACGGGCAATTTAGAGTCTCCAATTAGTCGACTGCATGTCTGAACTGCGGGAGGAAACCCACACACTTCGGGAGAACATGCGAACTCACACACCCCTCGGTCAGGATTCAAAACTCAGTATCTTCTTGCTGTGAGGTGACAGTGCTATTCTCTGCACCATTGCGCTGCCCCCAAACACACCTAACCATGCATTTGTGTATCTGCCTGTAAGATGGATTTTTATTTGAAGAAGGCCTTCAGTTCCCATACCTAAGAGGTAAATTATTCAGTCAAGTCAATGTAGTCCTGGAGGGGAGGCCGCCTGGAAAAGGTCACCTAATTTGATTGAAATTGTGACAACAAATGCACAGGGATACTGACTGAATGTATGGTGACTCAAAAGCAAACAACTGTATTATCATTACAACCCCTTCGTTTTAACATCTCAGCGGAATTAATGTTTGTTGTGCAAGCAAGACCTCACTGACATCATCTACAGCACTTTGTCATTCATGACAGTTATGTTCAGCATGAAAGACAAACTGCACCTAGTTTTCAAATGTTTGCCTTCAATTACACAGTGCATTATCACGGTTAATCTTTGGAATGTTAAAATTGCATTTCCAGTGTTTGGACAAGTCAGGTGACAGCCTATACAATCCCCTAGTGAGGCACTACCGTTGCTGTTGTATCCTTCAGAAATTTTTGATTAGAAGATATCTGTAAAATACTGTACTTGCATTCTTACAATTCAATGCACAGTCCATTTCCATTAGTAGCATATACAATATTATTGACATTTCAAACAGCAAATGCAATCAATCAATATATTTCTCTGAAAATGACATGGATTTATATTATGTATTGTGCACAATCGTATTATAAGCTATTTAAGATGGCATTTCCATCAGCAAGTTCCCCAGCAGTCAATAGAAGATGAAGATCAGTAGTGTTTTTTTTCTTCTAAATTTCCACTCTCCATAGTGACTGATAAATTAGCCTAGGAACAGCTAATTGGGTCGCAATGACATGTTGCAGTATCACTGTCTCCGTGTGTTCCTAAAATGGCTTTATTGGACACCATCTGCCGAGCTGAAATACAAAGTCACTGAGAGCAATCAGTGAGGCTTATTCTTTTGTGTATAGTCATATGATTTTTTTGAGTCAAACGTTGATTCCTGCCACACAACAGAAAAGTAATCACCTGGTATGAATGCTTTTAAATGATACAGGTTTTGCTTCCTTCTTCAGCATAATTTGAGAAGTGTGCATATTTCGAGAGAGAAAGCAGATGACATAATGTCAGCCATTTTATACCCCTCTTATGCTCACTTGCAAACTCTAAGCTTTTCTGTTGGAAAGAGACCAACAGCTACACATGTTAATCACAAGCACCTGCAAGGCATTATGTTGCAGTACATGTATAACCTGATTATTAAAAAATAATTTCAAGGACACTTTATACAATTTATAAGAAAAAAGGAAATTCTGTGTATAAGATGGCTGTCTTGCTTGACCTGTGTAATGAGTATGGTTTCCCACCAATGCTATGGACAAAATAGTCCTTCACTGTATGCATATGCCTTCATTTCAGACAAAATGAACCCATAACTTGGGTGACCAGTTGGGGATGAGTTCTTGAAGATTCAGTTAATTAACAGCACATGTTAATGCACAAATATGTGATGCACAAATATTTTCCTGACTGGTTTGTTCATCTGAATAAGTTGACCTTCATGACAGTGGTGCTTGTTTGTCCTGCCATTGTTTAAGACCATACATGGATGTATTTTGTAATACTTTATTTAGCCGAACTGGGCTGCAAATATCCTCAGTGATACACGTTTCTCTTGGGGCCCAGATGGCATTGTTATATAAGGGTACCACTTCCCCTACAATGACCCGTGTGTGTGTGTGTGTGTTTTTCCCAGGACTGCAGGCTAAGAAAGGTATCCACTCCAGGCCGTGATCATGGCTTCACCCCTCGATGGGTTTTGTCAGTTGTTGCCTGCGTGCATGTGCTGCGCAGCCCTCCGGTGCCTCTCATCTCCCTTCACTTCATTAGAGAGCAGAGGAATGTTGCACGTCAGGTGAAGAGCACAGCAATGGCATCCAAGTTCAAACCCCAGTAAAGGGCCTTGGGTGTTCCAGCGCGTCAGCGGCTCTTTCACCCTGTGAGGATCACGTTTTCCACTTGGGCTGACGCTGTGGCTACCAAGACACCCAAGGAGAGCATGTCTGTACGAGCAACCACCTCTGTATGTCTACGGCCCGTTCTGTGGCTACCAGGTTTTATGTCTGTAGGTTTACCATTGACTCTTTAACCGCCACCCCCTCCCGCCCTGTGCTTGACGACGATGACATCACGGCTCCTGGGCTACCCTGAAGGCCCTCGAGTTTTCGTTGCACATGCCGAGCGTGACATTAGCCATAAATCATTATGCTAATGTTTAATGCCACTCTGCTAAAGCTAGGGTTGTGCACAATTTTATATCCACATAGATGATTAAAAAAAAAAGTACCAAAAGGGGCATTAGGACAAGCTTGTGCTGCGGGGCTTCTGTGATTCAGACCGCTGATGAAGCTGAGATACTTTCCATCCACATCTGTCAGGAAAGCTCAGAGAAGCGCGGGGTGATGGGTGAATGTGCAGAGCTACAGCCTCTCCTAGAGCAAGAGAGGGGCAGTGTCAGCGGCGCTAAATCAGGCTTCGGCTGAGCGGCGTCTCTGAATTAGCAGGATGACTCGACTGCCAAGAGCAGGCACAGAATGGCCGACCGCCTTTAGAGCCGCACAGCTGAGACTGAGCCCAGGCCGTGCATGCACCTGAATGCAAAGCACCCGCAATTATCACTGTTTAACATTTGCTAATGTCCACCATGTTTCGTGTGTGTGTGGGGGGGAGAGGGTTGGGGGGTTATATAGTTCATTTTTTGGCACATGTTGTGTTATTTGGGAGTCAAGGTGTGAGGAAGAACGTGTTGAAATGCTGCCCTTACTTCAGGCTACACCAGGGAAATACATTAACATCTGAAGTCATCCTTGCCTCAAATTATTACAACAGAACTTCATATTGGGGTTCATAGTGGGTAATGTTTCATATAATTAAAAAATGCACATACATGATACAGACCATTACCTAAACTTGCTATTAGAGAGAGAGGGTAACCTGTTCAACACACTGCATTTATAGCGTGAAGGCAAATCTGGGGATGTTTGAAAGATCAGGACAGTAATGGTGTGTAGAATAATTCAGTGAAATTGACATTTACATTTTCAGAAATGCTGTCTTGATGTAGGAGACGGATAGCAGCACACCGTTACTGTTTCATTTTTAAGTTACAGTACCTTCATTCCTAGCACTATTTCAGTAATGGCAACTATACTGATACAAATATCGTTCCACAATGTTCCCCTGAATCGTTCAGTGAAGCATCTTCTGTAAAATGGAGGACAACTATTTCATCAATCTCATGCTACAGTACTCACTTTCTAAAATAATCAAAAGGCACTGATGGCGAATTTGGGTACATAAAAGGTATCTTATACCCTGGTGACTTCGTGCCCTAGTAGCAGTTATGCTCAAAGGAAGCAAGGAATTCATGGGTTTCCAACATTATTTGAATTTCTAAAATGCTTTAAATGATTGTTGATTGCGTTTTATATGCAATATGTAAAAGCTGTTGCTGGTTAACAACCGCTTTTCAAATAAAGTGATCTCCATTTTGTGATATTTGATGCTTTAAAATAGAAAATATAGTAACTGCAATTTTTAAATGATAATTGAAGCAAAATATTCTGAAAGCAGCAGGGGACCTGTCAACGGAATCATGGAAGCAGTCGTTTGAGTTTACTCCCCTGTCAGAGAGACAGGGAGAGAGGGGAGAGGGGGAGAGAGAGATAGAGAGAGAGAGGGGGGAGTGAGGGAGAGAGAGAGAGAGAGAGAGAGAGAGAGAGAGGGGGGGAGTGAGGGAGAGAGAGAGAGAGAGAGAGAGAGAGAGAGGGAGAGAGGGGAGAGGGGAAGAGAGAGATAGAGAGAGAGGGGGGAGTGAGGGAGGGAGAGAGAGAGAGAAACAGGGAGAGAGGGGAGAGGGGGAGAGAGAGATAGAGAGAGGGGGGAGTGAGGGAGAGAGAGAGAGAGAGAGAAAGAGAGGGAGAGAGAGAGAGGATGTTGTCAATTTACAGAGCCCATTTTGGTGAGATGATCCATGGGCTGGGCCACACGTCACTATCGCTTGGCTTCACTTTGCCAGGCCATTTCAGGAGCACCAAGCTGCACAGTAATCAGTGCAGAATGCAAATGAGCACAGAGGCCGAGTAACAGCTCACCCTCTTTCACAGGGCTTTGTCACAACAGCTTTGGCGAGAGGAGAAAGAAGGGATTGGGAATAGATTTATTTTGTGCTCGGTCGCTGTGTCATGAGCTGAATTTTTTTCCTGTCTGTTTCTCTATGCCACTTGCTGTTCTACGCCAGTCAGATCAAATATAATCTGCACTGCATATGTCCTCGTGAAACATACAGGAAAACATTTAACATCCCTGCATATACAGTATGATGATGAGGTTGCAGCCCTGACAAAGGCAGCTTGCTGGCAATAAAAATCTGCATTGGAGTAAACAGAGTGTGCGACCCTTCTTTCTTTTTGAGGTTGCAGCATGAAACAGCTTCAGCACTTGATGCATATTGTTGCAGCCATTCTCTGTTTTTTCACCGTACAGTAGTTTATTCTGAATTTCTCCTAACCTGAGGCCTAACACAATTATGCTTGACAATCAGTTCATTAATTCCCGATGCAAAGCTGCAGGAAGGCAGTTATAGTAATGTAGTTTCTTGCTGTTGGGCTGTTACTCTTGGGAAACACATTGATGTTTGTTCTGCATGTGTTCAATTTGCCATTTCAGAAAGTCATAATGGCAGAGTTAATGGGATTTAGACACAACTGGTTCATAATGTAGTTGCTGTTTGTGTTTAGTGACCATATTTCAACTGTTGAGGCCGGCTTCTGAATGTTTTACGGAGTCATCTTGATGAACTGCATATTGGTAGATTACAATCTGTGAAAATGTTGTTATGGAACAGTGATAAGTACTGCACTAACTACATTGAAAATACAGTCTGCTGTTGAGAGCTTGTGTCAAATCTGTTGTTTTTAATTCATTTTATTGACAAATACCCTGTTTTTGTTGTTGCCTGCTGTTTAATGTTTTCATTGTTTGCTTTGTTTTAAACACACATTTGATTGGAAGACTTAAACTATTTCGGTTAGGATAAGGTTGTCATTAATTAACGAATAATTACAGACAATAGACATTTCCTGCTTTAGCCCATCATTACTACTTTATAAAGCTTCATATAGCTGGAATGCTTTATATTAGTTGATGTGGTCAGACTTCAGTTGTCTTAAAAAGGGTCAGCGTCAATACATAAGCCAACATTGCACATGGTTATGAATACTTAATAGCAAGCAGCAATATTAAATTGATACTATTAAACTTAAATAGAGGGGATTAGGGGAGTACGGAAAAGAGGTGAAGAAGAGAGTGCAGGCAGAGTGAAGTGGGGGGAGAAGCGTGTCAGGAGTGATTTGCGACAGAAGGGTACCAGCAAGAGTGAAAGGGAAGGTTTACAAGAGGGTAGTGAGACCAGCTACGTTGTATGGTTTGGGACTGAGGCACTGGCAAAAAGACAGGAGGCGGAGCTGGAGGTGGCAGAGTTGAAGATGCTAAGATTTTCGTTGGGAGCGACGAGGATGGACAGGATTAGGAATGAGTATATTAGAGGGCAGCTCAGGTTAGTCGATTTGGAGACAAAGTGAGAGAGGAAAGATTGAGATGGTTTGGACATGTGCGGAGGAGAGTTTCTGGGTATATTGGGAGAAGGCTGCTGAAATGGAACTGCCAGGCAGGAGGAAAAGAGGACGGCCAAAGAGGAGGTTTATGGACATGGTGAGGGAGGACATGCAGGTGGTTGGTGCGACAGAGGAAGATGCAGAGGACAGGAAGAGATGGAAACGAATGATCCACTGTGGCGACCCCTAATGGGAACAGCCGAAAGAAGAAGAAGAAGAAACTTAAATAGAATGAAAAACCACAGAAAGTAAACAAGGATTTTAAGGTATTAAAACATTTGTCAGAATAAAAAATTAAAATTACATTATAACCTCTACACATCTGTAAATATACCCCAAATCACTGATACCAAAGACTTCCACCCCATATTTCCTACATTCACTCAACCACACACACAGCAAAACCACTTAAAGAACAGCTAACAAATTTTCTAATTAAAGTGCAGCCTCTGTCTCTATATTGAGAGCTACACGATTTCAAGAAAGTCCACTGGAAGTACACACTTGGATTTCAGTTTCCATTCAGGGATGATAAACTATACTGTGATTGACATGTAAGATGTCATATTCACACTGGATCACATATCTGTTATCATAGAGTACTCTGCTCCCCTGTCCAGGACAATCCCATTGGACAGTTTAGCTCTACAGGTCTAGAATGGCATTTTATTAAAACATTTTTCTTCCTGTTACTGTCAATCAAAAATTTCCAGAACTTTACTCAGCAATGTGGAACAATTGGGATGGCAGGCATGTACACCAAGTTACAAGAAACAATACAAGTTGCAGATGTATAGATATGGGGCATGCCCACCAAGCAGAGGTGGAAAATCCAGGTTCAGAAAGTAAAAGTTCTCCCCAGTATTTTGTTCCACCTGGATTTACTAATTAGCACAATTCTTCAGCCAAGAGGTAGAACTAATCAGTAGAATTCGCTGGCTGAGTTAATGGGTGGAAGAAATACATGGCAGGACTTTTATTTTCGGACCCCTGGACTTTCTACCTCTGCCACCAAGCTGAAATACGATGGGTGGTATACCTGTCTATATCATAGTTCTATGTTGGCTCTTAGGCTTCCAATGAAGTGCATTGACCTCCCTTATAAGCATTGTGCTTGAAATGCACAAAGAGTAAAAAGTTTTAGTTGCAGATTTAACAACTAAAGTAATTAAGGTCATTTTTAGCAGATAATACATTCTGAATTCAAGCAAGGGTGATTCAGGTCTGCAATATTGACATAAATGAAGCACTTAAAATATCTCTTATTGGGGCTGAAATATAACTCGACTGTAATACATTTTCTCTTGTGTTCCAACCACCCGGGCCACACATACTTTCACTGTTCATGGCAGTTTTTTTTTCCAATTTAATTTAAAAGTTCATTTGTAAAAGTTCAGGGACTGCAGAGATTTCTCATTTAGAAATGTATAAAATAAAAAGGCTCTGCAGAGGAGTGACATCAGCATAGAAGCGCTTAATGGGCCCATCTGAAGCAGAGATGTGCATGTCTCTCAAACATGCAGAATGCTGAAGGGCTCTTTGAGTGGGCACAGGCTGCAGAAGCAGGCAAAGAGAGGTTACATAGGGCTGGCTGCCCTGTCAACTACGCCTCAGTCACCTACACCTCATCCCTTTGTCACACCCTCTGCTTTCCCTCAATCGCAGGGGTGTGAGTGGAGCAGTTTGGTGCTAACATTGCCCCCCCAAAAAAGTGTTATCTCAGGTCTTATTGTAAACAAGGCTGTTATATAATACGGTTTGGCAAGGAGTGATTTTCTGTCCCATAATGAGTTCTTCTTGTAAAACAGATGAAAGAAAATATATATCACCCCATGGTGGAATTGTGGAGGTTTTTGCTCCTTAGTGTACATTCCACTGTTAAGGAGCAAATATTAATAATGAAAACTATATAATTCATAATTAAAATGTCATAATATGCAATGCTAACAAAGTAGGCTTATTGTTATTTCACACAGAGAGGGGATTATGTCAGTTTTTATTTTATTGAAAATATTTTTGGATGATGGGTTCAGAGCTTGTCTTGGATGACCATTATTCTCTGTATATACAAACAGTATGTACAGTGGACAGGAATACTTTTTATTCAGGACCTAATTACCATTATAATGCAGGTGGCCAAACGTGAAGATGATGGTAGTAGGTGGTAGTGCGGGTTGTTTGAAATATCTTTAAATTCTTTTCTATTTCACATCAAATTGACTTTTACATGAATTAACAGAGTAAGCAAAATGAATGGAGTACATAAAATAAGTGCCTATAACCTTTTCAAACAATAACAGGCAGTTGATAATGTTTAGTCTTTGTACCTGAAAGACCCAACAGAGCCTATAGAATATGAACATGAAGCAAGAATGCTTATCTTTGGAGGCGTGAAAAGGAACTGCAAATGTCCCTTTCATGAGACAGCATAGGCCTAGAGTAATCTGTCCTCAAGAGCCTGCCAAGTTTTTTAAAATCTTTTTTTAAACATTTTCATTGTCGTAATATTTTAATATAACATTGTTATAAAGCTACACAATAAATGGTGCCCATGTAAAGCATTTGTGACTGCCACTGATCGCTTGTGGACAATGGAACAAGGCAATGTTTTTCATCTTCGATCCATGGCCCAATATTGCCTTATGCAGTACAATAAAGCTCTCTGGCATTTCAGTACAGCTGTTTTCCCAGCTGTTAGCCACATCAGCCCCCGGCTCTGTCACCATGATCGATGGCACACTTATGCAGCCATAACTTCACCATGTCACCCTCATTACCATACTATACACACAAATCACAAAGGGGAATTTCATGAAAATTAGTTGTCCAAAGAGGCAGGCTACAAATGATTTATTTAGCAATTCTATCCACTGGGAGGATAAAGCACAGCAAAGACAATAGTGCACCACTTTGCATTTCTGAGATTCATTGTTTAATCTTTATTTGTACCGAAAAGCTCGTTTTATATGTGTCGCCCATTAGCAACAGCATAATCCACCTCCGCAGCAGAAGATAAACATAGGTGTCTGCTTTTAGAAATGTGCAGAACCTGCTGTGAAAAACTATAAAGCACAAAAAGAAGAATTTCATCCATATCACAATTTTCAAAAGATGTTCTTCATACCTATTGCAATGTAAATGCAATGGTTTATTTATTTATTTATTTTTTGCAGCTATGAAAAACAAAAGCTAAATCTTCAAAAAATTCCCAGAAATTTTTATTTCAGCTTACTGAAACTGCAATTGCCCATTGCATATTTCTCTCCGGTACATAACAATAGAAAAACCGTATGGGAAAATGAAGCAGCAGGCAAAAGAAAATAATAAATCACTCTTTTTCTTGTGTAAGATGTCATAAAAATCAAGGTTCAGGACAACCTTCCCAGGAAACTCTGTTTTGAACTTAGGTTGTTGAACTTGTCAAAGAAAAGGTAAAAGTAGAACAGTAGAAAGGTAAACGTAGAAAAAGTAAAACCATTAAAATCCTCACCTCTTTGCATGAGGAATTTGTGGTGCACTTATTCTTTCAAGTGGGAACTTGCTGAAACGATGTCTAGAAAAGTTGAATGGTGTGTCTAATTTTTTCAGGACATAAGCATTGTGGTTTGATGAAAAGAATAGCCTATGTAATTTCTGTGCAAAATTGCCCTTTAAAAGTTTTGATGTACTGCTTCAGTAAGGCAAAAAAAACTTCAACTTCATATCCAAGTTAAATACAGATGATGGGAAAAAAATCTCTTTGTCACAGTTTACCTAGCATTGTATGTCAGAGCATTATCTTTCTTAAAGGGATAGCTCAGTTACTGAGGTTCTTTGATATTTCAGTTTTAGTGGATTGGCTCAGTTTTTGAGGGCAATGTAGGGTATTATAGATATTTTGAGATGTTTCTGCTGAACTGCCAGTTTTACAATGGGAGGTTTAGGGCATTTGGAGGTTTGTGGTCTAAAGCAAGAAAATATGCTTGTAACTCAAGTAACTCAAGTAAAAGCATCATGACAGTATATTGTTTACAGGCTGTACATGACCACTACATGACCAAAAGTACTCTACATTTCCAAAAGTATGTGGACACCTGAACATCACACCCATGTGTACTGAGTTGGTCCACCCTTTGCTGCAATAACAACCTCCGCTCTTCTGGGAAGGCCTTATACTAGATGTTGGAATATTGCTGTGGGGATTCGTCTCCAGTCAGCCAGAAAAACATTAGTGTTGGGCACTGATTGGGTGATTAGACCTGGCTCACAGTTGGCTTTCCAATTGATCCCAAAGGTGTTGGATGGGGTTGAGGTCAGGGCTCTGTGCAGGCCAGTCAAGAACTTTCACACCATTCTCAACAAAATAATTTCTAGATGGGCCTTGCTGTGTGCCTGGGGGTACTGTCATTCTGAATCAGGAAAGGGCTTTCCCCAAATTGTTGGGGAAGCACAGAATTGTCTAGAATGTGATTGTATGCTGTAGCATTGAGATTTGCCTTCAAAGGGAAGATTTTGCCTTCTAAGGAGCCTAGCCCAAACCATGAAAAACATCCCGAGACCAAAGGGTGTCCAGATAATTTTGGTCATATAGTGTACGTTTGAACAGATTCATTTTATCAGCATGCTGGTGTGTGTGTGTGTGTGTGTACGTGTGTGTTCGGGAAACACTGCCTCATTCCTTGTGTGCATATAATACAATTATGTTTGCGCTGCATATTGCATAAATCTGTAAGCAATGAAGTTGTGTCACCATTATTAGCCTTGACCTTTTCAAAGTTCTCTTGTCAAATGGCAGCAACAGGGCAATGATGATGAAGCCTGACAGACATATTCCCAGGAGCCACCGCAGAGACCTGTGGAACCTATCCGACCCTGATGGTGTTTACTCTTACACCAATGCCAGCAGGAGTCCCTTCCATACAGAATTGCACTCCAATAATGAATAAGCCCAAGCAAATGTAACCAAAAGCATTCTATAGTTAAAAACTAATTGTAATAAGTGTAAACCATAATTTTGACAGTATACCACGTTAATTAAGTACTTCACTCAGTATAAGTATTCTGTTATGTTTCTTGGAGAAACAGTAACTTTATAAGGAATAAGTCCTGCTGGATTGGAAAGTTCAGGTAAGATGCTTTATTTTTCTTTTGTTGCACATCTTAAAGTAGTGACCTCTGTTGGCCCCACATTTCAGAGAGAAAGATAAATGATGTCACCTGCACCTGTGATTTCACTGTAATTCTCCGTGTTGTCAGAAAGACCCCAGGGACACTAGTGTCAGTGTAGCACCGCTTATGTTTTCTCTTAAACACAAACTGAATAGGCACTGATAACACTCGCAGTCACTGCTTTGCCAGCCTTTTCACCCTACAGTACCTCTATAGTTTGAGTCAGTCGGTCATTCATTCAGTCACTAAGACTGTCACTCAGGCTACATAATTCAGTCAATAAGACTGTCACTCGGTCTACAGTGACTGCCATTTTATAAGACTATTATATCCCCTAGTCATAGACAAAACAATGGGCAATGTTTCCAGTTTAAATGATGCTAAAATGGTTTCAGGTTTTGGCATATCAGTTTCAGTGGAAATTGTGGAAACAAATATGACAGGCTTACATACCTAACCCTATTGTATTACCAGAGGTGTACACGGTGTACAAATTCAAAAAGTAATGTGCAAGTGAACTCCCACGGTTCTCCATAGTGCAACTTTCTTGTGTCACATTTAAAAGAGCAAGTATAGAAGTTTTCCAAATGCGTTGAAATGTGGTACTGTTTGATCCAGAATGATTTATGAATGTTTAAGAAAAGATGCAAGAAAAGTAATACAGTGCAATAGGGTACTCTGATCTTTATGGACCCTGTTGCACAGTATTTACAGTTCTGCACTTCTGAAATACAGACACTAACCTAAAAATAAAATGGATGAGATCTTCTTTATTAATAAAACTCATGTTGTGGTCTCAACCCATCAAGCAGCCATATGAATGAACAGTGCACAGACCCCATCCTGAGCAATGGAAATATTTAATTGACAGCTAGTGGAACAATATCAGCCAGCATTCACAGCCACTGATCAATACCACCATTATAATTAAGTTTGATGAAGTGACATGTGACCTGCAGTATAACCTTGGAAAGAATCATAGCGACCAAGAAATGAATTCAGTTATTTATGTTTGCATACTGAGTTATCCAGAGGAAACGGCTAGCTTTGAAATAATTTCAAAATTATAATTCTAGTTTTATTATACATTTTCACCCTTTAAACCCAGCCAACTATAATGTAGCTAGAAAATTGTTAATTTTTAGACATTTATCTAAAAATTTATTTTAAAATTATTATTGTTCCCAAGCTTTGGCTCCGATCGATGGGCTTTGTGGTCTGGCCTGAAGTCTGAACGATGCTAGAGCAAAATAATCTTTGTTATTCTAAAGATTGTATTTTTAAAAACAAATGTCAGCCATTTATTGAATCACAGATTTTCCATGAAACCCTAAAATGTGTCAGTGAAGCAAAATTAAATCCAAAAACCTCAAGGTGAATTGTGCCATCTGGAGAAAAATCCTATTTCAATTATCAGACTATAAAACCTGTCATAACCAATGTATTTGTGTATGTGTCACTGGAATCATTTTTTCACTCATTAACAATGATTAATGGTTCTTTGTGCTTAATGATGATAGCTAGGGTGGAGTAGTGGTTGATGTTGCTATGCTTGTAACCAGATGGTAGCAGGGTTGAATCCCGAGTAGGACATTATTGCATTTAAACTAAATGAAGTATATAGGATGTGTAATATTCACTGCATAGCTGTTCAATAATGCAACAACACTTCATATCCCTGGATTCTTCCAAAGGTATTTGTGAAATCTTTCCGATTTACTGATATTGTTAATCAATATTTGCACATACATAAAATGCTGTGTTAGTTTAACACTGGCCCTAAGAGGAATGTAATCTTTTAGAGTAAAACTCTACCAGAGTTGATTTTAACACTTTAAATCAACATTTAAAATTTATATATGCACAAAGACATGGTGGTATCTCTTTTTTTAACAAAGGAATTTTTCACTGCGTACATGATTTCCTGTCATGTCTTTTGATGCTTTCTGTTTGATATATGTGTCAACCTCTGAATGCTGGTTATGATACAAATTACAGTACAGGAGAGGGCTCACTACTGCAGCTGAAAATTTGTGCCAGTACCAAAATATCCACCATTTCCTCTTCAGAGAACCCTCCCCTCACCCCCACCCCTGCCCATTTTTTCCATGAAGTAGCTTTCCCGAGAAGTTTCTCATTTTTCAAAGGGAATGGGGTAAAAATAATAATGATCGTCCAAAAGAACTCAGGAGAGCAGCTGCAGCAGATGACCAGTGTTATCTTGCCTTCTTCAGTGCTTCTGGAAATGAACCAGGGAAGGTTGACTGCTCCCTGGCAGCTTAGTATTAACTGAGAGGACATATAGATATCAACAAAAGGCTTAATTCACCCTTTTACACCATAGAAGGCAGCTGTCACTTGAGCAGACCATCACAGTGCTCTATGAAAATGTCTATTAAAAGAATAATAAAGACTCTGTTTGCCCAATTACATCCTTCTACATCTCCGCAGGCAGACAGGCAGTTTTAATTTAAGTTGCTGCACCAAACACTGATTTTTGTAAAAAAAAAAAAAAAAAAAACATCAGAAGTGTTATTTATTTTGTATATTATACTTGAGACTGAACTGAAGATTTGTCGTTCCCAAAAGCAGGGCAGCATCCTGCCTTGGCTGCAGCCGCTATATGGCTAATATCTTAATACCCAAAGCCATGTTGGCAGATTCCTTTCTCAGCCCTGCCTCACACTGATGTATCAGTCTGTCCTTTGCCATTGTAGTGATAATCAGCCTTATGCCTTTCTGAGCCCAAGTTTAAAAATGCACACTGCAAAGCAGACTACGAAATGAAAGCTCCCAATTTTAGTGAGTATGCATTTGTCTTCCAAATCAGTCTCTGACTAACTGTAAAACTGCGCCAACATGGTCAAGAATTTGCATGCCAAAATATGTCGCAAGTAGTTCTTATGCGTGTTCTCTCACTAACTCTCTCCAAATATATATATATATATATATATATATATATATATATATATATATATATATATATATATACACACACACACACACACACACAGTGAGCTCCATAATGTTTAGGACAAAAACACTTTTAAAAAAAAATTATTTCGCTTTGTACTCTACAATGTTTGGCTCTGTAATCAAACAATTGACATGTGGTGAAAGTGCAGCTTTTATTAAAGGGTGTTTTAAACCATTTTGGATTCACCATGTATAAATTACTACACTTTATATACAGCCCCCCCAAACAGCTGCCCGACTGATCAGAAGCTCTTTTCAGGAGGCAGGCGTGGATGTGGCAGTCCGCAGATGACGTCATGAAGAGAACTACAGAAGCTACACTGCAAGGTGTAAACCATTAGCTAGCAGCAAAAATAGGATACCAGGTTACAGTTTGCTAAGAAGTACCTAAGAGAGAGCACTGGAAAAAGATCTTAAGGACAGATGGGACCAACACTCACTTGTCTCAGAGTGATGGCAAGAGCAAAATGTGGAGGCCTTAAGGAACTGGCCGGTGTCAGCCATACATTCCCAGCCAATAACACTACCTCCACAATGTCTGAGAGATGAGGGGGGTGCTTTGGATCATGACCTGTTTCTTTCTCTTTTTCACACTTTTCTCTTTAGATCACTTTTTTTTTTACAGGTTAATATTTAGCTCATCTGTCCCTAAGAATTAAGAAACTAACCTGGTCATTGTGTTCTGGAGGGCTACCAGTGGTCTGCATCTTGCAGTGAACCCTCTGAGGTTATGTTGCGGTAGTCTCCTCTTTCTTTTCAGTCTTTGACAGATCTATGCCTACATGCTGGAGAGTGTTCTTGATCTGTTTGTCAGAAGAATTCACAATTGAATGCATTCTTTGGCCATCCACTACCATGGTTTTCCATGCTTTACCAGGTTGATTGCTATTGCTGGGCTTACCAGTGCATTCTTGCCACTGGTAAGCCTTGCCAATGTACCAAACAGTTGGATGTGAGTTGATTTGGTCCTCATGTTGTGAGACAACAGCAACACACTCCAAATGCAAATTTCACCCCTAGAATCAACTCTCAACCTTTTATCAGCTTTCTTGTGCATAAACTAATGATGCAAAGACAGACAGCTGGCCAAGAAATAACTGAGCAGCCAATTTTCCAATTACTTTTGTTCCCCTAAAATGGAGGAACTATGTATAAAAAGGGCTGCATTTCCTACACAGTCCATCCAATATGGATGTAAATACCTACAAATTAAAGCAGTCTGCACTTTACCCTCATATTGTTTCAATTAAAAAAAAAAAAAAAAAAAAAAAAATATATATATATATATATACATATATACACACACACATACATACATACACACATGCAGAGACACAAACGCGCACACACACACACGTATATGCAAGCATGCACGCACGCGTTGCATATAATTACCCTTATGTCATTGCGTTCTCAGCCACAACATTCTAACCCAATCAAACACATATGGGATATTATGGATTGACACCTGAGACAGCATTTTCCATTTCCATCAACTAAGCACGAATTGATTGGCTCTCAGGGAAGAGTGATGTCGTATTGTGCCTGCAGAATCCCACATGCCAGTAAGCTGTGCACATGCAGGACATACTGACAGCACACTGTGGCTCAAAACCCATTAAAGTGAAATTTGTTCACATTTTAATTTGCTACCTGTATGTTAGGGCTACTTATAAAACCATCGCTGTTTCTGCGACCATGCTGTGGATACCATGCTGTTAGATGGTATTCTGGGCTTTGTGCCTTGGTTACTGGGAGTATTTTTAAGCTTACTATCCCTGTGACTATCAGAACCACTTCACTTCAACATTATGACATTGTACACGCAAATTGTTATTTGCTACAGAACAACGGTCTTAAAATAAGACACTGTTGTACACAGTTTCATTAAGGTTGTCACGTGCCTTAATATTAAATTCATTGCTCAAAAATATCCAGTTTCCAGTATCCAGCTCTTTTAAATCATGATTCTCACAATCCATTGGACGGAGGAACCCAGTGGCAGCAGCATGTATCCTATACCACAAAACTGCATTTGAAATCATCTACTATTATTGCAACCGCTCTCCCATTGTAATGCAAAAGCGTAATTTATATTCAAGGCTTAATTGGTTGCTGTTACCTGCACATTAATGAACTGTTAAAAACAAGGCAATGATAAGCTGCCAATGTTTCATAAATCCTTTAGAGGCTACGATTATGAGTCTGTACAGATTGTCGAAGAGCAGATATTGTGAGAAGCAGAGATACTGCTAGAACCCACGGTCCCTAAGGCTAACATCTTTAACATCATTCCTATTTTATTATTATTATTATCATCTAATTTATTTGTTGCCAAGTGTGACTAACCAGAGTGTATATTATTATTATTATTATTATTATTATTATTATTATTATTATTATTATTATTATTATTATGAACTAACATATTTATTGGCAAGTATGATTAACCTGAGTGACTTACAGGGAGATTATTGCAGGACATGTGAAATCCGTGCTAGAGATGGATCAAAAAAATATTTGAAATACTCTAATCCTTTTCATGGCAGTAAAAATGTCTGCAGATGACATTTTTCAAAAAAACATCTGCTTCTACCATCATTCAGAAAAATACTTCAAATATGTATTTGACCCAGGTCTGGCATGTATCATTAAAGCTGCAAGAACAAAGGATTGACTGTGGCAGGCAACAGAGGAAGACATCAAGACCGACAGTGCAAACACAGACAAGCGTATACTTAAATTCTTATCATCGAAAAAGAGAGATTTCCTAGCTTCATAGCATAACAAAGTGCCCAGTTATAGAGCAGTATGTGTAATCGTAACAGCTATAATTCACATTACAAGCACAAGCATTCACTGGGCTCTACATTTATCTGGTCCCGCTGGTGGCGACGGCAGTGGAGGTGTCAGGTTATCATCATTTTAAGTAGTCCAGTCAGTGGCAGCGCCACATTGATGGTCAGTATCTGACTATCATCATGATCAGGGATTTCAATCCCTGGTTTGGTCCCTGGAGGAAATCATGTGCAATGCAGTTTTTGTTCCAATGAACTCTTAATTAGTTTGGCTTTTATTGATTTGTGGTTTAAATCACTTCACTGGTTTGGTTTTTTGTGTCTTTAGTGAAAGAGATGTGGTCAAAGGTTCACGTGTTCATGAAAGATGCAAGTAGCTGAATTTATCTCTGGTCATTTTTTGGTCCATAAATAAGTAAGTCCTTGAACAGTCAATTAAGTTCAGTCAAGGCAGCTTATCAATCATAGATAAATAGCCACGTATGCCGAATCAACACCTTCAATTGCATCTCTTCAAGATCTTAAAACAGAAGACCGTTCAGTCCCATCAATCTATGATCAGTATTTAATGACTAGCATAATCAAATCTAATAAATGAGAGGCATTTGGAAGACCCCACAGAAACAGTTTCCCCACAGGAAACAGCGTACCGGATAACCATGAATATTAGCTCGGCATTCCTCCAGAGAAATCAGCTGTTACTTAGTAAAATGTCAGTAACATGCTTTACTGCAGACATGGAATGGGACGCAGTATTTGTCATTTCCCTCGATGATATTTGGCTCAAATGATTTCCAGCATATTGTCCGTGGTGCTCAGACCAAAGGAGCACTTGCCCCCTCAGCAAATAAATTCAGCAAAAGAGGCAAATGACAGCGTTATATAAAACAGGCAGGAGGAGTGACGCTTCGCTGGATATTCCACATCAGGCTCTTTCCTATTTACTCACATAGCTCATATTATACTGATTACTTGTCTCATCAGACCATATTAATCATATTGAAGTCAGTCTGAAGAACAAAGATTAAACGGGGTTGGATTTGATTGCTCTGTGTGGGATCGTTAACTCGGGGATGGGTGCTGGGGCAACGGCGTCTCCTTTGTAAAGGCCGAGAGCTGTACCTCATTCCCCTAAGAGACGCTCCTCTGAGGGTCTGGAGAACTGATTTATATTTTTTACCTTAATGTCTCTCTTGTAAACATAAATCATCCAAAAGTGGGTCATTTGGACGGAGCTTGTGATTTTCTTCACTGTGAAGTGATTATTTCAGTTTTTATCCATAAAACGCTTAAAATGTGTACATTTGTAATGTAATCTTTATAATATATTTTTGAGTAATAGCAGGGGCATTTCAGATATGAACATAGTATTTGGGACAACAGAATTAATCCCACTGTACTATTTATATGACAAATATAACATTTTGGTTTGTTCGATGAAATTTGAATGAAAAAGATTTTAAAATTGTATGAATGACAGAGAATTTCACAGCATTTGTTGTTTTATATATATAATTCTTGCATTTAAATATTATTGCAATATATCTTAGAGTGTTTATAATGCAGGATATGAAGACCCCAAGGTGCTGGAAGCGATAAAGACCAGACAGTCTTGGATGGATTTAGTTCACACATGGATTTCTGAGTCTTTGAACAGACAGGCATACAGAAGCTAAACACTGCCACTATATGGACAGTGCCGGTATTACCTCTGTCTGAGGATGCGCCTTCAGCCTGCAGACATGCAGCCTTTACAAACTGTTATGTCTGAAAAACACTGTGAAGGTCATGTGCTGCTAGAGACGTTAATGAATGCATGTGTGAGCGTGTGCGCATGCGTGTGTGTGCGCGCGTTTGTGCATGTGTGTGTGCACGTTTGTGTGTGTGTGTGCGTACATGTCTGCATGGAGGTGAAAAAAGAAGAGAGGTGCGCGTGACATGAATGAGAAAGTGTGTGTGTGTGTGTACGTAAGAGAGAGAGAGAGACAGAGAGCACAGGTTGGGAGAGATAGAGCACACGTGCACACATGATCATAGTTCTCTGAAATGACATGACTGTGAATGAGTTGGTACTGGCCCTCATAGGTCCTGACTGATATATATATATTTATATATAGTGAAAGCTATTTTAACAAGGTAAACCTCAGTGCAATAATGGGCAGAAGAGGGCACTAGTGCAGCTTGTCGATGTCACACCTAATCACTCATTTCTATCTATGAGGGTCATTTTTCAAACACTAATTAGTTCTTTTCAATTCCGGTTGTGGTACAATTGGCAACTCATACCTCACCAACTCAATTCATGTTTTAACAACTTCATTTATACTTCATTTTATATTCTAATTTTTGTTTTGCATTGTTTTGTTAGTATCTGTTTTTTTTGTCGTTTTCTTTGGGGGGGGTGGGGGTGGTCGTCTCCCAAGCCTAATCATAGACAGGGGTGTGAAGGGATGTGTCCCTGGCTCCTCCTCCTGCTCTTTCTTTCTAAAACCAATCTGTGTCCATTTGCTGGAGGCAGGATGTGCCTTTTGGATGGATAGAGTCTTGGAAACTGTATTAAGAGCATCAGAGAGGTAATTAATGCTGTTTATTAAGGGTTCCTGCTGCCTCACACTGTCTACAGAGTCCCAGCAACGTACTACAGGACTACGCAAAAAAAAAAGAAAAAAAAAAAAGGTATATTTAGTGTTCCAGGCACCATACACATATGCTCGCAAGAATTCTGAAATCAAAACAAACATGCTGTCCAACAGCTTTATCATAACACATATACCGTATTCAAAGAATATTGGCTGATGCTAATATATCTTATGAATGATAATTTAGTTGTTAGCTTTTCTGCTCTCTCTTTGGCTCTTTCCTTTCAGTATCAAGTGGGTATCACCTTTATTTACATGTGGTATAATAATAATAAACATTGGTGTCATCTTTTGCTATTTTTTTGCTTTTGCAATCTATTGCTGAATGGAGATGATGCTGCCAATGACAGACGGATGATGTCATTGATGTATTCTCCCAAGCTACTATATATTAGACACATTTTACATTCTAGAGCAGTCAGAAAAAATCTAAGCAGCATCTCATTAAAAATAATTGTGGTAATGGTATGAACAAAACAAACACATTTTTGTACAATCAGGTGTTTGAGGTATACATTTTCAGTTGCAACTGCTTGATTTTTGATTGATTTTTGTCATTATAATCGTGATCATTTCTAGCATAACCATACTGATCATTTTTACAGATATTTTAGTACAGACCCTACTTAAAAATATAATCAGTAAAAATATATTTAGAATGCTTTTCTGTTTAAATCATTGAATGATTATTTCTGCTGTAGCATAACTATTTTTGGAATTTTTGTTAGTCGTTTTCCTTTTTTAAATGGCCTTGTCTTTCTATTTGAGGCACAACAGTCCTGGCGTTCTCCTGCCAAATTCTCTGGAATCGGAGCGGAGAGGATAGAGTTGGAATGAAATGAGAACAGGCACATAAGTCATCTGCAAAATGAGACCGCCTGTTAATAAAAGCAGACCACCTCCAACTGATGTCCCTCATTCTGGTGACAGATTTTTTTAAACTCTGTTTTACGCCCCTTCGTCTTTATCTTCTTCCGTGTTACACTGTGCCCCTCACTATTTGTGCGATTAGTGTTTGAGACCTCACAGTCTGACTCCTGCTGTGATTGCTTCATCTCTAATAGGAAGACGTGCACTAGAAATAGCCATTTATTATTACTGTTCTCTGTTTTATATGGTGTCGGTGAAGTAGGCTGATGAAGAAAAAGAAAAAAAAAAATGCAATCAGCTCTGTCAACATTCTCAGTCACTGCACCAAATTCGTTATCCTCTCTTCCAGCAGACAGATCTGTTCTGTCACAGTGAAGAGCTTGTGCGATCCAGCCTGATACCCAAGGCCTTGCAGGAACTGCAGAGGAAATCTGTAACAAAAGCCTCTGCCTTTCCTTGCATGACATTTACCAACAAATCCACAGATAATTTAGCATGACTAACACGTTCAGCTGCCAAATCTAAGGCTGTGATTTCTCCCAGTACCTTTGATGTCTGACCAAACAGTCTATTTGGTTCAATCTGAAGTCAGCCGCCTTACAAATGTAATGGCAAATGAATTTTCAGTCAATAAATATGAATGGTGGGTTTATACCTCCACACCAATTCACATGCTCTGTTATTCTTTATTTTTAGTTTATGAACGCTTAAATGCATTCATCTTGTGATATTGCTGTTTTGAAATGTCTGAGCAATAATAATAATAATAATAATAATAAAATAATAATAAAAATACAGCTATTTTTAATTCCAAAAGTGTTTCACAATACAATAGGACAAGAAATAAGACAGGGGAAAAATGCTAAGAACAGAGTGAAGCATGCACACCAACCATAAAGTACGATACTATACGATGATACGTTATTTTCTGATTGCTCAGAAATTTGTATGCAGTTATGTAAAAGCCAAGCGATAAAAATACATTTTCAGACCAGATTTATACACTATAGTTTATTGGGGAGCCCTCAGGTGGTCATGCAGGGTATTAGGAGCAAATACACAAAAGGCCTGATCCCCTTATAGCGTTTAGCCGAGGAGTGTGTACAGACAACAGCCTGCAATCGTGCTATATAAGGACTGTTTGTGAAAGAAGAGCAGAGCAGCTCTTCTAGGTAGGGAGGGCTAGTGCCCTTCACAAAAACAAGAGTAAAATCCTTAAATCCAATCTGACTATGACTGGCAGTCGGTGCAAAGATGTCGGATCAAGAGTGATGTGTTCAGATCTTTCTATTTTAATGAGCTCCCAGGGAGCAGTGCTGTGTACAAGCAGTAGCCTATTTAGTCATTTAGTTGGGAGGTCACTGAAGAGCGAACTGCCAAAGTCAATACTAGAGGATATAAAGGCACAGATGAGCCCAAAGCCAGGCAGATTTAAACAGAGTATAAGTCTAGAGGTATTTTCAGGTGAAAGAATGACACTGCAAAGAGGTTTAAGAAGTGGTTGCATCTGAACTGTTCGTAGACTCGTTGATGTTGTACTGTCGTTATGTATATGTTTTCACCTCTGAGCAAATGAATTTCCTTCTTGGATAATAAAGTTATACTTGACATGACCTGTGTGTGGTGTGTCTGGGTTATCTTTATCTGAGGGCCCTGCGCACTGTGCACTGGATTTCCAACAGCAGCCATTCCAGCCAACTCTAGCTATCTATTCATGATTTTAAAATATGATTACATGCGCGCACACACACACACACACACGTACACACATCCCTCCCTCTGCTAAATACAGATCAATAAAGCTAAATATCACCAGCATCATATAAAGATTTCATTCAAGCCCGCCTCCCCGTGCACATTCAGCCATGACGGGCAGCCACACAGATGCATTTTTTATTTCCAAGGCCTCCCACAGTGACAAACAATTTTTCATTACCCGGCGTATGTCAATGGATTTCCATAATCAGTGCGGCCTTAATGAACTGCTCGCGCGGCCTTTCTCATCATGAGCACATTCTTGGAATTAAATTATGTGGTGTGCGCGCGTGTGTGTGCGCGCGTGCAAGATTGAGCGACTGAGATAACTGGATTGGTGAGAACAGTCCCACCGCACTTCCTCTGACCTGCTGAGACATTGTTTGCAGATATGAGTAGATGTGATTTTATTAGCGAAACAGTCTGGGACAGCAGTGGAAGCTCTGAGCTCGGCACACAAAGCTGTTTGGTTTTTGTTATGGCGGGGTGGGGGTGGGCGGGGGGGCAGGGGGGAAGGGCTGAGGGATGTTGGGTGCATTAAATGTTTCCGTAAAAAAAGGAATGCAAGACAGGAATGGAAGGTAGAATGTAAATGACCTGTGATAAGCTCTGATGGTGTTAAAAATAAATTAATATGGGAGGATTTCATGCTTTTCTTTGATGGGATGCTGTAAACAGATGTGCAGAGACTCACCAATGTTCTTACCCAGTCTGACCTACACAGTATATTAACAAACACAATTCTTTTTTTGGAAAGTGTCTGCTCTCTATTGCATATTACGGACCAGTTTGCATGTCCTTTTTTGGTGTAGATTGTCCAGAGGTCTTTGATAAATTCAAGAAGAGAGGGGAAATGACACTGGGAAGGCAGTATACTGCCATATATGTTAGTAAGTGGTCCATCATCTGTAGAATTTTAACCTGCAGTGCAGACATTGTTTAAAATCCATCTCCGTGGTTTCAGTTATATCAAAGGCAGATGGGCTAGGTTACTGAATGTCTACATCTAAAAAAGTGACTTCAAAAGATGACCCACTTATTTTTACATAATGAGAGTTGCAGTATGTAAGACATTTGGCCCTATTTCAACACTTGTTGCCATGTGATCATATAAACATGGGTGTTTTAGCACAGGACACACATTCCCATTGGGTACAGTTGCAATTGACTGCATTTTCCTGACAATCCACAGAGATTACAACAGGCTTACATACAGCTACGACTACAGCTACACACAATTAGACTGCCGCAGTCATGCTTGGCATACAATGCCCTGAAAAAGTAGTTGCCCTCTTCCTGACTATTTGTATTTTTGCATATTCCGTGGTACTTTCCTATGAATCCCATTTTTGCCCAGTCTCTTTCTTATTGTGGAGTAATAAACACCGACCTTAGCTGAGGCTAGAGAGGCCTGCAGATCCTTGGACGTTCTTCTGGGCCATTTTGTGACCTCCTCCGATGAGTTGTCGCTGCATCCTTGGAGAAATTTTGGCAGGCCGGCCACTCCTGAGAAGCTTCATCACTGTTGCAATCGCTCTCCATTTGAAGTTCTCAGTGCGGTTCGGTGGAGAAAAGGCTTGGTAACCCTGTCCAGACCGATATTTCAACAACTTTTTTTCTTATCTGTTCTGGAATTTCCTGTGGTATAGTTTGCTTGTGGAAATTTTGTGGTGACTACATCACTCTGATGGTAAGGTTCAATATGAGTGAGGTTTACATTCAACAGGGCTGGCTGCAATTAAGCCAGGCTGTGTTCAATCAGCTGAATCTGATTTATAAATTCAATTGGATTAATTGGTTGATTGAGTAACATTTTCACATAGGTGATAGGGGTGTTTGAACACTTGTTTCATTGAATAAATGAAATAACTATTTAAAAAATGTGTTTCTCTTTGTCTAGTATTACATTTTTTCTAAAGATCTGAAGCCATTCAGTGTAACAAATATACAATAATATAGGAACTCAGAAAGGGGGAAAATACAATTTCAAGGCACTGTACAGATCTATATTTTCTTGTGGACAATCGATCATATCCCCAATAAAAAAACTTGATTAGGAATGAAAGGGAATCAGTCCCAGATAATGCTGTACAATACCGTATAGCTGTCCGACATGTTTCTACTGGATTTGTATGGGGCTTATACTATCAAGTGACAGGTTTCTGCTGTCCTAAATTGTACATTTGAACCCAAAATCCCATGTGTTTATGATTCACAGGCAGTCTTGGCAGAAGAGTTTCTTTCTTTTTTTTGTTTTTTTAGCAGAACAAGCCTAGGATGATTCAAATTTAAGACGGGGAATCAGTGAACTCTGGTGAGGGTGGGGGCTGTTGCATCAAGCAGAGTGTGCCTCAAGAAAAGGGGGTGGGACAGAAAGAGTGGAAGAGAGAGAGGATTATATAACATCTACACCTCCTCACATGTCAGGCTATGTGACTGCCAAAAGGCAGAGAGAGACAGAGAGAGAGGGAGAGGGGGAGAGGGAGAGGGAGAGGGAGGGAGGGAAGGAGAAATGAACACAAAGGCTCTCATAACAATTTTGATCATTTTAAATTAAGGAAACTTACCCATCTCAACAGCTTGATTGCACCACATAATTACCCTGATAATTTTTCATGTCAGAACGGTTTTGTCCCTGAATTGGGATGTGTAAATATAGCCAAAAAAGGTCACTAACTAGGGTTAAGAAAAACATCCTTTCTGATTTTTTTGGAATATTAATTTAGTATGTTTAATATGTTTAGAAATGAAGTTATAATAATGATAGTGATATTGACACTGATACATGATAATGATGAACTGTGATGTGGTATACCTTATGCTTGATTGGTCATGCTGCAAGCAGTGGGTGTGTACAACTGAAAAGGAGCAGCAAATGAATAGCATGATTAACTCTTCAACCAATCAAACAATTCTTTTCTGTCAAATGTCAGGCAGGGTGGCAGTGAATTCTGAATATGTTTGTCATTAAGGAGAGATACTACGGCAGTCCATTATATTACATTTCCAGTTTACATATAAAATAAAAAAATATTAATTAATAACTGAAAAAAATATTTTGTTCTGGGATACATTTCTGTAATATATAGGCATGCTTTGAAGGTGTACTGGGGTGTCTGGGCAAGTCTGGCTCTGATCATAGACATAGATACACATGGAATAACAATAGCACAGAAATGTGCAAATGTGCCATTCTATTCTGAGAACACTTCCCAGAATAGTGAATATATTTTTATATTAGGAAATTATTTATTCTTATTATAATAGGTATTTTTTGTGACTGATTGCTAAAAATCCTGTTCCAAATATGACACATGGCCAAAATAAAATTTAATGTATTAAATGCACTGTCCATGATGCTCCTACTTTTTGCCAAATTGTCCTAAATGTAATCCATTAGCCTGTCGGAGCCTCTGCGGTCAGTCCCTAAATTGAACAAAACAGCAATGGCTTCTTTGGAGTCAACCACATAGTTTAAAAATAACCTATTTGGTGACGTAGTACTACCAGCAGGTGTCAGGATTGGACTTGCAATCGAGTAATGTATGCGAGACTACAAAAATCACTATCATTTCAGTAACTTAGCATTCACCAGTGCTTGCAGGCAGAATTTTCCACTGACTAATTTTGCTGTGCCAGTAAATTATTATTATTATTATTATTATTATTATTATTATTATTATTATTATTATTATTATCAGTATTATTGGTGGTGTTATTATTATTCATTCATTTATTCGGGATGAACTGAAGTAAAATTCTAATGAGCTCTTATGTTCTAAATGATTTTGCGTATATGGTAACACTTTACTTCAACTAAACAATTGCCTGAGTGGAAGTTGCAATATTATACCAATTTACATGCATCTCTTTCAGTTTCATTTTCACGCTAACCATTGTGCAGTTATTGTGCTGTATGTTATTAATCAGCAAATAAAAATACATGAAAGTAAATAAATTAAGGAGAATAGATCAGTTCTTTTTCTTTTTTTAATCACTGGTCATCTTTAATGTATTAATACTTGCATTCCAGGTCATTAAAAATAAATTGCCAGCAATTAACATATTTCATTGGCATTGAAGGGTAGAGAAACAATAATTTATGCTTGCTACATTTAAGCCTATGTAAAAGTTGTGTAAGTCACTCTGGATAAGAGCGTCTGCTAAATGCCTGTAAGGTAAGGTAAGGTAAGTCTGACTTGAGTGGTTCACAGCTTTGCAGTGCTGTGAGGCTGACCAGGCTGACATTCTGATCCGAGAGAAGGCCAACTGGGTGATGTGCTTTGCTAAAATGCTGGACTAATCATGATCTTATGTACATGGGGCTGCATTTCCAGTCAACTCAACCACTGACCTGTGACATACATCCCTTCTCAGACACTTTTGGGTCAACACAAACCAAGACTAACAAGAGTCTGGGTTAGTGAAAAGACTCCAGTTCATTTACAAATGTCACTGTTTTTGAACACTTCAATTCTTACTCAGAGGTTCTCAATCCGAGGGCCGGTAGCCCCATGCAGTCTAATTTGCAGCCCTACAGTACGTATACAGTAAAGGGAGAAGAATAAAGGTCCGAGCATACTACCTTTTACTATGCCAAAATCAATGTCAACACTGTCTGAAACACGATCAGTGACATATGAACGGAACCAGTTTAGAACAGTGCAGGAAAGACCCCAAGCAGCATGCTTAATGGGGCAGAATTAAGGCTGCGCCCATATTTACAGAGCCCGTTCTGAGGAAGAGGAATGAAGTGAGAATTCTATCGAAATTTTAATAAACGCATTTCATGACATTTTAATGTATGCATTCAGATCAAACAAAATGGTTCAGCACAGCCAGCTGGAGTTTACTGTGTGCATTAGTGGTATTCAGTTGTGCCCTAGGAGATCCCCACAGTCTGCTCATTCTCACTGTGACTCAGTACTTAATTGATCAATTAACACAATTGATTGCACATTTAACTCAACTATCCTGGTTTCTTGGGTCTGAACTGATTGCTGATTTTAATGTGAAAACAAATACCAGCATACCCCATATGCTTGGAAGGCTTGTATGGCGATCAGGAAAAATGACCTGCAAATCATTAGCAATCAAATGTCCATTCATCACACAAATTACAGAGCGCAAATCAGGCACCGATATCAGTGCATGACATGGAAATTGGCTTTCTTCATTGCAGAGTTGGTCCCTTGATTGCAATATCCATATCTTCACTACTAATAATACACTTAATTGTTCGATTTTTCAAAGTGATCATTGATTTCATGAATAAAGTTTCGCACAGAACCCTTCCACTTCTGTAAATTAACTTTGCAACATTTCCAAATTACAATTTATGCATCCAAAATGAAGGATAGGAATATGACCTTTTTTCTGCAGTTTTAAGGCAGGTCCGTGCAAGGAGGCTGTATTTTTTTTTTCTCAATTTCATGCTAAGTTTAACTTTTAATAATTTCTCCAGTTTAATCATTTGGCATCCTAGCTACATTTTTTGATAAGTTCATGAATGACAGCTGAAGATTTTGTCTTCAAAGTCTTTTCTCCCTCTATGCATTTAACATTTACTGTGGTCTAAAGCACAGGTGAATCAGCATTGGTGTACACAGAGAATTAACTAATTTAACCAAGGTAATTGTGGTTCAAGCAAAGAAGTTCTAAGGCAAATGCATTTCAATGTGACCTGATAAAACGAAGCTGTGTTACTCAGCATATCGATGTTGCATGAACTTTTCTACTATGCCTTTCCAGGGTAAAATCATAAACCTTTCTTTGCCTAGAAAAGGGCCTATTCCATTCTTAGGGGGCCCATACTCAGGTTTTTGTTTTCACAAATTACTTCAAATTGACTCAATTAGCTATGTACCAATGGAGGATCACTTTCAGATTAGACAACAAAATACATACATTTCATACAGGGATTCAAAACAGGGTTAGATCATACATATGATTGGGCTAGTATAACAGAGCATATGTTGGCATTAAGTCCAGAAACAGATACAGCCCCCCTTGCCCACCACTGGACAAGAGTGAAATACAGTAAATCTCTATTGGCTCAATAGCCTTATCGCTTCACGGTGAGCCATTTCATACTGGCATAAACAAAGACACAGAACTTACTAATTGCATGAAAATCATACATTAAACTTTCATAGCAGCACAGTAAATATATACTGTAATCACTCCCAACACAACACACACTTCCCACCCATATACCTGCTCCATCCCAGGTACTTTAGTTCATGCAGACCTGGTGTAAAATTTCAATTGTAGTTGAAAGAGTGAATCCCAGGTTAGGGTTGGTGGAACACAAAGCTTTTCGATTAATCTGATTTTTGAAGACCTATTTAACTAGTCCACATATTTTTGTTGATTTTAGGCAGTCTGAGAAACACTGGTACTATACCAAGCCAGTTAACCTTTAGTGGACTCTAAATTGAAGGAGCATATTGTGTGTGAATATGTGTGTGTCTCTGTGACGGAGCGAACCCTTAGTTCCTGTTAGGACACTATTTTTACGATCGGGTTTTGTGTATGTTCTTATGGTAGCGGTTGTTTGGCGCTAGTACGCTGCTTTTATTAATGTAGTGCGCACCATTTATGTTTGCCGATTTGTCAACTAAATTCGGTAATATTTTCTCGGACCCAATTAGATATGTGATTATTAGATATAAAGTAGCAACTGATAATATATGTATAATGATTTATATATGTAAAAATAAACGGCCATTTCTTCTGAGATAATTGAATATTGTACGGAAATGGTATAGTCTGGATAAAGTGTGGTATATAAGCAGGTCATTCTCTGTTAATAGTGTGGCTGGCAGTAGGTGGGTGTAATTGTATGGGTACAATTGATGTGCTGATTCTTTTGTTTTGTATATAAATTTTCGTATAATATTTGGGGGCACTTTTGTAAATAAAACATCCCACTTGGGTTTGCACAAATTTGAGCCAATGTTCACTGTAAAATCCGTCGACCGACCATCCTTCTAACAGTCTTAAAAATGCTGCACACACTGAATTCCGTCCGTCACATAGTAAGTGAAATCTGCAGGCCCAGTCTTTTTTTCACTGCTTCCCCAAAAGAGTCAACTGACTCATCATGCCTCTGACTCATCTGTGTTCTCCAGCACAATGACTTCAGTCAAGTCCGGTTCTGCAGAGTGAGTGATGAGATTCATCAGTTGAGAGTCTGGGAGAGAGCTGAGTGACGGCGTAAACGGGAAAGCCCGCCATCTGGAGCAGGTGACACGCTGTCCAAAGGACTGGGGAGCTGACACATAACACACTGGCCCCTGGCACCAGACTGCTTGCCCGCGAGATGCTTTGAAATCTTATTGATATTGCTTCTGAAGGGAAAAGGAAGGTATTAACATGGATGCTTCATCTAATCAAGTCAAGTCTCTCTGCATCACATCGAAAAGTTCTGTGGCTGTCATTGTCAGAGCTTCCTTCCTAAGCCTATTGAATACAATTATGAACTGTTTACAAAATCCACCTACCCACCTTTGTCACATGATAACTAGTGACACTCCTCACATGTATGCAGTCCCACAGTAGGGACAATGGCATGTCTACAAAAGTTTAAAAAAATAAAATTTCCCAGCCAGCATCCTTGTGATATAATGCCCCCACACATGTGACTTCATGGGCACTAATGGAGGACATTCATGGTACTAATAATGCAGAATAAAAATATGAACCTTGTCACAATTGCGCTGTCATTCACTGGCAATCAATGCAAGCATCCGAGAGGCAATTTCAACATCCTTCCTTCTCATCTCCTGCGTACTGAAGCGCTTGAGAATGGTATATTGTGATTGGGACAAGCTCCAGAGCATCAAACAAGAACTCCACACTAAATGTACTACCAACTCTCTCAATTCTAGACTGTAAAATTATGAAGCTTCAAAGGATTGTTTTGTCATTCAAGTTTCTCTGCTAGCTGTTTGGATAAGAGGCAAATAATCAAAGCATCAGAAATTAATTATATGTTTATAAAGTGAAAAATAACTGAGATAACTGACATAAATTGGAGGCCTTCTTATCAATGTATAGCAGAATTAATTTTTAAAAACTTTATTAAAGTGGAATATCCACATTTATCCACAATGAACAACCAAAGAAGGTCAAGGAGATATGCCCACATATTACACCCAGAGGCCCTCATCAAGAAGACAGAGTCTACCTGTCTCTCTCACTCTATTAGATTCAGAATTACCAAAATTACCAAAAAATGTTACCAGAACACTAACTGTTCTTAAGTCTTTGCTTTACAATAAACCTTTCCAAAACTTTCACTTTCATTGTGTGACCCAGGGTAGCACTGTTGCCTTACAGCAAGTTTGGGTTTGCCCCTATTACTGTTGTGGACAGGCAGCTATTGTAGGCCTATTTTTTCTCAGGGATTATACCACCTGAAGGCCTATCTCAACAAATATTTATTTTCCTTTTCATAAAGATAACTGTGAAGAATAGAGTTTTAAATTTCATTCAAGTGTGCCCTAAGGTTTTTTTCTTTTATTTGATGAGAGGAAGGTTGGTTATTACAAGCCCTGGAATCGCCACTCTGAAATCGTTTAGTATAAACGCAAAGTGTGTGGCCTTGCATCTGAACTGAATCGTCTGGTGTGTGCGTTCTTACGATTAAAATATTAAAAATCAGTTAAATCTGTCGTTATTTCTGTGGTCTCCCACGTTTTTAAAATCGGTTAAGATTTGAACATCCTCTAGTGTGCACCAGGCTTTAGACATGTTAAGATGAATAGAAAGCCCAGTTAGATGTCTGGTATGCCTACAAAGACTAAAAACTGGCTTAATATGAATCTTCACCTTTTTAAACCCCTTCCTAACATAAATAACTGTCAGGCAAAGACTCATTGGAAAGACCCTGAATTATGAGTGTATTTGTTCTATAGTGTACTCTTTAAGCCGGAAGTACAACATCCGATAATAAGACAGCCCTAAAGCATGTCACCAGCATTTAAGTTACATTTTGGATTATGCATGGAAAAATATTCTTCTAAATATGGTATACACCATACTTTGGTAAACCCCAAATCCCTATGTTGTCAGTTTCTTCCACAAGTTGGCATCACAGATTATTACACTGGCACACAATGCATATTAGAAATGAGAGGAGTTGTATCGACATCTTAGCTTTAGAATGTCTGTCGGTACTGAACTCACAGCACGCGTTGAGGGTGTTCAGCCAGTCAGTTGGCATGCCAGAGTGTTGAGTATTGCTAGTCAATCTCTGCAAGATGCAAAAATGAAAAATACTTTCAATAAGATTTACCTAGATTTAGACATAGACACCTAAGATCCTACACTTTCTCATTCTCTGTCCCTCGCTCAAACACACACAGTATATTACAAATATAAGACACATAATACTTGCATACAGGTCCATGTAGCTTTTCATCCCCTGTAAAGGAAATATAGAATTGAGATGCAGAATGCAATACAAATTCAATTACTCTTCCTTCGGCTTTGCTAATTAATGTAAAAAAACATTCTTGTCCTGATAAATTTACAGCACCACCACTGAAATATTCAGCATTTTATAGACTGTGTTTGTTACTGTTGGAGGTGTCTGTCACTAAAAATAGGGGAAACAAATGATTAAAGACCTTTTTTTTTATTGCAAACATAAACCATACACACATTTTGTTTGTTTCCAGTTTGAGATGTTTTTGAGTTTGTGCCCCCTTGAAAATTTTGGGTGCACAATTCCCCTGGCAGAAGTTAATATGTTTTGGAAATGAACACTTGATTGTTTGCATCTCCGGAAATGACAGAGAAGATTGCAGAGTTGGGATAGGTGGCACTTAGGACATAGACAAGTGTGTACTTGATTTGTGCAGTCCATTGTAGGATTAACAGGTCTTGAAAGTTGCTGACATCAAACTGCTGTTTCATGGTCTCTCTCTTTTAGTTTGGAAATGTAGATGGCCAGCCAATCACTGATCTCAACTGAATGTGTTCTTAATGCTTCATCGGTAATTTAGACCATATTCCTAAATTAACGAGTTTTTAAAATGTTGGCTTGTACAACAATATGAGTTAGCACTTAATGTATGATGAAACATTAAGTCCAAATTACTATAATTATCCAGAAAATGCTATTAATTCTTGTTAGGCCCGAAGTACAGTCTAGGCACACTTTTTTGTTATTATTTTGACACCACTCACGTCATCCAGTATCAGGAGGCAGTCTCTCCAGACGGATTCTTCAACAGTGGGGCTGCCTGGCAGGAGTTTGTAGGGGAGGATTATTTCTTGCTTGTGGAGCAATTCCTACTGATTATCGATGGTCAGACGACAGCTTAGTGGGTGAAACCCATGAGGGCCCATGATATCCCCTCACTTGGCTTTTCCTGCTGTTCTATGCGGTCTCCATTTTACTACCAGTCACATTCATAGGTAAACATCAAAACTGAAAAAGAGGTTTCCTGTGGAAAGCTGTAACTCTGGGACAGATATAACAACCTTGCATGAATCGATAAAGTGGACGAGTAGTCCATGTGGATCATTGCCCTTGCATCTGTGCGAGTCATCTCGCTGTGCTTTCTTTCTTTAAGGGTTCATTTGTAAATACTAATTGACTCTCCCCCCAGAAAACTGTAACTGAATTTAAACCTCCAAATGGATATACATACAGCCCTGAGTTCCCTTTAAAAGTAATTCTATTTGGAATTCGGCAATATGGCTTGTAAAAAAAAAAAATACAGGCTCTGTGTTAGAGGAACAACAGAATCAATTAACATTTCCAGTGCTCAGGTGTGCAAATGAATTCACCATATCAATATGTTTTTAATAAAAGGATGTAGGGGTTTCTGCCTTATTAAGTAATAATATACTCTTCTAAGAAACTGGAAACCGTTCAAAAATATTTTCCCCTGGTATTGTCAGATCCTCACTTCCATATTATATGTAATTCAGTAGGGCAATCTGTAGGTCCCTCTAAAACACACAATATCATTAGAATGGCACAGTCCAAAACTCAGGAGTAATAGAAGACAGCATATTTCAGATTCCAACAGCTATGTGTGGAAAACACTTCATTTATTACATGACATTACGTTTATTTGGCAGACACTTTTATCCAAAGCAACATACAATAAGTGCATGTTCCAAGGTCATTGGAACAACTACAAAACACAGGACCGATAAGGTACAATACTCATTTTGTAACAGTTATTCATAGCCATGAATGCATTAAGTCCAGTTCACACAGTAAACATTACTCTGACCTAACCTATGCTAATTCCAACTAGGAGGCATGACAAGCTACAACATCAAGATAATGATGCACAGTACAATATAAGTGCTGGATGGAGGTACATGTAACATGAAAGTAGCACATGAGGTACATGTGTAGCATGAAAGAGGGGGATTTAAGTGATAAAAATGATCCCTGATTGGGTGTGTCCTGCAGAGTGGTGATAGTTTGTCCACATATAGTCTGAAGAGATGAGTCTTCAGACCACGGCAGAAGATGGGGAATGAGGGAGTGGTTCATAGAGGAACAGGGAGTTCGTTCCACCACTGGGGAGCTAGGATGGAGAAGCTCCTTGGTAGGGACGAGCGAGAAAACTTAACCATGATGCCAGGGGTTGCAAGGAATGAATCATGTCCTGTAAGTAGGCGGGGGCCGTCCTGTTTTCTGCAGTGTAGGCGAGGGTCAGGACTTTGAACGTGATTCTGACAGCAACCGGTAGCCAGTGAAGTAACCTCAGCAGAGGAGTGACGTGGGAGAACTTGGGAAGGCTGAAGGCAAGACGGGCAGCAGCATTTTGAATCATCTGTAGTGGCTGTATGGTACAAGCTGGCAGGCTTGCAAGGAGGGTAGTTGCAGTAGTCGAGATGGGAGGTCACCATAGCCTGGACAAGTAGCTGGGTGGAGTGTGTAGTCAGGTATGGTTGAATCCTCCTGATGTTGTACATGAGGAATCTGCAGGACTGTGATGTTGCCTTGATGAGCTCCTTGAGGTCCAGCTGGTCATCCAGGACTACCCCCAGGCTCTTTGCAGAGTGAGAGGCAGTCACTGTGGTGTCAGCAACAGTGATTGAGAGCTTTCGTAGTAGGGATGTCTTGTAGGGATTATAATTCATTGAATAATTTAACTTCCGTTCATGCTATGAAAGTGAGCTTAGGATATGTTCTTTTGTCAAGAGCTTCCTTTGCAGGTCATTTGATAAGCAACTTAGGCAGCATGGTTGCCATACGGCTCAAGGAGGCTCTTATTTGGAAAACCCTTAATATGATTTGTATCCGAGACAGAGGAGCGGACCCACATTGTCATTCTGCTGCCGGTTCCTATTTCTGTTATAAAAACATCAGCGGAAAAAAACCCACACAAATTCTCTGGTGGAATGGTGTTTACAATTCTGTCACTCTCCAGAGGGACAGGGTTTGGTGCAAGGCCTGCGCAATGAATGATCATTGTGTGCTTTGTGCTGTGTGCTGCACTGAATCACCATAATTTAGTTTATGCAGCTTCTGTAATGTAATCAGATTGCAAAACACAATCCTTAGTCACTAATAAAGACGCCAGATTCCTAGAACTAAAGCAAAGACACATTTGCTTGCCAGCATGCATCCTTGTTACAAAATGTGCTTCTGTTGGGGAAAAGAATAAAGTGCAATCATCTACATTGTTTGGTAATCTGACACAATTCGACACTAAAAACGTTGTGGGAGAAAGATCATTGATATAAATTTCACCCACACCGGCACTAAACAAGATCTTCATATGACTAAGATACAAGATGCAACACATGCTAAATTTATCAAGTTGTCCAAGAGCCTGTCAATTCTAAGGGAATCCACAATATGAAACATTGTAGACTTCCCAAAGCAAAGTTAAGATATATAAAAATAAAAAATCATAAATTACAAAATTGATCTGTTGTCACCATTCAAGATGGAGTTCAAATAAAATATGATTTCTTGGCAAAAGGAGGGGGACAAAAAAAGGTACAGGAGTGCTGAGATAAGCCAGGTAATGCTTTGGTAAAATTATTCAGTATTAGTCTGGCAGGTATGATAGCCACTTCATTCCTGAGGTTTTTGTTGGAACAATGACAACCTATTCCACATCCATTAATCTGTTGCTGCAACAAGCATTTGAGAGCAGCTGTAATTTCAGATTGTATGCACCGTAACAGTCAGGTGTCGTAGTGTACTCCAAGGAGACTCATTAGTCATTACATTACATTACATTACAGGCATTTGGCAGACGCTCTTATCCAGAGCGACGTACAACAAAGTGTATAACCATAACCAGGAACAAGTATGACGAAACCCCTAGAGAGAAGTACCGGTCCAAGTGCAGGGAACAACCGCATAGTTCAACTTGGACCCTGAAGGTTAAACTGATTAACACTAACACAACGAGAACGGCAACAACGCAATCTATGGAAAAAATACAAGCAGTAGTTAAGACAATAGCAGTAGTTAAGCAGTAGTTAGTCATCGTTGTGAAGTGACACATTATCTACTTAAAAGGGGTGATCTGTTTTATAGACCGATTAGTATTAAAGAACAGAGCTTAAATAAATGATGTCACAATTGATGTCTGCGTGGATATGATTTGATAACCAAAGCTGAACAGAATTTCTTTGCATCACGTGCATTTAATTGCATTGGAGAACAGCTAAAAAATAAGTCCAAAGAGGTCATGTCATCACACATATGACCTGATATGCATATCTATGATAAATGCTAAACCTGCCCTGGTTCAATAATTCAATGGAGCTCTGCCTTTACTCTGCCTCCTTTCCATTATTATAAGGCACAAATGTGTCAAAAGTCTGACGAAATAGGCACAACCTTTTCAAATGCACGCATGGCCCTCTTTTGAAGTACACAAAGCCTTTCACAACATGCCTAGCTTCCAAGCCTGACTGGTCCTGTGAAATTCCAGACAGTCTTTTGAATCTGGCGCACCTGCTCAGCCTTTTAAAATTCTCCTGCGCCATTTCAAAATTATAATGGCAGAAATTCTAAAGTACTTTTGCATGGCCAGTAAAAATAAGTATTCTACCTCCTAAATTTTCCTCTGGAGCAAATGTTTTAGACAAATGAAGGCTAGAGCCAACTGTGTGTCATGGCTCTGGCCCAGGGGCGCTAATTCCCTGTTTTGTTTTCACCGCGTGTTTTGGGTCTTGTGTCTACATTGGTTGGTTGTAATTGGACTATTGGTTTCTCACATTCTGCACATTTGCACGTTTCCTGTGATTGTCTGCACCTGTCCCATTGTGTATTTAAGCTCCTGGTTTGCCTCAGTTCAGTGCTTGGTCTTTATGTCTTTGTACATGTTCTCCTCCCAAGTTCTGCATCCCAAGTGATCCTTGGATTTCCTGGTTTAGTGTTTCTGTTTTTTCTGGTTATATCTTCAGTAAAGACCTATTATTTTACTTACACTGGCTTTCCCGCATGATCTCTGTGCATGGGTTCAAATCTTCCTCATGAGTCTGGACACCGCACATGTATTAAAGTGTAACCAACACATACTGCAGGTTAAATGGGGTCTCGTTGCAAACAAATTAATTACAGAACTCCTGTTTCATTAGTTCTAAAGTGTGACGATAGAATTACTGTAGCAAATGCTTAAGATCTGAAATGTTAGTTTACCATCCAGTTACATGTAAACTAATGTTCAAATTTTCTCAATTAGCACTGAAGGATGCATAGCTGTGACACAGTGAATGTTTTTGCATGCACTTATCCTCTACAAATATTAAACCAAGTGGAGAATTTCAAACCTTGGCTGGATTTCACATACATATTCAGGCAGGTATGCTCTTTACATTCACCACATATTTCCCTTTTCCCTATCCCGTTCTTTCAGTTTGCTGCATGAGAGCAGAGGTAGGAGAAACAGCAGATGATCATGCCCAGCCATTATGAACAGCCACATTCTGTCATTTCAGATATGTTTCTAGCAATGCTGGCACACATGGTTATGGTTATTCAAATGCAACCACAATTGGCTGGAAGGCTGGGTAGTACAGACATCCATTTACTCTTGAAAGGCTTGTTTTTCAATATTACACCATGTCTTACAGTGTCTAATCTTTCTCTCCCCATGTACTGATCTTTATTTTATGAACACCCATAGCAGACACACTTATTTTAGTTGGACAGGTTTTTGAGGCAGAATTTCTTGTTGCTAATCCTAGCACTAAACAAGGCTGCCGTTCGGAGATAAAAATAAAGTGTACAGTAAAAGCAAGATGGAAACCTGGAGGCTCTATTGGCAGAGCAAGCAGGTCAGTGGAGACCAAAGGAAAGCCACATTCGTGTGGTGACTCACAGCAGCTGAGCTGCAGCACCTACCATTCAGGTGGGGTCACGTGTGTGTCCTCAGAGCAACACTAAAATCAGAATTCTGAACAAGAATATCAAAAAGGATATTCTTAGGATTTTCTATAACACAGATTTAACACATGCCACATGTCACATGGCCGATGAATGCACAAAACTCAACTTGCAATGACACAGTTCATGAATATTCCTTTATTATTTAAAGAATTTTATTTGGAGGCTAGTTATAAATGAACCAACCACCGAGAAAATTATCTTGAATATCTGAAAAGCTCAGAGCAGAAATTCTGTGATGAAAGATTATTTTGTTTCTAGTGCACAGGAACAACAAACCACAACAGCCAATGGGAAATGAAGGATACTCCAGCTGTGAACCAGAGTAATGCATCATGGTAAATGGAGTCACAGGTGTTCTAGACTTCAGCAGAAGCTGGTGTTTTAAAACAAAGGAGAAATTTCAAGGGGGATTGACACAGTACCACAAATGCTGATGACACACCATTGTTGGGGACCTTTGAGTGCATGGTGGGAAGTATAAAAGCAAAGTCTGCAAAAGGTATGATGAAGTCAAAGCTTCAATTTTGGGTATGGAAAAATATGAACTCACTTCCGACTAACAGACAAAAATTCCAAGATGCTGAAGGGAAGAGATTGAAACAGAGAGAGAAGGTAATGTTTCAGCTGCGGGACTTGTACTGATGACAGACAGCAGGGAGTAGATAACAGAGCCGTTCACCCTGACACAGTGTCTCACTATGCTAAGTCAGAAATGAGTGAGAAGTTTAAAAGTCAGAAACATACAGTACTGGCACAAATCATGGAAATGCTGAGTTTAAAGAGTTTGATGATGAAATGCAATATTTTGCAACAATTTCTCTTTTTTGGCATAATAAATGTAATATGAAAAAAGAAAAATTAATTAGTATTTGGGTTAAATAATCATTACACCTTCCTATGTGTATTAGTTCATATCAACATAATCAAACAGTCTAATTTTTCAATTATTTGGGCCCCACATACCAGTCAATAAAACCCAGAACCTCCCTTTCAAAGGCCTGAAGTGACCACTGGGATTGCTTCAGAAGACCCAACAATTGCGGTATCATCCATGTATTTGAGGAACTGGTGCGCGTAGAGTACACAGAATGTAGAGGGCGGGTGGCAGAACGCACCACTGGGGTGCTCCTGTATCTGTATACCGTACGGGCGATAGGGTTGAGTTGAGCCTTCCCGGTTGGGATGTCCTTGATAAAATATTAATAATCCATTATCAATGTCCATTAGGCTCTCGATGTGCTGTGCATTCCTTCATTTCTATGTTGAGGCATAACTAATTTTATTACATTTTTCCACATACAAATTATATACTGGACATAAAAGAAAGCTGCATCAATATCAACCTTTTCCGGGACTGTTTTGGCATCCGCACTACCCTCACAGCCCACTAGGGGACCATGGCCCATAGATTTGGAATCACTGATTCAGACCACAGTGCAAATGCATCGTGCTTCTTGCCATGTTTTCTTACATGCTTTGTTTTCATGCATGCCCCCTCATTTCAGGTGTTCACCTGTAGTTTGCCAGTGAAATATATAGCACAAAAGCCAAAAAACTAAACAAAACAGAAACAGGCATTCTGTTACATAAATGCATTTTCATCACTACATTTCAATATGTTTCTGTTCTATTCAAAACATTATTTCGGTTATTACTATCTAACATCTTTGCACCATTTCCAGGTTAAACACTGTCATCCGCTTAGGGATAATGTACCATAAGACCCATTTTCCTGTTGACACTAGTGTAGTGGCAATTAACAAGACTCTTTGTTTGCTTTTGAGGAGATGGAGAGGTTGCATGCATTAATCTGAGCTAAGTATAATGTCTCTGACACACGCAGGAGACATCTTTATTGAAGCTCTGTCAACAATAAATTCCCACAAGAGAACTGTGGATATTCATTCATCAGCCATTTTCTGTCAAGTCTCAAAAGAATAATTAATGTGCTTTATATGAGTATTTGAATATCATTTCAGTGTGTTTCACATTCAGGCAAGTTCATTACATTCAGTGAAATTCATTCTTGTAATGCTATTGATGGAAAACGAATGCCCGTAACATATGGGACAGCAGTGCGTGTAGAATAAAAGCACTGTATGAATGGAAGCTTCATTACAGTTGAGAAGACTGAGAAGACACATTCTTTATCTCCATTTCTCAAGCTTTCATTTAACATTGCACTGTGGATGGACTTGTAGTCAGAATGCCCTGGAATGTTTTGCATTAAAAGTTTGAACAGAGGCCACTGAAAGTATGGAGCAGCACGGATGTTCAGGGATCAGATGAATAACTGATCTGAATGACTCAGGTGCCACTGGGAAGAGTCATCAGAAAAAAATGTGTGCCACCCTATTAATTTGTGCTCAGGATCTCAGACACTTCATTAAGTGCCATCTCCAGCAGGGAAAGCGAGACCCAGCGGCCCTTGAAGGAACAGACATCACAGAGCTGTTGAGGGCTGGGAATTTGTACCTTGGGTTTTTTAGCTAATTACTTCACATTCACCAATTGTACCATTTCAACACAGCAGGAGGCATACTTCTGCAATCTCTGTATGTGCTTTAATCAACGTGGTTCCTGAACAACAGCTATATAAAATTCAGATTTGAGAACATTGTGCCGTGAAGTTGTCTTTTTTTAAATTAAGTGACTAAGGACAGTGGAAAATCCTTTGCAGCACAGCAGGAGGGAATGTTTGCCATTGCAGTCAGCAATATCAATATAGCAATATAGAAATTATATAGAGTTTTGCTATCACTCATCAGCTGCGGAGCAAGGGTATTCATTCTACCCATGGTGAGATGCAAGGTTCTCAGATTGCTTTTGTTGCTACTCAGCACTTAACTGGGCAATTAAGTGGTTGACTACACCATTGCCTTACATGGTTCTGGGGTCTGAACTGGTTGCTGATTTTGAGGTAAAAAAAAGAAAGAAAAAAAAGTGAGCAGCCCCCGTGGCTCTCCAAGGGCAAAAGTAACTGAATGTCACTGCCAGTTCTTGTCCTCATTATCCAACCTTATTTTGCACCAACAAGTAAGTATAGCTTACAGTTGAAGGCACTGCAGAATGCAACCAAATGACATATTTTCTGGCAAGAAACACAATTTACCTACCCGGACCTACTGTAATAATGGCTACTACTGGCCTCTGGGATGCTGTTGACATACAGGCCTACCACATGGTGTGAAGTTCACATACACTTGTCCATAATACTTGTAGCACAGTGTGGAATATTGATTTTCCAGTGAGAAATATTCCACGTCAGGTGAGATAATTAGCTCACATAAAACAAACTGAAATACTTCACAAATGTCTTCAAAGATTGATATAGGCGACAGAGAAGTACTAGATAAATTAAATAAACTAAAGACAAATAAGGCAGCAGGCCCTAATGGCATATGCCCACAGGCAATCAAAGAGTTAGATGAGATCATCTTTAAACCACTGGCAGGTATTTTTAGACACTCATTAGAAACTGGAGAAATGCCGGACGACAGGAAGCAAGGTAATATAATACCAATATACAAGAAAGGGGACCATACTGATCCAGAAAACTACAGGCCTGCATCACAGGTAAAATACTAGAATCTATCATTATAGACTAGTTAGAATTATTTATTAAAAATAACAACATCCTCAACATAACAACAAGGGACAGCCAGCATGGTTTTCGCAAGGGAAGTTCATGCCTGACAAATCTTTTGCCATTCTTTGAGAGTTATGATTGTAGCAAGGTTTACAATATTATATATTTAGATTTCCAAAAAGCATTTGATAAGTTACCACATGAGAAACGCATTATCAAAATTAAGAGTAGGAATTACACAAGGTATTTCAGAGTGGGTTTGGAACTGGCAATAGGGCAGAACACAAAGAGTAGTTGTAGAAGGAATCTTATACAAGCAGGGTACTATGGGAACTGGAGTCCCACAAGGATCAGTGCTGGGACCACTGCACTTACTCATTTATATAAATGACCTTGACAGGGACATTGAAAGTACATTAGTTCAATTTGGAGATGATACAACATTGGAAGGTTTAGTCAACAGTTTTGAATCTATTAAAGTAATCAACAAGAAGAGTTCAACAGAATCCAGAAATGGGCGGAAACCTGTAAAATGAAAGCATAGCTACATAGCTAAATGTAGTAAGTTGTAGTAAGTTTGTTTGCGGAAAAGAAAAAGATAAGGCAGGAATACTTTATGGGTGGAACAAAATTGGAATGTGCCCAATTTGAAAAAAGCCAACAGGATGCTGGGATAAATAACCAAAAGTACTGAGTATACGCCCAAGAAAGTTATACTTATCTTATACAATAATTTTGTCAGACCACACTTAGAATATTGTGAGCTATTTTGGGGACCATACTACAAGGAAGATATAGAGGCTCTGGAAAAGGTTCAAAAGGCAACCAAATTGGTTCCTGGTATGAAAGATAAAAGTCATGAGGAAAGATTTAAGATGCTTAATCTCTTCAAGCTTCGTAAAAGGAGACTTGGGAGCAATAAAAAGTATCAACAAAGTGAACACCATGAAATTCTTCAGTTTTAGTTCTGTAAGTAGAATGAGGGGGCATAAATCGATATTAGCAAAAGGTAAATTCCGTGCAGATGGTAGAAGGTATTTTTTCACACAGGAAGTAGTCAGGTGTCCACAAAACTATGTGGACACCTGACATTCAACATCTCATTCAAAATTATGGGCATTAATATGGAATTGGTCCACCCTTGTTGCCATAACAACCTCCACTCTTCTGGGAAGGTATTATACTAGATGTTGGAGCATTGCTGCAGGGATTTGCTTCAATTCAGCAGAAGAACATTAGTGATGTTGGGCACTGATTGGGTGATTAGGGCTGGCTCGAAGTTGGCTTTACAATTTATCCCAAAGGTATTGGATAGGGTTGAGGTCAGGGCTCTGTGCAGGCCAGTCAAGTTCTTCCACACCACTCTGGACGAAATAATTTATATATGGACCTCACTGTGTGCTCGGGGGGCATTGTAATGCTGAAACAGGAAAGAGTCTTCCCCAAACTGCTGAAGAATCGCATAATGTCTAGAATGTGATTGCATGGCGTCGCATTAGGATTTGCCTTCACTGGAACTAAGGGGCCAAGCCCAAACTATAAAAAACAGCCCCAGACTAAGGGGTGTCCAGATACATTTGGTCATATAGTGTAGCTTGCCAGGACAGCAGAGGCAGAAACTTTGGGGGTTTCCCAGACCTGGCTTGATACGGGCTAGATACATCTAGTTTGTAGGTAAACTGAGCACTAGGTACTTTTAGTGGTAGGAAAATGGTGAGCATTGTAGGGCTGAATGGCCTGTTCTCATCATTATGTTATGTTATGTTATTTTATGTTAAACACCCTGTGATTTGACAATGATCTTGTTTAATGAGAGGTGTCATGAGTATGCATTTCCCATTTCTCTGATATGGGCATATATGTCTGCACCATTCACATCTCACCCTCATGAACATTGACAATCAAGTTAATTTAACCCCAAACCACTTACTTCATAGTTCACTTGAAGGTAAACTTAGCCACACATTTTAAAAGAATATACAGACATCACATGCTTTAACAGTACACTTACAATCAGTACATTTACTAAGGCAGCATTTAGACTAATTTACAGAAAGACTGACCCTCAGCAACCCACCACAGTGACCTGCTAAGTGATGAGCACATTTTGTCAGCACTAAAGTCATGTATCAAATAGTATAATTTAGAAACAGTGTGTATTGGATCCATTTGTGTTATTCTAGCAATGCCAAGAGCGACTTTTGGCCACTTAAAGTATATTTTGCCTTGCATAATGAATCAACAAATCAACTTACACATTTCATTTATGCTCACAGCTGTTTTCATTTTTATGTTCTTGTGAAATCAGATAAAATTTAGGCCTATTTTAAATGCATTAGATATGACAAATGTAGCATGCAAAAATGTACCACTGACAATAAACATGACACTCTTACATACAATGTTTAGAAGCGTGCCTTCAAAAACCAAAGAAGTTCAAATTATGCTTCATTTTTTCTCACGCAGAATATTTTGTGAATAACTGATTAACACTTGTATTACTGGTTTTACCAAAGGTTTTAAACAAAGCACACAATACTGCCCGAATAGCTTAATAATGTTAACATCGATGAGGCAGGTCAAGCATTGTTTGTGCCCAGAATCATAATGGCAATTATTGTCTAAAAAAACAAAAACGCGCAACTATTATTCAAAATTAGTCAGGTTCAAATTATTAAAGGGCGCACCGTACATGATAAAACACGATTGTCATGTAAAATAAGGATTGCTGAAAATGACTATGACTTGCCTGTATACATATTAGATACAAGGAGGAAAACCATTATTTTACTAAAAGGACATTGGAACGTTTTATGAGCTGTGGGTCGTTGCGAAAGTGGGTGTGAACGTTTAGCCTACAGTAGCTACGACATTTCGTAGCCTTGAATCTCAGTGTAGCCTACTTGAACCAGTTGACGTTTTTCGCATTGATGCTGACATACTCGATGTTGTCCTGTCCGGATCGGATGGTCTCGACTCCGTTCCAGCAAGTTTCAAGACTGCATAGTTTATCGTCAGTTGATTTTTCTGGGATTTGTATGGTCATTCAACTGGAATAAATTGTGAGTATTATCGCGTATGTCCAACTTTTGTCAAGTGCGCAATGAAGTATTTAGGTTGAATAAATTATATATTGACAGATGCACGAGAGATACAATGCGAGCTACAAGTGTTTTTGATTTATTAAGGATTGAATTCAATCCGAGGGTTTTTGACATAAATGGCATAAACGTTTTTTAAGAAATTGCTATGTTAGAGTTATTGCGTTCTTAGACACTTAATATGCGATGCTGTACATACTGAATGTGTAGCTTGTTCAACAGGTGTCGGCAGTGTGGGAAACCTAATGTAGCCCGTTCGTTTTGCGTGATGCTTTTCACGTTAATGATATTGGTAATTTAACATTGTACGAACAATTAAAAAAAAAAAAAACGGTTCCGCTTTGAAAAAAAAACAAAAAAAAAAAAAAAACAATTGTTTCTGATGTATTATACTGCTCGCATTCCTTGCCGGCCACTTCAGTGTATAATTCAAACAGGATCTTGCTAAAGGACTCATTTTGGCAGATCCCCTTTGAGTGGTATTAGTCTGTATTCATGTTGTGCAGAGCTGTGACACTAGAGATTGCTCAAATTTGTGTAGAACACATGTATCTGAATCTGGACTTTCAAATCACTTTAAAATGTATAGAGTGAGAAACGCAAGATGTGTTTATCATTTACCTTGTAGATATTCGCTCTTAGGGCATGTGGTTTCATGTATAAACTTGTAAAGTGCATACCTTCCATCAGTTATAACAAGCATTTAATCACAATGTAATGAACTATCTGGATTTACTTTTACAATGTTGTTGACAGAAGCTTGGTGACAACAGAGATGGCCCTCGCGAGCCTATGTGAGGCAATAAAATACAAATAACATTTACCTTTCATGTTTTTTTTATCTAAGATATGGGAATCCCAATTTAAACATGAGGGACATTTCAGTTATGATTTTGGTTTCAAACATGACAACAAGCCATGGACCATTAGCCAGCTGAATATTTTAAAATCCCAATGGAATATCTAAGCTATAGATCTTGTGTGTGAATAGTGAAAATGTCAAGGCAATTGCTGCATGTGTCTGTTTTTCATTATAAATAATTAAACCAAAATGCCCTCAGCCCTCATTTCCATTCTGTATAAAACACCTGTAGCTATATTTTGCTGCAGCATTCAGTCATGTTTTCCTGAAGTGGAACATAAGTATCTTTCTTCCACCCAAGGCATACATCCAAATGGGACATGCTATTCATTATTTAAAGTTATTGCCAGTGGCTGTAGTACATAGATGCAAATATGTGTTATAAATTCAATGAGAGCAATGGGAAATTATCTTCAATTCTATATCCAAAGTAAATACAAATATTTGGAATGATGCTCTATAATAAATGTATTTGCAGAAACTGATAATATAAAAATGTTGATTCCAGAGAGCTAACCTTTGGAACACAATTGAAATCCAGCTGGTAGCCAAGAGCTTTTGAAGAGGCAGAGTCTCGTGTAAACTCACTTGTTGCACTGATGGATTGTTTACTGTGAACGGAACTGTTAGGGAAAAGAAAAAATACATTATTTAAAAGCTTAAATATAGGTAGGATATTGATTAAGTTTTTTTTTTTTTTTTTTTTTAAATCTGATTAACCCCAATTTAATTCATTTCCATTCTGGCAGAATAAAAATGTGAGAGCTCTGGCATTGTACACTTCTCACATGAAATGTGTGTATTAACACAAGACAAAGACAACTGGGCTTAAACTGTAGGAATATTTATGATCTTTTTTTTGTCTTAACCATAATTATTTAATGTGGCCATATCCCACACTTATTCTTTTCTGAAAAGTATTTCTGAAATCAAATTGTGAAGACATTTCTACAATTAATTTTGATTATTTACTCACAAAACCTGGTATCGTCAAAATGGCACCAATATCATCAATCAAAACTAGGGTGTTTAATGAAATTGTGGCTTCTGAATGTTTATTGTAGATACTAATCCATAACCAGATACATACTGCTGTGGGGGAATTAGTTGTTTTTATGGCATTACATTACATGGCAATCACTTATCAGCATTCTTATCTAGAGTGATATAAGTGATATACAGTAGTTGGAGAAGATCATTGTTACTCTCAAGATTACAAAATGTGGTATCACCAAGATGAAGCAGAGGACTACTTATAGTCAATAAGTGTAAGGAAGAGAGGCCAACTTGTAATCAATAAGTGTAATGTAATCCTTACAAACAACCATCTGCATTGTAACACAAGAAGGGTACAATTAGAAAGGTACTGTATCTTCACATGAACACAGATGGCATAATGAGAGCTGGCCATTGAGCCCATCAAGACTCATCATTAACTTATAAACTACAGTATCGAACACTGCATCAAGCTGTGTCCGTCATGTAGTGGAGGCAGCTCAAGGCCTCCGCCTCCACTGCATGATGTGACAACCTGTTCCATGCATTGACAACTCTCAGTGTAATTAAACACTTCCAAATATTCCTAAACATACAATAGTTCACACAGTGCTCAATGATTTATATAATACATTTGATATGGTATTTTGCATCTGCATTTACATACTGTATGTTGTTAATTCAGTGCACAAGACTGAAGGTCAAATTTATGCAATGGCACTACTTGCACAGCATACACAACCGACACATGCATGCAGTCTTTACAGTTGATCTTATCATGGTAGTTTCTCTTGGCTGGCACCATGCTTTTAATTAAAATTATACATTTGCTTGAAGACTGCGCTCATCATTTTCAATTTTTCTTTGATGCTTTTCTTTAATCATTTATTTTCTGAAGGTATGTATCAGAATAACCTCGCTGTAGTTTATTAACAATATTATGATGTAATTTAGTTAATAAATTTGATTATTTACTGTTTCCCTTTGTTCCTTACTAATGTTTTTTGAATAAATTTAAAAAAAACACACTTAAAGATAACATGTCATTAAGGGAGTGCCTGTAACTATTTTAGAGATAAAGAAAACATTACTCAGAAAAGAAAATCAGTAAGACCCTGTGGCCTTTTATTATGTAAGTTGTCTGTTTGTTTGTCAGCAGCAGTGGACCAGGTCATTGCTCTACTAAAACTTGTAATTGGACAAGGCTCACACATCAAATAATTAATATACTTGATTAAATGTATACTGTAGCTTTATCGGTCAAGGAAAAAATCTTGAGATTCAAAAGTTAATTGTAAAATGGGGCCGTCTGGGTAGTGTAGAGGTATAAGCACTCGCCTACCACCACAGAGCACCGGGTTCAATCCCCGGCAGCGGTACTTCCGGCTTGGTCAGACGTTCCTACGAACACAATTGGCAGTGTTCGCGGGTGGGAAGCCGGTGAGGGTATGAGTCCTGCTCATTGCATTAGCGACTCCTACTGGTTGGTTGGGGTGCCTGTTCAGCAGGGAGGGGATCTGGGGGAGATAGCGTGAACCTCCTCGTGCGTTACGCTCACCCAGTGGAACTCCTTGCTGTCAGGTGAAAAGAAGCGACTGGTGACTCCACATGTATCAGAGGGAGCATGTGGTAGTCTACACCCTCCTCAGACTGACAGAGGATAACAGAGGATCCTCCTGACAGAGGATAGTGCATTGACCAGGACTGTGATACACATGGGGAATAGGTATAACGACTAAATTGGGGAGAAAATGGGAGAAAAATGGCAAAAAAAAAGGTTAGAATAAAAAAATTGTTCTTCCAGCTCAGCTACCTGTAAATTCCTTAAAGTGGGATATAAATAATGGAGAAACATAATTAATGCTTTCATGCAGGTGTACATAGATGAGGAAAAAAGTAATATGGTCAGATGAGTCATCCTTCACCATATTCTCGACAAGTGGGCAAGTGCATGTGTGGGGTACACCATGAGAATGGTACAGGTCTGCATGTTTGACCCCTACAGTGAGGGGGTCCGGTGGCTCTGTTATGCTGTAGAGAGCATTTTCCTGGCATGGTTTGGGTCCACTTGGCCCCTTAGAGGGAAGGGTCACTGCAAATCAACACAAAGTTATTCTGAGTGATCTCCTTTATCCTAAGATGAAACATTTCTATCCTGATGGGAGTGGTTTCTTCCAAGATAACAATGTCCCCAACCACAGGGCACAAGGGGTCACTGAATGGTTTGCTGAGTATGAAAATGATGTGAATCATATGCTATGGCCTGTGCAGCCACCAGATCTCAACCCAGTTGAACACCTATGGGAGATTTTGGACCGACATGTTAGACAGCACTCTCCACCACCATCATCAAAACACCAAATGAGGGAATATCTTTTGGAAGAATGGTGTTCCTTCCCTCCAGCAGAGATCCAGAGACTTGTAGAATCTATGCCAAGGTGCATTGAAGCTGTTCTGGTGACTCATGGTGGCCCAACACCTTACTAAGACACTTTATGTTGGTTTTTACTTTCATTTGTCACCTGTCTATATATATATATTTTTTTTTTTTTTTTTTTGGCTTGTATGCTTAATTTTATATTACTGATGGTCACTTCAAAAACAACAAAGGAGGAAAGAGCAATGATAAAAGTTTTAAGAGTACTAAACTAAAGCACAGTTTCCATAATTTGTCCAGAGACTACATAACACACATACACACACACACATATATATAATCTTGAAAATATAAATTTATTAGAGCTCAATTTCCGTTATGAAATATGTTTTTGAAATTATTCTGTCTCTTGAATGAATCTCAAACGTACTTTTGATTAGACCACACGGGCTAAAAATTTAATCATTAAAACTGTCTGACTCCCCAGTACCCCAGTAGTAGTCAAGTAAGCTTGGAGTCACTTGTGTCTCTAACAGAAGGTTCCCATAGCAACAGAAAGGACTCATATCTTCGGGACTGCTGAGTGTGACCTTTCTCTTTTGTAGCCACAGTGATTTCATTAATTTATATAATTCCATGTATAATCTGTTAGGGATAACTGATTACAATTATTCTTAATACTACAGAGTAATTTTCACACAATGATTTATTAATTCACATGAAATTCATAGGCACATAGGCTCATTTTAAGAAAAAGAGAATGCTTCAAATACTCTGTCACATATTCCCTATTATAGTCTCATTCTATACAAACTGAACGTTGCAGATAAGTAATTGATAAAGATGGAAAATTATGAAGGGATATATATATATAAAACATACTATTTAACATTCATGTATGTGAATGGTATTTAATGTATTTAGTATTCAACTATGGTTTCTGTGTTCATATCAAAATGAGGAGACACCAGACTGGAGGACAACTGAAAGAACTTTGACAGTTGCCCTCTCTTCAGGGCTCTCTTCTAAATCAAAACATATGACTCCTTGGGGGTTTAACTTAAGGGGTAGATTTATTACAGTTTACAGTCTGTTTAAACATAGTGTTTAACATTTAGATAGTGAACTCGCCACACAACTTTCATAGCACATTGATTTTAGTTGGAAACTATTTAATGGGTCTTACACATTTGCAGAGCAATTATCAGTAGTTAAAATGCATACACCAGCTGTATATGTGTGTGTATATATAGCTTTTTTTATATGGGTACATGATGACTACTGTCTCACTAAATTGTTGTACTTCCTTTTTTTTAGGTATTTTTCAGGAGGTCCCAGAAAAACAAAAAATCCAAGACAGGATGCATTTGGCCATCCACAAGTGACACCATGTGAACGAGCTATTTCACGAGGTGGATATTTCACTAATGGAAAGCTCATCCAAAATTTTCTTTTTGGACAGTATATCAAACAACACTTTGAAGAACCAGTTTGATCCTGAAGGGAGAGCATATACCAATTCAACTGTCTCTTTCCAACACCAAATAAACAGTGTCCTCCTTGGACTGTTTCTTAGCACAGTGGTACTGCTGACAGTGATCATGAACATCATGGTCCTTTATGCCGTGAAGAAGGAACGGACACTGCACACAGTGGGGAACCTCTACATCGTGAGTCTCTCTGTGGCAGACCTGATTATCGGGGCCACAGTGATGCCTCTTAACCTGGTCTACTTGTTAGAGGACGAGTGGAACCTTGGCCATATAGTTTGCAAATTCTGGCTGGTAATGGACTATGTTGCCAGCACCGCCTCCATTTTCAGCCTGTTTATCTTGTGCTTGGATCGTTACCGTTCTGTGCGCCAGCCCCTCAGGTACCTCAAATATCGGACCAGGGGCAGAGCCAGCATGATGATCTCAGGGGCCTGGTTTCTCTCCATGATGTGGATCATCCCAATTTTGGGCTGGCGGGCCTTCTCTGAAGCTGGCCCGAAACCAGAAGTGGAAAACAAATGTGACACAGACTTCCAGTTTGTCACGTGGTTCAAAGTCCTGACGGCCGTCCTGAATTTCTACATCCCCTCGTTGCTGATGCTATGGTTTTACAAACAGATTTACAAGACTGTGAGGCGACATTACCAGCAAAGGGACGACATCAACAAGACCATCCGCTTCTCTGACAAAAGTGGGATTTCTGATATTCCACCGAGGAAACATAGCACTCTACCAGCTTATACAAATGCTGAAGGCTCAGTAGATCAGTACAGCTTAGAGCAGCCATATTACTTAAAGCATGCTATTGCAGAACAAATGCATGACTCTTGGGTGGAAAAACAAACAAACAGAGGTTTCCATCAGGCTACATTTTTCACTGTCACAAAACATAAAACACCAGTGAAAAAGGCAGGAGAGTGCACTCCATCTTCACAAGAAGACCACGCAGCTCCTGACACTCCTCTGAAACTGACATCCCTGCCCATTGGCTTCCTGAAGTCAGACAATGACAATGTCCAAACAATGTTCTTGTCACTGAACGACTGCAACTTGTCAGTGCCGAACTCTGTAGTCAGTGTCTGTGAGATAACACACTTACCCGATGTTCAAAACTATGCTTCGATTTTATGTAATGACGACTTCTCACATCCAGTGGCCTCCCCTTGGCCTCAAGAGGCTGAGCCGAAGCTGGACTCGGCGAACGCGGTGACACTGAAGCAATCTTGGCAGAGGTTCTGCACGCAGTCCAAGCAGTGCATCCATAGCCTTCGCATCCGGAAAGAGCGCAAAGCAGCCAAGCAGCTGGGTTTCATCATAGCTGCATTCATGGTCTGCTGGATCCCGTACTTTGTCACCTTCATGGTGATGGCCTTCTGCAAGACCTGCATTCATCACGACCTCCACATGTTCACCATCTGGCTGGGCTACTTCAACTCCACACTCAACCCTTTCATTTACCCGCTCTGCAATGACAATTTCAAACGGATTTTCAAACGCATACTTCACATTCACTTGTGAGGACTGGTCAAGCATGCAGCTGAACTTGCAATGCAGAAGCTGTGTGTCCTGCCGATCATCATTCTCTTCGTTTCCATGCCTACTGTGGTTGTAATATCTCATTGTACTTATCATAAAAATAAAACATGATACCTGCTTACAGCAGTAACATGCTTTGTAGGTTGTATATTCCAATGAATCGCTTTTATCCATGTCAGATCATCCCTAATCCCTAAGGTTATTTAAATTCCTTATTTTCTAAGGCACCCAGGATGCAATGCATCTTCAAAAATGTTATTATTTGTATAAATGATGGGCTGACACAAATAATATACTTACTTTGTATTCTATGTTCAGTGTTTTTCGAATGATCTCATTTGTATTTTTAAGTACAGAACAAACTAAATTTAAATGAGATGATGATTAATCTCTTTGAATGCCTGAAGGGCAAATAAAAAAAAACTGAAAACAAACACAAAACAAATCATATTCAAACTGATATCATACACATTGCATCAGTTCATCATTATTATTCTTTTTTTTTAAACTGGCCTAAAGAACTTTACAACCTTTAAATGTCATTTGAGATGGGACTGCTCTGACACATTAATTAACATTTCAATACCTTTCTATTTTAGACTAAATACAGCTTTTGTGATAGATGGTGTTAATAAAAAATCCATAAATGAGCTTAGACCTCAAACAGTTATATCGACCTTTATTGCATGTTGTCATTTAAATACATTTTGATCTGCCCCAACACCCCCCCCCCCCCACACACACAACACAAAGTGCTTTCCCCCAATGAAGAGTGAGTAACATTAACTTGTTCGAAAGTTGTTGTTCCGCAGAAAGCCCAGTATTGTGGAACCTTTCAAGGAAGCAGGTGTGGCAATCCTAGTTTCAATACCGCCCACCCAGTTTATATGGATTCTATCCCCCACCTATTACCACTGATTACCCTCACTCACAACACAGATGCAGTTGTTGCATATTTGTCACACTTCAATCTGAAAAATGTTATATTACAACAATGGGAATCTGAGTAAACACAAAACAAAACACACGTTTTAATTATTATTTCATTTAATGAAAAAAGTAACCAAACACCCATATCACCCATGTGAAAAAAAGAATTGCTCCCTTAGTTATTCAATCAACCAATGAACAAATTGAAGTCAAAGTCCTGAGTTGAACCTAATAGTGACATTGTGGCAGAACCTGAAACGAGCATTTCATATTCGTAAACTTACCAATTTGTCTGAATTAAAGCAGTTCTGCAAGGAAGAGTGGGCTATTGCTCCACAGCGATGTGAAAGACTGATATCAAATAATCGGAAGCATTTGGTTGCAGTTATTGCTGCCAAAGGTGGTGCAAGCAGTTATTAGGTTTAAGGGGGCAATTACTTTTTTCACATGGGTGATATGGATGCTTGATAACTGTAATTAAATACATGAAATAACAATTTAAAATATGTATCTTGTGTTTACTCAGGTTCCCTTTGTCTACAATCTGAAACCATTCAGTGTGAAAAATTCGCAGTAATAAACAAAATCAGGAATAGGGCATATACTTTTCCACAGAACTCTATGCTTATCCCAGCTTAAGTGATTTTACTATTGAATGAAACTTGTTTAAAAATTTGCAGGTGCACATTGGCATGTTTATGTAATCCCAATTTACACAGACTTCTTTGAATTCCAGTATAAACAAAAACATCATCAGGGTTAGCTCTCATCATGCGTGAGTAACCTAGTCCTATTTATAACAGTTTCACTGTTGGATTTAGCTGACAAATATGGTCATGGAAAATAACATTCCTATAAACATAGACCAGAGATTCTCCAAAATTTCCTCTTCCTCCTCCTCTTACACCTCACCCTTACATTACATTGTATTCAGTGAGCTTGCAGATGATGATGATGATGATGATGATAATAATAATAATAATAATCATCATCATCATCATCAAATAGGCCTATAAAACAATAATACATAAAATAACTCATGGAGTCGAATAGCTCGCTAGTATCCATAAAGCTAACTAAAACCGTAAAGCATGCTACAATAATTCTAAAGTTGTTATCTAGGTAATAAAGAGTGCCAAGGAATGGGAGTATGGGACTACAGAAATTAAAGATTAATTTCAAGATTATTTATTGAATCCAAGAAATGGATACTCAGTCTCTATCAGAATATGGAGATTGTATTTCTCTCTTTATTCAGTTTAGATATAGTTATGTTCACCATTTTACTAAACTGCTACTGTAGGCTATGTTATTTGGCTGGTTTGAACACAGAGTGCCTTGTGCTACCTTACAGGTCAAGATTATATATATATATATATATATATATATATATATATATTATTTTTACAAAAATTTTAAGAGCATTGCTTAAGACCTGTTTCCCCGTTTCTGTCCTTGCAGCCAGGAGATTTTATTTATTTACTTATTTCATTCACTTTTTTAGAATTGTCCTCTCCATGAGTCCTGCATTTTTGTATTTTAAATTCATTAAAACACAATCTGACCTGCAAGTCAAACTTAAGGGGTTGCAAGTGTGGCTTGAATAGAAAACAGCTTAAACATCTGGGCGGCATGAGTGAGTTTGAGGGCCCCTGACATAGACTACAAGCCAAATCAATACGAGACACATTAAAGGGAAACCATCGTCCTTAACTATCATTCCTAAATAAACGACACACACAATATTTGCCTCATTAGTACAGCACAGAGATCGTCATGGTTCACGAACTTTATTAGAGATACAAAGCGAGCCGTACCACAGACGCTGGCTGTATTGGCATCATCGGCAGTGCTTGAAATGTGGCCCAACTAGAAAGTCCACTTCGCATCTTGTGGAAAGAATTGACTTCCTTGACATTCTCAGAGCAGACAATCTCAAAAAGGCAAAACGAACAGAACAGAGATTTCGTTGCATGGATAATCATTTGGTATCAGACATAACTAGACGTCAGTTTGCCAGCCTGGTCAGTGCTGCAAGAGTTACATGGCTCTCCCCGTTCCCACGTCGTTGTTTGTGTTCGCTAAAGGCGTGGGGGGACTTCAGGCTTAGGCAGTTAGCAAACTGTCGTTACTCGGCGTCAGCATGAAAAGGAGTGGTGCATATAGATTGTTGTCGGTTTTTTCGTGCCTCGTGGTTTTTGTGTTCCTGTTTTTATTCTGGTTTTTTGTATTTTATTCAATGACGATGGCACCGTGAACATGTCTAAACTGTATTTTGCTTGTTAAAGTGCTATCATAGTAGCGCCTTGCTGCCGGGATGTCTGACGTGATAATTTATCAAACTTATTTGGCTACCGTCATTATTTAACCTTGAAAATGCAGCTGGTTTTACAATTTTATTAAATGTATGATTGAAACGTCCCTGGTCGTGATAGTAAATCAACTCGGATAATGTTAGTTCCACAACTTCGCTAGGGCTAGCTACATGCGCTATCGGTCACTCCTAGTAAGCTACATAGCACGACTTGCTGTAGTTCCAAGCTGAGGTCGTGCGACACCTCCTCAAGCCACACGCTTCTCGCTAAGCGCATGACTGCATATTACGTCACAACGTACATATCTACGTCGGACGTCATTGACAAACACGGCCAGTCACCGAATCAGGAAGCAAGGTCTTGGTAAGTTACAGTAAATACACATGCAGAAGAATTCATTACAAGTTTTGGGACATATAGCGCTTGTAGATTCTGCGCAACTAAGTGATTTTTTTTGGTGGAAGCAGAGTGACCGTTATACTGTTTGTTATTACAACGAATGCTTCCTTTCTTATCGATCATTGCACGTTTTTTTAAAAGCGACACATAGCTACTTAGGTTTGCTAGCTAATATTAGCTACCTAGTAATGCAGTACCACTTGGTTCTGTTTTTGTCGCCTTTTGTTATTGTTAGTTGCTCCTCCGACACGTAAGAATTTGGTTCTATGTTGATTGCTTGCCAGCTATATTTTTCAAAATCAGAAGACTTGTACGCACGTGATGTGGAGGAATAATGGGAAGTGTAGTTGATGGCTATTATGGCTAGGTTTCATTGCAATAACTGTTGCAAAAGTATTGGAGCAACACACATTTTATATGCTGGGTTGTTGCATTAATAAATGTAGCATCGATCACCTCATTGGTAAAACAAAGCGAATAATTTCGGTTTATGCGTGCAATTTTATATCTATAGCTTTTTGTGCTTCTGTTGTGAATGAACGGAAGTCATGTGACATTCACAAGCTAATATTTGGTAATTCTTAAATCAGTACGTTTCAATATAGCTAGAGATTCGATAATTTCTCTGATCAACGATTTCTCAGACGCTCCTTTTCAGAGCGAGTTAGAGTGCAAACATCATGGATTTAAGTGTATTAATTCCATAGTGGAGACAAGACTAGTCCCGAGAGTTGCAGTAGTGCGGACTTAATTGACAACGTGTCAGCTGTCCCATTGGACATTAAACTGAATTATACAAAGCAAAATTATCCTAATGAGCATTAAACTACACTATACAAACTAGAACAGAGCTGCTGCTCTGAAAACAGAAATAATTACACCTGGTGTTAGGGATGTGTAAAGTTGTATAGTAGTAGTATAAAGTTATATTTCAAGTTGACATAATGGTCACGGCATTAGGGTGTATTCAGGGGGAGCTAGGATAATTCTAAGGGCCCTGATTGACAGGGGTCCTCAAACAATGTGTTGTAATATTGAGGATTCATGGAGTGGTGGGGCCCAACATGCAGTCTTGGCAAGAGACTCAAAATCCCTGACGGGGCCCCTAGATGTACCCATACAAGATGCATGTTCTTTTACACATTTGTTAGCATTTTTGCAATGATGTTTGTCGGAGAGTTTACTATCAGAAACAGGACCTGCACACTAAGCCAAATTGCTGCTGTTGCACTTGAGGCTGTCGGTCCATAAAGCTTAAATTCATGGTGTTTCCTGATCTCACACTGCATTCAGTCCAAAAAAGATGCAGAATACAGAAGTGTAGCAATGGAAATGTGACATACTGATAAGTGCTACAAATATTTATACCAATGAATCAAACAGGGTAAGTCACCCCGTCCCGTGAAAGTTTATGAATTCATCTGTCCTCAACCATTCTGTCATAATTTGTAACAAAGCAGAATTGATAGCAACTTGCCATATATTATTATAAAGACCCTCCCTCTCCTTGTACTTCTTTTCAAAGAAACAAGGTAATAAAATGTCATGATAGACTATTGATCTGTCGTTATAGAGTGTCATAGATTGATCAAGGTACATCAATGTAGCCTGCCACCCAGTGTCCTTGCAATAGTAACAGTAGCAACAAACCAAGCACTTTGAACCAGATTACGCAATGAAAACCTATATAAACTACACTGATAATGCAGTGGGGGCTAGGAGAATTGCATAAGTTGTTTAAAAAAAAAAATCAGCTTTAGTTATACTTAGGGCTGCATAGGACTTATATTACATATATTGCCATGGAGCATGCACTTCTTGCATCTGCTGTCTTTCTTGATGTGGAGCATTCCCTACTCTACTTCCCTGCACTATACCATCCCCATACTACTTTGATCCCTCATCTTTGCGCTTGTGTTTGCATTGTCTCTGGACAAGAGTGCCTGATAAATGCCAGTAATGCAGTTAGTCCAATATTCAGCAGTTAATCATCATGACATTTTGATTTCTGACTGTTACTTAGTCAGGAAAATGGTGAGCATTGTTGGGCTGAATGGCCTGTTCTCTGCATTATGTTATGTTCTGCATTTCATTTCCACAAAATACCTTTTTTGAAACAAGATGAGATATGACAGTTTTACTTGTGAGCAGTTTGCTTTGTCTAGGAGACATTCCCTATGTGATTGGAGGACAGAAATGTTAATTAATTAAGAATATTTTTTGGAACAGAGCTCTTCATCCACTAGACATTTTCAATGTGATTATGGGACAGAAACGTTAATGGATGAAGAGTTTTATTTGGGAGCAGGGCTCTTCATCCAGTAGTCATTCTTAATGTGATTGTGGGACAGAAATGACAGAGCTGCGCAACAGCTGCCCAGAATGGAAATGGCCGGTCCATGCAAGGACACAGAGGTCAGGGAATGTTTCTGTTATGTGAGTTGGAGAATTTGATTGAGTTGAAGGAAATGTACGCAGTTATATCTGAACCCAGTGTAGCAATCATAGACAGGCCGTTGTCATGGGAAACAATGAGATATTACAGACAGTATAAAAAGAACAAGGAAGGGGGCTCAGGGTGGCTCTCTTCTTCTGTGAACCTCCTTAGTTTCTGCAGTTTAGGTGCTATGCGCAAGCCAGAAGACTTCTCAAAATGGGAAAACATTACACACTATGACAAATGAGGTCCAACTGAAGCCCTCTTCCTTCCACAGATCTTTTTTAAGAGGAAGTCAGGATGGCTAGCGGGCACACAGAGAAAGATTCAGCCAATCAGAAGTTGCAGTTTGCTCCTTTCTGCAGTGCCCTAGAAGCAGGTTTCTGGCATCAGCTGACCCAGAAGAAACTAAATGACTATCGACTTGATGAGAGTCCAAGGAGCATCAAAGGTTATTACTATAACGGTGAGTAAATAAATATTCCCTTATTTGGAATCTGTAGTTTTGAAGGTTCAATTGCTGGTACAATAGATGGTTGGAAGTTCTATAACGGTGAGTAAATAAATAATCCCTTATTTGAAATCGGTAGTTTTTAAGGTTCAATTGCTGGTACAATAGATGGTTGGAAGTTCTATGTAATTTTATTCCCTCTCCATTTTGGAATGACAGTTGTGTCCCTTGCATTACCACTTTGCCACCCAAACCCACACACTAGGACGACTGCAGCTGAAGCATGTGCACTCCCCAGATGCAATCGGATAGTACACCTTACTTTTGCCTGCATGATTTATTCAGACAGGTAGAAAACAAAGAGTACCACAGATAGAAAGGGACCACAGCTGAGAAAGTGCTGTCGGGGGATCAAACCCCTGCCTGCACGGGGGAATCGCATATGGCAGAGTCGGCCAAGCCTCAAACCTGCTGTGGTCATAAGGGAAATAAAATCAAATAACTGGTTTGTGTATCGTGACAAGGTTGTCAGCAAAGTATAATGTGCTATAAATGTTCTTTGGCCAGATATGAGTGATATAAGAAACTCTCTTTTTAACTCAGGGGATCCGGCTGGCCTCCCTACTCGCTTGACTTTAGAGTTCAGTGCATTTGATGCGTGAGTATGAAATATTTTGGGAAACAATTTAACAGGTTAACTAAGCATGTGTTTGTTTGTGTATACTTGTGCATTTCTAAGTTCTTTCTTTCCTTTTCTCTTAGAACCTCTCTCTTTTTTTGTTTTAAGTAAACATTGATTGTCTTTGGGGAATGAGTTCTCTGAGACCTATAATTCATTTGGCCTGTTTTAGGCCCTAGGAAAATTTGAACGGCTAGACTGGAATGGCCTAGAGATAACACACAGAGAGCAGGAACTGGGGGGTAGCTAATAGAGGTGTAACTGTGTGTGTGCGTGGATATGGGTGTGTATGTGTAAATACATGAGTGTGTCAACAGGGGTAGCCTGGGAAACCGGACGCTGGCATACCTCATACTATTTAGATTCCATGCCATTAAACTGTTTAATATGCCTATGGGCACTATGTTGCAGATGTTGTGTGTCTCCCCCTCTTTCACCTCCATGCAAAGTGAGCCTTTATTCACTTTTAAGATGGTATCTGAGTCTTGCATCTAGGTCAGACATTCATTGTTTGTTTCAAGTAGTTGAACTTAATAAATCTCCTCATTTTAATCTGGTTGTGAGTTGTACATTTTGAAAAAGGTTGGTCCAACAGGTTGCTATGCCTGTCAATGAATTTCTCAGTTTAATTGATAATTGCATCTTTAATAATAATTAACAAATGAAATCAAATAAATCTATTTTGCATGTTGGATAAGTGAGGAGGTTTAACTGTTGATGTCACTTCTGTTCTTTATTCAGATTGTCGAACATTAAATGAGGGTGTTTGCGGGTAACTGCTGTATTTGGAAATTATAGTTTTAAACAAAAATAAATTTGCTTAATCCTCACTTACCCTACAGCACAGACTCAAATCACTGCGATTATGTTACATGCATACTCAGTTCAGACATTAAAATCCATATAGAAAACCATATAGAAATAGAAAATGACATGCATCAACTGCTTGGCCCACCTCAATGCTATATGGACAGCTGGGTCATTAACTGTGACTTTGACCTATGGCAAGCGCTTCGTGGATTTCATGTTATGTTTTTCTGAGGCACCCATCATGCTGTTAATCACATTGCACCCTTTTCAATGTCCTGGCCAAATTCACAATTTGACTCTCAATTAGGCTGCTTAATTATAACCCAATTAAATTTTCTTAATTACTTGTCGCCTCTCTAATGTTACTTCCGCTGATGTGTGCTGAGTGTTCTGCCAAAAATAGCTACCGTGCAGGGACAGCGATGGGAGCTGCTTGTACAAATGCAGTTTCATTTTCTTCACTATTATTGTAATGAGTGTTTTTTTTTTTTTTGGTATTTATGCTTTTGCATCTTTTAGTATTGAATTCCTACATGTAATTTGCTTAGTGGGTATGAACTGCATATATAGCTACAGAAAAATGTATTCCACCTGTGATCCTATTAATCCGCTCAGGACCGGGCCAACCCCCGCTCGCTGCTGCCCTGCTCTGGGAACGCTCTACAATATGAACACTTTAGAAGCTTTCAAAACCTGTGACAAGAAAGTACTTTTGGAAAAGGAAGCGAATGAGGTATGGTTCCGAACGTAAAATAAATTAAAGATGTGAATTGTGCTTTTGGATTTATTTAATGTTTACTAAATAGATTTCCTTTCTCTTTACCCTCATGAAACAATAATAATGCTCTTATATACAGGTAATAATCACTAATAAAAAAAATTACATTCTCTCTTTTCTTCGCTTTGTTAATTTTACAGATATGGCAAGCAGTGCAGTCTGAGACAATTCTAGAAAACCCATCTCTTCTAAGCAAATTTATTTTGCTGACATTTGCGGTAAGTACTGTAGTCTAGGCCTTGTACCGGTCTGCAATTTGAATAGTTCATGTTTTCTTGCTAATCTTGGTGTGTTTCTCTTCGCTTAGGATTTGAAGAAATATCGCTTCTATTACTGGTTCTGTTTCCCTGCCCTGTGCTTCACGGAGGGAATTCAGGTTCTGCAGCCGCCAGTCCCACTTGAAGAGAAGTTCTCTCTCAAGCAGGTGGGCTTCTTTTATATTGAACATATTGAAGTGACAGGAGTGAGCAGAACACAGTGGTCTTGAAGATTCTTCAGCTGCTATCTCTTATTCTTACTGCCATTAAAGAAAGTCCTTCATCTTCTACAGATTGCGGCTTTGCAAGGTTCCTATGATGATCTTTGCAATGAAAGAGGAACTACAGCCCTTCCTTACTTTCTAATAAAGTGCTCTGGGGAGGATGTGTTGGTGTCTTCACTCCAAAACTGGAATACATTCTTCAAAGGGCAAAAAAAGGTACAGTAAAGAGGGAAGAGTAACTGCTACAGTGTTTCTTAAACCAGTAAAACCACACCAGTAATGAAATTAATTGTTAGTCATAGTACAAAGTACTATGACTAACTATGAAAGTCTGCAACTGATTAAGCATGTTTATGGATTATTTATGCCATCAAAGTATCCAGTGTTATTTATGTTGAACTATGCACTTTAAACACACCAATTCATGTGTAATAAACATACACACACATACACTCAGTGGCCACTCTATTGTATATACACTATATTTAATTAACATGAGCTCATATATAAGAACTTGTGTATTTTGCTAAAATATTCATGATTCTCTATAATTGTGCAGGTAACTGTGGGCGTCTATGACCCCTGCACTCTGTCTCAGCACCCTGGCTGGCCTCTGAGGAACCTGCTTGTACTTATAGCCAGCAAATGGTGAGTCCCAAACCTAAACATCATTGCATATAAACTACGTGCAGTCTATGACTTACAAATACATGACTTTAACTTTATATTTTAGAATATTTAGAGAATATACAATTCATGAAAAACACATGAGTCATGCCTTTTCATGATACAAAAGAAGTTTGTAAAATATATTTTCTTATAAAGTGTATAAACTGTGTTAATTATAATATGTATTATGTTGTGACATATTTGTTGTGATTTCTATGCATATAACATACTTTCGCATATATATTAAATATTTATTCTGTAAATTCTATGGCATGAAATATCATATTAATGCATTGTCTTTTATGGGAAATATAGTGGGGCTATAAGTGTTTTGGTGTGGGCTAATAGAACTCATTTCAGATTTACAGCACTAAAAATTCATTGCAATGCTAAGCAGTATTTCCAGTGGCAATGGATGCCCAAATCCAAAGAATGTTGTTAATTGCATTAAAAGATCTGCTTTCAAGGCCTCACAGTTAAATGTTCAATTTCAAAAACATCTCTTACAGAGTATGTATGGTCTCATTTCTGCTCTGTTATCATTCATTTAACACTATATTTTACTGTGCTGTTATATTCAAATGTTTTGACATACCAGCAGAGGTTGCCAACAGAATAATAACATTTGACTAAAGAAGTCAGTTTGCCAAAATGTTTGAATCTTCACCTCATGCTTCCAGTAAATAACCGAGGGCTTCCAGGACTTTTCATAAAAGGCTGTATTATAAAAAGAAAAACATAAGTAAACTGTTTACATCAACTTTGAGTTCCTCTGTGTGGTCCTGTGTTTGGAAACCATGCAGTTATCTTTTGAAAACCAGTGTTTTTGTTTCCTTTTGCTCATTCCAATTGGAATGGCCAGTGGCTGTGGTCCTTAGTTTGTTCAGGAAAGCGCAGACAAGCACATTCACTCTGCCGAAGTGTGTTCTGTCGGATGCTGCTTTATTCACTCCGCAGTTACCTTATTAGGCGCACAGTCATTGCACTGGAGGAGTATGCTGTGTGCGCAGCTGGTTGTACTGTAGACTGACCACAGGAGTTCTTGAATGATCAGTTAAATGCCAGCCGAATTCTTAATTTCTGGGTTAATCCTCTGGCCGACTCTAGCCTTGTTGGCCGTAGTTGCCAATGACATAGGCAGGATTCAACACTATAACACTGGGCTCATCGCACACTGAAGCCAGAGTTTTAGCCGGGTGAACCACTTGGTACTTCATTTTGGATACATAGGAAGACACTGTGGTGGAGCTGTAAACTGCAGACAGTGTGGGGCTGAGGGGTTTTCTGGCCCTCATCATGTCTACAACTGTCCACATTTGTGTGTGTGCTTGTGTGTGTGCACGTGTGTGTGTGTGTGTGTGTGTTGTACCAGGGGCTCGGTGCTGGACGTGGTGGAGGTTCTGTGTTTCAGGGATCAGACCCTGCAGGGAAAGCGGTCCATTCAGCACAGCATCATTTTCCAGATCAAGCTCCCTGAGCTCTCCCTGAACACAGGTACAGCGCTCCTTCTAGCCTGTGGTGCGTCCTCCCACAGGACAGCTCTTTTCCTGAGGCCATTAATGGTGGTCTGATGAAACGTCTATTTAAATGGTAATATCAGAGCAGGCGGATGTGACCAGGGAGGTTTTGATCAGTGAAGTTCATTGTTCATTGTTGTTTCTATTGAAGCAGGAAAGCACTGGGGCTTCTGTTTTGGCACTGCTCTTTCCTTCCGTCTTCTTTCCTTCTTTCCCCTGTGATTAATTTGGGGATTATGTTCGTAACCTTTTTGCAGTCGGTGGCCAGCATTAAGTCTGAAGGAGGATGAAACATGACCCAGTGGCCTGATTACTTTGTTTACTTTGTTTTATGCATTCACTACTTTGTGATGATTGTATTGAATGATCCTTGTATACTTGTTCCTGTTGTTATCTCCGCAGATACACATGAATTAGTTTTGAGGATCATTATCAATTTGAGGCCTGTTTATAAATGTCTTTTTTTACATGTAGCAGGAAGACTAAGCTGTTAAATGTTGTGGTTTGGTTATACAGGGTCATTGTAATTGGGCAGAATCTTGAGTACCGTGTGTGTGTTTGTAGGATGTCCAAAGAGTGTAGGCTGGGAGAAGAACCAGAAGGGTGCAATGGGACCCAGAATGGTCAACCTCAGTGAATGTATGGACCCAAAGAGGTACAGGACTGCATATGTCCAGTCATATTTCTGTCATATCACACTCATTTCATATCTCTGTCACATCACACTCATTTCATATCTCTGTAGCCTGTGTGTCATACTCCTTGTTTTTTTGTTTGTATTTTCTATTACAATCATAATTGTTATTTCTGAGCTATCATGGTTTTAATGAGACACTTTGAATGTCTAATGAGGAATCTTAATGCTGCATTGTGTCAAATAGATTTTCATGTTATGAAGGATGAATATTCCACATTAGTTTAAGTAGTTATAATCAGTCGGATCAATTCTCAGACATGCAGCGCTTTTATTTTGAATGCATGCAGTATTTTGAAAGAGGTGACATTTTAATGGCTTTATTTCTCTTTTTTCGTTTTTGTGAACAGTTCTTGTTGCTGTAGCTCTTTCTCTGAACTGTACTAAAGCTATTTCCAAACAGCTTTGGTTGGAATAAAGTTAAAAAAGTGAAGCGAAAGTGAAAACCATGTCCTATCCCAATGATTTCTGAGCAATTATAGGTGTTAAAACGTGAAAGTGTGACTCATAAGTCTGTCAGTGTTTCTGTGGTGACTGCAGTGGAATGCAGCGGAGTGTGTTCTGACCAGTGTGTTATTGGTTATCTGGGTGTGTTTTGATTATTTATGTTAACTGACACTGCTGGAATTATCATTCAGATACTACCTTTATGAATAATTAAAAACAGCCATCCCTCTAATTTTATAGAATGCATTTTTAGCCACAAACAATGGCGTGAGTGTTGTGAATGCTTGGTGATCGTTTCGGGAGGGTTTGTGACGCACTCTGTGCTGTGGTATGTTTGCAAGGCTAGCCGAGTCCTCAGTGGACCTGAACTTGAAGCTGATGCGTTGGAGGCTGGTTCCTTCCTTGGATCTGGAGAAGGTCGTGTCCACCAAATGCCTCTTGCTGGGAGCCGGAACCCTGGGATGTAACGTTGCCAGGACCTTAATGGTGAGAAATTCTTCTTCTGTTCCAGGGCTGCGGCAGGGAGCAGACTTTAAACGTGACCCCTGAGAATTCTCAGCGAAACATGTTGCCAACAAAAATACACTGAAATCTATTAAAAATAGATTTTCCTTTTAAAAATAGACAGTAATAAACCAGAAATGTACTGCTGTCCAAAAAGTGATTTGAAAACAGTGCCCATTGATTTTAACGCCTGATGTGGCTGCCTTGTGTCAGTTCACTGGAAATCTGTCGGTGCTTACCTGGCCCCTATCCTCCAGGGCTGGGGAGTGAGGCACATCACCTTTGTGGACAACGCCAAGATCTCCTACTCGAACCCGGTGCGGCAGCCGCTGTATGAGTTTGAGGACTGCCTGGGTGGGGGGAAGTCCAAGGCCCTTGCTGCAGTGGAGAGGCTGAAGAAGATCTTTCCTGGAGTGGTGAGGACACAGCTGCGCTGCACGTTCACTGTCCTGCACTGCTCGTGTCCTGCGTTGATGGACTCTTATTTTTTATTTTCTTCAAAAGTAAATTGGTACATGGAGTTGTTTGAGAATAGTGCAGTGTTAAAATAGTGTTACAATTCTTGTTTTTTAGTGACTCCTATTATTTCTTAGTAATAATTATCATAAAAATGTTATATTATTATTATTATTATTTTCTGTTATGACATCACTGATTACTATAGATTTGCCAAAGACTGTAGGCAGATTAGGATCTGTACCAAGTGTCCAGTCTTATCAGGGGCTTCTCCAGTACTCTAGAAAATCCAGTTTTAAAATGTCAACATCTAATATGATGAAACACAAAATATACTCCTCTAAAGACTCTTGAGCTGGAGACACGAATATCAGATGTATTTTTTTTGCAATTTTTATTGCAAAATAAACAAACCGCATACGTGAGCATTTTTTGCTTAATAAACAAACAACATATGTGATCTTTTGGAAGCTCTTTTTGAAATTTTAAAATAAAAATTTTGTAATTAACACAATATGTCCACGACAGCCAGTCAAATTGTATTCTTGCCTTTTCTGGCTGGCCCCAATTATTGTCCTTTGTTGTTTGTATTTGTTTTTTATTCTTGTTATGATCCTCAGCCTGTTAAGGTTCCTGTTTTCATGGCATTGATGAAACTCCTCTCTCTCACTAAAAGTCACGAGTCCTCTCGGGAGCGTTTTAATTGCGACAATGTCGATCACCAAGGAAACGGATCCACCTGACACAAGTTGGCAGCAAGAAAATGCCAGACCTGCTCTTTCTTATTTCCTCCATGAGTGCATTCTCCAGTAGCTTGTTGATACTTTTCAGTGTACATAAATAGGATTCTTTTCTGAACTCTTAGAAATGTTGGCAGGTTAATGTGCATCCATCTGCATGGCGTGTAAACTGGGTACAACTTTGCTTAAAGTTTTTTCAAACTGCTGATGAAGATGAAGGCCAGGACTAGAGATCGTGACATATATTTAAACCGCTTCACTTTCTGCCAATACCTCTGAAACATTGTAAAAAAGTGTTCTTTAGAACAATCTGATGTTGAGGTAGCATGGGACAACAGTATAGTATGGTGGCTAAAGAACTGGGCTTGTACCTCAAAGGTTTTGGGTTTGATTCCTAACTTTGGCACTACTCTTGAACACTTTATCAAAATACCCTAAATTTCTTAAGAAACATTTCCAGCTGTATAAATGTGTGTGTGTGTGTGTGTGTGTGCGCGGTTGTCAGGTCTTGTATATATTAATGCCGCCAGAGTGCTGCAGAGCCAGTGTCTGCCCCACACAGACTCAGTGTGTGGCAGTGATGTCCGCACTCATCCTTACAGTCTGACAAGCAGAGTCCCAGCCTCCTACTCAGCTCCCAGTGTCCCCATCTGTCCCAGTGCTTTGTCACCACCCGTCCTGGCTCCCTCTCACTCTGTCCCCTGCTATTCGCTTCACTGTCTGAGTGAGCAGCCATTTTGTCTCCTCGTGCCTCACGCCTCTGAGCTGCTGCCCTCATGTGAATGGGAGGTTTTCAGTTTTCTGACACACTTGGTAAAATCAGTCTTAAGGCAATTAGTTTTTACGCAGTCGTCGATGGTCATCCTAAATTCTGCTATCACAATCGGCGGTTAGAATTTGTGGTGAGGACTCTCAGAGTATTACTCAAACAAAGATAGTGTCTGCGACACAGTGATGCCAGAGGTACATTCCAGTTTCTGTTCCTGTTTTCAGTGGGCGTAAGAGGCTTCTTGGTATTTTTCCAGCTTACAACAGCTGGACATATAACCGCCTTTACGAAAGCCAAAATGCTACACAATTGTGAGCAAGACTAATATAATCACAGAAAGTAGAAATGTGCATCTGGCAGTGTGTGCATTGTGGAACACACAGTTTTTCATTGTCAGTGTATATGATAGATCTTGTCTAGTCTCGTTTACCAAGAAGAACACAAATTACTGGAGGTAGGTTCAATGTCTTCTTTGTTGCTATTTAATTGGTTAATGGTGGTGGGACCATAAAAAGTAAAATAGGGATGGGACTGTTGTCTGCACAATGGAAAGCTGTATGGTGACCACCTTTCGAAAAGAAACCAGAGAGTAGCTCTACTGCTCACAAGTTGCGTAGGCAACAAGAATTGGAACAAGGAGATGGAGATTGGTGGATACTTATTTCCAAAATCCCAGCAGGTTAAGATGACATCACGTATGTCTAATCAGTCATTTATTGTCCCTGGGACTGGAGGGAGACATCTGTTTGTCAGACTGCACACAAAGGGGCCTGCGCACAAGAAAGCACTTCTGGTGTATTTCTAGCCAAAGCTTTGAACAGGTTTCTGTGCAGTGACCATTTGTATAAGTGATTACATATTTATACAAGGTAAATCCAGAAGCCAGTCTGAATTGCATATTGGCTGCATGCAGTGAAATCTGTCTGATGTAGATGGGCTCCTGCTGCTTGGCTAAATGAAATGTCCTGGTGTGTACTGGCCTCGATGTGGGCTGCAGCAATGGCTGCCCATTTTTACCCGTCCCCTTCAGCTGGTCGTCTTTCAGCCTTGATCAGATTAGCTCCCTGTCCTGTTTATTCTGTGGGCATTATTAATTCATATCGTCTTCCGTTATCGATTTTTTCTGCCTGTCTCCATTAACAAGCGGTGGCCTCTCCGTCTGCACTGTCTGCGGTTGGCACGGCCAATTACCTGGCCCTGCCATGGGAGAGGGGGCTGCCGTTAATTGCCTCTCGCCTCTGTCCCCCTTTGCCCTTTCCAGTCCTGTCACATAAGACCCCAGGAGCATTTAGTGCTCCGCCCCATCTTCTCATCCCTGCGTTTAGCTCACCAATTCAGGCACACACAGGCCTCATGTGGAGTTTTTAATGACACCATCATCATCAATCATTAACTGGCCTCTTATTAACAACAAACAGGTTATCTTTCAGTAAAACGGCGTGTGCGAGTCTGACAGAGCAACGGGTCAGTCTGGAATGAGAGTGTTTAGGCCTGCAATTCGCGGTGTGAGTCATTGTCGTTGTTTGCCTTTCTGTCACTGTATTCTCTGTACCCCTGTCATCATATTTATAGCAGTAGCTGTCATCCTTCATCTTTGTCACCTTCGGTGTTTTGTCACAATCTCTATCACATACTGCCACTGGTTGTTTCTGTCACTGTCCTCTTGTGTCTCTGTCACAGTGTCGATCGCAGTGTCTGTTACTCTCTCTCTGTTTGTTTCAGTCCCAGTCTATTAGAGTCTGATACTGGTAGTTTGTCTCTGTCTCTATCACAGTCTCTGTTACTGTGGGATGGTCTTGGTCTCACGGTGCTGGCCCCTGTCTCTGCAGAGCGCGGAGGGTCACAACATGAGCATCCCCATGCCGGGGCACCCCGTCGACTTCTCGGAGGTGACGATGGCGCAGGCGCAGCACGACGTGGAGCAACTGGAGGCGCTGGTCTCCGCCCACGACGTCGTCTTCCTGCTGATGGACACGCGGGAGAGCCGCTGGCTGCCCACCGTCATCGCGGCCAGCCAGAGGAAGGTACTGCAGCCTGCACGAACTCGAGAAAAGTGCGCTCCATTGTAAAGCACTTTTCCTTGTGCTATGTCAGAGTGCTGTGCAATGGTGTGCATCTAAAAAAAACAGCAAATAAATCACAATCACAAAAAGTAAAAGAAAAAAATTGAAATCAAATAGTAAAAATGCATCACCGCTGTTAATCTGTTTGGTGTTGATAAGACTGCCAATCAGCAGCAAGGTCATACAGCTTCCATATGATCATGTGACTTGCTTTTGTCAATCACATGGAAGCTGCAAGGCCTTGCTGCTGATTGGGTCTTATCAACACCCAATAGACAACAGTGGTGATGTTTTTTACCCATGGATTCATCTCAGGCGGCCTCTGAAGTTTGGATGTTTATACCGCAGCTGGTATAATTAAACAGAAAAGGACAAAACAAAAAGCAATGCACCACATGGTGGCGATGATCATTACTGCATTTGATAATTATCTCTCAGCCCTAAGATTCAGCTTATTCATAAAACTTATGACTTGCATCCTCGCTCACGCTCATCCTTAATCCAGCTGTTCCTTCTCAGCTCTTTATTATATATTCTTACGTTCTTAGGATTCATAAAATCCTGGTGCCTATAGGAGCTCATCCACATACAGTACCAGATATAAGGGTTTTAAGGGAAAACTTCTTTCAGGAATACTTCCGTGAATTAAACCAGATTTCATCTGCTGAACAGATTGAATCTGTGCTGTTTTATTTTTTATTGTCTTCTGAAACTGCAACCAGATCCCTGGGTTTCTCTACTCTTGTGTCGATGAATAAAAATATTTTGGAGAAAAATGAGAATATCATATCATTTGGTCCTTTAGCTCACACCCTCATCCTGGGTCACCTTCATAACAGCCTTTGTGTGTTGTCCATTTATATAGCTGAAGCCGTTCAGGTTATCTGGTTCTCTGTGTATTATTGGTAGGCTCAGAGAGTTCCCGGTGGTTCTTTTCCTTGAATTGTAGGAGGATTTTGCAAAGGTGAAATGTGGCCGCGGGAAATTTGTTCTTGATTTTGATAGACTTGACAAGGAATGACCTCGCACTAGGTCACACCTCAGAGGCCTGAATCCTGTCACGCATCACGAACATGACTTCCCTCCCGTTTATGAACACCTGAGGGACACATTCTAGCCATACCTTCAGGGTGAAGTCATAACAGAAGCCTGTGACTGTCCTCTGTGTCACAGTGATGTCACGCTCGAACAGAAATTACACAGAGGATTGCTGTTGAAATGTCTGGAACTTGCTTTAGAATTCGGTTGTAAACGCAGCAGTTAGCCTTTACCCTACTCACACTGCAGGGTAGAACAATCTGGTTTTGATTAGGCATAATTAGCTTTCGCCAATGTTTCGTTTTTAATTGTTTTTAGAAATAGGCTGTCATTCATGTAATTTCATGACCCATCCTTTTGGTTTGTTCTTTCCATTCGAAGTTCCAATATTGTATCTGCTGCAAGTGAGACCCAACTGTCTCTTCATGGGCTGTAGAATGAATTGTGAATTCTCATGGCACCTCTGCTTTCAGTCAGGTTGAAATCAGTTTCAGATGGCTGCCCTGTGATTACAGTAATAAATAGTTCCTTGTGGCATAATTCAGTCGCCCTTCTTCCAAAACATGTCCAACACAGCTCCTTTAGCCCTCGGGCCTAAAACCCCCTCCCCACCTCTCTGCAGCTCGTCATCAACTCAGCACTTGGGTTTGACACCTTTGTTGTGATGAGGCACGGTCTGAAAAAACCAAAGCACGCAGAGTCGGAAGGCTCCTCCCCTTCGTCCGCCTCCGGCACCCCTGCTTCAGCCTCCACCTCCACGTCCTCCTCTTCCTCCACCCCTGGTGGCCCCGCCCTGGTCCCAGGAGCCTCCCTGTTCTCCAACATCCCTGGACACCGGCTGGGCTGCTATTTCTGCAACGACGTCGTCGCCCCGGGAGATGTGAGTGGCTTTTTGTGTCCCTGCACTCAGGAGACAATGTTTCTGTGGTCTGGGTGGATGAAATGTCTATGAACAGATTTAGTGTGGAGTATTGGACGCTAGAGGGGCTTTTTCTAAATACCAGGCAGAGAAATGTGTGCATGCCTTTGACTGTGGATGGAGTAAAGTATAAGGAATTCTTCATGAAATAATGATACTTAAAGAATATGTGAGAGACCATACTGACTTGTGAGTAGCCCGAGTCGCCCAATGTTCTTTCAACACGGTTCTCAATTTAGCTATGGGGTGTATCCCCATCAAAGCTCAAGTCAAGCTCATTTAGTAAATGTAACAGATGTAACAAATGTAACAAGAGTTTTTTGTGGAAGGAAGTTCTGAATTAGAGATGTCTGGTCTGTCCCACAGTCTACCCGGGATCGGACTCTGGACCAACAGTGCACAGTCAGTCGGCCCGGGCTGGCCATGATCGCTGGAGCACTCGCTGTGGAGCTGATGGTCTCCATTTTGCAGCACCCCGAAGGGTAAGCAGATGACCTGTGGACGCCTTTCCCCGTCACCTGCCATTTCTCTAACACTGCTATTTCGGCCTTCTGCCATTTTGAGCTATTTCCCCACAGGACATTGGCTGTTACGTGAGTCATTTACCTGAGTATTGGCCACTTTGGATCTCACTTGTTGTTCACTTTCTTAATTTTTGTAAGATGTACTTAATTTTAATCACATCCTGCCATGTTTGCAAAATGATAAATGCTGAATATTGACCCTCAGTTTTGCATTTCTCAAATGTCGGCAATCACTTTATTGTCGCAGCGCACCAAAGTCAGACGCTTCAATCAAGTTAAAAGAAGGACTGTAAAATCTTTAGTCTGAACAAAAAGGAGTGAGTGAGAGAGACAGAGAGAGGTGGAGGTCTTACCACATCCACTTATATTTAGTGATAATGTGTGTGTGTGCGTACATGCGTGTGAGGGCGTGCGTGTGGGCGTGCGTGCGTGCGTGCGTGTCCAAGTGAAGTGTGAGGAGAATGTGCTGCTGTCACCACCTCAGACATGGACGAAATGCCACTGAATGACTCTCCAGGTGCATTAAGCAGTTGCAAAGGAGCCCGCTGCACAGTCTTGATTAAAGCGTAGGATGAATAGTCAACAAAGAGAAGCCTGCAGCTCTTATGTCAGATTGATATTTGAGGGACATTGTGTACCCTTGGCGTATTTTTAGGTTTCTCCTAGACCTGGGATATGCTGGAGTGTTTTGGCCTTTAAAAAAACTCCATGTAAAAGCACTAGGTTTAAGATGCTAGACTCATTTGAATCGTAAAAGCTGGCTAAAGCAACAAAAAGGCCAGATATAATACTTTTTTGCCTGTGATTGTTCCAATTCTACAAAATGTTCTAGGTTTTCATGGTTTAAAAACAATTAGGTGAGACGTGTTGGTTTTTTCAAGTGGCACAAAAAGCACCTGCACGATTTCAGTTCAAATAATAAAAAAAATTGCCACCTGTACCAAACAGGAGGGAATTGAGTGTGTGGTTTAAAAAAAGAAAATCTTTATAATAATGTGCATGGAAAGACTCTTAGTAATATCATGTTTTTGCATGAAGCCCTGTAAATTCTTGAATTTTATTTGTTCATTAGGAGTAGTGAGTATTATGAGTGTTTGATTAATGTAAACAAACACGGGCCAATAGTTTATGAAAATAAACAAAGACAATTGGTACGTGTTGATGCAAGCAGGGGCATCATTGTAGTAAATTACCTAAAAGCAAATTGGCAAAGTGTTTAAGCCTCTTTTCAATCAGACAGGTGAATGCATGCTTCCAGTGACCTAATGGCGTTGAGGTTGTATTATAGGTGGACTGCTAATAAGTTCTTAGAAATGTCAACGAGTGCTTAAACAGTTTGCTGCTTCGTGCCCCTACTGACTGCTGGAAAGGCACACAGAATGGACACGCTATATCCCACCTCCCGCTCTCCTGTTTATAAATGGCATGCTTTACATGTGAAGGACATTCGGTCTTCTGTTCAAAAATCTGAGTGTACGCATTTGTCGTGTGCTTTAACAAGCAATTCAAATGCAAGTAAAAAAAGGCGATTCCACGGGGTCTTTAACGTCTCTTTGACGCTGCAGGAGTGTGGCAGTCTGGTCTTCTGGACGTTCTGCTTCTGCGCTCTCTTCACTGTCAAGAAGAAGAGTGGAGACAGAAGTGTGCTATGGGAATATCCTATAAAGAGCTGACTAGCCTTATTTCTCGTCAGGAATCATAACACCACCCACGGAGCACTTCTTTCCCAATGTTACTTTGAGGGGGACCGAAAGAACCCCTTGTCTGTGTCGTTTTGGAAGGGGCGGGGTAGAGGGAAGGACCAGAGCAGCGTGCGCACGGGCGCGAGCGGTCCGGGCGAAGCTGAAACAGTGTAGCGCGCAGAGGCCGAACTGGGAGGGTGTGTCCCGGTGAAGTCCGGCCTGACAGTGAGGCGAGCTGACAGGCTCTGTTTCTGTCCCTAGAGAATGTGTCTGACCCCGTTTGTGCCCCTGCACCCCCACTCCCCCCGCCCCGTCCCCCACAGAGGCTACGCCGTCGCCAGCAGCAGCGATGACAGAATGAACGAGCCCCCGACGTCACTGGGCCTGGCACCCCATCAGGTTAGTCATCGGGCGGTTTCTACGGGAACCCATTACTCTACCCTCTCCAATCAATGCATATCCCACTGTTCTGGCTCATGATTATCCTATTATTACACATTCAGTATTTGAATCGCTTTTTCTCTGTGGTAGGGAGGGAGGGAGGGAAGGAAGGCGCTATAGAAATGTGTGTGAGGGTTTGCTTTCGGACGTCTACCCAGGGTGCATAATGTCCCTGCCATGACTCAAGCTTGCCCCGCAGGCACTTCCTGTTTCCTGCATCCCCAACCGTGAGCTTATACTTTCTATTTTACATTTTTTCTTGGCTCAGGGAAGTAAATGCTTCATCATTACAGGAGCCATTCTATGACAATTCATTATGAGCGCTGGTTGTAGAATGCATTGCTTACATTTGCTTGGATGTGTAAATGCACTAAGGCAAGTCTAAGTGAATGCACGGCAAACAGCCCAGTTTACTTCCTAAATTCTGATGCCGAATGGAGTCTCTGTTTGCTGAGAGCAGTGTGTCACTCCCACGTTGTATCCTTTAGTAACCTCTCCATGAAGTGCAGATTTGCAGTTTGACTGGCAGTCACTGTGAAGTGGTCATTGCGGTTTCTTTCTCTGTAGTTGAGTTATGGACCTGATCCATCATGAGGAAATGCCACAATACTACTGTGGTCCTTTTAGAGGGACTTGTATATTGAATGGTGATTAATGAATTAATTATTTTTCCATTAAAAGCACACCCTGCTCCAGCCTTGCTGGAATAAGATTAATGCGAGGCCAGAGACTCAAGGCCACATATTAAATGTCCTCGTCGAACATTCAGAACATTTTCCCAATTACTGAATTTTAATTTCCTGAAAAAAAATTGACCTTCCCAGCCAGCCTTGGTGGGTGCATGCTGTGCGATCAGCCCTTTCTCCCTGGGCGGAGCTTCAGGCCTGAGCCAATCAGAATGCAGCTCATTACTGGGGCTCTGTGGCAGTCATGGGGTCAGTGTGAGCCATGCAAACAGGGGGGATCCACATAGGTCCCTGGACCAAATTATCAGCATATTTCCAATGTCTGAGTCTATGCAAATAATGCCATCTGTTGATTAATTGCAAATTGTGAGCCTTCAGGCATGTAACAAGATTAATCAGAAAATGTGTGAAGGGTTTTTAATTTATTATTTTGCACACTTGTTTAAAATGACAGTAGCATCTGCGATGTGGGCAGCCAGAGAATGGGCAGCGTTAATGAACTGCCCCTGTGAGGAGGAATAGCACATGAAATCGTTTAGCCTGGCTGTTGTCCTCGACGTTTCTCAGTTTTCCGCTGTGTTCGGCTGACAAGTACATCGGTTTAGCCTTAATTGACATTTTAGAGAAGGCTGGTGACAGAATGGCTGTTTGGATCCTCTGAGTGTTCTGCCGGTGGTAGTGCACATTCCCTTTGTTTCCGTGCAGCAGAGAGGATGCAGCAAGGGACGGCTGGATCTTTACAGTGAGCCTACGCTTCCACCCTGTGGTTGGGAAGCGCCACTGCATTCATAAGCCCCTCGTCACTGTAGTCAGTGCCTCCATTTTGCAACTAATTGAGTGACATGGCAGAACAAATAGGCCGATGAAGCACCAAACAGTGACCGTTTGTCTCAGGGCTAATTTTGTACAAAATCTTATGGGATTATGTGCTTTTTAAAGAATGTTTCCAGTCGTTGTTCTTCTCCTTGGAGAGATTGTGATTCTGGCGCATGTTGTGCGTCAGGTGTGGGAAGGGTCGGGACAGCTGTAACGCGTGAGCGGGCACACGCAGGCCGGAGGGCGTTTCTGTGGAAATGCGTACGGTGCGGGCGTTACCGCGCTCCGAGGCGCGCGGGCGTCCAGCATGGCGGACCTCAGCGGCTCGGGGCCGGAGCGTTTCCCCGCTCCCTCCGCGTGCCGAGGCGTCTCACCCCGCCTGCCGCGCTCCTCTGCGCTGTCGCTTTCGCTCAGCGTCTCGTTACGTGAAGCCGGCGTTTGGAGGAGCACCAGACTCCTCGTCTTGCTCCAGCGGGCGCTGGGTTTTGCGTGTCTTGTGGCACGTACCTCAGCGATGCCGCTTCCCGTCCAACCTCGAGCAAACGGCTAACTTTTAATTGGACTGGCGAACCGCTGCCACACAGATCTGTGCCCAGTCTGCAAAAGCAGGCCCCCACTGAAGCCCTCTGAGCCATAGCGTTATCAGAGTACGCAATCTAATGCAAAGGAACAGTTTGAACTGCTGGCTCTGTTTTTTTTTTGTGTTACGTCTTTCTTGTAATCTTCCTTCAGAATGGACATAAAATACAGTACTGAGCTTGTATGTTTTGAGTGAATTAATATTTTTAGTATTGTGTATGTGGAAGTGAACATTTTCCTGGATATTTGATGAGTTAACGCCTCTTGTGAAATGATTTGCCATAGCACGTCACAAGCTTCTGGGATTATTAGAAAACAAAACAATGGTACTTTTCATCTACACTGTGTTACAGTGTGTCAGTTCATTTTAAGCTGATGTAGCTTAATTTTCCCTAAAGCCGCTGAAGGACTGCCTTTTCATTCCGCTTTTGATTTAGGCTGAGGAGCTTAAATGAACTTTTATGCTGGGGAAAAAGGAAAATGTGGAGTGGATTTGAGTGGATCGGCTGACCTCCCCAAAATTCACTGCGCTTTAGCACAGACCTCATGCGATTCCATCTGCCTGTTCATGTCAGAGGAAAGCATGGCGGACTGTTTATGGGAAGATTAAGGCCAACCTGCCCCTGAGGGGGGCCTTAACCACGGACCACCAGGGGGCACTGTGGTCAAAGACATTTGCATACTCAGGCCTCTGTTATGTCATCCTCAGGAAGTGTGCTCCGATCATAATCTTTGTATTGTATTTGCGTTTGTTTACAGATCCGAGGATTTCTGTCAAGATTTGACAATGTTCTTCCTGCAAGTTTGGCTTTTGACAAATGCACTGCCTGTTCACCTATAGTAAGTCAAGTATCTTTTCTGGGTCCCTTGTATCGCACATTTTCTAAATATGACGTAATTGCAATGTATTTATTTTGTATTTATGTTCTGTTTTTTATCTTTTTTTTCATCTTGCTTGGCATTTCTTACAGTATATTTGAATATTCTCTATTCATTAAATATCATGTTATATTTGTCGCATTGATTGACATATTCCCTGTGGGGTCTAGTAGATTTCAGTGGGACCCAAACACCCCCAGCATCCCAGGAGGCAGATTTGGGGGAGGGGATGTATTTAAGTAAAAGACCCATATGGTCTCAATTGCACCCCAGTTGGTTGTTGATGTCATTGTCACATGTGAGTAATTAACCCTGGATCGAAGTGTTTTTTTTGTTTGTTTGTTTGTTTGTTTTTTTCTCCTGGGGCCTCAGTTCTGTGAAGGGTTCCTGTCCCGGTAACCAGGGAGCCAACTCAATTTTTTGCACACGTGTAGAAGCAGTTCCCAGTTCTTTCCGGTCACCATTGGTTCAAAATGAATGAGGCAGGACAGTCTCTGCTCCATTCGTGTTTCTCATTGGCCCAAAACTAGTGCAGCAGTACAATCTCTTCTCCATGTTTGTTTCTGATTGGTCAAAATGCAGTGCATTAGCCCTGAAGGCAAGAGATCACACTACCAGCTCTCATACTTCAGGCTCACTGACTTCTTCCCAACCCTTGTGTGTAGTTGTGCAAAATGTCTTCAAACTTTCAAAAGAAGCAAAGCAAATAACTCATTTAATTAAAATGTTACAACTTATATCACACTTCTTTTTTATCAAAGCCTTTTTCACTCTGCACAAAAAAGTCATTTCCCTAAATGCAGACTTCAGCTGAAAAAAAAGCAACAACGAGGTTTATCCAGAGAAAGAAAGAACTAGATAGTCCTAAAAGGCAGATTACCATGGAAAAAAGATACAAAAGATCTCAACCCCTCTGCTGGAAAACGTTTTTTCAATTTAGCTGTTTTTTTCCCACCCCCATAGCACAGAAAATGAAATCTTGCAAACCACGGAAGCTGCACTTCTTAAAAATAAGTTACTGTAGCCGCTCTGACGCTGTCACAAACCGTGACGCAAAACCCGCGGCAGAAAGGTAGCCAGTAGCTTAGCTGACCTTTGGAAAGCGTCGTTTGCCACCAGATGCAGTAGCTTCAAAGAGACAATTTCAGGGCCATGAAATTTTTATCTTCACTGAACGAAGGCTTTCCAGCTTCTCTAAACAATTATGGAAGGGTAGTTATGAAAAGCAGAGGGCGTACCACATCTAGCTGTGAGAAGCTTATGTAAACCAGATGTGCATCCCCCTCACTCCGTGTCACATGGTTGCTAGGATTTTATGGGCCGCATCAGTCAAAGCTTGGAATCATGGGATACACTTCTGGAAAACATAATGAAATTTTGTGAAGGCTCCATTGCTTCTGTTTCCATGTTGCTAGGAGAAGAGGCTCAGTTTATTGCAAGTAACACTGTTTAGACCTGTAAGTGCAACTGAACAACTCTGGCCTCGCCTTACGAAATGGATATTATACCCTGAATTAGATGAGGGGGGGGAAGAAACTTCAGTTTCACAACTTGTAGCGTAATGGAGGATGTCAGCGCTGGCTCTTTCTCTGGCGTCTGTTTCTCGTAGCGCTGACGCCACCCCATCCTTCAGAGTGCTCAGTGATGTTCATCTCGTGGGGCTGGGGAAACTCTATCTCTGTAGAGAATGGCTGGAGAGAGCCGTGAATGGCTCCAGTGTAATTTCGGGGCGGGGCCGTCAGAGTGTCGGTGACAGAGACGGGCCCAGTCCCTCAGTCGCCAACCCCGTTAACATGTGGCAGCGCCAGATGGCTGTGCTTTTGAGTGTGTGTGTGTGTGTGTGTGTGTGTGTCAGTGTGTCAGAATCGTGGGGCCTCATTATCTCTGTACCTGTTGAGTTTGTGAGACTGGTGACGTATTGTACCAGCGCACTTCTGTTTTTCCTCCCGCCGCAGGTACTGGATCACTACGAGCGCGAGGGGTTTCAGTTCCTATCCAAAGTCTTCAACTCCTCTCACTCCTTCCTGGAGGACCTGACGGGGCTGACCCTCCTTCACCAGGAGACGCAGGCGGCTGAGGTAAGGCCGCGTCTGATTGGCTGTCTCCGCACCCCCCCCCCCCCGCGCCAGAGTGTTTAACCTGTGCAACGTGCCAGCTGCCGCCTGACAGGCCTCAGCTCATCCAGACCTGCTGGCTCTCCCATGGGGGCAGAACCTGGCAGACTCTCTGTAATCGAGTAATACATGCTCTGTGTGTGTGTGTGCGTGTGTGCGTGTGTGTGTGTGTGTGTGTGCGTGTGTACGTGTGTACGTGTGTACGTGTGTACGTGTGTGCGTGTGCGTGTGCGTGTGCGTGTGCGTGTTCGTGTGCGTGTGCGTGTGCGTGTGTGCGTGTGCGTGCGTGCGTGCGTGCGTGCGTGCGTGCATGCGTCAGTGTGTATGTGTGCGTACATGCATAATTTGACCAACTCTAAATACCCATAGATTTCACCCATGTCAAAGTGGAAATCTAATTGGAGTTATGGTACTGAACTCTGTGGGCATTTCTTCATAGTGTGACAGCTCATAATATGATATATCGGTTTTAGCCAACAGCCTTCGGTCATGTTGGGAAGAAAGGATTCAGAAAGCCTGTTCCAACTTGCCTGGCTTTTTGTGTGTTCTACTGAATGGTGAACATCTGGGAACCTGAGCTATTGCAGTGATTTTGCCCTTTGAACTCTGGGTTGGGTAGCCCCCAGAAATTCTCCAAGCCAGATAATTTGTTTGTATGTAAAACTTGGGCTGTCTTCCAACACAGAATCTGACAAATGACAGTGTGCACCAGGCAACTGTATTGGAACTCAGAAAAGTCAACAAGTGCAACTGTTTTTGTCAAGAAGCTGGACGAGAACTCACCTTTTAAGAAAAGGTATTATTAAAGTGATCATTGATTTATAAAGCTTTAGTGTGCAGTGACTAATGCTGTGACTAATAGTGTTGTGTGTGGAAAGGATGGTGTGTTCTTGTCGTCTGAGGGAGGGATTTCATGAAAAAAATGCTCCCTTGAGTACATGACTGAAGAGTTGTACAGCAAACATCTAAAACATGAGCAGTTCCTGTGAAGGTATGCTAACAAAAAATGTCAACATCATGCAGTACAGCAATAAACGTCCACTTCCATTGAAAGTTTTTGGGTTTTTTTTTAGTCTATTTGGAGAAAAACTGTCAGTGGTACCAAATCTAACCTCTTTTTATTTGCAATTCTTGGCCTGCGAGTCTCACATCTGGGTTTCATTTGGTTTCTCTGGAACATTCAGTGTTTTCTGACAACAGTCAGAGACTGGTATACAGCTTCATCAAGACTCTCATATGACAAATATGGCTTGAGAGAGAGCTTGAAACTGTGGGAAAATCCCACGTCAGCACACAGCTCTCGCTCATAGCATTAGAGGATTCTAGGAACTGAATATTCTAGAAGGACAAAAAATGCTCAAGACCCACAGCCAAGTGAATCTGACTTTTACTTGCGTAAAACATTCGGGAGTGTTGCCAGGGATTTTGGGCCCCATGAAATAAATCCTCCGTTGTTCCTCCCCCACTGCAAACGACCCCGTCCCTACAGCACACATTTTTTGAGGGCCCCTGTCAGACAGGGCCCTTGGTATGTTCTTAACTTTCCCTCCTATATGGTGCCCTTTGAAAGCATTCAAAGTGAATACAATGTTATGTTTTTTGGCAATGGGTGTGTGTTTAACTATAATTACTAAATGGAAATGATTAATCGTGACTTCAGCATATTGCAACAAATGTCTATTTGCATAGATAATTGAAGTCTATGCTTGGACCCATATAAACAGTGGCTGATGGCGGAGAAGTCTTAGGCATAGATTCAAAGTAAACAAAGCAGCTTGAGAGACTTGGATAATATAAATAACAGGTTTATTGGGGATTTAGTGAATCCCGTATTCCTGTATTGGTATATTTTAGAATGGAAAAAGTCTATTTATATATATGTGTAAGTTTACACTCATGATCCCATATGTTGGGTATATGACATGCTGTATGTGAAGCTGTTTGCGTTCCTCATGCAGTCTGGCACGTGTAAACTGCATATTTTCTGTAATTTTAGCAGAGTTGGAATGTGGGTAATGTATTTTTTAACATGGTGGCAGAGGGCTTTGGGTGTCCAGTTTGGTTGTGGTTGTGTGTGCCGGCCTCATGCTGCTGTATGAATCATACCTTCGTGAGGATGGCTCTGGGGTGTGTGTATGGAGAGTGGTCGCAGTGGAAGAAAGAGCACTCCAGTCAGGTTTCCCAAAGTGTTTTGGGGGTTAACTGGACCCAAAACACCAAACCCCCTCCCCCCCAGGATGTATTTAAACATGAGGCTAATGTCTGTGGGCAGTGCTGTTGTAACCGAGTACAGATACAGTGAAGGCTGAAAGTAGCGGTGGGGCTAAGAGCAGTGATTATGTGCCCAGTCCCCTGTCCCTCTCTCCAGCCTGGGCGTCTCTCATTCTGAGTCAGTGCTGTGGCACAGCCATGCCAGGGAGTCGCTTGATGTGCCTCCATTCAGCCGCGCTCAGGGGGGAAAGGTCAGGGGGCTCGGGAGCAGGCCGAGAGCGGGCTCCTCGCGGCCCCATGGCCAGCCGGGGTGTGGCGTTTGCCACCTCTGCGCGGACGTGAAGGAAACTGTTTCTCATCCCCCCTGGATGGGAAGCCAGAAGCGGCCCACGCGTGCGGCTGCAGTTCGGGGGCGGCGCGGTCGCTACGTTTGTGGCCATAAACACAGCCCACGGCTCTGACTCACTGGCTTGGCCCCTGAGAGGAGCGCTTTCCCCCCTCAGAGTCCGTGACGCTCACGAGCCTCCGTCCCGCCAGCACGCAGGCCTTTGATTGTGTCACCAGACCTGCTCTTGGAAACGAATGGGTTTTTTTCTTCACTTTTGCAGCAATTACATGAGTTCTGACCGTTATGTTTTCTTCTCTTTCCCTTCTTTTTTTTTTTTTTTTTTTTTTTTTACATGATTCAGCCTGATCATATTCCGTCTTGACAGCATTGTCTCCGCCAACAAATCTGTCACCCTCCTACAGACCTCATTCAGAGTTGAGTGAATGATTTCGTTATCTGCTCTCGAGACCACGGGTGAATAGCCAACAAAGATTTTCTGACACTCGACACAAAGGATCTCTGTTTGTGTCAGGTCTATTCCAGATTCAGTCCCTCCCACATCTAGTGTTCATCTACGTCACTAAGAAGGCCCTCGTTGTGCGAGCTTCGCCAGTAGAATACATTTCTCTTTGTTCCATTACTCGGTTTCCTATGAATCTTGCAAGTGTTCATATTTCACGGCAGTGCTGACTGATTCTAAAAAGCTGTGTAAAGCATGAAAAGAAAAGGCAAAAAATGAATGTCAGTTGGCGTTAAAAGAGTCGGGAAACGATGCGCCACCGCACACGTGATGAAAACTGGCCTCTCCATTTATAGTGCCGCGGATTGTGTTTCCTGTAACACTGCCATTTTATCCCCGAGTTTTGCTTTTACGTGCAAAATACATTCACTAAAGCCGAATCCCCACGTGCTGTTGAGGAGTTACGATCGCGAGTTCAGATTTGCCCAAAGTGCAGCTGAATTTGTGTCCCTGTTTCTCGAGGTGCATGCGCTCGTATCGATCCAGTTAGCCGCTGAGGGCTGAGGGGGGGGGAGACTGCTCGAAGAGTGCTGTCACTCACGGGAAGGGGCCGGCCTTTACCGCCACACAGGAAGCGGCTTTCACTGATAACCTTTGAGCTAACGGCTGACTTATCAATCTGAAGGGTCGTGAGGACGTGGCTGCGATGGCTAACCTAATAATGAATAAGAAAAATCATTATCTAGCTTTAGCTTGCATCGCCGTTTTCATGAAGCCTAAAACCTGATGTTATTACAAACATATACATATAACTTTCGCAATTTTTGATAGGTAAACTGGTCCGCTGTCTTGTTAAGATTCGTCGTTCTTCTCAGTTCAGCAGCGATTGGTCGCTCGCGTCTGCATGATCGAGCACAGCGACAGAAGTTCAAATAATTCAATGTCGCGTGACTTTTTGCTCTACTGCATTGTTCTTTCCGTGGAAAACAATGAGCGGCAAGTCCCAACTGCTCTGTCTGTGTAAAAGGCCCATCATGCTCAGTCGGTGTGACGCGGCAATGCGGTGAGGACCGTGCAAAAGCCTGATAATCGGAAAGTTTCCCAGCAGAGCCGACGCGGAGCGCCCCGTTAAACCGGTCCCATTTCGCCTTCTGCTCATAGTCAGCTGCTGTCATTTGCCTCTAATCTCCGGGGTAGGGGGGAAGAAATTGCACAACGCGCTCGCAAATGACATGTTGATAAAGCTGCTTTTGGTAATCAGGGCTGCGGAGCTTTACAATGCCTGCTTGGTACCAGGCGCACAGCTGTGAGCTAAGTGGTCCCTGTAGGTGGTAGCGCTGTGGCAGAAACACTAGTTGGTTGCTACCAGCTAAAAATTGTTACCAGATGTAAGTTTAAGGGCAAAAGAAAAGTTTTACGTTTTTTTTTTTTTTTTTTTTTTTTTTTTTTACTATTTGCATCTTTGGCGGATTTGTGCCGCTTGTGGCTGGATGTGAAACTACACCGCGCGCGACTACAGCGGGAGAGATGGCATTGGATGTTCTGCAGTGCTCCTTTCCCCAGATCCATTTTTTATGACCCGTTCGCAGCTGTGGAGCGTACGCAGGACGCCCCGCTGTAGCTCCCTCCCCGCGTCACGCTGGATTCTTTCCCCCCTCCCGTCCCCTGCCAAACTCGGTGTGTCCGCGGGGTGTGACTCACGGCTCCGATTCCAGCCCCCGCCCTTCCCGCACGCGGCGACGCGGTGCCGCCTCGTCTTCCCGCCGCCTGGAGGTCGCCGTCCGCGGGCCGCGTTCCCGCGGTGGCGGAACGTTCCGGGCGAAGCCCGTAGAAAGGCGTCGGCGCAGCAGGAAGGCCGACGTCCCCACGTCTCCGGTGCCGCCAGACGCGTTTCTGCTGAGGTGCTTCTGGGTTAGCGACTCCGGAGCCTCAGAGCTTTTGTGGGGAAGAAGGACAAAGTCACGGCGAGTGTCAGACCTCGCCCGTGCGCGGCGGCTGACTTCCCGCTTCAGCGCCTTCGCCACCTGGCTGCGATCTGTCCCAGTGCAACAGTTTTTTGGAGTCCTTAATAATGCCCTTGGCATGTAAAGAGGGCCTGTAGCGGAGAGGCCGGCCCGTCTCTGGCTGTGGCCTAGAGGAGTCGCAGGGCCCCGCTGTCCTCATGGGAGCTACGCTGCGGGCTGCTATACGAGGCGCGGTCGCCGTGGCACCATGACAGATTTACACACTCAGCCGTGCTGTGCGGACGGTACAGAGAGTAGGTCCCTTTACAGGTGGCCTGTGTGCGGTGTGTGCCCGTACCCCAGCCTGCCCGGGGGGGCGGGCAGGGCCCGCAGAGATTGCGTGGGGGCCAGAGCGAAACCCCCGCATGCATTCGCCGTGAGACCGCCCGGGCTCTTTATGGGCTTCTGTGTGCAGCTGGCATAGGACCCTGCTAATCTGCTCTGAATCCCTGCAGCTTTGCCACACGGGAGCAGGCCCCGTACCTCTTATCTCCCTCTGATTGTTCACCCGGCGCATGGAACGGAAAGATAGGATCGTCCCCCTGTTTTTATTTTCCCCCCAAACAAAGGTGCGGCTGGCCCTGCCACCGTTTCCTGCCTCGCTTCCCCTCTTTCCTGCACAAAGGAAACTTTAAACCGAAATGATTTTTTTCCCCAGTTTACCTGTGTGGACAGACCTAAAGCTGCTCATAGTTTCTGCTTTTTCTGTGTGGATTTTTGCTCAGCAGATTTAGCAGAGGTCTTTGCCCGTTTAAGAAGCATAGGCTTTGTGCGTTCTTTTATACTTTGTAATATGAGCAATGGAAATTTAAGCAACGCACTTTTTAGGTTTTGTCTTATTTGTGCCAAACAAGGGATAAAGTCACATGTAATAAATTATGAACAAATTGGTAATTTTCCAGTGCGCGTTAATTAATCATGTCAACTAGGTTTTCCTTTTGATTTCAGCTGGATTACTCTCCAAAAGGGAATAGCATGCTCAAAATAGACTCAGAGAACTTGCCTTTGTGGTGGTCTTAACTCTGGATCAGAATATCACTACGTGGAGTCTGTAGTTAGGGGCCGTGTCCTCTGAATTAGAAGCTCTTCTTGATCCAAGATAAAGATTAGGTTTTGTGAAGCAGAACCGTTTTCCAGTGATGTGCCTAAGTCTTTTGGATGAGCTCCATTTTCAAGTTTTTGGATTTTAATGAGTGCTTTTCCACAAAGGGCGATTTGCAGAGAGCTTACAGGTACGACCCGAGCCATCGCTGCTGTGACCAGCGGCTGTCAACCGGCAAACAGGTGGCTTTGGTTGTAAATCACGCCTGTAATTAAACCCAGGACAGGTTTCTGCCTGCAACACCTTTCCGAGGAGTTTTTTTTCTTCTTCTCCTCTTTGTTGTGCGCCTGAAATAGAGCCTAGAGCTCCAGAGCCACACTCGCGAGTGACGCTGCTCCACCACACCTTACCTCTGTCTCATTTTACACACCTGCTGTGGAGCCATCCTGTGCACAGTTTCACTGTGACCACCCAGTCACAACTGGGCTCAAATAATACATCTATGTAATATTTAAGCATCAGTTTTTACAAGCAATCGGGACCATGGGGTCTCTATCTGTGTGGGAACAAGATGCACGTCTGTAGAAGCCCTGAATATCGTTTTTTCCAACACCTTCAGGAAAGTGTGTTTTTTAATTGCTGTGAGCCAGTTCTCGCCCTTCAGGAAAGCGATGGGGCAGTCGGTGTTTCCGCACTCCACAGTTGTGCTGGGGAAAGGCCCAGTGTGCCGTGAATGGTTTTGTCTGTGTCAGGTGTAGCTTTGTGTGAATGAAGAGTGGCTCGGGCATTTCTGAGTGGCCTTTGTTTGTGAACTTGGATGGAACATTCTGGACTGGCTGGGCATTCTTCCTGCTCAGACAGTGCTTATGGGGTCGTTAAGGAGATGGGACAAAACCACCGGAGCTCTTTAAATGCAGACACCTGTAACCCCTGTAAGGGGTGGTGGTGGTGCTGGGGGAGGGGGCGGGGGGAATCCCCATAGTCTCTGTTTACTTCCTTCCACTTGTTTGTCAGCCCAGAGAATGTGTGGTTCAGATTGTGGTCTTTTACTGACCGCTCTTTATGAGAGACCATCTCAGCAGTGTGGCTTCACCCATCAGGATTGACTGAAGCAGCAGCAAAGATTGGTTGAGTTACTTCATTGCACAGTAATCCAACTGTACAGTTTAACTTTTATTTAACCAAGAAAACCCCACTGAGATCGAAAATCTCTTTTTTGCAAGGAGGACCTGGCATACAACACAAAAAGTGATTATTTGAAATCAGTTTCATGGTAGTAGTCAAATCTCTGCTTTTGGTTTGTATATTCTTTTGTATTTACGGTGAAAGCCCTTCCCCATGAGGTTGTCGATGACTGTATTACTATTGTGATCCAAGCCCATCAAACAGGGACATTTGTACTGCATGTGTACACTCACACATCGCCCCACTGGACACTGAACTTTATTGAGCTTGGATCAAACTCCGAGTTATCTGCTGTGTTACTGAGGGAGGGTAATGATGCTGTGCTGCTCTTGGTTTTTTCACATGATATCCATTTGCTTGCATTGAGAGCCTGTTCATTTTCTTAATTGAACTCAGACAGCTCTTTTTATCTGAAGATTGGGTCGTTCCTATTTACCGCCATGGTTCGATTAAGCCACAGACTCCATTAATCTTCTTTGTGATTTGGGAAAGGAGTCACATTGACCACATCTGCTTTGACTGTGTTTCAAATGACACACTCTTGTTTTATTGCAGTTTGATTGTCATATATTCTTGTGTTTCTTTTTTGTCTATCTTGATTTTTTAGAAATTGAAATCCAGTTTTAAATACACTTGGTTGACATTTCACAGCAAATGGAGATCAAATATGCAGAAGGATCAGTACACCAGACATTCAGGACTGCATGACTTACTTACCGTTCATGTTTTTGAATATATTTGTGAAATAAGTGTAATAGTACATATAGTACTTAATGAACTAATGATCACAGCAGGGGGACTGTGTGTTGATGCACATTAACCCTGAGATTTGTGTTCTGAGCCCCTTGAATAATGATATAGCTAATGAAGGTGAATGGAAAATTTCTAAATGATCTAACTTGGTTCCAGGACCAATTTGCCTGTGACAGTTTTTTTTTTCTGTGCCATAGTACTCACATTGTGTGTGTGTATTCAAGAATTGCCAGGGTCAAACTGATTTAGCGATGAGTATATGGGTTGGACTGTGCAATGGGCATGTGGGTTGGTCTTGTGTTAGAGAGCAGCAATCAAGGGGCTTAGACTGTTCTTGGTATCTAGTGGAATGTTTTCATAGTGCAGTGATCCATTATGTGTATAAACAAAGGCCTCGGGCTATTAAAATGCAAATAACCTAAAAGTCAGACATTTTTAATTTGCCATTCTCCGCACTTTGAGTTCTAGTGTTTTTTTTTGGTTTTTTTTGTGTTTTTTTTTTTTTGTTTTTTTGAGAGAGAGAGGGGACTGCAATAACATCTGTTTCTGAAATGGCCCTGTCTCTTCATGTAGGCTATCTTTATCAAAGAAAGGCACTCAATATGAGCATAAAACCCAACCAGTTCATATAGCCTATTTCAGCAATTAATCATTATTTGGAGGAGCAAGGGCAAACTTTAATGTTGCAAACTAATTGCCTCCAAGGTAGAGATAAAATGGAGATGCTGTTGTGTCTGTTAATTGCGACTTATGTTATTTGCATAATTAATGTAAATTTGGCTCAACTTGAAATTAGCTTATGCCTGGAAATCTGTGTTTTTAGCACAGACTCATTACTATGCAAACATGCCCTTTGGAAGTGAAAAATTGGTGATAACCTTATAGGGTAGACAATTGGCATATTTTGCGTAATACGCACAGTATCTATGTATGTATGTTAGTGTGTGTGTGTGTGCCTGTGTGTGTGTGTGAGAGAGAGAGAGTGGTACTGCAAAATGCTTTCAGGGTAAACCAATAAAAATAATATACTTAATATGCATCAAAATGATAGTGCTAAGTTTCAAGAAACAGATTTACCCATGTTACTGTACACAGAAACCAAAGAAGCACTATGCCTATTTTAATTAACTGAAGTTAATTGTTGACATTATGTGAGTTACTACAGTACATCTCTTCCTTGTGCATCTTTAAGACATAGTATATAATTTAGCAGTGACTTAAAAAGCAGACAGATCCTCCCCCCATTTTCCCAAAGCACAAGTCACATACCCTCTTTGAACCTTGGAACAGTGCCAGTAGGCTGTTGTGGTGTTTCTCTGTGTAGTTCATTTTCTCAGTGTAGCTGAGAATTAAGGCCAAGTGGTCAGTGATTTTCAGGAGTTATGTTTTTATGTTGATTTAGACTGGGTCACATCCAGAGGTAATCACGAACATTTTGAGAAAAGGTGTTTTAGCATAACGCAAGGTCATGTTAAAAGTGAGTCCCTACCGATGGGTTTGACAATCTGTATTCGGTTTGTTTATTTTCTGCGTTAAAAACTTCTAAATGTTACAGCCTTTTATTCATTTGATAGAGGAGTGGAGAGAACTGACACTGGAATATACAAGAACTCTAATCATTGGAAGTGTTTGTCTTGATATGTAGGGCAGGAAATGTGTCACACAGAGGGGAAAAAGGAGAGAGAGAGGGAGGGAGGGAGGGAGGGGGAGGGGGAGGGGGAGGGGGAGGGAGAGAAGCCAAGTCAAGTCGAGCAACCCTATGTCCAGAGAAACAACAAACCACAGCTGTAGTTTGCTAGGCTACCACACCCAAGAGAGTCTGCATTTGTTTTCGTAGCTGGTATTTACGTGAATCCGCTGGAGGAGAAGAGGGGAGAGATCCTGTCTTTGGGGCGCCGTGACTTGCGTCCGCCGCGTACAGACCCGCGTAGTTCTGAGTTTGCGTGGGTCTGTTTTTTTAACTTTTTTTTAATAAGGTTGTGAAGCCAAAGCGAAGCAGGGGTGTGAGTCACATTCCCGGGGGAGTGGATGTGAAATTGGTTTGGAGGGGCGGGAGCTGGTGCAGATTCGCCGCTGAAGGCCGGGAGATGATGAAAAGCGGGGACGTGCCAGTAAATCAGGGGCCGCGGAGAAGGGGAAAACCCGTCTGGAAGACTTCCCTCCCGGGCCGGCCCCGCTGCCCTCGCCCTCCCGGCCGCGGAGCTGCCCTTTGTTTGTATTGCCTGGGCCTGTTCCGTAATGAAAATAAAACATCCCCGTGACCCTCCAGCTGGGACCCTCACATTAACCCTGTTCCCACCAGCAGCCCCCTCTCCCCTGCCGAGCGTCTGACTGCGCCCTGGCCCCTTCGTAAACTCTGCAGGTAGACACTGGCTTCTTCATACGCGCTGCAAATGGACAAGCCAAAAACTACACTGTAGTCTTCTCATGAACACTGAAGATAGATCCTTCTCTTCCTCATGAACACTTGCAGTAGGTAATCATTCTTAAATGCTCAAATTACAGAATGTAATAGAATGGAATAGAATAGAATAAATAACTTTATTTTTCCTATGGGGAACTTGAGATTAAGTAGCCAACATACAAGAATGTTAATTAACAATTTAGCTTCATCAATTATATTAAGAAGTAAAATTACTGAAATTGCATTCACATTCAAGAAATCGAAAATACCATTAAGAAAATTCTAGTAAGAACTTTCATATATAAATTACATAGAACTAAAACACTGAACACTAAAATAGATTTTGGACTACGCTAAATCATAAAATCAATTTAAACATTAAAATGAAGGTGTGCTGTGTCATTAATGAGGCCTACAGATGTTGCCACAAAGCTGTTGAGTGCTCTCCTTCTTTTAAAGGATGGGGGACCTCAGTCTTCTTCCTGACAGAAAGATCACAAACAAGTGATTTATGGGATGTGAGGGAAGGACCATTATACTTTCTCCTTTCTTGACTGACTGCTCCTCCTAAAGTTGTTTCATGGTTCTATGCAATTGCGACATTGCATAGTCTTCATGAGCACTACAAGTGTGCACTTTACCTTCTTCTCAAAGCTACAGCTGTACACTATAGCCTCCTCACAGGCAGTGCATTATGTAAGGCAGTGACCAGCGACAGAGAGTGGGATGGCCTGTTTCCAGAGATGAGACCTCTCGCTATGTGAGTCACAGTTGCAGAATGTCAGTTGTGCTCCTGTGGTATTCATAGACGTCAACGTAGGAGAAAACGACAGTGTCAACACCCGTGGCCGCGCGTACGATTACGGGAACATGGGCCTCATTGTAGAGTACGACACCAGCTGTTACTGTTAAACTCAAGAGGCGAAACAATCCTAGAGGAAGGATACGCGCGTATTACAAAGGGAGACGTAGCGTTCAGCGTGATTTTTTTCTGGTGGAGGGTACGGAGGCTGCTGGGGACCGCGCTCAGGGCAGAGGAAATGGCATGCGGGGAGGTGGCGCGAGGCGTGGGCCAGCCTCTTCCTGCCATTCTTCTGCGTTTCCAGGTCTGTACGGGGCCTGAAGCGAACACTGTGTACAGACCCCAGTTCGGCCTGTTCCCCCCTGAGACCCAGGGGCAGAGAACACGGGGAGAAGTCAAAACCGAGTCCAGAGGGCTCTGCTGCAAAAGAGATTCTCTCTGGCCTCGGGAGGCTGGGGGTGGGGCGTGAGTGGGGGGATACTCTTTTGCTTTTTGTTATGGACAAATATGGCAATACCCGTTAGAACTGGAAGATTTACGTTAACGTTACGTTGCATTAACGTTCCCGAGCAGTACTGACGGAAAAGAACATCACTTGCACCAAAGAGTATGCGCGGCTTCTACATAACGAGTTAAAATGAGTTTCTGTCTTCATTAGGAGATTAAAATGGCTCTGAATTGCTGATTTATATTTGGTTGTTTAGATACAGCTACACAGTTAAGCCACATGTCAAGGTTTTTTGTCATTCTCTGGATCTGTGGTGTGTCTGTGTTTAAGTGATACTCTGAAGGTTGGAACTTCTTCATATTTACCCTTACAGAGATGGAACCTACAGCAATATATTGTAAATAACTCCTGCATGCTTCACAGCAGTGTATATTTTCAGTTGTTGCAATATCTGAATATGATATACAATAATTTGTATATGTGTCCATATATTGTGAATTGTTACTATATTTTAAGCATTGACCAGTGGGAGCGATGTAGAACAGTAGGGGCTGAGGTCAAGCCTCAGAGGTGATGGTCAGTGCATTTTCTGTTATTTTCCCCTTACCTGACATGTTCAGTGCAAATTTATTTGTGTTGTATGACATCACAGCCTATATGGTGCATTAAAGTACCTCTCTGTGAACACTCCAGTGAAATCACTGCAGCTTATGATTTTACACACAGTCTTCTAGTGGCGAAATGCAAGTTTTTGGAGCAGGGGAGAGTTAGGGGAAATCTTTAAAAAGAATTGTCATTTTCCGTTTTGAACGCACTGTGGATAGGTTGACTCACAGTTGGAGAAGCTCTGGGCTCTCTTTCTGCTACAAAGCCTCCCTTTGTTGACTGTAACTTATATATAGCCTGCCTGCTGCTTGGATCGACTTTAAAGAAACCGTCCAAATCTTCTCAGTGTATTTTCATAAACCCCACGGTGATATGAGACGGGAGACAGAGAGCTTTACGGAGAGAAACGTGGAGCCGCTCCATCAGCACTGAGTGGGTTTGGACATGACCGCCATCCCCCTAGAGCCAAGTCCAGATCCATGCCAGCTTTTACAGTCAGCCGCAGAGGTAAAGGCCAGCAGTGACCTCCACGAAGCACCAGGAGAGGAGAGGCAGCGTGGCTCACAGCACTAGCATTAGCTACCCTGGAGTTCCTTCCCTGAGGTTTTCTTTGGGGTCTGCATGTATTTACTAATAACACCCAGGTGTCTGCCTTACTGGAAGGGCTTGGCATTGTGCATAGAGTTGTTGTTGCCACCAAATCTTTAAAAAAATAAAAAAAAGTGCAGTGAACTAGCAGCTCACTGTAAAAGCTTTTCATCTCCATTCAGATTTGCAGATTTGTGTTGGTCCTGTTTGAAGTCAAACGAAGTAAATCACTCTGCGGGTCAAAAACATTAAACGCATTTGTAATGAATACTGTGAATACTGTGACTTTTTATGAATTCATTGGTTAAGGGATCTGCCAAAAATAAGCTGTGTAATTCACCCTGGGTGAAGATCCCCCCCCCCTCATACCAGCGGTACTTTTCCAGAGTGAAGTCATTGCGATTGAGGATGTTGTTGGAGCAGAGTGGTGGGGGGGGTGATTGGCATCGGATCGGGTGAAGACAGACATGATGACTCACACACCTGTGCTGTGTTCACTCTGCTGTGATTGGCTTTCCCTGGATATCCTCAGGTGACATTGAGGGGTTTGGCTGGTGAGCACGTCTGCCATGGGCCTGTGCTTCACGCTCAGGCAAACTGACCGACTGTTAATGGAAGCGGTCCAGCCATAGCGCGACATTGTAGTATAATGGGTAAGGAGCTGGGCTTGTTTGAAGTTTGATTCCCGAGTAGGACACCGCTGTTGTACTCTTGAGCAAGGTACTTGCCCTGCATCGCTTCAGTATATAAATGGATGCAATGTAAATGCTATGTAGAATGTTGTGTAAGTCGCTCTGGATAAGAGCATCTGCTAAATTCCTGTTATGTAATGTAATGCATATGCTCTGACACACTTACTGATATATAGTGCCCTCCAAAAATATTAACTGTAGAGTGAAATTTGTTTTTTTTTTTTCCACGCTGCTGTCCTTGATAATACCCAGTTTCTGTGCTGTCCTTCTTAATGAATACTTCTGTTCTCTCAGTTTACTGATTAGTTGTTTTTCAGCCTCAGTTACTTCTCTGGTTTTCATAATGATGTTTCCCTCTGACACCAAATGCAGTCTCCACCAATGAAAACAAAAGCCAAAACTGGGTATTGCCAGTACATTTGCCTCATAGTCATCTTTTGAACAGAAGTCCAAATGCCTTATGTGTATAGTGCAAGAAAAACAGATTTCACTTAACCGTTATCATACTTTTGGAGGGCACTGTATATGAAAGATGGGCCACACGCTTATTTCACATTCATAATTTCATTGCCAGAAGGTGCCCTTTAACTACATAAGGTGCGTTTAAGGTAAACAAAAGTTCTTGGCTCAATGAGGGAACTGCCTGGGTCCACAGTGCTGTAGGCACTCTCAGAAGAGAAGGCGCAAATAAACATTAATATCATCTGGACACTGCCATGCACATTTGAATGTTCTGCTGGGTGGAGCTTTTATCTTTCACCCAGTGTTGGTGTGTGTGCTAATGCTCTGTTTATCTTCTGAGAGGCCACAGAGCGCAAATTAAACCAGAGGAAGTGATCGCACCGCAAATATTTATAAGAGAGCGCGATTCAATCGCAGGTCTTTTCCAGCTTGCTAATTGAAGACAGGGTTCAGGCAATGAGTTCATCCCTTCTCTCTTTAGAAGATATATTGTATCATCTGTTTTTTGTTTTTTTTTTTCTTTTTTGTTTTTTTTGCCTGCATCAATATTTTTCTCAAAACTCTATTCTTAGCAGACAAATAATGCTCTTATTGATATCCAGAAAATTGGTAGTTGTTTGTTTTTTTTTTATTATTTTCATTCTTATTCTTCCTTTATTCTTATTCTTAATTCATATTCTTATTCTCATTCTAATTAGGATTGTTATTCATATTAGCAGTAGTAGCAGTGTTGTTGTTATTGGGATTGTCCTATGGTAACAATTTCACAATGCATCTTGAAGTATGACTCACTGGCTTGTAGACTTACCACAAGTGTAAAATTACAACCACCAACATCAGTCCCTGTTCTCATTGGCTGAATGGACTTCTCCAGTCCGCCCACTTGAGCCCTTTGACCCTCTGTCGTGTCACCTCCCCTCGTCCCTCCCTCCCTCACAGGAGATCATGTGGATAACTCAGTACTCTGTGTATCAGCTCCCTGTGTGGTCTGAAATTCGCTGTCCTCATATTCATTTCAGCCATGCTCACTGATAAAAGGCAGAGACGCATTTGAAAAATGTTTTTTTAAGTCTGTAAAACAGATGTTTTTCAGTTTACAAGCTACAGTTGGTGGTAAGCTGTGATTGGATCGACAGTCTCTCTCTCTCGCTCCCTTTCTTCGGCAAATTTAAGTGGTTGAGGAGGCCCTCTCTAACTGCGGTTTAAATACTAATGTTTAACCACAGTAGATGGTGACAAATGTACAACTTCATGAACTGGATAGTAGAGTGGGATGGAGGAAGTTTGCGGAGCTTTGAGGTTGATGACATCACTGCTAATAAGCCTGCCCTACCTCACTATTGGGGTTTAACTAGACCAGCAACTACTCTTGGCTTATCTCAGATGGTAAATCCCCTAATATTTGACAGGGTGACTGCTTTTGACATGAATTTGGATGTATGCACATGCACTAATATCAAACCCAGATTTATTCTTTTAAAAAAACCAAACTCTTTTGGTAAGTTATTAGCTGAACTACCAGTGCTGGGCAACTCCAAACAACTTGGGGTTTCTCCTCTCTCGCATGGAGTTAAAGCTGCTTTGCTGTCACTTTCCTGCCTCTGACTCCCTGTAGAAGAACACGAGTGTTCCCAGTTTGCGGTGGTGACGCAGACTCTCCGTCACCTCGTACCCGTATCTGTCCGCGCACCGCGCTATCGCATTATCAGCTGCACAGAGACGGGTCAGAGCACAGAGCATGCAGAGCGCAGCCATCTTGCGTGTACTGCAGAGGGGTCAGTAATTGGATTGTGGGAAAAGAAAGCCCAAAGGCTGGCCAGGCCTTTTTTGGCCAGTGAGGAAAATAATTGTTTGCAGGTTCTTGTATGTGTTGTTTGTACAGTCATGATTGCGATCTCCCAATATGTTTCTGAGCCCAGCGGATTAGAAACGGGATCTCTGGAGGAGATGCAAGGCTCAGTTTCCCCTATCCTGTCCTGACTTAAACCAGTGCTGCATAATAATCTGGCTGTTATCATAATTTATTTTTTCCAGAAGCCAAAAGAAGAGCAATGTTATTCATGCACCAATCAGATGAGGTATTTTTGAAATAACAAGGACAAGATTATTCATGCACCAATCAGATGAGTTATTTTTTTTAGACAACTCTGATTTAAATACGGCATGCATGGTTGCCAGCTTATGCAAAATAAAGAGCTTATTTATTTGGTGCTGCGGGGATATTTTTGCCATGAATGTAATTGTATGTTATCTCTCCAATCTCTTAATTCCTTTTGCGCCATACATTTGATTGAATGTCTTCACTCCCATTAAACCAGAAGTTAATGATCGATTGACATGCCTGATTGCAAAAGGGATGAAAATGAATAATTTGCAAGTTCCGTTGGTTTGATGGCTTGAGGCTTTGAGCAGTACAATAATCTTGGCTTTAAAAAATCGGCTTAGGTGGGGATCCGTATTAAATGCTTTCAGAAAAATTCCAGGCATCAGAATGAGAGTGTAGTAAATTTTTTGGCTATAGATAGTGCTATTCAGGTTACATAAGTCTGCTTTCCCATTCTCTCTCACCCAGCACACAAAGGATCACACACAGTCAAAGCTGCATTCATGAGGGCCATCCAAAGAGGAGCCTCAGTTCTGCTTGCGAGCTGATCCATTTAAAAGCTTTTCCGCCTGCCCCGTTTGAAGTTTATTAACAAGAACAGGAGGGCAAAGAAAAAGGGCTCTTTAATAATGTGCCCCCGCGTCCTGCTGCTGCAAGTTCGCCCGGCGCGAGAGTGCACTCTCTCCCTGTCCTCACCTGAAGACCTGTGTGCTAACATGACCGTGATTTTGAGCCTTAACTCAGAGACCAATACCGAGACAGAGACAGAGAGACAGAGCCCAGGACTAATATGTCACTGCTGTTGTGTTGAAAAGTGGGGTGTGGTCTGCACCATGCAAAATAAAGTCCCAACTTCCACCACACTTGTAGGGAGCCTGTGGAATGGCAGAGTGCTGGTCTGGGTACTGGTCTGAGTGCTGGTCTGAGCCAAAACCTCAGCCTGCTGTGACTGTAGCTGCATTCTCATTACACACCAAACCCCAGAGGCTGCATGTGAACACCCCACGGGGCCAGCCCGCCACCTCTGCACACTGCACAATGTGACGCTGAGACGCCTCCTGATGAAGGGCACTTAGACGTCCCCTTGGAGGAGCTGCGTATTTTCTGATGGCTGCTCGGCGACCCCCATGGGATGCAATATGACGGGTTACACCTCAGCCTTTCTGATTGTAACAACCTGCAGGCTTTTTGAGGTGTGATAAGACTGTTTAAGGGAGATTCATTTATAAACTTTTTTATAATCATATTTTGGGTGCCTTTCTAAATGCTTCTCTGCTAGTTTTAGGCATTCCACAGTGTGTTTGTATAAATAAAAATAAAAAAGAATTAAATTGCATATATTTGACAGAAGCCACAACCACTGAACCTCAGACGCTGTTTCACAAGGGCAACACTTGATGACCACAGACTCTAACGGCGCACCTCTGAATGCATGACACAGAGTATGCGGCATCCATACTGCCGACAGGAACAGAATTCCTTCAGTGTTGTTCACCCTGCCTGCTTTAAATACATGTTTTAGGGGTAGAACAAGCTACTGATGTAGATGAGAACTAGCTTTTTAGCTCAATCTGGCACTCTTACATAGGTAACATCTGAGGAAGCGTTGTAGTACAGTAAATAACAATGAAACTTCCTCTTCCTCTGAGAAATCCAATAGAGACAAGGATTAAATACACACAGTGGTGTCAAATGACAGCATGATTCATTTGGACCACAAAAAGAAACAGACATCAAACACAAACGTAGGGGAAGATAAAGCTAAAGAGATCAAGCCTAAATCCTGCTAACATGCATTTGGTCCAATGAGAGAAAAACCCTTGTGTTCTCTTTCTGTGTGAGTGTACCGTACTGAAATAGTTTAAAGACCCACGGACTAGGCTGTAATTAAAATAATGATATGTGTGATTATAGTCTGACTGTCTCTTGAAAAACAAGGCAGGCCCATTATTCCAAAACCACACGGAGGATAAAAAGCACTTTTTTTGTTACTCTGTGACATACAGTGCTACAGCTCCCAGTGACACCATACCACATAGCTCCTCCACAGGTCCATTTGAAAATGTATTTCAGTGTGTTTAGCCAATGAACAAAGAAGACGATGGCCTGAAGCTTCTGACCCCAAAATAATTCTGAATGTCTTTTGGTGGGATAGCACTCTTGCCCACAGGCCAAACTGTAATTAGCCAGGGCACATCGTCGCAATTTTAGTGTAGCTGCTCTTTCCCGAGTTCTCAGATTACAGCAAATGACACCAAAAGGTTGCATGTGTGTGTGCATGTGTTTTTGTATATGCCTGATTGCGTGTATGTGTGTGTGTGCATGTATGTGCTTGCATACATGTGTGTGTGCCTTATCGTGTGTGTGTGTGTGTGTGTGTGTGTGTGTGTGTGTGTGTCTGCCCCTCTGTGTCCTCATCTGAGGTATGTGAAATGCGTCTGAAGGAAGTGGGAATGTGTGGAATTTGTACGCGTCAAAACAGTGGCGTTGTTTATGGAGAGGAGGTGGGGGGGTTTTGGAGTGTATGTGTGATGTCACACTTCTGTGTCACTTCCTGGGGAGGGGCTCCTGGACAGCAGTGGACACAGGAAAGGAGAGACACCCTCAGAGAGGAGCCTCCCTTTGAAGTGGAAACAAACCTGTCACTCTCTTTTCACATGGGTTGGGGATGAGGGGGTGAGGGGATGAGTTTTTTTGTTTCGTTTTTTGGCTGGGGGGGTGTTCTTTACCAACCTGGGCACAAACATCAAAGAGAGTCGGAGAGAGCTGTTTACCAGGCAGGGCTTTGTAGTGTGTTTGTGTGTTTGTGTACTTGCTTTGTAGGACTGCGGGTATAGATTAGCATGTGATTAGATATGGCAGTGCCCGGGTGACGGGATGTGGAAATGAAGCTCACGTGGGCACTGCCCTCACACCTGTCTGTTCCAGTTAATCACAAGCACAGTTGCTTCTAACATGTGCATTCGTTCACATTTCTGTGGGCACAAACTGCTTATCCCAAATCAATGAGGCTACCGCTGCCAGTTTACATGCTATATTTTAGAGGACTTACAAATACATGTATATAACATGGTAGAACGAAACAATATATGTCTACCAAAAGGTGGATTTTTTCTTTCCCATACACAGGTTGAAAAGGGTAAATGAATGAATACTGGTAGTTAACTAGTATTTGTAATTTCTATACATTGTTTTTGTTTAGAAGCTATTTCTAGTATGTGTATGTGCATTGTGTGTGCTTTTTGTGTGGATGCACACACCTGCTTGTATTTATTTTATTAATTATTTTTTTGTTTCTGTAACCATCTGAGGTCTGTGATGACGATCCCGGCTTTACTCAAAAGGGCTTTGTCAGGAAGTCTTCTACAAAATATACCAGAGATTCCATCCCAGAAACCACCAACTGATTAAATCAGGCCAAGTTAGGCGTCTCTGAGGACCAGAGCAGAGCTGTGTGCCTTGCTTGTCTGGGCTCGTCTGCTGTAACATGGCCTAATAAACAACATATGTTTTTGATAGAGAGATGAAGAAGACCTTGTGAGAGAGGAAAAGGGGATTTCGGCTAAAATACGCAAACAATGAAATTGTGATATTAACATTTAGGACCATTCTGGGAAGACTTTGCAGCCTTTTTAGGGGAAAATGTGTTTTGTTTTGAAATTACTTTTACGAAGGCAAAATGTGAATCATAGAATGTGCAGCTTAGATATGAGGTAGGTTGTATTAACCCGGGCTAAATGTTAACATAGAAACACTTTACGGGCAACAAGAGGGAACGGCTGGTTCCAGTGCTGCGGAACTAAAGAGAATGTTGATTTATAGTCTAATTTTAGAGATGATACTCTACCAGTCTTTTAAAACTATATTTATCCGGCTAACCCTGGAAAATATACTGTGTAGGAACTCCCTCATTATAATGATGCATGAGGTAGGGTATTCAGATTTTGAGCTAGTGAGGTGCTCCAATTGTCTTGGCAAGTTCTAATTATGAAATATGGTGTCACTTCCTGTTTTCTGGCAGCCATTTTGATTTTATTCATGTTAAGCTTGATGGATGAAGGTGCACGTAGCAGACTGCCATCAGGAAAGAGATTGGCTGATGTAAGCAAATGACAAAGTGTCTGTGTTTTACAATTTCTGAAGGTCATATACTTTTTTTTTCAGATCTGGGACATGAGCGATGATGAAAGCATCTGAGAACATGGACGCCACAGAGCTCGGACTGTGTGTTTCTGCGTGGCTTGTGGCAGTGCTCAATGCCAAGCCAAGAGCACCCAACAGAGCAGCATCAGTCACTCAATCTGGCTGCCAGCTTTCTGGCTCTCCCAAACAGACCTGCCCTTTATGCGCTAATGTGTTCATGCTGCTGTATTTGCATATTAATGAATGTTTACATACCTTTTTAAAGAAAATGGACAGATGTTAAATGACATATGCAGGTTATCATCGGTGTTCATACTTCATATATGCTTAGCTCCCATCCACATTTTCACACTTATTTGTCTCTTGAATAACTTTTTTATGTTTGATTTTGTTCGTCCAGTCAGTTGTTAACTCAGTGTATTTGGTGTGTATCATGTTTAGTGTCCTGAATTAAAAAACAGAACGTATACTCCCTTTGTTTTGTGGCGTAAAAATGTTTGATAGTTTTTTTAATGGAGTACTTTTAAGACCTTAACATCTTGAAAAGCAGAGAACATTTAAGAGCTTCAGGACAACATCTGGGGCTCTGGAACAGAACCACGATGTTAATTCACGTTACACTACATCAGCAAACCGGACCATGTGGGAAAACAGCAGAAACATCACTGGCTGGAGACAGTTCTGGATGCCTGGAGGAGAATGATGCAATACCACTGCAAGTTTGCATGAAACAGTGCAGGTATTCTAGTGTTCACAATGGCCCATGTGTTCTGTAAAACTATTACGTGAATTCAATTGAAATTCTGCTTCCCCATCCACTTGAAATGATCCCTGAAGCATCATCGTAACAGAAAAAACTTCCATTACGCATGCAAACTGTATGGACAGCACTTAGTCACTCTTAAGAAGCTTTAGTTTCGTATTGTTGACAGTGTCCACACCCAGCTCCATTACAATGTGTGTGGAGAAGAGTCCTGATGTTTACAATCCCCACTGTAAACATCAGGACTCTTGTGTTCCCTGCAAAGGGGTCATCTCTGGGGGGAGGGTATAAGGAATCCAAGGCAAGACTGTGGTTTAAGAGCACTTTATTGTTCATTGAGGCTACTTTTAAGTACAAAAAAGGTGGCCTGCCAAAACCTTTTTATTTTCAGGAGAAACAAGGCCACAAAGGAGGGTATAATACAGATTTACAAACGGTTTAGGGTATTCAGAAGTACACTGTCAATGCAGCTTCCAACGTGAAGGAACAATCTAAACAGTTTGTCTCTCAATATCAGTTTGTTTTTTCATCCCTGGATACACAGCCCTTCTTTCTCAGATCTACTGTTTAAACAACATTTTAGCATTTAAATCTCAAATAAGCCAAATCAGTGTGGAGTTACCCATCTCAGACGAGTAATGCTCAAAGATGAGCACCTTTGTTCAATTGTCTCACAAGAGGCAAACTCAACAGAACAGCACGCTCAGTGTTCAATGCTGCACTGTACCTGCTCAGTAGCCTTCAGCAATAATAAACAAGTGGCTATTATGCTAACGTAGTGTTTTCATAGAATAACTGTGTTCCTGCACTTTTTTTAAACCTTAAAACAGACAAATCTACAACAAACAAAAAAGATCAACTTTTTCTCAAAAAAAAAAAATGCATGATTACAATAAAGGACAGGGAAAATTAAATAGCTACATATCATTAACAAATTAATTGTTCCTCAAAAAATACCTACGATTTTTTTTCTCTGTACATTCGTTACGCACAGCGTAATGATGGTCTTATAGTTACCTATATAAAAAAGTATTTTTATTAAGTGATTTTCCTACAGTGTGTAGGGTATTGGATGCCGAAGCAGAAAGTGTGTTTCCTACCGAGTAAATTGGTAGTGAAATGTGTGTATAATGACCTCGGGACGTTACGCCCTTTCCCCTCTGCGTTCATGTGAATCGGTGGAGGAAATTACAATGGCCTGTTACAACAACTACTTCTTTTCATGTGGTCAATTGTGCTTACAGATAAGTGAAAACATATCTGCATTGTATTCTTGTTTTTTTTTTTTTTAAAGACTCATTGTTTTGAAATCGCTCATTCGGATACTCATTTCAAATGGCAGCTGTCTGGCAGCTAGCTTCTGCTTTTGAGAATCTATGTCACGGTACTGGGTTCTAATGAGTCCAACAATTGATCAGGGATGATGGAATGTATGGGCGTATGAGCTCGAATAAAGACGAGCTTAAGATGAGCGGCGCCTCCTTCAGGCCCCTCCCACTTTTCCCGCCGCTTAAATCTTACTTGTTAGTAGCTACTGATATTGAAGAAAAAAAATGCAATACCTGTACAAAGTTCCCTATAGGAGGAATGTTTGTTTCCTTGGTACAGGTTCATGAGTTTAAAAACAAAACAAAACAATAGTCAGGTTCACAAGCTGCAGCCATCTGCTACAATGCAAAGTTGTTAGAAGTAGTAGATGAAAATATATCAAAATAAAAAATAAGTCTTGACATTAGGGAGATAGTCGACCAGTCTACAGCTGCAAATGGTTACCTTATTCAGTCATGCAAAAAAAAAAAGCTATAGCATCCTGTACCACGGATTAACATCATATAAATCAAACTGTTTATATATAGAAGGCCTGTCCGGAGGCTGTCCTCTGTTGCTGGCTGCTACCATAATGAATATCGAATAAAAAAAAATAATGAGTACAACTGTACCAGCAGTAAGTATATCTAGGACTGTTACTGACAAAAATAAACTAAATCTTGAAGAAAGGCTAATAGTATTAAGATTGAAATGTCTACACATTAATAGATACCAGCTATTTAAAACATGCATCTGTAAGCACTATTTTTACCCTTCAAACCTTTTCTACTCTAGCAAACCACAGTGCTTGGGAAACTACAAAACAATTAAATGCCCGTGAAAAATGACAGTCCAGTTGTGAGCACCTACCATTGAAAAGAACCGACTGCCTGAATGACAGTCAGAGACCTTGAACCAGTAAGAAACACTTTCCCTTGCCCCAAATCATTCTTTGCCTTCTTGGATCGAGATAAACATCACCTAACCATTGTCGTCAGCAGTTTTGCCGTCAAAATACGAGAAAGAAAAACAAAATCAAACCAAAAAGCGTAGTACGTCCAACGTGAAGCTGACAAGCAACCTCAACCCATCATCGAGTAGTGCAATTCAGACCAGGCCTTCCTTTTCAAGTAAAAGCATACAAAACAGGAGAAATGGGGGGAGAAAGTGAAGCACAGTCTACAGGCAAGAACAGCAGAGAGAATATGGCTGGGGGAAAGCTGAAAGAATGGCTTATTCTTTTATAAGGGGGCAACACATTTGCATCAGAGGTTTCTTTGGTAATTGAGGCAGGTGGTTAGGATGCTATGTGATACAAATCCTAATAAAATAGTTCCTGCTAGTTTTTTTTTTTTTTCCATTTTGGGCATCTGATAACGCAAATGCCAAGCAAGTACGCAAAGATACTTTTTTTTAAAAAAACAAGAAAATAAAAATAAGAAAAGGAAAAAACAAAAAAGGAAAAACAAAACGCTCACTCCCTCCCGCTATCTTTATGTACACAGCTAACTGCTAGCACTGTTCCGAGCGGAGCTGAATCATGCAGGGCGGCTGTGGAGGGGCCTCTTCAGGAGACCAGGGAGGGGGAGTGATTGTGATTGACCATGTGGCTGGTGGGGGACTGCTCGGGGCTGGCCGAGCCGCTGCCCTTGGCCTTGATCTGCAGCCAGGTCTCGCCCAGCGCCTTGGCGAAGTGGTCGTCCACGGAGCCCGTGATGGACACCGAGTTTGTCACCGGCTCCGGCTCCTTGTAGTTCTTCCCCAGGCTCCGGCGGAAGTGCTCCTCGATCACGGGGTCGCACGCCGTGTTGGCTGTAAGGGAAGGGGGGGGGGGCGCGTTAGCGGGAAGACATTTTCATTCCGACTCATTCCGTCACTAAATTCATTACTATTCACTATGGTGGAATGCAAATGAAATGCATGGAATTTGTTACTCAGTTCTTTATTATTCACTGGTAGGATGCCAATGAAATTTATATGGCATTCATTACTCAGTTCTTTACTATTCACTGTAGTAGAATGCTAATGAAATTTATCATCCTCGGTTTGTTACTATTCACTATAGTAAGAATGGCAATGAAATGTATTACATTTATGACTAAATTCTTTACTATTCACCATGGTAGAATGCTAACGATCCTTGCTCATGAATGCTCATGGCCACTGAGTGAAATCAATAGTTAAAAAAAAAAAAAATTAAAAAAAAAAAAAAATCAAAACCATTTACTGTTTGCAAAGGTTAAAACAATGAATCAAAACCATTTACCCTGTTGCAGCCACAGCAATGAATAAAGTATTTATGGGAAGGCAGTTATCATTAATTAGGGTTTCTCCTGTTAAAGCGTTCAATTATTGCCTGAAATCGTAAATAAGCCAACTCATTTTATTTCGTATTTATCTTGTATAGAGGCTGGCAGTTTCACTGAGGAAGCCAACCGCACTGCACTACCAGTTATAGGAGCTGATTCCAAAAATGCATAATTACCAGCTCTTTACAATACGCACACAGGGGACCTCACAACGTCAGTGTGTGTGTAACTTTCTCATATTGTGGTACAGCAAAATATCAGCTAAACATTCCAGTTCATTTTATGTTCGACCCGTCCAGCTGTACAAGGCATAGTGCAGAAAGTAGATAACTCATAACTTTGCTATGTATAATTCCATAGTAGATGGTAAAGTTTAGATCAACCCGACCATCTTTTCCACTGGGTTGATAAAAATATAAATAATTAACACACTGAAATGGTCACTGAACACAGTGCAAAAACAAGGGAATTGGTTTGTTTATTTTTTCCTGCTTACGTAACACAATGTGGGATATATTAGCGCGCGCGGTCCCCTGTGCTGGTTGCGAGAGAACAGCGGCTTTGTGCCAGGGTCCCCCAGGAGAAATCAAACCGCCTTTCCCGCGACCTGCCGCTGACCTGTGCCTGGCCACAGGGGCGAGCGGGACCCTGCCATGCCCTCATCACATGGCCTGGGTCAGGAGGCCAGGCCCTGAGCGCCATCGTTCCTGCACGCTGGGCCACAGAGCGCCAGCGTCTCTCCTGTGTGCCTCTGACTGTGTGCCTCTGACTGTGTGCCTCTGACGTGCTTCGCTCCGCTGGTCACGTGCACGCACACACTTTGTATTGGTGCGTGTTACACTTTATAACTTGTAACTTGAGTTACATTGCCCTACAAGACTCATACATTGTACCTACACAATGTGAATGAAGTGAATGAAGGTGCAAGCCAGCTTAAAATAAAGGTGACCACTGTTGAATGAGGACTGAGCTGTATTGTAAGAGGACTATGTTCTGGTAGTGTGGGGTACATGTTCCTCTAGTTGGCGTGCAGGCTGGAGGTGTGGGGTAGTGTTTGGCAGTGTGGGGTACACGGTGAAGGGACTTACTGTTGGAGGGTCTCCTGTAGTTGGCAGGCAGGCTGGAGGTACAGCCGTTGTGGGACACAGGGCAGTGAGACAGGTTACAGTTGCGGTTGTTGGCAGAGGCACAGGTGATCACAGAGGGACGATTCTGAACACAGACAAACAGGCCGTCAGTCACCGCACAATGCAAAGAGGCTGAACCGCCTGACCAAGTCTAACAATGCAAATAATCCTCAATCACCTTTACAAATGTTCTTTTGAAGTCCAAATATTTAGATTTAGATTATCAAGTTTATTAAGTCACTACAGTCACATTCCATCAAAATCTGAGGGTCTCCTGGTCTCCTTCAAAATGGCTCCAAGCAGCCGGCTGTAGGGACCACTCACTCTCTTACTGGAGGCCAGAGCAAACGCACTCAGAGCAGAAGCAGCAGGTTATATAACGGTGGAGGCTCTAAGGCGGTAGCGCTGCTGTGGTCTTACCTGCTGCCGCTCCATGGGGCCGAGGGCCGGGGAGATGGAGGCGGTGCGGGCGGCGTCCATGCTGTTTTTGGTCAGAGCGAGGGGCTGGTCCATGGCCAGGCTGGGCACGTGGGTGTAGAGGTGGTTGCCGTGGATACCGATGGCGGGGGCGGCGGCGCGCTCGATGGGGCTGCGGCTGCGATCCCGGGGGTCTTTGCGGTAGTCCCCGTTGGCAGGCTTGCCGCTGCGAGGGGGGAGGGGGGGGGGGAACAGGGGGCACATTATTCGGCGCCCGCAACAGGGGCCGGCTGTTAAAGGCAAGCGCAGCCCGCCCTGCTGACTGGGCCCGATAAGAGCACTGTGCAACACTGGTGCACACGCTCAGCATATTCACCTCAGTAAATCTCCCTCTGCTGTGTACACTAAACTACAGGCTCAACACCATGGCATAGTCATCATTCACCAGCCACGGGGATCATTTTGGTGCTTTCTACAGCCAACTGGACAGCTCAGACTCTAAGGGGGTCAGAATTTACCTGATAATCTCTTGCCTGTTCATTTTCGGTTTGTTCTAAACTGGAGCTCATTTCCCGTTTACATAACTTTTTAATTATATGCACCATATATTTAGCATGCACTGCTCAGAGTTGGAGAAGATTCCACCTTCTGCCACCCAAGTGGTCACTTCAGAGAAAAGCAGGACTATCTGAACTGGAGCTGAATTTTCAGAGCCGTGTGAGGGGTGACTCTGCGTCAGAGGGGGAGTGCTGCCGTTCCTCCCTTCCTGAGCGAGCGGCCTCCCCCTGCTGCTAAACGCTCAGAGGCCCAGCAAGGGGCTCCTCCTGGCTGCTGAAAGCTTTCAGCCCTGCTCCAGAGGGCCAAAAACATAATACCTTTGGGTAGGCCTGTCGAGCGCAGAGAATGCGGGGGGGGAAGAGAGGGAAAACAAACACCGATGCTGATTAGTTTACAATGGGCTCTATGTGCGCCGCTACGGTCCGGGCCCAATCCCCTCCGCTCGGCTGTGACCGCATGTGGACCGCACCAGGCACACCTCACTGCTCATTCGAACCGAAGCTGGACACACACATACATACACACCACACACACACACACACACACACACAAGCAAACTGGTACACATACACACTCGCACCCACGGATGGACAGACGCTCACAATTTTATCTCCCGTGTGCAGAACCAAATCCACACACGAGCCGCTCTCCTAAACCTATAAGCCAAATCCTCCCTTCGGCTTCAATAATCAAATGTTGTTGAAACGGCGCTCCACGATAATGGCCCTGCATTATCCACATTCAGATGAGCGAGGTTACGGAGAAGGCTGGAGTGTGAAAGGGAATGGGGGGGGGGGGGGAGGTTTTGGAGAACGGAGCCCTACCGGCTTGAGTCCTTGAAATAGTCAGTTACTAGGCAACAGGGCTGGCAAGGAAAGCATGTGCGGTGCACTGTTACGCTCACCGGAAACGTCTTTCAGCGAGTAACAAATGGGCAGGCGCAGAGAAAGGACCTGCTTTTACGCGAGGCCTGGGCGAACAGAGACCTGCAGGGGCCGTTTCCTTCCTTCCTTCACCGTAACTCCTCTGTTATTCCAAACGTTGGCCCAGTATCTGCCCATTCGCTCAGGACATTCAACTTTGGACTTCCTGTGGAGACGGGTGTAGTTCATCTGCTGGTAACTTGGCCAACAGGTTTTTTTTTTTTTTTTTTTTATCCTCCACAGCCACAACCACAGTTGCAAGCAAGGCTAGCCAACAACCCCAGGAAGATAATACTGCATTCTGAAAAAGCCAAAGACAATAACTTCTTCAAGGCAACGTATTCTAGTCCATTCCGCAGGTCAACCAATTCCTCTTTGATCAATTGCCCTATGCAGGGTTTCACTCTGCTGCGAGTCCAATTCCAGTAACTACTGTATTCATTAAATAAAGGCTTTCGAACCCACTCATTATAAACATCCTCAGGAAACCATCAGAAACACTCGGAGAGCGAATAAAGATCCTTACAGCACAGCCAATCTCTTCACTCAAAGTTCCTCACGTAACGTCAATGTGTGACCAGAAAAAGAATGGCCTCTCTCATAAACAAAATACTTAAAAAAAAATAATAAACACACCCACACAAAAACATCCCCCACACAGACACTCCTCACTTCTCTCTGATGTAAAGTAACTCTGAATTAATGAGCTCCAGAGGCCAGTTTGAACACGTTAACTGTGGGCAGGACCACAGCGATATTTCCCTTTCCCCCAGGGCCTGTTGTGTGCAGCTCTGGGCGGGCTGTAAAAGCAGGCAGTGCAGAGGAGACGGAAGGAGTCTTATCTCTGACTCCTTTACCCACTAACGCTGCCTGACCAGCGTCAATCAGCAGACCAGTATACCAGGCGTACATCTGTTTGGATGGAATAAAGGGATAAGCGAGGGGGGGAAAGAAGTGGTACTAACCTAACTTTAATCATAGCCAAATCGCATGAAGACAACCCAGCATCCTCCCACAAGAAAGCCGGGGGCCTCTGCATCTTGGCAAGCTCTCTGGTGGGAAAAAAAAGAAAGAAGTTCTGGGCAGGTTGTATGCCCCTTCACAATAAAAGTACGGTACCTTTATTTCCCCTTTGTGCAATTCAGCTGTGTTGAGTGCTGCAGGTTGTAGCTATGGCGTCAGTGGACAGATAGGACACAGTCACAGTGCCAGTCGCTGGCACTACCGGCTCAAAGGAAGGGGCGGAGAAGCGGGAAGGAAAGCGCTGCCAGAGCTGCCGCAGTACGTTCCGGAGCTCAGCTCACACCATAGGGGTTTCTTTTATTATTATTTTTTTAAACAAGGTCTCTGGTTATGCGCAGTGTGCAATTTGCGGAATCTCAAACAGTTATTTAGGGCGATCCATTGATTTTAGAATTAGAAAGAACCCGCACTCAGTGAATGACAAACACGATACGACTTGGTACGAGTGGAGAACGCCTGTTTTTTTTCAAACTTTAATATAGAGCTGCCCTTACGTTATATTTTGTGTGTTGACTTCAACCTCAATTGAAAGTCCACATGCTGCGCTGTTAGAGACGCTCGTAAAGACGGGCCAACCGCTCCAGAAAGGTTAAATGGTCAAAGGGTCCGTCCTGCTTTCATGGTTATCCTGAGCTTTATTATTCTGAAAAGATACACTAGATAAGAGGGGGAAGCCAGACCGTACGAGAGCCAAGAGCTGCACATATCAGCAGACTTTGTTTGACCAGATTCTGTTACTGAAAGATTGCGCCTCCTTTTCGCACCACTGAAGTTGACTGCAGTTTCAAACCTCAAATCTTGAGTCAGTTTTAACTTTTTATTATTCTATTCTATTCCTTTTTGTATTTGTTTTTTTTTTTTTTGCCTTGAAGTCAGTGGAGCCTCACCCTGTAAGATTCAGGAAACATCTGGGAGAAATCAAGCAGTGGAAGAGGAGACCGCATGACACAAACACAGCCTCATGCTGCAAGTCCCCTCCAAACCGCACACGGACTGGTCCAGGTGGCTCGTCCGGGATCTTAGGCACTTTTCTGCCAGTAGTTCGGGGATGTGTAAAATTCTTTGACAAGAGAGTTCCATGGGACATTAGTTTTATTGTGATGTGACTACATGCAAGGGTAACATCTTGCCACCATCGGTGTGCATGCACACAAAATTTACCATGCCGAAGACCGGCGAGCCATACAGAGCAGTCACTGAGACGAGAGCTTCATCAGGAAACCCTAAATGTACTGCTGTTCCTTTGTGAGTCAGTCATTCCTAGTACACCCAATGCCTTGCATGAAATCCAGGCATTCATTTGAGGGAACTTAAATAAGGATACAATTAAAGTTCAATTTCCTACACAGACAGGGAGAACACTAACAAAGCACATGTGCAGTGGGCATGACAATAGTGTTTACATGGCTAGCTTCTCTGACAATTCCCTAAAATAAATAAACTAGTTTCCGCAAAGTTTGGGATTAAAGTGAAGTACCTAAGCAGTTATGAGTCACTTTGTACTGGTCTGTTAGATACGGACATGAAATTCTAATATACACGACAACGCAATGCAACAGGGTACGGGCATGGAACCCTGTGTATCACTTCAAGTACTGATAGAGCATGTGTTGTCTTGTCTATGAAATTCTTTACAAATCAATTAATGCAACGAAAACAAAAAATCCAACTTTAAAAAAACAGAAATGAATTATAAGAACCCAAAACATCCAATAATGGAAACAAAACATGTAGGGAACTCTGAAGTAAAAAAACCAACAGAAACAGAGGATTAAGTGAGCATTTACAGCTGGAAGAGGGAGTAAAAGCCAAGGAGACCAGAAACACACACACACACACACACACACACACACACACACAAAACCCACATGAAAGACTACGAGAGGTTTAACTGTATCGCTGCGGACAGATAAGAACACGGTGAATTTCCTCAGCCCAGGCCACCTTGGCAGCACTGTGAGACCCTTCTGCATTTGGCCCAGGGTGTGAGCCATGAGAAAGCACAGCTCTGTCGGTTCCCAGCTGAAAGCCCAGAAGACTCTTACAGCAGAGACTTCCCAGCTCCGAGAGAGACGGGGGGACTTTTACGGCAGCGAGTTCCCAGCTCCGAGAGAGACGGGGAGACTTTTACGGCAGCGAGTTCCCCTGCTCGCAGAATATCTGGCACTCTTCTGGCTACGGGGGCGCCTGCAGGGGAGCGGGGCTGGTGCAGAGGGACTCTTACGGCAGTGGGGGTGCCTGAAGGGGGATGGGCGGGGGAGGGGGGTGCTCTTACGGCAGCGGGGGGGCCTGCAGGGGGACAGGCTGATGCAGGCTTCCAGGATAAGGAGACCTTTGTTTTCAGCTCAACTGTGAAAATGAGAAAATGGCCCCGGCCTGACAAGAAGCCCACTCAGCAGCACAGGGCAGGCCCCAGCACCAGCTTTTATCAGCAAACCGAGAGGGGGGAGCACGCCTCGCTACTGACAGGCCTTCAGAAAAACAACACAACATATCGCGCTGATCTCATACGCCTTCCCGTCTCTTCAGAACAAAGAGATATCCAGGCTATGAGAGACCCTTCCTGTTCCTGTTAGTACTGTAGCCCGCCCTCCTCCCGGCTAGAAAAGGAACACTTCATGACCGTTTCGCTACAGCTGGAGCCTGCTTCCATTACATTACATTAGCTTCCAACAAACACTCCTACACACCTTGTGTGGTTAAACTCACTGGAGAACACAGCTTTTAAGCTCGACAGAGCACAGCCTTGTCCCCAGCTGTTGTAAATGGGAGTCGGGAGTGAAGTTGAGTGGGGAGGGTGGGTGGGGGGAGTAGGGTTGATATCTGCTCCCCCTCCTCAGGCTGTCTGGGTCTGGCCCTCATCGGCAGAGAACCATAATAGAAACCTGAGCCTCTGCCATCCGCCGTTTGAGCCTGAGGTGTCTGGTGTCAGCTACCTGCTCCATACAGAAAACAATTAACAAAGAGAGCTACCGGGCCTGAAACAGCTGTGGGCAAAACCTCCCGCCTACCTCCCCTTGACGAACATTACTATGATTACTCAGAGAAGAAGGATTGGAGAATCCGCCAGGGCAGAGACACTTAATTGCCATTTTGAATATTGGGAGATTAACATCTCCAGTTGAAGGGCTTTTGTTTGTATTTGGGTGTGAATCCTCAATGAGGCCATCCAGCAGAAACTGATTCGTCTCCCTGCTTTGTTTACCCAGCCAATCCCGCGTGGCTCCAAGGGCAGAGAAATTCGATAAAAAACCCATAAGTCAACTCAGCGGTTTAAATGGATGTCAGTTACCAGTCACGATACAATTAGCCTTTGTGAGCTAAACGGTTTGCCCCGGGGCAATTCAAATGGGCCTAAATTTGCTTACTACTTCAGAATGGCTTTCCGCCCCATCCCACACTGTACATAGGTGCGTGGGCACCGAATTTCACACAATATAACATTTCGCCTCCAAATCACGCGCCTGTCAGCAGTCATTTTTATACTCCCCATAAATGAATGCTAATTCTAACCACATGGCACAAGAAAGGCCTTGCAAAAAAAGGTTAATTTATGTCAGCAGGGCAGAAGACACTAAGCACTTTCTTCACACTCTGTGGGCCAGTGGGAGACTCCACAATGCAAAGGCCTTAAGAGGTAGGAAGGAGAATTATGCTCCCTGGTGAAAACGTTATTTATGTTAGTGCTGACCGAGCTGTTGAGATGCAGAGAACAAATGTGTCTTCACCCCCCCGCCCCTCCCCGCCCCTTTGTTCCAAGCATCATTTGGAACACACGGTGAAGTGACCCTGTTTTGCATGCTGTGCCACAGTTCTGTTGTTACTCTGTTCCCATTAACAGCGAGATACACCAGGTGCTACATCCTTATAAGCCCAGCCTCGCTACTTCTTCCAATTATGGTTCGGTTTTATTTTCAAGAACAAAACTTAAGCTCAAAACTTATGCATACTTAAGGTGGAGGAATACAATATTCCTGAAAGGGATTCAGGGAATGAAAATGGCGGCCGGTTTGCCTGGGACTGTTCCAGGCTAGCGCGGAACAGTGGGGACTCTCGTCCTGCGGCAGCCTGCAGAAGCCAGCTCGCAGCTCCCAGCTCTGTGTGCCATCATTGTTTGGTCTGACTCCAGCACTTGGATCCTAATTTGTTACACGCATTCCAAGGCCATGAACTGGACCGGGTGCTCTGCCTAACACCACCGTGAGTTATTTAACAATAAATAGCCATGTCTGTGGTCTCATGACCGAGCGCAGGGAGCCCGAGCGGGGACAGGAATGCGCGGAATCCGTGGGGCCCGCTGACGGGCGCGGGGAGGGCACGGCCCGGCACCGCCGGCGCAGCATGTGCTGCGATCGCAGGCCCGGAATGCGCGGAATCCTGGGCCTCAGCTCCGTGCCAACCGTCAGCGCATTCCGCGCTGCGAGCGCGCCGCCGGAGGAGCGCAGGGAACGGCTCTTCATTTCCCGCTACCTGCAGGGGTCCTCGCCATTTTGGGCCTCCCCGCGGAGCGCGCCGGGGACCCGCGGGAGGCCTGCGTAAATCACACCGCCACGCCTGCCACCACAGCGCCCCCTGCTGCTCAGCACGCCACAGCCGCCTCTAAAAAAAGCACATTCCTCTACTTTGGGACATTTATAAGGGCCATTCCTTTAATAACAGCATGGCCTAGGAAGGACAGACAGGTGTGTGTGTGTACGTGTGTGTGTGGGTGTGTACTTATGATCCTGTTGAGGAGAAAGCAATACGAGAATCGAACTCGGCAAACTTACAGCTGCGCCGCGAACAATCGGCTCATTTTGGCCACGTGCTCGTTGTCGCAGTCGATGTCTTCGTCCGGCTGGTCGCTGCTGTGCTTCCTCTTGCTGGGGCTGATGGGCGGGGGGCCGGTCCGGTGGTTGGTCACCGCGGACGACATGGACTGCATCCTGGGCTCGCCCCTGAGGGCAGCTTCACCTGCGAACACAGAGGAGGCCACTTCCTGTGAGCGCGCGTGGAGCAGCCACTTCCTGTCGGCGTGTGCAGAGCAGTAAGGCCATCCATTTATTTGGGAGCCTTCATTAAAGCCAGCAGTTACCCCTTGCATGTTTAACTGCGCACCCTGCACTCGGCACAGGTTTCTTTATAGAGCGCCTTTGACGCAAATCGCTTTACTGCAGCCTAAACTTCACTTTGTTCTTCTCGTATATTCCTTCTTGAAATGGGCCTATAAAACATGAGGAGAACTATTAGGCTAAGTAATAAGATTAGGCTGTGAAAATACACCAACAAGCAGCAGCAAAAGAGCTTCAGTAGCATACATACAGTCCTAAAAAGTCACAAACTTATAGGTGATGGTATACTTATACATTTCACCAAGAAACAACTTTCTAATATTACTTATAGCCTACATTTTACCCAGAAAATTTAATTTCATCATGTCTCTTAAGGAAGGGGATTAAGTACAGTAGCTTATAGTGTATTCACAGTGCGCACTTTGAGAGACACAGGAAAATTACAACTGGCAGCAACAGTTACTGGGAACTTTCCACTTGGGAAAGCTTGAGCGAAAACTCAACATTTAGCTTTTAAAAGTGTTTATTCAGTAAAATACGAATGCTACTTCTCCTACAGTAAATACTGGTTTAATAAATGAGGGGTTTTTGACATTATTGCGAGACCACTATCCAAACAGTTATATTTTCCCTCACCAAAATATTGCCACTCTCCGAAAGAGATAGGCTACACATCTGTAAAATTACATTCGCAAAAAGACAAATGCAATTTCCTTCACAATTTTGCCTTCAGCCATAGCCACCACAGCTGTTTTTTGTTTGAAGACGTTCTTCAAACATAAAACAGAAGGATTCTCAAGCAGCCAAACGGCATTTTCTAAGAAAAGCATTTAAACAAAATTGATTCGCATAATGTCCTATATCCATCTTAAAAAAACCAATCAATAAAATCAGCGAACAAAAACAAGCCCTACAAAGAGAGTTAACAGGGAGAAGCCTCCTAAACAAGCGTCCCATTTTACTGACTAGCATGTCCCTGCTCGTCTGACCGCACTCCATGGCAACGGGGATGACATCATTGTTTTGGCAGAAGAGAAGGCTAGTAATAGAGAAGACTGCAGGCTGCCTGCTGCAGTGCATTTTCCCCTCTGCTCAGAACCCGCAACACATGATAGCTTATCTACGCTGGTTCAAGACTCAAGTGCTCAAATAGAGGTGCCATTGTGAATATAGCCGCTAATCTAGGACAGTTAATCTACTCTGGGCCTTTGTCCTTATGCAATTTATTTCAAGTTCTGGTAACAAACAAATAATGCCCGAATCCATTTCAAGGGAACATAAGGCTTCCCTTAAGTATCCAACTTCCCCCCTAAAGGTGTCATCTGCTACAATGGATGGGGGAGTTCAACAGGAATCAAAGTCCCCTCCCCCCTCCCTGGTGTTACTGCCTGCAGGGCTGATCACCCCACCTCCAGAGCAGCAAATGGAGCGAGTGAACAGAGACACAGCCGTTTCACTACAGCCTCAGCCAGCAAACCCAGGAGCCAAAAAAACTAAAAGATGAAACACTTCTGCAAGTTCATTTTGAATAAGGAGGAAATGTACTCTGCAAACAAAATATAGGCAGCATTTTCATTTTTCTTTCATGATAACACCCGTCTGGGAAATTAAAAACTTGCCTGGTGTCTCCACATGAAAAATAAATGAAATGAGATTAAATAAAGAAGTTAAATCTCATTTCCAATTCCAAACTTATTGCTAGAACTCTTTTTTTATCAGATATTCACATCTTAATTGTGGATTTAAACGTCTTCAGATGATTGATTTTGATAGTCTCAAAGGACCCCCCTTCATGAAATCAAAGCGCATTTCAAAGGACCGTTGGCAAATAAAGTCTCAGATCATGTGTGGGCCTATACCTCGGCTGAAGCGGAAGCTTGCCACAGCCCTCTCTCTCTCTCTCTCTCTCTCTCTCAGATTCCTGGACTGTGTCTCACACGTTTCCCGCACTGACTGACAGCCTGTAGTACTACAATAAAGTGCAGTGGCTCAGGAGGCCGTGTGCTGCGGCGCGGTGAATGGCAGGGAGCGAAGCGCAGCCAAACAACAGGAGCGCTGTGCTCTGCCCGAGCCGCACGGTACAGTAACCTTTGTTAAGAAAAACTCTGGGCCATAAAGATCTCTATCTGCGTCGGGAGAGACGCATTAAACGTTTGATCTAATGAAAGGCAGTCATTAAGAGAAAATGATCAAAGCCCAGTCTTTCTCGGGGACTTCAAACGTGAAGTCAGGATGAGATCAGGTTACGGAGGTGACCCCCCTCCCCCCTCCCCGGGCTCCTTCACACATTTAAAAGCACAGAGAATCAAGCAAGTCTTCTTCGCCAATGATATTTTTGGCAGCCAGTCGGCGTAACCCGAGCAGAGCTCCAGAAATGTCTTTGAGACGCATGGAAGTCGACTCCAATTGAAAAGATACAAGGGCAGGGACTTCTGCCTTCCTCACCAGCTCATTCATCCAGTCAGCGTAACCTCAAAATCGGATACAGAGTTCTTTCTTTTTCAACTCTGGAAATTTTTCCCCCTGGCCACCCACAGCACTCAGTTCACAGCCAATCTCCCTTGCATGCACAACCCATTTCCCTAAATGAGAGAAAAGACCAATGCCAGGTACCAAAAGGTGATGACATAAGTCTGGAGTCTGCTGGAGGCTTTTTTTTTGGCTTTCCAACAGGAAAAGTGTGCAGCTGAGATCCAGTTTGAGCACTGCTAGATATGATGGTAACACTGACAGGGAATATGCTGACAGCTAAAGAAACACCCGGTAATGTCCGCTTTAGTCTGCAGTAGCCCAGTAAGCCATTTCTGTCAGTGGGTTAACATGATGTTTGAAAAAGTCAATTTATTGTTTTAGTCCGGCTAGAACTGGACTTTTAAAAATCACGTAAACATTGTCGATTTTTTCAGAGTCGGACTAACATACTTTGATAATGAAAAGGTTCCGCTGCAACAGGTAATTAACCCGGAAGTCGAACAGCGAGCGCACAGTCGAGGAGGTATCATGGCGAAAAACACATTTCTGGACGGACTAGGAGACCAACTTCATGCTATCGCAACTAAAGGAGTTAAATATCCTAAAATACATGGATGGAAGAAAAACACAGAATGGCAAACTATTCAAAAAAGTTGCGACAAAATTGGAGGAAGCAGGATTTAGCCTATAAGAAGCCCTGAGCAGATCCGTGTACGGTGGAAGCACCTCATCTCATTTGTACCAAAACTAAAGCGTATAGAACGTACGGAATGTACAGCGCTGTAAAGTTGTCCATTTTGCGTCTTTAATAGTCCAGGCACAGACAATATAGACAGACAAAACCAAAAGAAGTCCGCCATCCAACGAGGGTGCCGCTTGCTACTAGCTACCTGTTGTTTTGTTTTGGTTCCACTGTGTGACGCAAAAGGTCTTCATCAGACACACCTCGGTCAATAAATCGATGATTCTTTCTGAGTCATGTATATTGGGCCAACGATAATAGTCCAATTAAATCTCATCTTTCGCCAAATCAAGCTATTAATATAGATCAATTTTAACTGTGCATGTAAACGCACTGTGTGTTTAACTTGGCTGGTGGAAACCTTTTAGTTATCTAAAAAAAACCATTTAAAGCATTAAATAGAAAAAAGTGGCACAGGATGCTTTCAAAAAAACCTTTAGAAATGCCACTGCAGAGTGGAATTCACCCTTTTGGGTACACGCAAAACCAAAAGCATACAGTAGAACAATTCATTTAAAAGTGCTTAGCTGAGGTGGTTTAGCGTTTGGGCCGTGCGTAATTTGATACTGGGTAGGAAGTGTTCCCACCCTATGAGCTCTATAAACCACAGACCCTTCACTCCCAGCAAAAAGAGAGCCAAGTAACTACATCAGGACAGCAGCAATATTTTCAGCAATTCCCTTAGGCTACCTCAAACAACATTTTAACACATTAGTGTAAAGTCTGGGAATTTGGTACCTGGTAAAAAATTTGACCTACAGATCACAAACATCACTCCACAGTAAATTCCAGAAGTGGAAATGGACTGCAAAATGATTTTTAAAATGTTATTTCAGCTGTCTATGAATTCCAGGGAATACATTCATTTCAATTAAATAATGTACAAACTCATAACTGTGCATGCAGGCAACTGAATATTCCTCATTAATCCTCTCAGAAAACATCTGGAACTCAGCAGGACATTATGGGAGAGTGATATCTGGTCATGGGAAGAGGACGTTTTAGGCTAGTTTGTTTGTGTGGAAGTAGCCTAATAGAAATGGGTAAAACTGACACGAAGAGTGACATGAAGGGAAAGTAAACCACGTTGCCTTCGGCTGTTTAAGGGAAATGAAAGCATAAATATTCTTTTGACAGCGCTGCCCAGATATACAGACACTTTTTTTTTCTTTTTTTTTTAAACAATCAGTTCACTTTGGGGTGAGTGTTTTCATAAGCTGCATAAGAGCGAAAAACATCACCTCGGTGTACAAATGTGAGAGATGCCCTTCAGAAATCTGGTAGGTCCTCTGACGCAAAAACAAATGAGTGTCCTGTATCAAATGGCCTGCGCCCAAATTCTGGAATCGTTGGATTTTCCACTCTGTAAACAAACTGAACCAACTGCCACCTCAGAAGTCAATCCAGGGTCCCTTGCCAGAAAAATGATAGCACTGCCAAAACATCTCTTTGACGTTCTGGCATGTAGGCTATAGCTTGAGACTTCAGCTGAATTAAGGATAATATAAATTCTTTACTCACTCACAATCTAGTGCAGGGGGGTCATTTGTACACAAAAGTATATTAAACATGTTCAGTAGTCAGTTTGCACCGAAAAAAGTAGGGTAATGCTTGAATTTATTTGGAAGTTAATGGTGAGGTCAAAAGCTGATTAAATTGAGGTCTGTGTTTTGTTGCTCATTTAGTGTTTGCTGCTTGAGTCAAGCTGAATCACTTCCTTTTTATACTCAAAAGAAATGTCCCAAAGAAATGTTTACATTTTGAATGAAATACATCGGTAGTAAAACAACAAAGACATAACACTAAAAAAGGGACAGAAGTCAACACAATAGGCTGAGGTTTAATAAGTTGCACATTAGCTGCCATCAGATCTGTCCACTTTCCTAGCACTACATAACTATACCTAGGGCCTATTAGTTGTGTTTACATAGTTTCCACATTCAAAGGAAAACAACAAAGAAAATAGCCAGGAATTTGTGAGCGGCAAGCTTGCGCTTTCAATGAATTAAAGAAAACAACCAAAAATTGAATGAAATTGAAAAAATGACATCCAACTCCATGGTAGCTTTCTTATTTAAAATACTTTCTCTCTTGTTCAAGCCACTCACTACCTTCATATACTGCAGAAAAAAATTCTAAGTACTTAAGATCACACAGCCAGGCTGGCAAAACAACCCTTCTGCTTTCACATCTCAACAGAAAAAATAGCACACACATGCTCGTGCACATACGCACCAACACAAGCCAATGAGCACATGTGTATTTAAAGCAGTGCTTCACTACTTAACGTACACAGCTGAGGCGGATTTTATGAGCCCAATAGTTCACTTGGGCATATTAAAAATAGAGTTAAGCACGTTGCGTTAAACACAGGGTACGCAGGAACGGCTGCAATTGTGTATTTCTATCCGCTGTCACTGGGTCATGTGACTGGGTGGCAGGAGGAACATTCCGGCAGGGAGAGCAGTGCTGGCAGGCCAGGCCAGGCCTGACGTCCTCTCTCAGGCAGCCTGACCAGCGTCCGATCGCTCTTCATCCCCAACAGTACTGTGTGCACAGTCCACTGTGTCAATCTTTCCACCACCTGCTCTCCTGCACATTTTTCCATCGATTTCACTTTGCTAGCTTATCTAAAGATGTCAAGTGATTCATGAACCGTACAAGAGAAAAACAAAGTTTTGCAATCGTTGAGACGAGTACAAGAAGGTCTGAACTGCGAGGGCAAATGGTCTTAAAGCTTAAGTGTATAGGCATAAATAACATGCATGTCCAGAGCTGGATTCCTCTCAGAATCTGAGTTTCTGCAGTAAAAAACATAGGCAGGAAGCCTAGAAACACTGTCACTCAATCACAGAGTTTATAGCCCACAATCCATCACGGTAATGCAGGTAACATTTCTAAAGTCTTTAGCATTACTTGGCTGGGCAAAGAACCTTTATTTTTAGCTATAAGGGTGGGCTCCGAGAACTTGGCAACTAGTCAGGTACACATCCAGTAATTTAGCGCAATAAAAAGTCATCTGGACCCTGGCAGATTACGGACTAAAAATGCAGAACATTCGTATTTACAATTTTTAAAAAAATCTGCTGTAGCCAACTGAGCTTTCAGCAAGAATCAAAGCAATTCCAACAAAGCTGTTCATGCCACTGGAAATGAACTCAAATCTTGGCAGTTTCTCTCTCTCTCTGAATATGTTGGGCCCAAATACACCTTATCAAGTCTCTGCCAGACGCCTACAAACCACCAAGAATGCACAGTTTTCACAGGAAATTTGGAGAGAAAAAGATTTATGAACACCACACTGGTGGGAGGGAACTGATCTGTATGTATACAAGGAACTCAGGGGAATTATAATACAATCCACTAAAATTCTCTGTTGTTTAAACCCTTTTCCAAAATAGCTACCAAATAACACAGGCTTCAATTCTCAGCTAACACGACATATAGACCACTCTCTTTGGGATTATGACAGGCTGCCCAAAGGAAGTGGAAGTGTTTTTAAGGATACGGTACTGAGGGAAACATGCTCAGCCTCCTCAAATGGAGTGTGAAAACATCAAACGCTGAGGAGAGGAGTGAGAAAATGGCTGATAGTCACACTTTAAAAATGGCTCACAGGGACAAAATCAATTCCCCAACACAGAGCACTGGATCATCTGAAATTGCCAGCAATTTAGCAAAATGGCTTTTTACCCGAGATGGAAAAAGATTGATGTTAACACCGAGAACAGGAGGGTACAGCATTTAGTCATTGACAGCTCTAAACGAACAGGGTGTTCTTGGCCAGGTGGTTTAGGCTACATAAACATCAATAATTAATTCAGCAAGCCAGTTCACAAGGTTCCCTTCATACTGCTACACGATTATAACAAAAACAGATATGCTAATCACATCATATTCTACTGAGCAACACATAATAATGTTGTGTTAATATGCTACCTGAGAGCACTTTTAAAACATTATGGAAAGACGAGTGCGAATCAAAAAGCCAGACGGTGGTGAGCGCCAACGCTGAACGAACTAACAATGTGAAAGTGTGCAAGAAGCGAGGCTAATCCCAGCAGCTATTAAAAGATGAGCCACAGAGACTCCAGCCTGAATGGTCCCAGAATGCTGACATTTTAAACTGACACAGCGCTTCTGTTCAAAGCAGCCTGCTGATACTCCGCAAGCTCTGACTGACTGCACCAGAGCCCCAACTCCAACTTCAAATCCCCCAGCATGCTTACTAAGGAATTTCAGCTGGAGAATACCGAGAGGGACCAGGTTTCCGCCAGCCAGAGATCAAGCCAGTTTTAGCAATGAGAGGGGGAAACGGGAACAAAAAAAGAGTTTTAAAAAAGTCTGTCACTAGGCTCACAACCAATCTCCAAAACTGAAACACAGACTTGAGTTTGAGTAACATGAGTAGTTTGTGGGAATACAGAACCAAGCCAGTGTATAAAGGTTAATATTTATTCTTATTTAACTTTGGCATCCTCAAACCCGTAAAAAGAACATGTCTGTGAACGGACACCTCTCCAGAGTCTGGTGTGAATGGATGCGAGCCTCCCTGGCTCTTTGGACAGGGTCACTAGTGTTTGTTTTCAAAGCTGCTCTTAACAAAAGGAGCCTCTCTGCTTCTTATTCTCCACGCTAGGAGCAGCATGCGCTGGAGCTCAGACTGCTGCCTGTATCGCCTTTCCATCCCCTGACAAGTGACGGCTACCAACAGGAGGCCGGTACAGTGGAGCACAGAGGCCTTCAGTCAGGGCCTGCAGGCACTGACATACTGCAGAGCCCTGCAACATTCATCAGATAACACGGCCCCTGGCGGCGCTTTTAATACGACCGTTATCTACAGCCCACACCGCTAAAACCGTCCGCTGCATTACAACATGCAAAACTACACGGCACATAGCAATGCGGGCCAATGCTTAACATAGGTATCGTCTTTGGTCACACATGGAATGTGCTCACCCCCCGATCCCCCCGCCCCCCCACACCATCTATAAACAGACAAGCGCGCGCACGCGCAGACACACACACACCGGGATTACTGCAACTATTCCCATACCTTTATTAATTGAAAAAACGAAAATACCCAAACACTGGGAATAGCATTGCATAAAGAGAATATGCATAAGGAGTACGACTATTCCAGAAAAGTTGGCCTCATGGTGCCTCTACAATTCAGTGTGCAACCAGAAGGAGGAGCTACGTAATTATGCCACTCATTAAACATTTTCACTGAAGCAGAGCTTGATATGCAAATAAAACAGGAAGCAGGCACATCACTTAAAATTACTGTACGCAATTAAAGCATCACCGACAACAGTTTCGATCGACTAGAAACGTCCTAGTCCAGTATATTACATTCACATTCCAAATCAACATTCTGTTCATTTATTAAAGCCTGCCAATATGGACCGACGCATTAACAGAAAAAAGGACCATCACTGAATAACCCGGTGCACTTTTCAGAACAACATTGATATGGAAGACAAAGCACGGCACAAGAAACCATATGGGCCTCAGCAGGGGTAACTCCTCTGAAAATGGCAAGTGACGTTAGCCTCCGCTTAAGCGTTTCCAAACTTTGGAAAAGTTGGGCCTAACCTCGAAATCCACTTCGACAACGGTATGGTTCCAACAGAAAGCAACTATTCTGCCAAATTTAATCAGTTAGGCCTCTCTCTCTCTATGTTGCAGCCGAGCCATTCCAGTTTTCCCGATTTGCACGTACCAATATATGCACGGTAAAAACTTTAGCTCAAGGCAATGGCCATGTCCACGAAACGCAGTGTAACTACCACGACCACGATGAATTTGACCATCTCAGTTTTAGCAACATTTCTGTCCTAAGGAACAGGTTTTACCATTCGCCTACATTGCACTCAAAAAATATTATATTTTCCATTTTCTTGTTATTGTACCGATTTCATTTTTACCACCATACTACACCCACCAACACTAGCATATTTATCCTAAGAATCGAAAATCGAAAAATAAACCCAGACACTAGTATCCGCCCCTAATCCAAACAGTGCCATCGACTAGAATTGCAAACCAGACGCTGGAAGCCTTTTGTTGCCGAGTAGCGCCGTGGTTATACGATTTTTCAGTTTTTTGAAAAACCTAAAGTAGGCAATAACCTGTAGCTCACAACGTACCGTGGCTCCCCAGTGAGTTCACAAGTTAGCTAATGGAAACACGGCACAAGTTTCATTGGTCTATTTATCAAACAAAACAAAAACAACTAGAAACGAAATTTAGTTGAAAACGCAACCCATTCAATACAACTTCCCACGGATACAACTAGCTATATTGGACCGGCTATCATTAGTTACGTCACTCGAATTATATGATAATATCACCATGCTAGTATATTCACAAATTTGCAGACAATACCAAAATGTAATAAAAGGAAAATTACCAACAAGTAGGCAACAAGAAAAACTTTGAACGGGCGTTTTATTTAGAGGAATAACAAAATTATTTACCTTCGTAGCAAAGTATGCCAATGTTGTTGTTCATTTTGTCCAGGTACTGGTAGTTCAACAGGTCCATTTTCGTAAGAAGCATTTATTGGTTTAGCAAAAAAGACCCGCTTGTTTGCTTCCAACCAAGGCAGAGTGAGAAATGGTGCGACCGGTCAGCTTTTCGAGAATTCAACTCAGACAGCTAAAGGCCCAGCCTTTAACTTTTCTCAGAGCAAAACAAAACTGCAACCCCTCAAGGGTTGAACCTTTATAGTAAAGTATGGATCTAAAAAGTTCCCCGTAAAAGTTTAAAACGCTTCAACAACTTTAAGGGTTTCGAAAGTACGTATTTTGGGACAAAAGGGTCGCGCCAGTTCTCCTCACAGCCCGCTGTAAGTAGACTGCACTGACACGCAGGCTATGCTTGGTATGACTCGTATGTGCACCCGTTTCCTCTATGTAGGCTTCGGCCACTGGGCATGCTCGGTAAATCCCTCGAGCGCCTCAAATGTCAGGGATTTTTTCTGCACAAGATCAGCCTCCCAATGCATCGAGGGCCAGAGCGAACACGAGAAATCAGAAAAGGGGAGGCAAAAACAAGGAGGGGCTATGTCAAAATTCTGTGACAGGAAGCAGTAGGCTACAGCCTTCGCTAAATAAAATACAAAGACGTCTATTCAGGGATTTTCAATCCTGCTTAGCTACAAACAGATAACAGTTTACAATGTACAATTGAATTGTCTTCCAACTACAGTTCATATTTCACATAAAATCCTGAACTTATTTTAGTTTCAGTGCTGCAATACCAATACCAATCTAAACACAACAGAAGAGACGCGTCTATACTAGAATAGGTACTAGAAGATGTACTGAAAATAACATTTGCATATAGAAATACAAAATAAGATTTAATGTAAAATTTCAATAACCAAATGATACTAAAGTTCGCTGAAATTAATATGGTTTCTAGTATAATCATGCAAGTTACATTGAAAATATTCCTGAAAAGAAAGTTGAAAAACAACTGACTGTATGATAGGCAAGAGATAATTTAAATAAACATTATAGTCATTGCTAGAAAAATGAAATTTTTAAACACATTCAAATGCAGTCTATCTACACAGACATAACCAGCAGTTATTATTCCTAAGAATAAGAGAATCATCAGAATATTATAAGATAAACATGCTATTCCATTGACGATTATCGACCGATTTAAAGCAATCAATTGCAATGATGTCGCAAGTGAAAATGTTTGTAATGATACTATACTGTCCTCTAGTGGTACAATCTAAGAAAAAATAATAAATTGCCTATTTCAGTGAGCTAAAACAATGCCAGCGCTACTATTCAAGTGTCAATGCAAGCTCTGCATGTATCCTTGAATTCCTCCAATTGTTGATTTATCAGCTTGATCTAATAGAAAGCCTTACAAAATGATTACAACTGTAAACATTTCCAGCTGGCTTATGCAATGGATTTTACACCATTTGAAGCTGCAAGCAACTATTTACTCATTAAGATAAATACTCTTGTTTATTTTCATTTTGTCCATTTATAAGCAGCAAGAGAGTAATTATTAGAATTCCATTCCTTCAACCTTGTATTGGCCTGTAAGTGCAAATGAGCTCAGGGTGAGGATATGCATACAAAGGACAGATTTAGTGTAAATGGACTGCATTTATGTAGCACTTTTATCCAAAGCGCTTTACAATTGATGCCTTTCATTCACTCATTCACACACACTCACACACCAACGGTGAAAGGATGCCATGCAAGGTATCAATCAGCTCATTGGGAGCAATTAGGGGTTAGGTGTCTTGCTCAGGGACACTTGTTTGACACGCTCAGGGCGGGAGATCGAACCGGCAACCCTCCGACTGCCAGACAAACGCTCTTACCTCCTGAGCTATGTCACCCCACCAGTGTCAGTTGTGGCTTTCAAAACCTGGCACAAATCTCACAAGTTGGCTGAAGCTTTTGAAGGAATCTGATTGACTGAGCACAAGTCTGTTCCTGTCCTGAAAGCCGTTTTAACTACACCAGTACCAAAGAACCGAATAGATCATGCCCGAACACAAGCAACTCCAAAGCTACACCTTCAACGCCAATTTCTAAACAGCCATGTTTTTTTTTATAAAAACAGCTTTCTGACTCCATTTCTAACTTTACAGAAGCGAAGTAAGCACAGTAACCATTCATCCTTCATCAGTGAATCCTTCAGAAACAGAATTGCTTGAGATCAGTGTTGGCAGTTGTGATGTACAGGGAGACATCTCTGCCAATTTGCCCTGCACTGCAGTTTTCCTGCAGTGGGAGTGGTACAGGGTCGCTTGAGAGTCAAACAATTATTTAAACTGTCCTTTACGTTCTCACAGGAGAGTCTGGAGGAGAAAGCTCCCACAGTCTTGCAAAACAAAAGGGTTCCTGAGTACATGCACAGCTGCTGATTCCAGCCCAGTCCAAATGGTAGACACAAAAGAACTGCAGAACAGGTAACTCAGGGATTCCTCAGTCTGCATGAAAAGGTACATACAAATACATGTCTAACAGTTAAACAGAGCAGCTGACCTTTCCCCTACTGAAGATGAACCCCAACCACTTCTGAGACCTCAAGGTTCAAGCACTAACAAAGACTCACTCCCCCACACCTAACATTTGAAATAATTTCAGTTAATAATCTTAAAACTTGAATATAAACTTTAGGAGAGAATAAATCTCTTGATTTCAAGTTCAACAAACATTTATTTTAACAGTGCTTTGGTTATAGAAACAATTTAACTGGCAACTTGAACACTTCATATTCATATTCACATTCATAAGTATCTAATACTTAAGTCATGATATCTCAAATTAATTTAAACTTACATTTTGGGTGTAATGCAAGACTGTTCCTGAAACTATTTAATTTCATGTTTATGTAACCTGTCATTTTTGTGAAGTCCTTACAGTCAATGGTCAAGACAACCGCATATCATGCAAGACATACCCCCCACAAAAAAAAGAAAAACTCACATGAACATAATCTGACATGTTTCTATACAATTTTCCATTTCCAAGGGAAGTATTTCCACCGTAGCCTCAATATGTATTGAAAAAATTATAAAAGCCTATGACCACTTGTTCCCAGAAAGAACATAAAAGGTTGTGAATAATGCATTTCAGGTAAAAATAACTGCAACTACTGATCCAAAAGCTAGCACTTAATTCAAACTGCGCCTCCTTATTATTCTGTCCTACAGTTTGGACTATATTTCATGTCGCAGCTTGCTAAAAGCTCTCCCCTCCGCATCCTACACACTTTCACAATGGGAAAAAGGCTAGTTGAGCTATTAGGTGCACTTCTCACACACAAAAGGAACACTCAACACAGTTCTGTTTCCAGTTTATTATTTTACTGGGTTTCCAGGTAAAACAGGTAGTTACATGCACACTGTATACAGAGCCTGAATAATCTGTTAATGTAAAGTTATTTACATCATTACCAATATTCACAATCTTACTGATCACAAACAGAAAATAGAAAAACAGAAATTGTCAGACCGGAGAAACAACTCCCTTGAGGTGAATTTGGGTAGAGATAATGGGCTGAGATAATGAGCAGGGTGTGGCACTTATTTCAACCTCAAAACAGAAAACAGTGTCGATTTACCTTTTGTCTCCTGCTACATATTCTGTGTCTCCACTCCCTTTACCTTAACGTAAAAAGCACTCCAATGCAACTTACAGTTCAATCTGTAGAACACACAGAGACTCCGGACATATCAAAAGAATCATATTTGCAGAACATATTTGTTTAGCTTGTTTAGCACAATACAAAGAAGATGTGCTAAGCCATTTTAAACTTCACTCTGAAAATACCAGAAGGGAAAGGTTTATTCACTAACCTATGTTTAAAAAGGCATTCAAAGCCTAAATATAAATAATGTGCTAATACTGTCCATTAGTGTCAAAGTTTAGAAAAATGAAATAAAATCATTTCAAATAAAAAAAAATGTAAGAGTTTGATTTGTGTTGTAATTGGCATGCTTATATCTGCTTATGCCAAGTCAAGGATTTGATTTTAATCCAAAAAAAAAAAATCAAGATTAAAACATGCTCAAATTGCAAGCAGCCAGCCTTTAGCTGACGACTTCAGCCCTACAGTGTTGCCATGGTTGCAAGGCCCCTGTCGACCAATCCATTCGCTTGGCCGTGCTACAACTAATAATGCAACTGCCTGAGCTTCACTGGCCCTGCAGCGGAGCCTGTACACACACCACAATCCTCACACGCACACACACAGGCACCCAGACAAGACACAGACAGACAGACAGACAGACAGACAGACAGACAGACAGACAGACAGACAGACAGACAGACAGACAGACAGACAGACAGACAGACAGACAGACAGACAGACAGACAGACAGACAGACAGACAGACAGACAGACAGACACACACACACACACACTGTCATAGTAATTATAGAAAACATGTAAACAGGGTCCCTCTCTGTTTCCATCTGTGGCAGTGTGGCACGACTTTCTGGAAATCCCAGAAGTCTTTACAAAACAACTGACACCACAAATAGCATCCCCAATATGCATACTTAGGACATGTGTTGGAGTACATGTCTGGTATTGAAATTGTTTCTTTTTTAATATAAGCTACAGATGCCATCATAAATAAGCGTCTGCCAAATAAATCATTACTAATAATGTAGAGGTAGTGTACAGTGGATACCCCACCCAACCAAAAAACACACATTTTTAGATGAAATCCCATTTGCTAGTGATTTTCCAAATTTTTAAACCCTGGTAACCTTCAGTAGACCACACCATTCTAAACTTAATACAGGGCAAGGATGTAACTCAATAGTACAGCAAAGGGATTATTTAAATTAATTCCACAGTTTTCAATTGACCTCTCTCATCACTGAAATTACAGCCCTTACTCTAACTTTACTCTCACTTGCAAAGGAGATTAGAAGGGTCTATTCACACAAACCAAGGGCCTAACCCCCCCTCCCCCCCCCGCTCTGCACCTCACCCAGCTCCCCCTCCTAACCCTGTTCAATACTAAAGAAAATGGTTCTCATTGGTTTTAATGAGTCATTGTCTCATATTTCACACACTCTGTGGAATATCCAAGCCAAGTCTGAACACTGGCCCTATTCAGTGAGCTGCTTAATCCATTGTCTTCAATTGTGGGTAGTTTAAGGAGACAACAAGGACCCACAAACACTGTATAATTGGGAAGGCTCAGTCAACAGTTGTGTGACTGGCCCAATCAACAGCGTGTGAACAGAACACACAGTTAAAGTGCTAAAGTACAATACAGCGATTGAGGGTAAACTCTACATGCGAGGGATCAGCAAAGATCACGTTTTTCAGTATGACGACAGGGCAAATGCACAAACCTGCTGATAAGCCAGAGACAGTTGAGTTCGACAGCTGATTCTGCGGTTTATGGAAATGCACATTTATGGTACCATTAGACAGAAAATATGGATGACTGACAGGATGAGACAGTACCAGAGCAATGAACTGTACAAGTGTCATTAAAGCAAAGCAGAGAAAAGCAGGTTTGGCACTGCAGACACACAGTTTAAAAATATTCCAAATCATTTGATGATGAAAAAAAACTGACAATAGGTTGCTTAAAATATTACGGACCATGTTTTTGAAGTGAGAAGTGGTCAGTTTTACTGCTACTTAAGTATCCTAAGTCATACGGATAGGCTTATATGATGAATGAAAACATATATTCAGTTTATGAAACCAACAACAGTTCTGAATTTATTATCTACAGTTTCCATGCACCAGCTCCCTTTTTGAGGGAATTGGTTGGGAATTGGTTCCCTGATCTTAGCCTAAATTGTCCTTCCAGTATACTTTCCTATTGGAAAATGGTTGCAAATTGGAATTTATAATCACCTGAAGAGTGGGAAGCACAGCAAACAGCCCAGAGTATTAGTACTTATGGGGCAGACTTGCTATTTACTGAAGCCACACAGAATAGCAAAAATGCAATTGCAGGCACTTAGCACTCAGTAATGATAGTTAATGCATTGCTAAATTGTGATTCTAATAATAAAATGCATTCTGTCTAAAGGAAATGACAAAAAAATGGCCACTATGTTCACAGTACAGCTGACTCGGTGTTGAGCAACAGAACATCAAGGTGATTAATGATTATACAACAATTCAGTACATTTCCACGGTAGGGAACAAGGATACAGTTTTACATACAGCAGAATAAACAAAGCCTCACAGTGTGAGCACCCCATATTAATGCAGAATAATAGACCGCCTTCATATACACAAGTCCAAGCTGTTCCACAGCATTAGTGCTCAACAACACCCACTGCGTAAACGTTCACAAATCGTCAGCACAGAACGGCCAACTTTCAGTTTTACCATCACAGCATGTATAGCGCACCGAGCCAAAATATCTCAGATGTCCTGACCTTTTTTTGGGGGGTGGAATGGCCTGCTTAACAGTGAAAGGGATATGACTGAAGTCACCTTCAGCTCATTCTGTTTCCTATGGAAAACAAAACACCACCCTGACAATGCTGGGCCAGGCCATTTTCACTGGAACAAGTTTGGACAGCTGTCTGACTGGCGTCCTGTGAAGACAAGTTCCCTTGGGGGTACCCACGAAAGGGTCATACCCTGTTGGTGCCCCGAGTATCCGAGAGTAACTTCTTATGAAGTAGCAGCTCGGGAGGGATGATAAGCAATCTTGAGGTGAATGACATTTCTGTCAGAGATTGTCACCTTTTTCTTTTTTTTCTTTTTCTGTGACCTTTTGAACTGAGGATTCTATAATAGTGTAAACCCACATATATGCTGGGAACACCAATTCTTATACAGCAGTGGTAACCAACCCTGTTCCTGGAGATCTACCATCCTGTAGGTTTTCATTTCAACCATAATTTGGCACACCACGCTCTACTAATTAGCAGTTTAACAAGATCACTAGCTGTTGAATGAGATGTGCTTTGTTAGGGTTGGAGTGAAAAAAACAGTCTTTGTCACAAATGTTATAGGGCTCACTGTATGTGTACAATTGTCAGTAAATGCTATGAAATGAATCTGTTATATGTACAGCCTCTGGTAACATAATGTCGTTGTGCATTGCCTCTGCTTTGGAGTGAACTCAAATGGCATTTCCTGGCTTTAGTCTAGGAACCCCCCAATTCCTTACACCTGGCACTGTAAAGCTGAGAGGTTGTGAGATACTTCTAAATATCTAAATATCCTTCATCACACACAAAAACTGTCTGGGCCAGTCAAAAACACACACAAAAACTGAAATATTATCAAAATAGCCCAGAAAGTCTACTATATTTAAGGATGAAATCTTACCCAAAAAAAAGATCCTCTAGTCTCACAGTGGGGAGGTTATTTCATGCAAGAGGCAGAAACCTTAAACAGGGCCTGAAGCTCAGGACATTTTTCTGAAATCAAGTGGAATGTGTAACGATCAGCTTATCGCTTTAATAAAGATATGCTAACATTCAAATACATAATACTCAACCTGACTATTGTATTTAGCATGCAGGATATAAATCAGTTCCTCTAATAGGCATCCTGCCCATATAAATATGGGCATATAAAATTCCACACCCAGCTGGCACTCCGCAGAAACATTATGTAACTGCAGTCACTGGACACCAGCAGCCAATTTGTCTGTGTTTAAAGAAGGACTCCGTATGACAGATAATGGCTCAAAAAGGTGAGAACACGTGAGACAGCTCTTTCCCTCTGTGGGTATCCCTTGTTCTCTTTGTTTTGGAAAAGTAATGCGATACTTCCTGCGGGGAGACAGGACCTCAGTGCCAGTGCAACAGGAGGCAGAGGAGGGAGGCACTGGTGGGTGAAACCAGATCAGGAAGAGGCCCCGCCTGTTTCCCTGCATGTGTTACTCCAAACAGACTCTCCTGGATCCTGCTGCACTGTACTCCTAAACAGAGGCCAAAGTGTGTCCTGTTCTCCCCCCCTCCCGCCTCTTGCCCATAATTCCACAGACACCCTTGCTGTCTAATAAGATGCTTGGTGTTCAGAAGATTGCATTCCTGACGGTTCACAAGCAACAGAGCTCACGGTATCCCAGATACAGTGAGACAGCTGCAGTTTGCACTCTCTGACCCCCCCCCCCCCCCCCCCCCCCTTCTCCCCCAGCCCCCACCTCTCTCTCTCTCTGGGGTACTGATATGAGCCTCAGCACTCACTATTCCTAATTCAGACCCCCATCCTCCCCAATCTGCCCTTTAAGATGTCTGCCCACCCAAAAAGGAGCTTGGGTGGGTGGGGGGGGGGAGGCGGCTGCAGCTACCCGTTCTTAATGCTGATCCAGGATATAAGTCAAAGTGCATTCCTGGCCAGCGGCCAAGGCAGGCTTCAACTTTGGTGAAGATTTACAAGCCATGTCAGTTAGGGCAGATCGTATCCTGGTTAAGTCTAAAACTGCCAGGACCTTTTCTCTGTAAACAAAATATGTGTATGAGGCATGAGGTGGTGCTGACATGGGGAAACTCCATCATTAAATTACACAGAACAAGGCTGAGGTGTGAGGAGACAGCTACTCGAGAGCACTGGCGTTCAATGCCATACATTTTAAATGGGAGGGGGGGGGGGGGCACACTAACAGAGGCTGTTCATCTTACTGTTGTTTCAGCTCATAAACCTATTTCTATTATGAACCAAACCATTTCCTTCAGAATCCCAGAGGCACTCCTTTCTGAAAAAGATGCAGTCCTGACACAGTAGTTATTTGCTAACCAAGAAAACAGGCCTATTTTCTTGGTTAGAAACTGACTGCAACAAATATTGTTCTGTGCTGTCGTTTTAATGCAAATCCATTACATTTGCATGTTATCACATGCATTGCAATGGCTTACTGCACATACAATATGGAGTCACATTACAGTAGTTACTAGGGCTTAGCACAGAACAAAAAAGACCTTATTCCAAGTCCAAAAGATGCAATGCAGTAGAGCTCTCGTAGTCAGCACACTGTGCAATAGGAAATAGGCTATTAAATATTTGTCCCTTGAGAGCAGTTACTTTCATCCAGTATATTTCAATTTCCCTTTGCAATATTCTGAACTCAATTACATTACCTTTAAGTGATAACACGCATGACACTTAATGTGTAGCTTTTCTCATTATGAAAATACGATAAGAGCACCAGCACAGTGCACACACATGCTTACAACCTGTTGTGGCCATATTTTGAAGGAGGCTGAAGTCAAGTGTGATGCAATGGAAATGCTTAGAATTCCTAAATGAAGGAAAGAGTAGCCCACACACAGTCCCAAAGAAGGACACTTCTGGAAGGGGGGGAAAAAAACACATTCCAAACTAAACATGAAAAATATCTGTGGGTGAAGCCACAGTGGTGACTGGTTTAAAGGAAGGTAATTAAATGCTGCAAGTGATCATTAGTGTCTGGGCTAACTTTAAACTGTGCTCACATATAAATTATAGACTGTCTTCAGTTTCTAAAGAAGGAAACAGCCAAGGTGCAAATTGTCCTTTTATGTGCGCAAGTTACATTTCAAAGGGGTCAGTGTGATTTGTCACAGTTACCTAATAGTGCAGTATTTGCCTGAATAAGAGTGCAAAGCATCAACTGTAACCAGAGTGCTTTAATGAAGCAGGATTATTTTGTTACTTTTTAATTTATTCTTTATTAATTGTGAAATTATATTATTCAATTAAGCTACATTGTATATAAATATAAATAAACACTGTAACACCAAAGGGAAAGTAAAGGATAACCTCTTGGCAGTTGAAACTGCAGTTTCCTTATGTTGAACCGCATCACAGCCAGTGATTAGGATCTCTGCCGATAGCAGTTTTCACCTGTTCCCTCAACTGTAAATCACAGTTTAAGTATTCAGACATCACGAAGACACAAGAGCAAGCCCTAAACACGTGTCGTTTCTGCGTGCACCGCACGTCTCCCCCGTCTTTTACCACACGTTCCAAATCTCACTGCGGCCTACGGTGAACCCGCCTGCCGAGATTAAATAAAAACATCAGCAACCCTGCTTAAAAAAACTGTTTTCAAAACCAGCGGGAAAAAAAGAACTTTGGTCTGCCCTGAAGGATCATGAGAACATCTACTACAATTGATAGGCCGGTCATTTTGGTGTCTGTCCTGGCTGTATGTGTGCCTGTGCCTTGGGAGCACCCTTCTCAGCTCTGCAGTTTACTGGAGGACACCAAGCAGTGCCCTACAGGGTGAGATGTGCCCTAGCAGTGCCCTACAGGGTGAGATGTGCCCTAGCAGTGCCCGACAGGGTGAGATGTGCCCTAGCAGTGCCCTACAGGGTGAGATGTGTATGCCCTTCCTTTGGGTAGTGGGCACTCAGCACAGAGAGGCCCAAACACTCTGTGGCTGTGTATGCAATCCTGAGAGAGTTTCAGGCATAAAGGCATGTGGCAGTTACCAAGGCAAACCAACACAGTCGTTCTGAGAGCTTGTTTAGAATGTCAGTCCATAAGCTAACATGTATACCAGGCGTACCTGCTCCATTTGAGGGAATACAGACCGTAACGAGAAAGACGCACAATCCATTGCAATTTGCACACCAGACAGATACTTAATATGTTACCAAGAAATGGCTGAGCTACTACTATGAAGCTTAAAAAAGTTAACTATTGACGATTTCATATGGGCTACGTTTTCAAAACTAGAAGTTATGGGGTTTTTTTGCTGTACATTGCGTGCTTAATAACTGTCTGTTATTCCAACAGTCTTCCAACACTATCAAAAATTTATCAGAATAAAATGGGCTTGCAACATTTTTGACTTTCAACACTGCAATTCCAAGAATTTTCTTTCGTGGTTTAACTGATATGTTTTGTATAGAGGTCCACATATGCAGGTAGACAGAAGAGTCAACAAGATTCCTTCCTGCTCACAGGACACTATTACATAGGTGAAATATTCAATTTTCCTGTCTTTTGGGGTATATTTCAGTTGACCACAATTTAAATTTACAAGAAGATACGCACGACTAAAAATAATGGCTATATTGTGTCTTTATCCTCATTTCTTTATCCCTTATATTTGTGTGAATTGAAAATCCAACAAACGTAAATCTAGAACAAACAGATACAACTGAGACTCAGGTCTCAGTGTTAAAAATTAAACTACACAAAAAGCTATCAGTCATTATTGTTAACACCTTTAATGTCATTCAAACCACATTGTAATGCAATAGGTTTCTACTCTAGATTTCTGAATTTCTACAGTTCATGGAAAAATACTGCAGGCCTTTAATGGGTAACCATACACTGAAACCAGCCCCATATCAGATTTCAGTTTACAATGCACACAGTGGGAGGGTTCAACAATGCCCATTTCTCTTTTTGTCAATTTCTGTATAACTGAAACAGGAGAGAAGTGCAGCTTTGACATTAGTGTTTGAAGAGGCCAGAATTTCAGATATTCTGTCCTGGAGACATTTTGTGTTGGCTACTACCTTGAGTGAGGGTTTAAGGGTTAATATGTTTATGGTTTCTGGAACAGCTTGAAACCAGAAAGGTACTTTTGTTCCTGGGAAAGGCGGCTGCCTGTTTCACTGTCAAACAATTATCAAGGCTGGCACCAAAGGGCTCAGAATAATCAAAACAAAGAAGGGACAGCAATAAGTGGGATAACCATTTTTCTTTCACTCTGAAGAACCAAATCAAAACTAAAACTGCATCGTGTCTATTTGCATTCAACAAAAACATACTAATAATACTAATAAGAAGAATAAGTAAGTAAGTAAGTAAGTAAGTAAGTACGTAAATAAATAAATAAATAAATAAATAAATAAATAAATAAATAAATAAATAAATAAATAAAAACTTGCTGGGTAGTAACTATCAGGTTGTTTTCTGGGACAGCTGAACTAATTGAAAATCATTGAATGTATGCATCCAGTATCTGAACATGATAATAGGCTGGACCTGAGAAGTTATTCATTTTTAACTGAAACCCAGATGACCAGTCCTTAAATGGCAAACACCACTCAAATAAAGCCCAGTATAAACAATAGCACACAAAACACAGCCAAGGAAAGCCCCCCATCTACTTGGCTTGCCCTCCCTACATACCCTGACCTTTGCCCCTTGCCCTGTGGGAAACAGTGTCACAGTGCCCACAGTGACCTCTGACCTCCAGAGGACCTGCTCAGTGATTGCAGCTGTGGGTCCTGTCAGCCTTGTCAAGTCTTGTGGAGATTGTGATTTGATGATTTAGATTTTGAACTGTAGTTTGTACCTACCTACTTAATTCTCAGTAAGCTGCCCTGCATTAATTTGTCAGAGGAAATATTCTTAATAATGGTAACAGATCCAGCCCCGCACGCACACTTTATTCCCACTCCAGCTATTGGCTGACAATGACATCACTTTATTGTTGCTTTTCTTAGAAAAGCCCAGGGACCTTGAGATTCACTGATAAGCAACACAAAGAAAGGACATGGGTGCACATGCATGTGCGTGTGCGTGCACACACACACACACACACAATGAAGAAAGCTTTATAGCCAGTGTCCCCTAACACACACACACACACAAACACACACACAAACAAACAAACAAACACAAACACGGAAAATGAAGAAAGCTTTACGGCCAGTGCCCCCCAACATACACCACCACCCCACCCCACACCCCACACACACACACACACACACACACAAACACAGCTGAAAAGAACAAAAGAGAACAAAAGAGAAGCCCCCTATTGAAATTTTCATCCCATTAATGAAGAGCACAGCACATATCCATGGAGAGTCCAGTCTATTGGGGAAGAATAGGGGCAGTTCTGCTTCTTCTCCATGCATTGGGGTGGGTGCTCATGACTCAACATGTTCTCATCACAACGGGAGCAGCCTGAAACGTGCTTCATCAATGGCACGCTCAGGGCCAAGGCAAACAAAAGGCACTGGGCTTTTCAATAAAAGCACAGGAGTAAACAGGGCACTTTAAATCAGCATTAACAGATAATGTACATAGCAGGGGAGAGGACAAGGATAAGACCTGACAAGAAGTCTTATCCTTGCCCTTACCAATTTCGTGAGAGAAACTTTACGAGAAACACTTATTTTACTCTGTAGGTCCATATATTGCCCTTCCCCCGCCTTTAAAAATCTTTTTCTCTCCAACCGTTCACTTTGACCAAAGGGAACTGCTGTGTACCAATTCAATTTATTTAGCAATTAACTTTCAAAGAACATGATTTTACAAAAATGAAACTAAATTCACTAACAGATCAAACAGTCTGTGCAGCAGCAAGCAGGGGCGCCCTCAATAAGAAAGGGGTTAGCAATGTGCTTGCAGGTGCAAAAAAACAAACAAAAAAATGCTTCACCCTCGAGACATTCCTCTCCTACCCCTTATAACACTACACACCTGGGAAATGATGTTCTCAGTCTAGTGTGTGAAAACCATGCCACTAGGGCTGCAATGGAGACGAGGAGAAAAGAGTGACAGAAAAGCGCATGTAACACAAAAGACAACCACAGCACAGCAGCAAGCAACTGCCTCAGCAAAGGGAGCTATACCACACTGACAAAAGAGCTTCTGTGTCAACTGACAGCCACTCCTACTCTCCCAGGCAGGTTTGGGCATCTGTTACCTGTACGCCACAAGGACAGCAGCAGCAAAGACTTCATCTTTCCTGAGGTGGAACCTATCCCTTTTCAATACCTCAGGCCAGCAACCTGTTTGACGTTCATGCTGCAGTAGCCATACTGGAAGGCTCGAAACAAAGACAGTACTGGAATAATGACAGAAACCCTGAAACGTTTTCCAATTAACCTTCCTCTTCACAATTTCTACCTCTTGTTGATACGCAGATCCTCAAATGTTTTGCCTCTCTTTAATTTTGTAAGGATTTCAAAGCAGAACTGACTTATATGGACCAAGTCTTTCACAAAGTACAGCTTCATAGATAGAAATGGCAAAAAGGGGGGTGCTAAGGAATGTTAAAGTCAGTATCACAGAAGAGGATAACATCTTGCTGCAGTTCACACCCAGAAGGAAAAGAAAGAAGTCATTCAGAGAGGCTAATCTAATTGGGCTCCTTTTCCCTTTTTCAGGGTTGGAGGGCTGGTGGCCTTTTGGTTTTCATCCAATTCCAGCACCACCTGATCCAGCTCATCCCTGCAGTGACCGAGACCAATCCAACCTTTCATCCCACTACTTAAATTTTTTTTCAACTTCAAAGTAGACTGTCGAATATAAGGACTGCAGGGTTTGCGACAAAGGTAACTGGCCCAGGCTGTCTCTGCATACCTGCCTTCAATCCATCCTGCATGAGAATTCCACCACAGGCCTCTCCGGAGTTCTTCTAACCCTGATAGCAATTGATGGTCACTTTCACGTAGCTCTCTACCAGATTTGAAAGACTCTATTCACGGTGACCCGCACAGCAGCAATTGAGGCTAAAGAAGTAGGTCCAAGAGTCAGGGAGCCTGCTTTGTGTGCTTCACTAGCACAGGCATTCTGAATGTTTGTCATAAATGCAAACAAGCAGGCAGAGTTTCTGGGTGAGCGATGCTGGTGCACCATTGTGGAAACAGGTTGGGGTGTATTGTGTCTGAAACAAAGAGGCCAGTGCAACCACAACAGTGACATCAGCGCTGCTCAAAACAAAAACACAGCAGGGGGAGAGACCGCAAGGTTCCCCATTCCTCTTTCACCAAGACCTACGAAGGAGAAGGAAATCCCTCTCAAACATGCAAGAAGAACATGCAGTGCGCAAAGCAAAATGAAAACATCCTGCAGGACCCTATATTAAACTAACTTGCATCATACCGGATATACTTATAAGGGAAGTGTTCCAGAAAAATAAAACTTTTATAATGCTTAAAAGTGAATTTGCCTGATTAAAATGTCGTTATTTTACATAATGTTGTGTATCAGAAGACAGAATCTTTTAAAAGGTTTCTGGAATAACTCAACTGCTATCAGAAAACATATTGGAGGAAAAGGGCCTATCTGAATGCACACTGCCAAGCAGTGCCAAGTTTATGGCCTCATTTATAAATGCAGGTTTAGTCCAAACATGTAATTCCGAAAAATACACATTTTCAAAATACGGTCCTCTGGGTTAACTCTTTTTGGGGAAAAAACCTGTGACATAATACAGTAAGATGTAGGCTATAACTCATTTACCTTGCATTATGATTTATTTCCAACACAGATTCCTACATACCTTATGCTCAAAACAAACCCACTTCATTCAGACATTTCCCTAACTTGAAAAGTCATTACTTTACAATATCTTACAACAGTCTGGCAAAAAGACGAACCCTGCTATCAGAAGCTATACCATTACAATTTTCACTGCAATTAGGCCTATAAAAAAGCAGCAGAACACAGGTCCTTTCTGGAGCCAATGTAATTAAAATTAAAGAAATTAGCAGAAGTTTTTTTGCAAATTCATATGGTAATTATTTATCCCTGTGACTGTCATCTCAATCAGGCTAAATTGAAGATTGATCTATTACCTAATCTTAGCACAACCTTTCTGCAGATAGGAATTTTGCAAGATGTGGATGTAACAGACAAGAATTCTCACTTCTTAGAACTTCACACTTCCACACAATAAAGCCCCAACCTTGTGTCATTTTCCATTTTTCTCCTTCTGTTTCCTGCCAATTTCATCATTACAAATGCTCCAGTCCCGCATCAATAATTCTTCCCATTGGACATTTAGCTACATCTTCTGCCAATAACAGCATCTGATCAAAGTATCCAATTTCAGGATACTCGGATACACAGGCAAAATGGTCATACAAGGAACTGCACGTGACGCTATTTCAGCCAACAGAGCACGTCTTAAAGAACTTTGCGGTCACCATTACACTGTTTGAATAATTTTGGGGGAAATACAGCCACATTTTATACAGTTTCGATTTTGGCATTTTGACAGAGTTTAATGTTAGCTAGCTTACTAATGGTACCTGCTGTCATTGACTAAGTCAGCAAAGCGAGTGTAACGTTAGAGAAGATGGCACCAAAACGAAACACTGAAGTCTGTCTTGCGATTCGGTCCAGTAGGTAAGTACCGGTCTTATGAGAACCAGTGCCACAGTGCTACCGGGTTTCGGTACCCAACCCTATTCATAACTCAAACCGCTACATGACTACAAGGTAGGCCCTAGAACCTCAGACAGCTATTGCAGGCTTCGCCCAGCCAAGGGCTTGTTCTGCGGGGCTACAGCCGGGTACTATTGGAGTCATTCTGCAATAATGGTACACGCAGTGATCAAAATAATCAAGCATATGGCAGTCAATTTGACCATTTGTGCCCATTTAAGTAGCTAAGTGTTTATGACTTTATTTCCTTATGCAGTATTGAAATTCAAATTATATCATAATGTTCAACACATGCATTTAGGAAGAGTCATAAAGGGGGACCCATATGGTTTCCATGACTACAAGTTCATCAATTTTGTTAAAGTGACATTTCTGGAGTGAAAATATCATTTCACTCCAGAAATGATATTTTCATACTTGGCTGTCAAGTTAATTTTATAAAAAGTACATGTTTTTGTATATTTGCAACTTAAAATAAGTATTAATTGTAAAATAGATACTGTAAATAGATAAATACATTTAATACTTTATTATCCCCATGGGACAATTTCCATAGTAGCAAATTATATTCATATTTAAAGACATTTAATACCAATAATACCAATAATATTGAATCATTACGAATCTATCCAGACATATGTTTGCCCCATTAATGTACGGTATGTTTGTGGGTCAGTAAAGCAAAGCCAAATAAGTTATTATTATTATACATTTTATTCATGATGTGCTTTTCATACACCCAAAGCACTGGATGCAGACTGTTTAAACATGTAGTGGCAGTGGCAGACCTAGATTTTTCTCGTTTTAATTAATGACTTATAGACAATGGTTTGTGTGGGCAACTTGGCATTTTTGTTATTGAAATAACACTTTACACTTTATAATCACTAGCAAAGCACAGGGAGCCATATTGCTCAATTATAAGACTGTGTATGGCCCATAATGAGACACTACGCCAAAACATGCTTGAGGTTCTGGTTAAACAAGAAGCCAGTAATTCTGGAATATGCTACAGTGTATAAACCATTATGTTCTTGCACTGGGGATATTACTAAAGGCAATTAAACTGAAGGTGTGGTCACTAAACCACCCCGATCATCAGCTGAGAAAGTAAGCGTCTATATCAGCACAGTTCTCCAGCAATCTAACCTTAAACAGTCATGTGTTCACTTTACAGCCAAATTTCACTGCAGACACTTTACTTGCCTAAGCATTACTGTTACTCTTACAAATAGCTATGTTAGAATTTCCACCCACAGAGGCACATAGCGCGCACATAAACGAGACATACATACAGACAGACAAGGAGAGCGAGAGAGAGAGAGAAACTTAAAATGGCCATGGGTCTGACCTCTGACACTTTAACTTACGTTTCTCATCATCTGCATGTACTAAAGATGCTGCTCTTGATAGAACATCCAAAGGTGTTTCCATTCTTGGAAGGACCCTGTGAGTAAGTAAAACGACACTTTACAAAGTGCTGCCAGTGAGAGGTGGGTTATGGTTCAGTTAGATAAAGCGTTCTCTATTATTTAAAAGTGAAGCATAGCTAGCAACCATTTGCTGATCTACAGACGTAACATTCAATTCAGTTACTCGAGCGTATGCAATGCAACTGACGTTAAAAAAAGTTAATATAAATGTTGTACACATTATTTAATACGAAATCTAATCAAATGTTTTAAGACAAAATGAGGGAGCTGTAGTCAGAAAATGTTTCAGAATCACTGAATGAAGTAGGCTAAAGCTTGAAAGAATACAGAGCAGTTTCGCGTCGTTTCGCTTCCCACACTCAACATTCCAGAGATACCAATCCTACTACATTCTGAAGGCAAACGACTTTTAATCAGTACTAGATATTTTCACGTGTTCCAAATGAAACGAGAATGTAACAACACAAAATGACTACCCATATAGGCTAAAAACTTGGGCACAACTAACAAATAACCTAGATAACTAAGGTTAACTAACAGGATACGTCTTGGCGACAAATGATCTCCCTTGACAACTCCGACATACTCGTTAACTGCCGTTTCAGGCAAGTGTCGTCAACTGTAACTTTGAATTTTTTCTTACTGTTTTTAACACCATTCAAGGATACCACATAACAAAACAAAATGATAAGCGTTGCGTGTTTTGACTATAATTACAATCTACCATGCTAGCAACAACATACAATTTCACAACTATTTGCGTAATTTTATGTACAAAGGCTGCTATAAACTTCACTACACTCGTGGATCAGTAAACAGATAATTACTGCCAACCATCGCCATGAACCCCTAGAAAAGTTGTAGAAAATGTTGCTTTACATTTACAAACTATCTTTTATTGAGTAAGTTTGGTAACAGTAGTAACCTTTACGCTGAGTCTAACGATCTCCGCTTTAACTGTTTGTTTGCATAGTACTCTGCAAACCTACATTGCATTGATAGCTGCAGTTTGTTCCGTCTTTCTATGCAAGCCTGTTGCAATCGGGACAGCAGCTAAATTGGCTAACTAGCTACATACCACCTTGTAGCGCCACTGTGGTTTCTTGTTATTTCGCCGATGACTTCAGGATTGGGGAGAAAGTCCAGAGAAATCTCGAACCACGAAGAAATTCACAGACTGTATCCCGGAGTATAAACTATGGCTAGGCGCTTTTACTGACTTGGGAACGCGCAGTGAACAAGCAGGAAAGGAAGAATGTGAGGAATGATGGAATTCTCTTCCTAGCAGGTGGTGAAAGTGAAGAATTCTCATTGGTTTAGGCTACGAAATGAGATCAGCATGCATTATGTTAATGCGCAACTGACATCACATCCTTTGCAGGTACTAGAAAATAAGGAAGCTATATTCCCTGTAGTTAAGCGAGAAGCATGGTTCAGTAATGTCTCGAAGTAGCCGCTGCGTTTTCTTCGTCCCATGTAAGTCTTAATCCAAGAACGCATATCTTTCAATGGATGCACAGTCATTTGCAGGTAAATATATTACACAAGAATCGTGGTTTACTCAGACGGGGCAGTGCGTCAACATTAAAATAGCCTACGAAATACAAATCAAAAATTCGTTTGTAATGACTAAATCCAACCACAATGAGCTCCATACTTTTAACTTTTGGATTGATCTTCAAAGATTTTCTGCACATTGCACATCAAAACGAGTATTACAGTAAGCAGCATATGCCATTATGCTTTTAAATGAAGCCAAAATTCCCAGCTCGTATCAGTGGAGTACGATAACAGAAATGTATGGATTATCATGATCATCCCCTATCAACACCTAATTTCTTCTGCACATATATTGTCTTAAATGTGGGTCATGTGCCATGTCATTCCGAGGGCACCATTTCAGGTGTCACTTGCAACTGCATACACTAAAATTGAATCTTGTGTTTCACTTCATATATTATTCTATTCAGATATGCATCCTGTTGACAGCAACAATATGATTATATATATACATAACGAACAGGACCTAAATGAAATTTACATGGGTTAAAACAGGCCTAATGGATTCCAAAATATGAAATAAAAATGGAATGAAGCCTAAAATGTTCTGTGTGCATTTGAATGATTTCAGGCACTTCCTAGATTTAGGGTTTTTTTTCCTCTTACGGAAGAGAAAATTCTCTCAGGAGGATTGGAAAGTACAAGAACATGACTCATATTTTTGGAGCAACATATTTTTTTCCCCCCACTCTATATATGCAATCCATTTTTTTTTTTTTTTAATCCTAGGAAAAGTTTTGGAAATGCAATGAACAATAAAATAATCTCAGGGAAAATGTCCTCCAGATCAAAGTGATCTACATCTTTACACAGATATGCATGAACACACACATAGGGTGAAAAGAGGGAATTTAATTGCTAATTTATACAGCAGTTTGTTAAAGCAGACATAGTGGCTCAAGCATCATGGTGACTTCCTTCTCCAGCCTTTCCACATTTTCCACACCTTTTTCGTACTGTATGAGAATGTTTTCATCAGCCCTGAAGGAAGCAAAAAATAAAATTAATTTCACATATTACCCAATAGGTTTTTGCCATCGTAGCCTTTCCTAACATAGCTAAAAGGAGCAGTAAATAATCCTGTAAATACTTAAAACCAAAAAACATTTCATTACATCACATACATTTTAACACTTATCCAGAGTGACTTGGAATGCAATGGAACATAAATACATATAAAATAGGACAAGAAAAGACCCGCACACTTGCCTAATGCTCCAAAAACAACAGATCATTGTATTTATTGAGCCATGAGAATGGTTAACGTTTCGACCGCATCGGTCTTCGTGAGAACATGGGTTCCTTTTCAAACGGTGTGAGTTTTAAATTGACCTGTCTCCCATAGGTGAGTGAGGTGTGCTCCTCCCATGTAAACTTCAAGGGTGGTGCAAAAACTATATGTCAATGTTGTACACTTAATGGTAATGCATGTAACAAATTCTGTACATGACTGAATAGGTATCAACAGGCATGTCCCAACACACCCTCTTTCAGACAGGAAATGACTCCATGTTATCATGTACCATGAAGTGTACAACATTATGTCATATGGTTTCTGCACCACCCTTGAAGTTTACGTGGGAGGAGCACACCTCACGCACCTATGGGAGACGGAGGGAGTGAGTTTTAAACGGACCTGTTTGAAAAGGAACCCATGTTCTCATGAGGACCGATGTGGTCGAAACGTTAACCTTTCTTATGGTTCAATAAATACAATTTATTTTTGATTTTATTTTTTATTATTTTTTGGAGCATCAAGAGAGGGTGCAAGACTTTTTTTTTAACCTATTTTACATGTTCCTGTGACCCAGCACCTGGTGCTAGTTTTTTGGTGTGAATTTGTTCTAACACAACAAATGTGCAACAAATGGGGACGGAGTGTGGCACAGTGGGTAAGGAACTGCGCTTGTAACCGAAAGGTCGCAGGTTCGATTCCCGAGTAAGGACACTGCCGTTGTACCCTTGAGCAAGGTACTTAACCTGCATTGCTTCAGTATATATATCCAGCTGTATAAATGGATACAATGTAAAGTGCTATGTAAAAAAGTTGTGTAAGTCGCTCTGGATAAGAGCGTCTGCTAAATGCCTGTAATGTAATGAAATGTAATGCATCCGCCAGAGCAATATTACCAATAGTGCTATACCTTGCTAATAACATTCTCAGACGAGCAAGTGTACGTGTAACGCATCTAATGAGTTTATAATGCAGTTATTTTATGTACTATTATATGTACATTAAAAATAAAACCTTACACTAGAAACATTCATTTACACAGATTCACAGTGCACACGTCTTACCAGCAGTGACAATGCCTTTGGCACTCTGTGATATGCTCGAAGATTTCACTATTGATGATATTCCTAAGGAGAAAAAAATAAATACAAACATGAAAGCACTGAAAAGCTGTCAAAGCCATTTCTGCCACTATAATAAACTGTGGTTCTCTCCACTGTTATAGCAGGTAGGACAGCTTCTCATTTTTCTATTGTGTACAGTGGTGTGGTAATGTCATGTCAACAATGCGATCCAGAGGTAGTCCAAATGAGGGAGCACCTTAGAATAACAAGACGGGCCCCTATGCAATGTACACGTGTCGAGTAAGCAAAATATGAAAAAAATCAAGTATTTTTCACACTCCTGTACTGTACTCTAAGTGTTTTCACAACTCCTCACAGTAGTCCAAGTGTTTTCATAAATCTCTCTAGCGTCTGTCATTTCCTCAACATGCTGGGTGCGGTTTCTTGTGTGACAGGATTTTGTCCTAGCAAGTCAAGTATGTACTGACTATACAAGTGCGTCTACATCAAGTCTAAACATCTCAGTCTATAAACTAATTATAATTGAAAGGAGATACACACTGAAAAAAAATCAGCAGATCAACTGCAATTCAGCACTTGTAATAATTGCAGAAATGTCAGCAGCTACACGATAATTCTTTAAATTCAGAGCTTGAATGATCGCCGTTTCCACACGAAGCATTTATGAAGCGCTCACACTTGAAGGCCTTGCTCAGACATGTGCACAGTAAACCCGTGCACAGCCCTAGGCTGCAGGGCCTGGACATGCAGGCGGTGCGTCTCACCTTGCTGCACCACCAGCCCACAGTCAGGGTCCTGGGCCACCTGCAGCAGGATCTCCTCCACATCCCGGTTCTTCCCCGGCGGGTCCACCAGGCGGGTGATCCGCTGCTGCAGCGTCCGCGGCAGGGCCATCAGCTGGGTGAACTGCCCCTCGGGGCTTTTGTCCACCTGGAACCGAGAGCACAAGCGTTTCCTGAGGAGCGAGCGGCCGCGGGTTACCGTACAAGATTCTCTCTGCGGTCGTCAAAGAACAGCACGCACAGGGACCTCGACTAATGTAAGCTTCCCTACAAACTAAATGAAACTTGCACTTGCAACTGAATCTATGAACTCACGTAAACACATAAAGCATGGACAGGAAGGAGAGCTGCTTCCCCTCGCAAGTGCAGCTTCCATGAAAGGATGAACCTGATGATTCAAAGATAATTTAATGGCAGGATAAGATAAATGTGCAGCCGAGTTACTCAAGTCAGATGACCCCTCTTCGGCAAGGAAAGGGGTGGGGTGGATCAGGAGCACAACGATGTGAAATCTGACCCTGAGCCTCCCTCCCAGCTGCCCCTTTGTCACAGCTTGTAAAACACAGCCAGTTAGCTACACCCATCCCATCACAGCTACAGGTTCACCATCAAGGTGAGGAGGAGCAGACTGACACTGCAATTACAGCTACTTCAGTTCCCTCCTGACACGGTAAAACCAGCGCAGCAGACCAGGTGCTCAATCTTTATGCTCTCCCATCTGGTACATGTTCATTAAATGCCAGACACGCCTTTCTCTCTCCCACCAGCTTGAGAAAGGCGTAAGAGGAAACGCACACTGCCTTGAACTGCAAGCCTCACCTCCAGCTTCCCCTGCTGTGGCTTGTACACCACCTGTGGGCATTCCTGTAGGATGTGGCTGTACAGGATCCGGAAGTGTTGCAAGTTTTCCTTGACAATGTTTAAAACTTTAGATTTGTCTTCACCGATTACCATCCTGAAATCACCTGGAACCAAGACAGGAGGCTATTTCACAATCACACTCACAGTAACTGTTCAGACCTGTATCATACCATGGTTGCTGAATCACAAAAAAATTTGAAACAAAAAACATAAATGAAAAGGAAAGGTAAAAATATTTGTTACAACTGACTTTTGGCCTTGTTTTGGCGTGGGGTGTGGTTTAGAAAGGAGGGGCATGGTATCCCTTGAATGCCAGTTAATCCATGTCATGTGAACCACAGCAAACAGCTAATAGGCTTCTGACATGGTCCTCTGCCAACACACTCTATTTATGATGAAATGTAGTATTTTATCACCATAAGTAATCATAGCTACGCTTATATGTGTTGGGCCAATTTGGAGAGCTAGCCATGTAGCTAACAGTAGCTAATAGTGTAATGGTACTAAACACTGTAGCCTTCGAATAGTTGCGAAAGGTGGTGAGGTAAGGTAGCTAAAGCCAAAGCATGTTATACCTTAAAATATCTGGAATATAAGTCACAAAATAAACACCAATTTCAGAACAACAACCAAAAGCCAGCCCTCATTAGTCCTATACAGTATTTGATAAACACCATATGGCAGTACAGACACCATCTAACAGAACGGCTAATCAGGAATAACTACAGGGATGTGTCACCAGAGTAGGAGAGTCCTGCAATCTGGACGAAAAGGTCTTCCTCCGAGCAGCTCTCTGGAAGCATGAGGAAGGAAGCCGTAACCGCACTTTTCAGGTTGCCCACAAGGGCGGCACGAAGCTTTCCATCCTCACTCTGAAGCAGGATCTTGACCTAGAGCAAAAGCGCAACTGCAATTTTACCAGTTTACCTTCTATTGTTTGATTAATAAAATCTCAACAACATAAACAGTCTTTACAAATGAAAGAACTGAAAACATGGAAAGGAAATGAAAAGTGAACAATTGTAATGCTATGCTGCAATTTTACATCTAAACTAGCTCAAGTTGTCAAGTTATGAAGAATCCAAACAACTTTTACCCATTATAGTTTGTATTGTATATCAGCCATACTTTTGTAAAAAGCAGAAATAATCAGTGGCATGTGAAAGGGCATCAGCTGTAATGCCATCCAAAATGAAATAAAAAAACAAACAGTGCCCTCATTTGGTATTTTTCTGTAATTGCATCAACATTTCTACTTCCCAAATAGTGCAGGAAATGTCCTTGTTATATGAATAGACTCAGGCAGCCATGATCAACTTGGGAAAGCATGATGTATTGTCTGTGGTGCAAAACTACTGTATTGTAAAGACAGGACAAAAGGTGGGCGCTGTACCCCTATAATAGGCTATATGCATTTACCGGTTTTTGAAGTCTGCCAGCCACATACAAGGTCTTCCAGTGCAGTAAGTCGTCAATCAGGGAATCTGTGCTAATGACACCATACTTAATCATCTGTGATGTGACAGAAAAAAAGTTTGAGTTCTTGCGTAATTCTTCATGGACACTGCACAAACAATTCAACTGCATATGTATTTTACCTTTCCATTGCTTGGAACTAAAGTGTTGTAGTAAATCCCAGCTCCGTGATCATTCTGAATACTGCTAATCTGTTTTGGCCCAAGGTATTTAAGGAAAGAGTAATGTTTCCGATTTTGCAACAGATTCATTGTGTGCCAAGTGACTGGGTCATCCACAGCAAACACGAAGTCCAGCATGTTTTTCTGAAATAAAAAAAATATTGCACGCACTGTTATGTTCTTTCTTTTAAAGCAGCTTCACCACCACCATTTTCAGACAAAAACGTAAAAATACAACATAGCTATGAAAGTAGGAATGAGGTCACATTAACACTAATGTTAACTTGCCCTTTAACCAACGCGAAAAACGTACCCTAACTACAGCTGTGTTGTACCCAGGTGGTAGTCTTAAGACTCGTGGACTGTTAATTTAGTCGCCCAACAGATGGATGACTTGGTTTATATCACTTGAAGTTTACTCGTTTATTTTATTCAATATTAGGAATTTCAAGCGAGTTAGTAGTTAGCTCGCAAGCTAGTAAGCGCTTTCTTACCCCCATTTGTCCTTGGGTAGTTCCAGATTGTTTAAAAACACCGGATCCATAAGCAAACGCGAGGCTTATGTCCTGAGGAAACTGTGAAACAATTCTTCGGTAAAAGACACTTGTGTTCTGTAGGGCTGGGAGCGACATGGCAACACTGCATCCAGCCACAACCGTAAACAATTAAATAGGTAGCCTAGTTTACTACAGGACTGGAAATAACACTTGAAGACACGTGCATGGTTGCATGTTCCACATAATAACTGTAGCTAAGCCTGGACGCTCAGGTTAGCGTGTTAGCATGAAATACTCAAATTTAACGCTGTTCTCAGATCGCCATACTGCAACGTAACCTAGTTAGGAACAGATGTATAGAAAAAATTAAAAGTCGTTTAATGCTATAGTCGCAACATTTTGGTGCGCACAAGAAACAAAGGTCATTCAACTGTTGAAGATAGAAAAATATCAACTGGGGTTGACATTGTACTCCATTTCCCTACTAGTATCTTGTAGACGTGAGGTGACCATCATATTTCAGTAGTTCAAGAGCGAAAAAACTAGTCTTTGATTATAAATCTACGCCATCTAGCGACCCGGGGGATAATCCAAAACTGAACAATTACATTACAATGCAGGCTATGTTGTGTATGCTACTGATAGAGTAGAAGAAAATGGTATCCCCATCATTTACACGAGATGGTGAATTGCTTTTGCTTCTGTTTTATAGTGATCGTACTGCCTAGTTGCACGCATTACCATAGACTGCAAATGCGCGTAACGCTATGATAAATTGAACAGTTGCAAACGTCACTCGATTGTGCAAATATACAAGGCAAGCCTTGTACGAATTATCAACGACAGGCGGAAAGCTTGCAGTAGCCTAATATTGTAACATCGTTTAAATCGCTGATATTACAGACCGTCAGCTTGTGGTCGCGGACCAGTTGCTTGCCGATGTTGCCGTCTCGCAAACACGCGTTAATTATAGCCTATGGAACAACGCATGTATTACAGTCAATTGATCTCTCTTTTTTTTCAGAAAAGCAGTTGCCTTGGTCTATTGTAGTATGATCATAACTACTGCTTCCAGGCAGTGTGAAATTCGGCACTTATAGAGAACAGTGATATGACTTTCTTTCTTAAAGCACCCACTCCTGCTTTAGCTTTCCATTACAATTACACTTATTTGTTCCAACATTTTCCACTTATGCGCGTTCCTCATAATCAATTATTTTATTCTTTTTCGTTGTCTGTTAATGCAGTCTCTAGCCTAATCCTGTTTCTGCTCTCGGACGTCTTCAGAACCCCAGATCCCCATTTTAATACCTACTTTGTGTACTGTAATAAACGTGAATTTCCGTATCTTTTCCAAAGTATTCTCCGTTATTAGATGCTACTTACATTCCCTAATTTACACAATTATCAGGCATAAATGTATAATGCATCTTCATAACATCCGAATGTCTTCATGGTTTCATTTTAAACGGAATCTTGATTTTTCGGCCCATGAAACATTTTGCAGATTACATGCACATTTATAGCCTATTTGACTTGTGCAATAGGCTACCTTTTGTTTCCAATTTATCCTTTTTGGGACTCCATGGCTATTGCCCTGTTGTACCGGCTTCTTGGTAGCCATAATACCCACAGAGACAAATATTTCTGCCAGAGTCTGAATATATCAGTGCATTCTGTAACTTTAATTGCTTCTGGGTGCTCCACAAAAGACATTTCACACCACCCTGAGTTCTTCTTGGATAATGATTCTGCCACATGCTGGGTGGTCTGGGTGCAATTCGGACTTCGCGACATACCTCTTTTATCGCACTGGAAAAAGAATAAAGAATCCAGGCTCAGCCAGGCGTAAAATAAAGTAAGTTAATCCAAGACAGTATTTCAAATGGAGGGCTTTGCAGAATGCTGCAATCGGCTGCACCATATAATTCTTCAGAAATTTAAAACAAATGTGACTAGGAAGTAGTAATGCTGGCTATAGCTGGCCTGGGAGGAGGAGCAGGAAACTGCAGCACTTGGAAGTTTGGAGCTGGGACAGGAGATACTGTTCCATAGTAGGGCTGCTGGAGCATGTCCATGCTGTCGTTTTACCTACATATGATAACAAAAGAGATGGATAAACTTTATTAATCCCCAAGGAGGAAATTCATGGTATCACCAACAAGAGATATCCATAGACAGCATCACTGCACGCAAGTTATATAGATAGACAGATATATAAACAACAGAACAGTCATTCCACACCTTTTTATCTGAAGGCCCCAAAAATGATCACGCTATTACTGAAGACTTCTTACTTCAGTAAATTTGTTGACAATGTTACCCAATATTAGCAATTGTGATTCCATTATATTATGGATCTATATGAGACATGAAGCTAAGAAGCAACATATAAATGTATTTCACATTATAGCAATATTACCATTGTTTGCAATCGATTGTTAAACCAGGCAAAGTTTGTCTGACCTGAATGTATGAAACGTGATACATAATATAAGGAAATGTATTGTTTAACAAAATATTCTTAAACAAAAAATGTATTTACATCTTACTAAGGAAGACAGGACTCCTTCATGGATAGGTGTATTCTGTAACAGTCTGGAACCACTGTTATAGAATACACCTTTGTTCCATAGAAAAGCTGTATTTGGGAAAAGCCACCTCAGGGAACTGAATTTTTTTTAAATGCCAGAACCACAAGAGGATGCTGCTATTCTTGACAGATGAGCAAACTGTCTGTATCATTTATCCAATGCCATGTGCCCACACACCCACACAAATGGACTCTCTCTCTCTCTCTCTCTCGCTCCAAATCTCACCTCTCTCTCTATGTTTTTCTATGTAATTTTCTACCCAAATTTTACAGCCCTGTTGCTTGTTGACTGTTGTTCTGAGCCACTCAAACGATGGCCACATAAAAGTAAACATGAGGTTCCACAGCGAACAAAACACATTTGCATAATCAAATAGGATATTAAAAAGCAGATTATCCTTGTGCTTTTGTAATTTGCTGATGCATTTTCAGTCATTGGCTTCTATAATACATTTCATCTTTCGAGGAAAAAATAAAGCAGAAAACAAATAGCACCCTTCTCTAGGAGCATATTACTGCAATGATTGATTCTAAAACTAGGTAGATGCTGTTCTATTTTCCCTATTCAATTTACAATCCTAAATAATTAATTCTACTCTGCCAGGGCCTTCCCTAAAGAAAGCATAGCCAACAAAATCCTTGTTAGTTCAGACATAGATATGTGATGCAGAGGTGTATGAGCTGCACTGATTACATCACAGCTTATGCTGGTGTATTTATGATATATGCCTAGCAAGGATTGTACTGTTTCTCCCTGATGGAAGTAGCGCAGGCATATGTGACAGAGTAAGGTAGGGAAACACTGTGCAGTCAGGGGTAATGGCCTAAAGGCTACTCTGTCCTCTCCTTTTTCAGCACACAGAAGGAAATGCTGACAAATATAGACTGTAAAACACATGTATAAATCTGGACAAGACTGGCTTGCAATTCAGAGATTCAACACTCAAGGTACCTATGTAAAATGAGGAACAATCTCTGGGCTAAATTCTAATCTGTAACTGTAAAATTCTTCAGCAGTGATGTCTGTATTTGTCGCTGAAGCAAATATGTAGAGGGAAATAGAACGCTTTGATGTTCATCCACATCTTTGTGTTTGGGAAGTGCTCCTTTCTCAACAGCTTGTCTTTGAAAGAGAAAGGCATCATTTATGTCAGCTCACTGGATTTGTTATGTCTTCTCATTTTTTACATTTTTAAATTACATGAACACATTATCCACAAGTATATATGGAAGCAAACTCATATATGTGCCTGTAAAATGATAGTGTTTGGCAAAAAGATACGTAATGTTAGATTTAGTGCTAGATTTAGTTGAAAGCCTACGTTTAATTTGTAGTCCCAAAGCAGGTAAAATAATCAGTAAAATGAAGTGATATTATGCCATCCACCATGTTAAAGCTTGGCAGGGCATGCCACATTTCTATACAGACCTGAAAAACTGGCACTTTTCATGGTTTACTGAACTTGATTGATTAATTGAGCAGTATAACAAGACAGCTATGATCTTTCCCCATGATGTCACATTACAAACCTATATAATGGCATGGCAACTTAAAATACAAGATGACTTGAACCAATCATTCCCTTAAGAAAAGATATGAAAATTTAGTGATAAAACAAGAATTTAACATTGTCTGCGTGGCAAATTGTATAAGGCAGAGAAATATTTAAAAAAACATTTATAATTGCAATTTTCACACATTAATATTGATAAAGTCAGTTATTCATGTGGAGGATCATGAATAATTCAGCCTTCTCAGCATAATCCACAGGGGATTTCTAAGCAGTGAAATGTGCTACATGTAGGGTTGATTGATCAGAGATTAAAGTGGCTGAAGAAATGGAGCAGAACATCATAAAATGGTGGTTTAAGAGAATGGAGAAACAGCCATGAAACATGTGACTTGAACATTGATTACATGGGCTGTGTTACTTTGGCACTCGGTGGACTAGTCAGATTCAGATCCAATAGTGTACACATCTAATAATATTATTGGATGCACCCCCTGTGTCAGTTTTATTCCCTGGATTCATATTGCATAAATGCATGCAAATTACCTAGAAGTTCCATGTAGGATGGTAATTGCAGAAAACACCAACCTTTACGCACCAGACCTTTTTTAAATTCTACCCATGTCACATTCTTATAATAATACGACAAGACTCCCATACGCCTTAGGACTAGAATACAGAGCCTACTACCCTCCTAGCGCTTTATTCCCAAATGCAGCTTCCATTACAGCCCTGAAATGACCAAAGGGAAAGGATCATTTCAGTCTTAATCACGTGGTCCCTGATGCTTCTGCTTGTAAATTGACAGCAGCGGGAAGGAAATTTACGGAAGCTGACAAGAGCTGCCGCTGGAAGAATGAAACACGTTCCAGTGTTCTACCGAGATAGCGAGCACGTCGGCACATCTCCGCTTTAGCTGCTCCATCGAAGATCTGCTCCTATGCTCTTTTATTAAATCACAATGCCGGTGAGAGTCTCAGCACTCCGGCTGCTGTTGCCATGGTGATGCAGTCGCTGTTGGTTACTCACAATATGTTCAAACATGAAAGGAAGGTGGGAAATGAACAGCAGTTACCATTAATTAAATCTTTTCCATAATAAGCAAACAAAACATTTCATACAGAACACTGCCATGTTGCATTGAATTGAAGACTAGCAGTCAAACATTTGTTCATGTTGTGTACAAAAAAAAGGGGGGGGGGTACAAGAGATTTTCACCCATTTTATGCATTTGACGCATTCATAAAACATTCATACACAACTGTGAATGGCTTACAACTGTACTGGTAATCCATTTGCAATGGAAATTAATTCAGCAATGTGCTGGTGATGCATTTCAATTCATTAGAGATTAAATGCAAACAGAACTGGCAGTATATTGTAAATTTACTGTGGATATATTTGGAAATCCATTTTTAGTGCATCATCAAATTTTCATTCTGTTAAATTGTACTGTTTATTCATCAGTTTCCAGTAGGTATGAGATATTCCAGTTATGCTGACATATCACACTAAATAGTGCCTGCATTAGTTTATTTACCTCAGTTAGCATCAGTCACCCTTCTTAGGGTAGTATTGTCCACTTGCACAGAGAGAGAGAAGTTCTTGATGCTTTAGCTTAGATGCTTTATTTATGTGTATTTTCCCTTTTGTGGATGTCAATCTGTACTTAAGTGACTGCTGAAAACATTCTGAACAGACGTTTACCAGCCAACAAGCTTACCTCAAATAAATGATAAATACATTTTTACTCAAACTTTGCACAAGTTTGAGCAATGACATCTAATACAGTGTAGTCTCACTCTGAATAGTCAGTGCTCCTGTTCCCATATCTTTTGACAGCACAGACAAATAAAAACGCAAAAAGCAGTCTTGAAGGATTAAATTTTTAAAGATCTCATTCCTTTGCTACAACCTTTTTCCATAACTCAATTTACACAAGCCATAATGTTTCAGAACATTCCGCGCTGTTCCTTATTCCACCACCTTGTAGTGAACTGCATCCTATTCTAGGCCTCTCTACTTGCGATGTTTTCCTTTATCTCTCATTAGGCAGCAGTAATACTGTATGTTACAGAATGCTCAAGGAATTTTACTGGAATCATTATGCCATTTCCAGAGGCTTCCATGAAGTGGTTCCAATGAATCATGAATGGATGTAGCAAGCTACTGAGGTGTGGGTTTATCAAATCATAATTGTTTACACCTGGCATGCATTTGCTTTTTTAGTGAGAAAATATAAATTCATAAGCTGTACTGGACTGAAGACTCAGAGGAGCCACTCTGTTCATGTGCACTAGAAACATCCCTTTCCATTTAATGGTCCTTGCTAAAGTTGAGAAAAACAACAAATGTGGATTGTTCAGTAGATTTAGTAAGTTTGAAAATATAACACTGGTTTTAATTTAGACAGTCAGTCACTGTGTCAAATATGATGAATTGTGTTTTACTGCAACATTCTTTTTCTGTGTGTATAAGACTTGTAAAACAATTGTATAAAACTAAGGCTACAGAGGAGTTTCATGTTTCAGTTAACACTGAAATTGAACTGAGATTACTCTATGGTGAAGGTAATTTATTAGCTTTGTTTCATTACACTAAATTAATGACTGTTACTACTGGAGACATAATGTCTGAACTCCTGCTGCAGCTGAAATGCTCAGACAGTATGATTCAAATTCAGTCACTGTCCACTAGGCTACATTTTCCATGTAGATGGAGCGTTGCGAACCCTATTGACTACGGCTGATTATGTAAACAAGAGGGCAGTATTTTATGGGTAAATTCAAATGTCACAGCATATACTAGACCCAGAAACCAAGCACCTGTTGGACCACAGCTGCTAGCATGCCAGTTTTGTGAAAATCAGTGCTACAGTGGTCCACATGCAGCCGGACCGTTCAACAACTATTTTGTCTTCTCTTAACAGCTTTTCCTCATCTCCACTGCCTTGGCTCGACTGTTGCCCAGCAGACCACTGTAGTGCTGATTTGAAACCTACTGACCGGCCTACAGCTGGACCTATGGCTAGCCACTAGTGCACTACTGTATGCTGGCAAGTTGGGTGCATTTAGGAAACGTTTGGAAATCCTTGAGCAATTGAACACTGTTACTTCTCATTATCCTGGTTTGATCTGAGGATAAGTGCATTGATGAAGAACTGACATAATTTTAGTCTTGGTGTAAATTATAGTGAGGAAATTCAGGGAAATCAGCATTTACATTATTAGGCATTATTAGGCTTCCAGGCTTAGCAAGTGAGGAAGACAATTGTGTCTGTAGGTGTGGGCCACAGGAGACATATTTGCTCATTAGTTTGGTTGTGGATCCAGCAAGTAAAAGATATTGTGAAGTTGCTTGGTTTGATGCTGCTTGTTGCCTGTGGTCCTTGAAAGCACAAAGGAACCATGGAAAGAACAATATAGGTGCATTATGTGACAACACCTTACTTTGTAGGTCATGTGTTTCTGTGGGCTTGTTGTATCTTGGTTGTCACATAACCTTCAGATCTTGCGAAAAGCTTCATAATGGGATAACAGTTCAATCACTACACAACCATTGGCAATTGTTTGGGTCACAACACGTGCTCATTTTTAAAATGATTTTTGTACCATCTTCAGAACTTGTCCATACATAAAAATAAGTCCATACACTGGCATCTCTTTGATATGCGCATTAAGATATTCTTAATTATATTGTCTAGAGGCCATATTATGTACATATGACAAAAACATACATTGCCAAAGCAATTGCACACAGGTATAGAAGGTGATAAACTTACATCTGATGTACTCATGCTGTGCCATGCTCATTATCAATACAATGTGAGGTAAATTTATGTCACACAACCTTTTGAAGTCACATTCACTTTCAGAATGTGGCATCATTTATACTTAGTAAAATGATGCCACATTCTGAAAGTGTAATGCAGTGGGCCATTTGAGTGTGATGTTAATGTAATACTGAAATTATCCAAATAGCTATTGTGTTTACCAAAATTCAAAAGAAATAGAGTAAGGGCAGTTATGCCCTCTTGCAAAAGGAGGTTTTGACTTCTTGTTGCTCCGATTAAGCAGTGCAAAATATATGAGACCCACCCCAATTTACAGTAACAATATCAAGATACTAATTACAGTAACACAGAATTCAAAGAGTTTGTTTCATCAGAATGATGGATGATACAGAACTTCTGTATTGTTATACATTTAAGTTTATATTTTAAAAAATTATATTGTCAACTTTTCATATTTTCTCAATCACTCATGCAACTACCACGGCATTCTGTGTAACTGCATATATCCCCACATATCATCAATGGAAACCACGGGGTCCTTTTCATTGTTCTTCATCACTTCAACTGTATCCATTAAATAATTAAGGGAATCACCTAAAACCAGGGGAATCTGTGGTCATCCACCACCAGTGTTGACCCCTGATGAAGTTTTTTCATTACTGTATACTATACTATACTATACAGCATGATGTCTAGCATTAAATCAACAACAGTGCGCAAATATACCCTGAAGTATTATGTAGAATTGATTTTACATTGAATATTATTCTGTATGTATCATACAGCACCACCATATTTAAATAATTATGACAGTATCTTTATCATTGTTTGCTGACGATTGCACATGATTCTAAATATTGAATTTAAAAAAAAATTGCTTACGTTTCAGGCTGATGCTGACCCTTAGTCACATTTAGATTTCTTAGCCTAGCTTTATAGGGGCAGTCATTTTGGCAGATGTAATAAAGCTAAGTGCCTCCTATAAATATCAGGAGTCCTTCAAGAGTCCATCGTATCAGAAGTTATTTTTCCATTTTAAAACAAGGCCAGGGTTTATGACATTTGAAGAGCAGGAAAAATGTAAATCACATTAAATTACTGCTCTGTGTGCCTTACCTTTGAAACCTTTGGCTTTTCAAATAATACCTTTGAGTGAGATTCTGTCATATTCCAAAATTTTATTTGTTATGGAGAGAATGTGGCTTCTCAGTGCACCGTTAAATAAAAACATTTTCAAATTTTAATTTCAAGTTCAAATGAAACCAAAATATTTTTAAAGGAAAACATGATTTTTTAAAAAGTTTTTTTTAGTTTTCTTCTTCTGTTTTCAGTTCCTAATGATTGCGCAATAGTGGCCATTATCTTTGTTCCATGGCCCGCAGCCACTTCTATCCCACTCACCAGCTTTCCTCCTCAGCAGTTTTCTAAACAGTCAATGCATCTCATCCAAGCCGTTTTCCATTCAAACCAAAGTGGCCAGATGTAGCATTTACTTTGGTTATGCTGGTTCAGCTGTGACAGGAAAATAGGTTTTCATTAAGTGTGTTTAAATGAAAACACATCTTGAAGTGTAAAAATCCATCTTCAAATGTAAAAAGGAAACTACTGCAATCATTGCAGCAGCATCTAGGTTTAAAAAAAGACATCTGATGATCTAGGCAAATAAAGATGCCTGAGCATCTAAACAAATGAGTCCTTTGAATGTTTTCTATGCCATTTATCTGGGAAAAGAACTAATGTATCAAGAATTTTTGTCAGGAAGAAAGAGCATATTGAGCACAAATCCACAAGAAGGAACACATTCATGTTTTAAAAGCAATTTTTGTCTTGGTGGGAATGCTTGTTTTCAGAACACATCAATTTGATCCATTTCCTTTTGGAAACACTATTTGAAATGAAACACACACGCGCGCGCATGATCATGCACGCACGCACGCACGCACACACGCACCTTTAAAAGGTGATCAAGCTGAACTGGACAATTGTGGGACGCAGAGAAGAACGGTGCATTCAGACACCTAATGTACAAATAGGGGAAATGTGCCCAATCTGTTTATATTCTATGTCCCACCTCTGCTTTTATACAGCATTAACTCTTCATCAAGCAATCAAACACAACGAACCTGATATAGAACTCTTACAAAAAAAGTTATTACTGTGTGCTTCCCCCTCTACACAGAGTACTGTACAGACATCACTGGGCACTTTTTAAATACATAACACAAAATGAATTATAGCAAAAAGAGGGCCAACTATGGCAACAGATGGCACACCACCTAGAGTGAAAACAACATCTATTTCACCTATACTGATTTCAAATGCAATGCCATATAATTATACAGGAAAGGTGCATAATTATTTATAATTGACTGACTTTCATGATGTTAGAAATGGCTGATTAACATGTAGGAGGACTGTTCTGTCAAGTGTCTGGTTCATTAAAATGCATTTAAGTTGCTGATTGTGTCTGCTATGCTCGCTAAACACGTGTGCCTTTAATAGAACGGTGAAAATTCCTGACCTATTCGACCTTCACGGTGCATTCGCAGGGGTGTCAGGCTGGCTTGCTATTTTTAATGTCATGAAAAATTTAGGACAGGAAGAGCTTAGCATGTCAGCATGGATGCAGCTGTGGCTCCTCCCCGCCTGTGCTGATACTCTCTATCCGCCAGCCTAATTACCACCTTGCTGACTTGCACCTTGAGCCCACAATGTTGCCAAACTTAAACGACTTCCAACAGAGACAACAGCATTAAAACAATATGAGGTTTCTACAGGGAGGTGGTGTGGAGTGATAGATGATGAATTCTAGAGGGATCTATATTCAGTGATCTCTGTGCTGAAATAAACAAAGAAAGATCAGATATAGTGGAGCAGCAGTTATGGCACAACCTGCATCTAGCATTGCCAGTAACGACATCTCAAACTCAATCATAAAATAATAATGACTCAAAATGAAAGGCAAGCTGGACCAAATGGAATTTGGAGTCAGGCTTTGCTTGTTGTTGCCAGATGGATGGTTCCGGTGCTGTACAGAAAGTTCAGTAGAGTACTGCTCTCTCTGACTCTGCTGCTGCTTTCAGGTGTTCTCAGAAAGTTCAGTAGAGTACTGCTCTCTCTGAATCTGCTGCTGCTTTCAGGTGTTCTCAGTTCGGAACTTCTTCATGGAACCTGTGTCCGAGAGTTACATTCTGCATATTTAAATTCTATAAAAATCCAAATGCTATAATGCAATCAGGAATAATAGTATGCTGGTGCTCCTTAACTGTAGAATATGAGGGTCAAAGAGCATCTATGTGGTGAATGTGCTGAAAAGAATCCTCACCCATGGAAGATTTAGTCAATTAATTCAGGTTCTCCTCAGCACATGTAGCTGAAGGGTACTTTTCTTCACACCCAGAGACGAGCTCTGTGGAGTGCATCATAAATAAGACAGAGGCAGCAAACAGGGGAAGCCAAGCTGCATTTTGAATTATTGAACTCTGTTTCTCCCTCTCCCATGAAGCCAAAATGTGCTGCAGAGGGATGGCTGGTAGAAACAGAAATGACAGGACAAGAATGTAAAAAATACAAAAATAACTGATGAGGTTTATGCATAATGAAAAGTAAATGGAAATGATATTGGCCATTCAGATTAGTTTGCTCATTGATTAAAAGTCAGAATAGAATATGACCCCTTTTGTCAATTTTGATGAGATCTTTAACATCTAAGTTTTAAAAACCAAATTGGGACAGAATGTGTCTAATACTCTCAGCTGTTTTGGATGGTACAGTGTGCCAAGAGCATCTAATAATCTAATCTCCTCCACACTTGTGCTCGCTTGTGACAGAGAATGTTTGTCTTTCCATTCTAATTAACCCTATGTTAACAGCGTCCTACCAGTGAAACATGAAGAACCAGTCACTGAAAAGGCTGTGACATTTTCAAGAGGTGCAAAACATTATGTGAATGTTTTAAAATTGAAATGGAAGTAAACGGAATGTCTGGTTGCAGAATATTATAATGATTGTGACTGAAAGATAGAGAGAACTAAACAAGGCCACATAGAACAGAATAGATTAGAATAACTTTATTTTTCCCAAGAGGAACGTCAAGAATTTGTTTATTAGGTATTTATTTAGCTGTTTATAAAGCTATCATTGTCATCTTGGCCAAATTTAGTCATAATGTGGAAAAGACATCAATGTGTAAATAATAAATGGCATTTATTTTGATAATATGTAAACATGATCATTTAAATATTATATTTACGGCAATAATCCTCTTGAGCATCGAGGCTTTAATAAATTGCAAGAACGTTTTCTTTGAGAATGGACCCCCAAGCCTTCCTCAGCCATCCTGGCTTGAGGCCCGGTCGCTCTACTGAGACTGCCCTCATTGCACTGGAGCATTTCATTCTGCCAGATCCTACTCTCCTCAGCTGTGACCTTTTCTGACCTCTCGGATGCATTCAAGGGGCTCATAAATTAGATTGCTCTGCCAACCTTAGCTGGTCTGTGTTTTCTGTCTCTCTGACCACTCTAAACTACACTGAGACTCTCTACAGGAGTTCCCCTGGGGGCAGTAACTGGTCCCCTCCTGGTCTCAAGTTTCCATGTTCATTCTTCTCTGTGCATGGTTTCTCCTACCACTGCACCATCAAATTAATCTGTTAATTCCAACCCACCTCCTTTAGTCCAGGCTCTTATATGTTACCACCTGGATTATTGCAGTTCCCTACTGGCAGCCTGCCCAGCATAAGCAATGTTTTTCCATAATATGGGAATTCATCTCATTTTCAATCTTGAGACAAGCATAGTTCTCTCCTCTCTCTTCACTGGTTGCCTGCCCCAGGTTTATACATCTGTTCTTGCTTATCTAGCATTCAAAGGAACACCTCTCTTCTATCTACACACCCTCATATCCTATATGGCAGCTAGGCCACTGTGATCTTCTGCTCACTTGGTTGCTCCATCCCTTTTGAGGTTGTATGACATAAATACGACTATTTTTATTTTTTAAAAATATTTTAATGGGCTTTTCAGCTTTATTGGACAGGACAGTGTAGAGAGACCAGAAGAACGGGGATGAGAGAGGGAGAGGCATACAACAAAGGTTGCATGGTCAGATTCAAATCACCAACGCCGTGGCTTGTATTCCCCCATACAGAATCTTTCAAGATCATTTGGTTTGTGCTTGTGGATTTTCCCCTTCAATTCAAACTACACATTTGTTTCAGGTGATGAATGTTTGAATGGTAATAAATGTATGTGAACCTGGTGATGTTAATTAGTTTAATCATCCCGATTATGCTGCATATGGCCATGCAAGCTTGCATTTCTGAAATGAAAATAGATAATAAGGTATAGCCACATTTTTAGGAAATTCACACCACACCACAGAGTTTAGATGCACACCACAGAGATAAGATAATTTCATGCCTAAAACTACTATTGCTGAAATGATGTTTAGTAATATGGAAGAAATGGAACAGAAATCCCCTGCAAATGTTGGTCCCCGTATGGTGTAGCACCTTGAAATTCATATACTAAACTGCATACACTATGTAGCAGCAGAAGCATTACAGCAGCCAGAGCTCCTCATTATCTGTGTGCGGGAGAAAGCGTCTCTGAAGGGCGGCATATTTCCTGTGCTGCTGCTCATTAGGAGCGGGGTAGCTGGCACGCGTGTGGAAAACATGGCGGAAAGGTCCCGTGATCAGCAGCGTGTGCTGGTAAAGCGGGTGAAATCGTGATGGTTGTTGCGCGAGCAGAAGGAAAGGGATCAATGGAGTACACGGCGTTCGGGGGAGGAGCCGGAGACAGAAGGCCCCCCCCCGGAGATTCGCGCTGACGATCACCTCTGTTCACGCGAGCCCCATTAATTCACTGTCTCCAGGCTGCTTACTCCACCTATCCTTCCACACAGCAGCGCAGCCTCACACAGCAGTGTGTGGAGGTCACCCTGGGAAGAGGAGGGGAAAGGGAGGGGGGCTGGGGGGGAACCACGGTTACTGTGCAGGGGAGTCTCCTTCCTCACATACTGCCTGCTGCATATTCATTGGAAAACCCTCACTGGCTGCAATACGACACAGCCACGTTGCCTGTGAGGTAGTAGAGCGAGGGAGGGGGGTTGGGGAGAGGAAGGGAGGGAGGAGGGGAGGGAGGGAGGCGAGGGGAGGAGAGAGAGCATCTCTTGCAGGCACTGAGGCTGTCGGAGCAGAGGCAGATTGGCTAAGCGGGGAGCGAGCGTCATCGTCACAGGAGGAGAGAAGGAGCAGACGAAGGAGAGGAGGAACGCACAGCATCCACAGCTCAGAGGAATCGCAAGCCCTCTCGCTCGCCTTCTTCACCACTGCCGCCACCGCGGGAGAGACGGACCCTTCCGGAAAACACGAGCACAAACGTTCAGACGTCCCCACCACGCGCCTCCTGAACCCGGACGCCCCCGAACCCGGCCGCAGCCATGAACTTCCTGCGCAGACGGCTGTCTGACAGCAGCTTCATCGCCAACCTGCCCAACGGGTACATGACAGACCTGCAGAGGCCCGACCCTCCGCCACCCCCTCCCCCGGCGGCCGTCCCGACCGCCGCCGCCGCCGGCCAGGCTCCAGCACCGGCCCCGGCCCCGGCCCCGGCTCCGGCCCCCTCCATCTCCCCCGCGCCGGAACGGAGGCCCCAGCCGGCCCAGTCCAGCGGGACGGGCTTCTTCAGCTCCATCACCAATGTGGTGAAGCAGACGGCCGCCTCGGCGGGGCTGGTGGAGCAGACGCCCGCTCCCACGCCAAAGAAGTTCAAGATCCTGCTGATCATCGACGAGCCACAACAGGACTGGTGAGTGCTGCCTGCTCCTAACCCCTCACCCCCGACGTGCCGCCCGCTGCGTGTCACCGTCTGTCCTGCATGGGCACACGAAGAGCTCTGTTTGGGTTCGGCTCCTATCAGCAAAACCAGAAAGTGGTGGCTGTCATCAGGGATAGGGGGAAATACAGCATCCTGTGATCCACAATGAAGAATTTTGTTTCGGCACTTTGGACTTGGAATTGCATTTTCATTGATGGATCTGGCATAATTTTTAAATGCATAAAGTTCATATCAATATAATTTGTTCTCAACTATCAAATGCAATTTTTATACATTAAATATTGCATGAATAGGATAATGCATGTAGACAATTTTTTACATGCTTCATTTTCCTGTAACAGGTATATAAATTAAATATAATTTTAGATTATAGAGCATTGGCCTAGAGCCAAAAACAGACTTGAAATGAAGAGAGTTTTTTAAAAATCGAACAGCTAGTGCACCCATTCCGAGCTCAGATTTTTCCCCCTATTTGCCTCTAAGAGTGCATCCTCCTTTTGCAGTGCTTTTAGAGACGTGGCTAAAAATATTTCTTATTCAGTCTGAATGGATGGAGGCTTTTTGACTGGAAGGTGTGTGAGGTCATTAATACAAAGATGGGGGGATGTGCCTATCCACTACTCATCCTCTCTGAATGGTTATTGACTCTGGATTTTTCCCCTTATCATCTCTCCCTGGATAGAATCCATTTGAATGCCAGAGCTTTTAAGTGCATGTTTTCCAAGGTAATGGAGGCTGGGGAGAGCTGGGCTACTCCAGAGTGCATGACCTCGACTGAGGGGGCGCTGTTGTTGTTGTGATGCATGACAACAAGAATCACGTTCAAAAATGATCAGGCACAACAGTAGATACTGAAAGACAAAGTGACAAGATTTCCTTCCACTGGTTTATAAAATGCAAAAAAATGACTGTTATGAAACTGTAGATTACTACATGGATACAGTAGTTAATATTTCATTGCAGCTGTAGGATAAATGCATTACACTCTCTATTGTCCAGTACTTAAGACCTACAGTATTCACACTGCTCCTGTGTGTTTCTCTTTTATTAAAGGCCTCTAACTAAGACTAAGTCTGACTGTGCACCTATTTTGGCTCTATGCAGTTGGACTAAGCTGGCCAGTCCATGTTTATTGTCTTAAATGCCAGTTTACCATGCACCGCCTGCATTATTAATATAAACACACCTTCTGTCTATCGTGTTGAAGGAAAAAATATTGTGCTGGTCACATGCATTCAGATATTTGGAGAATCCATTTGTGAATTCAGTCATTTTTTGTGTGGACTGTATCCGCAGTGGAGTGAAATGAGCCACTCAGTCACTGGAGAATCAGACACTGTGCTTGCATTAGAAATGCAGCGTGACGTGAATCCTGGATGTGTTGCTCTGAGCGGTGTACAGCGTAAATGGCAAGGATTCTGGATTCGAGCGCTGTCCAATCGCTCTGCTTCCTGCCAGGAAGCTGTGTCCCACAGTAAACACTGTTTGCAGTTATTATCCTTTCATGATGGCGGTGAGATTTATGGGGGCTGTTGCAGGGTGAAATGAGCTTAAGCGTAGAGAGCAGGGGCAGTTCCTTCATATCATCCTGAGTGATGTTTAGAAATCGGTGCATGTGTCACAAACGGACACTTATATAACCGTCTGCAGAGAAATCACGTCTCTCGTGCGCCCTGCCAATTCGTGAGTCCAGTTTTTCCCCTCCCATTATCAACCAGGATTGCTCAGCCTCCCAAGTGTTGATGCTCTCATTGTGTGCTTTCTGCTGTACAGCGAGGATGACATTTTCTGAAGCGAAGTCACTCTGTTATGCAACTGCAGTCAGGTGCAACAGAATTGCTTGCTCGCTGAAAAAAAAAAATCAAAGCTTGCCACTTCACCTCATATTTGCATATTGTGCAACAATATCGCACACAGGGAGTTTGGAATCCTCTTCTGGTCCATTTGAGGAGAGAGGATTCGGGATTCTCCTATTTTATCTCTGCCCTTGAGACTCTCCTCCGTAGGTAGCCATGAGAGAAAAACACTCATATTCCACAGCGTGATTAAGTGATGAGAAGAGACAGCGCGATTCAAAGCACCGCCCTGGGGAGTCACAGCTGTGTGTGTGCGTGCGTGGGTGAGTGCGTGTGTGTATTTGTGTTTGTGTATATCTGTGTGTGCGTGTGTGCGAGTGTGGATGTGTGCATCTGTGTGTTTGTGTTTGTCTGTGTGTGTGTGCATTTGTGCGTGGGTGTGTACGTGTGTGTTTGTGTATGTGCATGTCTGTGTGTGAGTGTGCATGTGTGAGAAAATGACTATGTAGGGTATGCCCTGCTCAGCTGCCAGTGTGTTATCTTGATATGATTAAGGATGCCAGTCAGAGCTTGAATGGGGGGGGGGGGCGGTTTTCATTCAACACTGGCAAAATTACCTGTAATATAAGCAGCTGCCTCTTGCTGCCTGCTTAATTAAAGCCTGGAGGAAGCAGGCATCATCCTCCTAACCTTGTCCTGTCCGGCATCATCCATGCACCAATGAATGGTGGCACGAAAGGGGCCCATTGTAATCTTCCAGTCAACTGTCTGGTGCTTTCTAAAGGCACAATGCATGATCTGCTCCAGTGTTAACAAACGGGTACATGCATCATTAAACAGTGGTGAAATGATGTCCTGACAAATATGGCGGCATGGAAAAATGGCTAGAAAAGAATTTGTGGGATCCTTTCTCTTCAAACTGCCATCTGTTTCAATTAAGGTTTAATATCAGATGTATTTATCATTTTGTTCTTGCAGAAGTATGGTGGAAAAAAGTTAGAATCAATTTTCTAAGCGCTTTCTTGGTCTGTAGAATAAGAAGCTTATTTTCACACTGTTGACTAAAAATTGAAAAACAAATATTTGTGCTGAAATCTCAGTAATAGGCTTTGAGATTAATTTATGTCTAGTAGTCATGAAGGCGGAAGCTAATTAACTTGATGGATCAAACATCAGAATTAATCTGACCTTACAGCAATGAAAACTCCCTCACAGCCATCAACAAATTATCAGGTGGCTTTGTTACACACACCTATAATGATCTCGCTAAATGAGATAAACAATAATATTAAAAGCATATCTATGTTCTAGTTTCTCCTTGTGGATTATATTGATGAGTACAATTCATTTCACGTGTCAGGATGTAAATGCCACTATTTAGCAACAACCCAAAATGGAAAACCATGGATTTCTAAAAAAGTTTATACTTTCCAATGACTGAGGTGCTTGTTCTGAGGTGTTTTTTCTCGTCTGACGTGTGTGTCCATCTGTCAGTCTCTTTTCCCCCAATCCCAGTATTCCCTGAAGACCGGCCTGTGTCAGTGGCTCCTAATGTAAAGACACTGCCATTGCTGAAGAATGGCCTGCTATAAAAGGGCTTTTACGCCAAGCTGAATTGATTACTTAGTTTGAGAAAATGTTCATGGGATGAAGGTGGTTTAATCCTGCCTGCCTGTCTCTCTGCCGTCCTCTTGGTGCCAGACCCACACTAATAAAGCAGGTAGCCTGCATGCTCAGAGCAGGGCAGTGAGGGAAGCTGGGATGCTTTGATGGCAGCATGAATCACTCCCAGAAGCACAAACCCATCTGTCAATGGCTGATGGTGATACTGCTCTGTTCTTTGCAAGCAAATTAGGCAACCAACCTGCTAAGCAACGGGCGTGACCGCAGACCAGGGATGCATTCACAAGTCCAGCGGCGATTCCGCTACTATAACAGATTGCAGGCATAATCAGCCATTCAGTACTTGAGAAAACATAATCTTCGATATTCAAGCCGGCCCTGGCCCCTAGGAGATACGGCATTATGTGGGTGTGAAAGGAAGAGCCAAGCAAGCAGGAAATAAATCACCAAGGGTCAGAGCCCTAAAAACACTGAGATGCGCTCAAAGAGCTTTATGCTATGAAGTATTTTACAGCCACAAAAAAATTATTTTAACCTTGACTAAAATAATTTCAATGTTCAAGAATGACAGCATAGTCACGTGTAAGTCATACATTTCTTTTATTATTTTCCAAATTTCCCACTTTATATAGACAGGGATACTGTAGAAAGGGTTACTGATACAAATGAGCTTAAAGTTCAGGAAGAGCCATGGCCCTTTATAATGTAGAATATGGAAACATGGTGAAGCTGCATAAACAAAAGATAGACAGGCATGTGGCCTTCGGGCTTGTGTATAGTAAGCAATTGATGGAAGGCCTGCGATAGGTTTACATTTCATACATCATGGATCAGGCCTCTGCAAAGACGGCATGTTGATGTGAATCTTAGTAACTGAACAGAAAATTTGAATAAATGCAGTGCACAAAATTAGGATGTTTATCTTAACCAGAATAAAATCTAAAATGTGTGTGCGTGCGTGCATGCGCGCGCGTGTGTGTGCGTGTCTTCAGATACTATATTGAGACAGCCTGATTTTTGCCTGTGATAGAGCATGTAATTCAATAATTATAGTGACCTGTAGCCAGAGTCCTGCCACCTGTTTTAACATTTAGCATTTGGGGGAAGAGCCCATCTGAGATCATAGGGAGGAGAAACATATGGAATAATAAGGTACGATGGAGAATGCCCATCCAGTGCTGTGTAAGGAGAAATCCTATTTTTGTTCATTATTTAGAGGCGAGCCCATAAAGAGAAAGTGTGACAGAAAGAAAATGCTTTTCTTATATTCTGGATATAATATAATATATACAGTATATGCCAGCAGCAATGTTAAATGTTTTGTACCAGCGAATAGCATAGCATTGCTACAACCCAACCTTGATGAAAGACAGGCATGGATTAATTATTTTGGGTTCTAAGGAGAAACATGTCAGGTATAGCTATTTGTTATACCAGAAAAATCCCTAAATTATTATTATTTTCATATAGCAGAAACCAAGGTTTTTGATGTCTTGGATTTGTCATTTTTGGTAACTCTCTATTTCAAGAATATTCATCATGACAAAATGAATGACACACAATTTAGGACAGCACAGTTTGCCACATACCTTTTTAGTGTATGCTACTTACGTAAAATGGGAATGCCTCAGATTGTTCTGAATTGATTTCAGTTAACAGGTACTGCCTCCAAAATTATATCATAGCATGTGTATTGACAGACATGTAATGATATTGGTGTACTTATACAGATGATAAATCTCTGTCAAGTCAAAGGTTCACTAGCAGAAATGCAGTCATATTGAGTGAATAAGACCCCTGACCTGAGCTGTACAGAGACCTTTTGAGTGGCTGGTGATCAAAGTGAGAAAAGGGCACGCCAACCTAGAACAACCGTTTTACAACACTAGTTATTTTAGAGTACATATTTTTACCAAAATTAGTGAATGAAAATGAATGACAGCAACAATAATAATACAAATATTATTTTTTTAAATCAACTCAAAGGGGCACACTGGGCAAAAGGGGCAAGCGCCCAGGCACCCAGTGCCACCCACTCTGCATGTGTCAGCCCCTAGCATATGGCACATCCCATTGACCAGACTTATCCAAGTGTCCTTTAGTGAACCAAATGTGTAGACAGACAGTAAAACTCAAGTGAACCCTTACCACAGTATATTCACTGCGAGGCAATGATTTCATCTTCAGGGACTATACAGATCTCACTGTGTTGCCATGGCGTCCAGGCAGGAGGCTCCACCCTGCACCAGCCATAATATAATTAGCTGGTTGTTAGACCGTAATGACATCATAACCTGATAAAGACTGCTGTGTTTACTGTGAGTCTGTGCAGTCTTAATGGCCTTACAGGACCACAAGGTGCACCACCCAGCATCTGCTTTTAAAACTATGTAGCAAATTAGCATTTTGTTTAGTCTTGCTGTAACTGCACCATATCAGATCTCCTGAATGGATTAATGTGGTTGCGTCTCTGCCCGGCAGTGGAGCCTGCCTTTTTGAGATGCTGCCCCTTATCCTGCTCACCACAGTCGCATTTCACTTCAAGACACATTAGAGATGAAAGCACCAGTGAATGGAAACCAGGAAGACATAGTGGGACTATCTTATTGGATGCTGCCTTTAATCTCGCTCCCTGGCAGTTTCTGCTGTATTTCTGCTTTGATCAATACAATCCTGCCCAATAAATCTGACAGACCGGCATCCAGCCTTCAGGTTTGACAATAAAATAAAGTTTTAAATAAATGAAATTACCCTTTCTAAAATGAATGTCATTACAATAAGACAGAGTGACATTAGCTTTCAGCTAATTATCACTTCTTGTACTGGAAAATGCCATCGTACATTATGTCTATCATGTCAGAGGACATCTTGGTCACATATCTTGAACAGTATGACACAGAGAATAAATATCTGGCTACAATGGCATTAAAAACCCTGTCTCAGCACTGTAGCAGGACCCCGTATGTACAGCCAGTAAATGGCTAATCCATTTTCAATCTGTCAGACACAGTTAAACTTTCCTTCAATAGCATCGCACATCATTGCTTCGAGTGGAGCGCCCCCGCACTACCCCCACCTTTACCCTCCCCCCTTCTCATGAAACTTCAGGCAGTTGGCCAGGAAGCCTTTGTGGTCTAGCCAGACTAGACTTAGAGATGTTATAATGCAAGAATGCATCTATTTATTTATTTATCTCTGATCTGAGCAGACGCAAAATGGAGTCTATAATAATGAAGGAAAAAATAGTCAGCGGAATGGCCGACGTGCGTCTGCATTGTGCCGGACGTGCCCAGGGACGTCCTCCACAGATGCAATCAGTTTTTATGCAATGAAAACAATACTCTCTAATTGCAACACCAGCAGTTAAGTTGCTTCTGTGCTTTTTCATGATTTCCGTCTTAATAAGTGGCATTGCCGGTAATGCTTATTATCATTAATACAGCAGTCATGGTTTTTCAATATGAATACTGATGGTGACTGAATGAGGAACTTCGAGTCACATTGAAAATCTTCATGGCTGCACCCACTAACTACCCAATATTATTTTCAACCAGCAGTTATTGTATGCATTTCAGAAACACAGAGTGCAACAGGACACTGTAAAGCTGAGGAAACATTATAAAGTGCTTGTCACCTTACACTTTATCCATAAATCTTCTGGATGCTTTTATTTCAGTTTCATAGTTGCCATGGGGATAACTACTATTTAGGAACATTAATTATATTTTGTACACAGTAATTAGGCTCATGTTTGTCTTTAATGGTTAGCAAAGAAAACCTCAGACACATACAAACATTTTTTATTTTAAATGAATACAAAAATGAGTAAAGCGAGGAGTTTGACCATTTAAATTTTTTGTACAAAATGCCTTTAATTAGCCCATGGTATTTAATTAAGCTCATTGCTGGGGTTCACTCACCTTAAAAGGAAACTATTAGTGTTACAATAGAACCTCATTTTTTGGAGAGTAACAGAGAAATGTAGAATGAACAGATTCTGATTCTGTGTTGTTCTTTTACCTTAAGCCCAAGTTTCAGTGAAGTGCATATCTTTTTACTGCACAATAAATACTTCACTTCAAAGCCTGCAAGTCAAAAAACAGGCTTTGCTGCTCTTGAAAATGGAATATGCCAAGGTTTCGCTAACTGCTTTTTGAAAAAGGTATGTGTTACAGTATCTTTTTCAGTTGCCATTCATGACAGCAGTTAATTAAATTTAAGCAGTTTGTATTAATGAACTGGTGAACCATTTACGAGGTATCAGGGAACGGAAAATAGCGTCCTTGTCTCTTCGTTTGTGTGTGAAGTAAATTTAAAGATTCTGACAAGCAGTAAAGGGTTGTGCACAAACTGAAATCAAACCTGAAAGAAGTGCCACAGACAGTGATCCTGCCCTGTGCCCTGTGACAATACCGGCAGAGTAAGCAGTCAAGACATCTGTGAAGGATGATACCTTTCGCTCTACGAGCCCCTTCCCTGATTTCATCCATCGTCCTGCAGTGCGAGGCTCGCTTTGTCTGAAATGTTTCCCAAAAGTCTAATATTTCATATTCATGTGTCCCTTGCTATAAGCCATCTGTAATTGTTGCTATTTCACTCATTTTTTCCTGTCATACTGGGTAAGTCCCAAGTCAAATGAATGACGAAATTGGTATTGTGTTATTGTACAAGTAAATTAATGTTCTCTGCATTACCCTTTCAGTTAAATGGCAGAACGGATTGTTGTTTTCAGTGGATGGTACGCAAATTTGTTTTGGAAATATGGTGTTGTAAACATTTTGAGTATCAGACATTGACACATAAATCTAACTGGCATGTATTTTATAGTATGACGTCTAAGGGGTCAGGCCCTACGATAACTTAGTCAGGTAAATGTATTTATAACTTATTACAACATGCACTACTGCTACAACAAGAAACAAACAAAAAGGTCATACTTCACATCATTTTTCAAAAGAATGAACAACTTGAAGAGGAGCCATAGTCAAACTAAAAAATTACCTTGGAATTCAGACAGCATCCAGGCATATGAATGAATCTGCCTTAAAGGCTGGACTAACTAGAGTATCTGCTATTGGTTTTCTTGTCCATTGTATCAATTAGTGGTTTTAGATCTCCCCGTTTGTTTTCAGTTAATTTTTTTTGCTACAGGCAGGTCAAAGGATGAGAAAGATCAATTGAGTAACCTATTCGTTTTGTCTCCAAATCTATTTGTGAGGCGATCTGAGAGGCTAGTTTGTTCAGAAAGGAATCAGTGATGTGCACACAGTTACACAGTGCCCCTCAGTAAAGCTTTAATGGCATAGAACATATGGCGTTGGGTCATACTTGGTAAGGCACGTTAAATTAGTAGAGTGGTGGAGTCAGCAGAGACGATCGCTCATGGACGAAGCGGAGAAAGCCCCATGGCGCGTAGAAAAAGCAGACCTTCAACAGAACAGCAGGTTAGAAAAATGTACTGCTACACAGTTTCACTTAGGTAAGCATGGCAAAATAAATCCACATTGATTAAAATGACCAAAAGAGAACAGCCTGGTTTTATTTGAACATTTTTGGATATTGTATTTAGCACTTTAGAAATATAGTTATACTACCAGTTTTTCACACAGAAGCTTGGGCAAGCAGACTGTGGGCATATGAAAGACCAGCAGGGGTTGCTGGTGTACAATGGGACATGGTCATCCCGGCCAACTGAATCCGGTCTTTGCTGGGCCATACAGTGCCCAATTATGTGCTGCCCTGTTGGGCTACCAAGCACGGTAGGTACTGGTAGTCTGGATTGGATACCAGATCGTGGGGTGCACCCACAACCAGGAACAGTGTCTTAGCATGATGATCCATACAGACCCATTTTTCCACTCTTAAGGATTGTAACCAAACACATATGTATTGTGCATGGCATCAAACTGAAAAACAATGAAATCACATTAACTTATAAAGCAAAAATGTTAAATGATGAAGAATAACCATTCTTTTCATGCCAATAAGGGTGTCACAATAACAAAATACACCCAATTGAAAACTGATTCCTCAAAGCGATTTGTGTGAAGGCTATCTTTAGTCAAAACTGATCCCACTGGGGTTAAATGAGCCCACTAGTATCAATAACGGCAGCACAGCAGAACCATTTAACTGGGAGGCATCTGGCCTCTCCCTCCTCCTCTGGAAGCGTGACTGCACTCAGCAGATAAGTCAGTGTGGGTGCATTCAAACAGCCTTAGTTAAAGGGACTGTCCTGTGCAACCTATTCATCACTCTCCTGGCTCCCACAAACACACTCAGCACACACACACACAGACATATTTCTTAGGAAAGCAGGTTTTTCTATCAGTCATGCATACCATTTTCTCATCACTGAAAGGGCATTCTTAAGGACCAGCTAATGATGCTGTTTAGGTTATGCTAATGATAATGTTCAGGAGGACAGTGTACACTCCCCTCACAACAGAAACATTTCACCTTTCAATGTTAATGAGGGTTTGGAGAAGACCCTCAGGAGGTCATATGCCCTGTGATTAAACCCATTGATTTAACTGAATTTAGACCAGACTATTACTGGCCTCTGTATTTTATGTAGAACTGTCTATTCTTGTACCACCCAATATGGCTCTTTCAATAACAGAGAGAAAATTACTGCAGCTGTTATATTCTGGGCTCCACTGGGGTACAGAGCATAACAAACCCTTTGAGCTGTTCTTGGTGTGAAAAGTAATTGTGTGCCTTTAACAAGTCAGAAAGATTCTTCTAGAAGAGGAATCTCGCCCCTCGATAAACCTGTCTGAGCTTCAGTCAGGTACAGAAGTGTTAAAATAGTGCAAAAAAACCAAGAAAGGGGCATACCATGAAGGGGGTGGAAACAGCCGTTGCTGTTTCACAACTTCCACAACAAGTGAAAAGCAGTGAAATTCTTAGTCCCATAAAACTGTAACCAAGAACAGAAACACGCACAGGAACAATGAAGCTTTCCAATAAACCCATCTGGGGGGAAAAGTCTCTCTTATTTTCACATTACGGGCCCTACTGAGGCACAGAAACAAACACGATTAGGGTGGTTGACTTCAGGTCTCCGAATCCTGGAAGAGGGTAACTCAATTTCCCCTCTGCTTCCTACAGGGAGGCTCTGTGTTTCGCCCAGCGCGTCTAATGTTACCTGTTCCCAGTAAAACGCGGGTCTGAAGAAAATAAAAAAAGACGAGCGTCTGTGGTTGCTGCTCTGCGCTACTTCGTCAGGACACAGTGCTGGCAGCGCAGTGGGAGCGGACACGCACAGCGAACGACTAGGAATGATCACGTGACTTTCCCCCAGAGGCCCTTCTCGGCTGCAGCGTGCCTGAGATGCGCGAGACGGCCGCTCCTAGCGGAGCCAGATGGAGCCATCGATTAGAAGGTGTGGAGCGAGGGAGAGGAGAGAGGAAAGAGCATTAAGAGCTGTGTTAGTCACGACACAGGCAAACAAACACACGCCCAAAATCTGGGCAAGGGCAAATTAACTTTGCTTTATTAAATCAAAAGATCTTTGATTTCATGAAAGGGGCAGGGGGGGTTAGATGACCATGTGGCATTTCTGTCTTGGGCAGACTGCCACCCTCTGTGTTTCTATTTCTGAGATGATGGCCTCTGGTTCCTGTTTGCAATCACTGTTATGTGGTTTGCTTATTCCGGTCAATAAAGTCTTTTACAAGCAACAACCAAATTATTGAGATAACATTTAAAAGAAATACGGAAATGATCTATGATAAATAAGGATCTGCTATACACAACAGATCAAAAATATCTTCTTAAAGAAATGTTTCTCATAGGTCCCCTCTGCAGTCAATCTTCTGGGGGATTCTATTTGATATCCAATTTCAGAATCATGCTTTGGCAGAGAGCACATCTTATTTTCTTTCAGTTGGACCAACTTAAATTATAATAGACTCTAAATTTGCATGGGTGAACAGCAGCTATGACACTGATTAAAGTACTTGCCTGCCAGGGTTCAAAACAACCGACTTCCCATGAGAAAAAAAATGGTTTGGAGTCTGATTAGAGTCTGGTACTGGAAACTGGCATAGTAGAGTGCAAATTAGCAGCAGAACAGGTGGGCACCACCATGACAAGTTAAGGGCACGTTTGTGTCGAACCACAGGGGTTGTTTACATTCTGTGCAGAGCTTGGACATACAGATATGAAGGGAGAGAGGGAGGGAGAAAACAGAAACCTCTCTTTCTCTACAGTATGAGTCATGGGGCAAGCATTTCTATCACAGAATGGCAGTTTCATTGTGCAGCTCTTCTTGAATGAACCAGTAACCTTATAACAGTTTTCATTTTATCTATAAAACTCCTTATGATCACAGTCAATGGCTTCATAAACCCAGGGGATTTTCTCTAATGCTCGCTTGAGGTGTACGATGACTTGAATGTCAAATAACACATTTCTGTTGATCATGATGATGCAGCTATAAAAGGTCTCAAGGGAATAAATGGAAAATCAAGGGGACTCTAAGGCTTATAATACTGGCCAGACGAGACTGGCAGAGGATAGTAAAAACAAAGGTCTAAAGGTGCGGGGGGAAGAAACTGTCGAAAATACAGCACACAAAAACACAGCACTGCTGCAGTGGAGAGGGCACCGGGTGTCTCCCAAACGAACAGCGAGGGTCGCCACTGCGAATCCCCTCAGTGCAGCTGCTGAATATAATATGCAGTGGGCGTTGCATTATTAATGCAGGGCACTGAATCGGAGAGCTGAGCCTCTGCACGGCAGGCTCTGCCTGCAGTTTATCTGCGCTGCTCTACAACGGGGTGAGAGGGCGGCACGGACGCCCGCGCTTCACGATCCGCCACACGCCACCGCCTCCACCTCCGCCGTCCGCCCCGTTCTCCCCAAACGCACTTCGGCTCTGCGGGCTCCTCCACTCACCATACCCGCTGGATAAGGTCGCTGGGTAAAGGCGCACAGTAACGCCAGTGCCATTTTCCAACCCAGTGACCGGCTCATGTATACTGCAAGAGTCTCAGCTGCACTGGACTGGAGATGAGACAGTTTGTTTTAATGATACCTTCCTTCCAGTTATGTCACAAGTGCGACTACTGCAGCTTCAAACACCCATGTATTCAAGTTCTGAAGCAGCAAATATTGGATTTTCTATTCGATAATCTACAGGGAGATGTGTGCTCTAAAGCAAATGACCAGAGGATTATTGGAGCTGGGATTTCCAGAGACTTCTTTCTTCCTCCTCTGTGGCGTCTGGGGTATATGTATCTGCATAGCCCCATTCCTAGCATAAATAGGTCACATCGTGGATTTGCAAAAATATCTAAACTAGCCTTGATACATTTCTCTTGGCAACTTGTGGCACGTTTAATACTGAATCCTCCCTGTAGGCAGGCAGTCCGAGACGCCGGGGCGTCAGGGTGCCATGGTGCCTTTTCATTTCCTGCTTTTGTAAAAGTGAATTTACTCCTTCCTACTTGCTGGCACACAGCACCGATGTGAGGTTCTGGCAATGCACACATTCTGTGAATGCCCACATCTGAATGATGAAAAACACGCATGAGAAAAACAGCATAAAATGAAGGCAGGGACAATCATAGCTATAAAGGGGGGACACTGTGCAGCTGCACCAATGTTACCATGAGTTACATATGAAAATAATATAATTCCTAGCTGCTTGCAAAAGGGAAGGGACAGATAAAATGTCTTTGGAAGAAAAGATATATCTTTACATTTGCATAAGACACACGTCAGAGACAATCATGCCATAGAGGGGTGGGAATGTGTGTACACTGACATGCACACATGTAGGGGCTCTTAGGTCATCCCCACTGATTAACAGACCCATAACTGGGCCAGGTAAGGTAAAGGCAGTACAAGTAATTTGAATTTAAGTTTTTTTTTTAAACCAAGGCAAGTAGCTTTAACAGGGACAGATTCTAATGACATAATGTTTGTAAGTAAACAAAACAGAGGGATCTGTTGGAATAGCTGCAAATAAAACTGCTTCAAATACCTATACCTACACAAGGGGTCAGTGACCCATGCAGTCACTAAAAACTACTGTTTAAAAAAAAAAAGTTTAAATACATTTTTAAGACCCATGTAGAGGGGAGTGGCAGGCTTGTTTATGAATATTTCATAGTGCATCTCTTTCCAGAAACCACCAAGGGCACGCAGGGTACATTCTGTGAGACAGAAACACTTTTGGGTAACTTACAGTGTCAGAATGCAGGCAGTTTTGAGGGCCAGTGTGGCAGCTATGTATAAAAATAAACCGCCCTGTCCTCTTCCAGAAGCCAACACTGGCCCAGCTTGATTGACAGGCTCTGTCTTTTCTTGTTCATCAACTCTGACTGCAGGGAGTGACACCCAGAAACAAAATCATTGGGTGGCTCTCCACCACTCATCTTAGAGAGGACACAAGGTCATTAGATGACAAAATTGCATTGGTGATACCAGATAAAAGCACTGATTTACAAGTAACTGCCTATCTAGAAATGACAGAAAACATTGTATGTCTGTTTTCTATGTAGTTATTTTGTTGTAACTGGTGCAATGGATTTAGTACAGAACAACTAAATATGTCAGGCTGTACTGTAAAATATTTGTATATATTTTGTGTTCTTTATTCAAATCAAAGTAGAAAAATGAGAACAGTTAATATCCTAGCCTAATAAATAGGAATTTGAGGAGGGGCAATACTAATGTTAAGAAATGTGTTCTTTGTGTCCTGCTTGGTTTTGACAGAGGTTTGGATTCTGTAGTGCAGTCCAAGAAAATGATGGCATTGGGGCGTGTCAGATAAAGACCTTGCGGGTTCACATCCTGTCTGGGGCATTGATGTTTACCCCTGCTGACTTCAGTAAATACCCATCAGTATAAATAGATTATCTATTTACAAAGATTAGAAATGATGTATGTTGCAGGGGATAACTTAATCTGCCCAACAAACCAATGCCTAAATAACACAGCGAGGAGCAGTGACACACACAATGGCACTGAGCCTGAATGACCCCCAGGGCAGAAAATAAATGTCCAGACTGTATGACAGTGGAATGTTCTGGAAAAGATGGAGGCTTGAACAGCTTTTCAGAAGCTAGTTACAACAAGACAAATCTCACTTCATCAACACCTTCTTTTTTTAGTCTGGCTGTTGGAAAAATGTGGTGCTTTATGACAGCATTTGTAAGCTTCGTGGCAAGTACTGACAGACTGCCAACTTGTGAGTTATATCAAATTTTTGTATCAAGATTTTAAGGAATCTTCTTTTTAAGAAAACTTTTCCCTAAAGTACACCACAGACAGTTCTCTTTTTTAAAAATTGAATAATATTAAATGTTCAGGAAATAAATTAAAACAACACCAACATAATAACCCAACACCATTTAGATCATTACACAAAGCCAAACTGCAATGAGAGAGCACAGAATGCCATTCTTCCCCATAGCATAGGAGCCAGTTTCATCTGGATGGAACCCACTTTTGGGGAGCAGAGGGCTTAAGAAGTGCTCCAGATTCTCATGTTCTACAGTAAATAATTTTTACTTCATCTTCAGCGAGAGGGAAATGTGTGTGTTACCATAGTAACTCCTGCAAAGCAGAAAAGCACAGACATTTATGCTGAATACATACAAGCAGAATGACTTTTTAACATAAACCTTCAAACCCATTGGTCTGAATAAAATAATTAAACTAAAATGTAGAATATTTATTATAAATAATGAACTCAGAAAAGAGGCAGTTTCCTGATAATAAATAAATAATTAGGTTGCAGTGAGCAAGGTTTCCTCTAATTACTACTCTTTGCATATTTGCATATTAGTCATATTGAGATTTTGTTGAACTATCCATGGCTCCCGATATATCAATTATTCAAGCCTTTGTCATCTCTGTAAATGTTTTGAGAGTGCTCTTTTGGGACGTATCACTGACGAGAGAGGTACGAGGCCAGCCTAAGCGCAGCTGTACATCACTTATGAGTCCTCATGGGCAGGTGAGTAATGACCAGACTGCTGAGGGACTCACAGATTCAGCTCAAACAGATGCATACACACAGACACGGATCTCACGGTTTAATTTGGAAAGGGCTCTGCCGCCGTCCCTTCGTTCGAATCGCTCTGCAGAGGAGGGCCCAGCTCATTGTAAAGTGATCTTTTGTCTTCCATATCAACAGGACGTTGGGTCCATTTATATTTTACACCGAATATGCTTTCTGATAAGGTGCCCTTTGTTTTTCTGTTCTGCTTGGCATTTAACACCAACAGAGAACAAGTAATCTGTTAGCACCACATGCAGTTTGCATACTAATGTAGATCATCTCACTATGACAAGCAATATGTAGTGTGACTTATTTATATAATTGCCGGTACACTATGATAACACTAAAATGTTGTAAAAAAAATGTTTCTTGCATTAGCAGAGTAGCTTCTTTTTTGCATTTATCATAACTTAATCTTAACATAATCTTAATTCACACACTGTTCACTCTACAAAAAACACGCTGAATTAAATTGCCTACATATGAAAATGAACCAAAGTGGACAATTTTCTTTGAAAAATGAGCAGTACTTTCATTTTGAGTCTGAGAGTTTTTCACAAATTGTCAGAGAAATTATCTTTCCCCAGTAGCAGTAATGGGGCCTCACTGCTAGACCTATACTGCTGTCTGTGAGGAAGAGAACACGCTTCTCTCTTTTGTTAAGACAGAAAATGAGATGTGAAATGGAGTGAATCCTGACAAATGGAAGTGAATCATTTCTAATGCAGCGAAGCACAAGGTGCGTCACTGCAGAGAGTGAGATGCAGAGGTGTCCGGGGCCCCGGGAAGTGTGATAGTCACTGTCATACACGGACCATATCATTCCTGTGCAAACACAGGAAATCACTGGTGGAAGCACTAAGTTCTTAAATTCTCTCAATTTAGGTGCATTATCTCTGAATGGGGAAGGCATTGCTCAGAACATCCAAGTCTTTTGTGAATAATGTTCCCCAAATATTACAATTATCATCCAGCAATGAAATAAAAACTACACAGCATAAACGTATGTAAAATAATGCAAGAAACACACTGATGATGATATCAGAGTATGTCATGAAACAGATAGCACAGCTGGGACCGCTGCCCTTCGTAAAGCAGAGTTCACGGTGAGCGTGCAACAATTGAACTATGATGAAAGGATGTTGAATTTTCTGGACTGAGTTTTATGGGAACTCTTATGATCAGTCATGATTAGACATGATCACAATGAGCCTTAGCAGAGAAGGGTGGCTGTTCATTTTGGATTTAAAATGTAACAGCCTCCACAGGTACTAAATGACAATCATGAAATTAGCTGGAAGGGAAACCCCACTCAAAATACACCATTAGGCCCAACTGAAATACATTAAAAACGTCTCAACTCCTTCCATCTCTCTGGTACTCTTTCACTACCTACATTTCTCAATCATACTCAGTCGCATTGAAATACATGAATAATAAATAAAAAGTGAAACTAGTTTTTCAAAATAATTTTCCCGATCAGAAATGCCCAACTGTACCTGAAGCCTCAGCTCATTACGGCAACTTCCTCTGCCAATTTAGGAGAGTGCAGGCGTGTGTTCTCTCTCCTCCACAGCGTGTGCAGCCAAACACCATTTATTTTCATCTGTAATGGGCTGTGGTGTGGAGTACACTTTGTGTGCAGTCTGGATGCGCTCGCCTGTATGAAGGAGTGGATTTTACACAACGGGTCAGGGGCACATCTGCACACTGGAAGCCAGTGTCTTGCATTAGCAGGATGAGGGTATTGTGCATATTATGATTAGGTTGGGCAGGCCTATGTGAATCCACTTTTCAAATGAATCATTCCTCTTCCTCTTAGAGAGATACAATGTGTCATTGGTTAATAAAAGAGGTTCCAAAATGTAGACATTAATGTTTGTTTGTTTTCATGGCTTTCTCTCTTGTTTATTTAAGATTTATGGCTGAGGTTTGGATTATGTTTTAATATAAACAGGATTCAAAACATAAAATTTGGGTGACACTATTATAAAAACACTCTACATCTGCACATTAAAAAGACAAGTTCATTTTTCTACTCTCTTTCTGCTCTTTTTATTGTAAACAATCATTCAGTTCACTGGGTTGTAAAATAAATTGAGCACAGTTTAAACCATTTTTGGAAAAGAGATACATAAATATAGAGGTCACTGTGTCAGCAACTTTGGCCAATTGTAAGTCTCAACTTAGACACAATTTAAGACACAACTTAGCTGCATTTCTTTGCCCACATACCTTCACAACTGATTGAATGACTGTAGCAAGAAACAAGGACTAATGACTTCCACATCAGCCCCATCAAAGATACTCATTTAATTATGGATAAATTGTGCATGTGGCTAAATATGAATTAGCACATAACAGAAAGAGCCAAGCACAGGACAGGAAATAAGCAATCCCTTTTGCCAAAAAACATTTTAAGAAAATTCATTTGACCTAATCCTAGCATTTCATTGGACTTTTCCAGATATTTTAGCTATTAAATGCTTTATAAGGTACCATGCACTTATAATTGTTATAAAAAAGGACCCAAAGTGGACACAAACTGTTATATTAGCATTTTCTCTGAATGTCCCTTTCTTTTCCCTTTGAAAATGTACTTCCACCATGTATGTGCTCCTACTGAGAAGTAATTTAAAGGCATTTCTATTTTTGATAGCCCAATACTGTTTAGGTCATGAAAAAATGGATGCAGTTTGTTGTGTTTAATCTCGTTTTCCTTGTATGTTAACTATCTATTCCCAAGTGTGCATTCCCAAAAAAACAACATTCAATCTTTACTCATTTGCACTGAAATTCCAAAGCAGTCGTTTAATCACCCCCCTAAGGTGAAGCCTTTGCAATACTTTGTTCCCATCCGAAATTAGTCATTAAATGGCACTGAACTAATGTACTTTTCATTTACTCAACTTATGTTTCGATCTAATAAAACAGTAGGCAATTAACCTAAACATGCTACACTTATCTCCTGTCCCATGAGTACTGTAGAAGCTTGTATTAAGTCCAATAGCAAGGAACTAGATGCTAACTTGCTCATTCACAGATTAAGCATTTGGCTTTTGCCAGTCCTCATGGGAAAGCCTGTTCTTGTGTGTTTTCATTTGTGTGCTTGTATGCCAATCGTGGGTGTGCGAGTTAGCATGTGCATGAGTGCGTGTTCGTGCAGTAGTGGATTTGTGTATGCGCGTGAGTGCGCGCATGCCTGTGTGCATGCATGGAATGAACATAGTCATCGAGCACTTTCATGTTGCACTTGTATCTTCGTCTTGATGTTGTAGCCCTTTATCATATCTCATAATCATGACTTACCATAACTTCACTTGCTTAGCCAATGCTTACTGTATGAACTAGACTTTATGTTTATGCCTATGGAGAATTGTTACTGCATGAGAATCATACCCTATCTGAAACCGTGTTCTGTAGTTGTTTCAACAACCTTCAGTATGCAGTTATTGTACGTTGCTTTGGACAAAAGAATTAGCCAAATAAAAAATGCAATGTATCGTAGTTTAATGTAATGTAATGTAATGTAATATAATGTGATGTGTGTGTGTGTGTGTGAGTGTGTGTGTTTATGTGTGAGTGTGCATGTGTGTGTGTGAGTGCACGCACATGTGTGTGCATGTGCACATTTGTGCGTGCATATGTGCAGCAGTCTGTGTGTATACATCATGTGCATAGATACGAGTGAGAGAGGAACACAGCAGCTGGTTGGTTCACAGTTGCAGTGATGACACCATTTATGGCTTACAGTGCATCCCAAATGAAGCCTTCGTCTACAATGTTGCGCACTCGACTTCAGTTTGCCCACATCTCAGCAAATCTGTGCTATGGTTTTGCACACTACCTCAAAGATCTTTGGAGAATGGCCCCAGATTATCTATAACCTGTGTACACATTGCAAGATGCCATTCAACTAAAACGACAAATGAGAAACAGATTTACTATTTGCAGTTGTTCACCAGCTGACTGAAATGTAATTTAGCAGCAAGATCTAAGTGGTTTCCTGCTACTCCTCCACTAATTCTGATCATGACATTAGGTAACCAGCCTATCCTCAAGATCCAAGAGCATTACATATAGCATATATCATATGTGCATATAGAGTACTGTACATACACCCTCTCCCCATATGTGCATATAGAGTACTGTACACACACCCTCTCCCCATATGTGCATATAGAGTACTGTACACACACCCTCTCCCCATATGTGCATATAGAGTACTGTACACACACCCTCTCCCCATATGGAGCTCAGTCATAAGCATGACTCTGCACTCTGCTCATTTCGGTTGGCTGCTGCCAGTGTAAAATCATTTCTACAATTACATAAAAACTCAGCGACATCTTCCACTGTATTTGAATCAAACGGACCTGCTAACAGCAGTTATCATGAGGCTGAAGTTATTATAATCAGCAGCTTTTCTTTTGCTCTTAATTAAATATCAAATAATCCATTTTCTTTCATTTTCAGTTTTAGAAGGGATTCTTTGTCATTACATTCTGCCATAAGCTTGCATGTCTGTTTTAAATCAATGTGTTCAATTAATAGCAAAAGAATCCTGCTATGATCTGGCAATGACATTAGAGGATCTCATAACAAAAATTCTGTTTAATCCAGTGTCATTCACATCTTTTCTTGCAGAGCACTGGAAAGGATGCAAAGTTACGTACAAATAATGCTTGGAGACTCCAATGTGGCATCTGTACTATGAACATATCACCAGAACTAGCTACTGAATAATAGCCTCACAGTGCTTTAGCAGAACACCGCATATGTACCAAATGCCTCTGCTAGCCTTTCCTTCATCCTTTCCTCTAGCACATTTGCTGAAATCGCTATGGAAACGGTGAAAAAAATTATATAAATAAAGCAAACTGGCGGTGTCCAAGCAGCATCTGTGATCTCCCAGCAGGAGAAATTAACCCGCTATTTGAATCGATTGTCTTGGAAGCGAAAGAGAAGCTGAGAAACATGAGCTTTCATCACTGAGCTCGAAGCACAGTATCTGGAGAAGAGCTGGAGTTAGGACTAACTCCAGTGATCAGAGTAATTGATTCCTTCAGGGATTGCAGGTGTCTTGGGGGGGGGGGGGGGGTTCTACGGGCTCACAGGACTCTTACAGGACTCAGCACAGCCATTTCTGTACCCACCTAGTAGAATGAATGCACTATAAATTGCAACTCTGAGAGTGAAAGAAGTTAGCATGGAATTAAAACATGTTAGCCAAGGCGAGCCGCAATGTTAACTTCAAACCTCACTGACCGGTGACTATGCGTTATCTTGGCTCCCTGACCCCTGATCCCACTAATGATCAGTGAACAGCAGAGGGCCGATCATGTGACATGGAGCGCTCATCAGTATTCCGCTCAGGTCTTCTCTCAGCGGTGAACAGCTACCAGGCCTGCATCAGGTACAGCTGAACGAGTGCGACAGATAATTGGACCCAGAAAGCGCCGGCGAGGTTCCTCTTCTCTTATCCTGTCCTTAAAGGACTGTGCCCACGCTTTACAAAGACAGTGCCGCCGAACGCCACCTCCCCTCAGTATTGTGCAAAATGCACATGTAATAATGTCCACACTCCCAACTTTCCAAAACCTTGTGAGTGATACTGGCTGTCAAAACTTCTGCACAAAAAACTTGAGCAAAAGAAGCATCTGCATTGCTGTTTTTGCCTTTTGAGGATAAAACATTACATGCATGTTATTTCCTGAACCTTATTTAATCACTGTATTAGTTAGCTTGCACACTTTTGTATGCAGTTGCACATTCTGACAGAGGCTTCTGCACATGCTCTCTCTGAGGCATGTAGTGCTGTTAGGCACACACACGCTGCATTTGCTTGATAACTATGTTCTGTTCTGTTGGAATCATTGGTCAATAGCCAACTAAAATCAGGCTTCTGTTGCTGTATTTTTTCTAAATTGATAGCTACCTAGAGTAGCTATATCCACATAAGCATAGCCTCAGTCACTATTTGAGCAGTTTGGCAATTTTATTCAAGAGCTTATAGTCATAGGACTCTGTCCAATAGTATAATTTTGTGATGTTGAGCTTTACGATTTTCAAGTACGTTTCATAGCGTTTTTTGTAATGCATTTATATTAGTTTTAACACCCTCAAAAAAGTAATTACAGTCGTATAGCAAAATTGCACAACAAATAACATTTCTATGCAAACAACTTTTAAAAAAATAAATGTAAGAATTCCAGATAGATGCCTATAATTCTAAGCTTTTGTCTTGCCATTCAAGTTCGAATGGCTGTGTGTGTGGGCAGCAAGTGACCTCAGGACAGCACTGATCAATAAAAGCAATCTAATCGGGTTTCCAAAGGCAGCATCACTGAACCAGGGAAGAATGATCTTCAGAATGTTCTGTAAAACTGTATTTTTTGCTGTCTGACATAACAAACTTTGATCATTTAAATTCTGTCAATTACAAACTGCCAACTGGAAATTATAGCTGATTTTATCAGTACCTATGTTGCCCCATACTAATAGTAATTAGCACTGTTGACACTGTTTTACCTGAAACCCGTTTGTATTACCGGAGGACTGTTTATTTACGTGATTTTATAAATGATAACCAAACTTCATCATTTTCATCATTTACTGTAGCCATTCTAAAAATAAGACGATTCCCCCTCCCCCTTCCCCCTTCCCCCTCCCTACAACTTAATTCTTGCTTATTCTCTGAAAAAAAACATTTCCAATCCTTGTTTGAAAGCAAAAATGGTGCTTCAAATTCATGGATCAGAAAGGCCACATTTAACAAGATACACGTTTTATCTGTATCTCACAGGCAATAGCAGCACAGAGAATCTTAAGACAATGCTCAGTGCATTGATTAATTCAGTTCCACATGCAAACTTCAGATGAAGAATAAATTTTTTAATCCATTTTTTTCAGTTTACTCGAGGCCTGCAATGATACTAATAGAAGCCTTGACATTTAACATGAAAGCTAGTGATGTATTTGCAACCATTTTAAAATCAATTCTGATTGGTGGTTGAATATGTGCAGCAAGAATTACTAAATCATTAGAATGACAGTTTGTAGACTTCCTGATTATAAGCTAAATTATATACTTGATTAAATTTGGTACATAAGCTTTATCCACTTTCAAATGAAAATCACACTCTGTCTGCTTAAGTGTGCATATTGTCAGAGTAGAGAAACTGCAGCAAAGCTGTGGCAATGCACAGCCTCGCCCTCCAATTCACCACAGATGAATGAGGACCGCTCTATTGTGACCTTATCAGTGAGAGACAAGGCAAATTCCAATGTAAATAATTTCAGCTAGTACCTGCTCCAACAGTTCTGTAACACTGCAGGTGTCTGTGTCTGTGTGTGTGTGTGTGTGTGTCTGTGTGTGTGTGTGTGAGAGAGAGAGAGAGAGAGAGATGGATCAGTGAAGGAAACAAAATGTCCAGTAGTATAATCTATAGTGAGCCTTGAAGTGATTTGTGAGTTCTTCCTGACAAACAGAAATTAAATTCATGAATCAGAATAAATTTCACTCTATTACTTGCAGTACTTGCAGTGACACCAAATTTGCCTCATGCTACATCACCGATATATCTGTGTTCCCTATACAATGCACAAGTTATCATAAACACTTCAGGACCACATAAGTAGTCAGCACTGAAAATACAGTATTGCCTACAGTGAGTTGCTTGAGCTAACGTCACAGCTGCACAACAGCCACATCGGTAATCACAACTGCAAAGATCCACTTCCAGCCTGAATGAGGAGATAAACACGGCAATAATTGTAGAAATGATCTCTTTTGTGGGATGCCATTATGGACATTTGACGATACTTTTTTATCCGTTGAATTTTTCCAATATTTCATTGTCGCCTTTGTCACGACTGACCCATTTTTCCTGCTCTTCAAAAACAGCCCTCCCCTGTTGTTTCACACTCCTGATGCTTATGAAACATACAAATGTATGTCTGAGTCAGCTGTGTGAAAAACAGACCCAGTTCCACTCTCTTCACTCATTACATTTTATCTCTAAAACCGCATCAACTGAGATGATGGTGTGTGCAATAAACTGACAGCAGACCTGGGTCAGAGACATGTTGACATTTGAAATACTTGTAACTGTACAGATGCTGGCACAATTTTCAGTGAAATCAGTTACCAGCCAAAACATACAATCTTATGACTGAAGAATTCTCCTGAATGTTGGTGAAAACAGGCCTAGTTTATTTTTTTAAATTTTTACTAATCTCTGGGAGTGTTGCTGGAGCCTAGACAGGACTGAGTGTGGAGTGATGCTAAAATCCATTATTTTTAAGGTTGGGTTCACACTGCTGTGTGGCAAAGCTGTGTTCATTTTAGCATGGACAGTCTTATGAGTTGATGTTTGATGCAACCGCACACTTCAAGGCTATGATATTCATTCTCAATATTTAATTAGCTGTCTGATGCCTTTTGTTCTCAATATAAATTAATTGGGCAACTTGATTAACAGTCAATAATACTTAACAGAGTTTAATAAGGAAATGCATGTACAGTGCATACAAATCTGATTATATTATATGATTATATTAAAGTTATTCTGGGCTATTTTTAAAGGTTTAACAGCAGTCTCTGTTAAGGGAGCAGTTGCACAGCCCAAGCCTCTCAGCCTAATACAACTTAGAGCAGAATGGACATGCACCTACGCAACGACACATTAGGACACCAGTTCAGGTCACCGGTAGGCATATAGCAAATTTAGTTAAAAGGGGAAAAGGGCTCATTTGGAAACTGCAGTTTGTTGTTACTTCAGGACAGCTCAAAACCAAATCATAGTAAAGGAAAAATAAAACCTCTATTAAATAAATCGGATGCTCTGGTGCGTTTCTTTAATCTTGTAGCCTAAGACTTGTCATAGTCCACTCCTGTAAGGGTCGTCTGGTTGGGGACATAACTGCTACTCATCTCTGTGCCGGAAGGCAATGTGATTTCAAAGTGGGTCATCATGCTGGGAGCCAGAGGTGATGGCGTGAGTTTAAATCGTGTATATCTAGCCTGCTGCAGAGCATAGCGGGCTTAATGGGATACTGAAAAGGCTACCTGGCTGGTCTTTTCAGCGGGATTTTCGATGCGTGTGACATGCACTGTGATACTGAACAAACCAGTCAGGCAACAGTGGTGTGCACCATTGGCCACTGAACACTATAGTGAATGCACACTGTAGTGTAGAGATGGGTTCGGGCCTATGTTCCTTGTAACAGTTCATGCTGAGCGATTTCAAATGGAAGGTTATATTCCATCAGCCAATATCGTTGATTTAATTAAGGGCGGGGTGCGATTTTCCGTCTTCTTAAAATTTAGGAACTAATCTTACATTTATTAAATTTATAACAAATGATTGTCAACATGTTTACCCTCCGTCTACCCCTTCGGTAGACACTTCTGTTCCCTGCGCACTACCCGTTCGAGTGCATTAATTACCATTCACTTTGTTCAAACAATGGTTTAAAAAACAAGTTTGGGAACCACATAGTAGGCATACTCTAGCTTTTATTTATGTTGACGCGTATCTAATTTACCGCACGGTGGCAGCAAAACACAGGCACAGCTGCGCAACTTCTCCGAGCAAACATCATTTTTTTCTGCAACTCTAATACAAATTATGAATGACAAAAAATCTAGGTATAAACTTAGAGTTGATATGATACACATTTAGTCAGCTTTGTCCCAAAATTAACTAGCTTTTGCTGTTTACACACAAGTTTCATGTCCCTGCGCATGTGGTTGTTTCGTATTCCTACCGTGTTGTGATGTTGTTTCTGCGTATATTTCTTTGTGGAACTTTGTCGGGTATGCTGTTAGGCCCCCCTACACAGAAAGCAGTTGTCCATCTCACAGTTGATCTCTTGCTGCAGTTGTCACTTAAGTATTATTCATAATAGTGGGACAGTGTGTCAGACCCCTGTTTTGTCGAGAGAATTTTCGGCATGCTGTGTTTTTAAGTCCCGGCCAAACCATCTCAAATTCTCCCACATCTGCCAAGGCCGTCCCCGTCGCCACAACTTCCAATGGCTGAGTGGCAGAGGGCTCTGGCCACAGGGCCTCCACTGTGCGCATTTCCTCATTGGGGGCACAAAAAAGGGCACTTTCAAGCCTGCTGTCTTTACACTGCCACCAAAAGCACTAGTCTAATCCCGCGATGAGGTCATACATCGGTCGTCGGTTGTGTTACAAAGTCGTTGCGTGCTTTTTTCCAGGTGGTGTTTGTTTGTTTGTAAGTAGGTGGGCTACAGCGCCCGCGTTACTAAGAATGTCTGGGAATCGCGCTGATAATTATGACAAAGGCAAAACGGTTTTCGGGTTGTCTGAATTCTACCGATTCACGTACGGAAATTAAGAAAAAGGTATGTGCATAATTAAGGACTATTTTCTTTGACACTAAATCCATGCTTGCATAAGGAGCCCGCCCATTACGATGATTGCTCAGATCCGTGAGATATTACTTAACTGTTACTGTTAGTGCCACTACAGTCATTTATCGGCACAACTCCTGCAATATTACTGGAATGCTCCAGTCGAGGTGTAGATCCACCATAATTAAGCGCAGCTGACAGATATGTGGTGACGTCACAGTCATGGTACTGACTCGTGGTTTGTTTTTCATACGTGAAGTCATTCCATCGTGTTCTGTGATAGAGGGGGGTTGCAGGAGGTATTTTTCCGTTTCTCAAGACGACAAAACAAAATAATAATGTTCAAACTTCCTGTATTTAATAGGCAATTCTGACATACTCTGATAAATAATAATAATAATAATAATAATAATAATAATAATAAATAGTATTTATATCTCGTTAGAACTCGTTTTCAGCCAATTGTTCTTAACATGGATGTACATATGTCGTATTATAATCTTTGATCCAGTCTCACACAGATTACAGTATACTGTCTCAAAGTAACATTTGTTCTCTTGTTCACCAGGGCCAAACTCCTCAGGGGGAAGAAGGTTCAAGGAGATTTTGACATCAAAGTGGAGCAGGTAAACCATTCAGCATCTTTTCAAAGAACACACATGCACACAACGTGTACAGTCATGTGTTTTCTCCTATTTCCTGGCACAATTTACAATAAGCTGCCTAGTATTCAATTTTAGTTCTAATTCTAATTTTAGTATTGGATAACTGAACTATTCTCTCATGTATGGATATTTTGAGCACAAATTATGTAGTTAAGTAATACAGGTGGAAGATAATTATGGTGACATCATAAAAGAGATGCCATAAGAATAATGTAATGTAATGCGGTAAACAGGATGCTCTTACATGACAAAGTGACACAGAGTGAAGTGAGTCAACTTTTCTGGAACTCCAAACCAAGGAGAGGAGAAAATATTATTGTGCCATTTTTAATCTTTCCCAGTGTTTTCTACAGGCTGTTTCTAGAGAAATTGAAACAGAATTGAAACAGAAGTAGCATTTGCCCTATAGTATAACCACACTTTAAGAGGAGTAGTTGCACATCTATGTTTATATTAGTAATAAAACACACTTCATTTAAAAATCTGCTAGCTGTGCTGTTCTTAGCTGGTGTGCTGAGTGCCTTGATGCAGGTCTGGTCTTAAGCCATGTGAAGACTGCCTTCCTGTTTACAGTGTGTTCAGCCAAGGGTAAACTGAATTTTTATCAGACAGTAAAGACAACTTTGATCCTGCCTTTGATCCCAGTCTGGGTACTCTCGGTGCTGAGCGCACAGGCTTGTTAGCCATTTCACAATTTCCTTCCTCTTTTGTGCAAAATTGCTGTTTTCCACTGTGGCTGCCACAAGCATAGCCTGTAGTTCTAGAGTGAGTCAGTTCCTTCCAGTGAAAGGCAATTACATTTCCCAACATGCATTTTTGGGGCAGCAGAAAGTATGAGCACCAGAGTGAAAGGTCTGTGCTTTTCTGTTCTTCGTGAGCAAATATCACCAAAACATTCTGGTACTGCCATTGATTTTCAGTATGTCTCAGCACTATTTTGACCAATCAAATTGAACTATAAGTAGGTTCTGTCAGAATTTGACAGAAAAAAAAACATTTAAATCACAAACTGGTAAGCAACAGAGCTTTCTTATTGTTCCTCCATTTTGTGCTTACTTCTGTGCGGAGAGTGCAGAATGCCTCGGATTCTCTGGTCTGCCTGACATTGTGCTGCAGAGCTCCTCAAAGTGGAAACAGATTTTTATCAGTCTAATGTGCTTACATAGCGTCACGTGTTCGAGCAACCTGTGGAGCAGCCCCGGAGGGACCCTGCTTTATTTCTGTGACATTCACAGCCCCCCTGCCCTGATCTGCTCCCTCAGCCCCGAAACTGTGTTTCTGTCTTTCATTACCGCTCACCCACAGTCAGCCAGGCCTCACAGCATCCAGGAAAACCATTTCACTTCTGGTATGCTCGTTTTCCTGCAGTAAACATAAAGACAAAACATGGACAGTATATTGGAGGCCACAGCACTCTTCATAAAGTTGTAGTTTTGCGATGTCACATCTGTGTAGATGTTTTTGTTTGATGTGACGTTTGAAAGGTTTGTGGTTCTGAACCCGTGATGTGAGTGCAATTTTAGAAAAAACCGCATTCAAATGAACACAAGAAAGACCCCTCAGATGGTTCTTATTTCAGCAGCAGGGACTCCACAATGATCCAGCACATGCTGCTTTGGGCCTCAACTGTAATTATTTGAATCCCGCAAGATGATGTCAGATGGAATTTACGCTTTCAAAGTTGCACCAAGTTGCAGTTCTGATTTTACTACCAGCTACTGTGGAACTGTGGTAGGAACTTAAGAAACAGCAGATGATTCATCGTGAGATTCATAAAACTGACCTCTTAGAGCGGCCTCAGCATTGCTGTGACACAACAAACACATTTTATTAAACGGGCCAGTCTGTCTAAACTGATCATTTTACTGATCGTGACTAACTGATTTACTGGCACGGGTGTTTCTCAACATTTACTGTAAAACCTGAGACATTAAAGGAAAAGTGTTCATTCATAATGAGGAACAGGCTTGTAGTAAAACCAATGAGAAAATGAAATCACACCACAATCTCTTTGTTAAAGACAGAAGTGGACAAAACATTATTTGTTAAAGACAGCTGTACCAGTATTGCTTGAAACCAATATCATTTGTATAGTGACAGGCCAGACAAATGATATCTATGGGCTTTATTAAACAGAACTATGGCATCGTAGTGCTGCGTCTCACACTGAATGCAGTATTGAAGTCTATCTCTTTCCTCCTATGACTCATACACTATTCTCATATTCTGCCACCTCTCTCTCTCCATCTGTCTGTCTGTCTGTCTGTCTGTCTCTCTCTCTCTCTCTCTCTCTCTCTCTCTGTTTTAGGCTGAATTCTCAGAGATTAACCTTGTGGCCCATGCCAATGGGACCTGCAATGTGGACATGCAGGTCATCAGGAATGGAACAAAAGTGGTCAGGTAAGTGAAAGATAGAAAATGCTAGTGTCACACAGAAAACATGCGCTCTAGCAAAGGACATATTGCAGTGTTTCTGAGGCAATTTCTGGATACAATAAATTTAAATCTATGATCAATCTTGTCTCATCATTTACTCTGGCTTGGACTTGTGCTGAGTAGACAGACTCTGCCATTGCAAAATACTTTTATGTATTTGCTATTGGAATCCAGTCATAGTATTAAAAGGAATACAATAAAAGCATTTAAAATCAATCACCCCATCAATTTTTAGACAAAGCATTAGGATATTGAGCTAAATCCACTGCATTTCTGTATCTGTTTGAAAATTGTTCTCAGCAGAATGAGACCAGCATTTATGTTAGACATATTTGATTATGTATTTTGGTCTGGAGAATCTCCAGATGGATATGAAATATAGACAGGGCGTTATTCATTTAAGACTTGGAACATATTCCAGGTCCTATTTCATGAGTAAAGTCAGGCTGTAATGATGGAGGGGCTGTTCTTTTATTTTTAACTCCGAGGCCATGGCATCATTGAAAAGCCACACACCTACTCCTTGTGATTCAGACACAGAGGAATCGGCCTGGATATTTACTGTAAATTAAGCTCTGGGCCACACCATGTGCTCACTGGTCACTTTCTGTAGGATGATAAAGTAATAGAGGTATACCAACTCACAGAACCAAAGCCACGATTCCAAAGCAAAGTGGATGCCTTGAAATATTCTAGCATGTGTTCCATAAGAAATTGCATTGGTTTTATGGCCTACTCAAATAAAAAGGTGCCAGTTGTGTTCGATGCACAGTTCTCCTTTCTAATTGGAATATATTTTGGGGGGTTACACAGACGAATACACAACTTATACCATATGCTTTTTACAATATGTTTTATTTGCACTGAATGAAAGAGGAAATTGCACTGAATGAAAGAGGAATGAAAAAGGCAATAAAGTTGTTTAACACTTCCTGGCTTTACCTCTCAATAGTTATGTCATTTTGAATTCTATACTGCTGGTTCTCAAGCCTACTGCACGAAACAAGAAGAGGAGCTGTGTTACTGAATGCACATCATTGTACATTATGAGAGCAAGAGCAGAAGTTATGGCACCCCATATATGTGTAAAGGCTAATTATCAACACAAGAACACAGATGGAGTGCCAGATGAACCGAGGTGTTACTGTAGCAATTATTTAGAGGACTTGCAGGAGCTATATGTCATTTTAAAAGTTCTTTCCAATTTAATTGACACTGGAATTTAATTGACCTTTATGGTGACATATTCAAAATTTTGTTATTGACTGATAAATCATTGCTATTATTTCCCGTGTGCAGACTATACTCACCCACACTATTTCATGTGCACACACAGACACACATACACACAGAGTATTGTATGGTGTCTGGTGGCATGCTAGAAGTCAGTTATATTATATGTGCAGTCAGTGCTGCTCAGGGCATGCCAGTGTGTGGGTAGACACACCAAAGAAGAAGCAACAAGAGCATCTCACAACAGTGGTCTGTCTGCCATCTTCTCCAAGTTAAAAAAATGTATTGGTTTTAAAAATGTACCATTTGTAACCTAGCATGTCAAAGCTATACCCCTTTGTTAGTTCCAGTAATTCTGTGATGTTAATGTGTTTAATAATAGCTATTATCACCTGCGAACATAGGTAAAAGAATAATATCCTTAATTTTTTATATGCTAATATCAGAATCATAATTCTGACAGATCATTCAAGCCTGACTTTGTCCTCATCCGACAACACGCCTTCAGCATGGCAGAAAATGAGGATTTCCGCAACTTGATCATTGGCCTGCAGTACGCCGGTGTCCCCAGCATGAACTCCCTGGAGTCCATTTTTAACCTTTGTGACAAACCCTGGGCGGTAAGAGTCTCTGTGCACGCTGTCTCACTGAAACATTCCTGCACCAGTTACCGTTGTCCCTGCACCATGTACACACAGAATTTTCACTTTCAGACTCTTCTTTTTAGCCTTTTCACATAAACCATTTAACATTTACAGATATGTTTAATCTGTTGATAAGACCTCCTTGCAGATCTCTGATCATCAGTATTTATTTCCTACTACTGTTCCATTACAGATCGATTGAAAAGGTGCAGATTTTCACTCGTCTCCCTGTAGGATTAATATCTGTGCCAAGGCTTACACGTATTTCAAATATTCAGGGTCTCAAGAGGACACTATTTAATATAGAAAAAACCAGGCCGTTGCCTCAACAAGATGATTCAGAGGCCTTGAGTTGGAATATTTCAGGTGGAAAGTAGCCCAGCGCCTCTGCCCTCAGCACATGACTGGAGCCCAGTTCCCAGATGTGGATAATAATCTCTCATTTTGAGTCAGACCAGCATGCTGGTATCAGAGGCTGCTGCGTTTCCTCTTTAGCAATAGCGGGCCAGACGGGTTGAGCAGAGCTGCTGCATGGGATTCGGTGCGCTCAGAGGCGTCCTGCTTCGCTACATCGGGGTTTTCCACACGAGCGCGGTTACAGGGAGCCACGTGCAGCTGCCAGTCACCTCCACTCCGCGGTTCGGGGAAATGATAATTACAGTTTTATCTTTTCTTTGATGGAATTTTTACCCATTCCACAAAGCAGAGGACAGATATCGTGGCCACAAACATACTCATGAAAGTGAACTCACGAACATAAAATTCATAAATACAATGCTTTATTAAATGTCTTCTACATGGTCACATCTGTTTCAGAAGCCTTTCTGGAAACAATTATTGAAAATTAGCCAAAGCTATAAATATCATGGTAAAATGCATCAGGTTATTCTTTTGAAGGGATATTTCACTTCGGTATGACACAAGTAATTTTGCGGAGCTTACCCTTTGTATTTGCATAGTGTGAATACTAGCAACGTCAGTTGTCCCTACTGACCGTTAACAGCATCGCCATTCATCCTGGTCCTCTAGTTCCCAGTGGTCAGTCAAATATTCATTTAAATAATCATATTAGAATGAACACTCATAGGAGCTCCTACAGTTCAGAAACATGAATGCGTATACAGTTCATATGAGTACGTACATACAGCACCTTTACGTATATACAGTATGACTACACATGCATGTATGCAGTTTATGTGTGTAGATAGTTGTGTAGATGACTTATTTAAAACTACATGCAAAAAAGAACAAATTAAAAAATGTTAATGGATTATAGAAATACAGTATATACAGCACATATGTATGTTTCAAAAGGTGGGGTTTGTAAAATAATAACCAAAAAACCAAGATTATCCATAAATTGAAGGGTACTGTTGAACTGCAGGGAATGAACTGAGTTCTTTTACCACAGGGACTGGCTTTGGGACTGGAAAGAACCCTCAAGGCACACTGTCCTCTAAACAAGCCGAACCATTTGCTCAGCTTAGCACAGTGAAGCAGAGCCTTTTGTTATTTCTGTTTCAACATCGTAGCCAATGAATTGGCAAACATGCTCAGCAGTTTATTTGTCCTGACTAAGGTTATGATAGAGAACAACACTTTCTTTTCTCTGCAACACGACACCCACATTGTGACTTCTTATGCACTCAGTTGAATTATGTTAGCAGTCACACTCACTGCATAAGTCAAATTGTATTGTAACTACAGGTTGTCAGTTAATTAGGTTTATGGTGGATATCATGCTGGCATCCCGTGGCTCTGTAAATGAGTGCAAATTACCACACATTATCTTGTTTTTGTAACAGTTTTGTGTAAATATATACACATTAAAATTTTCAGTGCCAAATATAGATAGATTCTGATATATTACATTTTAGTGTGATGTACTGTAGAACATGGATTCTTATGCACTATAATTAGAGATGAGGGAGCACTGAACATTTTATTGTGTAGAGACCAAGTCGCGCATTCTTAATATTATTCTGAAATAATAGACTGTAATATTAAAGTGCTTACCCTTTGCATTGCTAGCTGATTTTTTTACATTTGTGGGAGAGCAGTCATTATTCACTATGGCATCTGTGACAAAAGCTACTTTTTATTGAAATCACAATTTTAGCAATAATAACGTTTTTCTGTATTCTGTCTGCAGTTTGCTCAGTTGATTAGCTGCTACAAGAAGCTCGGGCCTGAGAAATTTCCACTGATTGAACAAACGTTCTACCCCAACTATAAAGACATGGTAAGAAGTGAAATCTGCCTGCACTTAGTTCTATAATTTAATTAAAATATAATGTAATTTCATTCTTCTATCATAAACGTTTTCGTTGTGGTGCCTACTCTGATTACCTGCCAAGGTTGCCCACGGGCTGCGTTTTTCCACAAGCTTTGGCTTATGACATGAGTTGATTATCAGATTGCTTTATGGAAACTACAGTCAACATTCTATGTGGCAATATGTAGAATTTTAATATTCATGGGTTTGAATTTATTTATGTATTTAACTATTGACTTTGAGCTAATGTAATGTAGTGCCTTACATGTTTTCAACAGCCAACCAAACCACTAAAATAAATGAGGTTGTCAGTGACAACAGTCATGTCTTTCTCCTAACATGCATTGAAAATTTCATAAGCAAATTTGACTGATATTATTACATGTTATACAGGGACGATGTATAACAAGGCTGCTGATTAAATCTTATTCATCAGTTCACATACTGAGGCTCAATTTTGTCAATGCATTCATTCTTATCTATAACTAAGTTTCTGTTGAGAAACCATGGAGGTTAATTAGGTTTTCAGGTGTGCAGAATTGTTTTGTTATGCTTAATGACCTTTTCAGAACACTGCCTAGGATTCCAAGCAGGTTAGTGGGTCCAACATATGCATTTGTCCAGAAACCTCTGACAAAAGTGACTTGGTAGAGAGATACCAGTAACATTAGATTATAATGTACAGTCACAAGAGGATGACTCCTCTGTAAGCCTTAATTGTTTTCCTCTCAGTTGATGGGAAATTGGCAAGGGCGAACTTATACAGACTGACTGATAACTGGTTTTCCACTGGTTCATCACATTTGACGGTCACTGGAAATTTTTCTCTCTATTGAATCCTTTTTACCACAATACAGTGATAAAGAGGCAAATGACAGTTAATTACATATTTGGATTGTAATTTTGCATGACCGAAACATCACTCATTGTGGCGTCAGTGGGCTGTTACTCTGAAAAGTTGATTTGGGGTGTATAGTACCTGGGAATAGCTGATATTTGATATTTGATGGAAGTGGTTGCATATGACCTTGAGGAATGAACCCAGCCTGTAAAAAGTTACTCAGCCTTACCAAAATGACTCTCCTGCCCTTCTGTGTGGATGGAAAGATGATATTTTAAGCTTACGGCATTAATCATATTGAGCAACACTCTGGCCCAGCCAGAGTGCGATTAATCAACGCATTGCCCTTCCTGGAACAGCAAACTGTCCAAAACTTTTCATATTGAAAATAACATATTGGCCCATGTTATCTTGGGAATTCTTGCAATGTCTACTATCAAAGAAAAATGAGAAAGATTGATTAAGTATATTGAGGTTCTCTATTGAAAGACTTTTATAAACAATATATTTGGTATAATAAAATAGAAAATTCAAACTATGTATTAACAGCAAAAGACTCATAAATACCCATACAAATGTCCCTTTGTATATAAAATAATTTGCTACTGACACTTCACACACATGATTACTGCTGACGCTTATGTGAAAGCAATGTATTAGCTTTTTGGCACAAGAAAATAAATTTTACAGAGTACAATAATACAAGAACACATGGCAATGCCACACAAAGTACAAATACCAAGGAAACATCAATTATGTACTGGGTATACTGTAAACTATACAAAAAACAAGACTACTGTGTAATATTTTATCTGTTAACATTTAAATTGTTAATTGCCATACAAATATATACATTCTCATAAAGCACATATAAATGTGTGTTAAAGGGCCAGCTCATATCCTACATAGATATATTCACTCAAATCATATATAGATGTGTAAACAGATATGTCATATTGGTCATTCAGGGAATCATAATAAGGGTGCTTCCCAAAGCCATTTTTCTCAAAGAGATGATATGAAGCTTATTAATCAGATGTATTTGGTCAGTTGTCAAGATTAAAATCCATGACTAAGAATTAGTGTCATTATGTTTATGCCATCGTGAAATCATTGTCTTATGATGTGAATGAATACAAGTGTACTGTACATTCTTGATATGGTCTCAGTGATCAGAGTGAAATTGAACTCATTTTCATATATATGGAACTCTATTTGAATATTGGTTTGTGGCATTTGAAACGGAAGCTTTTCATTAAGAATTTGGGGCAGTTGTGCTGTTCATAGTGTATACGTGTAGGCCAAAGCAGTTAATAAGAACACTTGACCTGGGTTCTTCTATTTCAAAAGAAAAAAGAACTGGTCACATATCCCGCGAGAGTCCCAGCTTTACAGAGCACAACATCAAACTGAAGCAAGGGTGCAAAAGCGCTAAGGTGATCTAGGCATTCAGCTTTGTCACTAAGAGTGGTAAAGTACCCAGACATGATGGAACCAAGTCCCTCTTCCCTTCATGTTTCCCTTCATGAAAACTGCACATGAGAAAGTCCACCTTCTGGTTGGCTTCCTCATGGATTTGTACCAGTGAAGAGAAGGGGCCCCAGGGGGCCCCAGAACACAATGAAAAGGGTGCATTGAGCAGCGATAGTTCCGGGGAGTAGAGCAAGAAGGAAGGAGGGAACATGAAAGAATCTACAGTGTCTCTGTGGAGCCCCACAGCCCCAGGACCCCCTGCTCAGGGGTCAGACATGTCCATGAAGTCTTTCTCTGGGGGGGCGCCCCCCCGGTACCAACTGCAGGAGCCATCGCTGCGCTTGATGCAGGCAAACTTCCGGGCCTGGTCCCCACTCAGGCTGTTGTCCAGCAGCCAGTCCGTCCACAGGCACTCGTTCTCCGTGGTGGTGGTGCAAGGAACCGTGTAGCATGTGGTAATCTGAGGGAGAGATTAGAGTCAGGGAGGGAATCTAAGGACCAGTTCCCAAAATATTGCCATACATATTTCATAAATTAACCGAGAGATTCAGAGATTGACAGTCTGAATAATGCACTCTTGAATAGCACATGCGTAGCTCAGTCATGATAATTCCACCCTCGTCCGTCGTGAGAATTCAATCAGCTCTGAGCCTTGGTCGGGTCATTGAGAGACTAGAGGTAGTAGAGAGAGCGCAGCTGGAAGTCAGTGGGCTCCAGAGAAGGAATGTCAAAGCAGCAACTTACTTTGCAGTCGCAGCCCATCTGATATCTGTAGTTGAGGTTTTTCTTCTGGGACAAAGAGAGGTTGTCCCAGGGTTCAATGAAGTCGCACAATCCGATGGAGACCTTCCCGTCATTCCACATGCTGCCTGTACAGGACACATGCACACACACACACACACACAAACACACACACACAGGTACGCACAGTCAGTCAGGGCCGATCAGAGGTAGCATAGCCTCACTGTCACGCTTGGTCAAACACTGCTAAAATTTTAATTATGCAGTGTTACTGGTGTTGTGGCTGGTTAAGGTAACATCATGCTTATTAATGCTGGCTAGCTAGTTCTGATGAGCCTTTCAGGCATAACATGGCTGCTGTGGCTTTTGTATTGCTATTCATTACCAGGGGAACTATGTACCATTTATTGCGCTGTGGTTTAGGTGTTGGTATCAAAATAAAATCTAGAAGGTCTAATGATGGCATCTTTGGTTTGAAAGTGCAAGCGTTTTATATGTATTGTAATCGAATGATACAAATCATCATAGTTTTATATAGTACTTTAAGCTTTATAAATAGTACTAAAATAGGATTCTGCTTTCTTGTACATTAAAAAAGCTCTGTATACCAGTGGCCTACACAGGACTTCAGTTTGGATGCTTTGGCAGACCAAAATGCTGCATAAGTCATGACAAATCAACACACCATACACATATGCGATTTATTTATAAATATATATGCCACAGACATCTTCATATTCACTATTGCACACAGTCAACATCCTCATGTTTTCAAATTTAAAGTTTAAAAGTCAAAAGGAAATCCATTCTCTGAGCCGCTAGATGACCATTGGGAATATTTGCTCCTGAGGTTGGATGAGCACGGCATGTGTGTAGAGATTGATGGTGTGGGGAAGAGTTTGTGCAATACGCCCTGCCATTGCACAGTGCAGTCTTACCTGACAGCAGGTACTGAACCTTGTTACTGGAGTCCAGCTGGACCCCACATGAGGAGTAGACAGATGTGTAGACATACTGGATGTCCTTAACCTTCTCAAAACCTTTGAACATCTGCAAGAGGCAAAACCCAGAAACGTTTATATCTGTGTTCAATGGTGTACGTGTAACTCATCTGTATACAGTCATGGCAGATCATGTCATAAAATTCATTTTTAACTATGAGAAATGGAAAAGGACTTTTGGGTGAATAGTCACGTTCATATTGATGCCAATAGCTGGAAACAGTCCAGTGAACCATAAAAAAATCCTAACAGAAGTATCCTATTTAAATAAGTCTGATTAAATAGCTGAAGATATGACCGTTTACTGCTCCTAGGAAACAATCTACACACAAGACACTCCACTGATCTCAGTGACAAGAAATCACTGGGCTTTCTGCAGGCTTCCACTCCTCATTCCCATTCATTTAAAAAAGACATTTAGCATAAAATCAACTCAATATATTTCCATAATTATTTATACTTTCTAAAATATCTGGCCTGAAGTCTTCTTTGTACTGATAATGTATTCTTTATTATTTCAGAAATACAAGGGTTGATTCAGTAAGTTGCTGAATAACTAATCTTTGCACCAAGATTCTGTTGAATTATTTATACACCGTGCGCTGGTGCTACAGCGAGCCTGGAGTGTGAACTTGTGTCTCTGCTGTTAAAAATGGCCACTTAAGTGGAGGATATGCTGGGATCATCACAGCCTCCATGCAACACTTATCAGAATGACTGAGAAAGCGCTGGGGGCTGGGTGCTGTGATTCCATGAGCCAGACAGAGGGAGAGGAGGTAAATGAGAAAGATTTGAGAGATTTGCCTGTTTAGGTGTAGGGCTGAAAATGTAGTTTCTCACCTTGATTAATTTAATCTCATACTGGATCATCTTCAGGTAGGGCGAAGAGTTGTTGCTTGGAGACACAATCTTCTCACCTGAGATCTTAGCACGAATGACTGAAAGCAAAAAGAAAATATGATTTAAAAGTAGCTACATCACATTAAAAATACAAAATCTTGAGTTCAGAGTTTACTCCAGTTCAGTTTTGACTCCAAAAGGTGGTCAATTAATTGACATATTTTTCTTCATTACACTGAAACCTAAATGACTCATAGATCATCTGAAGTTTTCAGCCACCTTATGTAAACTTTAATACTCATTGCACACAGTTATAAATCTTTTTTTTCCTGGAGGGCTGTCACACACACAGAGCCTGGTAGACAAGCTGCTTCTGACTGTTTAATATGCACAAGGTGTTGCTGGCCATATAAACACTGCCTGCTCTGTTCTGGTGATGATATCTATCTATGATGCATATTTCAAAGACTACACTGTGCATGGTTTAGGCTAATGTCACAGCGCACAAAAAGCCAGTATCTCACCATCTTTTAAACATGCAGAAAATAATGAAATATTTTCACTGAATGCCTTTCCAAGCACTAGGATATATTCTTTCAAAGTTCCCCCTGGTGTTCCACAATGCAGAGTAGAATGCTCATCTCACTATATCCACTGACCTGACTTCTACCTGTCCCATGGTACACTCTTCACCCAGTGGGGCTTCATCTGATACCTAGACACATCCCCGAACCTCCCTGTACCCCATTCCACAGCAGAGCAGAGTTCTGTCCTCTGTTAGATAATCGTTTTGCTAGTGATCACAAAGGGAGGGGTGAGACCTGTGGGGTGGCGGTCTGGGCACTGGAGAGAGACCAGGGGTCAGATATATGAGAGAAGGCATCATTCTGCCCCTGGACACCAGCCCAGTCAGGCTCATGAACTTCACCTGGCTCTCCACGTTGCCACAGTCTCCAGGCCCCTCAAGCGTGTGTTAACATTAACCCAGGGCCTTCCCAGAAGAGCTCTGTATCTTGTTTTAAGGATCAGTAGAACCATTGTCGTTGTTAGTGGGGCTGCAATGGAATTCATGCCCAAAGCCTCTAGGAACGCTAGACGAGAATTTACCTCAGTGCAGTGCAGTAGCCTCATCAGTGATTAATGTACAAAAACGAGTTGAGCATTGCTTTTCAGTATTCTAAAACCAGGATGTAGTTAAATTTTCAGTATCTGAGCTTTTTCCCTCAGTAAACAACAGGCACAGTTGGCAGCACTCTCTATCTATGTGATGAAAGTGAAGATTGGCCATGTGCCACAGTCTGGTGACTTGGCATCACTTAGGGTCTCTCTCTTTGTGACACAATGTATATACATGTTTTAAGGACATGTGAGGTTTGTTTACTCTAAATGGTGCTGATTCTTTGGGATGATGTCATTGTGGTGGAGTAGAGTAGAGTAGTATTGGCCACAGTGCATAAATACTGTAAATTGAAGCCTCTCTCTCCTTCTCTCCGCTGCACTTTCCATAATCCCCTGTCATACTGATTAAAACCAGAGGGCATGTGAAGCGAATGGTATATTTCCACATTAGCATAGCTGATGCAAAAGAAATTCCACATGATATGCCTACATTTTTTTCTCACTCTACTCTCAATAGATTTTATTCTGCTTAGAGACTATGATCTATAAAAATAAAAACTATGACTATAAAAATTACAGATGTTCCTAGTTTTCTACAGTAAGCAGTGCATGTAACAGGACAAAGGTATTACGTCTGGATACCCAGGCTAGATTATCTTTGATTCAGTGTTAAGTCCGATGGTATTAGACAGCACAGATTGTCCACGTCACTTTTTCCATGCCAAATGAGCGCTTCAGGCCCAGTATCCCTTTAAGTAAACCATCCAAAACCTGAAAGCATCACAGAAATGAACTGAATTTGCCCCTTACATCACACCCCGAAAGCACACGCATGAATGCACTCAAAAACATCCACACGAGCAGTGAGGAATTGGGGGGCTGGAGCAACCATGCAGGCTGGGAGCACGGCAGATAGGTGGAACCTCAAAGTACCGAATTGACAAAAAAATATCTGTACTTACTTAGGCAGGAGCTAATGGCAATCTACTCTTGCTCTAGTTGTAAACAGGAGAGGAGGGAAAGATAGGTCTGGGTTCAGACAGGAAGTGCTGACAGACACTGTCCTCAAGATCACCCAGGCTGACAGGAAGTTGCAACATACTGCCTGTATCACCTTCACACACCATTGAACCTTTTCATGAATTCTTCTTGTTTGATTGCTCGAGGATGTTTATCTTAATCTTGGGTCTTACCTGCACAGCTTGAGTCACCAAGTCCAAATTTAAACATATGGCATAGCATGCTCTGAAATAAGCTGGAAGCTAATTTGCATGTGTGCAAAATAGTTGTCGTGAAATCTGAACAAATATCCCTGCCCGTATTTTCACTGACCACAACGGTAAGGAAATATTGCAAACACTGCTGAATTTGCTTAAGAAGAAATGCATAAACTCCGCTTTCGCAAATGAATCCAGGGCCTTGTCATGATCACAAAGATTTCCTGTCAGAGTCTTTACAGTGATTAATTAGTATGCAAACCACTTCCCCTCTCCTATAGAGATGCTAATTAGATGGCACTTTTGAAACTCGTGTAGTACATTTACCGCCAGTGCAGCTTGGGCATGCGCCAGCTGTGCTCTGCCGCTCTGAAGTCCACAGCCAGTGAAATGCCACGTTAGCTTTGTGCCCCCAAGACGTGCAAAAAGGAATTTCAGCTCCGTTAGAAGGAAAGGGTCGTAAAATGATTTTATGAGATCGGGTAGACTGTAAATGTGTATTTTTAGAGGCGTAACAAGTGGATGCATGCCATACTTTGTGGAAGAATTATCACAAAAGCTGTGACCCAAATCACATTCAAGAAGCCTTTCTGCAATCTAGTTCTCATTATATTTATTTTATTAGTCCTGATTCAATTATTTCAGTGGAAAATAAATATTTTTTAAAGGATCATGAGCTAATATTAAATTAACATAAATTGTATGTACTGACATATTCAGCTATTGTCAAATGCTATCTAAAATGATTGTTGTTTCCCCCAGCAAATCAGGTTGAGCAATAAATGGTACATCCTTTTTTATCCAGTAATTTCATTAGATTTATCACATTTCTGTGAATTTATGAGAAATGAAAGATAAAAAAACAGAAACAGGATTTGAAATGTGTAAATAGCAATGAATGATTATTGATATCTTTCCCCAGATCCAGTATGGCAGGCTTGTGTATGGTAAGCATGATCGGGTGTTGTCAAGCAGACAGTGGTTTTAATATCAGAGCCGCTCAGTAAGTGCCCCTGTCAGCCCGTATGAAGTGGTGCAGAACGCACTGTTTTTTCTTCCTCTTCCACATGACTATGAACCCTGCCCTGCTTCTTGCTGTTATTTCTCTGTCAACTCAGATCTCCCTGAGCTACGTTTCTCTCTCTCTCTCTCTCTCTCTCTCTCTCTCTCTCTCTCTCTCTCCTTCTCACTCTCTCTCTCTGACCTGTTTGAAATTTTGTAGCTGAAGTTGTAATTTGCAATCTGTTTTATGAGGACACGTAGTCAAATGAAACGTTTGGCTTCGGTGAAGGGAATGTGGAATACAGAAAACTGACAGGGCCTGATAAAATAAAGGAGTCCATTGCATAGATGTTTTTCACATGGTTTTCCCATAGAGATTAATGTCAATGTATATATTTATTATTTTTTATTTAGAATGGTCTTGTCAAAAACTAGTTGTATATTAAGTTAAATATACAAACTCTGTGACAAAAAATCTGTGATTTTTTGACAGATTGTGATCTGTGATAGTTGCAATGATGCAACCCATTCAGCATATTAAAAGATGAATTAATTAACCAAATAGCTGCACTTGCATGCTTCATGTAAAGCATTAACCTAAAAAATACTAAATAAACAGAAGAAAAAAATTGTTAAACGTTGAAATGCTTTGCAAAATCATTTCATTGACTTGAATATCACATGCACAATGGCACAAACACATAACCACGTTTCACCATCTTGTTTGTATGGTGTCAGCAGACAGGCTACAGCAAACGAGAATGGTGCCAGTCGTGCTCATTGTGCACCACAAAATCTCTTGTGACAGCACTACAGAGAGAGCACAGCAAACTCTTATCGCAGAATAGTCTCCTTTCCCAATTCGTTCCACTCAACTATCCAAAAAACAAAATTTCACTGAACTCTGTAGGCAGAACAGCTTGCAAATCGACCCCTCAAAGAAATCTCCCCCAAGCACCCTCCACCAGCACCAGCAGCCCCGTCGCTGTCCGTGTGACCCTGAGTTACCTACCTATCTCGGAGTTGCAGAACTGCTGCTGCGGGTGTGCTGGGCTACAGCTGCATCCCTCCGCCCGCTCCTCCAGCCCCAGGGTCAGGACAAGAAACAGAACCAGCGCGGCACATCCAGGCACGGGGGTTCCCATGGCGATCCTCTGTCTTGCACACAGCACACTGCCCGCTTCTTTGGATTAGTGTCCCAGGGAGAGAGAGTGGAGGGGAGGGGGGAAAAGATCCTCAAACAGTGCGATATACGAGCCCTGACTTTCCCTGCCTCCAGCTGCTGCTGCTGCTGCTTAAACTGCTCTCTCTCTCTCACTGTTTCTCTCTCTCTCGCTCTCTCTCTCTCTCTCTGTCTCTCACTCTCTCTTACGCACCCTCACTCTCTCTGACTCCTGAGAGAGGGGAGACACAGGGAACCTCTTATGTACATCTTTGACACCGAAGGGACCGCCCCTTTTCCAAATATCACACCCCTGATACAAAAATATAATTCTCTGTGAACGGTCTCTCCCACGTCGCCAAAATAGTTTAACCTTTTCAGCATGTAAACAATGAGAACAAACATTTGCACAGAATGATTCCTGTTGCCATACCTTATATGTAGACAATTCTGATATGGAACAAGAATACACCCAAGAGAATATTTATTAACTTTTTATTGCCTGAAGCAAATACATTTTTTCTTGTCACCAATTTCACCACTGGGCGATGATAGCAAAGCAAATATGTACATGGCAGCGTCGTTGTTTTATCTCTTGTTTAAAGAGAATTTCATGAGAAATGTCAGACCAACCCAAGCTGGAACAAGTTTGCCACTTTGAAACGCAACGGGGGGAACCATAAATATAACTTTTAAAACGTAGAGGAAATATGATATACCTGTCCGCTCTTCAGCTCACTCTTTCATTTGCGGCTTAATTGGTAGCCTGGACTATAACCCCTCTAATCATTATTGAGGGACTGTGGCTCCCTATGGGGAGGGGGGGGAAAGGAGACGCACAGGGCTGCAGGCGCCACACCTGTTTCTCTCAGCAGCTCTGGGGTTACTCATGAGGTACACATGCGTGTGTTTACACAGACTAACTAATGTCACACGTCAAAGAGTGAAAACGTGGCCTGGTTTCTCAGCACTGCAATAAAATATTTCGCAATTTTCTTAAGCAAAAAAAAAAAAAAACAGGACAAATCTTCTAAAGCCTTGAAATATATTACAATGTTATGTGATGTTGTGATGTTCTCAGCTTTTGTTAAAGGGTATTTTATCCGTTCTGGTTTCACCATGTAGAAATTGCAGCACTTTTTAAATATAGTCCCCCATTTCAAGGCACCATAATGTTTTGGGACAAATGGCTTCACGGGTGTTTCTGATTAGTCAGTTGTGTTCCATTGCTTCCTTAGTGCTGGTATAAGTGAGCTTTCTAATCTCTAGTCTGGATTCCTGGCTTTTGTTTACCTTTCCAGTCTGTTATTGGCATTTGTCAACATGAGGAATAGAATTGCGGCAATGAAAGTCAAGGAAGCCATTATGAAGCTGAGCAATAAATAAAAGCAGCCAAACCTTAGGCTTACCAAAATCAACTGTTTGGAACATCATTAAGAAGAAAGGCAGCATTGGTGAGTTCAGTAATCACAAAGGGTCTGGTAGGCCTTAACAATTGATGACGGAAGAATTCTCACGATAATCAAGACAGACCCCAAACACCTGTCAACAGATCATAAACACTCTATATGAGGCAGGCGTGGATGTGTCAGTGGGTACAGCCAGCAGGAAACTTCACAAACTGAACTACAGAGACTACACTGCAAGATGCAAACCACTAGTTAGCTGCAAAAACTGGATGGCCAGATTTCAGTTTGCTAAGAGGTATCTAAAAGAGCCTGCAGTGTTCTGGGAAAAGGTATTGTGGGCAGGTATTGAGACCAAGGTTCACTTGAGAAAAGTGTGGAGGCCTCAAGGAACTGCCTAAAATCCAAAGCACAATTTGTTTGATTACAAATGGAAAACTGTGGAGTACAGAGCCAAATCATGAGAAACTATGATACACAGTTAACACCCAGGGTACATGCCAACCACAGTCAGCCTGTCTGTAGGCAGTGTCTGCCTGTTGATTGAATAATTACAGTTTGGCTGCAGTCTCATTGGACAGTAATTTCAGATCATGTCTTTGGTGGTTTAAGTTTTCCATTTCCAATGTACGGCATACATGATGCCAGTGACACATTTGTACACTCTTGTCCAGAAGTGTCTTTTGTAACAGAAACTAATCCCTAAAATGTGTAAATATAATACATTTGACCATAATATTTTATTGCTTATCTTCCAGATTACCATGCCCACATTCCCTGTTGTTGTGAAGATTGGACATGCTCATTCAGGCATGGGAAAGGTAAGCAAGTGGCATGATGGGAAGCTTTTGTAGTTTTAGTAATGATCTAATGAACTAGGTAATGACCTAGGCTGTTAATTTTTTTTCTAAAATCTCTGGCCTGAAGTCTAATTATGATAAATGCACACGTGTTACAATTTGGATTTCCCAATCAAGTGGACAGTTGTTCGAACAGATATTTTAGGAATACACATTCCCAGAAACATGGACATCACACAAGATCATTTCAATAGAAGGCTAAAAATAGTAGAAAAAAGATAAATGCTTAGAGAGCCGTACATTTGATATTGTATGGAAAATAGCGATAATACAATAATAAGAAGACTTATTCAAACAGTATGGACAGATTTTTTTTTTCATTTGGAACAGTAAACCTGTCAAGATTAAAAGTGCATATTTGTATAATATGTGGGGAACTGACTCTTTTGAATCTAAAAGCGTTACGTTTTGCCCTTAATGTGTAATTCCCAAGATTATCTTAAATCAGCAATGCTTTTCAGCTAAATTTTTTAAAAAGATCTGTCCACTCAATATTTAAAAAAAGGTAATTTTTGATTGTGTCAGATGACTCCTAACCAGTTTTTACAGCTAAAGAAAAATGCCTTCCTATATTTGTCAGGATTTTTGGAAAATGTGATTGTTATTTAGTTACAATACCAGTACCATCAGCCTGAAACTCCTAAGGAAATTCAAACACAAATACTGTGGTATACTAGGAATATTTTATTAATAGAACAGCCTTTTTTATTTGAGGTAATGCTAGATAAAGGTGTCATTTTCATGAATGACCTTTTAGAAAGAAATGTAATATTATGACTTTTGAGGTCTTTAAAGGTCAATATGGCAACATCTGTGCTCTGTAAACCTATAATCAGTAAATTGCAGCTATCCCACGGACATGGAAAAGGAAGCCTTTAGCATGTAGCCGAGAAATGGTCTGTCACACTCACATAAAAGATACAACATGGATGGAAAAAAAGAAAAATAAATAAACTTGCAGTATTACCAACAGCTATTCTATCTAAGTGGGAATAACTGCTGGATAAACCCATCCTTTGGGAAAAGGCCTTCACATGTCTGTATATGAGAACTTCTGACATATCCGTCAGGCTAATTCCATTAAAATTAATATATAACTGTCTTCCAACCAATAAAATGCTTAAAAATGGGGCATTCAACAATCTGGTTTATGTAGACTATTGTTTACTTGACGAGGAGGAAGAATCATGAATTCATCTTTTTTGGTACCTCTTTCCTATTTATCTTTCACTCTCTGCATTTCTCCATTCCATTTCTTTTACCTCTTTCCTGCCCATTTGTTCACTCCATTTCTTCCTCCCCTCCACTGTGCAGGTTAAGGTGGATAACCACAGTGACTTCCAGGACATTGCCAGTGTGGTTGCCATCACCCAGACCTACTGTACCACGGAGCCATTCATAGACTCCAAATATGACATCAGGATTCAGAAGATAGGCACCAATTACAAAGCTTACATGTAAGTATGTGCGCACACACACCAGTAAGTGCTGAGAGATATAAAGGGCATTACTGAACACACTTTAATGGGCTTGTATTAAGTTATTCGTTTTTGTTAGAATAGTTATGAAAATACAGGTGCTATTGAGAAAAGTTGGGAGAGAGAAGGATTTTTCTGAATGTGTGTGCATGTGTGTCTATGTGTGTGCGTGTGTGTGTGTGTGCGTGTGTGTGTGCGTGCGTGTGTGCTGGCGTGCGTGCGTGGAGTATGTGCAAACGTTTATATGCCTGTGTGTGGTTAGGTTTTGCTAAATAAAAGACCTTGAGAGGGTGTGTGCAGACAAGCAGGTCTTGTTAATAGCTCTTATGCAATAGGCTTACGTATAAACATCTGGCAATGTAGTCATTACATGTGATGTTGCAATGTAGCCTTCAGTCAGTGTGAATGGATGGATTTTTGTTTGAATCACCACTCATTTTTTCGGTTGCCTGCTGGAAATATGCTGGATGTAGGACAGTCAGTGAATAAGACCTTTCCTCATAATATGAGTCACTGTTAAAGTTACATCACACGTTATACACTGTGCTATTAGTGTGGCTTGGTGTGTGTTCATGCATGTACAGTATGAGGTTGAATAAGGATTGACAGTACTGACAAAAGCTAGAAGCTTGACCTTACTTCCCTATTTAGATGCCTTACTTTGGTTACTTGGTTTAGGGCTAGCCCAGTTACAAGCTTTTAATAATGTTAGTTTCCTTTAAACCCCTGTATTCTCGTGGTAGGACTGGTACAGAATAACAATCAGACAGTGACAGAGGACACATCAGTCATCTTTTCCCTTTGTTTCCTCAGGAGAACTTCCATCTCTGGCAACTGGAAGACAAATACTGGTTCAGCCATGCTGGAACAAGTAGCCATGACTGACAAGTGAGTGATGAGAGTGGGAGGTGATAGGTTTCCATGGTGATGGGCTGTCGCCCAGGGATTGAAACACCAGGTGGACTTCTATAGTCAGTGCTCCTGTAATGACCTTGACCAAGGTCTCTTTACCTGGATTGCTCTGGTAAAGCACAGCTGTTGAGATGCTTTTTTTTCATAATTTAGATTTTTTTAAAGAGCACAGGCCAGTGCGCATGCATAACAATGATGCCCTTAAATTATGTGAGGGCCACGGCTGGATGTGAATTGATCCGTAGTAGAAATGGCAGTGGGGTGTGCTGAAAATGCCAGCCCTGAGAGTCTAGCCCTGTCCTTATGTCTCCAGATGGCTCAGAAATTGAGCTCCCCGCTTTCATTAACCTATCATTTTCCACTGTATTAGCCCTGGATGATCAGTATTATTGAGCACTAAGGCAGCAGATGCTGCATTATGGACACAGACTCACCTCACCATTTTCCCCCTGGATTGTCGCTGCAACCTGTTTGACGTTAATGGTTGTGCTATTTATGAGCTGATATTTACCCCCTTGACATTCAAGCTGGTATAATTGTTTGTAATTGCCAGTGATGCATCATAAGATGCTATCAGGCAGTACTATCAGGAGTACAGGCAGATTGCTTTTATAATGACAGATTTTATTTGAAATCATGTTGATCCATGTTGATTCTATTGCAGAATCAATATGTATTTAATGTGAACCTTGTGCATTTAATGTGAACCTTGTGCACAGAAGAAAGGATGTTGCTTGGGTTTACAGATTAAAGACTATTACTACTGACAGTAATCTTTCACATTTGGGTTTAACTTCAGTTTTGGTACCACAGTGCCCCTGATACCTGTTTATGCTGTGCATGAGAGTTGTGTCCTCAACGTGACTGCCGAGGCTGAATATTCTGCTGCGTTACAGGTACAAACTGTGGGTGGACACCTGCTCAGAGATCTTTGGCGGGCTTGAGATCTGTGCAGTCAAAGCCATTCATGGCAAGGATGGGAAAGACTACATCACTGAGGTGAGCATAGCACTGTCTGTCAGGCTGGAACTTTGACTTTGTTTAGACAGGCCGTTTGAAGTCCTAAATCAGATTCTTTTATTATTAAAACATTTTTGTTAGTCAGATTCAATGTAATAAAACCACATTGATGATTATTTCTGGGTGTTTCTGTGCTGGGAATTCACTTAGAAAGTTTCATATGTCAAACAATAAAATATGCATGTAATTGCTGTTTACACAAGGAAACTCTTGGAGTTTTTGTTTTTACGATTTTACCATGGCTCTGGACGATGTATAGAAAATGTATATGTAATTCCTTTCTACTGTCAGGGTCTAGTACATATTTTCCATGTTTCACATTTAATGCATTACAATGAAAAGAACTGCCAATGATTCGGCAGTATGGTAATTTGAAGTGAACATTTGACAGTAATCGTATGAGGTACAGGACTATCACATTTTGAGCCCTTTGCTGAGATACTCTACTGGCAGCCACTGGCAGTAAGGGGTTACACTTATGTAGGAATCATTAGAGAAGCTCTGATAGACATGGTGGCTGACTGGCCATTTATGGTATAAGTGTTAGAAAATTCTGCATCACTCGAGAATATTTTTCCATGGTCATCCTATTTTATTTCCCCCATTTTTATTCAGCCTATCTCAGGGTAAGGCATTGCTGTTAGCCAGTACTGAAGGACAGTTCACTGCATATCCAGACCTGAAAGTGCGCAAGTAACGGAGCATGGCAAAAAAAGCCATCTTATCAGGACTGAGGGGTCCTAACAGAGCTGCTGTCATATAAAATGTACATGAAAGCAGCTGCAAAAATGCACACCTGATTTATTTCATTGTTTTTCTTTGTTTTCTGGGTAAGTATGTCCTTGAATGCTGTTTAACTGTCTTTCATAGTTTGTCACTCAGAAGTCTTACAGTAGTCTTAGTTTGGTACGAAAACTAGCCTCGAGGAATGACCATTTTGTGTGTTAACACAAACAGCACATACTTTTTTACTGGTGCAATAATCTTCAAAGGTGTCATGTATCTTGTAAATTTTATATAAAACTGTTTGCATAAATGGTAAAATAGTGTCATAAATGTTCTGGTAATGACGACCAGTAAAACGTATGTCTCATTCTTCTGGTCATAGTTGTTGAGAAACATGAATAAAGGTCTAGACCTTTTAATGAGGCACCCGACAGCCAATACTGTGAATGGTGTTACCCCAATGACTCACCAGTCGCCCCAAAGGTGAATAGATCACAGCACATTCTCAGTCCTAGTATACCGTTGCATTATTCATACTATTGCATTATTACCCTTTTGTTGGACAGATTCACAACCGCATTACATCAGAGTATTTCTCAATACGGGACGCCACAGTAACCAGACGACCAGCTCACTGGAATACCTGATGCAGAACGAACGTACTTAAGGATTTACGGGCCACTGCTACTATTTTAAGAATGATCACTCATTCCCGAGCAAGTAGCTTACTTTACCGATAATCTGGCGACAGATTATCTTTGCGAAAACTGAGGTTTTCTTTGCAATATGACGCACTGCCATGGGAACGTTTAACTTCTTACTGAGATGAGGCTTTGAGATAGAGCAGCAATATTGGGTTACCATGGCAACAGGCAGTCCTTAGTGGAAAGGCAGAACATATGCACCCCTCTCCCCCGCCCGTCTGTCCAGCTTTCCGCATATCTCCATTTACCGCTTCCTCTAAACAGTGCTCTCCGTTGGAGATAGAGTGATTACCCCTCTGGAGGAATGCCTTCCTTAATTTAATATCTAGACTTTAACCCAGAGGAACCCAGGAGAGCAGCTGAAACCATTCACTGTCACCAGCTCCCTGGCTCAATTGATCATCATGATCTATAGCCCACTTAGTCTTACTGTGGCTAACATGCTTCAAACCTAGCAGATCCACAGTATGTGTCATGAATTCATATTTTTAATCAGTCAATACATATAAGCACAACACTATATCAAAACAAAGTAACAATAGACCTGTTATTAAAACAGTAGTGCTGGAGTCACAAAGGTGAATTTACTCAAATTAACAGGAAAAGATGACCCCCCACCCCCACTCTGTCCTGCCCACCCAGGACTCCCACAAATACGCTTTCTGGGTTTGCGGGTCCTGAAACTGTCTCCGTCTCGAGCAGCTGATCTTATTTTTGTAAGGTTATTTCAGTTGTGGAGGCCGTACTGAAACCCAAAATCCCCACAGTTACAGTTTCATAAACGCTTTATTCACTTTTACGCTTGAGGCATTTTTGTTCCCTCTGAATAAAAGAAAACACTTCCTGAAAATGTGTATGTTTTTGTGGGTGCCTGGGAGGAGACATGGCATTAAGTTGGGCACTCCTAAAGACTAAAGACTGGAGCTGCCTTTCTCTAAATGGCTGGGAATATGGTTTGGAACTGTCTGGAGTGTTGCTATGCTCACGTCTGTCTGAGATTTAGCCCTAATCACCCATGCAAATTGTCGTCAATTAGCATGTGGAGCACTGATCATCCATCTCTATTACCAGGCAATATAGCCATTAGCATCTCTGGAAGGGAGTATTTTATCTAATAAGCTCAGTGTACCACACACTGTCAGTTCAAATTATAGAATTTTTTAACCCACCTTTGAGGTGGATCTTTGCTTTTTCTGCTGCAATGAATTTTCTTGCTGAATTGGCAAATTTGACTCCACCTATCGTGGGATTTATACAATGCGGTTACAAATGTTTGTTTAACGCCCAAAAATCCTGACAACCATGTTGTATAGTTACTGTTAATATGTAATTTTCATCAAATAAAGTCTAACCATTTCAAACAAATATATCTTCAAATAGGTATTTCATAGTGGCCATGGCTGACCTGGGTTAAATACTTGAACTCTTTCAATGTAAATCCCTGATCTTTTTCAAAGAAACATGTTACTAACCAAATATTACATAGATTTATTTTTAAATTGTCATCAATCTGCAGGTATATCAAGTATTTCTTAGAATTATTTGATCTAGGTCTGGACCATGGGTGATTGCGCTCCAAAACTGGAAGTTCCAAACACATGGGAAAATGCGTTACTTGATCGGAAAAATACACAGCAATCTGTGTTCACTCGTCAGACCGAATGTGTAGAACAGGCAGCTCTCTTTTCAACACATTGTGCGGCATGTCTGTTGCAGCCAGCCATTTTGTTACACAACCTCCAGCTGTGTGACGCTAGATAGGAGTGGAATAAAGCAGGGATCAGCATATGGGGGACATGTGACTCTGTGTGAGACTGTGCGGAAGTGGGTCACTGGCAGTGGAGGGTGGCGCAGCTCATCTGTGAGTAGGAGGAAGAGACCGCTGTGTGTGTGTGTGTGTGTGTTCACAACCAGGGGAGCAGAAATAGCCAGGCCTCCATACAAACAGGGCAGTGTGTGCGGGCAGCCCCAAGCCAGCCAATAGGCAGTCAGCCAAGCAAGCGCAGTGCAGCAGGCAGAAGAACGGGCATCCGAATGTCGTTTAGGGCCCGAAGATATTCTGGAAAAATATCTCAAGCTTCAGTTTCACAAGACTAAAATAATATATCTAAAACATTTCTTATTTTACTGTCTGTTTTAAATGAGTTGTTTTAATGTAGGCAAAATTAGTCCCTCATTTTTAAAAATGAATTTTTCATTTTTAAATGCAGACTAAATATGTTATGCCGCAGAGTCTTGAATAAAATCTTGATCTTGCCAGTGCCAACTGTGGCCAGTAGTCCCACAGGATGATTTGATAACTAGCATTACTAGTATATCTAGTCCTGGGTTAGGGAGGGTTCATTCGGCTAGAATCCAGGTCTTATTACTCTCTGATCAATTGGGCGCCCATGGTCTGCTTGCTAAAGCTGCACATGCTGTGTCTTCTCCTGACTCATGTTTGTGCAAGCTTGAGAAACCAAGCAGCTGGAAACACCACGTGCTCGGGAGGTGAGAGCATGCTAATCTACGCTCTGTTATCGACTACGGGGGCTGTGGAATGAGACCGGTTGTATGTGGTCGGGCATACCAAATTTGGAAAAAAGCATAGAAATCATGCTTTACACCAATATTCATGAAGTATATATGAACCATTTTCATGTTTTTGTTTTGGTTTGAGCAAGGTATTGTTCTGTTGTACAAGAGGAGAGAATATGGCAACTATGTGGCAACCCCACTCACCCAGCAACTATTTCCTCACAGAGACGTATTCAATTGAATTAAAAAGCATTTTTCACTGACAGAGCCATGTAAGAAGCAGACGAGGGGTGAATGTGTAACTGTGTAATTAGGCCCGGTGTGGGCCACCATGACAGCAGCCATCATGCGGCCACCATTCAGGGTGCCCTGCCTCCCCCTCCTCCTCCTCTGGATGAACCCACATCCCGGCCCTTTTTCCCAAGGGCCCAGCCATGGGAAAGGGAGCCAACGCACCCCGATTCACACTTATCACCCTGGTGAAGGTCACTGCGGAAGGCTTGACGTATCCTCTCCACCGCGAACCATCAACAATCCTGCCTTCCACTGAGAGGAGCCTCCTCCTGCCCTGCCCCCATGAATAGCACCCATTGACCCATGAAAACTTCAGACAACCAAAATGAATTGGGCAACGGGTGTAACCGGAAATACTTTGAAATAGGAGAAAGCTTTTTATTGGCTTGAATGTACTTAGAAAATGAGTTTTATCTTTGACATACCACCTTACTTCAAAGGCCCAACTAAATAATCATTTGCACTATTTGTATTATACATAAAGAAAGAAAATAATATTAAGCCCAAGTTTTTATTCTGCCCACTACTGGAGGAGATGGCAACTGATCAACAGTGGGTCCATTTAGTAGGCTGCCAATCAGAAGTGCATTAGAAGTGAATATCCATTAGAAAACAGTCACGCCAATTTTATTATTTTCCTTCCATCTACAGTATACTGTGGCTTAATAAACACTTCAAATGTATGGGAAAAAGTGATTTCACAGTGTCTGTCAGTATAACTCAAGATGCAGGTTTAAAGGTATTAGAAGCAGGTTTTTAGTTTGGTTGCATTTGAGTTATTCAGCAATGTACCAAAGCACAGCCTGTACATTTCAACTGTGACTGTGGGGGCATAATACTCAGGAGATGATGTGCTCTGCATTAATGTTTTTGCCAGTGCCTTTGTGTGTTTCTGGGGGATCATCTGTATATGAAGGTTTTTTTTGGGATGCACTTAGATGGTGATTTGTGGGGAGGGGGCTTGGCGGTAGTGTCTTTTCTTGTATATTAACAATGTATTCATATGTTTCCTGCTCTGTATCAACATCGTATTTGAGGTGATCTCAGGTGGTGTTGGGTGAATCATCTGCTGTGTATTGAGTTTTGTTTGGGTGGGAGGCCATAGGTCGTGTTGGGGGTTGCCACATTAGCAGTGTTTTTTGTGGGATAAGGTGTTGGATAGTGTTATGGAGGTATGCTGTTCATTAAGTGTTTTTGGGGGCTTCCTTTGTGGATGCAAATATCGTATACTCACCAGGTGGTCATGGGGGGAGGTTTTCTGCTGTACGTTAACATAGTTTTTTTTCTTGGGGGTGGGGCTTTAGGTTGTGGGATCATCGATGCAGCTGATTGGAGAGCACCAGGCTGAGGATAGACAGCTCATTGCTGACATGGTGGTGGCCAGAATGAACCAGGTGCTCCCACGGACACCCACTCGCTCTCCCCAGAGGCCAACCACTGTCCAACCTCCACAGGTACGGGATGAAAGCAGTACAAACTCTGTACAAACCTTTGCAGCAACTTATACACAAGACAGACATTATACAGACATACAGGGGACCAGCGGGATACTTCCAAGTATTGCATATTCAACATACAAAGCAAGTGCTCTGTAGTAGCCTTCTTTATTTAGGGTGCCACCTAGTGTACAGTTGGTGAAGGTTTTTATTATTATATGAAAGCGCTATGTGAAAGCCGTTTATTTATTATGGTCATATTGAATTTTACACACCTGATAAATAGCAAAGAAAGAAATGTTTTGGTCAGTAGTAGTTTGAAAAATATCACAAATACTGATTTGTGATTTGCCGTTAGCAAATGGGATTAAATTTTAAATTCTAATTGCAATCCAAGTGTCTCTCCGCCTTGGAATATTATATTGTATCATACAATATATTGTATACTGTCACTTAGCACTGCTGCACTGCTGCTGCTAAAATGATATGACTTTTCTTTTGTTGTCATTGGGGAAAGGTGGACAGATTTTAAACAGGATGACAGACTAATTAACAAATACAGTGGCAGTTGGTGAGCTGAAAATTGGTGGGGTGGAAAACGTCCCCTAAAAAATCAGTCATTTTTTATTTGATTGATTATTACTACAGTTAATTCACAAAATACTCAATACCATCAAATATAGCTATTTCTCTTCAATTAAGCCATTAAGCAAATCATATCATTTAAATTTTGAAGCTCAAATTTTTTTTTATTGGTTGTTCTAAAAGCTAACTCAGTAGTTAACAGTGTGGTGTATCTTTGTTAAGTGTATTTAGTGATTAAAACAGATTTTTCTAAATTGAATGTATCATCTCCCTTACATTATGTGAAGAAGCTGCATGTTACCCGTTACACTTGTTAATCTAGGAAAATGAATGAAAACAGGTTGAGACACACAGGGCCGCAGATGGGGGGGTGGGGGGGGGGGGGGCACCTGGGACACTTTGTCCTGGGCTGAGGGTACGGGGTGTAACTGTTTTTAATTTTCTAGAAAATGTATTGGGGGGTAGGAGGGGGTTACATTTTGTCCTAGACCTGAGAATTTACAGCTGTGGCCCTGGAGTCCAATGATCAGTTTAAAGGAGTTTTCCACCCCACCCCCCAGTTTTCACCTCACCAACTGCCACTGAGCAAGAATTCTGTCTGCCTCTTTCACTCTCAGAATACTTTTTGTACTATGGCAGACATTTGGAGACCGGAGCTTATCATCACATTGCTAATATTCCTTCCCCACTCATCCACCTGGTTAGTCTTCAGGTGCATTACCTGGCACAGGCCTAGAACACTGCGCAGAGCCCTGAACACTTGTGCGCCACTGCACTTTTGTCTTTTAGAGCACCGTCCAAAAGGAAGGCCTGACTGACCCCAGCAAGATCCCTGCCCAGCGCCCACCACCACAAGGTTGTTTACAGTACATTCTCGACTGTAATGGCGTTGCAGTAGGACCAAAACAAGTCCAGGCGAAGTGATTTAGTCACTTAAAATCGGAATATCACCAAAAACAGGTCCAATTAACCTGAAGAAAGTGAATCAGAAACTGAAGTTTGGGAACAAAGTAATCTGTGCAATTCAGCAGTGTTTCAATGCTGGCCTGGACTATGTTTTTTCTATGCAGTGTCAAAATGTACTGTCCACTTGTTTACCTGTTGATGTGTGTGCTTGTATTGGCTGCCTTTGTGTCTATGTAAATCTTGTGGTTTTCTTCAGGGCTGTTATCGATAGTGTAAAAGACAAATTGTGCCTAAACTGAGTCTAGTGCTGCTGTGTCTTCTGTACTTTAATACCCATGTGTTATCGGGGTGATTATTATTATTTACATTCCTTTGCCTCTCACTTTCATTTAAAGTGACAAGTAGTGTTCATATTGTGTGGTGAAACACAGTTTGGGACCTCTCATTCTTCCATGAGCTCTTTGCTTATTTGTGCGTGCGTGTGTGTGCGTATGTGTATGTGTATGTGTACGTGCGTGTGTGTGTGCGTGTGGGCGTGCGCATGTGTGTGTTTGTGTGTGTGTGTGTGCACATATGTATGGGTGATATTGTTAATTATTTTGTTTATCCAGATCTATAAATATATATATTTTTCTTTTGCATGAGTGATTCAAAGACAGGTAAAGATGTATATCTGACTTTTGTGTTTACGTGTGGGATATACATGCGTATGTATATTCGATGATATTGCTTTATTATATCAAAGAGATGTTTTATCTGTACTGAGCATGAAAATTTTTTATGGTAAGATATAAATGTTGTCCAGAGTATTTCTAAATATAAATATAAAATATCTAATATACATATATATATAAATTATATATATATATATATATATATATATATATATATATATATATATATATATAAGAAAATGCATATGATGGAAAATGAGCAAGTAGTTTCCCATGATGTTTCAGCAATATAGATAAAAAATCAAGCGCAGCTCACCTGATAGTTTGTTTATATATATACATTTGGTTTTATATTCACCATTTATTTCTGTCATTACTTTCAAAGAAAGGGCACATATTTATTTATTTATTTTCCTTTTTCCTTCCTTTTTACCTTAGTGCTAAATTTAAATCCACCGGTGTGTGGTCCATGTTTTATTTACCTTTATTTTTAGTGCCATTGTCATTTTGCTCCAATACATTCTGCAGTGAATGTTAAGACAAACATGTTGTATCTGACTGGAGGCAGAGCAGTGCTTTAACAAGCTTTTTAATAAGTTGACTGTTCCTATGCACTCAGTTGAGCAACAGGTGTTTATTGTGAAGCTGTTAGACTTTGTAAAACAGGAGATCTTTAACAATAGATCATTTAATGAAAGCGAAGTCAATGTTATTTTGGCATTTGCTTATTATGCCGACAGAACAAACATTCCTTTTTATCACTGTCCGCAGCTGTTTGGCTTGATGTAAACAAAGCGAAATTGCAGAGACATCCCTTCTCCATTTGAGAGGGTATCAAATGTATTATTGCAGTCAGGACATTTTATGTAAGGGAACTACTTGTTGACTTGGGAGAGCTTTTGATTGTTATACTCACAATGGCTATATTCCTTTGTGGCAGTTATTTTAAAATAAGCCTTTTAACCAAAATCGGATGCAGTATATGCATGTTGTAAGCCATGCCATTGTCTACCAGAGAACTATGTATTGCTTATAAACACAGTTTAGGTGTTCATAATGTGCAATATCTTGCAGGATTCAGAATGACCCTTGTTCTACTAATGTGAGAGATAATGAACCTGCTTCTAATACAAAAGCTCTAGGTAGACAGAGCCCCAAGCACTGATCCTGGGCTAGCAAGTCCACTCCTAATTCTAACCCCATTCCTAAACCCCCCACCCCATTTATACAACAAGGAGCTAAACCTGATCCTGTGCCAGTTCATAGGGGTGCTGTCTACATCAATAAAATATATACAGTACAGCACCACACTTAAGTAAGCACCTCAATGACTGTTAAAGTTCTCAGAGTCAAAACCTTGTGTGAGGTGTTCATTTTTTGTAATATACAGCCTCTGATATTTTCTAACCTGTAACTCCAAATTAACAAGTGCAATAGATGTTGCAATCAGATCAACAGCTGAGTTACTTACAGGTTTGAAAAATGTTGAAACGTATGTCCTATAAGTATAATTTGACTTCAAGAACGTGATAGAATACCTTTTTGTTTTGTATTACTTGTTAGTTTGATGTAAAATCATGTGTTCCCAGAGGAATACAGGGTATGTGAGTTATTCACATCCTAAAAGGGATCCGTTCATTTCCTGCAGAAGAGAAAACAACAATTGCACTGAACATTGGTGTTTTATAGGGCCCAGATATCATATTTCTACATATATAAATACATGAATATATAAGTAAAATATTTTAAATGAAATTAATCAAATTTAACAGTTGTGGGGATTCAAAGTATGTTTAGTGATATATCTATTAACAAATTGTTTGCTTTCTCATCAATTAACATTCATCAGAAGGCCATTGATGCAGATGTACCATTATCACACTTCTAAGTCTGATGCACTGTGTGTTAGCGTATACTGTATAGCCTCTTCTCCTTGCATGCTGTGGAAGAGCAAATGTGGATACATTTACAGCTATACTTGCATGGTGATTCACTGTAGAATTTAGACAAGCGACAGTTTAATCAAGTGGAAATTTACCATGAAAACGTGATGTGTTTTGTTGTAAATGTGGCCAAAAATCTATTGAGTGTCAAAGTACAATTTGTTGATTTGCTTTGAATGAAAACAAGGGTTAAGCAATTATGTTGTTAATGAGGTCGGAAAAATTGCTTTTTTGTGAACCACTGCATTTCAGATCTCTCCATACACTAAGATCAGTTTAGCAATTTTTATGGCTAATCTTGTAGTTTTCAGGGGGGGTCTTGGTAATGTTTTGGATTCACAAAATTGGATTTCCAAACTTTCACAACAGTCTCACTTTCTGCATTATGTACTGTTAACTCTATGGTCAGATTCTCAAAACTGTGATTTTTTCAGCAAATAAGTGAGACCAGTGCAGTGAGAACTATACCCTGGTTCTCATATCTGTGTGCTGTGGGCAAAGTGTTTGGGTTCCATCAATGCTAAACCAGATGGGTTTATACGTGACTGGACAGCTTTGAAAATGCATAAGTTAGTCCTTTTTAAATCCAGTACTTTGGTTGATTAAAAAATAAGGTTGTGGAAAACTTTCCCCCGGCTTCTTTCCTCACACATTTGGCCCTTTTTTTCTCTCCCAAGCAATAAAGCTTCCTTTGCAAGATTCATATGTTCTGTGTTGCAATATTTGTTACTAAATTGTGTATTTGATTTAATTTCAGTTTTTATCCTCTAAACTAACATGCATCTGTATTTTAGTGGGGCTATAATCTGACCCTGATTTGTGCAGTCTTGGTCCAGAGGTCAAGGGTCAAGGAGTAAGGGGGGGGGGGGGGGGGAATCTTGAAGCTTTGCCTAACACTGAACTGGGGGGAGGGTTTGATCTGTACACAGTCAAAAAATAAACCACATAGAATCCCATAAACTATAATCTATTTTTGTGACACAGTTCAAATAATGAGGAAATGTACAAACTACATGAAGACTAATTAACACCACACCACTGGTATTAGCAGATGCCTCATTATAGCCTACATAAATGCTATAAATTATGACATTATTCATAATGTGTTTAAAATTTGACTACACAGTATTAACTTCATTAAATATGTATTAACATTATTCATCACCTACTAGACCTGAAGTCACCTCCTAATTGGTACAGTTGAAATGACTTCCACCCACTTCCATGCTGAACATTAATCATAGTCTACATCTACACTCTTTTCTAAATGCTCCCTATGATACATAGGTAAAGATATGAATATCAAATTAGCAAACAGAAATTTAATTCAGATAGGAACCGCTACAAGCCTATCACATGAATCTACAGTTTGTGTAACTAAAAAGTGCAGTCGTATTTTTTCTTTTTTTGTTGTTGTCATTGTTGTTGTTTTCTTGGGGAAAAGTGGACTAGGTAGTGTATAAACATATTTTTCTGTCTTTGTGTGTCAAGTCACAAGCAATCATTTGGATATTTAATAGATACATGAATAAATGTAAGGTGAAAGAAGTGCTTAGGCAAATAGCCCTACACTTTGACAAGCTGATACAATTTCCACCCAGTCAAGCATGCATCTTCTTCTTTGCCTTGCCTCTGATGCATGTACAGTGATGTATTGCGATGGACTGGCTACAGTACTCCCCTCCCCCACCTCCTACCCCCCACCCCAACCCTAGGCCATCCAATCCCCTTCCCCCTGCTTTTCCCTCCGCAGCTCCCTGGCATTTTGACTGTACCTGGCTTTGGTTGTATTCCCTCTGTCTGCTGTCCTTAGAAGCATCCCTGGATGGCTTGCTTCCCTCCCTGGACTGATCTTTCTGTCTTTACCTCAAGTCTGACCTGTTGTCTGGTTATATTTTCCAATTTAGCTGTCTGTAAAACACAGACCAAACAAATAAAAATACTTCAAACAACAGGTGCTGGATTTAAAATCTGTTTTATTTTGTGCAGTCTTGACCTTTTTTTGTGTTTTGTTTTTCTTTTTTCTTTGTCTTTCTTTTCCTGTATATAAATGTTGTAACATTATGAAGTGTTTCTTGTACTGAACCTAGGGGGCTCAGGACAACCCCAAGATTCGCAATCTCAAAGTCAGGAGCCTCCGTCAGAGCCAGCTCCGGGCGGTTCTGTGCAAGACCCCACTCCCCAGCCAACTCCCGCCCCGACCACACAGCAGCCCCAGCCCCAGCCCCAGGGGGCGCCCGCTCCAGGGAAGCCTGCAGCCAAGCAGTCCAAGCCCCCGCCTCCAAAACCACTGCCCCCAAAACCACTCCCGCCCATTCGGCAGAACTCCAAACCTCAGGTTCAGCCCAAACCCCAGACTCCGCCTCTTCCGGTCAAGGCCCAGCCTAAGGCCCAGCCAGAGCCTCAGGCTCAAGCCCAGGTCCCGCCCCAAGCCCAAGACCCCACCCCTGACTCCGCCCCCGCCAAAGCCAAACCTCTTCCTGAGGAGCAGCAGTCGGCACAGCAGAAGGCACAGCCTCATCCACAGCTTAAGTAAGAGCCTCTCTCACACCCGTCCCCCTCTTTTATTTATATTTGGAGGCATGTCTCAACATATAAATTATAAATACAAAAATATAGCCCTTTAATGCTCTACAAACTGACAACTGACACACATTAAAATGTTATTACACCTGTAAGCCACTGTTATTTTCTAAGAATTTGATTGGCAGAACTAATGGTCTTCAGTTGCTTCTACTTTCAAAATACGATACCCTCCGACAGCACTGTAGATGTGTAGTAGAGAAAACGCTCCATTTTGCAAATCTGTAGAATCTAACTGGTAGCTAAGAACCTCATGTTTTTCTTTGCAGCCAGCAGGGTTAGTTGGACCTCTGCATATTTCATATTGTTCTCTCCCAGGCTGCCACTTTTATAAAAACATTAGCATGCAGTAAACGTTGATTGAATACATGGTGTCACTTATTTAAATTGAGCGAGTGACTGAGGGTGCTCCTCTCATGTGCCGCTGTTTGTTTTCCAGTAAATCGCAGTCCCTGACCAACGCCTTCAGCGCCTTCAGCGACGCGTCCTTCTTCCGCTCCAGCAACGAGGACGAGGCCAAAGCCGAGACCATTCGAAACTTGCGAAAGTCTTTCGCCAGCCTGTTCTCTGACTAGATGCCAGTGTTCAGGCGTTGGAATGGCGGATGGCTTGGTCCAATTTAAGTCTTTTTCTGGGTGTCAAAATGAATTATATGTCAACTGTATAGATCCTACCCTCCCACTTGTTCTGTTCCATGCCTGATTGTCAATTAAGCAATATAAAGTACTGTATGCTGTAATAGTTCTGGTGACTGACAGGCCAGTGGTGCAAGTCTAAGAGTTCTCAGGCTGGTAGAGGGCATCCTTTCACATGGTGATGCAGTGAGATCTGACAGTCAGGGGTTCAGCAGGGGAAATCAGGAGAAATATCTGTGTCCACTTATGCTTTGCTGTTGTAGCATTATTGTGACCATGTATTTTCACAGACAAGTATCTGCAATTGGTTACCCTGGTTCTACTCTTCGTGGGTGTGTGTGTGTGTGTGTGTGCGTGCATGTGCGTGTGCGTGCGTGTGAATGTGTATTTGCCTAGAGATTAATTTGTTAGTGGGATATTTTCAAAATGGTCACTTTTGCCAGCATTCCAGATCACTGCTTCATGTGCTTGCAACTAATCTTGGTGTCCAGCACTTGCCAATGTCTCACTTTACCCATGACTGCTGAAAACTCATCGCTGTTTTATGTAGAACTTTAAACTTGTTGTGTACTGCTCTGTACGTGTCACCTCTGGAGTTTAGTTTGTGTATTAATTTCTTGGGGTTTTTTGGCTTCATATTGTTCAGTTTGTATTGTGCTTTATTTGTACCCAATGCTGCTTTGCATGATCCAGTGACAATTGTTTACTATCTATCTAGCTGTCAATAAACATGTTGCGCATCACTCAGTTAACTGACTACTGATCTGTGCATTGACAAAAGCCAGTCAAAGGGATCGTTCACTTTCAGAGTTGGTGTATATTATTTCAAGTTTACTGCAAGTTTTAAATTGGCCCAGTCAGTGTTTGTGTATGATGAAGAATATTTTAGATAAATAAGGAAATTACCTGCCGGCTTTACAGTGGCAGATGGTGGGGCATTCAGAGGCCTGTGGACTAAAGCAAGAAGATATACTTAAAGTAACTGCAGAATAGACTTATACAGTAATGTTATGTTTCCAGAGATTATACATATAAATAGATCCATTTTTTATTTTCTCTGGAGGCATAATGTCACTGTACAAGCTGCTTTGGACACACTTGAAGTGTATTTTCTTGCTTTAGACTGCAAACAACAGAGATTGCCTGTACTTGCCGTCAAAAACAAAATGGTAACTATAGTATCTTCTCTAAATATTTAATATTTGCTTTATCACAAACAAAAACTTTCTGGGCCATTTTAAAACATGCACTAAAACTGAAATTATTCGTTTTTTTAACACAGAAAGTGAATAATCCTTTTATCCATTGTGTATTCATTTTCATTCACAATGACTAACAAATTGTAAAACATCTTTCAAAAATATACATGAAATTATATTTTAAAAAGTCTTTAAATATGAAAATGTGTGGGTATGCAGGAGAGGGTATGATCAGTGTCCTATTTCAAGCCACATTTAAAATTTTCAGATTTCACCATTTGATCTTGGTCAATACCTATCACTGTATGTTTGAAACTTCTTTCCTGTGATGGTTCCTTTATCAGAGATTGAAGTACCGCAACAAAATGCTGGTAACGCAGACAAGATAAAAGATGGACAAAATTCCAAAATCATTTAGTAAATGACACTTCAATTTATGGCCAGCAGATGGCAACTTAAGACAGCTTTTAAGGTCAGAATATTGCACCGCTTGCAAAAAAAGGAGAAGCCCAACATGGCAGCACCGTCCACGTGTTTTAACCAATATTTAAGTACACTTTGAGGGTATGCAAATGCAATTTCTTACAAAACACAGATGGATGATCAAATTCATAAAATGGCACATTAACAGCAAACTACTGGCCATCTGAACAAAGTGAAATACCACAAAAAAAAATGTTACGGAAAGAATAATATATTACAGTAAACAAAATTGGGATGATTTGCACAGCTTACTTCTTTTTTAACTGCTACCGCTAAAAAAAATATGCTGAGTCAGTCAGTGATCTGTTGAAGTGGAAAGTCTGCATTTTCTGCTGGAACACAGGGGACCATTAACTGTGGGAACTCAGTCAGTCTGACCACTGTGGTCAGTCCCACGCAGCAGTGTCATGCTGGGAGTAAACTGTTTATTGTGCTTGTTTTGGTGCCCGTCCTGACCATGGGGAGTTCCACACCATTTAATCTCCATAGAATGCCCCGGAGGATACCATAGATTATACTGTAAACTCATAGGCTATCAGTCTTTTTCTTCTGCTTAGTTCTGGTTGTCCATTTCTTGCGTGTATTAAAGCAAACTCTGGCCGTTTTTCGCGGACTCAATGTATATATATATTTATTATTTATTTATTTTTAATTTTTTTTAAACAAGGATCTGCTGAGTGGCTCATTCTGTTAAGGCCCTGTCCCAATGGATGACTTAGCCCTGTGGCCTGTTATTGAATCTGGACTGTGCTAATGCCGGGCAAAGCATAACTGGCTGCAGCATTGCCCAGGGAGGGAGGAACTCAATCTGCAGGGATGTCTCTGTTTCATTGCTCACCGCATTGACCCCTGCTGGTCAATCAGGCCCTACAGTCTGCTTGCCCAAGCTGCACTTGAACCATCTTCTTCCAACTCATGTCTGTGCGAAATCACACTGTGCTCTGCAGCATCCACATGAAGAAGAAGCTCGAGATTACACGTTTCAGAGGAGATCACCTGCTGTCTGCGTCCTCCCAAATTCATTACTGAGGTTGCAACAGTAAGTGCAGCTGGTGAAGGCAATTGTTTATTCCAAATGAGGGGAAAGGGGGAAGATTTTTTAATAAATGCACATAGGGAGTATTTCCATTGCCTCAACTGTGGTTTGAATCTGCAGGCTCTGAAGAACAATCTGTTGCTTTACCGTGACATTACACTGCCTCTCCTTTATTTTGAAACTATCACAGAACAATAAAGTAATCCGTCGTCAATGTATGATACCTGCAGGCAGATTAGAAAAGACAAAGTGTAAAATAACCATTGGAAATATGTTCATGTACCAGCAATTATGTCAAGTTACTGGTGTTACAGATCATTATTTTACAGTTAAAGTGAATTCTGTGAATGCCCTGTGGTGTTTCTATCGTGAGTCAGGTGAATTCTGTCATCATGTTATTTTAAATAGAATTTGTACCCAAGTCTGGATGGTTGAAATATTGTAACGCAATCTAGTGTTTATGTGTGTGTGTGTGTGTGTGTGTGTGTGTGTGTGTGTGTTGGGGGGGATGGGGGGATGGGGGGTGATGTGTAGGCATGTCCCCCCTGGACAGGTACCAGTTTATTACAGATTGTAGGATGTTAAACTGTGTCAACTTGGTTTAAATTTCAGGGGCATTGTATATCATCCTACCAATCATAAATTCATAAATTTCTTGTCTTCCTGAGAAAACAAGTTTACATCCAGTGCAAGAAAGGTGTGGTGCTTGGGTTAGCTCAACAACTCAGCATGCTATCCACTAATGCACTTCTTTCAAATGCATTGTCAATGCATTGTATATGGAATTCATTTTGGGATTTGTTCTGCCTCTTGTATATCTTTATTTTATTTTTTATTTTCCCCAATATAAGCTTCAAAACCAAATTGGCTACACTTGGAAGATGTATGTTCACAGAACACTGTATTGTCGCAAAAGATTCAAAGAACTGTTGCAAATTGATTATGAGCAGCAACGTTTTCAGATTAGCATTTTCCTTGACTCAGCATGATGGTAAGTGCGCTAAATTGAGAATTTAGGTTCTGTAGGCAGAATTTATAGGCTACTAGGCGTCCCATACTGGTGATATGATTTTTTTAATCCGTTTTTTCTTTTAGACTGAAGTAACTTTGTGTCTTAATTCAGTGGCACCGATTCAACTCTACATACAATATAGGCTACACATACCACTCTCTCAACTAAATTTAGCTAAATTTGCTTTCCGTAGTAGGCTACAAGAACATTTGTGAACAAGTAACACAGACACGTTCCCTGTGATCGTACACTAGTTCAAACATCATAACTTTAAATGTGACAAATACACTGACGTTAAATATGCAAATGATCTCATTTACAGACCTTTATTATAATTACGTGGGGAAATGGCAGTAAATGACAATAAGACGTTGTCATGGAGTTCTATCCTACCAACTAGGATTAATCGAGCAATTTAATCACTCACGTTAAAAAGGGAAAGCCTTGGTTTCCGCATTTTGTTCCATGTGATCCAGGCTGCATGTGATCCCCCCTGTGCGTGCTCCTCTGGGAGGGGAAACAGGATAGATAGGTCGAAAACTTTGTCAAGACTGTAGTCTGTCAGACGGTGGACCGCCGTACCGTACGTTGTGTAGTTAGCGCAGCATTAGCACTGATATACCCGGTAGCAGCACATAGCCTGCTCTACTACGCCTGATCGACAGACTGTCTTGACTCTTGAAGGAAGGAAGGCAAGAGACGAAGACAAGACACGCGTGCTTTGAAGGGGGGGAGCGGAGTGAGAATCATCTATGAATGCTCAGAAGTGTGCCCCTCGACTAAAAGGAAGTGACAGAACTATAAACTACGTGTGAAGGACCAAAACAGGTCAGTAGATTTTATACTTAGCCTAATCTGCGGAACGCGTTTATGATCGCAGTAGTTTCAAGCCCGTATAGTCTTAATATAGCCTATGGTTAGGGGATAACCTGGTGGGAAAGTTCAGCATACAGAATAAATGAATCATTAATTATTATTTGTTTATTGTTAATATTACTAGTTTCCGACCATTTGTTGCGGTGCACATGCAGCACATCAGATTTACAAATCGAAGCCGCCTTATTACTACAGGTAAGTGCTGCTCATACATTGTGCATTAGTACTTACCATTACGTTCTTTTCAATATATGGCATGTGTGTGAATAATTTACAGTTGAAGAATACTTTTTGAGTTTTTAAAACGTCCTTCTGTCTATATGGTACGTATATCGCACAACAGTCATTTGTGCTTGTCTGTTTGTTGTGAAAAATCTTGCTTCCGAAGTAGGCTAATGGAACTGTTTCCAGTGCAATATGATGCTTATTATACCTAGTTTCCTTAGAATGACAGTATTTATCATAAAAGACTATCTAATTTGCCAAAGTAGCCTACTCAGTTGCAACAATGGGCATGAGAGTTTTGTTGTAACAATAAATCGTTTATCAAGTGTGACTCAGCACTTTCTAATTCACACTAGTCAAGTGTAATTGCAAACAAACATCAAGTAGTTACTCCTCACAGCTTGGCGAATGGATTTCGTGACCCTATAGCCCGTACTGTCTGCTGCAGCCTAAATTTTGCAGACAAGCTATACATGTCTACTTCTCTGTAGTAACTGCTTGCGAACTTCTTTTACGTTATCATTTTTTCAGTGACCTGTAGTTCCTCTAATCTGTTACTATTAATACGATGAACATGTAAACATTTGGTTCCACAGAAAGGCCTACAGCATGTATTTTAAGATATTAGGTTTTTCACGGTGCAAAAAGACTTATCGTGGTAAAGGTTGCAGGCTACGAGTGATTTTAGTGCTGCGATTATGTGCTCGGTTTACCCATCACCTGATGTGGTTAATTAATCACAATTGTACGATTTCGTTGTAGTCTTAGACTGTCCAAACAAAACATGAATGACTGTCACCTTTGACAATGGAAAGTTTTTTTTCTTTTTACAAAACTTCAGTAGGAAGTCTATGACAGACCTCCCATTTATTTGGAGCCTAATTACTAATGTTACTAATTTTAGCTTAAGGCACTTAAAATGGGGAACTAGTCCAACAATTGGCAAGGCATTTTGTAGTAGGTATATACAGGTACCCCAGGGCAGAAAAGTAGCCTCCAACTCAGCTGAGTGCCTGTCCAGGAAGTGATCGCACTCTGTTTAAGCACCGTTTCACCTTGCAGAGAGAATTCAATTCAATTCAATTCAGTTCAATTCAATTTTATTTGTGTTGCGCTTTTTACAGAGAACAGTCACAAAGATGCTCTACACTGTAGCATGGCAAGGAAAAAACTCAAATAAAGAAAATTTGTTGGGAGGTTTCAGAAGCTGTGCTTTACTGACATATTTTAGCAGGGAGCTGTACATTAAGACATTGGACATTTTTTAATGAAGACATTCATTGAGAGATGCCAGCCTTTTACTGAATTATATCTTTGCCCAAGAGAATATGTGTGTGTTTCATTGCCTTACACTATGGCTATGTTCTTTAAAAATGGAAAACAGCCCAAAATAAAATCAAATGCTGAAGCAGAATAAATTAAACAAATGACACATGTACACTACCATTAATAATGTATTCATTGTGGAAACTGATTTAGTGTTGTCTCAAGTTTGATTTGTATTTGGAACGATTCAGTTCTTTAAAAAAAATGTATAAGGAAGATTGCTTTTAACAGCATTCACAATATATTACACACACTTGAAAAATGGCTTGAGGGGCACAAGACTTGTCTGACGTCTGAAACCTAGAAAAAAATGATGTTTCTGTCATTATGTTGTCATAATTTTAATACAAAAGCCACCAGTTGGGACATTAGAATGCACTTAACATGACATCACCTCCTACATTTAACGTGGGCTATTAAAGGAAATTACTTAATTCCACATGACACAACTGACATTTATTTATGCTAGAAGGATTGTGAAATTATTGTTATAATAGAGAAGTAGTGCCCACTGTGTAAGTTCAACTGGTTTCTCTCTTCTGCATCACAGATGTACTGTATGCCCACACAGCCGTAGCTAATTTGGCTGTTTTTGGAGAAGAGAAAGTTCTTAATCTGAGCAACCCATCCATTTGTAAAATCTAAATTTTAATCATGATGATGTGATAAATTGCATGTCCAATGTCACTGTCATAGTTAACTAATGAAAAATATTTACACTAGTAAGTGAGTAAGTTTTGTCCATCTTATTTTGCATAAATACATGAAATCTGTCTTTCACCAAAAGTGCACCACCTAGATATACATTTTCATATACAAAGTCCGAGGCAAGATATTCAAATTTGAGTTGACCGAATCGCTGTTTTGACAAAAACAGAGACACGGACCAAATCTGTTGCTGCATACAGGGATAATTGCCATGGGTTGGCAACCTCGCTCAATAGTTGTATTATAACCTATTATATAATTCACACAGACGTAGTGGTGAGGAATGTGAAGGACTTTGATCGCTAGTGATAAATGGAAGGTGTGCCAGTTGCAGAAAAGCTCTGATTAAATTTCCCCTCGCCTTACATGGCCTTCGCGCCTTTGTCATCTCATGTTTCCCCTGATTGTAAAATACCTCGAACCACCTTCTCTAAACAGTGTGCTATAAGCCTCAGTCCCATCCACTCCCTTCATTTTGGGATTACTCCTGCATATAGAATTTTTTAATTCCTCCTGTCTCAACTTTCCTTGTGGGGCATGTGGGGCTGTTCTGTTCTGATATTGTAAAGCATAGGGAAGGTACTGTACAGGTATCAGCAGTTTTCTCTATTAATCCGCCTTGCTTGGGACGTGCCCCTCTTGTGTTTTTGGCATACAAATCAGGACATATTCTGTGGGGTGCATTTTTGAATGCCTATTTCCTTTCTTTAGAAAGCTTCATTTCAATTTCAATTTAGTTGCATGGGTTAGATGATAATTTGAACTATTGATTCCTTATAGACAACCGCTTGAGGTGACCTTAAAAGGCATAGAAGGGTGCTTTCAAGAATGTTAGCAGCAATTAATTCAGTCTCGGGCATAGAACTGTCTGAATTTTGTCTGACCTTGAAAAGAGTGAGAATGTTTTGTTTTTTTTTGGTGTTGTCTGGCATATACAGGAAATGTTTAATATAAGAAAGCAGTAGAATATTGTGTCTGTGTCTAAAATTTCAACAAGTTAGCATAAAGGAAAGCTGCTGAAGATTGAGATGTTCAGTAACTGTTTTATTTCCTTGAAACTTTTCATAATGTTTGTTTCAATTAATATTTTGAGTCCCCACCTTAGTGCTTCTGCATTTGATTTAATAGAACACTTCATTTAAATGGAAAATTATTAGTTATTTATTTATTATCTTAACATTAAATATTTGACCTACATATCTGACTATTTCCATTGACCCAAGTCATGTATTTGTAGTTTTCTTTGCAAATATTTTTTTATCAATATGCTGGTGAAGTCTCAATACATTCGACATATTACATACAATGTGAATTGCATACAACGTTAATGTGAATATCTACAATTATTTTCCATTCAGTTTTGTGTTCATACTGAGAGGTGGTTGGCAGCAGTTTAATGATTTTACTTGGTTTTATGCTACTTAGACAGAATGACAGCTGAGAAAATGTACTGTAGCTATATAGTATATATAGCATTTTTTGGAAAATTTTATTCATGGTGATTATGAACATATTCATATAATTTTGAATGTTGTATTTGAATAGACTTAATAGCTCTCATGCTGGAGATTAGTAAATTTGAAAATAAAACTGACTAGATAGCGTGATACAAAAAAAAGTAGTATGAAATCGGTATGAAATTTTATTTTAATAAGGTACTTTCCCCTGACCTGTGAGCGAATATAGAAAGTTCAAAAATGGCCATTGTATTTAGCTTCAAACAGAATTCTTAAAATTTTTTTTTTTTAAATCAGTTGCTCCCATCCATTGCTCATGAGAAGTAGCAGGGGTGGGGAAGTCCCAAAGGGAATGTGGGCCTGGGTAAGCCCTTTCGCATTATTTGGAATGGGTTTACAGATCCAAACATTTTCACAAGAAGCGCAATCCGACAGAACAGCGGAGCCGTTCTCAGACATCAGACCCTTTTTTGGGTTTTTTTTTTTTTTAAAGAAATAGGAAGGGTAGCTTGATGTCAACAGCATATACACATGTTTTTCGTGTAGCGCGCTCCTGCCTCTTCCTGTCTCCATCGAAGAACAGGACACTGGGAGCGCGGCAGCTCGGCACGCCGAAGGCCTTGACAGCGGCAGCTCCCTCCTTATCCGAGGAGGAAACGCAGCAGCCCCCAAAGGAGTAATCAACCGTTTACTCATTCCTATTAAAAGAAATTGGGGAAAAGTTCACGTCCTTAGATATTGTGCAAACCCAAATTCCCAGGGAGCAGCACAATAAAGATCTTGGGACGCAAGGCACTTGCCAGAAGCGTGTTATTGAAATGGTTCCAGTCTGTTTGTTCGTGGTCCCAAGTGTGTGTGTTTTGGTGAAGAATTAGTCCTTACATCCTCTTACACTGATAAGTCCTCCTCCGTGTCTCTGCCTTTGTGGCAACTGGCTATCCCGTCATTTTTTTAATTTAATGTGGTGTAAAAAAGCTCATAATTAATCAGTTTTATTCATGTGCATCTGTGAGCAGTATCTTCATAGTATTAGAACACAAATGTTTGTGTAAAATCTATGTTCAAATTCAATTATTGCATTACATAGATTCATGAAAGAATTTAACCACTTACTTTGCCCCTGAGTTTCATATAAGAGGAAGACAAGGGAGTCTGTCCTAGTACACAGTGCATGAGTTACCTGTGTTTCTTGCCAATATTCTTCTCTCGTGGTGCTAGTAGCATACACCAACTTCAGCGTTTTAATCCACCACCGACTTAATGCAGAATTCTCATTTGGCATATTCTTTTCAGGCCTCATACGTAAATGACACTCGGACATGCTTTGAAAGTTTTCCTTTTACTGTGAATGGTGTCTCTCCACTCTGCATAAGTGTTAATGAAGTGTTCTTCGGTTACCTGAGATTCAAGCTATTTTTTTAGCTGTCAGAGAGGAACAGGCATCAAGTGCTGTTTTTGTGGTGTTCACACACTGTTAAGCTGTGAGCAAGAAAGCAGTGTGTATGCAGAACTAAGGTCCACTATTATTATTATTATTATTATTATTATTATTATTATTATTATTATTATTTTGCATTACATATGCAGGTAATAGCTAGGTTAACTGAAAAAATACAATGCTGTTGTTTGTCACCTGGAAAGTTTATATGAAGAGCTTTAGCAAAACCAAACTGGAGGGCAGACAGTGTGACTGTTAACCCTTATGCGAATGCTCCCATACAGTCAGGAGTTCAATTCACCACCACATGAAGTGAAAAAATACAGGAGGGTAGACTGCCTGATATCCTTTCAATAAAAAAATCTAAATGTACACGCAAAGCATTCACCCAGACAATGACCTATTTGAGGTGCTTTGTACTACTACTGCGTTTCATGCCAACATTTCTGTGGTTGCCATGTTGTGAGTGGTAACCAATGCATGCCAACTATTATCTGCAACTTTTACAAATTTGGGAAATTAACCTGGCTCCGGAATGAGGTTTTAATAGTATATATTTATTATTCGTGGTATTCAGTCAGTGCAAACAAAAAAGAAGCAGAAATAGAAAAAAAAAGTGTCAGTATTTGCACTGAATCTTTGGTAATAGTAATAATGTGCTTGTTTCTATTATGGGGTGTTTTGTTGTGATATGAGAGTGAAAAAGGGTTGAGAATGAAGAAGTCATTGAAAGTCGCTTTGGATAAAAGTGTAATAAATAAATAAATGTAAATGTAAAAGGAGATAGCACACTGGGAAAGAGAACCACAATATTAGTAGAAGCTTCATGTAGTTATACTGTTTGGGCTTCATGTTTATAGAATTACAATGTTTTGACACATTTTATGTTATTACTGAGCAGATGTACTTTTTTAAAGATTAAAAATTATATGGAAGCTAGATAAATGTATTTGTTGTAAATAAAACGCTTTTTGGCTTAATTAATGTGTTATGGGTTTTAATGGATGGATTTCTTCTCTAAAGCAGTTGTCTGTTGAGTACAAGCAATGTACACTTATCACTTTAAACCACCAAGGTTGCCGAGGCAGTCTGCTAAGAGAAGTGGAACCCAAGTGACTTAAAGTTAAGATGAGGCAACAGGAAGTCATCTGGCTGGTCTAACACCTCACACAAGGGCCACATGACAGTTTGCTGTCTGCACTTTTGCTGAGGTTAAGAAGAGTCAGAATTGGAAAATGAGTCTTCTAGTTCCCTTAAATTGGGTTCTAGCCACAGGAAAAGCATGACCAGCTTGCTTGCCTGCTTGCAAAAGTCAAAAGTTCACTGCTGCCACCTTAGCTGTAAAGACCATAAACCATACAGCACATTGTAGTGGGTTAGCATGTCATCGCAGCTCCAGAGTTACAGAGGAAGAGAGCTGGCCCGTGGGTTTTGTTTGCATTTGGTTGGGTAATTAGTTAAATAGTGACCTGCAATAAAACAGATTCCAGGTCCGTCTTTCTGTTGTGGATTTAACTAAGGTTATTGCCTCATTGCTGAAGGTAAGTGCCACAGATACCCTTTACATGTCTGTTGCAGTCTATTTTGAAGCCTGTGGAAGAGTTGCCTTTGTTTACTTATCTCTGCTTTCATGTATGTGATGTATGTGTGTGTGCGTGTGTGTTTGTGTATGTGTGTGTCTGTCTGTTTGTGTGTGTGTGTGTGTGTGTGTGTGTGTGTGTGTGTGTATGTTTCTGAAAGAGAGACTCCAAAATGTGTGATTATGTGAGAGCAGTCAGTATGTGGGTGCACGTGTGTTTGTCTGAGTAATATGTCTATGTTTGTGTCATAAAGCAATGTCTACTCTGTGTTTTGGGCTTGTTCATTTGGGCTCTGTGTTTTCATACTTGATCATTCATATTGTACATTTTAATAACTCCATATTAAATCACATTTACAGAAAGCTGACTAAACCAGTTTGCATGCCACTATACAGTATTTGAAATAAGGCCACGTTTCGTTTGCTTTTCCCAGATAGCCTTGTAATGGTACATTTTGCATGATAAAAAATCTCCTGTTGACTAAGTTGAAACAAGTTGACTAAGTCCTTATTTCTTTTTTAAAAGCAACAAAATGAAAAGTAACCTGTATCTGTCTGATACAACTGAGTCAGTTAGTAACAGCCAAGCGCTTAGTTTGTGGTCACAGACGTTCCCGCTGTTAGACTTTTATCTTTGGTGAAGTGAATATGTGGGTAGAGACATGAGCAAACTCTATACCAGTCGAGTGGGCACGCAGACAGGCTGTCGTCTGCGGTACAGTCAAAGCAGGAGGGCATCCAGGAGGGCACAGGTAGAGAGATGTGCTTTCTGGCACTCACACTTCAGGAGGAATCAGGAGGTCACAGCTTTGTCTGTTCGTTGTTTTTTTTCTACAAGATTTTTAGGTTTTTTTTTTTATAATGGGCCTTCCTCCCTTCACTGGGAGTTAAAAAAGACAGAAACCAAGTATATGTCAGGAAATAAAACCACTCTGAAACTTGTTAACTGAGAGGAAATGAATTTTCCACATGCCTGAAATGGCTTGTTTCTTTTGGACGTTTAAGCACCGATTTGTAAGAATGTAAAGATTGCTGTCATTTAAGTCAACATCTGGCGTTGTTCAATGCCGTTCTTATCATTGCTCTTCATAGACTTAAAAAAATAAAAGCAGCACCCCACACACCCACATTTCACGTGGGGAGAGATTTATTCTCTTTTTTTCTGCAGTCCGACACATAACTATTTTCACCCTGAAATCGTACTGATAAATTGGCAATGCAGCATTATTTGAATTCCTTAGGGAAAAGGTTAGCCGGGTTTGTACTTCGTTCTCTTTGACATAGTATGAAATATGTAAACAAAGTAGAAATAACTATCTCTGATGAGATTGTACTGACTTTTGAGTGCATTTCGTCAAATGTGACTTTAAAGTAGTAGAAGTAAAATGGTCAGGGAAAGGAAACATATATCACATTAAAGTTTTCCCATTATATTGGTATGTTAGTCAAATTATTTCAGAGAAATACAGTGCCCTCCAAAAGCTTGGGGACAATGAAGTGAATTATTTTATTTTTTGCGATGTACTTAAGGTATTTGGAACTCAGATCAGAATTACAAACAATCAGCTTTTATTTCATGGTATTTACGTGCATTTATGTTTCACCATTTGTCAGAAATTGAAGTTTTTTCTGTCGAGTCTCCCCCCATTTTAATTTTTGCAAAAGTAAGTTAGCAGATGACTGGCAGGTGTTAACTGCTGCTCAGGTGTTTCATTTTGCATGGATTGTTCACACATAAAAAATCAGTAAGTGTTTAGTCTTGGTTTTAGCCTTTGTTTTCATCTGTGGAGATTGCTTTTGAACCAGAGGACCAACTATGGTTAAAAACAATTTATATGTAAGCTATATGAAAGCACATAAATATCAAGTACAAGAAAAAGAAAGAAACCACTGGTGGACTCAGAAATAAACACTGTACAGGTCAGCCAAGGAAGACAACTGCAGTTGATGACATCCTAAAATCTGTGAAGAAAACCCCGAAAAAAATGGTCAATGACATCACCAGCAGTCTCCAGAGGGCAGGGGTGAAAATATCACAAGCCACGAAGACTTGGAGGTCAGAATTACAAAGGCCATACTGAAAGATGCAAACCTCTCAGCAGCAGCAAGAATCAAAAGGCCAGTTTTGCCAAAAAATGCATAGCCAAGCCAGAAGAGTTCTGTAACAAAGGTTTATGGACAGATGAGACTATAATAAACCTTTACCAAAGCAATGGAAAGCCTAAAGTGTGGAAAAAGGAAGGAACAACCCATGATCCAAAGCAACCTCCTTCATCTGTGAACTATGGAGGAGGTAGTGTCATGGCTTGGGCATGTACGGCTGCCTCTGGAACAGGCTCACTCATCTTTATTGATTATGTAATGGAGTATGGCTGCAGTAGGACTCATTTAAAAATGTAGATAGATTGTAGATTTCGTCTGGCTATGTACAAAGAAATTCTTACAACATCACGCCAAACACTGCCTATGGAACCAAAACATTCATCCATGATAAAAAGTGGACAGTTTTGGACTGCCCAAGGCAGTCACCTAATTGAAATCCAACTGAACATGCACTTCACTTGCTTGAAGAGGAGACTGAAGATAGAAACCCCCCCCCCCCCCAAAAAAAAACAAAGGTGAACTGAAAGTGACTGCAGTGAAGGCCTAGTAAGGCATTTCCAAAGAAGGTACCAAATGTTCTGTGATGTCCATGGTTCCTAGGCTTGATCCTGCATTTTAGGTCTATGCACCCAAATCTTACACAAATATTAGATTTATTTTGAAGTTTATCAGTTAACTTATTTTTGCATAGCTGTAAATGGGGGGAAGCAGCTGTTTCTGTAAAATGGTAAAACATATATGGATATAACTACCATGGAATAAAAGCCTATTGTCTGTACTTTTGTCTCATGAATATTTGATCTCAAATCCAATTGTCTTAAGTAAATTTAGTTCTACTGTTTTCATATTTTTGGCACTGTATATGTCATGGAACAAAAGAACTTGCAAAAAATGTATTTTGTGTCTGTCTTTTAGGTTTGTCAATCCATAAAGATAAGCATGAAGATGCTGTTGAATGTTGTTAGTCAGGTTTGGCTTGTGTTTCTCCTGTACTAAACATGACTTATCTCTTCTTGACACATACTGTATGGTATCTTGAACAGTCTGAAGAGATAATAAGGTAGGCTACATTTTACAGTTTTCATTTTCATTTGGTTACGTTATTGAGTTTTACATTGAAAACTTTGATCACACAGAACCCTTTGGAACTTCATAGCATGATATGGTTAATCATTTGAAATGAACTTGATAAGCTTTGTAAAGATCCAGATATACTTTATTTTTAGGTTTTTTTCTCGAGCAAAAGTTAACAACTTTGCTGGGGTTCAAGGGCTTAACCTCTCTGATAAACTCAGAAATGGAATTAGAAAAATGGACCGAATTATTTTTGCTAGGACTTGCTATGGGACTGTGACTACTGTTGACTGATTGTAATTGTAATTATGGATCTGTTTATATCAATAGAATTATGTATAATTGTTTTAAATGTACCTACTGAACTACAACAAAAGTGTTGTTTGTTGGAGAGTTAACTAGCACCAATGAAACAGACCCCAGAATATCTGATAAGGCACAAAGAATCATCACTGTATGTCATTGAAAAACTGGATAGTCCCCAATTAAAAAGAATCCTCATGTCAATGTCTGTGGGCCCTATTTAATAATTATATCAGGAGTGGTATATTATTGAGTATATTTCACTGTAGCTGACTGACTACAATTTGCTATATTAGATTTAAGTGGTAGCATGCAGGGTATTTCATGCTATGGTACGGCTGCTGGTACCGTTTTAAAAATGGCATGTATTTCATATTGCAGAAATATAGTTCAGGGAAGATTATTTAAAAGATTCCCCATAATGTTCTGGCTGGCTCTTGGTGGTGTTAGGAAATATGAATGAAAAACATTGCAATGCTTTTGCAAGATTGTCCCTGTGGAATGAATTTCACATAGCAGTCAGTGAAAATGTCTTTTTTTCCAAATGAAAAATATGGACAAACAAAGGAGGTTTCCACACAAGCAGATGATCACATCGTTCATCGCTCTACCTTTAATGTACCACGTCCCAGCTGCGGCAGTCCTGTCACACTCGGGCGGAAAGAGCAGCGTGCATGTCGCCTGCTTTAGATGCAAGTTCAGACTTGAGGAGGGGAGATATACCATTTCTGAGGGCTTTTTTTTCCCCTAGTGTGGTTTCAAATCAGCTCTTCTTCGTATCTTTTGTGGCAGCAGGCACGAGCATTGATCACCTGTCATCATGTCCTTATGATTCTGTCTCATGTGGCTCAGGTTTTAACAGGTTGCTGAAAGCTTCGCTGTTACCATGCCTTGGTCAGGGCTGGTTCTTGGGGGTAGGTTAAAGTCAGGCTTTTAATACCATTTAGAGAGACTCACAAGATAGTGGCCACTTGGGTGTTTCTTCATCAGATTAGGAGGGGGATTGTGGGTGTTGGAATTCCAAAAACAAGTCATGAGAGTGTGATTCAGCCATTGGGGCAACCACAGCAGAATGACTCCCCAGGTCCTGAGGACTCGCCAAACGGAGCAAAGGTTCGCCCGCCTGGAACATGTTTTCCACATTGCAAAATGTAGCTGCATCCATCAGCCCGGAAGCTTCTATCCCCTCTATTTATAGAGCTCTGCCCACTGCTTTCCTTCCAGGAGGTTGAGAAGAAATTGGCCCATTTGTCCTTCCCTCCCTCCTGATTCTGCGGAAGCAGTTTGAGGCAGATTTGCCTCAATCTGAGAGGAGCCCCATTAGCTCAATTAATAGTAGGTGTTCAGGAAATATGTGATCCATAACAGGATGTGTTTGTGTGACAAATATAGCTCTCACTAAAATTTGTTTTCTTAAGTACAGCCAATTCTATAAGATTAATCATGCACTATCATCCGTTAAAGTTTTAACTAAACTTTTGAATTTGAGAACTTTTTTTTTTACATAATGCTTCTGGTATAGCTCTCCAATATTACCTCACAGCACATATGGTAAAGCCCCCCTTGATAAAGCACTGGAGTAGGAAAGAAGAAATTTAAGAAGGCAAATATTCAAATTATAGAAAAAATGTTTTGGGGAAAGGTTTTTTGGGAAAATTTCTACATGAAAGGTGGTTATGCTGCATCTGTGACACTGAAGTATTGCTGATGCATATGTTTTGGTGGAAACACTCTTTTCCTTACGCTTGCAATAATCTGTGCTTGAGAGGAACTCTGGAAGTTGATAGTTTTTTCCCCCAGCTGGAAGCTATCATTCAGCCTTTTATTGCCTGAAAGCTAATCTCTTTTACAAATATGTGGACTCGTATTCGGACCTCAAGTAGCAAGCAAAAAAGGCCAGCCATTCACAAAACATTCCACACTCCTGTGAATATTGACTACAGTAACTACAGTATCTTCTTAATGCAATGTTTCATATTATACAGGGTATTTAAGAAAAATAATATGAATGTAATCATAAAAAACAAGTTGACTGTCAGGATTGTATAAAAAATACTCATGATATAAAAATAAATCCACCATGAAGTCAAATGAGTTCATCTAGACTGGATTAGTGCAATCACTGATTGTGAGTTCATTTTGAGGGTCAACCAAGTTAGAGTTCACTTTATTATCTGAAGCCATCTCTTTACTTTGTCCTGGACTCTGTACAGAGTTGTATTTAATATTGAAATTGTTATTTAAGCCTCAAAGGGATCTCATGCCTGGGGAAAGAGAATTAGTGGTGTACATACGGGTCCAGGTGACCTGTAACAAATATGGCACCACCTCCTTAACTTCTCATTTAAGTGACTGATTATCTGTGCTAAAAAAAAAACTTGACACTAGCTCAATGTTTGGAAGTGGACGAGGGTACTCTGAAATGGCCAGCTCTCAGAAATGAAAATTTGAGTGAAACTGCCTGTCCTTGTTGCATCAGTGGCTGTGGTTTAGGCCGTGTGTCATAGCCACAGCTCCGGGAGTTCTCGAGAGCCATCGACTGAACAGCGTGATCCCCCTGATTAGCCCACTCTTCTAACGCTCTGTTTCCTGTGTGTTCGGCAGATATGGTGGACACGCAGATGCCTGCTTGGCCCATGAGTTTCGGGCTGAGCCCCATGGACCTGGCCGGGTTGGACGACAGCTCCCACTGTTTTGACATGAAGCCCTTCTCCACCCTGGACTACACCAGCCTTTCTGGCTTTGGTTACGACACCAGCCCTCCCCAGAGTGAAGACTTGACGCACATGGACTGCATGTACAATTTCAAAACACAAGAGAGCCAAAGTATGCAATCGCATTACTTTTAAAGAACATTCTTCAGCTAACGTGATTTTTGTGTTTTTATAAAGCTGCATGACTTGATAGGAACAACAAGCTCAGACCTATGGACAAACTCTGTACGTTGTTTTTTTAAATTAAATTAGGCTTGGCTTGTTGCTATTTGCTCCGTAACTGAACACTGATCAGGTGACCAAGTGTTCTTAGTTTTTGCAATTAGGACCGCACCCATTGTTAGTCTTTAAATTAATTAATTAATTAAAAATTAACCTCTTTCTAAAGAAATGGTTTGTCGTTCATAGCACATAGAAGAAAATTTAAGCGTTAGTTGACTGATTAAAAGTCCTGTGATATTGAAAAGGAACATTTATTCTTCATGATATGTATAGCTATTTCTGACATAATGGGACATTAAGAGGCATTAAGAGGGTAATTTATCTTTAAACAGATATTAAAAATGAGTCAAATGAAGAACAATTAACAGCTTGTTACAGTAATGGAAGGAAAACCAGTTTACACAGTGGCTCCCCAGAAATGCATCTGAAGACCCCTGTCATAAATGATTATGAATTATTTTGTGCTCAACAGCTCTTTGTTTCTGTGATTTAGGTACAATAAAACTTGAGCCAGAATCTCCACCACAGTATTCAGAGAACAGTCAGTCATATTCTAAACTGCATGATGACCCATCCACCTCAATGCTAAACATTGAGTGCCGTGTGTGTGGAGACAAGGCTTCAGGTTTCCACTACGGAGTCCACGCTTGTGAGGGCTGTAAGGTAGGCTGTCATTCTGTGTTTTTTTGGGGTTTTTTTGCACACATTGAAATAATTGCTTTAAACTATTGCTTGCTGTACTCACAAGATCACAGGCCAGAAACAGTGCTCAGTTTCATTGACTTTAATACCGATTTTAGTGCCTGTTCCTGTGAAGGCTGCAATGATGGATAATATTGAAATTTACTCTGTTCGGCATGAATAGGTTGCCCACCGTTGTAACATCCATTTTATGATTTAGTATGAAATGAATTACAAAACCACAGTCTCCGTTGTCTGCCCTGGGAAGTTCCCATAAGATGGGCTGAGGTCATATTTAGAAATGCAGATGGGGTCAGTAGGTGTCTGGCCGAGATCCTCATACCTGCACACTTGTGAGGTGTCTGTCACCAAAACCACAGACGCATTGTTTCCATACCGCTGGCCCGAAAAGCCTGCATCGGTAAAAAAAAAACAACTATCAAGAGACAAAAATGAATCAATAGAGTGGGTGGCAGACTTCAGGTGTTGCTACATTTCCATTCTTCAGTCAGACCTTGCGGTGTAGGCTTTATTAGTATACAGGTGTGTGGGCACACATCGTAGACTTTTCATGTATGTTTTAGATTGATTTTAAAATAGCTCACCTCCTGACCTCTTCATTGCTGTTTATGAGGCTTACCGTTACTGCAGTCATTGTTCTTTGCAATCTGTTCTAATGGTAGCAGGATAAATGCCAAAAGCCAGGGTCAGCCAAACAGGTTAATATCTAAATTGTTTTCCAGTACAAAATGAGACATATTTTTGGTTGAGCGTCAGTCCATCCCGCTTCCCCATTCTATAAATAAATGTATTTTCTCAATACATGAGAATGATGTGGACAGCGCAGAAACGCCGCCCCTAAAGACACAAGATGGACATGATGTGACCAGAGCAGACAATCACAAATCCATGTGTTGTGTCCTGTTCTATTGAACATTGTTTTTTTCAGGGTTTCTTTCGAAGGACCATACGGTTAAAGCTGGTTTATGACCGCTGTGACCTGCACTGTCGAATTCACAAAAAGAGCCGCAACAAATGCCAATACTGCCGCTTCCAGAAGTGCCTAATGGTGGGAATGTCACATAATGGTAAGTGTGCCACATAAATGTGCCAGTGTTGGGTAGAAACTCAGTTACCATTTTCAGAATCAAATGGCAAACATTTATGAAACACCTTTCAAAGAGGGATCCACTTGGTGCAGCCAACTGCACACCTACCCTGGATGCATTTTTAAAAAATTTATTGACTTCATGAAGCGTTTTCTTCAAATGTTTAAGTCAGCTGGTAAGAGTAAGAGTAATAGTGAAGGTAAAGTACTGGTCAAATTAATATTAACAAATGGGCGCGGAAGCAAGAGTTTGCTAATGTAGAATTCACATCACCGATGGTAGAGGTGTGTTACTGACACGTCTATTTTTACATTTCCTTCATGTAGTATATCATAGTGCTGTTGTCTGCTAGATCTGAGAAACAAGTGGTTAAAGGTGTGCAGAGCATCCGGCAAAAGGTATGAATGCTGAAATCCAGAGGCGCAGTTTCGAGAGCAGGCACGTCAGACTGCAGTTATGGAGGCTGTGTCTGCTGGTCCTTGGTGGATTCCATTACTGACATGGTTAATTTAAATCAATACGATTGAGTCACGCAATTCAGCCAATTACTGGTAGCTTTCATCATGGCAAGATAAGCCATTTATGAGTCATTATCTTTTTATCATATTTCATGAGCCTATTTGTTGCTGACACTCTCTTCAACCGTGCATGCTGTAGGAGTTTGTGAAATCTTGCTGGTAGATTTTAGATGTTTTTTATCAATGATTCATTAAGGCAGAGACTTGGCAGTGACTAAAGTGCTTTGTCAGAGATCCTGGCCCTATGCCCAGTCACATGAGGTAGACTGAATGGCACGGATTTGCGAAAGGTGTGACGGTGGCACGCAGTAATTTGTTTGTGATTCCTAAGTCATCATTATGCAACACACATGTACAGGCCCACAAGAAACTCTTGTAGAAAAGTGTGTTCTCATAGAAAATTACCCCATCATACTATGTTTCAAATGGAAGTAAGGGTCAGTCCTACAGACCTCTGTGTTTGTTTGTGTTTGATTGATTTTTTGGTCAATGGTTTCAAGGGCTCCTCTAACATTTTTAAGGACATGCGTTCATGTTAAGGTCACAGGCACACACCTCCTTCAAAAATGTTAATGTTACCTAGAAAATACCTCTGATCAAAACAAAAGGTATGTTTAAACTTGCCATGGTCCTATTAATAATGCATGGCTACACAGATAGCTATCAAGAGCAGTCATCCCAGCAAAGCTGACAAATGCAAAAATAAATAAATAAATAAATAAGCAAAGAAAAAGACAACTGGCAATATTGCTGAAATTATTACAATTAAAATAAAAGCAGCAGAAAATAATATTCAGATGATACACTACAAGAAGAAACATTGTGTCACATTACCCATCACCTCAGCTAGCCCTGTCAGCAACTAGCTAGCCCTGTCAAAAGTTGTAGGAGTTATCGGCTTAAGCTGACCTAGGCCACCATACACACTGAGCTCTGCCTGGGGCTCTTTTCTCAAGGAAAAACTTCCAACAACCCTGTTTTTTTTTGCTTAACATTACATGCCTCCAGTCTAGTTGAGTTAGATTGGCCATTGGAAGTTTCCCATTTTTAACCAAAATTCCCCTCAATTTTTAGAGAGCAACCTATGAATCAACAATTTTACACTACCTCCCAGAATTAGTGACTGAATTACATATTTTAAATTAGAATTTCAATAAATGGCAACAGAAAATACTTGGCAGAGCCAAGATGCTGATTGAAGTCAAGGAGTTGCTGAACAACACAACCAGCTTTTACAGCCAAGACAGAGAAACACAAGAGTGAAGATAAGATAAGGATTTATGCTTTGTTATGTACGACCATGCTGTCTGCAGGAATGCAGTTCCCTGCAAACGCAAAGCTAATTGTCACCACACCCAAATCAAACAGACCATGAGCCCTACACTCAGAGGAAGTTGGGACATTTGCAGAGGCCATGAAAAACTTCAGGAAAGTTTTTATTGTGCCTTTGTTGGCAGTTTGTTTCATGCTTGTATATTCACATTTTTTTGTTTGTTTGTTTTCCCAGCCATTCGTTTTGGCCGAATGCCTCAGGCTGAGAAGGAGAAGCTACTGGCAGAATTCTCCACTGACCTGGATCACATGCACCCGGAGTCCGCAGACCTGCGCACCCTTGCCAAGCACCTGTACGAGTCCTACGTTAAATACTTCCCACTGACCAAGGCCAAGGCCCGGGCCATTCTCTCTGGGAAGACTGGGGACAGTGCGGTAAGCTGGCCTGCCCGCATTCCAAGTATGCTGTGAAATGAATACTCTCCAACTTGGAAATTCTCTTGGTATAGTCTACAGTTTTACAGTGGTTTTGCATAGCTCTAATACTTTATACCATATAGGTCCTGCGGATCAGACTTTATAATATGTGATTAACAGATGGATCAATGATTTGTTTTCAGCCGCTTGATAATCTCTATGATGCAGCTTCATATGCCAATATGTTGATATGTTATCACATTATCTAAAGTATTAAACATGCAAACAGACAATAAAAATATATCATTAGCGTCTCACTCCTTAGCCATGATAGCAGTTAGCTGGACATGGTTACTTTATTGAGCATCCCACTACAAGGAAGACCTATGACTGCAACATGACAGATCTATGGCAAGCCATTTAAGCTTTTATTCTTGTTTTTGATATCAAGAATAAAATTTTAACTATTAATAATTTGAATTCTTGATATCAACAATTCAATTTTAAATAGTTCAAATGAGAATTTTTGATATCATAAATTACATTTGAACCTAGTTAAACTTGGAATTTCAACTAGTTTGAATGTTAATGACCTTCACTTACATGTGTCAGTGAAGGCAAAGTAACCTGTGTGTTACTTTATTAAAAGACCAAGCACCAAAAGGGAAAAACACAAAAAAATATTCTTTGATAACCTCGGGAGTGGAACAATGTGCAAGAAATTGTGGAGTTGATTTATGATTATTCCTTTGGCCCATAATTCTAACTTTTAAATGCAGAGCTGAACATGTGAACAGGCTGCATGCTATCAGAGTTGTACTTGCGTCTTGCCCTTCTAGTAGAAAACAACCGGAGGCAAAAATAACTCACGCCATTTAATGGCGTAATTTGACAACTACATTGTCTCACTTTACCACAAATGCATTACTGTGAAATTAGTTGATCTGTTGGTCAGTCTGATATAATTTTTTCAAATGACAGTTGCTACGTAAAATTCATGAGTCAATGGAATCACAGGAAGTGCTCTGTGAACAGCAAGCTAAGAGTTTGGCTACACTATGACAAGTAAAATATAAAAATATAGTTATTGGTTAAATCTATGTATTTGATAAAACAAGATGGTGGTATCAATCGTACTAAGGAATTACGTCAGGACAATTTGTTTTCTTAAATTATTGCCTGCCTTTCTTAAACCTTATTCGTCTTATAAAAAGTTGTGCTTAGTCAACAAATAGCTAAAATATAGCCTATTTGTTAAAATGTGGCTTTTATTCAAATGACAAACAATTTAAGTGATACATGTCAGAGGGTTTTGCGTTCCAATGTGTCTTACCTGCTAAAACAAATGTATTATTATTGCGAAAGCAACCTTGCATAGGATTTAAAATTCAAATCCCTAAAGTGTTCCTGGGTCATTTGTTACATAAGATATCAGCTGTCATAGTGTTCATGAGATTTATTGTAAAATTCAAGAAACAGGGGAAATAGGATAATCCTGCAGTGAGGATGTTTTAAAGATCCTAACTGGGAATGTCATGTTTTGTCACCAGAAAGAAAAATTGAAAGTTGAATAAAAACTTAAATGGCTTCCCATACAGATCACTGTGCACTGTTACCACATTACAGCAAACACCGTCAACAGAGAGGTAACTCTTGTTTTGCTGTCACCAAGACTTGCGGAAAACCAGCCAGGCCATTTAGTAGAAAGAATTGCCCCAATCTCATTATCATGCATAAGTTATATATGTTCTTATGATTAAATAAATAAAAACCTTCTTTTTTTGCTTCTGTGGAAAAACATGTTTATGAGCAATTTGTTTTTTGAAGAGTCATTGTTGGATGTTAATAATGTATTTATTTTGTTTGCTTTGGTAATGGAAAAACATGAATCAAACTGGCCAAAACATTAGACTTAAGTACACTGATTTACAGAGCACATAAAAGTTTATCTTTCACCGTCGTGATGAAATGAAGTTCAATGCATAATGTAATATGTACTGCACTGTCATGCAGACACAAGATGAATCTAAAGACTGACTTCCCCCACAGTCAAGTAGCATGTGCTGTAGAGAGTGCCAGAAAGAAAAAGTGGAATTTCTTGTTTCTGATGCGTTTCTTCCTTGAAAAGAATCATTTCACCACACACTAATAACAGAAGGCGGCTCTTACATTTCTCAACACTTATGTTTATCAAACGCATGCGACACAATACACAGAATGACTCAACAGATACGCAGAAGTAGAAATAAAAGATTTTGTTTTATTTACCAGTCTTTTTACCACGGTGATATGCTTCCTTAGTGAATACCATAGTCAATGGTCATCCCCAGAGATCTTGGTGAGAAGTGGACATAAAGAGTTTAAAGAACATCCTGCTCATGATATTTCTTCTGTGTAAGCTCCCATTCATGTCCTCAGATGTCTTTCACTGCCCGTTGGGCTGTCTTTGTGCTCCGTCTACATTCATTTCCATTTTTATATTTTCAAAATAACGTCTTGGTGGTGAAGTCAGCTAAAGTTAGCACTGCGCTTGACTTCTGAGTAGGACATGCAACTGCTTGTTTACTAGCCTACAATGTGCAGCAATCTGTCCTGTCGCCTGGCTTGAATTCAGACCGATGCCGTGGTCGACTGCGGCTCAAAATCCCAAGGGTGAGGCACAGTTGGACGTGTCTCCAGGGGAAGGACGGCTGCAGTTGGCAGGGCAACCCTCACCTGATTGTATCCTATAGTCAAACAGACACCTGCCACCTGCCTGGGTCAGCTGTTACTACAGCAGGCCCCTCTGCTGCAGTAGCCATGGTAACTTATTTGACAGATTGTGGTCTGCTAACCTCAATGCCTAAAGGTGACAGCACACACTTCAGAAGAAACATAAGCTATTTTGTGCCCCCCCCAATTCACAAAGATGTGTCAGAGACCTTCACATTTCCGTTGGCCATTAGAAACTAAGCTGAAAATTGGGGGGGGGGGGGTTAGCACCTGCTTCACGTTGCAACGCATGCACTATGCTCTTTTTGAAGTACAGTGGTAGAGACTTGCATATAGAAAGCAAAGATGAAATTTCCTTGAGAAATCATAGTAACAAGTGGGAAATTTCTTTTATCACAGATCAAAGCATCATAAAGTAGACAGAAGCCAATATCTCTAAACCTCAAAACCTCAACCTTCTGGGAGCCGTTTGTGTGTTTGAATAAACACCTCCAGATAGGCTCACTGCTATAGGAGCGTCCCTCTGGGACAGGTTTCTATTGAGACCTGAGCTGAAATGTATGTGCCTAGGTTGCTCTCACCCACGAGCTGCATGGTACCCCCCTGAAGACAAGGAAAGTGACTTACGGGGTGAATCCTGCAAGCGTGTAAAACTACAGTGCAGCAGATGATACTACCTTATCGTGTGCCTCCCTGACAAGAGATACAGTGTGTCAAGGCTGCTCAACTTCCTTTATTCCAGTTTGTTTTGACTAGTCTGGCCAAAGATAGGGTGAGCGATACTGAACAGCTGTTGGTTTTGCAGACTTGCTTAGAAAACCTTTTTTTTATATATATATTTATGAGGAAACCAGCAGTGGGACTGTATTTAAATCTGAGGGAAACTTTTGAAAAATATGGATAATTCATGCGGTTCTGTCAGGGCATGTCTTCACAGTTGTATTTCCAAACAGTTGGCTTGCTCAAATTAAGCTTTGGTTTTATTTTTGTTCGGTTTTCATATTATAAACTGTTCCAAGAAACATTAATATATCTTCCAGAAAAGACAGAGTCACACTCTCTGCAAGGCTAAATTAATTTCCCTATCCTATTAATACTCTGACAGATGGATAATAAAGACAAAACTGCTCTTGGAAGATGTCAAATCCTGCAAGGCCTCAGAGATTACTAAAATGGAAAAAATGTCACCTCAGTGCTTTCAGGGAACCAAAAATGTTTTCTGTTCTCCAAGCATAAAAAATACTTTCAAGAGAACTAGAAGGGATAAAAAACAGAAGTTTCCACCATTTTCTATTTGTCACTTGTCTTTGTTAAGTACCATCTGTGTAGTCTTGGGCATGTTGTGTTTTGTTTTGTCCTGGGTCTTATGTTTGTTGACACAGTGTTGTCCGATGTAGAGCCTCTGTGTCCTTGTGTCTTCCCAGCCCTTTGTCATCCATGATATGAAGTCTTTGACGGAGGGGGAGCAGTTCATTAACTGCAAGCAGATGCCACTGCCCGACCAGAGGCCCGAGATGGGTTTGGGCTTCGGCATGGGGCAGGAGTCAGCGGACGAGGTGGAGCTACGCTTCTTCCACAGATGCCAGTTCCGCTCCGCGGAGGGCGTGCGAGAGGTGACGGAGTTCGCCAAGAGCATCCCAGGATTCGTGGGTCTGGACCTGAACGACCAGGTGACGCTGCTCAAGTACGGGGTCATTGAGGTGCTGATTATCATGATGGCGCCACTCATGAACAAGGACGGCACGCTGATCTCCTACGGCCAGATCTTCATGACCAGGGAGTTCCTGAAGAGCCTCCGCAAGCCTTTCTGTGAGATGATGGAGCCCAAGTTTGAGTTTTCAGTGAAGTTCAACATGCTGGAGTTGGACGATTGTGACATGGCGCTCTTCCTCGCCGTCATTATCCTCAGCGGAGGTAAGTGCCATTTAGCCACACAGTGAAGAGAATGGGTCTTACAACCAACAGCCTGGATTTAAACAACAGGATAATAATCCAAAATTAAGGGCAAATGTTAATTGAATCCAGGCCAATATTGCTAGTCACTTGCCCATATGGAAATGGATGAATTAAAAAATTTTTATTTTGTTTTTTTCACAATGGTGTAACATATTACGATATCTTAAAGGGTCTTAAATACTTTGTATATTTGTCAATATATTGTTGAGATATATTAGAAAATTCAAAATAAAATTAGAAAAAACACATCCCAAATTTTAGATGAAAGTAAACATTTTTTCTTGGGTTCAAAAACACAGGTGCAATGCTTGAGGAATTGTAAATACATTAATAGTTACATATCAGACAGATAGCTTTGAATTAATAAACCATTTGATATTTCAATTTTTGCGGCACTATTATGGAATTGTAACGTTGGACTGAGTACTATCTCAATCTTTGGTTTCACAGTGCTTTTTCACATTGCTTAAGCAAAATGTTAACAATCAGGGCCAACAATTTGGGGGGTGGGGTGGGGGGTTGGGGGGCTGGAACTGGGACACTTTGTCCCGGGCTCTGACAGGGGCTCAGGATATGGGGTGTAACTATTTTTAATTTGTTTGGGTCCTCCCAATATATTTTGTCTCAGGCCTGAGAATTCATAGCTGCAGCCCTGTTAACAAGCTGCGACCCATTTTTAGAACGTATTTCAATTTCAATAACTCTTTTAAAAGGAAATATTTCTTAATTATATTAAGAGCAACATTATTGCTCAACCTTATGCATTCATATCTTATTAGTCTGTACTGTCCTGGCACTTTTCTATCCATGAGATAAATCATTTGATAAGATATTTGGAAATACATTTATTTTCTATGAAACCATTGATGATTTAACGGTTTTGGACATTGATCAGCAATAATGACTGCATATACCCTCCTCTCCTGCCCACTAAGTTACCAACCCCTTTACAGCATACAAGATAGTTATCGTTGAGATTTATTGGTGACCGTTTTCTCCCCCAAGACATTGTATTCCGACCTTGAACTTGGTTCCCAGGATCGTTTTAAACAGCCATCACACGAAAACTGGCAAATCATTAACTTAGAGGATTTTTAAAGCTATATTTATAAAAAATAAAAAACACAAGAGAAGATTTTCTTTTAGTTCCAGTATTTGGAATAACTACCTATGGGCTGTATGTCCACATCTGCTTTAGATGGCCTTTATTATTTTATGGTGTATAAACCTCAGGGTCTTAAAACAGAAATGTGTTTTTCACAAAATGAAGAATGACCTGTAAAACATGTTTTAAAGTTTCTTGGTAAATGTGGTACGTGTCATCAGACAAGGGAAGTTATGCATTTAAACCTATTTGTATGATATTGAGAAAAACAGATTTACTTCACGGTTCAGAAAAGAGGTACATCAACCTCTTTTAAAAAATAATTATCAAAGAAGTATATCCTACACTGAAATTATTAGTTAAGGTGAGCAACTAAAGTTCTCGTTTTATGATTCAAAATTCTATTGACTATACGTTTTCCAATATTTGGATAAATTTAGTGTATATAGACAATACACGGCTTCAAATGGTCATTTCACTTCCAGTCAGAACATGAAATACATTATATTAGCCATGCAGGAAAAGTCCTTTTACTATTTTGTGGGGCCACTTAAGGGAGGAGTATCTCTCACTGATATCTGCTGGTGGACCGTGGCCACCTGACACATGGTTGAGAGGAACCAATACAGATGTAATCCATGGAATCCTGGCTGATTTAAATCCACCTAACCCCTGGGGCTCATTGTTTTAACTGAGCTTTTAAAACTGCAACTCAAGATTATGGCAACTCGTACCAGACATACAGAACCAACCAGCCGAGATTCTATGGAATGTTTCTGGCGTGGTCCGTGGTCCAGGCCATCTTGAATTGCTTTCTAAACTCCATCTCATCTGCTTGTGGCCCTGCAGATCGACCTGGGCTGCTCAACGTGAAGCCCATTGAGGACCTCCAGGAGACCGTACTCCATGCCCTGGAGCTCCAGCTGAAGATGAACCACCCCGACTCTCTCCAGCTTTTCGCCAAGGTGCTACAGAAGATGACAGACCTCCGGCAGCTGGTCACAGACCATGTGCACCTGATCCAACTGCTGAAGAAGACAGAGATTGACTTGTGCTTGCATCCACTGCTGCAGGAGATCATGAAAGACCTGTACTAGGCTTTGGGCGTGTCCCTGCTCTGCCTCCCTGCTCATGTGACTAGCTACTTCACACGGCACCTACCTAAGGTGTGCCATGGTAACGTTACTGTACTGTGCCACAACTGTTGACATAAGCTGAGGGTCAGATTCAGTCTAATCGCCATAGCAATGGATCAAAATTGTGCAGCTGGTATAAAAGCAGTTAATTTCATATAGTTTGAAGTCAAACTAAAACGATTGAAACAAAATCCAGGAAAAACTTTACACGTCCTTAACTTTGAATAACTAAATTAAGCATGTTTAACATATTTTATTACTTACACTTACTTAGCATAAGTTTTCATTGATTTCCATGGCAGCAGTTTGTAATATGCATAATTTAGGTGTTCAAGGTAAATGACAATGCATAGTGTAGTTAAACTGAATCTGGGCCTGAGTTTTTAGGTATTTATCTCTGTTCTCATAAAGGTGATGCCCATTGTCGCATATAGGGACAAGGCATTTAGCTGATTGAGTGTGATTTAGATTGCACCTCGAACAAGCAAAGAGAAAGTGAATGACAGTTTTTGAGGATAATTGTTTGTCTCAATTTTATTGGCCTACACTATGTCAGAAAGGGAGAAAATAACTGAACATTTAACACCAATAAGATTGTTTTGAATGTTGTCTTTCAGATTATAAAATAAAACAAATAATGTCCATATAATCTTTTTTTTTAAACTGAAGTCTTCATACAGTTTCTGAAAGGGAGCATGATACCTTTAAGTCAGGATTAAGTGTTTAATGCAGGTCTGTATGAAAACAAATTTACAGTCAAATTTATTTTCATTCCTCGGGGTAAGAGTGTGTGAGTGAATGGCGTGTGTGCCCTGCAATGGATTGGTGACCTGTCCAGGGTGTATTTTTGTCTCTCGCCCAGTGCATGCTGGGATAGCAGCACCCCCCGCGACCCTGACCAGGAATAAGCGAGTTAGATAATGGATGGATGGATGGAGATTTCTTTTCAGTGGACCTTCGTTCACTAGCCTTATTTTTGCTCACTTTACTAAACAAGCACAAATACAGAAAATACAGTGATTTTTCTATGATCTTGAAGTTATTTCTTTCTATTTTTTTTTACTTTTTTTAAAGAATGAATATTGGTTCATGAACATTCCAGCTGTCCAGTTGGTGTCTGGTCTATATGTGAGTGTAAACAAGAAAGCTTTGGCTTGCAGAACCTAGGCCTACCCTACTTTTGCTTTAATAATGAAACAGAGCTTTTTTCTCTTAAATTTACATGTTCATTGCTTATCTCATCAGATGTTTGGAGGGTATGGATAGAGACAGTACCTGCCTTAAAATTCTTCTTGCCATGTCCTTTTATTTTGCCGAGTTTGTATACTCAAAAGTCAAATGAAACCATTGTCACAGTATTTCTAAATTGGTGAACATGATTTTTTTTTCAATTAAGCAGTTCTATAAATGTAAATAAATGTTTTTTAAAACATTATCAGTGCATGATAATCTCTTTTTCGCTCATTATGTGCTGAACAGTCGCAGTGCACATTTCTAAAGATAAAGAACCCATTCCAACTTCAATGTCATATGTCAAAAGCAAGGACACTGCATTACTATACTGAGACACAAACAAAGATAAGAGGTGTTTAAAATTACGTTCATGTAATGAGGTTTTGGCTGGAGAAGCACTTTAAGCATTTATGTTAGCAGCATGCCAGCAGAGATGCAAGTCCTAAAGCTTTGGATACCACTCATAAGAAATACATGAAATGTAGTTTTTGTCACTTGTTATTCATCTGCTATATTTAAATCTACAATTAGGGACTCTGGATGTTGTATTTTAAGTTTGTTCAAAGCAGTTTGTCAACTTTCTGCTCACACAGGAATGTCCCCGTGTTCCAGCGATCCATTGTTTCAAAATGTTCCTCAACACACTTCTGTTTTGGCTGACCTAACTGTGTGCAAGTCTATTTTCCTGTCATGACATCATTCTTTGATTGCGTATTTCTCCAGACACACCCTGTTGTGATTGCAAGATCTGGTTTCAGTTAAACGAGACAGCTGGTAAAAATCTTGTTGCTGAAATACAATTTCCAGCTTTGGGAGGATGCTGCTTCATGGTGAAAATTTACTTTGGACAGTTTTTTATTTATTTTACTTTATAATAACTGCTTAAATTTACCATTCAACATTAAAAAAATCAACGCCTTTCTAGCAGCTAGTATGTTTTTTTTTTTTTGCTCAGGAGGAAGTGACCAAAAATGGTACAATAGTATAATTTATCTCGTCAGCAGCCCAAGAGTAGATCAATGGTAGTACAGTGATAATGTTGACAGATGCTTTAAGCAAAACTGTTATTTCCAGAACCATCGTGAACTAAGATAACAGATAGCCTATCTTTTATTTACTGTAGGGAGAAGCAGCTGGCAGTCTGTGTCACATTATGCAATTGATTTTAAAATAGTTCACTTCACAAGAATCAAATCTGCGAAACTATAAAAATCACATGAGCTGCCAGCACATACTAGTTTGCCCTGTTCTTTGCCTAATTTTGTCTTTCATCAGTTTTCACAGATTGTGATAATGACAATGTCATGTGTTATAGATTTAGAAACACAAACAGGCTAAGAAATAAAGGAGTAAACAAGCTGTATCTGCCAGAATGGTACTGAGCCAGCGAGAGGTGACGAGGAACAGGAAAAGACTGGATTGTAACTCACACAAATGGTCACAGTTAACACGCAAGATTGATTTTTAACAAAACTCTTCCATTCATAACATCAATAAATTTACTTATCTAGGCCATTACACAACAGTCGTCAAAATAATGCGATAATTTTCATTTCTGACAACAAATTAATTCTGTGAAAACTAACTGAATGCAACAAAAGGGTGACTTCCAGACACTATAGAGGCAGAAAAAACCATCAATGAAAAGGTTTCAATGAAAAACAAAGTCTCCTTACAGTTTTTCTTGAATCAGATTTACCCAAGCTTAAAAAACAAACTTAAATTTTTGATATTTTTATGTTCCCTATATAATGTTATTATGCTTACAGTCATTATTTCATATGCGGATGCAGCCCCACTCAGTAATGCAACAGGGCACCCCTCTGTGATTGTAAGAGCAGGTTTAGTCTCAGAGAAACCCCCTCAGCAATGTGGTGATTAGTTATACCAAGATCTAATGGAAAAATATGCAAATAAAACCACTTCATCTTGTATGAGTAATATGGTGTGTTCCATGTGTCAGGAACACAGGCCTTAACACTGACACTAGAGAGTGTCTAGTGCCAACAACTGAAAGCAATATTAAGACATAAGAAAAAGGGCCCAACTCAGTGTTTTTATTTACAACAGTAACTCACCAATGGTTGAAAAAGAACACACATGGTAAAGACATTCTTATGACTTAATATACAAGTTAAACTGTACTTTAACAACCATGAACATCTACACATTAATAACATTAAATGAAGATTTAGTACTCTGTGCACATGGAAGCTGAATGTGTAATGAGAGGTGGTATATTTAACACTAATATGGGGGTCAAACACAAGAATTAGGCCTAACGCCTTTGCCCTCTTACTTTGTGTCCTTGAAAACACTGTAATTATATCTAATTGAATGTTTGTCAAACTAAGTTATATTACTAACTGCTTCAAGGAAGTAGGCTATATCTTGAAGCAAATCCTGAAATTGTGAAAAAAAATTCTTAATTCAAAGACAGAGCAGGACATGTTTTAAATGCGAAAACATGAGAAAACTCAATTTATCTTCTATAACTCATTGCATAAAAACAGATGGAAGAAGTTCAGGTTTATTTCGGGCCTCAAAACTGGCTGTTTTACTCAGCATAAAGCAGGGGATTTCATGAATTTGTAAATCTTGGGCTCCAAGAGGGAGTCCAGTCTATTCTCCAATGGCTGGGGTGGGAAAGGGAAAGAAGGCAGCTGATTGGCTCAGTAAAATAATGCTGAGTGTTGGCAGGTGGGTACCCTGGAAGAGATCCTGTGGTTTGTGTAGATGATGTTGATTAAATGTGTTATTTATGTTGTGTCAGCATATCCTTACTTTGTTAGCACCAATTCTCAGATGGCTGTATCCTGCCAACATTCTTCATACATTCTGCCAAATAATCACAAAAAAAAAATGATTTTCCTGTTCTAAAGCTCTTAAAGGGATACGGCCAAAGAGGAATGGCCATTTCAGAAACATACCCATATATGTTGGTTCAGAGCAGCCTTTTTTTCTGTGCTCGGTAGCCTATATAAAGGAATCCATAGAAATTTTAAAAGCCACATGCAGTTAAATAACTAAATTCTCCTGCCTTCAAAGTTTTACAGCATTTGTATTTTATTAAAGATTATTATCTTCTGGACTGAATTGTATGAGTTTATCATACCTCCATTTGAATATTTGTCTATTTTAGTGATCTTGCTAGTAGTTATGCTGTTGTGATCTAATACGAAATAAAAAATACCCTTGTTTAAAATATTTTTATTTTATTTTTTAAAAGGTATGATTTAACATCATTTTGAGGTTTGTAAAGTATGAGCAACAGTAGATTCAAAATATTGGCATCATTTTTGTTTTTTGCATTTTAGTTTGTGTCCTCATTACTTTAATTAGAACGTGTTTACACCTGCGTCATTATTATGACACTTTACGCTAGCATTTTTTGGTGCACAGGAAAAAATTTACATTTACATTTCAATAATTACATTAAAGCATTTTTAAGCATTTGAGCATGTTGCCTCACAAGAATAGTGTGTCACGTCCTGTTTGCATATGTTACAGTATTGTAAAACAAACAACAAGAAGCGTCACCTCACGCAGAAAGCCGAAATCATTCTCGTCTCTCATCAATGTTCTAAACATAGCAGGCTCATGTGAGAAAGCCAAAATGGAGTTATCTTGTTTCATCTCGACGAAAAAGAAACATATCATATGTGAAACATATCAGATGTGAATCATAGCTGAAGCAGTGCTGTTCTATAACAGCCTAAATGTACAGGTATGGAAGAAAAAATAACATCATATTGATTTAAATGTTTTCAAATGTTTTCACTTTGAGATTCAGTTTTAGGAACACCGTCAATGTACTGAATGTACGTTTTTAAAAAAGCACAATTCAGAAAAATGTAGTACGACAGTGAGAGTGTCTCTCACGGAAGTATAAAGTAAAGTGTTGAGTAAACTACCAACTATTGTGCAAGGACGTCTCACAGTCCAACCCAGTCCATTACTGGTCCACCCACAATTCAGAGAAATAAAAACTCACTCCCACACACTGAAACCCATAGATCTTACCACTTTTGTGTCAATATCAATTTATGTATGCATAGCCTTCAATGGCTAATATGCTCTTCAGGTAGAACAACAAACAAATATGATGAGGTGTACAGTACGTTTGGGTTTAACTTTGAGTTGTGAGATCTAGAAACCATGGTTGGCATCACACCCATAGACATTTTCATCTTACAAAGATTTTAGGCGCAAAATGAGGACTGAACTATAATATCATACATATGAAGGAAGAAACAAGTACAGCTTAACATTTAAATATTGCTACTTGCATATTTATTTACAATTATTTTAAAACATTCAGAACAAATAGCATGATAAATATAAAGTAAACTCGTTTCATGTTAAATTATGCAAATCACCTTTATAGTCCCCAAGTACACATGATAATATCAATTAAAATGCAGCTCATCTTCAGTTAGTTAAATATGACAAACTGGCAGAAATTCGGCATGCAGTGTCATGATAAATATTGTGGGCTGTGTGGATCCAACATTTTATCAAAGTAATCCTTGAAAGATACAGTGAAAAGGCCTACATAAGGTGAAACCATACACTGTAGCATTCAATATAAAAAATACAAAAAATACAGTAACACTCCCATTACAATCTTTTCTCACATTAATTATTTCTCACTTTTTTATTTTTTAAGGAACTAGTGATTATTTCTACTAGAGAAATATTTCATACAAACAAGCAAACACGGCAATCCAAAGAGGAGACATAGACTACTTTCTCTGGGATTGATTTTCAAAGAAATTGAGAATTTTTCCCCTTTTATATCAAGGGTTTTTAGAACACTTTTGCTTTAGACATCGTTCAGCAGTCAGTATTCCATCAGGACCCATTATTGTTTATTTAAAATATACTTTCTTGTGAAACTATGGCTCAAGAAACACTGTGGACACTGAACTCAGTTGAGAAACACATTCTTTGGCCAAGCATTGCACAGAAACAGAACATTACACTGCTTTAATCACAGCTGAGAATCTTATGCTTATCATTTTACTTTTGACCAAAATAACACAAATATTTGTTCTAACAAAACAAATGTTACATATTAATGGGGTCCTACTATCCAACTGTTGAAAATTAGCTGATTTTAATTAGGCTAACAGGCACCTACAGCCTCTTCTCAATTTTAAGTTAAGTTTAGCACACATAAGCTGTTTTGTGTTCGCTCCTAGAGTGCTCCTAGATCAGTGGCCCTCATCATTAAGAATTATACATTCATTGTTAACCTAATGAAGCATTTCTTCTGAGTTTTATTTTATTAAACAATAAGACACCTGGTGTATAGCTGCTTAAGAGGCTTGTTGGTTGTCTCTTTCTGTCATAAACGTTTTGAGTATTTTTGTATTGTTCTATATAGCCTACATAATGAGTGATTACAGAGAAAAACATCTGTCTTTGACACCCTTACATCCTGTGTATCATATCTATGCTAGGTTGGCACAGAAGTGATAAGACTCCACTACCATCTGCCCACAGATGAAAAACCACCGACCCACTGCTACTAGCACTGGCACAAAAGCATCAAGCTAGCTTGGTTTGACTCACGAGGTGAAAAAGTCATCAACGCTTTGTGGAAATAAAATATGACAGAGTGTATTTTAATTCAATTTATACATATTCACTGTCCTGAAATTAAGGAAATTTGCACTGTGGAAGACGTAAATATTATTTTTTAAATGGTTCTTTATTTTCTGAATAAAGAACCATTGAAATGCATTGAATGAAGACTGAATGTTGTTTCATAAGGTGTCTTTACTAAGAAGGACATAATGTGGGGGACAACAACAAAAATCAACATCTATGACTTTTGGTAATGACACAAATCCACATGACAGGAAAAACAATTACAGATTGTCTAATCATGTTTTGCATTTAATTAGGCTACTTTCTATCAAAGTTCTGACATTCTGAGCACTGTAGACGGCTTCAGATTGCTAATGCACACTCCCCTTATAGGCTATAGCCTATATATTCTTATCTTAATGGGTAACATTAAAATGCTAATGATTTGCAGGTTTCACAACAACGTATGTAGAGGTGCCAGTGATAAGGTGAAATACAGCACATTCAAATAAGTTTACCTGAAATACATTTTTACAGAATGCAAGATTGTAGAAGAACTTTACATTAACTCTAAGCTAGGACTAATCTCAGCTCTTTAAAATATTGCAGCCTGAGATGACACATCAGTGCCGCCTTCTTACTGTAAACATGCTTCTTGAGATGACATATCAGTTCCGTCTCCGTATAAATGTGCTTATGTGTGCATTCACAAGTTTACTGAAAGAGATAGAAGGAGAATCTAGTATATGTATATGATATGTAACTAGTTATCAAAAACACTTCAGACAATAGAACTATGTAGTAGTCTACAATTGTTTCTGCTACATTCTTAGAAGAAAAGAATCTCATGCAGAAAACAAAATGTTTGCAAAAAATGTTTGTTTTCATTGATTGTCTTTATCTGTACTAAATCAGATGTGTGTATACAATATTTGCGGCACACGTAGCCTATTAAAGCTGTCCTATTGTTTTACTAAAGCATAAATTTATTTCTGCATAAGGCATAGGCCTAATAATTTATAATAACAAATGATCAGTGGTAATGCGCTGAGCTGGAGATTAAACACCTGCACACAACTGTATTACCAGTGGAACAGCTAGGTAGCCTAACTCTTATTTCACATTGTCAATTTTCAATTGTTAAAGCTGTAGCCTGGTGGTAACCAACCCGGTTCCTGGAGGGTTATGCTGTAGGTTTTCACTCCAACCCTCACAAAGCACATGTCATTCAACAGCTAAAAATCTACATTTGTTCATGCTACAGTCAGGTGTGCTAAATGAGGGTTGAAATGAAAACCTACAGGATGGTAGATCTCCAGGAACAACCTTATGCAGTTCTATGGTCAAGAGGTTTAAACTCCAGCTAAGCAAGCTGCAATTGTCCCACCAAAAAAAATGCATATTTTGTGGAACAAGTGAAGGTTTTGATATCTGATCTTGTGAAAGGTTTCAGTGTTTCACAGATCTGCCTTCATATTGCTTCCAAACTTTACTGCACCCGGGGAGAATTGTTTGACTCATAGATTAGCCAACATCCCCACCTGCTGTTTGCATTCAAAGAACAAAATGATAACAACAACAACAACAACAACAACAACAACAATTAGATTTATATCAAGCGGTTTGCCTGCGTGCATAGATTTATAATCTGCCTTGCTGGCTACATAACTTGCTTTGACTTTAACTCCTATTTTGTAGCCTACCTTTGCGCCAATATGTCTTTGCACCTTTTACCATACGTAACACTCAGGTGAAATTAGCAGTTCACGCTTGAAACTGTCTTAATAGCTTACATTCCTGTCAAAGTTTAAAAAAATAAAAAATAAACAATTAAACCAATATATTTATTTACTTACTTATTTTCACGAAAAACCTTTTCGGGCAATGGGTGTGAGCTTCTCGGGCCTCTACAGTGTTCCTTGGTTATGTTCTCATTGATGTGTTTGGCTTTACGTTTTGGAACTTGCAACACAATTAATCCACATAGTTCTAATATCTCGTGAGACGTAGAGCTGGTAATGTAAACAAAGCAACTGAAATATAAAATGCATACTTTTCAGAAACATATAGACCTAGGCTACATGAAAACAAAACGGTACCGCGGAACCATATTTCTATAAGTCCGTGCCTCCAGACGAACGTTATTTCCGGTGCACGTGTTAGAAAAACGTGCTGAAAGTTGCTGTTTGTTCATGCGTATTTTTCTACAGTCGGGTAGCAGAGTATAACTGGATTTAATTTAGAAAAAATACAGGTGTTGGTTTCTAATTAGTCAGTGTACGGCCGTTACATTATTCGTGTGTTGCAGCTTTTGAGATCAAAGCTCTGCGTGAAAACACTATTGCTTCTTACTAGTTTCAGATTGTTTTGCTGTTTTGTAGGTTCTCAGAAAATCTAATTTTATTCTCGGACCAGCCTAGAAAAGCTACGTTTCATGAACTGTAGAGAGCTGATATAGGTCCGGTTATGGCTGAAGCCGTCTTCCAGGCGCCGAAACGCCGCGCTAGGGTGTATGAGTCGTATGAAGCACCTTTCCCTGTTCCAGTATCTGCAGAGGATGCTAAATTTCAAGAACACTGCGTCTATAGAGCAGAACTATTGAATCAGCATGTCATCGTCAGGGATCCAGACCACATACAAGCCTTATATGGGAAGGTAATGGGCTGTCATTTGTTGCTTTGTAGCTATGATGTATCAATGTATTTTCTTGACATGCGTGAGCTGCACGTCATAAACAATGTGGGATTGTCTCTTTGGCAGGGTTATTTCGGGAAAGGCATCTTGTCAAGGAGCAGACCAGAGCATAGCATCTCTGAAAAGTGGAGAAGTAAGTTTTTCTTCTTGTTCACCTAAGATGTGTTTTATGTTTGCCAGTTCCCAGTGTTTGGTACATTTAATGTGTTTAAAAAAATTAGAATACGTTGGGAGGCAATGTAGTGTAAAAGGCTAGAGTTCCAATATGCATGTGTTGTGAATGTTTCTCAATTGTTCGATCCTGTTTTTGTGGTTTCTTTTTATCCTAAATACAAAAAGTCAAAAACTTGTTTAGTTCATGTGCTAATTTTGTTATGCGCGTTTGCAGATGTCAGTGACGGATGTCTGCCCGTGGTCTCATTCACACAGTGAGTCCTTTTTTCATCACTACACCGATACTGCCAAGTGAACTCCTCATCTCACCCGTTTCTCAGTGATTAAATGGTTACCCTGGATTCACATTGTTGTTCAAGTTTAGCTGTTGTACTGTGATTTTTGTGTTGTTGAACACAGCCAGAGGTGACACAACAGGGTAATGATAATTTCAGTTATCCAGATGGTGAATTTCACCATTCATGTTGAAATATTCATGAGCTGACTTTTGTTGAGGTGATATTGCTGTTCTAAATTTTGCTTCACTAAAAGCAATTTTAATGGCATCCTGACATGTATGGTTCTGAAGATATTGTGCACAATTAATTTCATAGCCTGCATGATCATGGCTTTCTATGTACTGTAGTAGCTATAGTTTGGTGGTTTGCGTAGGTAAAAACCAATCAAAGCCTGACACTGTTAGACCATCTTAGTTGATTCTGTTGCCTGTTGTTGGTATTCCAGGTACCAGCAGCTTGTAAACTTGGCCCGGGACGTACTCCTAGCACAGGGGTTGGACGAGGAGGATGCCAATGAGATGCTGGAGAAGTACACCCAACCAGTCACTTTAGATCTGACTGGAGTAACAGGGGAGGAGGAGGAGGCACCCAAAGAGGCTATGTACAGCCCTACTATTGGAGAGGAAATGGGGAGATCTCCTAACTATGGGTCCCCAGGGCCCTCTGGCGTTGACATTCATGGAGGCGAAAGAACAGAGAGCACCAGCTCTGACTGCACTGGAGCTGCGCTGCAGAAACGACAGGGTGATTCTAGGTATGACCCCCTGGCTCACGTGTACCCCTGTGAGCCCGAGGCGGTGGACCCCAAAGCCCTGTCCAGCATTAAGTGTGCCAAGCATGATGACTGGATAGCCCACTGTGGCTGCCGACTGAACAATTCCATGCTGAGGACGGACATTCCAGTGCACAGGAAGGAGCAAAGCCGTACTCTGACCTCGGGGCACCAGTACGTCCTCGTGGAGGAGCAGGAGCAGCTGGAGGGTGTGGATGCTATAGACAACAGCTCTTGCAATGTACATATCTGAACACTCCTTCTGGATTTCAGTTAACGGTTGTCCATCCTTTGTGTGCACGGTAGATGCACAGTACCAGCAGGTACAAGTAGATGGTGACCTGACTTGTGCTGAAGGCTGAACTGTATTTGAATTGTTTGAGAATGGCTTATGCTTGATAGTTCTAGATGTTGGTTGCTGTCTCTTTGTATAAAACATGCAAATGCTTATTTTGTGTAACATAATAATGTTGTATAACAATGCAACTCGTAAAAAGTGCTCTGTCTGATTTTTACAGTATGCAGGACACCATGCATTTTGAAACATGCATTCTCAGGGTGATTTATTTGTGTGGTTTGTGCTGTATATGAAACTAAATGTCATTCCTGTTTTTTTGGTTTTTTTTAGATTAACAAAACAGAACGATTGGTGTGCAGGGTGAACCCCTTTACGATTGTGGAGTACTTGCAACTGAGTCTGGAAGAGGTAAGAACATTCTGCAGATGGGTGTGTTCCAGCCTGTTTTAATTGTGTGCATTTTAAAAACAAAAAACTTGAATAAGGGTTTTTAGATTATGGAGGACCAGTTTGTGATGCCAAAGAAAATAATTGAGATTCCTGCCTGCTGCATTCCTCCTCCTGCTGAGGTTTATATTAATACAGTACTCCCTTTACGTGTGTTGAAATAGTTTCTATTTTTGGGGTGTGAATGTGACATGATTTCTGTTCAGTCCAAAGAGTATTGGCCCTGGGGAATCATTAGTGTATAAGTCCGATGACAGCTGAGTAGAGTGTGTATGTTTTGTTTCATACTCGGTGGTACTTTATTGTTCATTCACTTCACTATGAAGTATGCAAAGACAAAGTCCTATAAATATTAGCAGGAATTTGACGGCCTAGGACATGGTGACATCTGTGAACCTCAGGCTGCATACATAAGTCAAATCCCTGAAAGGAATCTGTTTTGCAAGCCAGAAGGCTTAAAAATCTTTCTTTATTAACAGGCCTTCTTCTTGGTATATGCTTTAGGATGTTTATCCGTTTATTACAATGAGGTAAGGCCATCTTTCTCAATTCAATTCATGAATTCCTATTCTGAGCTCTGAGTACTGTTTTTGGTAATGCATGCTAATTATTTGTGAACCCACCTATTGATTTCTTTTATTTATTTTTATTTTTTGCATAAGGAACCATTTACAATTATTCACCTGTGGAAAGTGTTCAGGTCCATTCAGCCTAACTTTGAGACCTCCTACATGGCTTACCACTACTTCCGCTGCAAAGGGTGGGTGCCCAAAGTCGGGATGAAGTATGGAACTGACCTCAGTGAGTACTTCTCTAAAGTGATCATTTACCAAACAGAAGTGATCACACTTCAGTCCATTCTAATATTCCTGTACAACTCTCAAGGCCATTCATGTTGAAACTGGGACATTTGTATGCAGCTCTGTTGTCCTTATCCTTGACACACCTGCCAAAACCAGCGTATTGTAGGTCAAGTTCAGTGTATTGTAGGTGAAGCTTTGTTGAAATTTAAGATATAGCTTCCCTCCTACAGCTGTCCTAAAGGTTTTTTTTGCCCCACTTGAAACATTGATGAAAGAAAATCTTTTCTGTTAGCAGAACGGAGTTTGTTTCTTCCAGTGATTCGGTAATGGAGTCAGGTCACCCTGTCAGACACCCCTGAGGAAGGATTGTCTGCATTTCATTACTCGCGCTGAACTTTGTCTACGTCTAATTATTCGGAGATAGTTTCCATGAGGTTTAAGTGACACCTTGGGGTGACTGTTTAAATTATTCAGGCCTGCTAAACAAGGCTTTCTTGGTGCTTCTGCTTGATCCTCCATCTCCCGACAGTCAGTGTGAAAACCGACTCTCACCAACACTCAAGACTCCTCACTGCCAAGCTAGCCGACTTTCCATCCTCACATGCCACAAACATTAGCCCAATGTAGGCCCAGATAATTTTAGGTAAAGAACTGACCTGTTTCAGCCCCCTTTAAAACAAAGTATATAACTGGTTGGAAAGTCATGCTTGCTTAACTGTTTGAGATGTTGTTTATGTTATTGCTCCTGGCATGTCTATGACGTTGTCTGATTAACTGAATAAAAAGGGGTCTAAGAACTGCAGTCAGTTTGTAAATACCAAGTGCAAGTTTGATGATGTTTTCGCCGTTGTAGCTTTGACACTAGGTATAAGACGATAAAACAGTTTTTGTTAGACAACGTTTTTTGCTGTATGTAAAATGTGTATTTGCAACATAGTATTAGTTTTCATTAAACATATAGCAGTTGGATGTTTTATATTGTTTGTAATTACCTGTAACATTTAATGACATTTAGTCACAAAATACTTTTTGTATTAATTCATTTTTTAATGATTTTTTTCAGTGCTGTACCGCAAAGGACCTCCATTTTATCATGCAAGGTTTGTTCAGAGATGCAATTTTATTGTATTTCAGGAACAGAGAATGGTATATCATGAAATCATTAAAACTGTTAGCCTATGTTTTCAGCTCTGTCGTTGCAATGAATGTGTCCTTTGTCAGTAGTGCAGAATTCAGTTAGCTCAAAAGATTCTCTTCCAGTGTTTGTTAAGCTCTTTGCTTAAACCCTTGTTTCTCCTGAATATGTTATGGTATGTTTCTCAGTGATTTAAGCAGAACATTGACTGGAATTCACACGGTCAATTAAATGTGTTATTTTAGTTCTTGGTTAGCATAGATAGTTGCACTAGTACCTGAGAGATGATTCACCTATACTCACAGGTCTGGAAATGCTATCCAGGTCTGGAACTATAGCTCATGTTAATAAGTTGTATGCACTGTGGTTCTCTTGCACTGTAAGTCTGCTAAATGAATGCAGTGTGATGTGGGGTGTAGCATGGTTGGGGCTAATTAGCCCTTGTTACAGTCTAACCAGGCCCCCCTTTCTGCAGCTACTCTGTGGTGGTGGAGAGAGTGGACGATTCCTTCAGGGGAGCAGCGCTCCGACCGTTCAGCTGGCGCTCGTTAGCCGCCCTCAGCAGAATCACAGGAAACGTCTCGAAGGTAAAGAGGAAGTGGTCATCATCATGCAAACCTCTCTGTTTTCTCCTCTTACATCCACATGTGTTGCATGTGACTCCCATCCCCTTGAGTTTCCCTTTTCCTGTCTGGTGATTAAAGTGACATTGTATGAGTAAGTGTGAAGAAATGCAGTACATTGTGTCATCATGCGGTATGGATTGTCACACATCCTTACTGTGACTCTTAACATCAGTATGAATTCTAGTCTTAAAGAAACAAATTTAAAAGGTACAAATGTACAAATCCAATGCATGTTGCAATCTGAACAGTTAATCTACAGTGAACATAGTAAATGAGCATTGCAAGCCTCAAAGCATGAACAAGGAAAGTTTTCTGTATTGGTACTGCGCAGTTAGGTGTTTGGTTGCCGGCATATTGAAACTTCATTTATTGTTCATATGATTTTCCGTTTCTGTTTGGTTGCTAGGAGCTGATGCTCTGTTACATCATCAGGCCATCAGATATGACAGAGGAGGAGCTGTCCTCACCGGAATGTATCAAAATGATCAAAGTTCAGGTGGCACAACTTTTGCTCTTGTAGTGTTAACTCGTCTTGGCCTTCTTGCAAACAAGACTGAATTGTTTTTTTTATTGTTGTTTTTAAAGGAGATCATTGTGAGCAGATGGATTTCCTCGAGAGAACGCACAGACCAAGATGAGCTGTGACCCCAGTCACATTTGCTTTTGTCAGGACCACCAGCTTTTTTCACCATTCCATTTAAATTGTTTTCTCTGCTGCTTTGAACATAATTGTTACTTTTGTAATCCTGATACTAGGATTTTGCATTCAGTCATTTGTTTATGAAGTCATGCAATGAAGCTTTAAATGATGTTTGCATCTCTGAGTAATTCAAGCACCTTGGAACAAAATCCACTGGTAAAAAATCTACAAATTTCTTTTTTCAATACACATTATTTATTTGGAATAAGCTCTAATGTACAAACTTAACATGGCATGATACATTGAATGGCCTACATATTACAGAAACAACAAGAGTTGTAACATAGGTAGAGAATTGAAAGAATAGTAGTTAATATGCATGAATCTGAAAAACTAAAGCAGAATATACCACAGCTAATCTACCTGACAGTTACACTTTAATGCAAAATACATAAACCATATAGATCTAATAATTAACTGGAAAGATAACAGTACCTTAAATTATAGTGTAAGACAAGTTAACCTGCATCATACAACCTAACTAATTGTGACGACTAGTATGGAAGTACTCTCACATACTGACTACTTTGGAATAACCCTAATAACAAAATGATTAATCTGATAATTAAAAATTCTAGGTTGGTGCCTGTGTTTAAACGTAACATTTTATAATAAGCATATAAACTTATTTAAGTGGCAAACAAGGAAACCTAAAATCAAACTGCTAATTTTATAAAACTCCGTAATTGGAAAGGGCTTGGTAGGCCAAGGAAGACATCTTCAGTTGATAACCCCCAAAACACCTGTATGGAGGCAGGCGTGGATGTGTCAGTAACTACTGTGTACAGAAGACTTCATGAACAGAAACAGGATGGCCTGGCTACAGTTTGCCTAAAAGACCCAGAGTTCTGGCAAAAGGTCTTGTGGACAGTTGAGAGCAAGATTCACTTGTATCAGAGTGACGGCAAAAGCAAATTGTAGAGGCCATAAAAAACTGCCTAAGATCCAAAGCACCCCCCTCATCTGTTAACATGGTCGGGGTGTTATGGTTTGGGCATGTATGGCTGCGACAGATACTGGCTCACTTGTCTTCATTTATGATGTAACTGCTCATAGTAATTTAGCATCTTGTCTGCTGAGGTTTAACTGAATGCCTCCAAACGTATTGGATGGCACTTCATCCTATAACAGAACAATGATCCAAAATATGCGACAATTGATTCACCTCAGCACTTACCACGTCAGCTGAGGTGGAGAGAGAGGAAATTATTGAGCAAATTAAAGTGTAGTAACGTAGGTTTGACTTAAAAGCTGTCAGCTTGATCGTTCTGGTCAAAAATGTATTTTTGGGGGCAAGGTTCACAACATTCAGGTCTTGAATGAGTCGATGTGGAGAAGTCTGCTTCCACTCTCAGAGAAGAAAATTTGTTTCAACACATTGTTTAATAATGCAAGATCTTTATGATTTATCATGGCTTGTTTCATTTGTTTGCTATTTAAGGAGGCTTTGAATACTGATCCAAGTAAATAAATTGTAATTCCCTGGTTGACTACGAGGTCTTATCCATAGTAGCAAAAATTCAATGTACCAATCAAGCATACTTGTTGCGTCTCATCATTGGTAAATATCAGGAATAAAGAAACAAATAACACAGCACCCTCAAGTTTGAGAACAGTGTGTCACAGGGTAGTCAAAATGATCTCTCAGAGTTTCCATCTTCTGGTTCTTTTGGAGGACTGTCCACAATGTAGAAGTAGTTTCTGGAGATCTCCTCGCACAGCATTCTGTACTTGGAAGCTCTCTTGATCCGGGGAACAACAAAGTTCTGTGTGAACTCATCCTTGCTGAGTGCCCTTTTGTCCTGTGTGGCCAGTACGCAGTTTATAAAGGCCAGGGTGTAGTTATAGCAGTTGTGTTTCTCCTCATCGAATCTGCAGAAATGCATATTGAACAGGGGTAAAACAGTTGCTTGGGACAAGGAATCGCTATGTACGAGTTAATGCCCATTTTGGAATATGTTCTCATAATTTTAGACTCAATTTTGACTGAAAAATATTCTTCCTTTCTCAGTGGGGACACATTTAAATTATCAGTGTCTGAGACTTCTTAGAAACATCATTTCTCCTTCATCTCCAAGTAAACATTTAGCCTTCTGTTTTTAATATTACCGTACCTCTGGCATTGTGGGTCCCAAGTCTGTGCTGAGGAGAACTTCTCCAGGTACTGGTCCCATTGATCAATGAGGCTGTACATGTCTGGCTGAACCAGAGGCACGCTTATGCACTTCTCCCATCCCAGGGTGTCCTTTTGCACCCCTGTCTTTGTGTAGTTGTAGACCACACCTGGGTGCAATAATGCTATGTAGCATAGTCTTTTGCAGTTTTAAACATGCATATTACCAAAATTAGAATAATTATTTAATCAGATACATTTGGTTTATTTTTGCAACCAAGCGTTACGTTATGCTGTTAGGTATTTTATGGAGACTGTCAGGGTTATATTTATCACTCAAGAGGGTGTCCAACTGGCAACATGACCCAGCAACACTGGTCAGTGAATAAATCGGAATTGAAATTGTGTACTTAGACGCATTGTAAAAAAGAAAAGGCAGCATTGGTGGGTATTCTAGTGCATACTGTACCTTTAGTGTCAGTGATCCCAGTATGTAGGTCAGATTCCCCATTGAAGTCCCTATGCAAGCAGAAATTAAGAATAGTGTTGAGCATTGCCTTGTATTTACATACTTGTAGTACAAGTATAAATAATATTGGTTATGGTTTCAGTTAAATTTCTACAATACTTTCCCCAGAAAAATATCTGGACTATGTTTAAGATCAAGAATCTTTCAAGCCTTAATGCACAAGCAGTACCTTTCATGGTACCTTACTGTCCTGGCAGGAATGGCATGCAAACCATTGGGTTATCAGGTAGCCAGGAGAAGAATACATTTTCCATACTGAAGATCATTTACTGTGAAAAATATAAACATGTACTGATACAGGTTCAGAATCTTACCTGAGAAAGGTGTGCTCAGAGGGGGCTACCAGGAACGAGCAAGGGGCCTTATGCCCATTGGAGAATGGATTAGGGATACTGATGGGAGCATCCTCAAGTCTCCGGCCACTGAAGCTGACTCCACATTCTGGGCATTCCTCCGGCACAAAGAAGCAATAAATGTCTTTGTTACAGTGGCTGAATTTGATCACGCTTTTATCCATGAGAAGCGAACATGGAAGTTCCGCTGATACCCTCTGAATGTTGACAAGAGGCTGGTTACCATGCCGGCTTGGGGCTGTGACTGAAGTTTATGCCGCTGGGCTGTGACGTTTACCACAGAGAATGGCCGGTAACTTGTAGCCCTGCATCAGTGGTGTATCGGGTTGCACCTAACCCCAACCCCCTTGTGTGTTTGTCAACTGATCCGCCCTTTTTTCTGTCTTTAAAAAGTACAGCTTGGTAATGTGTGTGCATAAAAGAGAACACATTTTCTTTTTTTAAAGTTGAAGGGAATTTTTTTTCTATTTAACTGGGTAATGTAAACATATATGTTTTTATTGGGCTGTTTGGTTTAATCACCATTTAGCAGTATCTGTTCCAGATCTGACAAAAACAAAAGGGATAATTTCTGTACATTTATCTTACAGTGCTAGCTGTTCCAGATTCGACAAACAAGTAATCATGTGGAATGAAATAACAGAAAAGAGGGGATGGAAAAAGTCACAGACAGACGTGTAGCACAAGGGTACAGCAGGGGGAAGCTTTCTCTGAGCGCATTCTGCGCAGTACAGGGCCTTGTTTGTTGCAAGATTGGATTATTCTCATGTAAATATATACCATTATGCAAGTGTAATTTTTTAAATGTCCAAAACCATTTTAAAATGCTTTTAAAAATACTTCGAACTGTTCCTCCAATGAGTACAAATATTTTGGATGAAAAGTGGTACATTTTCATTTGAATGCATGCCCAACGTGGTAAACATAATATTGTTTTTTATTTTGTTTTTACTGGGTATTCTCAAAATACAGAGATTAGGTTTCTTATTAATTATTTGTGGGCTCGTAATTGTTCCACAGCTTAATTCCTCAAATGCAACAAGACAATGTCACCCAGCTATAGTGTCAATTAGGTGTCAGTCACAAGATGAGCAGCTCAGAATCTGCGACAATACAGTGTCTTTGTTCAAAGGCAGAGGTAGGCCATTAGGTGATCACTAGAGAGATCACTAGAGCTGAAACAGAATAAGCTTCCTGTTACTGATCAGCTTCTTAAAACACTGCTAATGGGCCTGCAAAACTTGCCCTCCCCACAAATTAATATGTAAACTAGCTACCTGTACACTAATATACTTCCATTATTTCCAGGGATCCAATTAACTATTTAAAAATAATTATAGAATATTCTATGTCAAAATCTTTGAGTCAGGAAATAAAACGAAGATGCATATATCATTATGTTGTTTTCAAGAATATCATTCAATAGAAAGTCCACATATAGGAATACACAATCGATTCCCTGATTGTGTATTCCATTATGTGGAAAGAGCTTTATTTTTCAAAATATAAAGTAAAACCTCAAGGCAATGTATCCAGTATTTCCTTTATCCAGGACAAATGATATCATAAATCCAGTAACTTAATGAAATCAGAGATTAATATGGTGATGAACCTTTAACAAATGTGTAAATTTCAGTTTAGATACTTTACATGGAAGAGGGTCTTGGATCATTAGAATTGCTAACTTAAAGCCTGTCACCCCATCCCCTCAGAAAAAAGATCTGAGGTGGTGCGGTTGTGTTACAGAAGGACTGTGTAATGTAATTCAGAGTCATTTGAAAAGTGACACAGTTCTTAGCGTCAGAGTTAATGTTACCTAAGAAACGTGAAATTACTATGCACATTTGCCGCTGCTTGTGTGCAAAATGTTATCAGGGAAAATGTGGTGCAAGTGTCAAGGGTGCATAAAAGCCATGGAAACCATTACAGAGACATTTCAGAGAATGCAATTACATTTTTGGCAGACACAAAACACTTTGTTTATAATGAGTACTGTTCTAAGAGCACATGTATATTCTGTTATGTTTCTCAGATGGGTTTTGAGGCAGTCTTTATTTACAAATTACACTGTCATTTAACATGCTCTTATCCAATGGAAATGACACAATTTTACATAATATCCCTTCATACAGCTGGTCATATACTGAAGCAATTCAGATGAAGTACTTTACTCAAGGGTACAATGGCCATGCCCTACCTGGGAGTCAAACCTGCAACCTTTTGGTTCCAAGCCCAGTTTCCCAACCATTATACTCCACTGCTACACAAAATCAACTTTTCATTCATTTGTCAGCTACATAAAAGCCTTGCTTTGTAATCTCTTTGTAGATTTTAATATATTTAGATGTTATCTTGATTCTTGGGAGGACAAATTTTCCAGTGAATTCATCTCTTGTAATACATGGTTGACCCTCAATGGCCCGCACATGGTTTATAAAGGAGAGGGCAAAACCATAGCAACTGGAGCCAAATTTTCTCTCTTCATAAAATCTGTAAAACAGAATCCATGCAGGTCTATTAGTCTGTCTCCAGATAAAAGCTGCTTCTTCTTTGAGCATCTTGTGTTTATATTTAGTCCCACTCCGTGCTTGAAAAATATTTTATTCACATTACTGGCTTCTTAAATAGCACTTCAAATTTCACTAAATGCTAACTAGAGAAAAATAACAATGATTCAACCACAAATTTATTTGTATTCAGTAAGAGGTGACACAGTCTATGTGTACAAGACTTTTACATCATAACAGCTAACATTATGAGCCTGATTTACAAAGACCTCTAGCAGGTGTTAAAACCTTTTAGCACAGGCAAAGCTAATAACACAAACAATAATTGTGGCAAAACAAATACCATGACCAATCATTCATCATCTTATCAGTGTTGCTTGGTGCTAAAAGGTTCTGCACATTAAAAGTCTTAGTAAAGCAAGCCCTACGTCTAAAATTTACCCAAATCTAGATCTAGAACATTAGGTGAAGTTCACGGCCTGAGTTGTTATCTGTTAATCTATGCTGAATAACAACTGCTAGATTAATACTTAGCTCTTAAACAGTTTATGGATTCATAATTAGGTCACATAATCTTTTAATCTCAAAGATGAGCTAAAATGTTTTAAGATACCTCTGTGGGGCCCAGGAGTCCAGTGAGGAGAACTTCTCTAGCTCTCTGTCCCACTGCTCCTTCAGGCCATTCCTGTCAGGCTGGACCAGTGGCACACTGATGCACTGCTCCCATCCACATGCATCTCTTCTAATCCCAGCCAGTGTGTAGTTATAGACCAGACCTACATGGTAAACTGATCATTTAAACAGCACAGTAGCAACTGGCAATTCGGTCATCATGTACGTCTTAACTTTTCCAATTCCAAGATTTGCCCTCTCAGTATATAAAATAGGAATCCAGTGCACTTTAGGAGTTACTATCATTATAGGTACATAATTTCTCTATGGCACCAGTATATAGCCAGATGATTTCACATCGACAGACAAAAACTGATGCCATACAGCACATCCATGCTCCCCACTAATGTGAACTAATGTTTGCTGTCTTAACATGGTTTTGTGGCTATTTGTGTTAATTTACAATTAAATTGTCAAATTTAAAATGGCATCCAAAATAGCAGCTAAATCATATAAATATTGAAATGACGTATTTATTGTGTATTTTAGTACCACATGGACTTAAACTGCACCTTTCGAGTCTGTTATCCCAATATGCAGCTCAGAGTAATCGTCTTCGCTGTAAACATAAACGGAAGTCATAGTCACAATGATGCCAAACCTTACTAATCTAAATTACGAAATCAAACGTTTACGAACAGCGTTTTTGACATTTGAGTAGAATACGCACGTGTTAAAAGGCCAAATACATTTTGCCAATAAGGTAAATCTGAGAGCCTATACACACCCCTTAAATATGAATTTAAGAACATAGCTTGATATTAGAGTAGCTGGCAGTTCAGAAAACTTGCCTGTCAAAACTATAGTGCACGGTAAACTATACAATGATTTTATTTATTTTTTTAACTCACCTGATATGCAATGGTCCGAGCATAGATCCTATATTGAACGCGCATGGAACATTATGGCCATTTGTAAACGGACAGGGAATACTTACAGGTGCTTCGAGAAGGTTAAACTTCAATCGCCCAAAACAAGCAGGACAATATAACAACCCTGATTTATATTCAAGATGTTCGAAATAATCAGAAAAACAGTATATATCTTTATTGCAGTGGTAGAATTGTATCAATGTTCTGTCCATTTGGCGAGGGGAGGCGGAAGAAATTGACCCACACACATTGGTCGTTTGCGCAGGTGTTTGAGGGTGGAGCTCACAGAGCTGCTCTGTGGTGTAGCTACGGTTTTTCCAGGAAGAAGTCTGAAAACCACAAATGATATATGAATTTGATAGTTTTTGTATCACGCCATAGCCTAACCCAGTGGTGTCAAACTCGTGCCATGGAGGGCCGTGTGTATGCAGGTTTTCATTCCAGCCTCAGATCTTGATTATATAATTAGTTAAATTATTTGCTGAATTAGGGATGCAAGTTTGTGCACAATGGTGACCCGACGTCTATGGTGACCCGCATTGTCTAAATAAAAATGTTCTTATATTCTGTGCTTCAATGCAGTTAAACGCATATGACTGAATGAGTAATTGGACTCAATTAAGGCAGCATTAATTGGTTGGAATGAAAACCTGCATACACACGGCCCTCCATGGCACGAGTTTGACACCACTGGCCTAACCGTAAGCTATTTTAATTTATTAATTGATTTGATAATGGAGACCAGAATTCCGAAATGTGGACCTTGGTGACGTAGGCTACTATTTGTCCAAGTCAGTTGTTCTCAAACTCGGTCCTGGGGGACCCCTGTGTATGGTTTTCATTCCAACCTCAACAGCAATCCCAGAATTTTAACAAGCTGTTAATTTTTCTTAATTAGGTGTTTTTCGTGTTTTTGAGCTGGGTTCCAGAAAGGGCCAATGTGGGTGCACACACCTGATTCTACTAATCAATCATTAGAGTCATTGCTAAGCACCTTGATTAGTCAGGATCAGGTGTGTGCCCACACTGGATAAGACTGGGGACCCCAGCTCCAAAACATGAAAAGCACCTAATTGAGAAAAATTAACAGCTTGTTAAAATTCTGGGATTGCTATTGAGGTTGGAATGAAAACCAGCATACACAGGGGTCCCCCAGGACCGAGTTTGAGAACCACTGGTCTAACTACGTATGAGCTACCTGCAGGGGGCTCTTCGGTCCTAAAAATAGCTATTTTGGGACGTATAGCCCCATTTCGCAAAAATGTCGAGATTTGATTCATTACCTTATTCACAAAAGAAAGAAATAGCCTACAGTCATTGATAATGGATATGGTAATAGGCTATGGAAATGTTATGGTTATATATTTTGAGGTTAAATTTCATTCGTAATTTCGCCTAGAATACTTTACATAACATTACATAACGGTTTAATAAAGACAACTTCATTGAATTGCAATTGCTACTAATTCCCTTCTATACCATTACAACTGTGTGCACATCAAGGTATGGACTAGAGTGGTGATAAGCCGAACGGCTGACGCAGTTGTTTTAAGTAGGCTAATGTATCCATTCGGAAATAATTGCTGGAAGGGCACAACATTAAGGCACGCTTTCATATAATTCTTACTGATAATTCCCCGTTAAACGTAGGTAGTGTGTGTGTAATTTTGTAATTGGTATTGGTTATTCCAATTCTATCATGGTTAAATTCTAGTTTGAAAATGTTACAATCTGGCTTCCCATTAGACCATTTCATTTTATGAATATGAAACCTTCTCTAGTATAATCCACTGCTTTATTGCATACGACATAGGGTCGTTGCTTATAAAGTGCAGGAACACATCTTTCAAGCACGTGCGTAAAATTGTAAAACACACAAAACAGACCAGTCAGGTTGATTCTTATTTTTGCACAGCATGCCATTCTGATGCATGAATAAATTCCACGATGATATCAAGCGCGATGAAAGTTAATAGGTCTGTTTGAGGGACGTTTGTCAATGTGTTGTTGGGCTCATATATTTTATTACCATTTTAGCTATACAAGTATAATACTGCCTGCAGTCATGTGAGTAAATTCAGTACGACAGTACAGTCCAGGCTGCAATTACAACATGGACTGCAATTTAAGTTTTTGTAGTTTAATGACATGCCTCACCCAAAATATTTCGTCAATGACTATGCTATTTCCAGAACAGACGGTTTATTATCCGGAACCTTTGGTACGTCGAATCGGATTGTTAGGGGATGATAGTTCAAGATTGCACCCAAAAGTGGCAAGAGGAACATAAATACGGTTACTCTAATGGACGAAGAAAAATGACCACAAAGCAAGTCACTTGCAGGTAGATAACTGTTATGAATACAAAGCAAACCCGATTAGCCATCAAATAATACAATTATTTAACAGTTCGTCGAAGGCTCATTACTTCATTCGAATCAATAGACCTTTCCAGACATCATTACCTATAGTTAGCTAAATGTACTAGCTGGCTTGCACTAGCTAGCTAAATTGAAGACATGGTTTGCTAATTTAGCAGTTTCACTCACATTAACGCATGTCTGGTGATTGCTGATAAAACCTGGTTTTTAGCTAACCAGCGTTAGCTTGATATGTTATTTCTGTACTTCATTGCAAGACGGTATGCTACCTACGTTACCTAGCCCAGTGTGTAGCCTGCATGTTCTAGTTCTAGGTCATACCTTTGTAGCAAAATGACATTGCTAACGTTCGCTGTCTACTGTGACTCGAATATGATGTTTGTTAGCTTTCTTCTTATTAGCAACTTTAAGATGCGAAACCATAACGTCAATAACCACACAGTGGATAGAAAGCTCGCCTTTTGAGCTATAAGTAAGTTAGATTTGTGGGGTTAAATTATGTCTAATATTTAAACAGCAGAAAAATTACCAATTTCTTAGTAGGCTGGCTAGTTTTTCTCATTCACAGTCCGGTAATGCTTGCCATTTAAACTAGCACTTTAGTTGCTAGCTAGACAGTATACAAGAGACGCAGTGTAGTGTTTTAAATATTATAGCTACCACGTGACTCGCTGTTGTTTTTCCCCGCGATAGGTATTTCCTGCATGGAGTTTGTCGTGAGGGAAGCAGGTGTATGTTTTCTCATGATCTGACTACAAGCAAACCATCTACAATCTGCAAGTTCTACCAAAAAGGCTTGTGCGCCTATGGTGATCGCTGCCGGTGAGATCCCTTCCTTTATCGCTATACTCGCTTTTTTCCTGTAAGATATAATTCACGGCAATTGTGGACAGTTCTATTTTGTACCATTTATGTAAAGTATACATTTTGTTCAAGATCGAAAATGTTGTATTCGTTGAAGAAAATGGGCAGCTTTATCACGTCCGTTTTCTGATATGCACCAAGTGCATGCACATCCGAATGGTTTCCCAGGGTCTATATATGTCGTCATAATAAGCTGAAGGATATAGTCTATCTGAAACGCTGCATACTGACCTATTTTGTCGTTAGACCACTATCAAGCATCAGCATTTCTTAGAGTAAGTGCATAGATTATGAGGGTGCTCACTGCTCAGTGAAGTACCACTTGGGTTGCATTGTCTGTGTTTCAGTGGTTTATAATCTTCCCTGGGGCCATCAGAGATATAGTTCACTGTTTAATGTGGCAAGTTTCCACAAAGGGATTTTCTTCTTGTTTTTCATAATCAAGTTTTAATTAGTGTTTTTGTTAACTTCTTGACATCTATGCACATGATTCTTTTAAAGCTTTCTCCATAAATTAAATTTCTCTCGTAGGTATGACCACATCAAGCCCTCGGCTGGACGGGGCGCAAGTGTGCCAGTGGATCATTCTATCCGGGACAGCGCAGCTACTGCTGCTGCCGCCCCAGGGAACTGCCCTCCAGCGGGCTCAGGGAGACGTGGCAAGAAGCCCCTGGTCCTGAGAGACAGAGGTGATTGGCTGCTGTCTCCTTACGCTATCCCTGTCATGGCTGCTAATTAACATTACCGCTTACTTGCTCTGCTCAAGTGGCAGAAGTTTTCTGAAAAATGGGCCGAGAAAGGAATTGAACAGAGAAAGTCATAATTTAAAAAATTGAAGACAAACCAGATATTGTGTTTAGAAGGTGTTGTATTTGTACACATCCCACTAGGGGGCAGGACTGCTTCATTCATTGTGGAACAATTCAGCTTGAAAGCCTTAGTGATGTCACAAATTTTAATTTAGCAAATGCAACACGTCATGTGCAACAAGAAAGTCCTGTCATTTTAATTTCTAGGTGTGGTTGCATTTCTGACTCAGTGGTGGTTTTTGAGCTCTGAGCCGTACGGTCGTTGTGTGCGCTTGTGTTTGCTGTAGCCCTGGGCGGCGCGTGTGAGGGGAGGTCGCTGCAGTACAGTGGAGAGGGGGCAGAGGTCCAGGAGCCCGACTGCTGGGAGTACAGGGACGAGGCCTCTCAGGCCAAGCCCCATACCTACCTGGACGCCATCAGGACCGGCCTGGAAAGCTCGGCGGCCGGGACCTCCTTCCCCAGCGGGCCGCAGCTCTGTCCCTACGCAGCTGCTGGCCAGTGTCACTACGGCAACAGCTGCTCCTATCTCCACGGAGACATGTGCGAAATCTGCAGGCTGCAGGTGCTGCACCCGCATGACCCCGAGCAGAGGAGAGCGCACGAGAAGGTGAGCAGAGCTGGGCTGGACGGCAGGGAGATGCGTTCTGACATCACATCGCTTCCCTCGGGTGATTGGGTACAGTGCAATAAAGGCCATAGCACAACCAGGAAATGGGGCTTTCAGTCAGGGGAGTGTACCCTACCCTGATAAAGTGGGTGATTGGGCCAGCCTGCAGTGACTGGTGTGTACCTGTGCTGATGTGAATCTGTGCTGGTTGGAATTGGAAGTCTGATTTTTAAAAATAATAGTAATAATAAACAATTATTATGTGGTTGACATTTAAAATATTTTTGTACTGTGCAAGATGGTGCCACCCATCCATTTACACTAGATTGAAACCAGAGGATTCCTTTGTGCATTGCTTTTAAAGATGAGTCACGCACTTGACTCGATGAAACGCTTTCACATTCCCCCGACCCGCGGCATTTATCGCCACTTACGAAACGGGGCGACTCGGGGCGGCGCAGGCGTAGAGACCGTAGCGCTTCTCCTCCCTCCGCAGATGTGCATGATGGCGTTCGAGCTGGACATGGAGAAGGCGTTCGCGGCGCAGCACAGCCAGGACAAGGTGTGCAGCATCTGCATGGAGGTGGTGTACGAGAAGGCCGTGCCCTCGGAGCGCCGCTTCGGCATCCTGTCCAGCTGCTGCCACACCTACTGCCTCAGCTGCATCCGCCAGTGGCGCTGCGCCAAGCAGTTCGAGAACAAGATCATCAAGTGAGTGCCGCCAGGCCGCGGGGGGCGGGGCGGGCGACACCGCGCTCTGTTACTTAATAGGAGAATAATCGGGTGATATACGCAGAAGCATGACATCACTGCACACATTGCTGTGGAGTTGAATTGTGTTTTCTTGGTATAGATCGTGCACCCCCAAATGTCCCTGTACCAGCCGTTGTAAAGCTGTGACAGGATGTCAGAGAGTTCTCTAAATCATTAAGGTGCCTTTCATCACACACAAAAACTGTCAAAGCAATTGAAAAAATGCTATAAAATTGGAAAAAAAAAAATATATATACATGTATTTTTTTAAATCCAAGAAAGTGAACTATCCTTGAGAAAAAAATCGGATCACTCATCCAACCTTGGGTTGTGCAGCAGCGCCACCCATCAGGTCAGTCGGGCATTTGCAGTCTGGCTGCTCCACCCGCACATAAAGCGCAGTCCTGCATCTGCCCGACTCCCCGCAGGGCTCGGCTGGGGGGCCAGGGAGCAGAGAGAGGAGGCCACTGCCAGCACATGCCCTTCTCTGAACATCCACGCTCTCCCAAACCTCAGAGAAGGTGCCAGCAGTTAGACCAGTCAGCTGGTCAAAACCAAGCTGGGAGAAAAATTGTAAAAAAAAAAAACGATTTTGGGTACGTTAATGTGTCTGCTGAAGCAGAGACGCAGCTCCTCGTGTAGCGCTGATGGCTGCGTGTTTGGATGCGTGTAAGACCGCGCTCCAGTGAGCTGTGAGACGCAGAGGCGGCGTGCTGCTCGAGGCTCACTCTCGCCGCGTGTGTCCAGGTCGTGCCCGGAGTGCCGCGTGGTGTCGGAGTTCGTCATCCCCAGCGTGTACTGGGTGGAGGACCAGCAGGAGAAGAATCGGCTCATTGAGGAATTCAAAAGTGGAGTCAGGTGAGAAGGGCCGATGCACGCACGTGACAGCTTAATTATTCCCCCACTTTCTTCCATACCTACACTGGCACATGCTATTTATCACTTACCTTTTAGTTTTTGTTCCTATGACATTAGGTGTAATAATATGTAACTGACCCCCATGTATACATGGGAAGTTATCTCCAAATGCTTTTTAAAAAAAATATATATATATGCAGTTAAGGCATTTTGTAAATGAAAGAATTTTAGCAAAGTTGCCATGTTTATGTAGGAATTATTTTAATTCCAGAGTTTGGGTGTGCGTGCGTGCGTGCATGCGTGTACTTCAATGTTCAGTTTTGCCTGTATTTGGCTACAAATACTTAGTAATGACTAGTTATCGGAGTACGTTCTGTGGGTAATTTCACATTTCGTGTGTGTGTCTGTATGCGTGTGTGAGAGGGAGAGAGAGAGATATTGCAAAAATGAATGAGAATACATTGAGTGACTTATGGCTGCAGCTTGTTGAGTGAAACTATGCTGTTCCTTTGTGTTCTTGTACGTGTATGTATGTACTAATATGCTGTATCCATGTAGAGTGCTTTGTGTTTGTGTGCGAGCGTGCATGCATGCATGCGCACGTGTTTGTTTTCCCGGTTTTGCCCTGTTTTTCATTTTTCAGAATTGACTTCTCTGGTAATGTTTTTGAAAGTCTGAAAGATTATTTACAGTTTTTCTAAGCAACGTCCTTGACGAGAGCCACAGTAAATATCCAAATTAGGCTGTTGCATAGAACTAATAGTATATCACACTACGGTGCGTTATTTACATATATACAGATGTACACACATACTGAGACCCACACTGCAAACACGGCGCAGTGTGTGCCTGTCTGCAGGCTCAGCTACAGTACAGAGGGGGCCTGGGTTACTGAAGGCCCAGTGCGGCAGGCTGAAGTGTGCTCAAGGTTACTGGTCCCTTTCAGCTGGCCCACAGAAATAGAAACCCAAAGGTCAGCAGTCGACTCCTGGCAGGGCTGCTCGGGTTTAAATGGCTGCCGTTCCATTTCTTTTCCACGTCGATGCCTTTGAAGGCTCTTTGATTCAGTTGACGCCGAGGGAAATCCCTTTCAAAACCGACTGCAAGCTTGCCATCTTTCTGGTGCTCGTTCCAGAAAGGGGGGAAAAAAAGCTTTTAAGTCAGTTTCCTCCTTGTGGAAGAGCCATATGAAAGAGATTTGCTTGGGAGGCTGTTGGCTTTGTGCTCTCTGATGTGGCCCTCAGACCATCCGCCATTATGAATTTCCAGTATTGCTTCACTGGACTCTGTATTTAGGTCAGAGAGAGAGGCTGAGAGAGAGAGAGACGGAGAGACAGACAGGTTACGGTTATGGGACAAAGTGTTTGCATGACCTAATCACCTGATGGACCAGTGCACTCAAGGTGATCAGTACAGGTATAGCAGTGCTTGCTGGCATGATGATATTCAGATAATTGTTATTCTCGGTTACGGCCGTATTCAGAAAAGCTGCTTACATACACCCTGAAATATGGTGGCTGTCTTTCGAAACACAAAAATGTCTCACAGTCACTCCAAAAATGCACACTTTGGCATGATGGCAAGCTAGCGAGTGAATTAAAACCAAAGATTCCATATAATATAGAACACACAGACTTGTATTTATTTCTGGGTAGGAAATATATTTCAAATGAAGTGTTTACATGACTCAGTATTGCATTTAAGCGGAATATCCTAAGTCTTATGCTGGTTACTCATGACCAGGATATTGCTTTATTCAGTTTATGGTTATGGGTAGAAAAGTGTTTGCATGACCTCATTTCTGAGGTGGAATACTTGAATATTCAGCTTAACATTGGAATATTACTGTGCTTGTAAATATAGTCACTGTGACATTATCTTGTGCCTCACAAGACATGCTCTAAGGGTCCCTTGGGCTGTAAACTGGAGCAAACAATTTATTGTATTTAATTCTGTCTACATAACATTTTTGTGCACACTCTTGAGGAATCCATGCAGCTTGCTGAGAATAAAGCATTCATTAGTCAATAAGGAGTGCGTGCACGCAGGGGACAGACATGTTGATGGAGAGAATAAAGGGATCGTTCACTTAAAAATTTTTCATGTTTTCATTTGACCCAGGCAGTGTTTGCGTGCACTGAAGGGTATTTGAGATACTTCAATATTGAAGTTTCTAAGGTATTTTAATTTCTAATGAACTGTAGCATGTGCAACCTGAGACCACTGTGCTCAATGGGAGAAGTAACAGCACAATATAAAAACAGATGTTTTTTTATGTTTAGAAATGGGAATAAATACTATGAAATGAATATGTTCATAAGTACACCATGAAGCCCTGAGTGCCTCATACCAGCAACTGTAAAGCAAGCTGGTCTTCAGAAACTTATGAAGAGTATCCAAAATATTCTTCAAAATAAGAACAGCCTGGACCAATGGAAAATATTGAAATACTGTACTGAAACTGAAAACTGAAGTAATATTCACAAAAAGTGAACTATCCCTTTAAAGCTCATGTTCAAATGCAAGTTAAATATGCTCTGAGTGAAAGTGAAATGCTTGTTGCATTTCCTTGCACCGAATCGCAGTGCCCAGTTTAGACAGCAGCAGGAAGTGTGGTTTTCACCCGGCCGATTGTGACAGCGCCCTATTTTGAAAACCCACGATGCCGCCTGGTCTTGCGTCAGTTTGATTAGAAAAGTTGCACCACACTGCCACCGCTGCAGCAGAGTTAGCACGCGTGCTCGAAGTCTCGCGGGTGGGTGCGGTCCGCGCGGGGCCGGCGGGACGGCGTGCCATCGCGGGGCCGGGGCTCGTCGCTCCTGACAGACAGCCCTTTCACCCCCGGCCCGCGTCGTCCTGGACACGCGCTGACCTTTAGCTGCGTCGCTCCGCGCGGCGCCTGTCCCTTCCCCTGCTCTCTTTCATATCTAACGCTGCACCGCCGGCGCCATCCGTGTAAACCAATCGCAATCCAACTACAGACTGACCAAGACCCCCAATACTGACGTCTCTTAATGTTTTTTGTTTTGCTGTGGAAGGCTCTGAAAGATTATAGAACTCAAGTTCAATGTTAATGCTTGAATAAGTGGTACATTACAGTGTTGGGTGTGTGACTGAGGTGTAGTGTGAGGTACATTACAGTGTTGGGTGTGTGACTGAGGTGTAGTGTGAGGTACATTACAGTGTTGGGTGTGTGACTGAGGTGTAATGTGTGTTATATTAGTGTTGGGTGTGTGACTGAGGTGTAGTGTGAGGTACATTACAGTGTTGGGTGTGTGACTGAGGTGTAGTGTGAGGTGCATTACAGTGTTGGGGGTGTGACTGAGGTGTAATGTGTGTTATATTAGTGTTGGGTGTGTGACTGAGGTGTAGTGTGAGGTGCATTACAGTGTTGGGTGTGTGACTGAGGTGTAGTGTGAGGTACATTACAGTGTTGTCACCCGGCTGCCTGTGTGTGTGTGTCCCGCAGTAAGAAGGCCTGTAAGTACTTTGACCAGGGCAGAGGGACCTGTCCGTTTGGAGGGAAGTGCTTCTACATGCACGCCTACCCCGACGGCACGCGGGCCGAGCCAGACAAGCCCCGCAAGCAGCTCAGCTCCGAGGGCAACGTGCGGGTGAGCACTGCCTGCCTTCACTGGCCCTGTACTGCTGCTTTCCTCCTCACGTCCCCTCCCCTGGCCTCCTCACGTCCCCTCCCCTGTCCTCCTCACATCCCCTCCCCTGTCCTCCTCACGTCCCCTCCCCTGGCCTCCTCACGTCCCCTTCCCTGGCCTCCTCACGTCCCCTTCCCTGGCCTCCTCACGTCCCCTCCCGTCCTCCTCACGTCCCCTCCCCTGGCCTCCTCACGTCCCCTTCCCTGGCCTCCTCACGTCCCCTTCCCTGGCCTCCTCACGTCCCCTTCCCTGGCCTCCTCACGTCCCCTCCCCTGGCCTCCTCACGTCCCCTCCCCTGTCCTCCTCACGTCCCCTCCCCTGGCCTCCTCACGTCCCCTCCCCTGTCCTCCTCACATCCCCTCCCCTGTCCTCCTCACGTCCCCTCCCCTGGCCTCCTCACGTCCCCTTCCCTGGCCTCCTCACGTCCCCTTCCCTGGCCTCCTCACGTCCCCTCCCGTCCTCCTCACGTCCCCTCCCCTGGCCTCCTCACGTCCCCTCCCGTCCTCCTCACGTCCCCTCCCCTGGCCTCCTCACGTCCCCTTCCCTGGCCTCCTCACGTCCCCTCCCCTGGCCTCCTCACGTCCCCTTCCCTGGCCTCCTCACGTCCCCTCCCCTGTCCTCCTCACGTCCCCTCCCCTGGCCTCCTCACGTCCCCTCCCCTGTCCTCCTCACGTCCCCTTCCCTTGCCTCAAGGGGGAACCCCTAAAATGCCAGGATGAAATATGGCAGCCACAACTAGTGACATTCGATTCTGATTCATGAAAAGGGAAGGAGCAATTATATTCCCTTGCTCCCTCGTTTTTCTTCCTTCCCGCCAAAGGTATATATTCCAAGCTTCCCACAATGCAGTGCTCCACACGCAAAGAGAGGATGAGTCAGGGCGCAGACAAAAGGAGGAGGCGGTTTTTTTTTTTTTTTTTTTTTTTTTTAGATTGAGTTTGGTTCGTGAATAATTCATGAACAAATGTTGAGGGATAGGGGAAGGGATTGAGAATTGAACTTTGTCAGGTGCTTTAGCCTACTCGTTTTGTGTTTGTGCTTTTGAGTGATGTTTTCTCTCAAGCAGTCTTCACTAAAGGCGCACCGCAAAGACCAGTGATAGCGTTTTTAATGAGACCAGTTGATGTGCTTTCATTATCACTCAAGCTAAGCTAAGGTAAAGTTGCTATGAATTATTCACAAACCTTCCAAAGTCATCCTATGAAAAACATATTCACACACAGCAGAGGTTGCTATGGGCTATACTACAGAACTGTGGGTAGTACTAAGGCTGCGAGGGCTGTTAAGTTCTGTTTTGTTCCTCGTCTATCCTCCCTTGCAGAACCCCTGTTAAGTTCACTTGTTGAACATCACAAATTTTGTCACAAAGTAACTTACTCGAGGGAGGAGAGCAGCGGAAGGGAATATGTTTGTGCAGTGGAATCCAGCCTTGGTCTACAGCAGTGGCATTCGTTCTTGCCTTTGGCGAGAAGCAGGGCGTTTCCCCTTAAAATCAGCAAGTAGTTCAGACTCAAGATAGCAGGTGAGGTGCTTTAACTGCAGTTAAGTGCTGAGCAATGAAGGCATGCACTCCCGGGGGCTCTCCAAGGGCAACAGCGAGTACCGACGAGCTTTGGGCTGGTCGAGGGGTGGCTGTAGAGTGACGCTCCCGTGGTGCTTTGCAGTTCCTGAACTCGGTGCGGCTGTGGGACTTCATCGAGGAGCGGGAGCACCGCGGGGTGCCGCAGTACGAGGACGAGGTCAGCGAGCTGGGGGACCTCTTCATGCAGCTGTCCGGAGCCGGAGAGGAGAGGGGGGTCCCTGCCTCCTTCTGACGCCCTGAACCCACAGAAACGCACCCCAGCTACATATCAAACAGCCGACGACCTCGGGCAATAAAACCCAGCTCTGCTCAGCTCTTCATCTCCTGGGTCACCCCCCTCCCCTGCCCTTTGGTGGAAAGAGAAAAGTAGTACTGCTATATATTGTTTTTATATATACATGTATGAGTTCTTGCTAGTGATAAAGCTGCTGTTTTCCTGATACGCTTTAGATGACATCATCTGCCAGACTGGGAAAAAAAAAAGTTTTTAATGAATTGAGGTCCCATAGATCCTCAGTGGTGAAATGGATCTCAGTGCTCTGCTGACATTTTGTATGCACTCTAGTGGTGTGCGAGGTTGACTCAAACGAAACAGTCAACGCACCCAAAAGAATTTTACAAACACAACTTACCTGTAGTGGAGTTCTTTTCCCTGAAATTTGCCATGTGGCAGTGTTTGTAAGGAAAAAGTTACATTTGGTGTAACTACCGTAGTTTCCAATGTATGAACTGAAACGTAAGGTATAAATGTTTATACGAATGCTCACATTTTTTTGGAGATTGTGTCAAAGTGAATATATTCTGAATACCAATAGTATGAAATGCAGTGTTGAACTTGGTGGTCTCATTTTTTCATGAGTGAAGAACTTTAAATATGGCATAACAAATAATAGTACTACTACACTGTACTATACAAAATAACATCACGTACGGTCAACACAATGGTTATATTGAAGACCAAAATAAATAAATAAAAAAATGTCCCCTGTGTTTGATTGCATAATCCAAGTGTTTCCAGTGTTGCATCCAAGAATAAACTATTCACATGGTACACTTGGCCTGAAATTACTTGAACTTTTCAGTTTCTCTGTGAATGTGACGTTTCTCATTTTCTATGCTGTGGTAGTGTACAATAAATGAAAAGCAAATTGTGTCTTAACTCTTGTGAATAAAAGGGGGGGGGGGGGTGGTAAGTGATCTAATGCCTGCCTAAATTGCTCCTTTTCTGACATGGTTGTGTTGAGGTTGCTAAATGCTTTGCTATGGTTCACCTTGAATGGTACAGTCACTCAGATTTTGCAGCAGTCTTTTAAGGTGCTTTCTCCCATGTTGGACATGCTCTTGCTGTAGCCAGCATCAGTGAGTGAACTGTTTTAGAAGCAGGGTCACCCTGCACACATTCACTATCAGCAGCTATAGCAACGGTGCTCTGCAACTGGACATTCAATACAATGCAGGTTAATCAATACAGCCCCATTTCAATACAATACTGGACATTCAATACAGCCCCATTTCAATACAACACTGGACATTCAATACAGCCCCATTTCAATACAACACTGGACATTCAATACAGCACCATTTCAATACAATACTGGATATTCAATACTTATTCATATGTATTGATATTCAATACAGCACTATTTCAATGCAATACTGGATATTCAATATAGCACGTTTTTTAAAGCGTTTTTTAAAACAGCTTTAGCTTTTCCTCAAATATGCAATGCAGACCAGATGAGATGAAATTGATTTGTGCATACTTGAAAAATGAAATGTCATTTTGTGTGTTAAATTCATGAGTATTTCAGCTTGTAAAATATAAAAAATCTTGTTGACACTCGCTCACCTTAAACCAAAACCCTTTACAACCCCCCCCCCCCCAAATTAATGCATTCAAACAATGTATTTAACTTAAATTTATTAAAATGCAATGGATAAACAAAATCTTCATCAGGTGTACAATATGTTTATCCTCTGTAACAAGCAGTAGAAGACCAAAAACAAATGAAAATCCCAAATCATTGAAAGACTAAAGAGAGCTGTGCACTCACACGCTCTCCTGGTAGTACAACCCTAGAAAGACAGCTGGATAATCACTTTACAACAACCCTAAAAAGCAAACCATGGACCAATATTCTGGATGGGAAAGGGGAGATGAAACCATTTTGTCATGACAATGTGTACTGAGGACATAATGTATTCTCAATTATATCTACACTCGCATTAATGCAAATGTCCATTACTGTGCCTCTAAAATATGAAACCATCTACCTTTCTGAAATGACTTCCATTTCACCAATTCAGTAATGGTTTGCATATAGTTTTAAAATCAATACAACTCCAATTAAAATATGGCAAAAATCTAAATACGTGGTGACACTGAAACGCACATTATGGATGTGTCGCTGAAACGAACAAGGCTGCAGAGAACAGCCTCGTTTTTAAAAACCCACAAGGCGGAGGAAGTAGCAGATCTCGGAGGTTTTGAAATGATTTACAGTCCATTCCTTGACAAAGCAAAAAAAAGAAAAGAAATCTTCACTGTGCAACTGAAAATTGTGGTAGCACTGGCACTGGTGTGTAGTTTATGAAGTTTCCTTTCCTCTAGATTAGTATGCAGGGCGTCGGGAGGCCGGAGCACTATAAAGGCAGCCAGCCGCGCCTCCAGGTTCCTCCTCATTGGTGCAGCTCTGCTGGCCGCGGGTTTGGTTACATACGAACGCACGTTTTCTGAATTGCACTGTTCTTTTGTTTGTCAAGCATTGTTTTTTTTTCCTCCTCTCAGGGAAAATTTGGCTTGGCTCGGTAAGGGAGGCAGGGGGTAAAAGGGGGGTGGGGGGTGGGGGGGTTGCTAGAATACAGGCAGCTTCATGGAGGTCAAAGTGCAGGAGTTGATGTCCTCGGTCTGCGAGGCCCGGTGCAGGGACGGCTCGGAGGCGCTGCGGTTGATTTTGGGGAGCGAGTGCTGCAGCAGCTCTATGGACGACAGGATCTAGGACCCAGAGAGGACACGCGCCAGTGAGTCACAACCACCACCAAAGCCTGAGGAGCTAAGCAACGCGTTACTGCCTCCTGTTTAGTACTGCTATTACTTCCTATGGGGGAGTTACAGCGGTAACTGCCAGGAATAGCAGGAACTGATTGGTACTATCCTTTTTCTGCGCATGTATACATTTTGTCATGATATCAACAGTACCCATCAATTCTGTGGAATTCTCTGCGTATACATACTCTACCTGACGTACAGCCTTACACATGCATAAAAGCACATACTTACGTTTAATGAGAGCATTAATTGTTGTAGTAGGATGTAAGGACTGCATACGTGAAATTATTTCCATATATTTGTATGCTTTGTGGTGGTGTTCCATGTAGTTCTCATATCAGAATGCATTATAAGCCATAATCGTTATGTAACATCGTTACAGTTCACTGCGAATGATCGCTTGTTTAGTGGAAATGCTTCGTGATTTACCTGAGGAAACAGAGGCCTCTCATCTTTGGACTTCTTGATGCAGTCAGCGACCAGCCTCTTCATGGCTTTGGGGCAGCTCTTGTACAGCTTGCTCAGATCCGGAGACAGATACCCCCGGCCGACCATGAAGATGATCTGAGGGGGAGGACAGAGGGCGGGGGTCAGGACCCGTGAGGGGGCGCAGAGCAGAGCGCTGTGGAACAGGAGAGCGGTTCACCTCCCCTGCAGGAGGAGAAGCCTCGCAGGCAAAGAGGCCCTTTCCTGGAGAGCGCGAGGGCAGGAGTGAGCGAGGAAAAGAGAGCGAGAGCTGGAGAGAGCGAGGGAAAGAGAGCGAGCGAGGGAAAGGGAGTGAGCTGCGCACTGGCGCAGTTCCACCGCCAAGGCCGACGGTGGCAGCAGCGGGTGCGGGCTGGGAGCCAGGGGTTTACTGAAAGAATGTGCACAGAGTGCGCATCGGTGCCAGCGCCACAAACAAACAGGGCTCCGGGCCCGGCCAGCCTCATCCTGCGGTCATGGGAGACAAACAGGGGTTTGGGCTCCCAGGCCTAAATTTAGCGCCGCGGTGGCGGCTCCAGGGAGACGGTGCCAGGCAGATTACCCAGAGTCCCAGGAGCTCTCCGGACGGAGCCGCTCACCGCAATCACCCGCAATGCACACAAAATCAGGACAGAGGATACAGAGGCTCTACACACTGTTCCTCTCTGTCAGGAGAACCAAAACACGCTTCCAGTTCTTCAATTCTGCCTTACTCCAGGAAAGAAAAGCCATTTAATCATCCTGCAACATGCTCTGGCTGAGCAGGAACTGCATTTGAGAAAATTGTTCCCCAACCGTACAGCTTCTGTAGAAGGTACTGCAGGGTTGTCAAACTCCAGTCCTGGAGGCCCACAGTGTCTGATGGTTTTTGGTACATGAGTTTAAGCACGAGTGATTAATTTAAGTCATTGATTGGCGGGTGTCCACACGCCTTGTTCTCAAGGCCTTAAATGGCCGCCGATTGAAAGGAAACCACAAATGCCAGCAGATACTGCGGCCCTCCATGACTACAGTAGTTTTGACCCTTGACGTTCCGCAACATTCAGCTGGCTTTTGCCTCTTTGAACACACCCACATATCCGGGTCCTTATCAACACAGAGCTTACATATGCAACACTGAAACACTACCTTTTCAGAGCAGTATATTTTTAGTAATGACAATTATTTTTCTTCACTTTCCTATAATTTAGAGGAAAGGGTGTGTCAATGGAATGAGGTGACAAATTCAGCACATAGCGTGTCACACTTCAGCTCCACACATTAGCATCCCCGGAAGCTCATGAAGCGGTTTTCAGACGGCTTTTGTAAAGCAGAATCAAAGATGCTGTCGTTTTAATAAAGTTTTTTGCGCAGCTGATGCTCTTACCTGGTCTCGGTTGGCGATCATTGAGTAGGGAAGCTCCCCTGTCATAAGCTCGTAGAGCACGATGCCGTAGGAGTACACGTCTGACTGGAAGCTGTATGGGTTGTTGTCCTGCATGCGGATAACTTCTGGGGCCTGAAGGGGAAGAAGCACAGGACCCTGGGACACGTCCACTCACTCATATGATATAAACCCCACCCCTTTTCGACTGTCTCAGTGATCTCACCAAAGCCTAAAATTCCAGGATCTATTCCAACCTCAAGATTACAGACATTTTGTGTTATTTTATCTCTTGACATTTCCAGTTGCCACTCCTCCCTGTTCCCCAGCTGAAAAGTAACAAAAACCTAATTTCTAACGTACTATAATGGTTTAACTGCCATTGTTATGGAGCTTCATGTCTTGTACCAAGTTTAATATGTGAGACACTTTACTTAATAAAAACATGCACAGCACTGCTTAGATTCATGCCAAAATAAACAGTATAAATCTGCACCATTTCATGTACTTGACAATCTTAGTCTGGTGACATTGTGAAACTATTGTAACAGAGGATAAGAGCACTCAATTTGCCATAAGGTCATCCCAGGACCAATGATCTGCTCTAGAGTTTCAACCATCTACTCACAACCTCATGAACCAAGTCTAAACAATTAAAACAGTCCTTTAATGCTGTACACTACACTGATCTCATCTTCAATTGGCTACTTTATAATTTCATGGGCAGTTGCCCTACATCACATGTTTTGCACAGGCTTTAAATTAAGAATCCATAGAATATTTTTGTAGTGTTCTTGAGGCTGGGGTTGGGGGGGGGGGGTTCTCCTTGGTTACTCAGTAAGAATTTGTTCCACTCCGCAAAAGGAGTGATTGGTGATTTTTGATAAAAACCAGTCACCACCTTTCAGAGGTAACAGGTTGCTGCCAGACAATCACTGGAACAGTTTTTGAGAGCTTTGAGATCAAAGATGAAAATCGTCCCTTAGGTTCTCTTGTGAAAGAAAAACTGGTTTTACAAACTCCAGAAAATGCAATGGCAGAAAATGAAAAGACCCGAGCAAGATTTCACAAAGCATATACTATTTCTTACTCTATTCTCCCATGAGACTGCATATTTTTGGGCATATCGACCAAATCAACGAGAGCTTTCCACAATTAGATTGGCTTCTTGTGCAAACATAGTACAGTGAAAACAAATGTGTTTCATAATACCACATAGTCTAAGCTCGAGGCTGTGCTGTTTTTGAGATATCCCAGCTTGGGTTTATGCACCTAAAATAGTAAATGCAGCATATGTAGATGGTCTAGATTCTTTCTGTATTTTTGTTTTATCTGAAGTCATATGGCTTCTGTTGCAATGTCAGCTTAAGACATCTGACAGATGACACATTAATAAACACTATAATTGGCATGTGGTAAGAACATGCTTGCCAGTTTGAGTTACATGATGCTGAGCAGAAAATACATTTTGTTTTATTTTAAGAGCAGAAATCTAATTTGGACCAGAAGAAACAAGCTTGCACCTCTACTCTAAAGCGTAAACATTTGTTAGAGCTATTCTTACGTCACAGCCGAACTGTCAGCAGCACTGAACCGAAATAGCGCTGCCAAAAATACACAGGCACGTATTTTAGAAGATCAGATGTCCACATCTTAGGAGAACATTCCAGAGATAATGGTTAATGTGAAAAATTCAAAACATCACAGTAACCCCCCCCCCCCCCCCCCCATTCTTTCTAGCATTGGCAGTCAAAAATGATGGCTCTCACAGATAGTGTGTAAAAGCTGAAGGTGATATAACATTAAAAGGCAGCTGGTAGCCTTCCCACATGGCCCCCATACTCACCATCCAGAGTATGGATCCAGAGGGCTGCTCCACCTGATGCGAGCCACTCCAACGTGCTTTCACTGTGGCCAGGCCAAAGTCCCCTATCTTTACCGTCAGACCTTCATGCAGGAAGATGTCTGCACTCACGTCAAAGGGAAACAAAGCCTGGTAGTTCGCAACGACCAACAAGATAACCCAGTGCACAGCGTTTCCTGTACACGAATGGTCTTCTAACAGAACTACATTGCTTCACTCTGGGATGTTATAGAACTCTATTTTATAGAGAAAGTGTAGTTCTTTCAACAGCACCTCACTGAAGTCTTAGTAATTTAAGTCACAAGCTAAATCACACACAGCGCTGTATTGAACACGCATGCAATGTCATATTTACAGACTTACAGCGTCATAAAAAGGATACTGTTTGATTTCATGTCCCGGTGGATGATGTTCTTTGCATGCAAGTAACTTAAAGGGAAAGATCAAAAACAAAATCATACATCTTTCATATGTTCAATGCAAATTTCCAAATGTAGACACTAAATGTAGTCTCTTTGCATTTTCATGCAGATTGTATTCATTTTGCAAAGTGAAACATTCAGATTTTACTAAACTCAGAGGACTAAATATAATTAAATTTTTTAGCAAACCAAGAACATTTGGCTAAAATTCTAGAGTTCAGTGCAATGGGAGTAGCTTATAATAATTATTATTATTATTATCATCACCTCACATATACAACAACTAATATTAAGGGGTATTTGGCAAGCCCTTGCTCTGTTGTGATTCTGTGGCTGAAGGATATTTTATGTAAGTGCAGTGTAAGGGTATTATCACAAACACCTGAAGCAATAGGCCTGTAAAAAGCCTGAGGGGTAGAATCACTCAAAATAGACTGCCACCCCATAATACCAGAATGTCAAAGGACCATTCACTTCTTTACATACTGTATGTTAATCAGCTGACTACACAGTCGGCCACAAAGACCTGGTCAGTCAAACCAAAGCCTTGTGTGTCCCACAGTCCTGGACACCTACGGCAAAATGTGTAAGGGCTGAACGCAAAACAAAGACACTACATAAGAGAGAACAGAAGGGAAAGGAAGCAATATGGCACCAATCTACATCTCGAGAAACGAGAGGGAAAAGTTTTAGCGCAATGCCATGCAAACACCACAAACAGATGAACAGATGGACAGATGACAGCCCGGGGAGCTGCTAATGTGAGGAGGAGAGCAGCAGGAGCAGCATCCCTGAGGAGTGACAGGACTGCATGGCAGAAATGGCTGCTATGTCTGCGACATTTCGTAATACCGGTTATTCTTTTCAATCTGATGGAAAATCAAAACTATCAGGGCTTCCCAGGTGACAGATCCAGATAAACCAGCAGCAGTGTGCTCTGCTAGTTCAGTGCAGATTACAGCAGATTACAGCAGCACTGCTCACCTATATTATATTCAGACAAACTCAGCGTGAACCACCCATTTTGGAGAGATTGTGTATCTCGTGTAAGGATACAGAAATCTTAGATGTGCAGAGGTCCTGCATAGCTGCACTATGTGCAGAAAGCACTTAAGTTCCTCGAGTCAGGATGAGGCCTTTAATGCATGCCTATAACTGGGCGATCAATGGAGATCCTCTTTAGCATTAATAAAAATGTCCACAGTAACTGGTGATTGACTGCCTCAGTGTTGCTCAATTGGATGCTGTGCCAGGGCTGACCCCGGCTTTGCTGACTCACTCCATGCCCTGAGCCGTCTGCCTGGCGATGTCGATGAGCTGGAACATCTGCAGGTTGGTCTCCTGGACGTGAAGGTGTTTGTAGAGGCTGCTGCCCTCACACCACTGAGTGACGATGGCCAGGTTGCCCTTGGTCATGTAGCCCATGAACAACAGGATGTTGACGTGCCGGGTTTTCCTGCCACCAGGAAACAAGAGACGAGTTATAACCCAAATGAGAGTGCAGATCCTAAACAACAAGCAGACGAAAACCTGCATCCATTGCATACTGTCATTTCCAATGGCCGATTACGAGTGTGTAATTTAGGACTGTGTACATGCAGTGCAGGGAGATACCATGGATATAATGAAATGACCAAGAGAGAGCCCATTTCCCAGAGATTGGTGAAGTATTAAAAGTGGCATTTTCATTACAAAGGACTCGGTAATGGATACAGAGATTCCACAGTCCTGTTCACGGCTCATAAAAAAGCCTATGACTGTGTACTGATAAAAGACAGATGGAGGAACAGTGGACACTGGTGCTGCACACCTTAGATAATGTACTGTTCCGTTTTTACCCCTTTTCATGTTGCGCTGCTGTGTTTGTTATGTTGGTTTTTTTGAAAACCTGGATCAGAAACGTACTTATCCAGCCATCTATTTAAGAGTGCATTGGGCCCTTGCCCTTCAAGCCGTGCCTCACCTAAGGACAGCCACCTCATTTCGAAAGGCCTGGAACTGCTCTGGCGTAGGATCAGTGACCTTTAATATCTTCACAGCTACATCACCTGAAAGAGCAAATCTCCATGTTTAGAACCACTGCAGGGGCTAGGAATCCTTCTGAAATGGAAAATCATTTGTTTCCATATTTCACAAATCCTTGGTAATACTGTACTAATCGAAATTACAAAAATACATATACATATTGCAGTAAATAGGCTAATCTTGTATTAGGTACCATGGTAGAATGACGTGACAAACATGAATCCATGGCCATGAGACAGGAAAAGTTTGGAAACCACTTTACAACCCCATCTGAAATCCCGGTACTGTAACCCTGAGGCTGGTAAACAGACGTTATGTCTGAAACACCAGAGGAGTCGCCCAGCGTCCTCCCGTATCGGTTTCACTGAGGGCGGAGTATTCCCACCGCAGCACCGGGAGGCTTACCGTGCCATTTCCCTTTGTACACAGTCCCGAAGGAGCCCGAGCCAATGCGAGAGAGCAGCATCACCTCGCTGGCTTCGATCTCCCAGTAGTAGCTGGAGTCTCTCTTGTCCCTCGGCCGCTGCAAGACGACATTGGACATGAGCCACAGCTCTACGCGAAGCAGCTCTACGCGGAGCAGCTCTGCATGTGCTCACAGAGGCAGAGATACCCACAGGTGCCACGCAGTGTGATTATTCTGCAGCGATGGTGCCTGCTGATAGCGCGCTTTTAGGTTGCAGTCGCTTTAATGGCAATACTTACAATTCTGTTCTTCTCCTGTGTGTTGGAAGAAGGGGCCCTCTCTCTGTGAGTGGGTGCTGGGGTTTTGGACTGAGACCAGCCTGTGGGGCTCTGATTTGGGGGGCTCCCTGAGGTTGGGAGGGTGAGAGAAAAAGCAAATGGAGGGAATAAAATATCTGATTGTCTGTTTTTCCTGATATTACAGGGGTGCACAAACCTGGGCTTGGGTGCTTTCTGTTCCAGCCAATTACCTTAGTGTTAGTTTTCTGACAGCTCAAACTACACTGGTTCACTCCTGTAGTTCAGCACATTAATATCTTAAGGATACACTTGCAGTCTGTGGCTGGTGCTTACAACTGTCAGATAAACATATTATTGAGCTAATTAAATTATTAAGACCAGAAGTTGGCACAGAATCTTCAAACAAATCGGCCCTTGTTGGGCACCCCAGTGATATTATAAGAATATATTAGTCTGTACGATTTGTCTATTTTCCCATTGGTGAAAGAACTGTGATTGAAACAAGCTAAAACACACATTATATCTACAAAAACTGTTAAAATTGACTTTGGGAACATTTACTTCGAAATAAATTAATAGATTTTAAGGGAAGTAGAAAATATATTCCTTACCTGAATCATGATATCTTAGGGCATCCTAGCAATGGAAAAAAGAAAAGGTAATCAGGTAACAAAAATATACTGAATCCACATTCACAAAACACTTATTTGTACTAATAGGGCAAATCAGTCTATGAACAAAGTAACCTTAGTTTAAAGAAATGCAATTACGTTTTGCAAAGCAAAGCCAAAATTGTAACCACAATGCATTTTGCCTTTAATTGAAAATAACAAACATCGACATGTGTCACATATTAGCTAAATGTCATAATTCAATGTGAATGGCAAAATGTACAAGGGTTAGAGTGGATCTAAAAGCCCCTATGAGCTTCGAAGGTTTTAAAACACTGCATAATCTGCCATTAAACCTATGAAAGCAGAAAATGGCAAAGATCTTCTTGCCAAGTGCCAGCTAAACAGGGACAGTTTGAGAAGCGACTCATGTTCCTGTTATAGGGCAGGACAGGGGCTGGAGGTGCTCCCTCCTAACCTTTTCAGGACGACCTGGGGTGGCTTCTACTAAAGCGCTGGAGAAGCGAACAATACCTACTCTTCTCTTCAGGCCGAACCGACGGCACCAGGAGCTAGGAGAAGCATTCAGGCAATCTAGCTACTCCCCCGAGACGCCATGACACAGCAGGACAGTGAAGAGAGGAGGAAAAGGGACAGAGTGAAGGAGAGGGGAAACAAAGGAAAAACAGGGCACTACCTGGGCGTTCCATATGAAGGACAGCATTTTAATGATTATATTCCAGAAGAGATATTTGAGAACAATTTCCTGTTTTTCAGTCAATGTTATTTTGATTTAACATGACTTTACACCCAGGTAGCTCTCCAAACCCCCAAAAAAGTACAAGTGCAGAGGAAAATTAGGATTGGGATGCAGGGGGGTGAGGGCGAGACATAAAGGAGAACAAAATCTAAATCATATTAATGAGTGGTACAATGCTGTAGATCTAATAAAGAAATTAAGAAAGCAGGAAGAAAAGAAACAGTCAACAGAAACCCCCCAGGGACTCTGGTGTAAAGGTAACATTGTCCTCTCCATGGTGAGGCAGATTGGGGCTGAGCTCAGGGAAACACCAAAGAGGAGAAGGAACCCCCCGGCGTCCATTACCTCTATAATGTTGTTGTCAACAGGCATGGTGGTGCTGACCATGTGGACATTTGGCGTGGATGTCGACCGCTGCCTGTGAGAGAGTGCGCCCCCTGTGGGTGGGTAGGGTGCCGTGTAATTGAAGGCATGAGGGGTAGAATGTCTGTGCTGAGAGCTGGAAAGTCATAAAAAAAAATATTGAACACAAATTATTAAAAAGTAGAGGCTACATAAAAACCTTCACCTGGGACAATTCCGTATGCATCTAAACCAAATTACATTTTGGATATTGTCCCAGCTACTAGCATAAAAAAAGTGACTGCAGACACTTTCACAGCAGACGTCTGAAAGATTTGAGGGCCTCACACAGCCGAACTGAACCTGAAAGATGAGAGAAGCAGAAAAGCCCTATTTGTTATAATTAGCCGAGGCTGCGCCTCATGATTACGGGTTGCAATTACTGTAATTAGGCCATCTCACACTCACTGGCTGAAGTCTCGCTGGTGGGGGCCCTCGGCAGTACGCAGCAAACCCCAGCTTCTCTTTTTCTGTTTGGCCTGTGCCGTTTATGGTTGCCGGGACACACCCTTGAGAAATACTACTCCTCACTCCAGCCAGCGGATTGTGAGAGGCACTTGTGACAGACCACGCCACTGCCATGACCATCTGCTGACCTGCTACACCACAGCTCCAAAAGGGGAAGCGCACAGCGTTCTCTCAACGCAGTCATTTAACGCCATTTATATCAAGCCGCAAGTCTGCTGTTTCGCTATGAGAAAGCAGCACTCCATAGTAAAACAACAATAACTACACAAGCATTCATGTTGTGGTATCTCATAAGACCTAACGGCAAGACTGCTTCCATGCACTGAGGTACCGCACCATGACTACCGGTGCCTGCAAACAGAATCGCTTCCTCTTCCGTCCGTCACGCTGCAAGAAGAGAACTCATCGGTCTGATTTCTCCATCTGAGAAACTGGTGGAAACTTTACAGGCCTGGCCAGCTCCAGCTCTTAGACCATTTTTGCTTCAGCCTGCAGAGTCTCTCCCTCACCCCCCACCCCATTCCTTTGGTAGCAGGAGCTCAGCAAGTTGAAAGCTTGCCCAGGCCCACACCCCGTAATTACACAACAAGGGGCCTGAGCTTGCAGTTCCCACTTGGCCTGGCCTGCACGTGCAGCGCATTCCCACTCCCATGGTTATTACAGCTGCTCTTATACTCTTACTCTTAGAGAGTAACATTCGGTCTCCCCGCAGGCTTTCCTCACACTGGCTCAGCTCACGTGCCTGCTGCCTCTCTCAGCTGTGCTGCTGAGCAGGGCTACAACCAGCCCGCTCTCCCAGACTGCACTGCTCCACTCTCAGCTGTGCTGCTACCAGCCCGCTCTCCCAGACTGCACTGCTCCACTCTCAGCTGTGCTGCTACCAGCCCGCTCTCCCAGACTGCACTGCTCCACTCTCAGCTGTGCTGCTACCAGCCCGCTCTCCTAGACTGCACTGCTCCACTCTCAACTGTGCTTCTACCAGCCCGCTCTTCCAGACTGCACTGCTCCACTCTCAGTCCTGAATGCCCTGCCAACTTCACTACTCCTAATGAAGTTCCCATGGTCATGAGCACAGCCTTTTACTAAGAGTGTGAGCAACACTATCCATAACAAGCTTTCTGGCGTCCATTTTGTGCTTCTCCCTGCAATCGAGAGCTCGGTCGCTCAAAACAAAGGGCTCTTGCCTCTCAGCACGCCCGAGAGGGCTCAGCCCAGACAGAAGCAGGCAGAAGCAGCGCTGGCCCACTTACAGCCGATGACGAATCAGCAGCAAACGGGCGGGGCAGGGGCTCACCTGACAGGGAATCGGGACAGAGAGTCACGCATGCGCCGAGAGGTCAGTGGAGGGAGAGATGGACCCCCGCTTTCACCCAGAGTGGGTAACAGCCTGCAGACAAAAATGCATTAAGAACTCAGTGACCTTACAGTATGACTGTTGTTCACAAAAACATACTATGATTACCATTATTATTATTAGTCAACAATATTATTAGTCAAATCTTAAAATATCAAAAAAGTCCAAAAATTGCATGAACACAATGGTTCCATTAAACATATTAAAATATAAATATAATTCATACAATATTAAAGAGTTTCTATGCTGCTCCACTCAATACAAATGTTGAACAATTCATTGTATATGGAAGGAAATGTATACTTGATCAAAGAAACCGCATGGGTTTTAACAAAGCATAAAATGGCCAATTAACTGAATAAATTTCCATACATATGAAGCTGGTTATATCTCACATAGAGCACAATGTATAGAATGAATTACAAAGACATCAAATTGAGGCCCTTTGTACTGTGGTCTTATTCTCATTGATAACCATCTACAAAGTACTGAGCACAAATACGGTTGAAGGTGGGTATGCAAAATCCTTTTAAAATGGCAGTGTTAGCTGCGTACAGTCAAACTAATGAAGGCAAGGTGAAATAGACATGCCATTTCCAAATGTATTATGTTATCAAATCCATTAATTTGGGGAGAAATGGCCCTTGAGCTAATCAAAAAGCAATTTAAAATTGGGCAATTTGTATCTTTTTTACATTTGCTGAAAAGACTCCATTGACATTGCCTTTACAACTGAGCCTGATTCAAATTTTAGATATTTGCAATTGAAAAACTCTCCTTTTAATGGTACCCCCACCATAAAATCATACAGAAAGCTTACTGTACATGAAAGCAAACAGTGACAAAGAAAAAGAAAAAAGTATACGTGTCATCGTCTGCAGGATTAGCACTTTGCGCTCTGACACAGTTTTTTCCAAGCTTCGCTTGGGTTCTCGTCAGGAAACTCACAGGAGCTGTCTGATGTTGCTCCAGTCCACACACATTGTGGGGACTTTGGTGCTGCAATGCTCATGGAATTTGTAGCCACATGTTTGGCAACGGAAACCATTCAAGAGAAACTTCTGACATATATCGCAAAAAGCCAACTTCAGAAACGTTTTCCGAACCTGCACGTAAATTGAAAAGAGATCAGTCTTAATGTTGCACACTTCTCTATTAAGAAAACATTATGGGCTTTGAACTGAACTGAACACTACTACAGGAGGCATTATTGGCTTCACTATGAAGTGAACAATTATTTTACGAGAGAGATACTATGGGCTTTGCTATTAAGTGAACATCACGAAACAGAGCATATGAACTTGGCTATGAGGTGAAAATTCGAATTAGACACTATGAGGTCCAATATGAAATTAACACTTACCTACATATAGGCACTATAGGCTTTACTGTGAACTTTGCTAAGAAGCACTTCACTGTGGGTTTATCTATGAAGTAAACACTTAATTATGAAGGCGACACTACAGTTTTCAGGAACTTACAAAATTGTGCGTAGTCAATGGTACGTGGTCTAAAACTTCTACAAGCAGGTCCTCCCCAATGAGTGAGGTAGAATCTGTGCTCCAATCCATACGGGATTTTTTACTGTGGGGAAAAAAAAAAAGAACAAGGCGAGAGGAAGGAGTGAGACAAAACAAAATAAACCTGTGGCTTAGTGTCCAACAACAACAAAACGCCTTCTCAAGAAACTTTCACACATTGGCGCAAATCACGGAGGATTTATCCAATTACACCAATCTCTGAGCTTGAAGCCTACTACTAAAAAAGGTTGGGGGGGGGGGGGGGGTGGCAGAGAGTTGTGTGTGAGAGGATTCTTACTTTTTCTGTCCCGGGTGCAGTCTGAAGACAGCACAGCACTCTGGCTGCAGCCCCCTCACCTTGAGGGCTTTGATGAGGCAGTTGTGCAGGGTCATACCAGGACGCACGTTCACCTGCAACACGCCAGCAGACTCATTCACTGCACAGGAAACGCTCAGCTCGCTCCCGTTTCATTACCACATGATCCTGCACTCCTTACGGCACTCAACTTCAAACACAGACATCAGACAAGTAAGGCAGGGAGGCAAGGAGTACGGCCATTCTCACTGGAAATAACTGACTCTGGTAACACACGCATTGCAAAGGCGTCTACCTCGGACGCACATTTTGGGACAAAATGGAGCCTAGCTGCAAAGATATTTGAACGGTCAACAGATAAGTAAACAGATGTCTAGTCTTTTATGCATGAATGTATCTTCGGGAAAACATGCATTTTGTAAACTATCCATGGTTACCCCAGCACTTTATAGGACAGGCGATATGCCTCCTTTAACATTGAGGGAAAAACACAGAAACTTGCTTCGTATTTTTAAAAAGTCAAACGATTAAATTTACGAACACCAGCCCACTGTCTTTTCAATACACTACCAATTATTAGCCTAATCACAGCATTAGAAGCCAGAATCGAACAGCAGCGCATGTGGTCCCTGCAGCATACTATCACACAGGCGCCATCAGGATGTTAAGGAAGGAATATCTTAAAGATGACACAATTATACCCACCTAAATATTTTCAACTGCTGTCTTATCATGAATAATTAATATTGAAGAAGACCACATCAGTTAAATTAATAAGGCAATAATTATAATCATTTGAGGAGGGGAAACTTCTAATTTAATGGGAATTAGAAACGTATGCGGCGTCAAACCATGCATGGCATTGCCTCTAACAGCGTAAATCAGCAGCTAACTCAGTTAGGTTGATAAAACGTGATAGACATGCATTTGGACCAATCATTTTCTCTGAAATCTGAATAGGGATGTGATTGGGTAATATTAATAATAAACAAATAAAATATTAGGTGGTAGGTGTCAGAATCCAATGGGTTGAAAGCAGTTTAAGAATATGCTGCGAAAAGCATAGTTTTTGGGGAACTGGCTATATTACGCTTGTAAATAACAAGCTTGAAATAAAAAAGGTAACAGCCGTGCAGTTTCTCCCCCATACGAAAAGCACTTCCTTTTTACAGGTTCACCCTGTACCTCCCCCTCTCCCCGGGCCAGCACCTACCCTAAAGCAGTTTCTGGGGCAAACATTGCTATTCATTAAGTGATAGTTGTATCATTTTTTTAAGCACACTGCATATCCAATGGCATCCCAAGTGCAAAATTTGAAAAGGCAGAAAGGGGGTGGAAATTGGCAGAACATTTTAAGACTACACCAGGCGATCTCTGCATAGTGTATGTGGGGGGTTATCATTTAAACTACTACATGCTCATCTAAAATCTAACACTCTGTGACACATGAAACATGAATCCTGTGAGTGTGTGATACTGCGCGCTGTGTTGCCAGTGACGGGCCCCCACAGGCTGCAGTTCCGGTCCCTCACCACTGTGCGCTGCTTGTTGGGCAGGTAGACTCGGATGGTGCTGCTCGTCTTGGGGGAGTCTGCAATCTTGCTGTCGTCCGACGAGCGGCGTTGGTAGGCGAAGCCTTGGTTGATAGTAGGGGACATGCATGGGTCCTCAAATACAGAGTCCTTAAGTCCAAACCCATTACTGAGGGTCTTCCAGGCCCCTTGGATGTGCTCCATTGGAATAAGCAGCTGGCCTTAATAATCTAGTTTAAAAAAGAAAGCAAGTTTGAGTTTATGCCGGTGATTTCCCTGCCATTATGCTTTTATTGTTACTTTCATAAATTTCCCAACAAAAAATGTGATTCCTTATTAATATTTAAATTCTTACACTGTATGACTAGTTCAACGCAGAAGTAACAGCACACCTTTTATTGTACAACACCTGTTAGTTTCCTTGTGAAAATAAAGGTATGCAATGTACAGTTATCACAATGTGTGAAAGCCAGTGATAGGTCAAATTCTTCAGGTGAAAGTGACAGACACTGAATTGCAAGATGTGCCCACACAGCTGATAAGATGGTGGATAGAATGACTCAGCTATTGTACGTGCAGTCTGAGGACCAGCAAAAAAAAAAAAAGCAGAATAGAACTGAAGTTGCAGAAATACTGCATGAACAATATTGACATTAAGCGGCTGCTTTTACTGGGCTGTAACTAAATGAGCTTAAACAGTTTGTAGCAGGCTTTTTTACGAGCTTGTGTTCTCTCCCACACGGCTCAGACTGCCAGGCACATCACATGCGCTGTGATCTGAGAGGACCCTTCAGACGGCAGCCACAGACCGCCCGGCTGCTGCGCGGCAGAGTTTAGCGTGCGGCACGCAGGGCGAGAGCCGGCCCAGGCCAGATCAGCGGTGCGTGCCGCCCAGTGTTATTACAGCTGTGAGGGGGCTCCCTCTGCTCCTCTGCCCTGGACTCCGGAGTCCACAGAGAGGGGGGCGGGGGGCGTGCTGCTGTCTCACGGTCCCCGTCTCATCCCATCAGCCCCCACCCTCCCCCACCCCCCAGCCGGCCCCAGCTCCACGCCCCGCGCCCTGACCGGGTCGCCCGCTACAAGCCGCTGGCCACGTGTGCCTCAGTCACAGATACCAAAGCACCCTCCAAAACCAATCACAGGGTTTCGGTCCCATCACTGAAAACCTTTTCCGATTCGGCAGCGTTTCTGACGACAGGAAATTCCACCCTAGGTCCCGATTGTTCCAGGAGATAAAACCGGCACGTGAAGCCGTCCTTTCCATCTCACGAGAACAGCAATACAAACGCACCACCGCCCCACAGAGAGAAAGAGAGAGGGATAAGAGCAAAAGAGCGACAGACAGGAGAGGGGGAGAGAAAACGAAGTGAGAGAAAGATGGAGGGGGGTTAGTCCACGCTGAGCCGGAATGGCAGACCTGCACCCCTAACAGATGATGCTTTGTATCTGGAGCTCAGGAGTGGGGCATGTGGCGGCTGGCCGAGAGCCAGGCCCGTCTAACCCCCAGCCCCCCGCCCCACACCCCACAGCGCACGGCCCTGTGGTTTATTAACTGGGAGGTGACCCTCCCGTGAACCCCCAGCTCCTCGCAGTCTCCCCCGAGGAAACTGCTTGTAAGACGGAAGGCCAGGGCCGCCCCCAAGCCCTCCTCCAACACCCAGAGGTGTTGAATCAGCCCTAACACACAGCTCCTCACACATGTGCATGATCACCTGCCCCCAACACCCACCCAGCCTCCCAACTCCCACCACCAGCGTCTGTGTGTTGGGGAGAGCCTGAAGCAAGTGTGAAAATGGAGAGACAAATAAATAAATTAATAAAATGGCTGAGCAAGCCCTGCGGACTTGCTGCCCCATGGAAGAAGCTGGCTACATCATTAACATGCCTATAGCTGACACTTTGCTCCGCAGGGGTCAGATGGTAAGGGAAGGTCTGTTTGATTTTTACAGTGGAATATAAACAGAGCTGGAGGTCCCTGCTGCTCTGGCTGAATCCAGTGCAGTTAACGGCTGTGGAAAAAAAGGCCTCACAGGGACATTATGAGCCGTTTAAATATTCACAGAGAGCAACACTCTGGCATAAAACAGCACGAAACAGACTTCAATTATTCCTTTCAACCTGCAATGAAGGCAACAAACAAAACTTGTGCACGATAATATTGACATTTTTGTTGTCTTTCTATCCATTGCTTTCAGTTTTATTTACATATGTGGTTTTCTGGTCAGGACATCTGTTAATCAATTAGGGAGTTTCCACTGCATGAACACAAAGCCACTTTATGGCTGTTGCGTATTGTCATTATAAAGGTAAAAAGGGTGTATGAATGTGTCACTGCAAGTTCAATTCTAAAACAGACCAATGCCAGCTTACCTTACCATTATAAATGCAATTATAAAAAACATTTATTTAAAAAAATTACAAAACTATATCCAGCAAAATCCATCTACATTTTGTGAGCTCAAAAGTAATAAATAGATAAATAACTTATTGGGTTAAATATACAAATGCTTTCTGATTTATATTATTTACTTGAAAACTATATAGCATTTAAATCTTTATAAAACTATATAGGGAGTAGGGACCAAAATATTCTCCAGGTGTCCGTATTTTGTAATGTTTTGTCAGGTTAACCGATTTTTTCGTTTCAAATCTAAGATCCCTCACTCTTGAGCAGTTCTACAAGTGAGTGCATGTTACCTGTCAGCTTGTCTAGACACAGTTCAAAACAATTCAAGTGGAAGGCATCAGTGTAATTTCTCAAGGAGCACTCACCATTTTGTGGCACTGGCCACGAGCTGGTTCAATAAATCTGTCATTCGAAAAAAATATGCACTGCATCGATAGTGCTCTAGTCCAATTTAGGACCTCTTCAGCTTCAGCTGACAAACATTTCTGACTCGAGCTGTTAAAACCTGATCTGCAATCACAGTCATATTGCACTCTGCATTGTCTCCTCTAGTCAGCCTTAAAAATCATAGCTAGTTTTAAATATTGTATAACAATATTATGTAACAGTAAAATGGCTCTTTTGCCCTCTGCCTGTAAATTACATGTAAAAGAATCTTCGTGAAACTTGGATCCTTACATTTTTAAGGTAACAATAAAAAGGTCATTTGGTGAGAGTAGCACAACTTACAGGCCACTGAGGTCGTACATTTTCATCAAAAGTGAAGCAGCTGCAAAATAATTTTCAAAAAACATTTCTTATTTAACAGCTTAAAGAAGTGTCTACAGCTAACTGCAAGTGCCTGCTCAAGGTCAAAACCAGTGTGGCATTTCTGGTTACAATGCATGTCACACTCACCTTTTTACAATAGCAAACATACACAGATATTTTCTCTATAGCATTCTTGCTAAGCCTCTAACAGCACAAGCGACAAGCAAAAAGACATCACGAAGGAGTGCCCACACACACGCACACACACACACACACACACACACACACACTCACTCACAGAAAAGGGCTCATTTTTGTTTCTGCACCTCTGAGTGTAAGCCAGCTGCAGTGGATATCAGGGAAGAGGCACTGCGCTTGGCTTTAAGGGCAGGAACCTGTTCAGCTGGTCTGTGCACTTGTCATAGCTATGTCAGCTTGGCAATCATTCCAACAGTTTACTAACCACACAGGAGTAGCTCAGAGCAGCCAGTACCCCACACATCACTGTGGCCTGGGGTTTCAGTTAAAGGGCAGGCCAGGGCAATGGTGCACGAGGGGCAGTCTGCTCAAAAGCTTGTCCGTGATTCACATACGAGTCACTCACATCTGAACTTTTGAAGCTTCACATGAAGTCCAGATGACGCACCAGGCGCGCAAATGTTTTCTTCAGGAGAAAAACATAATTGCACCGCGTTAAAGAAAAAGTTGGTTCCCTGCAAACTTGAATTCCATCTCAAAGCACAATACCCATATCCTTTTGATGATAAGGAACAATCAGGCATTGTCTACTCAGTCTTGCAATTGCATTGTCAAGGCAAAATACTAGGGAGCTGAGTACTGAAACAAATATCCAAAAATATGATTACAGTAGAAAATACTTCACCTTTAATAATCCCTGGATTTAAACTTTCCCTTTCTTATAAGCATTTAATTGCCATAATCTTTAGCAATTTATGAAGTAGTAAACCAGTGTTACTGGTGTTAAGTTCCTGGTGTTAATTTGAACTCGCTGATTGTTCTCAGCATTCACAGCTGATACTGTACGTCATTAAACATGCCTCTCAATTCACTTCAGATCAACTGCCAAATGCCTTAGCATGCCATCTCCAGGGGACATATTCAGCGGGACCAAGCTCCGATGGGCCTCAGCATAAATTCAGCCCAACATCACATTCCTCCAGACAACCAACTGGGGACACTTTCACTGAGGAGGTCACGCCAGGCGAAGCAGGTGGGGCACTCAGAGGCTCACAAGGCAGAAGGTCAACAACAGTGCCAAGCTAAATAAAGAACATGATCCGCAACCCAAACACAATAGGACAGCACACTGTATACAAGCACTGCAACATTTCTATCATCTACCAACAACAACAATGGGAGTATGACGAGATGCTGCATAGGGCCCACTGTAGAAAGGCCAACCTTAAAATTAAAATGCCAATGTCATCTGATATTCACTCTGTGTAGTGGACTGGATGAACAGCAATCCATAATTATTGGTCATAACATTAATATTTTCATGACAATGTTGATGACTTCTGTTGTTGTTATTATTATAAAAAGTGCCTCTAAGGTAGACTGAAAGCTTTCAGAAAACAATATTCAAAATTGCTGTGCAATTTGTTTACGTATAGGGATTGTGTCAACTCTCACCCACAGCTGCATATGCATCAAATGTCCTGTGGCAGAACAAACTAGCTCACTTGCCACTTAGTCACTTGGGCGTTTTACATAATTGTTCCCACACTCGATGCCACACTTCTCGTTGATACATGCAGTCAGTGTTGGGAAGTACAACACTTTCAGTGTGCTGTGTTTAGACCTGGCTACATTCTGTTGACTGCCCACTCGCAGGATGTTCATCCCAGACAAATAGAGCCCGAAGTGAAGACCACAACTCTGATCTGATCAGGAAAGAAGCTAAAAACACTGCGCGCACAGACAGTGTTCCTTCATTTTATATTGTTTATATTGTTAGATTTGGTATGCAAAGGGGGAGCAACGGAATTAGGACAGTGCTATTCTAGAGACTTTAAATCATTTACAGTTAATGATTTGTAACACATACAGAGAAATTCATCTCTGTAATTTAAACAGGAATTAAACTCCGATGGTTTCAAGGCAATATAATAAATCAATAAATTTCATTAAAAGTGCATACACTACAGATTCTCTTCCAACTCAGTTTGCTGTGTTAGTTTGAGTGATTGCTCAACGACAACCTGCGTTTGTGAAGAAAAGATAATGAGCCCATAATAAAAATAAATTCTTGCTTTTAATTATTGTTCATTGTTGTTTTTTTGTGTAGCTTTTTGCACAGGTTACAAGCACCTTTTACCAATTCTTACACAAGGTTGTGAAGCTAATAGAAAAAAGATTGCATGACATTTTGTTGAACTTTCACAGCTTGGCAGCAGCACAGGACTCCTGCTACATACATGCATTTCATAGTCCTGGCTTCAACACACAATCAAACTTTGCAGGATGCAAACCAGCACAGCAACTGTCACAGTGTTTAAGAATCTCAAACTGCATGCAAAGCAGACAGGGGGCCAAATGCTCCCCCAGTTGTTGTTTGTGCTTGCTAATGGTTGAATGAACAGCTTGGCACTGAGAGACTGAAGGCCACTTTGGAGCACTTTGCATTTGATCAGTCCACGTTTACAACTGAGCCTAACTGAACAAAAACAAGGATTAGATCTAGATTACAAACAAGTCACAAACATTAACGACTAGCAAATCAACAATAAAATGCACCCCTTTTTGGCACAGAAGGGAGACTGTACCTTAAGTTAAATTTCAAGCGAGTGAAGACGCCTGCCTTTGGTCATGTTTGAGGGCCAGGGAAGTGCTTTATGAACCCCAATGAAAACAGTCTGGGTAAACTCTGGAATGAGCTAATGCACTGTGAGTCAGGCTCTGAGAAGTCACGGGAAGAATTCTGGCTCGTGCCCCCGATACACAAGACATCCCACACATGTAAATGTGCCCAATTTAGAGAAGAAAGAGGTTTTACTTTAAGATTTAATGCAGACCTCTTATAATGCTATCAATTACATCTAAATGCTACCACACCAGATTTAGAAAAGGATCTGGTTTAAATGGCAGTTGTATTCAGACTAAGGGGTGGGGGGGAGACCACATGCAAAGGGCCTTACGGGATTGTCGGACTATTTTAACCTGTTTTCTGAGGACTGGGAAGGGGGCACGTCAGCAATCAGCCAGTTAAGATAACACTTATGAAAAGCATGACATTAAAATTAATTTGGTAACTTCTGCACTGCCAAAAAGAACAAGACGTCATGAAACATTACTGTTTTTGTTATGAGCTTATCATGCATGAACACATTAAATGACAATCATACACATACTCAATGGTCTGCATAAACCTGCAGCCAAATCACAATTACTGCTGAATGTAGAAAACATATGAATTTTAACTGTAATTATGTAACTTACATGTAACTTACTGACAAAAGCAAAAAGTAGGATAGCATCCTAACAGCTGTTACAATGGTAAACTCCAGTCTAGTCACTTGAATTGCATCCATTACAAAGTGGTTCTTGTGTACATAAAATGATGTGTTGAAACTGACAATATAGACACAGTAGTTGCTCAGGCATAGCACGTCTATCAAAGCAATTGTATTTTGCCATACAAGTGGCAATACACTACTTAAACATTACTATAGCAACTGATTCAATTCTGAGAAGCAAGGTTACAAATAGTGACCCCTCAGAAATAATGTCTCCTTCACCAAGGTTTTCCTGTTATGTTCTCAGATATTTGACTGTTTTCAACACAAACACAACTCAATGTGCGCGCACACACACGCACACGCACACACACACACACACACACACCTCAGAGTGTGTTGGCCTACTTCTAATGTTTCTCAAGGTGCTTATTTTTATGTTCAAATCAGACAATGAGGTCTTTCTTACTTTAAAAATTAGCTTCAGGTAACCACAGTATCACTATTCAGCCAGTAGGGTAAGTACATATCATGCACATGACCCCTGTCCTAAACCATGATGTTGTTTCTGCAAATAGTGCTTATTCAAATCAGTGCTGAAGCATTCCTTGATAAAACCTTTCTGAGCACACTGACATCTGAGATCTCTTACTTCAGTTCCAGAAGAAAAGACTTACAAATTACGCTGCATTTGTGATACAGGAGAGTGTCATGTTACCATCAGAATTATGAACCTGCTGGCCATAGTCAACAAGCTGAATGCACAAGTGTCCATGGAAGGCCATGACTGTGGAACGGCAGTCATTCACACAGAGCTAAACCCTGATAGTGGTTTCACTTGTACTCACGTTCTAAATTCTGGGACTGCAGACTTTGTTATAGGAATGTAATAATTTACAGGAAAGGTTTCAAAGACAAAGCAAATTGATTGGTTATCAGACAACTAATAATTACATTTTCTGCACTGAGAAAAATGTTTCCTCTTGACAAATGATTTTGTATGGAATCATTTTTCACAGCGTATAAAATTCAAGTGTATGTTGTCTGAGAACTGATCTGACTGATTAAAATTTCTTAAAATAAATATAACATTATCTTTCTAGCATATATATATATATATACATATATACATACATACACACACACATTTCTGAACAACTGTGGCAATGAGAGGGCAAATCATCCCTCACTGAACATTAAAAGCATCCAATTAAAAACAATCAATACCCCTTTCACACTTCAGCACATGCAATTACGGTTGAAATGAAAATTTTCATACAGGGGGATACTCCAGGTCCAAGGTCAAGAACCCCTACTCTAATCCAACTGCTATATGAAAGCCATTGCTTTAAAAAGTACTGGAACCCCCCCCCCCCCCCCCCCCCAAAAAAAAAAAAGAAAAGAAAAGTGTTGTCATCCAAGGCTAGAACTACACAGCGATCTGTCGTTCTGATTTCAACAGCAACTACAATATGCATTTAAAGTGGCGTTCGTGTTAGGTACAAGCACCTTTTAAAACTAGCATAGGACACTACAAATCACTGTCATTGCTTTTAAAATGTCCCAAAACATACTGTACTACAAATCTAAATCTGCTGCACATATACCTAATTGACGAAAAGCAATAGTTTCTTGCAGCAATAGTCTGCATTACAAATTTTATTTCCATTCAAGTTCATTACTACTGAAATGCTCCTTACATTTTTTTAAGACAGTTAAAATTAACTCTGCGTTAGAGTGCGAGACACATCTAGTTAACGTTACAGCAACATTACAGGGGAACGTTTGCCTACTCTTAACTAAGAAGGCAAGTAAATCTCTAAATTCTGGACATTGTCTAGCTGGAATATCTCGCAGCCTATTCAAATTAGCACGAGACTGAATATATTACGGTCCATTACATTTAGTGCAAGACTGAAAACCGCAGATTAATATCACAAAAATTCCATTAGGCATGTATATCGTGAGTATTTCCGTTCACACCGTTGTAATCGATACAACTTTAGGGCCGTCATCTTTCCATGACGTTTGTATTAATAGCATATAGTTTGATGACGTTTAAATAATAAAATGATAATAATACGGTATTTGCTTGGATTACGGTGACGACAGGCTAAAGTAACCATCTTTCTTAACTGTAACAAATGCTAGCTAGGACGTTACGAGCTAACAAAATAGGTAGCCATTCCCAACAATAGGGCAGAACAAGCGTTGCTTTCAAAAACCTGTTAAAAAGGAACTCTAAAGAAAAGGACGAAAGCATTTACGTCAGTCTCTCGATAAAATAATCCAAGCCCTTAAAAACTCCGGTTTAGAATGCTCAGAAGGCTATTTTTGTAACGCAAAGACCTTCGGATGATACAATGTTGCACTGCTTCCAATACTGACAGCATTATGGCCCATTTTCTGACCGATACGAAGTTCTACCGCTACGAAACTTAAAGCTATACATTAGCTGCGTAACAAAGTTTGACATTAAAGGCAAGTAAGATACAAAATTTAAGGCGATTTAAATGTTGATTAATATATTACGTTCGATTAAAGATTAAGACAAAAGGAAAATCATTCAAATTAGTCAAGATGAATTGCACCGCAAGAGGAAACTTACCAAGGAAAGTTGGAAAACTTCAGCTCCGCCATAACTATCGCTAGAAGAAAAAGTGGCGACTGGGTGACATCATCATATTTGCAAATTCACATTGGGGAGTGAAAGAATAGCAAACTGTTTTGATCAGTACTCCAGATTAAGCCTTGTGCAGGCAATGGGAGGTAATAAAATAGCGAACAACGCGACGGGTGTTTACGGTAATTTTTTAATATTATTTTTTTCTAAATTAAAATTCCGGGTGTTTGTATTCCGATGTTTTCTCATTGGCTAGTTCTGTAAATTGATCTTCCGAGTATTGCACAGCTTTCCTTAGATTTTGTTTTGTTTCTTGGTTTAAAACGGCAACCGTAAACTATATACGCTTGAGTGGCACATGGAAACACGAGCTAAAACTCCCACTGTAAGAAGCTAGACGAATGTAGGTACTCCAAGGGTTCTCCTCACACCTCTATTTTAGGAAAAAGTCGTTCGGTGTTTTTTGTCAACACACCACTATTTGCTCGTTTCCCCGTGCTTTTGAGTAGGCGATTGGGGCTTTGAGTTTGTGTTATGCGCCTGTCTGACGCCTGTGCCTGAAATCGGATACCCTAGTCTTGACGAGCAGGAATGGCTGTCATGTACTTCGCCTTACATGAGTGCAAGTTTGGCCCTCATTGGTCTTCCTTTAATCTTTATCTCTTACATAAGTTCTTGTATTGCAAATGTCATAATAATAATAATAATAATAATAATGACTGTTATTATAGTCATTATTATTAGCACCAGAATAATATTACAAAATGACCCAAATGCACACCTGGCACTTGGGACACAAGTTTAAACCAACTGTGCAAAGTTACATAAATCTATGTGCAATGAAGAATAATTCCGCGTTACTGCATCAAGATTCTTTTCCATAGTTTATCTTGGTATCAGTAGTCTATATAGCTCATTTACAACATTGTGTCAGCACAGGTTATAATTGCTCGTAGCCTGAATTTTACTGTATGAAAAGAGTATGACTTGAAAAGCCAAAATGCAAAACACACTTCAAACGGTACATAGGTGCTTGTGTCGCGAATGGTAAGCTTGTATTCATCTGATCGATGCAAGGTTTGAATTAATTGCAGTAATAAATAGCCACTGACCTTTTATGGAATATTCTGTATGGCGGTACAGCTGTAGATTATGTACAATGCTCCCCACCCCTGGTTGTTGAGTCTCACCTAATGTCCTGGTTTTGAATGAGCTGCAGAGTGATTCATGTTCTGGATTTGCAAACATTGAAACTGCTATGTATTTACTACAAACAATATTTATGGAAGCTTCTTTATCCTAACAGAAGCATACTGGCAAAAATCCAGTTAAATGTAAAAGTACTGGGATGGTGATACAATTTTTGTTGTTTTTTCTCGTAGTCCACTACACTAGATTTGAAATAAAACAATGAATATGCGGTTAAAGGGCACACGGTCTGCTTTAATTTGAGATATGTATATTAATTTTGGGTCTCCTTTAAGGAATTACAGCCCTTTTTATACATAGTTCCACCATATCAGGAGAGCAAAAATAATTGGACAAATTAACATAATCTGAAGTAAAATTGTAATATTTAGTACTTGGTTTCAAATCCTTTGCATTGAGTGACTGTCTGAAGTCTACGACCCATAGACATCACCAGGCACTGGGTATCTTCCCTAGTGATGTTTTGTCAGGCCCATACTGCAGCCATCTTCTGTTCCTGTTTGTCTCGGGGGATTTTTGGCTTCAGTCTTGCTTTCAACTACTGAAATACATGCTCAGTTGGATTCAGGATGGGTTATTAACTTTGGCAGTCAAGAATGTTCCACTGTTTGGCCCTAAAAACTTGGTCGCTTTAGCAGTATGTTTGGGGTCATTATCCTGCCGTCCAATGGCCTTTGCTTGTACCTGAGCAGATAAAATGTTTCTGTACACTTCAGAATTTATTCTGCTGCTGCTGTCAGCGGTCACATCAACAATGAAGACAAGTGAGCCAGTTCCAGTGGCAAACATACATGCCCAAGCCATACTACTACCGTCACCATGTTTCACAGGTGGGGGGGAGCCGGGGAGGTATTTTGGATCATAAGCAGTTCCTTTATTTCTCCAGTTTTGGTACCGGTTAATACTCATCTCATCTGTCCATAAGACTTTGCTCCCGAGCTCTAGTTTTTTAAAACTTTAACCTGGCTGTTTTGTTTTTGAGGCTTATGAGTGGTTTGCATCATGCAGTGAACCCTGTGAGGTTATGCTGGTGTCGTCTTCCCTTTATGAAAGTCTTTGACATCTCTATGCCTACATCCTCGAGAGTGTTCTTAATCTGTTTGACAGTTGATAGAGTAAGGGGTTCTTCTTCACAACTGAAAGTATTCTTCAGTCATCCAATGCAGTGGTCTTCCATGGTCTACCAGGTTGTTTACTATTGCCTAGCTCACCAGTGTACTCTTGCTTCCTTACAGTGTATCAGACATTTACTTTTGGCATACCCAATGTTTTGGGTGTGTCTCTGATGAATGAATTTGGATTTTTCAGCCTCATGATGGCCTGCTTTACAGGCATTGACACTTATTTGGTCCTCCTGTTGAGAAGCAACAGGAACAGACCCCACATGGAAATTTGTTCTCATAATTCTTAATGATTATAGATACTGTACGTCCAGCTATGTTTCACTGTTTTAGTGCTGAGACATAATCTTTTCATTGTCCTGTATACATTAAGAGTTGTTGATTGTTGCACTAAAAACTATCATCATAAAGTCTTATGTGCTTAGGTTTGGTGACCAATTAATTGTCTGCTTTGAAATCTGCTTCACCCATTCACCATGTACATACAATTTTGGTCTTTATATTTGTCTATATTTATATGCTGGCCATTGTGCAATTGTGACTTAATTGTTTTTGCGAGCTACTTGTCATTAATGTGCTACTAGTTGATTAATGTCGGTGATATTATATGTATGCATTTGGCATCATCAATTTGCTTGATGATGATTAAAGCCAAACCTCACTGAAATATATGCTGTATGTGCACCTGAATCATTTTTAAGACCTTCATGCAAAGACAAATATAAATATTTTTCCATACATACCTGCCATATGTTTTCAGTGTGCAGCTAGCTCTCACTAACATTTCTTGCCTATACATATTCAAACTTGTTTTGGGCAGTTGATAGATCTGAAAATGAATATTTGAAGGTGAACTGTGGGTTTTTTTTCATTGTTTTTCTAAAGGTAAACATGCTTTCTGTTTAAGTTTTCTTTCATTTAAATAAATTTATGACAGTTTTCCTGGCTTCAGTTTTACTGGAATGTATTTCATGACCTCACATAAGTGAACCCTGCAAAACTTTGTAAAAACTATAAGTGGCATAGAATATCGCAACCACCCATCTGTGTTGAGTAAGTTTTTTTCCTGTGCTTATCGACTTTGTGGTCAGTCTCCAAGAACTGCATGACTACGACTTATGTCCAACCTGCTCATTAAAGATGAAAATGTTTGACTGTATTTTACTTTTAAATGTACTCAAAACCAAATGATTATGCCAGACAATAGCATATCAATGCAATCTTTGGATATACATTTTTATATTTACTCATTCAATTGACAGTCTAAAGCATTGTTCTAAACATAAGTTTCAAGAGAAACTGTCGCAAGTAAGATAAAAGACTGAAGAGAAAAAAATGTCTGTGGCAAAGGGCACCATCCACTGGTAGACTTGAGAAAGTGATGACAGGGACTATGAAGCTACCATAAAAAGGTAATCTGATATATTTGTACAGAAATTTCAGATTTGATTACTAAATCTCTTAGGAGGCTTACTTCAATATTCAGAAACTCCAATTTCCTGCCTACATCCTGTGCATTCATATAGACAACCGCTGCATGAGCACAAGTCCTACTGCACAATATGCTAAACAAAACTGTGAGCACTATCTCAATATGCAGATATTACTGTCAAACTCATTGGGTCCTAGAGTGCTCTTTGAGTGGTATCCAGTGTTTAACTGTAATGCATTACTGTCTCGGCAAATTACTTCAGAAAATGGCTTTTGAGAAAATCCATTGTTTGGATTTGAACAATGGTATATGATATATTCTGTAAATATTTTATGTAGGGATTTATCATCAATTATTTATTTTTGTCTGTTTCTGCATTCCTGTCTGTGTATTAAATAATTAATGAAACTTTAAAAAATTGGTCATGTACATTTTGTCTTATTCGAAGAGTATTAGTTCAAGCTAAAAGCTGTTTTGTTGAGAGGTATCCCAAATGAAAAAGATTGAATGTGGGTGTGTGTGTGTGTGTGTGTGTGTGTGTGTGAGTGAGTGCACGCGTGTGTGAATGTGCGTGTGTATGTGCGTGCATATGCTGTGTCTGCCATTCTATCAGTTTCATAAGAAGAAAACCGATTGTTTCAACAACTGAACAATGAATGTTTTTAGAAGGTTCTTTACTTACCTGCTAGAACTGAGGTAGGTCTCATTGCTGAATAAATGGTTCCTCCCATCCGGGTAACCATGGCTGAGTAGTGAAGAACCTATCATAGCTGACATTGGGCAGCACCATGCTCTACCCTCCTCCCTTAATGTTGTTAGACAGCCACATATTTCTCAGGGAAGAGGCATCCCTTTAAAAATGCTTTCCCGTATCAGATAGCGTAATGGCACTCAGACGTGAAATCCCCAAAGAGTTTTCAAATGCACATTTCTTTCTCTCTTTGTTTTTCTTCTCTTGTTTGTTGGATGACAAAAAGACATTCACTGCCTTCAGGATCTTCTTCAGTAAACAGTAAAGAAAAATATAAACCTCATCTCCACAAATCCCAGGGAACAACTAATGCAAACAGCTCATATGATAGGAGATGGGAGGCAAGGCGGGGACAGCCCAGTGAGAGCCTCACAGTGGAGATTTAAGGTATTCCCTCCAGCTTGCATCATCTGATTACATCTGCTGACAGGGAGGAGGAAAACAAAGCAGACATATATGCACATGACAGATGGATATGTGTATTTCAATTTTCTCAGAACAGTTACCTATTCTGTGGCCAAAATTTTGAAGACAGTTAAAAGAGACATGACAGTGATTATGCAGTTTCAGAGAAGAAAAAAAGTAGTAGCTTGAATTGCTGAATGAACATCCCTTCATTTCTCACAAACATGTTCTTCAGAGTTCATACATTTGTTGTTCTTATGGACAAAATCGAACCTATGTCTTGGATGCTTTTATTGAATCATGTAAATACTCTGAAAATTAAAATAATCAGCAAATAATATAAGTGGAAGTATGTATTAATGAGGAATACCTCATTATTTGTACAATTGTAATGTGCCTGTAAACACAGTTTTAATGTTTAAATGTTTTTAAAAAATATACATTTGGGGATATGTTTTCAGATTCTTAACAAAATCTACTCATTCATGCCCTTATCTGTGAGTAGAAATGCATTATCTAAAAGTAGCCTTTCAATGTAACACTTGATTATGCTCAGATCTTCCCTTACCACCGTTTATATAAAGAATTAGGTTTTCATGAGTAAGATCTTCACTCAAATCTCAATGACTACAGAAATTAAGATAAATATATGAAACTACACATTTCCTTTCATTAATTTTCTCAAATGTTAGGAAAACATACAAAAATATGTCTGTGATGCATTTGTTCCAGTTAACTGAATGTCAATGTCAATAAAGAGCCATTAAACATTGGAAATGTCAGTGTCCAAACCACCTTAAAAAACTGAGATGGCTGCACGTTTCTAACTTATTGATCTGCTGCTCTGACACTCAGAAAGGTTAGCTCAGATGTACATCCTCATAAGTGAAATGGCTAACTAATCAACAGAATAGTCAGACTTGTCAGAGAAGACTGTCTCTGTGTGGCTTTGCAGTCATTAAAGCTAACATGTCTGAACATCCAATATTAATGCCTGCCATGGATTGTACTACATCTCTTTCTATAACAGAATGACATAACACAACACACATTACTGATTCTCTTAGGAGCATAAATGCATCCACAATATTCTAAAACCAACCAAACGTACTAAAATATAATCAGAAATGTACACTTCCTTCAAGATACAAATACTCAATTGAGCATAAACATAACTGAATCTCACAACTGTATCTTCTGAATGCTGACACTGGAAATGGATGGCTGAGCCATTCAGTTTAACAAATATAATATTATAACTAATTGTTAATCAAACATTTGTCTTTAGTTCCTGTTTCAAACATCCCTAATGTTCATAAGGAAATATATAGTAAATAGCCATTAAAGTGATTTAGTAATTCAGTGCATTGGCTAATAACAAACAACATCAGTTTTTTACTTAGTGAACTCCCTCATTCAGAGCAGTATGAACTGTCTGCAATGCATTATGCCTCTGTCTTCTACAGCACGATTTAATTAGAAGCTGTAGGTTCTAAGTCCAGAGCTGTCTTCACTACCACTTTTATAGTTTATAGTTATTATGTCCTGCCTTGTCTTATGTCCTGCTTTTACCTCAAAATAATAATAATTAAAAAAAATAAAATAATAATAATAATAATAATAATAATAATAATAATAATAATAATAATAAACACCTTTGTGAGACACCCACCACAACTTCTAGTGTAGACACTTATACACATTCAGTACATGTCTGTTTAAGATGCTTTGACATGGAATCAAGCATGGTTCTTGTGACAGACAGGAAGATTTGTTAGAACAGATGCCAAGACACTCAGCGCCTGCCAGAAGGGTCAGTTGTATTTATATGGAGAATCAGGGTACCTCCTGACCTGGCTATCACAGCACCAATTTTGTGCTCAGTATTGTTTCAGGGTGACACTTCACTTCACATTTGCCATCATTAACCATATTATTATAACATCTGGTATTCTGATATTTAGTCTGTAAACTTGCACTGTATACTATTGTATATGTAATAGTTACTGGTCTAGTCCTAAATTAACTACAAATACAACAGCACAACATCTAATCTCATAGGAATTTCTGACGTGGAATTGCGTGTTTTACCATGAACATCCTAAGGCCAGCAGGTAACAGGCATGATAAATGTTTTTCTTTGTATCCAGTGACAACACAACAACTGCCCTAAACATGCATATTCGGTTCCTAACGAAGCTATATTTAAATATATTGGAACGAGCATTTGGCTACCTTTCGCTGTTGCAAATAGATCCCAAAATATTATATATTCAAAATATTTTTATATGAGAAAAAAACAATTCGCTTTCTCTTTATCTGTATGAGCTGCATACCCCCGCACATACATAGACGCTTCGTACCAGGCTGTATTTCTACATGCAAGCAGTGATTAGATGTATTTTGAAGGTGGTGTCTGTAAACACCGCTCTACTATAGGTTCCCTGAGAGCAGCGCGCCGTGTGCAGAGCCAGCCTCGACAGGGGAGGGGGGAGAGCATCAGAGTCTCGTGTGCAAACCGCGTGTGGCGCAGCGGAGAGAGGAGGAACCGAAAATAAACAGCAACGAATCACGTAGCTAAGGTGAGTGGCTTTAAGGACGAAAATATAAGAAATATCACGGTTACAGACATCTGTGGTCATGTTGCAGCGTTCGTGGGAGTCTCCGATCGTTATATATACGGAAGAAAGTCGTGTTGAACGCGAATGATTGTGAGGGAATTTGTTGCAAAGGTAAACAAGTAAAAAATTTCAGACGGCGCACTTTGGCCTACTGCGTCAGGCTCCGCGCGGGAAAGTCGCTGGATTTAATTAATTAATTGCCCGATTAGAAGACCGTTTAACAAGAAATATTCTGGAGGACGCTCTTTGTAATTTAAATTCGCAGAAGAAAAATTATGTGCATTAATGAAATCAGACTAACGGGGGCCTCTGAAAGGTTGCGGTTGTGCCAGTGCAGAGGCCGCAGCAGGCGTGGGTGGGCGGCGCGGTGAATGTTCCAATGGAACTGCAGGAACCCAGCGTGGGGCAGCTGGATCCGGTGAGTCGATTGTGAGTCGGTGGGGGACGATGTAGAAAGATTGCTCCAAGTCGAATCGGACATTACTCCTTGCTAACAGGCTATTTATATGGCTGTGTTTCAAAGTTCGTATAAGTATATCTGTAATGTTTAGTTAACTAGTTATGGCCCTGTATTGTTAGCACGTTATGAACTTATCGTGTGTCATTCGGAGCGAACTCAGTCCAGTATGGCCTAGCAACTATGAGCAACCAGTGTAGCGTGTGCATTTGTGTTGACTGACACTGTTGCTAGCAGGCTCGTCTGGATAGTTAGCTAACTGGCTATCGCTTACTAGCATTTTAGTACGTTTATTCAGTGCCCGTGGCATACGGGTGTGTAATTTAAGTATTCATTCAGTCCAGTTGTGTTTAATGAGCGGAGTGCTTAGTTGGCTGCTTTCTAGCTAGTTAACCTGCAAGGCCTAACCTATAGATTTTGTATACAGCATTTAAGATACGGGACTGTGGTAGTGTCGTTACCGGTATCACCACGGCTACCATTTTAATCAAACTGCAATTACGTTAGCTAGCTTCTCATTTTTAAAGAGTTTACCCCTCTTATCGATATCTTCCACGAACATCTTCGTTAGCTAGCTAGCTGCCAACAAGTCACAAGATCTCGGCTCCGAAAGTACTCTACAAATCTAATGGGATGTAGTCTTCGAAATGTTTCTGTTGAAAATCTAATTCACTAGCTAGCCAAGTTTAGCAGCTATCGTTAGATGGAACCGATCCGGTCAGTAACTGTAAAATTTTCATGTAAATCGAACCGATTTCCTTTCCAGAGCTAGCTCGGTAGCTGGGAACTAGCTAGATGTTCAATATTAATATGTAGTTAGCTAGCTAGCTAAATTTCCGTCCGCCATACATGTTTTTTGTGTGTAGCATTGCCGTAAGTACTTGCCATTGTGTCAGTTTTCAAAGTTTTGTCTGATTGATGTATTTTTGTGTGTTCGGACCAAATACAAAATCTAGGAAGCTAGTGTGCACATTTTAGTTGAGTTTAAGTTGATGGAAGTACTTGTATTGGGGAGACTAACAACCTTCCTAGTAAATTAGTTGCTAGTTGTAAAGTTATAACTGTCCTGCACTGAGTGATATGTGAAACAAGAAAAAAAATAGACAGCCTTCATCCCCCTCTAGTGCAAAGTTAATTTAATAAATGTGCTTGATGGGCAAAAAAGCAAAAAAAAATCCAGCTCCTATCTCCTGGGGTCATTTCTTTTTCTGCCTCAAGATTTAATATCCAGTACTATGAGCACTTTCCTCCCCTATATAATGACTGTAGTACTGCTTACGAAAGAAAAATGATAATTCAAGTTAAAACATATGCCTGGTTCATGTGATGCAGAGTTTGGCTGATTTATATTGTCTGTGGGTTTTTTTTGTTTGTTTTTTTGTCTCTTCAGTAGTAACTTGGTGATTGGTGAAATGAGTAGCAACGATTGCTTTGGGTGCGGCCGTTCAGGCCACTGGATCAAGAATTGTCCTGGACGTGGGCGTGCCAAGGGCCGTGGACGAGGAAAAGGTGAGGGTATATTACTGTCCCCTTTGAGTGAATATGAGAGAGGGAGGGGGGCATTAGACAGTTGTGCACAGTTATCTGAACAACCCCGTGGGTCACTTCATAAAGACTGGTGAAGGGTTAAAATTATTGCATGGGTGTCTCAGTTGCATAGCATCAGCATGAAGAAACCCTCATGCTTCAGACATTGTTTTCCCCTCCTCCCACCTGCCAGATCTTTTCTGCTATCGCTGTGGAGAACCAGGCCACGTTGCCAGGGACTGTGAACGAACTGAGGATGGTGAGGATGTTTTGCTTAAATAAAAAAATAACAGATTTCTACAAATTTGCCATTATCTGATAAGTTAAACAAAAATGTGTAGTGAAAGTCATTAGAGTACGATGTTGGTGTATCTTGTCTTGGAACTGTTAAGTCATCATTGCATCCTGTCATATGGACCTTTGAACTTTGTGTCTTACTGTAGAGCTGAATTTCCTAACCAGAACTTAATAGAATGTTTGTGCTAAGATTTTTTAACACGCTTGAAGAGGTTTACACCTGCTAAAAAATAACCTCTGGTAACTCAAAAACTGGTTAAAAAAAGAAAAAAAGTCAACGCCAAGATTTGGAAATGGATTATGGGTTATCTCTGGTTCTTAGCCATCAGTAATAACCCAATATTATGAAGCCTAAGTACACATACTTTATTTTTATGATTTTTCTCCCCAGTTTGAAATACCCAATCATGCTCGTACTGCACTGCTTCTCACAGCCTCTGTTGTCAATTCAGGAGTGTGCGGACAAGCATGTGCCCTCCTCTGAAGCATGTGATGTCAGCTGCTGCTTCTTATCATGCTGGGATTTGCAAGTTGGTCTTGTGCAGACATGAGTTGGAGGAAGACACTTCATGTGCAGCTCAACAGACAAATCCGTCCGAACAGCCAGTGTTGTTGCTGATGCTTGATGAGATGTTGTCATTGCAGCTCTGGATAAGAGCGTCTGCTAAATGCCTGTAATGTAATGTAATGCAGCCAAATTAAGTCCAACCATTCCTGCGCGATACTAGAGCCAATTTTTCGTTGCCCTGCAAGACTGCTGTCCATGGTTGGCGCTGGCATAGTTAACCGTCTTTACCAGATCATGGAGCCCGTCCATGCACTAGAACAGTGCCTTAATGGAATGAACCACCCAGCAGCCCCTACATATGTCTCCCATTCGAAGTATGGCTGAATTGAGGCCTAGTGCAGGAGTAAGAAACTGTGTTCTTAATTGTGAATGTATTGGCTTTACACTGGGGAGCTAGTTAGAATGGAGAACTGTCTTGCAGATTAGAGTGGGAGGAAAGGATCCACTTCAGGGTGATGTACGGAGTGACAGAGCGCAGAGGAATCAGTAGTCGAAAGATGAAGAAAAAGACTCGAGAAGTCATTTCAGCTGTACTGGGTTCAGTGTGGGGTGATTGACATTGGGGTCTGTTCACTTCCAGCATGCTACAATTGTGGCAGGGGTGGCCACATCTCCAGGGACTGCAAGGAGCCCAAGAAGGAGAGGGAGCAATGCTGCTACAACTGTGGCAAGGCAGGTCACATGGCCCGCGACTGTGACCATGCCAACGAACAGAAGTGCTACTCCTGTGGAGGTTTCGGTCACATCCAGAAAGGCTGTGAAAGAGTCAAGTGCTACAGGTAAAGCTGGAGATGACTGTCTGTGTACTGCAGTCGTGGTCTGGAAAGTGCATTTCACCAAGTGTGCCTCACATTAACTGTACTAATAAATACACCATTTAGCTTTTAGTATTGCAGCAGTTTACATATTCACATTTGGGTTGTAGTGTAAATGTCCCAGGAATCCTACTCTTAGGCCCACACAGGTCCCAACTCGTTACTCGTACAGCTCTACCAGCATTACGATGCCCAGGAGACCATGCGGAAGTCTGACTGCTGTGCCGTGGGTCTCCTTACAGTGTGACTGTATGGAATTTTATCAGTGATTGCTACAGGGGTTGTTTGAGTGTGATGATCAGCAGTAATGATTATCTTGATTGGTCATTGGTTACTGTCCTGTGCCTTTACTGATTGGTTATTGTCTGGCTGATGAGTTATTTTGTTCTATCACTGATATCATATTTTTGCTCAGCCATGCCACATCAGGGTAAATATATTGTAAATATCTTGTAAAGATATTGCATAATGTTTGCTCGTGATATACTGACAAGAGATTTTGTCATGTTGAAATGCTTGAGTATTGGTGTGGTTTTCCAACATTGACTTGCCACATTGAATTTAGTTTTTGTACCTTTAAGATTAAGTGACATCAGATTTCAAGACTAGCCTTAGATGAAGTGCTTAGTATTCCGTTCATGATGTTCCTTAGTTTGAACACTGATTCTGTTGCAGTGTAAGTCCTGTGCTTTCAGCGTTGCTCCTGGCTTTTCACCCCTTTTGCTTTTCTCTATTTTGCTGTGCTTTGTGTTTTGGAGCTTAAGTTTCCCCAATGCTGTTTATTTTTTAAGGTTCAGCCAAGCAGTTGGGAATGAAAAGTGCAAGCGATTAAACTCAGGGTCACCACCACCGAAGACTGAGAGAGAGAAACTGCAACAAAAAAAAAAGGAAATAAAAAATAATGTTCATCTGTCCCTCTTGCAGGTGTGGCGAGATCGGTCACGTTGCCGTGCACTGCAGCAAGGCGAGTGAAGTCAACTGCTATAACTGCGGCAAGTCTGGCCATTTGGCGAAAGAATGCACCGTTGAGGCCACAGCTTAATCCATTTCCTTTGTCACCCCTCCTTTTTCTGATTGATGGTTGTATTATTTTCTCTGAATCCTCTTCACTGGCCAAAGGTTGGCAGATAGAGGCTAGTCCCAGGCCAGTGAGCTCTTGACATTTAAAATGAGGAAAGGGGTGGAAAAAAATCCACTTTCTGCATTTAATACAAAAAAGTTTATGTTTAGTTTGGTAGAGGTGTTATGTATAATGCTTTGTTAAAGAACCCCCTTTCCATGCCACTGGTGAACAGGGATGAGTGAGTGGGAAGCAACGCGTCGGGTAGGCCCTCTGGGCTTGAGGAACTGAGCCTTAGCGAGAGGCAAAAACAGGATCGTGGAAGAATGAACTTCCATATATGAGTTAATTTTCTTTTTGTTTTTGAACAAAAAAAAGATGGCCTGAGTGTGTTTGACCTGGGAAGCAGTACACAACATATATATGATACGATCCATCCTGACTCTGGGCCCTATCAGCAGCACGGAGCAAAGCGGAGCTAACCGAAAAGAAATGTTCTATTAGCCGGTTACCCAAAAGAAAAAAGGAATAAAAAAAATGGAAAAAGTAAAATCTGGAAAATAAAAAAGGAAATTGGAAGAGAACATTCTTTTGTATAGAGTCAGCTGTTCGAGCCGTCAGCACAGACGCTGCTTGCATTTGAGTACGTTTCGGTCCCAATTTTTCAAAGTAGTTTAGGTAATTTTTCCCAAAAGGAGAAAATAAAACCTCAAGAACAAGTTGAAGTTGAAAGAAAAGCAGAAATTGAAGTTATTTGAGAGGAGAATGTTTTCACAGAAATCAAAATGTTATTTTTGTACAATATATCACTTAGACTACTGTAAAAAATATCATTTGCTTGTACTCAGTTTTTAAGTCGGAAGGTAAATGCAACTGAAGTCCTAGAACATAGAAATGTAATTTTAAACTATCAATAAAGCTGGAGGAGGAAGGGGAGTAAGACTGAGGTTTCATTTCTGAGTGGATTTCTTGCAATTTCAGTCATTCACAACTGATGCTTTCTCTTAAAATATTCACTAATTTGTTACCGCACTGAACTTGAATTTGAACAGGTGTTTGCAGTTTGTTTTGAATTGGGTGCATGTGTCATGCTAAATGGGAGTGGCATGCATTACCGGGATGTAGTCTCGTTTCTGATTTGATTTCAAGCTTAATTTCAGGATTGTGTTGAGGCATATTGAGGAAATAAATATAAAAAGCCTATTTACTATGACCTTTAGCACTAGTAAAACCTTTTAGCACACGCAAAACCAATAACATGACCAGTGATCGGTCAAAGTATTTCTTTTGACCAATTATTTTCTGTGTTATTAGTTT